>NC_049226.1:51868277-53299404 GCF_011100685.1 Canis lupus familiaris | reverse complement strand
CTGAAAATGTATGTCCACACACAAAAAAAAATCTGTAAATGAATGTTCATAGCAGCATTATTCACAGTGGCCAGAAAGTGGAAAAAATCCAGACGTCTATAGACTGATAAATGTATAAACTAAATGTGGTATGCCCATACAAGGGAATATTAGTTGGCAATAAAGCCAAATAAAGTACTGGTACATGCTCAATGAACATGCTGTCCATAGGTGATACATTATGGATGAACCTTGCACACATGATCTCGAGTGAAAGAAGCCATTCACAAAGACCACATATTATATGATTTCACTTACATGAATGTCAAGAACAGGCAAGTATGTAGACCCAAAGAGTTGATCAGTGGTTGCTATGGGATGGCAGGACCAGAAGGGAGAATGGAGAGTGATTGCTAACTGGTACGAGTTTCGCTTTGCAGTGATGAAAATGTTCTAAAATCAGTAGTGGTGGGCAGCCGGGGTGGCTCAGCGGTTTAGCGCCGCCTTCAGCCCAGGGTGTGATCCTGGAGACCTGGGATCAAGTCCCATGTCAGGCTCTCTGCAAGGAGCCTGCTTTTCCCTCTACCTGTGTCTCTGCCTCTTTCTCTCTCTGTCTCTCATGAATAAATAAATAAAATCATAAAATAAAATAAAATAAAATAAAATAATCAGTAGTGGTGGTGATTGCCCAACTCTGTAGAATATATCAAAAGCCAGTGAACTATACTTTTTAAATGGCTGAATTATATGGTACCTGAATTATATCTCAACAACACTGTTTTTAAAATACCATTACAACCCAAGAAAAACTGTTTCTCTAAACCAGGAGGATTTCCAATGGCCCATTTATTCTAAGGGGCATTTGAGAAACTAAGAAATTCCAGAGTGGTGTGTGGGGGGCGGGGGGGTTGGTGGTGGAAGAGAACATATAGCTTCATCTGCCTAGTAAGGCCATGACCACGAAGCATTTCAGTAATCCTACAAGATGGATTTCATTAAGCCTTCTATAAACACTGCATTGGAAGTGTTTGTGGAGGGAATGAATGGCAGCACCACTCTTCCGAGGTTCCCACTCAGGAGATCTGGAGCTACCTGTCATCCTTCTTACCCATCCTTCTCTTCTCTGTTTCCAATGCTTACGGTCCAGCTCTGCCTCCCTGTTACTGGTCCCCTCCTCTCTCTCCCGTTTCCCTCTCCCCAAACGCAGCGATCTCGAACACAACTGAGTAGATGAACCCTCTCTTAAAACTGTTCATGAATATGTTAATTCCAAATGTTGTCCATAAAACTTTTTTTTTCCTTACATATTTCAACTAATGTCACGCTATTTCTAAAATATGGGGCAGCCGCTATGGAAAAACAATTTGGCAGTTCCTCAAAAAAGTGAAACATGGACTTACCATATGACCTGGCAATTCCACTCCTAGGTATACACGGTGTTTGGTTTCTATATGACATTTTCCATAATAAAAAGGAAAACGAAAACAAAAATAAAATTTCATTTGCTCGGCTGGTCCTCCAAAATAAAGTTCAAGTTCCTCAGCTGCCTGCCTTTTGCAGCCCCCCACCCCTTCATAATCTGGCTCCAACCTATCTCACCAGCCTTATCTCCAACATCCTCCACACAAGGCTGCACTCCAGCGTCTCATACTCACCCCTTCCAGATCTGTTCGTGTTTGCATGCACGGCTCAGCACCTGTTGCTCCCTTTGCTGGATTACCCTCTCCCCTCTCCTGGCATGTGAGC
The DNA here is from genome assembly GCF_011100685.1 of Canis lupus familiaris. Taxonomy (NCBI): domain Eukaryota; kingdom Metazoa; phylum Chordata; class Mammalia; order Carnivora; family Canidae; genus Canis; species Canis lupus. The sequence continues at coordinate 53,297,679 of NC_049226.1, read as the reverse complement.
TAAGATTTCTCTGGCAGGACCCAGCTCCATGCCTGCCCTCAGGCAAACTTCCCCACTCTTCACTTTGCTGCTACAGCCCCTCTACCATTCCACATCAGCAACACTTCGTTGATTTAACTATGCAAGTCTGTTTCCCACTGGCCAGCCTGAGAATTCTTAAAGGTCAAGAATCCCTGGGGGCCCAGCACATAGTAGGTGCTCAAGAAACATCCACGGAAGACCAGACTGATACTTGAAAGACAAGTACAAACTTAGACTTAATTAAATAGGCTCTCTAGAAATTACATTGATTGATACCACAAACTAATTTGGGGGCCAGATATAAAGAAACCATCAATGAGAACAGCTTCCTTCGTGTCAATGTAATTATGTATATTATGTGCTTTGGGGATAGGTAAACAGGAACCAAAGCATACTGCTTATTATGACAAGGCGCTTATACTGATTTGCATTTCTCTGCAAAACTCTCTAAGCATATAATTTTGTTAATTTGTGACAAACCTCAAAAACACACTTACCACCAATATTCTGATTGCAACATATACTTTCAAAGCACACAGAATCAACAAGTTCCTTTCAAAAGCCTTCCACTGAACTCCTGTGTATGTTGTTTGGTTGGTATGAAATTGGGGAATTTTAATGCAGATTCTAACTTATAACCTCGGTCTAAAGGAAGGATAGTTCCACAAGGATGTTGAGAACCTGACCTAGCTTTCTTTTGAATGTTGGCACCGCCAATTAATGAATGACCTTGAGAAAATTATTTAATCTGTTTCCTCCTCGGTCAAATGAGAGTATTTTCTACCTCAAGAGGCTTTTAAAAGCAAAAACTTTGAAACCTGGGTTTCTCTTTCTTCTCTCCTGCGATACATCATTGGCAAAAGCGAGTGCCCCGTTCAAACTCAATCAGTCAGCAGGGATCTTTGGTAAGAAGCACTTCTAGAACAAGTGCCGGTTTGAAGAACAGTGGTATCAAGAAACTGCCTCGTCCTTCAAATTTGCTTCATGTATCTCTGGTCTCACTGAACTCTTACCCGACAATCTGGATTAAAAGTTAACTTGTTGTCTTGTTCCTTTTTAAGTAACAAAGCCAAGAGAAAGAAGAGATTATAGCTCTCTGGAGAACTGGACCTCATGGATGGTACCAGTTTCAAACTGCCAAGTAAACAGCACCAGAAAAGCAAATGTATAGAGGCAAGACACTGGTAGTAGGCCCTGCTCTTTCAGGATCATGGGACGATCACCACCCAGGTCAGGCTTCGGGCTCCTCATATCAATTCGAGGGCACAGAGTAAGATATGGTGACAAGGGTGACGCAGCTGCCCCTATCTGTTAAGTGGCCAGCACCACGCACCATACCTGCCTGGCATAGCCTCACACCTCCACCCAAGCCCATACTCTCCAGTTTACAAATGAGAAAACAGAGGCCTCAGAGACATTCAGTGACTTGCCTAAGTGCACCTCGCCAGTAACAGCAGGCAAGCTCCCCCATCTGTCTGAGGCTAAAGCCTGAGCCCCCCCATCCACTCCAACCTCGACCTGCCCCACCACAAGAGGCCTGTGTTCTTGAGTTAAAATATGACCCTGATATTGTTGATAACATCAACTCCAATCTACTTTATTATTCCTAAAGATTCCATGAATCCAGGCAGTGAAGAACTATTCCAAAAGCACTTTCTCTATGCTGTTCGCAGAAAGGCTCATTAAACATGCCCCCAAGCTGTTTTGCAACGATTTATGTATACCTACCTCCTCACTGCCCAACATGATCCTTAACACTCGTATCTGTCTTGGGGCACCTGAGTGGCTCAATTGGTTAAGTGTCTGACTCTTGATTTAAGCTCAGATCATGATCTCGGGGTTGTGAGGTCGAGCCCCATGTCAGGCTCCACACTCAGTGCAGAGTCTGCTTGAGATATCCCTTCCTTCTCCCTCTGCCCGTCCCCCCACTTTCTGTGCTCCTGCATAGGTGCACACACTCTCAAATAAATAAATAAATCTTAAAAAAAAAAAAAAAGACTCCTGTTTGTGTCCTATGTTGGGCCCTGTAAAATATATTGTACACATTTGGACTCAATAAAATCGAAATGGGAGCACCTGGGTGGCTCAGTAGTTGAGCATCTGCCTTAGCTTAGGCCCGGATCCCGGGGTCCTAGGACAGAATCCTGCATCCAGCTCCCTGCAGGGAGCCTGCTTCTCCCTCTATCTATGTCTCTGCCTCTCTCTCTCTCTGTGTCTCTCATGAATAAATAAAATCTTTTTTAAAATAAGTAAATAAGTAATTGAAATTAATAAAATGAAAGAACTAGAAAAGAGAGAGTCTTAGCTGCATTCATTGCATTGAAAAGTGAGCAGCAAGACAGATTAAGGGTGACAAGAGCTCTGGAAAACTGAATGATTACTGAACACTGGAGACCTGTAGGCAAGTTCCTTAACCTCTCTAGGCTGCAGTTTCCTTGTCTTTGAAAGGAGTCTGGTACCAATACCAACCACATGGTTGGCCTGAATAATCAGTATGGTAATGAGCACAGCTACTCCCTCCCTAGATCAAGAAATGCAGACGGGGCCCTGGAGAATGTGTATTTTGGTCATTTTCAATCCGGACTGTTCTTTTCAGCTAGATTTTTCTGTGGGCTGTCAAAAGACACAGATAAGAGTTGACCCTAAGTCAGACAATTTGTCCCAAATCCCTCCCGCCTTTCCTAAGGTGGATGTGTCCTTCTCTTAAAATGACATGGCCACGTCCCTTTCAAAGGGGAAGAAGAAAGCAACCACCAAAGACTACCAAGGTTCCTGCTTTGTGACTTTCCCAGATGGGGTCAGAAAACCTGCCACTGCTTTTCTTCGGCTAATGGAAAACATTTGCGTTCCCTCTGGACGCCTGGTTTTTTCTTAGGATTCTCTTCACAATTTTTTCCCCTAATATATTTCAGGCAACTTTGCTGCCAAAAAAAAAAAAAAAAATGAGAGGATTTCATAGCACCATCAAGAGTAAGGACACTGGGATGGAAAGGAAAATACTACTATTACTCTGAGTAATAATAGCAACATGATACCTGATAATCATGATAGAATACTTTTTAACTTCCCAGAGCATTTTCAGATTCATGATCAAAGCTGAGCATCACCATACTAGGTCTCTTGCTTCTTTTCTGGATGAGGACACTGAATACTAAAAAGGTGAAATACTTTTTGCCCAAGTCACACCCAGATCCAAGGGAATCCAAAGCTGGTATTGTTTCCACAATACTTTGCCAGGCTAACTTTGATCTTTTAAAGGCTCTATTCAGAATCTCATTTATTCATTTCACTTTTCACTCAGACACAAATTTTAATATCTCAAAAGAAAATATTTACTGAGTTAACACCTCATTTTTCCAAAGTGATCACTGGGTGGTCAACTTCCACTACACAGAACTCGGTTTAAGACCGAGAAACAAATAAAAATCCCAGCCTCTAAGCAATTAGGAGACACCACCAAGTCCCTTCTCTAAAAATCACCAGAGACCTTCAGGCCTGCACCCAGAAGCAATTTCTCCTTTTGAAAGAATTCTAACAAGCTTCATTATCTTTGCTGAAAGACAGGTGTGCTGGCCGCAAACCGGGTGGTGGGGGTAGGGCGAGGGGGGGTGGAGGCAGGAACAAACCCTAACAATGTGAAAAGTGCCAGAACATTCAGTCCAGGGACAAAAAGCCTCAGGACATAGCCAATTGCCCTTAAGACGCCAGCTGTTAAACAACAGCAATTCTCTGATTGGCCTGATGAGAATCATCAGAAGCTTATGAAATCCAGAATACCAGGCCCTGACCCAAAGCCTGCTGAATTTGAATCTCCTGAGAAGGAGCCTGAGCATCTCTATTTCACTCTAGATGGGTTTCTTAAAATGTTGAAATAGTAGAAATCCCCCAAGTAAGTTATGACTCCTCAAATACTATGTACTGGTTGAACTGACACAGTAGGTAGGGTGTCTCCATAAATACGACTGCCTACACAGAGAAGTCCTTGACTATGGTGTCATTAGCATCATGATGTGTGACCACCTGGGCTTGCGAGCCCAAACCACACAAGACGGCAAAAGTAAGAATCAAAAATTGACAGGAAATCAAAAAGGGCTAAACGTGGAAAAGTCTCCCACCAGAGACAGCTATACCTCCATGGTATATCTCAAGTATGAGAGGAAGCTGGGGAAGAAGGAGCTAAGGGGGGGGGGGGGGGGACCCAAAACCCAAAACCCAAAACAAAAAGACCTTAGGCCTTTTGGACGATGAGGAAATAGAAGTTTTCAGCCATTCTGGAAAAGTCAGCATGGCTTACCTATCCTTCTGTAGGCCAAGCCATGCAAGGTGCTTGGCTGGACAGTTTACCAGTTACTGAATGAAAATCTGTTTCTGCATTCTGTGGTTCACAGGGTAGATTAAATTATCAAAACTGAGTTATTAAAAACACATATTTAGTGAACATAACAAAAGAGTAATAAAAAGGGGGAAAGTTACCTGTCGGGCTTGTTTGTTTGTGGTTACAGGTGAACTTTGAACAACACAGATTTGAACCACACGGGTCCACTCACACAGATTTTTTTCAATAAAATACAGCAGTATTATAAATGCCTATTCTCTTCCCTAGGATTTGCCTAAGAATGTTTTCTTTTCTGGAGCTCACTTTATTGTAAGAACAGTTTCTAATACATACAACATACAAAATACGTGGTAAATTGATGTTTACGTTATCAACAAGGCTTCTGGTCAACGGCAGGCTCTTAGGTTTTTGGGAAGTCAGAAGTCATATGCATTGTTCAATGATCAACTGTACTATACATTTCAAGAGGCAGGTTAAAGGACACATTTGGCCAAGGAAAAATCTAGCTAGTTTCTTGCCATATTGGGTTAACTTTAGTAAGAGCATTTACTTTCCCTCCAGAATGAATACCAATATAAGCTAATTGTCAGCATTAATTCTTTGGTCAAAACAAAAAAAAAATCTAACAATTCATGATGAATAGTCTAACAGAAGGAATGATGGAACGACTGGGTTTCTACATCACAGGATGTCTACCAGCACAGAATCATAAAGCTGTTAGTGCCAGAAGAGGTCTAAGAAGATGATTGTGTACCTTCCCTCTATTGCAATAATAATAATAATAATAACCCAGGCCCAGAAAAGTCAAGCAAATTTCTTCAAAGTTATGCAGCGACAAAGTGGCACTCCAAGGCCAGAACTCCCGTTTGTAAGCTCATCACTTTTGCGGTGACTCACGGAGGTAATGTACAATGAAGAGCTAAGCAAAGTGCATGCATAAGGGAGACACTCAACAAACGTGTCAATTCCTCTCTGCCAGAAATCTGTCACAGAATGCTGGGTGGCAGCTTTACACATTAGATGTGATCCTGCCCAACCGGTCATTTTACCAATGGAAAAAAAAAACAAAACGATTGAGATCCATCCATAGAAAACCAACTTGTCCACAAGCACACCACCAGATGGTGGCATTGGTCAACCTGGAACCTGAAGCTTCTGGCTGTAAGAGTCCTGATCTCTTCACTATACCACACTGCCTCCCTTCCAGAGAAAAGTGAGTAATTTAATAATAACACAAGATGATGTTATGTAGCCCATATACGGAACCAGTTCTAGGATTTTATCCATTTAACTGAAAATCAGAAAAGGCCAAGAAGGGGACCCCTGGGTGGTTCAGCAGTTTAGCGCCTGCCTTCAGGCCAGGGAGTGGTCCTGGAGTCCTGGGATCGAGCCTGCTTCTCCCTCTGCCTATGGCTCTGACCCTCTCTCTCTCTTTCTCTGTGTGTCTCTCATGAATGAATAAATAAAATCTTTAAAAAAAGAAAGAAAGAAGAAAGAAAGAAAGAAAGAAAGAAAGAAAGAAAGAAAGAAAGAAAGGCCAAGAACATTCTAGAACCACTAAATTACACAGCATGGATGCTGAGCATCCAAATTCTAATTTTTTACCTGCCTGAACTTCTTTCCCTGTTTCATCATATTCCACCCATTGACTGTCTTTCCTGGTTGGGAATGGCACATGAGTCAGGCCTTTCAGACTGATGAAGCACCTGCTTCTTCAAATACCTCCCACCCCTCTTGGTATAAGTTCAGCTCACCTACCTTCTGGCATCAAAAACCAAATGAGGAACAGTTTTTTTGAACACAAGAACCTTCCCTAAAGAGGGCTCAGGTTACACTGTGAAGACCAGTTGGCTCAAGACATCTGCTTAGTTTTAGGGGCTGCCTTCTCAGCTAGAGTCAAAATGAATGGAAATCATCCGTCTTCAACTTACTGGGCAAATGGGACATTCTCCTTTTTGAAGAGCAGCTCTATGGTCTTCACTGTATTATTACTGAATATTTATTTCATGGTCTCATCTACCTATGATCCTGAGACATGATATACGAAGATAACCACAAAACCTTCTTAAAGGGCTTCAGGTTATAAATCCGTTGCATTTATTTGCCCAAGTCTTGAGAGGTTAAAAAAAAAAAACCTTTCACATCCAAGACTTTTTCTGATCCCTACAGCAACATAGCGAAGTGGTCATTCTGCTAACCGTTTTGCAGATGAGCTAACTGAACCCAAAGGATGAAGGACCTTGAGCAAAGTCCACACAGGAAAAGCTGGACCTGCCTAAAACTGCTTAGTCCTCCAAGTGCAAGGGTTGGAAGGAGGCACTCAGTAAATATCTGGGATGAGCGACAGGAAAGAGGGAAAGCAGGGACGTAGAAGCTCAGCCCGGGTTTACCAAATCCCTACATTTTGCTACAACCATGTACTGCCGGTGTTCTTTCTATGGAACCACTGGCCCATGGGGTAAAACAGTGCCCTCAAAAATCTGTGCATTACTTAGTCTCAGAACCAGTTCCAAATCCAAACAACACTGTGGAGCAACAAGACCGTATCACTGACCAGGAGAGTTCAACCACCTTTATCCATTTGCTTTGGCGCAAATGGGTAACTTGGAAATGCAGAGAGGCAGGACCTTCTGCAAACAGCCTCGGGATTTTCTGATAAGAATCTTGAGTTTGAAAGGGAGATGGACTCCAGTCCTGCTCACTGAGAATGAGGCATCGACCCAAATCCCAAATCGACTTCAGGGTGCATCTCAGGGCCTCCCCTCTCTGACACATGGTTTTCTCACCTATGAAATGGAGATAATCTCTTCATAAAGATTATAGCAAAGAGAACACACATTTATATTAAGAAGGGGCTAAAAGAGCTTAGAAAGACAGAAGATGCTCCTCCCTTCTTGCCTGGGAACATCCTCTGCTGCTCTCCTGTCACCTGGTACACCAGAACCAATGCATGAAAACCAGGAGGCGGTACATACTATGTAATTGAAAGGAAAACAAAATCCGTTTCAAAAGGAATGTCACACAAAGATTCTTAACTGTATTTATAAAAGCAATTAGTTGGCAAAGACAGCTGTTCATCAGGAGGTAAACTCCCTTCGGTGTTCTCGGTCACCAGATTCTTTGGGCATTCAAACAAGAGTGGACTTTTATTTTTTGCTAAGAATTTAACATTCCAAGAAGGTACATGAAACAAGTTCAACTGCCTGCATATTTCCACTCACATAACACTTAATGCAGCACATCAGCTTTTATTTTTTCCAGATACAAGGGAGATGAAGCTTGGTATATATTTCTGTGAGAGAATAAACAGAAAACTATGTTTCTCTTTTTTAATATATTAGTGCCCTGTAATCCAGACCATATGATCAATAAACTGTATAAAAATTAAATCATACTGACAGTGTTAGGCAAAAAGTGAACCAAGAAGAAACAGTTTTTTAAGACTGTTGTATAGGAGATATTAAAATCACATGTCGTGTTATTAATTTTCTTTTGGAAACCAAACAGAGTTCTTCTGCATATATTTCTCAAGTATTTACCTTACAGTTTTTCCTACTAAAGGCAAGTTAGGCATTAAATTAGTGATGTTGTTTTTTTGGTCTATGCGTAGAGGAGACACTGATAATAAGTTACTTGGAAAATGACTTTGTTGACTTTTTTTTTTAATGGCAAGGATATACCCCTAAAAGAGATAGCTATAATGTGCATCATAATAAAATGCAGGGTCCAGTTACCACCTTTTTGAGGTAAACAGAATCATTTATTCAAACAGACCAACAGTGAGTAAATGTAATAAATAGCTAGGGATAGAATGTCAGCTTTCAGGGGAAACACGGGGAGAGTGGGGGCAGATGACCTGAAGTGTGCAAACATAAACGTTACTTGCACCTTCAATGCACAACAGTGTCCCTGGCTAAACTATAGCTGATAGGTGTGTCCTCCTGCAAATTCCTTCACACTTCTTTTCCCATTAATAAGAATGCACCATCTCTCGGGACTGCCTTCTGAAAGCAGAAGAGTGGAAGAGGGGAGGAGAACAATGAAACTGTACAAAGGCTGTCAGGCGTGTTCTAGATTTGCTTTCCTAATCACAAAGTAGGAGGTAGGAGGGTACTCAGCACAGGCCTGGCCGGGAAGAGTTTACCTTACCACCAACAAAACACACCAGTAAACACTGGGAAGCTCCAGACAAGTTTACAGCAAACAGCTTCAATGTGTTTAGTGTTCTCCTTGTACTCCCCCAGGACCAGGGAGGGCCTTTTAAAAATTCAATAGCTTGGCAGCAGACTTTAAATACTAATCTTCCCACTGTGCAGGATAATAAGCCAGCGGCCCACAGGAAGGCAGGCCCCCCAGTGACAATTCCTTTACATAGCATCTTAATGTCCCATTTCTATGGAGAGGTGGGAGGGGGATTTGCCACCTGAACTAGTCACCTCTTCCCTTCCACAGAGCACAACTCCACCCGCAGCTGTCTCTCTGTACCCAAAGGGGACCATTCCTACCTTTTTAATAATAATTCTAAGCGTCCCATCTTCCTTTGACTCCCAAACTTACTATGGACAGTGCAGCCGAGGGCAGAGGGACCTCAGTGAGGACCTTGCTGCAGAAAGACTCACGAGGTACAAGAGGAGGGTACCCTCGGGCCCCCTACGTCTCGGGTTCGCACAATCTGCACGGACGAATCCATTTCAAAGGGGACTTAGGTCTCTGTGCAGGAGTCTATTTTAAGGGAACTGAATTGGGAACACAGATGTTTCTTCAGTTAGCAGAGTTGGCAAAACAGCTCCTGGACCTAATCCGAGTTCCTAATGCAGGAAGGGGCCTTAGGAGAGCATCTAATTCAAGCCACTCACTCAACTGATGAGGAAACCGAGGCCCAGGAGGCAAGGAGGTGCACACCCTGCAAGCGGCAGAGTAGCAGGGCTCTAGAGGAGAAGTCCTGGGCGCTTTCCATTACACCATGAATCGCTTAAAAAATAATAATAATAATTCTACTCTGACTTCAACCTTGGAACTCCCGTAGATTCGTGTCAATAGCTTCCCCCCGCCCCCGGCAAGCTCATAAATGCTCCTCACGCCCCAGCCCCATTTTTTTTTTTTTTTTTTAAGAGCCCACCGGTTCTTCGGACGGGGGCATGCAACTAGTTTGGAAAAAGTTTCTGAGACCGCAGTTAATCGTGCGCCCCAGACACGACCCTGATCTTGGGCTTCCAGTCGCAGCGCCTCAGTTTCCCAATCGGTGAAATGGGGCTCCTCATCCATCCCGCACAGAGTCGGGCCGAGGGCTGCTAGAAACTACGTCCGAGACGCCGCCTACCACCGGCACACAGTAGGCGCCCCGCGCCCGCATCAGGGCGCACCTTCCAGCCCGCCACCTGCGGGGGGAGCCGGGGAAAGCCTAGCTGCAGCCCGGCCGGGCCGAGGCGGCGGGAGCGGAAGGCTGGGGTGTTTACGCACAGCAGGCAGCGGCCCGGCGCCCCGGGAGGTCCTCGGGGGCAGCGAGCTCCGCGCCGCCCCGGCTCACGGTTCCGCCCCCCGCACCTTCCGCGGGACCTTGCAGCGGGGCCGCGCGCCGGTGGCCCGGGGGAGCCTGAGCGCGCCCCCCACGCCCGCTCCCAGGCCCGGGGAAGGGCGGGCGCCGGGGCTGGGGCTGGGGCTGGGGCTGGGGCTGGAGCTGGAGCTGGGGCTGGAGCTGGGGCTGGAGCTAGGGCCGGAGCTGGAGCTGGAGCTGCGGCTGCGGCTGGGGCTGGGGCCGGAGCTGGGGCTGCAGCTGAGGCCGGAGCTGGAGCTGGAGCTGGGGCTGCAGCTGGGGCTCGGGGTGGGGGGTGGGGGGTGGGGGTCGGGGGAGAGCTCACCCATAAAGAGGCAGAAGAGGTCGAGGCAGATGAGCAGCATCCGCTTGCTGCCGCCCTTCCTCGGGTTGTTGTTGAGCGCCGGGCTGCCGCCGTTCTTGCTCTCCGGGGCGATCGCCTTGTCGTACTTGTAGTTCTGCATGGCGCTGGCTGCGGCGCGAGCCTCGGGCCCCGCGAGGACGCCCGGCGGCGGCAGCCACACACCCGCGCGTCCGGCCCGCCTCCCGGCCGCGGCTGCTCGGGCTGCTCGGGCTGCTCGGGGACGCTCCCCGCCGCTCCTCGGCGCTGCGCTCGCGGCCCCCGGGGCGTGCGCGGGGCCGGGGAGCGGGGACTCGCTGGGCGCGCGGGGGGCGCGGGGGGCGGGCGGCGGGCGAGCGCTCGGCCACCTTCCTCGGCGGCCGCGCACCTAATGAATGGGGAGCTGCTGCGAGCCCGGCCGCCGCGGAGCGCCTGCCCCAGCTCCCAATTTGTCCTCCTCCCTCTTCCTCCTGCTGCTGCTGCTGCTGCTGCTGCTGCCGCCGCGGCTGCTGTTGTTGTGGTCGCCTGGGTTTGTTTCTGCACTTTTATTGCACGAGGTCCTCTTAAAAAGAGAGAGAGAGAGAGACAGAGGGAAAGAGAGGGACCTCCTTACTTGGCTCCGAGGAGATCCCGAAAGCACAGCCCCTTCCTTAAGCAGCCTAAGACGTAGGATAATTAAGGCCACATTTTTCCCCCACCCCCTTCCAAAAAAAAAAAAAAAAAATCCTAAAAGGAAAAGTTACTCTCAAACCAGAGAATCCGGGAGCCCCTAGCGTTCAGAAACACCAAGTTGTCCCAGAAGGAAAACTATGTAAATAAAAAGAAACCTTTTCTTGCTGGCCTTGGGGTCGGACCTAAGTGGAGGCTGGAGAGCGAGCATGCATTTCTCCTCCCTTACAGATCTGGGGCTTTCGAGTATTTATTTCGCTTTGGATCGTATTATCCTGAAAATACCTCGGGAAACGCCCAGCACCAGATTCTGAGGATATGAACTTGAGACACACACACTCTGGAGGCAGACCCTGTTGATTTGAATCCTGGCTGTGGCTCTGTGCCTCAGTTTCCCTATATGTAAATGGAGATATTGGGATATACTCTTTCTCCCAAATACAGTAGTTGTGAAAACTAAGTTAATTAATCCATGTGAGCATCTAGACCTTGAGACACATACTCTGGAGCCAGACCCTGTAGATTTGAATCCTGGCTGTGGCTCTGTGCCTCAGTTTCCCTATATGTAAATGGAGATACCGGGATATACTCTTTCTCCCAAATATAATAGTTGTGAAAACTGAGTTCGTTAATCCATGTGAGCATCTAGAACGGTGCCAGGCACATAGAAGTGCTATATATAAGGGTGAACCGTGAACTTTATTCCTGTTTCTGAGGTGAAGGCCTCCCAAGCCCTCAAGCCTCTCTGCTGGTTGAGCTGGCCTTAAGTCTGCATGTACCACCATGGGGGGTGGGGGGTTGGGGGAAGTCCAGCCCAGCAGGAGGGCTCTCTGGAGGTATCATCTTTAGCTTGGCTTCTGGGGCAAACTAATGCTTTGCTTTGGAGGCTGTAGTATTATTTCACGTTATTTTATGTGAGTTCATCTTTCTTCCAGATACAATATCATATAAATATCCCCAGGACATGGGTCTTCCGCTACATCTTCTATAGTGCTTACCAGAGAACTGGGCAGACAGTTGACGATAAATGGGTATTTATTCCAGGTGTCTCTTTTTGTGAATCCAGAAATAGAAATAGTTGTAGCTTTTTGATACATTTACACTGACTCTTTATGGGGTTCAGTAGCCCCCATATCCAGCCACCATCAACCACTTGGCCTTTCTAGGACAGTCCTTTGGCACTTCACACCCCTGCCCTCCTACTCCCTCTGGTTATGATGCACCTCTATCCCGTCTCTAGCTGGCAAAATGCTTCTCTTGCTCTAGAGTCCCCTGAAATGTCATCTTCCCTCTGAGCCCTTCCTTGACCCTCAGACAGAATTAACTTCACCTTCAATGCTTTGTTTATAACAGGCTTGTGGCACTGATCACAGTCTGATTTGGTGTTATAGTTAGTAAAACTAGTCAGCTCTATGGATTTTCAGCTCCACGGCCTCTCCTCAGTACAGGGGTTTGGTGTCTGCTGAACTAAGTTCAAGTCCAGGCTGTGCAACAAATCCGGCTGGCAAAGAGAGGCAAAATTGCTATCTTCTGGAATCTCCAAGACAGTTTTGGAGCGGGGAGCATCCAGGTGCCTGTCAAACACAGCATTCTCAATTTAAATAGCAGCAGGTAAAAGCCAGGATAACTAAGAATAAATTCCTTAGATAACTTTTCGGTGAGAAACACCTCTCGAAATATTAAAATAGCAGAAACAATGCAATGTGATTATTGACATTTTGAAAGGAATTCAGGGATTCTAGTGTCTTTCTCTTGCCCACCCAACCTTCTTTGTAATTAGTATAATCATCCTTGAAGTTCTAAGTCACCAAACTGTATCTCTGGGACTCCAACCTAAAAGTAAATGCAAATCTTCTGGAAACTGCGGATGCCTCTCCTTTCATTGCTCCCTCCTCCTTGGCACCTGTGTCACTCAGGTGGCTGATTTTAGTCCATTCTATACTACTCTGTTGTATTATTTGAATTTTAGAGTTACTTCCCTTTACATTTCCTGTCTGCTTTTCCTTATCTGTGAAATGACTTTTATTAATTTAAGAATAAACATTTTAAAAGCCAAGCTTTTACTGTAGCTAAATGGTATTACAACTCCTCAATCTTGTTGGTCTCTAAAGTCATTGGGTAACATTGTTAACTTTCACTGGCACTAGATTGAATGGTAGGAACCAAATATTCAGGTCCTTCCGATTGAACTCAACCACTTACTAAGAAGGCTAAAAGTCTGGTGTTCCAGGAGCAGATAAGAGGGAAAATTAATGGATGTTTAAGTAAGTTTTATATTTCCATTTACAGAGCTCTGTGGGCTATTTTTTTTTCATAACAAAAAGATTATAGTGTTAATTGATGCATATAGCTGTATGCAAACAAGTATTATATTTGGATTAATCTTCAAGGGAAGAGAATACTATAGATACTCATTAAAAATGACTTGAACAAGTCATAAGCACAGTGTCAATATCATTCTTTAGGTAATAGAAAGTCAAACCACCTAACCAGACCCATAAACCTGAAAGCCTCTTTGCTTTAACCCTAAAATGGAACAAGTAAAATGCAGTGAAGCAGAGTCCAGAGTTTAGAATCGTGTCATTTCAAAGTTTAAGTAATTACAATTCCCAGTAAACACAGGTGACCAAAATTCACACCTGAAAATGGCATCTCGTTCACTACACTAGCCTGTAGAAAAACTGGAACATCAGCAGGGATAAATGACTTTTTAAGATTAACTTATTATGTGTGGCAACAACAGCACATCATTCTTAAACAACTGATACCTCCCGAGAGATTTAAATGGCTTTCGTTTCTAAGATCTCTTGTTACTTCATAATTTTATTTCTCTTTCTCTTTAACCCCTAACATTTAATAATTAATCTTTTTTTTTTTTTTTTTTTTTTTTTGAAAAGGCCTGAATCGGCTCTGGAAATATTTAGGGGAAAGGTAACTGAGTGCCTTTCCGAGTGAGTGTATAGTCCAAAGGTCAAAGCAAGCCATTGAAATTCACTTAAGAAGACAGATAAGTTTTGGCTCTGAAGTACCCCCTTTATCCAGTTTCTTTAAAACCTGTACACTCCACCTCTGGTTTATACTAAATGAAAATTGCTAGCTTGCTTTTGTAAGTGCTGGATGCAATATCAGGAGTGCTGCTGCAGGAGTGAGTAGAAGCCTCCACAATAATGCACCTAAGAAAAGGGCAGGAAGGAGCAGGGAGTTGAGGTCTGAATATCTTGGATCTGCTGTTTAACCTGAGGCAAGCTGAGCAACTTCTCTGAATCTGTTTTCTCAACTTTTACTTTCAGTTTTCATTAAATTTTGATTTAATTTCTATTTCTCTCTGATTTTGAGGACTAGAACATTAAAAATGAAAGAATACATTTTGAAAATACTTGTTACAAAATAGGCAGTGGATGAATGTTAGTTGAATGTTAAGATTTTAAGCAAAGATTTTATTTCTACGGTACACTTAATTTAAATGCAAATATTCAAGAAGTGTTGATCGACTACTAACTGCGAATATACCATTTAATTTTATTTATCCTTCCCTAAATCCAATGATACCTTGAGATTCTTTATTCCTATTTCTTTTTTTTTAATGTGCAATTTCCTGAAATTCTGAAGTAAATCAAACATGCTTAGTTTTTTAAGACTACTTAGTTACATATTTTTTACCTTCAGGATTGTTGGTGAAACCCAAGAAAAGCCTCTTGTTTAAACTAATCTTGTACAAGTAAGGGTGCATTCATTTTAAATGCACTTTCACATCTATTATTTTATCCTTACAACTCACAGAAGTAGGTGGAGTTGCTTTCATTAGCCCATTTTATAGATGAGAAAACTGGGGCAAGCCCATTTAACTGGCTAGAACTGGTTTTCCCCGTTGGTAAAATGGAAATGATTCTAACCTTAGCTCATGCAGTATAAAATAGAGCCCTTTACAGTTTCTAAAGGTATTTAGGTTCACTGATCTCATTCAAGTAGGTAAGGCAAAGATGGTTATCTTTGTTTTGGAAATAAAGGTACTAAAAAAAAAAAAGAAAGAAAGAAAGGTACTGAGTTCTGGAAGGAAAGGAACTTAGTTTAAGGTTGAAGGTAAGGAGATTTTAGAAGAACCACTGGAATCCCAAGTCTCTTCATTTCTTAACCAAGATTCTTTTCTTTATATCACAAGATCTCCCCCTCAAAGGTGCTCAGACATTTCTGCTTCTTAATGGTGGGTTTACAGAGTAATTTAGGACTGCAGAATTAGCCTCCTGTCTTTATTGAGAAAGCAGAGCAGTTTGATTTTGTTTTGTCTTTTCTTACAGACTCCGAAAGGAACAACATTGTTGTACCACGTGTAGCAGAAACAGAAGATGTGGGCTCATTATTTGTTGAGCAGTTATTTGCTACAAAACCAGAGTTTTAAGAACACAAAACAGTAGTGGTACTGACTGACTGTAAAGCAGCCTGGATTGATGTCAGTATTTTTATCTTTTTACGACCAGTAGTCTTTTCTTTAGCTAGAAATTAGGACAGTTAAGAGCTGACCTCATAATAATTTAAACAATGTTGTTATTTAGAATAATAGAATCTAGAATGGATGAGGCATTTGCAAATAGCGATGTTGCAGGGTTGGTCTCTAGAAACCTTAAAACGATTGTGGCTGATACCTCAAAAGGAGACGGATGCTGCCACCTTGCGTCATTGTCGAAAAATGCTATGATTCCCAAAGTGTGAAATTGTCCTCCATGGGGGATGGGGAATGACTGGAAAGGGAATCCCAAACTTTTATATCATGCATGAAATAATAATAGTCAACAATTATTGAGATTTTCCTGACCTAGGTGTTTGTAATTCATGCAGCATAGGTGTTTACTGAGTATCTACTATGTACCAAACACTCTTTTAGGAGCTAGGGGTACAGCCATGAACAAAGCAGACAAAAATTCCTGTCCTCATTGAGCTTTTTAGGCCTCTGATTATTTTATATGTATACACCTATTTAATATTCTAAACAACTCTATGAGGAAGGTTTTCCCATTTTATGGGTGAGGTTACTGGGCCACAAGAAGATGAAGTAACTCATCTAAGATTACACAGCAACTGGGGGATAGAGCTTGGATTTGAACAGGGGCAGTCTGATACAAGAGCCATCAGGACTTTTATCTTGAATCTATGTGCTGTAAACTTTGTCCTCTGACTAATGTACACAGAGATTAGTGGTTGCCCAAGAGGCACTTTAGCTTGTGTGTCTGGGAGCAAGAGGTAGAAGGTTTTATGTGTGTGTTTATATACACATATGCGCATTTATGCATGTTATTCGCTAAATTCATGTATGTACATATTCTGTATACAGATGTACTATATGAATATATGTATATTCACTGTATATAAATATTCACTCATTTAATCACTCATCAAATTTTCATGAGCACCTATTCTATACTAGAGTTCATGGAAGGTGCTAGAGATAACCAAATTAAAGCCTATGCTCTGGGCAGCCCAGGTGGCTCAGCGGTTTATTGCCGCCTTTGGCCCAGGGCATGATCCTGGAGACCTGGGATTGAGTCCCATGTCGGGCTCCCTGCGTGGAGCCTGCTTCTCCCTCTGCCTGCCTGTATCTCTGCCTCTCTCTCTCTCTCTCTGTGTCTCTCATGAATAAATAAATAAGATCTTAAAAAAAAAAAAAAACCCTATGGTCCCTTTCTTCAAATGACTCATTTTTAGTAGGAGAAAAACATAAACAAATGCTTGCAATTTTATCATGGCACTTACCACATTTTACTGCAGAGACTTAGTTGGTTTCTCCAAAAGACAATCATCTCCTTCGTGTCTGGCATGGTACATAATAAGCCTTTAATAGGAGTTGTTGAATGAATGACTAGCTGACAGTTGTAAGCTCCACATTCAGCCATCAAGGAAAGTTTCATGCAGCAGATAAGTCATGGCTACATTATTAAGTTGGAAAAGGTATGTGATAACTCAAGTACATAGAAACAAAAGTGTAAAACTTCTACTTTGCCCCATACATGAAACTTAATCCTAGATGAATCATTGACATAAAAATGAATGACAAAACACAGCTTTTAGGATAAACCAAAGGAGAACATATTCAGGAACTTGGAATAAGCAAAGATTTCTCATATAGGAATAAAAAGCATTAATGACAAAAGAAGAGATATAAATTGAAGCTCATGAAAATTCAGAACTTATATGTATAAAGTACATCTGACATTACCACACAATGGTCGGCATACTAAATTTATCCTGCTACATAGCTTTGTACAGCCGGGGAGCTCAAAATGGTTTCTACATTTTCGCAGGGTTGAAAAAAGTCAAAAGAACCATATGTAATGATATGGGAAATGTACATGAAATTCAACATTTCAGTGTCCATAAATAAAGTTTTATTGGAATACAACCATGCTTATTCATTTAATGTATGGCTGTCTACAGCTGCTTTTGTGTTACATTAGCAGAGTTGAGTAGTAGCAACAGAGATCACAAAGGCCTGCAAAGTCTAAAATAATTGCCATCTGGCCCTTTATAGAAAAAGTTTGCTGATGGCTAAAATACACAAATGAGAAAATGGAAAGGCAATTAGGGTGGATTAGGAAAAGACATATATTTACAAAGAGGATTCATATCCAAGATATATAAAGGACTACAAATGAACTGGGAAAATACAGAAACCCCAATTTTTTTTAAAAAGTTGGTTGGAGGGGAGAAGGGGTGCCTGGGTGGTTCAGCCGGTTAAGCATTCGACTTAACCGAGCAATCTTAGCTTGGTTCTTGATCTCAGAGTCATGAGTTCAAGCCCCATGTTGGGCTCCATGCTGGACATGGAGCCTACTTAAAAAAAAAAAAAAAAAAAGTTGAAAGGAGGAAGAAAAAGCCTTCAGTAAGCACTCCATAAGAGGATATACAAGCAAAGACAAAATACTCACTGTCATTAGTCATTAAAGAAATGCAAATTAAGACCCAATTAAATGTCACTATCTATTTATCAGAATACTACAATGAAAAATCCTGACACTGTCAAGTGTTGGTGAGGATGGGAACTAGCTGGAGTGAAAATTGGTATAACTACTTTGGAAAAGCCTTTGGCAGTATGTGCTAACACTAAACATATGCCTATCCTATGGCCCAGTAATGACACACCTAGGGATGTGCCCGACAAAGGCAAGGGCATAGGTCCACCAAACACTTGTATGAGATGATTCCTAGCAGCTTTATTCATGGTAGCTCACAAATGGAAGTAACACAAGCAACCATCCAAAACAGAATGACTATATTATGTATTACACAGTAGGATAATATGCAGTGTTGAAAAGGAATGAACCGCCTCTACACTGAGGAGCATGGAATCTCTCAAACATAATGTTTAAAAAAAAAGAACTGATATGAGAATGCATACCATATTGCTTTATAAGAGTATGAAAACAGGCACCTATTCTATGGTGCTACAACTCAGAATAGTGGTCACCTTTGGGGAGAGGTTATTGACTGGGCAGAGGTACGTGAAAGCTTTCTGGGTGCTTGATTTGGGTGGTGCTTACATGAGCATAAACATATATAAAATTTGATAGTACAAAATCAATATATGGACATAAAAGTTTTATACTTCCCTGCTTGTATGTTATGCCACAGTAGAGACTTAAACTATAAAAAGATAGCCAAAGTAGGAGAAAATGAACTAAGGAAGGGAACTGCTCTGTATGGTTTGGAGGGAAAGAGGGAGAAATGGAAGAATTTCTTCAATTTTCCAGATTGTTATCATTAATTAAATTTATCTATTTGATGTTTGGCCAACAGGCAGTTTTAATAACTATTCTGAAAATTTAACTTACGTAGGTTTCCCAGCTCCAAAACAGTTGCCAGTGCCACCTTGCCTTTGGACCACATGAATGGCTATGGCCATATGAACATCTCACCCTCAGATCGTTCTTAGTCATCTTCTGCACTTAGGCCTGCATAGGCACTGCCTTCCCAGAACATGCATCTACAAGACAACTTTTAACCTGGAAAAAAAAAAAAAAAAAAAGATGGAGAATGTGAGGGAGCCCATAATGAAGGCAAAGTAGAACTAAGACATCTTTACTGAGTATAGTGGACTGGAATGGTCACCTATAAAAAGATATGTTGATATCCTAATTTTTAAAAATATTTTATTTATTTATTCATGAGAGACACAGAGAGAAGCAGAGACATAGCCAGAGGGAGAAGCAGGTTCCATGCATGGACCCCAATGTGGGACTGGATCCCGGGACCCCAGGATCACGACCTGATCCGAAGGGAGACGTTCAACCACTGAGCCTCCCTGTTTATGTCCTAATTGTCAGAACTTGTGAATGTGATCTTATTTGGAAGAAAGGTCTCTGCAGATGTAATTAAGGATCTTGAGATGAGATCATTCTGAATTATGCAGGTGGGACCTGAATCCAATGACAAGTGTCCTTCTCAGACACAGAAGAGAAAACATGGGCGACATGCAAGAAAAGACCCTGTGAGGGTGGAGGCAGAGATGACATTGATGCAGACAGAAAACACTGGGGCAGCCACCAGAAGCTGGAAGAGTCCAAGAAGGGATTCTCTCCAAAAGCCCTCACAGGGAGTGCAGTCAAGCTGGATTTTGGATTTCTGGCCTCCAGAACTGTGAGAGAACACATTTTTGTTGTTTTATGCCACCCAGTTTTTAGTAATCTGTTGAAGTAGCCCTTACAAATGCATACACTGTTGTTTATGTACCCATTTGGTGACATTTGGGTTGCTTCTATTTCTTAGTTATTACAAATGAGGCTGCTAAAAACATTTGAAGGGATTTTAGCCTTTACAAGAAGTAAAATGAAAGAAACTCACTTTTAGAGCTGGGACCAGAGGAGTGGCGACCTGACTTAAGTTTTAAAAGAATCAACATGGCTGTTTGAGACTAGACTGGGTGTGGACAAAGGTAGAAGCAGACCTTTGGAGACCATTACAAGTATTCTGAGAGGGGAACAGTGTGGACTGATTTAAGGTGGTAATGGTGGAGTGGAGAAGGTGGTGAGAGAGATCAGGTTCTGGAGATATTTCGAAGGTAGAACCAATCGGATTTGTTGACAAAATGGATAAGAGGTGGGAGAAAAAGAGAGACATCAATAATGACTCTGAGGTGTTTAGCCTGAGTAACTGGATAGATAAAGTTGCTTTCAACAGAAAGGAGAAAGACAGAGTGAAGCATACCTGTGGAGGGAAGATCAGGAGCTCAGGTTTAGACACATAAACTTAAAAATATCTATTATGTATTCAGGATGTTATGTGGACAAATAAGTATGTTTTGTAACTTTATTACACTAAATAGCATATTACTAATTTAATTTATTTATTCAGAAATAATTAGTGAATTATATGTAAGGCACAACTGTGGATATCCAATGAAGATAATCTAACACTGTTCATGTCTCAGACAGTATTCTACGTATTACCAGTCATCAGCGAAAGCAGTATGGAGTCTGGAGACATGAGTATTAGTTCTTTCTCTGCTCCAAATCATTACCTGATCTTGGGCAAGTATCTTCATTAATCTGTGCCTCAGTTTCTTTGACTTTAAAATGGGGGATTGTACAAGATGATAGTCAAGATGCCCTCCACCCAGCCCTAAAAATTCTTCAATTTGCTCATCTAATTGAAACCTATTTTTCCTCAGGTGATATCATTTCCTTGGAACTTTCCTGGAAAAGGCAGCTATTTTTCCTTCTTCTGGTAATTCACGGGACAAAGAAAAAGTTGGTTGGTTTATAGATAGACAGTCCCAACTTACAATGGTTCAACTTATGATTTTTCAACTTCATGATGAGATGAAAGTGATATGCATTCCGTAAAAGCATACTTCAGATTTTGAATTTTGATCTTTTCCTGGGCTAGCTGCACATAGTACGATGCTTTCTTATGATGCTGGGCAGGAGTGGTGAGCCACAGCTTCCAATCAACCCCGGGATCACAAGGATGAATACTCAATACTCTTACAACCATACTAGTTTTCCTTTCTGTATAGAATTCAATAAATTACATGAGATATTCAATAGTTTATTATAAACACCTTATTTATGAAATAAGCTTTATGTTAGATGATTATGTCCAGTTGTAGGCTAGTGTAAGAGTCTGAGCATGTTGAAGTTAGACAAGGCTAAGCTATGATGTTCAATAGGATATGCATATATTTGTTAAGATTTATTTATTTATTTATTCATGAGAAACACACAGAGAGAGAGAGAGAGGCAGAGACACAGGCAGAGGGAGAAGCAGGCTCCATGCAGGGAGCCTGATGTGGGAATCGATCCCTGGTCTCTGGGATCACTCCCTGGGCCAAAAGCAGGCGCCAAACTGCTGAGCCACCCAGGCGTCCCTTAAATTTTTCTTTAAAAATTAAATGAATCTGGGATCCCTGGGTGGCGCAGCGGTTTAGCGCCTGCCTTTGGCCAGGGCGCGATCCTGGAGACCCAGGGTCGAATCCCACGTCGGGCTCCCAGTGCATGGAGCCTGCTTCTCCCTCTGCCTGTGTCTCTGCCTCTCTCTCTCTCTGTGTGGCTATCATAAATAAATAAAAATTAAAAAAATTTAAGTGAATCCTTAAAAATTATTATTGTAAGAGTAATATGTATGTAATGTAGAGAAAAATGAAAATTATATTGCCTCTGCTAATTTCTCATAACTCTATACTCACCTGTCTGGTATGGCATTTGTAACATTCCACCAGTTATTACAGTTATTTGTGTGCTTAGAGATGATATATTTCAGGAGGTCAGTAATTGTGCTCTACTCATTTTTACAGTTCCCATAGTATTAGTTCAATGCCTTGTCAATGACAGCACCCCAGAAATGTATACTGAATTAATAAATGAGTCAACAAACCAACTATAATAATTTTTTTAAAAATTTAACATACAATAAAATAAAATTTCTCTTCTGATGTCTGTGGGTGGTTTTTGCTCTTTTGAGCTTTTATGTAATATTGTTATATCTCCTTTGATTTTTTTAAATATTTTATTTATTTATTTATTTATTTATTTATTTATTTATTTATTTGAGACGTGCATGAGTGGTGGGGGTTGGGGGATGCAGAGGAGGAAAGAATCTCAAGCAGACCATCCCCTGAGCATAGAGCCTGACATATGGCTGGATGAGGGGTTAGACCTTACAACCCTGAGATCATGACCTGAGCTGAAACCAAGAGTTGGTTGCTTAACCAAATGAGCCGCCCAGGTATCCCATACCTGCTTTAATTTTATACACACCTATGAGGTCATTGAATTTCTTCTGGCATAGGCAAGATATTCCTGACTTTTTTAAAAAAGTAAATAATGGAAAAATTATAGCATTTATATTCAGCATTTTGAATCCCAAGTGTGTCGCTAAGTGGTTATGTGACTTTTTGGTCAAGTTGCTGTGTCTCCCGAAACCTCAATTCCAGATTTGATACACTGAGAATCGCAGATGTTATACCCAGGTTGGTATGGGAATACAATGGGATAATGAATGTGGAAATCCTTTGAAGACTGAAATGATTCTTTTTTTTTTTTTAAGATTTATGTATTTATTAGAGACAGAGAAAGCACAAAGTGGGGGAGGGACAGAAGGAGAGAGAATCTCAATCAGGCTCCATGCTCAGCCCCCACTCAGGGCTCAATCTCATGACTTTGAGATCATGACCTGACCCGAAATCAGGAGTCAGACGCTCAACAGACTGAGTCACCCAGGTGCCCTTGAAGTGACTCTGTTGAAAAATAATCTTTAAAATATTCTGAGAAGATATACTATTATTATGTTATTTATACTATTAAAGTGATCAAAGTTCTTCAATGGAAGAGTTTAGCAGACTCCTCGTTCAATGCTAGGACTTGATAGGAATGTGAGTTCAGAGGTCTGCTCTGGTATTTCCAAAGAAGACAGAGAACTATTCCTGTAAAACATTTGGGAATGTATGTAATATTAGGGCCACTATGTGTGGCTGCATGATTTCAGAATCTCCATTCATGTGCGTCTCTGTGAAGCCCCCTGACTCTGTGTAGCAGGATGGTCATGGTTCACCATGCAGTTACGAAATGAATGGAAAGCCTAAGTGTGGAACACCTAATAAATTCCATGAGTGTTTCAGGAGATATATTAATAATGAATTCCTAAACTGTCTACATTACTCTTTATCATTACTAATAGTAAAAACATGAAGAAAAAGTGTTGAGACAAATATAAGAAGACATTACATTAAGACATTACATTACATTAAGAGGATACAGGTAACTAGAGATAAAGTGAGAGGTGTGGATATAGACAGATGCATCCTTCCTTGGCCTAAGTGCTTCCCATCATTTTATTAATGTAAGTCTGGGTCTCATTCTTCAATAAGAGGTGTTTCAAAACAAAGGTACAGTCATACTGTGTTAAAAAGTCTATGTCTCAGTGCTGTAGTTTTCATCTCCATGACTTATTTATTTTGTTGTTTTTATTTATTTGTTTGTTTGTTTATTTTTATTGGAGTTCAATTTGACTTATCTATTTTGTAACTGAAGTTTGTACCTCTTAATCCCCTTTATCTAGTTCACCCATCCCCCACCCCCCTCCCCTCTGGTAACCACCAGTTTGTTCTCTGTACTTAAGTCTGTTTTTATTGTGGTTTGTCTCTTTTTTTCCTTTGTTCATTTGTCTTGTTTCTTAAATTCCATATATGAGTGAAATCATATGGTATTTGCCTTTTTCTGCCTGACTTACTTCACTTAGTGTAATATCCTCTTGGTCCATCCATGTTGTTGTAAATGGCTAGATCTCATTAAGATTGCGATAATGTGGTCTGGTGTCAGATGATGACTACATTTATTGTGGTGAGCACTGAGTAATGCAGAGATTTGTTGAATCATTTTTTTGAACCTGAAACTAACCTAACATTGTATATTAATTATACTTCAATAAAAATTATATATCCCAATGAACAAACCATAATATCTAAAAAATACATGCAAACATATTACATAGGTATTTTTAAATACATAAATACTGCACTACACAACTTTTCTTATGTGACATAACTGTTATGCTTACTTAATAGTTTGTCTCACCAATGTAGCTATTCATTCAAATAAACATCAATTGAATATTGACTCCTGTTAAGTCCTAGGAATAAAAATTCTCCTCAAGATGCTCACAGATATTCACTGTGGGTCCTAAGCCTCCCAAGAAAGCATGAAGTAAACTGTAAATGTGATTATGTGGAATCTAGCATGCGGGTGTTTAAGCCTCAAAAGTAAGAGGAAGAAAGAGGAAGGAAGGAAGGAAGGAAGGAAGGAAGGAAGGAAGGAAGGAAGGAAGGAAGGAAGGAAGGAAGGAGAGAGAGAGAAAGAAAGAAAGAAAGAAAGAAAGAAAGAAAGAAAGAAAGAAAGAAAGAAAGAGATCATCCCTAATTTCATGGGGGTAAAATCAGCTTCAGGTAGGAAAGAATTAAGACACATGAATCAATTTGGGGCTGAAGTTGATCTTTCCATAAGAGGTATTGTTTCAAGTAGGACTTTGACTTACTATCAAATGTGTTTCATCCCAGCCAACAGGAAAAAAACTCATAAAGCTCTTTGTGAGCCAAATAGAAAGCCATAACTGCTGAAAGGAGAGACCCTTTTCATTCCTGGCCATGGCCACTGACACCAGGAAGGGATGAAGCAGCACTTCAGGAATAAGCCCACCAAGGGCCAAAGCAGCAGGACCACCAAGATGAAAACTACATCGAGGAGCCCAGGGAAACAGGCGAATGCCTGGAGACCTGGAATCCTAGCCACTTAACTAGGAAAGGATAATAATATTAAAAGTAGTCCCAGGACACCTGGGTGGCTCAGGGGTTGAGCTTCTGCCTTTGGCTCAGGGCCTGATACCAGGATCAAGTCCCACATAGGGCTCCCCATAGGGAGCCTACTTCTCTCTCTCTCTCTCTCTCTCATGAATAGATAAATAAATCTTAAAAAAAAAAAAAAAAAGGTAGTCCCATAGTAACAAGAAGGAAAGTTTGCATAAAGAGCTTTTGTTGTCTCTCAGTCTCTTATAAGAATGCTAAGCCTGTTTACCTTAATAAAATAAAAGGTCTTCCCTTTTTTATAATATTATTTAAACTCAATTTCCCATTGTTTTTAATTCAGCTAGTATGATAGTAATAAAGAAGGCATTATTTTGTAGTTGAATCTGGGCAAGGTATTTTGTCTGATGCCCTAAACTTTGGGTTGGAATGGAGAAAACTATCCCAGGGTAGTCACATGTTAAAGTTTATGTATGCCCTCGGACATTCTTTCTAGTCATCCTCCTAGGATAATTAGTAGTTACTCAGATTCCAGCATTTGATACAGAAACTCTCTCTTAAAGTAGGGAAGGAAACTCAGAACAAAATATTAGGGCTAATGTCTGAGGAAGTTTCTTAACCCTTAATAGGCATGTGTTTGAGGTTTTAATTTTGGAGGAAAGTGCATGTCTTCCCTGAATTACCTAAATGATTCACTTGATTACACTTACCTAAATGATTCACTTGATTACACTTGATATTGCGAGTGTGGAGTCAGATAGGCTGTAGTACTTGCTAGCATGTGTGATCATGGCCAAGTTACCTCAGCTCCCTGTCCTTAAATTTCCTGATCTGTAAAATAAGAAGAGTTAGCTTGGTTTTATAGTGTTCTGGCACAGATAATATAGAATGTACATTGAAATAAAATGCTCCGTTCATGGTAACTGTTTTATAATTCAGTACTGTTTCACGTTTGGTAACTAATTGAAATGCTCGAATTTCTAAAATGTATAGACAAAAGAGAAAAATAAATGTATTATTCTGTATCAGGTAAATAGATACTTCGAAACAAAAAGAATGAAAGACAAAAAACACAAGACTGAGAGCTCATGTAAGCCAATAAAAATCTTTGTCTGAAAAAGCTTGAGAGGTTGTCTAAATTTTTCCTAGGCTTTGTCATCTGACCTCTAGATCATTTGATCGCATCTAAGCAGGAGGAAGGGTGATAGAATCTAAACCCCTCCTCTTTGCAATGTACAAGTTGCAAAACTGGTCTGAGGCTTGGGATTGGGAGGCCAGGACATGCAAGCACAATGGAATTAGCAATTTGCTATGAAGTTGTATCCTACAGATCGTCTTACAGGGGATGATGAAAAGCTGAGGGCAATTAACAATAGAAAATTAGCTGTGAAGGCCAAAGAGCATCTTTGGTATCCTAGAGACCCCTTTTCTCTTGTAATGAGAAGCAGAAAAAGCTAAAAACTAAACTCAGAATTGAATAGATTTCCTAGCTTCAAAAACAATTGAATACATAATGCAAGAAGATCTATTATGCCACTGTCAGGGCCCTGGTTGGGAAACCTGGGAATCCTGACACATGAAATAAGGATATCTGCATATTTCTTGAAGATTTTTGTTCTACAGACTTACCTAAATCCTCAGAGCCTGCAAAGGTAGCCTACTTCTCCTCATTATGAGTAATACTGTCTTCATAGAGGAAGATATTCTAGACACCTTTCCTCCACAGTGCAACTGGGCCCAAACCACCAAGTTAATAGGAGTGACAGCCACGTTCATGTTGAGCCTGATAAGGGAGAACAGGGCCTATACACCACAGGAGCTGTGAGAATCAGATTTTCCACATGGAACCAAGGCGTACCTGAGTGACTGGATCTTGAGAATATCTTATCAAAGGGGCTGAAACTTAAGACTGAATAAAGTAGAGTTTATTGATTTGGGGGAACTCTCTTGAGATACTGGGTTGAGTACCCTTCCAAGACACTCAACGGACAGTACAAATTCAATGCAACACTGGCAGAGGAAAGCGGTGGCTTATGCTGAACTAAGTTGAAATGCTTGAATTTTTGTAATTCAATGAGCAGAAAGAATGCAAAGTTCAGGCAATGAGCACACTTGAGTAGACCTATCATGTGAGGCTGAAAAACCCATCAGAGGATTTTGTTCCATGGAAGTCCCATGGATCATGCAATTTACCAAGGCCATCAGGTATAGGTCAGTGAGAAGCATCAGCATCACTAAGAAGTCTAGTGGTGGCTCTCTTGAAGACAAGTAGTAGTATTTAACTACCAGAAGCCAATGGTTCACAATGATCGTAATGATGGGCCAAACCCTTGGCCTGCAGGGTTGTAGAGATGGTTAGTAGATCACAGTGTCCCTAGGGCAATATCAATAGGCAAAAAAAAAAAAAAAAAAAAAAAAAAAAAAGGCTGCTTTATGTCTCCAATCAAAAGAAAGCAAGAATGGATATGGAGCACCTGGGTGGCTGAGTTGGTTTAGCATTCAACTTTTGATTTCATATCAGGTCATGGTCTCAGGGTCATGAGATCAAGCTCTGCACTCAACATAGAATATGCTTGAGATTCTCTCTCTCCCTCTTCCTCTGGTCCTCTCCCTGCTCACACACTATCTTTCTATAAATAAACAAACAAACAAACAAACAAACAAAATCTTTAAAATAATAATAATAAAAAAGAAAGAAAGAATGGATAAACAGAGGACTGCAGAAAGTTTTCTTAATAAAAATTCATGATTCCTTGTTCAGTTTCTAGACCTGTGCCAGGTACAAAATTTGGGTCCATTTTATCTTATTTTTTATTTTTTAAAATAATTTATTTATTTATTCATGTAAGACACACAGAGAGAGGCAGAGACATAGGCAGAGGGAGAAGCAGGTTCCCTGTGGGGAGCCTGATATGGGACTCGATCCCAGGACTCCAGGATCATGACCTGAGCCAAAGGCAGACACTCAACCGCTGACCCACCCAGGTGTCCCTGGAGTCCATTTTAGTATAGGTGCAAGTCATAAGATAGAAACTACACAGTGATTTAAACAAGGGAAGTTCAATGTAAAAAAAATGATAGAAAAGTAACTATAAGATATATATAGACCTTGGAGCAGAGAAGAGTAAGCAAGGCAGGGACAAACATATACAGGAGTTCAGACCTCACTGGAGAAAGCAGAGTTGCAGTTCACTGGATAGTGAAAAATTCTCTGACTTTTCAGATCAGAGATGGTCTACAGTCACTAGGCATAAGCAAGTCACAACCTGTGGCTGTGCACAGTATACAGAGAAAGCTACTTCCATAAGGGAGCTAAAAATTAATGGGCTTCAGTGTATCTTTTTTCTTTTCTCTGTAAGTGCAGAAATACTTTCAAAAGGATCTGTCCCAAAGGACAGTCCTTAAATGCTTCAGTAATTGTCAAACATCATAGCCACTTAAGTTTCTAAGGCACTTGCTTCATCTAGCAGTTCATCACAATCAACCACAGCTTGATTAATTGTGATCTCATTGTATGCAATGAGTTGTGAGCCACCCACTTCCCATCAGCAATGTGCTCAGCACTGCACTCAGGACCAGGGAATGACCAATCTGATTCCCAAATCCTAACTTTCTGGGGCCATTCTCATCCTCTGTCAGTCTGGGTCCAATCAAGAGACAGAAACCACACTATGATTTTTTTTTTACTTTTTATTATTTTTTTCACACTATGATTTAAAAAGGGTAAGTACAATATTAAGAATAGTTAGGCTATGATCAAAGAATAAGTATAGGATACAAAGGTACTCTAGGGCTGAAGGGAAAATGCCCAAGGAAGGACAAACTTCTATTGAGGGTGTTTTCCTCCAATGGCTGGGGTTCAGACTTTGTCAGAGAAGGCATGGTTGCAACCCACTAAATGGCAAAGATGTGTGCTGGCTTCTTAGGCCAGAGCTGGTCTAGTTTCTGGACTAGCAGGGAGACAATCATAGAGGATGGTTGCCTGCAGTGGCCAGTGCAAATGGGATGCCTGGAGAGCACAATGTCTATGTCAGTAAAGCCACATCGCTGTCAGGTATGTCTAGAGGAGAGGTAGAGACCAGCAGAAAGAGGTGGGATGCTGGTGCTGGCTAGAGGCTTGGAGGGCACAATATCTGTATCGAGAAGGCCCTGGGAAGATTGTTGGGCTAAGCTTGGAGCATTCCTTGGAACATTCTGGGAGCAAGACTGGGTCAGCACCACCGACCACATCACTTGTTGACAGCACAGCAGCCAGAATGAGTGGAAGAAGCTCTTTAAAAAAAAAAAAAAAAAAAAAAAAAAAAAAAAGATTTTATTTATTTATTCATGAGAGACACAGAGAGAGAGAGAGGCAGAGACACAGGCAGAGGGAGAAGCAGGCTCCTCCCAGGGAGCCTGATGTGGGACTCGATCCTGGGACTCCAGGATCATGCCCTGGGCTCAAGACAGGTGCTAAACTGCTGAACCACCCAGGCATCCCGTAGCTCCTTCTTCCTGTAATATTCCTCTAGCCCCTGACATTGAGAAAGCTTAGCATGTTGCTCACTGTAAAGGATAAGTACTTAAAAGAATTTCATCCATTATCATAGAGTAAGTACTGAAGGGTAAATTTGGAGCTGAGGGGTAATAAATTAATAAGTAGGACACCACTAAATAAAGAGGTGGTTTGTCTCCAGGAAGAAGGACCCTGAAACACCCCAGCAAATATGTACTCATTTCTCCTTGTTCTTTCCCAAGGGATGAATGGCCATTGGCTTGGGTGACTGTAAACTGGGAGAAGAGAAATACCAATACATTTTGAAAACTACTGGAACAGTGTCTAATATTTGACATTGATACTGTGAGGGTTAATTTCATGTGTCAACTTGGCTAAGCTATAGTGCCTAGATGTTTGGTGTACTACCAGTCTATGGTGTGGTGAAGACATTTTTCAGGTGTGGCCTAACATTTAAATTAGTAGACTTTGAGTCCAGCAGATTACCCTCCATAATTCCGAGTAGTCCTCATTCAATCAGTTGAAGAGCTTAAGAATGAAGACTGAAGTCATCTTTAGGAAAAAGGAATTCTTCCCCCAGGCTGCCTGTGGACTTGAGCTACAATAGCAACTGTTCCCTGGGCCTCCAGCCTGCCAGTCTTCCTTGCAGATGTGCCTGTTGCTATAATCACATGAGCCAGTTTGTTAAAATCTCTTTCTTTTGGGACGCCTGGGTGGCTCAGTGGTTGGGCACCTGTCTTTGGTTCAGGTCTGATCCTGCATCCCGGGATCGAGTCCTGCATCGGGCTCCCTGCAAGGAGCCTGCTTCTCCCTCGTCTGTGTCTCTGCCTCTCTCTCAGTCTGTGTCTCTCATGAATAAATAATAAATAAATCTTTTTAAAAAAAATCTCTTTCTTTTCACATGCACACACACACACACACACACTATTATTTTGTTTCCCTGAAAAACGTCAACAAATACAAATACCTAGAAACTCAGGGTCATTGTAAACCTCTGCAGAGTGGATGCAAAAGTAAACCAGGCAATAAGTAGGTTTGTGGCCAAAGTATGGCTTAAAATCAATATATTAGGTATTTGCACTGACCCTGTGGCTTTTTTCTCCAATTCCTGACTGTATAATTGAGATAGAATTACTTGGTATTTGGAGTAACCCTTGGTCTGTAGAGGTAAGAAATATGGTAGTAACTAGGCCAAGTAAAAACCTCTGAAACTGCCCTATCCTCATCCCTAATCAAGATACAAACAACATTGTATCTAAAGGAGTATGGAATGGATTAGTATCAGCCTTAAGGATCTCAAGGAGGCAGGGATGGTGGCCACAACCATATTTCCCTGTATCCAGCCAGTCTAGCCTCTGTAGAAACCAGGTGCTAGATTCTGGAGAATGACAGTAGACCAATGCAGGCTCAACCAAGTAATATCCCCAATTTCAGCTAACATGCTAAACATGGTATCTTCTTTTCTTTTTTTTTTTTTTCTTTTTTTTTTGGTAGACTCCAAAAAAAAAGTCTGTGTGGAGCCCAATGTGGGGCCCAAACTGACAACCCCAAGATCAAGACATGAGCTGAGATCAAGAGTCAGACACTCAGCTGACTGAGCCACCCAGGCGCCCCCTAAACATGATATCTTACTTAGAGTTGATTAATTCTGGCCTTAGATACATGGTGTATGGCCATTAACATAAAGAATATATTATTTTCTATCCCAATCAAGATAGAGGACCAGAGGGACGTGTGGGTGGCTCAGTGGTTGAGTGTCTGTCTTGAGCTTGGGGTGTGATCCCAGGGTGCCAGGATCGAGTCTCACATCAGGCTCCCCACAGGGAGTCTGCTTCTCCCTCTGCCTATGTCTCTGCCTCTCTGCCTCTGCCTCTCTCTCCTTAAAAAGAAAAAAAAAGATAAAAGACCAGGATCAGGGCAGCCCTGCTGGCCCAGTGGTTTAGCGCCGCCTTCAGCCCAGGGCATGATCCTGGAGACCTGGGATCGAGTCCCGCGTCAGGCTCCCTGCATGGAGCCTACTTCCCTCTGCCTCTCTCTCTCTCTCTCTCTCTCTCTCTGTGTGTCTCTCATGAATAAATAAATAAAATCTTAAAAAAAAAAAAAAGACCAGGATCAGTTCACATGAAATGGACAATAATACACATTCACAGTTTTGTCATTGTGCTATGTTAGGCTATCTGACATTAATACAGTCCAAAGAGATCTGAACTTCTGGATGTTCCCCAAAATATCACATTAATTCATTACAGTGACAGCATCATTCTGATTTGGCAGGATGAGCCAGAATTGACTAGCACACTGGAAGCCTTGATAAAACACATGCATGTACTCTAGTAAGTAGACAATACATCCTGTGATCATCCAGGGAGCTGTCATTTCAGTAAAGTTTTTAAAGCTCCAGTGGGCAGGTACATCCCAGAACATCTCCTCCAAAGCAAAAGACAAATTGATGCATCTTGCACCTTTCCATGTTCGGTGGCTTCAGAGTCACTTTGATTTAGCTGAAACCTTATTCTTTCCAGGCGACCCCAAGCCAACGACAAACACAGTGAATGCATGTTATGGATTGAATGTGTCCCTCACCCACAAGTTACATATTGAAGCTCTCACTCCTAAGGTGGTGGTGCTATGGTCTGAGTATTTGTGTCCCCACCAAATCCATCCATTAAAATACTAATGCCCGATGTGATGGTAGTAGTTAGGGCCTTTGGGAGGTGCTTATGTCATGAAGGGGAGGTCCTTGGGTAACGAAGGTGGAACTCACACAAATGCAATTTCTATTCTTTTAAAAGAGAGAAAACAGAGTTTCCCAGCCCTTTCTGCCATCTGAGGACACAGCATGAGGTCTATGACCCAGAAGAGGGCCCTTATCCAACCATGCTGGCATGCTGATCTCAGGCTCCCAGCCTCCAGAACTGTGAGAAAAAAAAACGTGAATTTCTGTTGTTTATAAGCCATCCAGTCTGTGGTATTTGGTTCTAGCAGCCTGAACAGAGTAAGAGAGATAATGTGTGGAGATGAGGACTTTGGCACTAATTAGGGTTCAACTGAGTCATGACCATGGGGCCCTGATAATATGACTAGTGGCCTTAGAAGAAGAGGATGAGAGAAATCTCTCTCTCTCTCCTCACAAATATAGAGGAAAGTCCACATGAGGACTCAGGGAGAAGGCAGCCATCTGCAAGCTGAGAAGGAGTTCTTACCAGGAACTGAACACTGTCAAACTTTGATCTTGGACCTCTTAGCCTCCAGGCTCCCCAGTCTACCAGTGTGTTATGGTAGCCGTAGCACTGGCCATTAATACCCAACCAGAACTCTTAATCTTTGATCTGGAGCAACTCAGTAGGCTGATGAAGACTTAGTCAGATCTGCATTACAGTCTTTATTGGTAACAATTCAAAATATCCATGGTTTGTCATTTTGTTTTTTTTTTAATATAAGCAAATACTAGCACATATATTTGAATCCTCTCCTCCCTTTCTTAGGTAAATGGTAACATACTATGTATGCTTTTTCCTCCCTGCTTCTTACACTTATCAGTATATTCTAAAGATAACTCCACTATAAGACATAGAAATTTTTATTCTTTTTAGACATCTGCTTGGTACTGTATTATACGAAGGTGCACAGGAGGTTCCTTTAATCCCTTATTGTTGACACTGGGTGGCTTTCAGCAATTTTGTCATCAGTTCACCTTTGGGATGGAGTCTCAGAAGTATAACCGCTAAGTCAAAGAGCAAATGTAAATGCACTGTGAACTGGCATTCACACTTTCGTTGGCCAGGAAGCCTATTTCTACTCCTAAATTTGCCATTCTCCTTCAAGGCATCTCTTTCCATCCAGTCAAGTCAGACATCTGGAAATTTCCTCCGACCTTCCTTTTATTTCCTACCTCCATCAAAGTAGACCTAAAATATTGTGTGTGGGGTTTTTTTTTTTTTTTTAAGATTTACTTATTTATTTATTTATTCATGAGAGACACAGAGAGAGTCAGAGACATAGGCAGAGGGAGAAGCAGGGTCCCCACAGAAAGCCCAATGTGGGACTCAATCCCAGGATCCAGGATCAAGTCCTGAGCTGAAAGCAGATGCTCGACCACTTAGCTACCCAGGTGCCCCAAAGTGGGCCTAAAATTAAAATAATTTACCTTCTAGGGATTGGGTTCTCACTTTCAGCCCTGAAATCCAAGGCTTTAATTTGAACTCTTGTAAACTCTTTAGACGTATTCTCTTCAACATTACATTATTAGTGTCTTGGGGCACACATACATTAGAGTGTAATAATAGGAATCTGACATGGCTGGAAGGTCAGAGAATGCTTGCATTAAGAGAATGATTCCTGAACTTACACCTGAAGACCAAGCAGACACTGACTAGAGAAAGGGCTTTCTAGGCAGAGGGGAAGCATAGCCTAAGGTAGTGTGGTAGGAGAGCATGTGAACAATAGGAGGAACTGAAAGAAAGCTAATGAATTGAGGCACAAAGTAAAAGAAAGTAAACTGGAGAGATAGATAGAGCCCAGCACATGTGAAGTTTGTAGACTAGATTTGGGATTCCCTGTTTTATTCTAAAAATAGATAGACACCGTTTAAAAAATTTAAGCAACAGGGTGACACAATCAGATTTGGGGATTGAAACCATCATTCTGGCTACCGGGGAAACAAAAATTGGATTAACCCAGGCAAAAGACACTGATAGAGGGTGATGGCAGTGGTAGTGGCAAAGTAGACAGATTCAAAAAATATTTAAAAATAGATTTAACAAAGGGGCATGTGGGTGGCTCAGTCAGTTGGACATCTGCTTTTGGCTCAAGTCATGGTCCTGGGGTCCTGGGATGGAGTCCCACATCGGGCTCCCTGCTCCTGGGGAGTCTGCTTCTCCCTCTCCCTCTGGCACTCCTCCTGTTTATGCTCTCTGACTCTGTCTTTCAAATGAATAAATAAAATATTTAGTTTTTAAAAGATTTTATTTATTTATTTGCAAGAGAGATAGCAAAAGAGAAAGAGAGTATGAGCACCAGTGTGGGAGGGGCAGAAAGAGGAGAGAGAAGCAGATCCCCTGCTGAGCAGGAAGTCCAAGATTGTGACCTGAGCCCAAGGCAGACACTTAGCTGAATGAGCCAACAAGGCATCCCTAAAGAAAATCTCAAAAAAAAAAAAAAAAAAAAATTAACATAAAAGAAACGAATTAAAATATTTTAGAGTCTATACAAAGAGACAAGGCTTAGCAATAGGTTGCTTAAGGGATGTCTCCCCTAACTTTGTTCCTGCTCCTATGACTTCATGAACACTGATCACTGAACTAGGGAATCTGAAGAACAACCAGGTTGGGCAGAGTGGAAGATAGGGTGGAAATCTAGAGTTGGATTTTTGGACATGGTAAGTCTGAAGTGCTTTTGAAATTCTCTTTCTCTCTCTCTCTCTCTTTTTAGTACAAAAAGGTGTTTTTATTAGAGCTCAGGGAAAGGACCTGTGAGCAGAAAGAGTAGCCTGCAGTGCATTTGAAATTCTAAGATAAGATGCATTTGAAATTCTAAGATAAGATTGTAAGCACTAGGTGGGAAATAAAGCAGAAAGGTCTGGCTGATGATATACATTTCTGAGTCACCTGCAAATGACATACTTTGGAATCACGGATCTATATGAGAATGTCTCAGTATGTAATGAGGAGGGGGCAGGCCTATATCAAGTCTTGAGGAAGGACTGATGACATTCACCTTGGGAAAGAGGAAGAGTACAACACAAATGTAATAAAGAAATAGCAGCATGTGGGGGTGGGGACAGGGCATTAAAAGGAAACTGGGGAAGGAATGGTTAAAGGAGAGACTGCTTGGTTGTGTTGATTGCTGCTTGAGGATGGCTTAAAATGAAGCCGTGAAAAATATGATCATTGGATTGAGTAACTGAGTCATTAGTAACTTCCACAAGGTCAGTGTCAGAGAAGTGATGCAGGTGGAAGCCTCATTACAGTTTGTTGAGGAAAAGATAGAAGGTGAAAAAATTGAGATAGCTTTCTCTTCAGAGAAGTTTGACTGGGAAAGCAAGTATAGAAGTGTAGAACCAGCTCGAGGCCAGCATGCAGTAAAGGGAGGTCTTTTAAAGGTAGGAAAGTGTTTTGAATTCAGGTGGGAAAGAACAAGAGGGATTATTGCTTCAAGAAGGAGGGGAATAGGGGTACCTGGGTGGCTCAGTTGGTTAAGTGTCCGAGTTGGGCTCAAGTCATAATCTCAGCGTCCTGGGATCAAGCCCTGCATGGGGCTCCAGGCTCAGCAGAGTCTGCTTCTCCCTCTGACTCTGCTTCTGCCCCTCCCCCTGCTCATGCGCTCACACACTCTCTCTCTGAAATAAATAAAGTCTTGAAAAAAAAAAAAGAACGGGGGCGGGGGGTAAAAAAAAAAAAAAGAAGAAGAAGGAGAGGACTAAGGAACCAAGCCCCTGAGAAGAGAAGGCCAGAGGGAATTAGATCTTCACTGAGGAATTGGCTGGCGATAGAAGGGACACTTTACCAGATGGAATAGGAGGAAAGGAGATGATGGCAGGCACAGATGGACTTGTTGATCTAGTAATAAGATGATCAAAGAGTGCCCATCTGATGGTGTCTCTTTTCCCAATTAAGTTGGAAGAGATGTTGTTGGGTGAAGATAGCAGTGGGGATGAAAGATTGAGGCTTGAGAGACTGTGTGAAACAGATACCAGAGAACTCGAAAGTGAGCTTATAAGAGAAATGTGGTATGATGATCCCACAATATTGACAGCTCACTTTAACTTGTCAGTTGGCATGACCATTCTTCTGTATTTAACACCTTGTCTTGTAAATTAATGCAAATTGATCTCTGCAAGAGTTTAGTCTGAATTAACCAGATGATGGTTTCAATTCTCCACTTATGTCTTACTCTGGATCTCCCAAAAGCAGAGCTCAAAACAGAGGGTTTACGTGCCCTCATTTTATTGAGGAGTACAGTCCCAGAGAAGGAGAGTGAAGGACAAGGACAGCAAAGCAAGGATGGTGGGAAAGCCAAAGTGAAACAGCACATGCTAGTGCTAATTGTTGCAAAGAGCTATTGATTGCTAGATTCAAAGACTGGGTGGGTTCTTAAGAATTAAGACATGCTGTGTGTCAGAACTACCCACTTTGCAGGCCAGGGGGTAGAAAGGAGAAAGATTTTATCCACTGGCTACGATCTATAAGATCACAGACTCAGTCCCTGCACCCTTAGGTTGCATATTCTGGGTGCAAGTGGATCCCTAGAAGGAAGCTCTGGAGTGGGAGGACAGACATGAGAGGCAGGGCAGGAGGTGAAGTGCTTTCAACTTTGGCCCATGTGAACTTTGTCAGAGCTCATACAGAGCTGGCATAAGAAATAGGTACATTCAAAGAAGTATCTTATATAACTTATAATTGGCAATATGACTTACTGATTTGACTAAAGTCAAGTAACTCTTCAGAAACACAGACAAAAATGGAAATGAACTCGCTGTTTCTAAAGGCATTAAGAGAAGTCCTCTCACCTGGATGGTGAGCTGATCTGAAATTTTAAGATGCTTCCCATATAGCAGGAGAATTTCAGGTTTGCTTTGGGCAGACTTACACAGGAAATAATTTTAAAATCGTTTCTATTTTTTAAATTGTTATTATTTTAAAATTATTTAAATTTTTACTTAAATTTAAAATGTAAAATTATTTAAATTATTATTTAAAAGTGTTATTATTTTAACAGGGCAGGAGAATCTTGTGGATTTTGAATGAGGACTTTTTTTCCTGAATCCTGAAGCTTCCCTGTTCTGCCATCTAGTGTTCACTGGTGTCTCAGAGGGTCATGTGTAAGGAGTTTCTTTATCTGTTTCTCAATGGCAGTGCTACCAACATTTTGTGGCAAGGCAATTTCTAGTTGAGGGATTGCTTCTGAGGTATTTGGGGATGTTTATATTCTTGTCCCCCACCCACATCCCCCCAGGCATTGTGGGCTGAAAACACTCCCACATGTTTTCAAATGTGCCCCAGTACCCTAACCTTTGAAAACCACTGCAGGAAGGGTTAATGGTGAGCCCCTACTTTACACGTGAGAAAAACAGGCTTGGAGACACAAAGAAGCAAGTTCACGCTACAGATATGCACTGGAGTAGGTGCTCCATAAACAGAAGTTCTTTCCTAACTTCCCTCTGTAGCGGGTATTTAAGTCACTTACTGTAATAGGACACAACTTATAAAATATTCTATTGTCACAGAGTTGTATTTCATAAAGTGAGTTTCACTTGTCAAATCACCATGCTAGCACAGTGTTAGCACTTTGTTAGCAAAGAGAGAATAAAGGATAGATCCAAGAGAAGTCACGAAACATGAAAAGCATTGAGAATTTGAGCAAAGATTGTAGGAAGAAATTATAAATAAGCCAGGCTATTCAGCCTAGAATTGGAATGAGGATTTGATACTGGCCTTTTAGCATATGAAAGATTTTCACACAGTGAATGAAGTGTATATGTGACATGCTATATAGTCAGAGATGCTGTGAGTTAATGTTATTTGCAACAGGGTAATGTTTGTAGAGAGCTCAAAGCTTACCAAGCACTTTCATATATATTATCTCATTTGAATAATTTTATAGCAGTGAGTTGAGTTTAAAATGGCAATTATGTGTATCTTGTTCTTTACATATGTAAAAGATGAAGGAAAAACAATCATTACTGATAAAAATGAGAGAAAGGACTACTAGATATAAACATATTCAATGATTCAGGTTTTATTTATTTAAAAGCTTTTATTTATTTACTTGAGAAAGAGAGTATGAGTAGGAAGAGGAGAAGAAGTACAGGGAGAGGGAGAAGCCGATTCCCTTTGAGCAGGGAGCCTGATGTGGAGCTCGATCCCAGGACCCCAAGATCGTGACCCAAGTGAAGGCAGACACGTAACCAACTGAGCCACCCAGATGACCCAATGATTCAGGTTTTAATTAGGTAGGAAGATGTGAGTTCATATGGGCAGGCCCATGCCTGACCACCTGACATCTGGGAAATTCAGGGAATTGGTTAATTTAATGAATATATAAAGTGTATCTCTCTCTCTTTCAAATATAGATAGATAGATAGATAGATAGATAGATAGATAGATAGATAGATAGATAGATATACATATATAACAAGATGTGGCTTGCTGAACAAACCAACAAACCATCAATCAAAGTGAAATCAAATTCAAAGAGAAAGTACCCATGCATGACATATTATACACTATCACTGAAAACAAACCCCAAATTTTAGAAGACAATAAAGTTAGGAACCAAGATTATTGGGAACACATAAAGCACAATGGAAAGACAAAAAAGATGACATAAGAGAAAACCCTGGGGAAAAAAGAGAGTCTTGAGAAGAATTCCCTATGAAAAAACAATTGCATGCAAGCTGCAATCATCTAATTCACTATGCATGAGGAATTGCTCATCCTATTACCTACGTATGTTAGCCCAAATAACTAGAAATAGCATTAGTGGTAAGAACAATTGACTATGTATGGTGCATGAATATGTGTTTTCATAGTTATATTATCTGACCAACTTTTAAAGATTCTATTTATTTATTTAGAGTGGAAGAGTGCATGAGCTGGGGGATGGGGTGCAAAGGCAGAGGGAGAAAAAGAATCTCAAGCAGACATGGTGCTGAGCACAGAGCCTGACGTGGGGCTCGATTCCACAACCCTGAGATCATGATCTGAGTGGAAACGAAGAGTCTGACACTTAACCAGCTGAGCCACCCAGGCACCCCTTGACCAACCTTTAAATCCAGGAATTACCTCCAGTGATGGTGCTATTATGCCTTCCTCTTCGGCATTATTCATTCAACAAATAACACATCTATTATGTGCTAGGCACTCTTTAGGCACTGGGGATACAGTAGAAAACAGAATAAACATATTCTCGCTCTCATGGAGATTACTTTCTTTTCTTTTAAGATTTTTTAAGAGTTTATTATTCATGAGAGAGAGAAAGAGAGAGAGAGAGAGGCAGAGACAGGCAGAGGGAGAAGCAGGCTCTTTGCAGGGAGCCCGATGTGGAACTTAATCCCGGAACCCCAGGATCATGCCCTAGGAGAACACAGGCACTAAACCGCTGAGCCACCCAGGGATCCCTGGAGATTACTTTCTTGAATATGTGTGGGAGGTGGGGAGGGGGGAAACAAGAGATAAACAAAATAAAGAAGTAAAAACATTGCAGTATGTTGATGGTAGTCGGTGTTATGGAGATGGTAAAGCAGGGAAGGATGGTTGTGAATGCTGGGGCATCAATAAAAAAACAACATTTGTTGCTAAGGATAAAGTATTAAGTGAAAAGAATAAGATGGAGGGGTGCCTAGGTGGTGCAATTGGTTAAGCAACTGACTCTTGGTTCTTGCTCAGGTCATTATCTCAGGGTTGTGAAATCAAGCCCTACATGAGGCTCCACACTCAGTGTGGAGTCTGCTTAAGACTCTGTTCCGTCTGTCTCTGCCCCTCCCAGCTCTCTAAAATAAATAAATAAACAAACAAACAAACAAATAAATAATAAATAAATCCTTTAAAATAAAAGAAAAAGACTGAAAACTGCATATAAGTAAATTGCCTATTTTTATGTAAAAATAGATTTAATACAATATGCACAGAGAAGAGAATCAAAGGGAATATTCCTATATGTTAAAATGATTATCTTCTTGGTCGATGAAACTTGAAATGATTTTTAAAGTGCTTTTCTTTTTTTTAAAGATCTTATTTATTTATTCATGAAAGGCACAGATTGAGAGAGAGAGAGAGGCAGAGCCAAAGGCAGAGGGAGAAGCAGGCTCCATGCAGGGAGCCGGATGTGGGACCCGATCCCAGAACCCCAGGATCATGCCCTGAGACAGAGGCAGACACTCAACCGCTGAACCACCCAGGAGTCCCAAAAGTGCTTTTCTTTATATCTTGCTATTTTGTTAGTTTTCTATGTTAGCATGTATTACTTTTACAAATCAGAAGCAATAAAAAGTTCTAGTCTTTTTTCTAAATATGTTTTTTCATCTCCACCAAGAAGAACAGTTCATACCCAACATAATATATTTGTGTTAGATGTATAGAAGAATCATTTTCTAGAAAGATAAAATAAAACCTGCATGAAATGCCCAATAATATCTCTTGTCATGTTTCACTGTTCTTTCTACTAAAATGTTATCAGTTTTTAAAGTCTGAACTCTATGCCCTGATTTCTCTCCTGTCATTCATGTACTGCTTAGACCAACTCATAAGATGCTGAGCACTCATTGTCTTGTATTAGTAATCTCCCTTCTAGAGACAGTGGCTAAAAACACAGATTCCAGAGACAGGCAACTTGAGTTTGAATTACTTCTTGCTACTCACTTAGCTGTGTGACTTTGGCCAAGTGGCCTAATCTTCCTGTGTTGCCTCTTCCTCACACAGAAAGCAGGGCGTGCATAATTCCTGTCTCGTAGGTTATTGTGAAGAAGAGTGAGTCCATCCATGTAATAGTGCTTAGGACAATACTTGGTATATGTTAAATGTTATTCGTTATGATTCTAAAGTTAATTTTCCAGACAAGGACCACATTTGATATTTTTCTAGATTGTTAGCTCCACTAAGCATAGTGCTTAGGAAATGCATCCTATCCATTTTGTGTCTCTAGGACCTAACATGTGGGGAACAGGTAAGATTTGATGTGGGGTAGGAGAGAATAAAATGCCAAGCAGTTTTATATATTATGCTTGTAATTCACTCTGTTATTCTTTAAGGTAAACAGCATATATGAAAGCTGAGGCTCTGAGAATTTAAACAACTTGCCCAAGATCACCCTGCTGTTAAGTGCAAATTAAATCCATGTCTGTTTGACTCTATTCATTGTACTCTGTGTTGGAAATAAACGTGAATAAATGGATGAGTGAATTTGAGAAGGATCTGGAATTGTCTTTTGAGCTCCTCCTGTGTTTATTTATTTACCGCTGTATTCCCAGAATTTAGCACAGAGCCTACTTCACAGGAAGAGCTCAATAAATATTTATTGTTAAATGAATGAATAAATAAGTGAAGAAAAGGACAAAGGAAAAAATCAAGGAATGAATAAGCAAAATGTCATCTGAAAACGTAATTTTCTGATTTAATATCCAGTCTCTTATATTCAGTATATGACAAATTCATGATAAATGCTTCTATTCAGTACCTAGAGAAAGTGGAGGAAGTAATTCATTACCTATTTGTTACATGTACAAATTCAGACCAACTGGCACACAATTACCTGTGGTTTTATTTTTATAAAATGAAGAAGTAATAAGTCCCCAGCTGTGTAACCATAAACTTTATTTGTTTGGCTGTGGGTTCATGTGGAATAGGCAAAGAGATTCAAAAAAATTCACATAGTTCATCCCAAATATATTTTCTCTTTTGATTCAAGGAACTTTGGGAAAACATTTTTGTTTATATTTTAAATTCTTGTATTCCCCACCCCCACCCCCAACCCTGCACCGGCCTCAAATCAGCGTCAAGCTGGCAAAGGTCTAGAGGGACTCCTGGAGGGACTATTACAGATGCTTCTTTTGATTCAAACTAGTCTCCCACTTCCTCTTAATATAAGCACGGGAGAAACACCATAAGTTTAAGATAAAATGGATTTATTTATAATAACATGTCAACATGATAAAAACACATTAATATATCTGCAGGGTACAATGAAAAACTGCTGCAAAAATCAGCTGTAAAAATAATTTTCATTTAGATTAAAAATAGCAGATAGTTTAGGAATGAGCCAATATGTGTTTTTGTGAAGAAAGTTTATATCCCACTGGTGCTTATAAAACATTTCTCAATTTATAAAAATATGCTTTCTTGCATGATTTTAGAGTTTATAAAAATACTTATGCTGGAAACGGCATAATATCATTATGTTTTATATGCTTACATTCTCTCCACCCACACTTGCAAATCTGCAACATTAGAATTAATTTTGGAATAGGGAGGTTAGGTTGCTTTGAGATTAGCCAAATAGCTATAATATGCAAATACTATAGAGCAGAAATATAAACAAGATGAGTGTTAGTCACAAAGGATTTTAAAATTTTGAGATCTACTACTAATGCACAATATTGAATAAGAAGTCTTTCTCAGTGGTAGAACTAGAAGCTTGCAACAAATGAGGATATTACTAATGTTTGGTGTTATTATTTTTAGTATCTGGGTGTACAGTTATATATAATATAGTCATAGGCATATAACATGGTTTCCTTCCTTTATTTCATTTCATATGGCCATTAGTGGATAGTAAAAACTGTCTGAAGCATTTCATAAGCCTAAAGTTCTATTTTATTAGGATAAAACTTTTTCTTCATGTCAATCTCTTCATTGAATTGGATTATGGGCAATAGATTTTATTGTAAAAAATGAATCCTTTTAAATTTTATGATATATGGGGAATCATGACAGATACATAATTACTAATTATTTATACAAACATACAGACAGACATACCTGTATGTTATTGACTGGCTCCTAAATATTTGCATCCTGTGCACACATTTTGGTACAAAAAGGTAGACATTGTGTTAAGAGTGATAGTAATAGTGCATATCCTACAATATATGTATAGCATTTGCTTGTTTTGAAAGTCGCTACAAATTCCTGCCTTTTATTTATATTGCTTATGGTTTTTTGCACAAGTATGATGATAAGGTTGACTCTTGTAGTAGTTATTTTTTGCTGCAGTAACAAGCAACCCCAACAGTTCAGGAACTTATACTAATAAAGATTTATTACATGCTTATGAAGCTTTGATGGGCTTTGTGTGTGTGTTTAGTTCAGGACTATCTAAAGAAGGCTTTTCTTTTGGCGGAGGTCAGAAGCTCAAGAAGCCAGACTGAACCATGAAAGCATATTTAATACCTCTTCAAGGATGGGGTGTGTGTTACATCTGCTCACATTGCATCAGTCAAAGTCACATGGCCAAGCCCCTTGTCAATGTGGTAGGGAAGTATATGCTTCCTTCCTCAATCCTGGGAGAATTGAGCCCGGGCAAATACTAGTTGAAAAGCAATACAATCTGACTTGACTACAGGTTAAAAAGCCAAGTCATACCTGCAAGTTATAAAAAGAGCTAAATACTAAAATAAAATTATAGATTTAAGTAAAATTTTTATATTTCTTTGGAGAACTACCTACAAAAGACGTGATTATTTAGGAACCAGAGTGGAAGTTTAGAGACAGCAGTTGGATATATTAATTGAATCTAAGAAGGGACGAAACAAAACATATTAATTTTTTTCTGGGGCTTCGTTAGCATGTAAGCTTACCTCTGTCATTTTACTTATTACCATGCTTTCTGATCATTCATTTACGAAGATAGGAGTAGTATCTATTATCTTTACATACCCAGAGCCTAGTAAAATCCCTCAACTTTACTAGTACTTGTCGTAAGCACTCAATGAATCCATGCATACATAATCCAGAATATGCTGTTCTAATTTTTTCTTTCTTCTTCTTCTTCTTCTTCTTCTTCTTCTTCTTCTTCTTCTTCTTCTTCTTCTTCTTCTTCTTCTTCTTCTTCTTCTTCTTCTTCTTCTCCTCCTTCTCCTTCTCCTTCTCCTTCTCCTCTTCCTCTTCCTCCTCCTTCTCCTTTCTCATTCTCATTCTCATTCTCATTCTCATTCTCATTCTCATTCTCATTCTCATTCTTTTTCTTCTTGGAGAGAGTGAGCCTATGAGTCATGGGGGAGGGATTGAGGGGGACAGAGAAGGAAAAGCAGACTCCATGCTGAGCATGGAGCCCTAGGAGGCTGGGTTCCATCTCACGACCCCGAGATTATGACCTGAGTCGAAACCAAGAGTCAAATGCTTACTGATCACCCAATACAGTACAATCACCCAGGACCCCCTTGTTTCTTTTTCAATGCTAAAACTATATAACATGGGAGAATGAACATATTGGCTTCTCTCTTCCCCATTTTCATTTTCTACATGGGACTTTTCATTTTTTCCTTCCCCCAGTGAGGTGATTTTATTTTGAATAAAATAAATTGAACACACTTGGGTTAGTATACCTCAAGTATTTTCCTGCAGATAAGCTTTGTGCACATACATGTGTGTGCCATTGTGTGTGCGTGTGTGTGCATGAGAGAGAGAGAGAGTGAGAGAGAGAGAGAGATCTGTATAAATGGTTTTTATACCTTTACCAGGTATCTTTAGGGTATTCACTGTTCATTTACTATATTACTGATAAAAATCTGTTCTTGAAGTGGCTTCTTTCCACATTTATTTCTTTTGTGATTTGCTTACTGGAAAAACCTTCAGAGATTCACATTATGTAGTTATGGGCCTGTCAGGAGGACTATTACCATTCTAGCACAGTTAAAAATATTTCAAATAGGTTGTATAATGTAGTCACTTCATAGTAAATAGCAGACAACAATATAAAAGAATGAGAAAGTGATGATAATTCAAAAAAGAACATGGAAACAGTAGAATGCAAACTGGTTTCTATTACCATTCAACACATATAATAAAC
The DNA here is from genome assembly GCF_011100685.1 of Canis lupus familiaris. Taxonomy (NCBI): domain Eukaryota; kingdom Metazoa; phylum Chordata; class Mammalia; order Carnivora; family Canidae; genus Canis; species Canis lupus. The sequence continues at coordinate 53,253,004 of NC_049226.1, read as the reverse complement.
CTTTCAATTTCTATAAAATTATTGTTAAACTCACTCGGCTCATTGTGTATTTTTCATAATTTAAACTTCACACTGAAGTCACGAAGTGTTTTTAAGTGAAGTTCATATGAAATTGCATCCTTGCAAGTCATCCAGAAATAACATAGAGATATCATCTCTGCAATTCCCCCTGCTTCTCCAAACCATGACTTTCCAATTCTATAGCTGATATTAGAGAGATGAAGTATGTGACAAGAGTAGAAAATATTATTTTTATGTAGCTACACAAAAGGAAACAATTTGCTCATGATTTTTACATATGCATATCATCTTACTATAGGAAACGTAATTGTTTATGACAAAACTTTTTTAAAAGATTTTATTTATTTGTTTATTTATTTATTTAAAAGAGAGAGAGTGAGTGAGTAGGAGAGAGAGAGAAGGAGCAGGGGGAGGGGCAAAGGGAGAGGGAGAAGCAGGCTTCCTGCTGAGCAGAGAGCCTGATATGGGGCTAAATCCCAGGACTCCAGGATCATGACCTGAGCTGAAGGCAGACACTTAACTGACTGATCCACCCAGGCTCTCCAATGACAAACCTTTTGAAGACTCAAATGGACATGATTTCTTAATACGAGTGACCTTGGCTTTTTTGTATAGGTTAAAAAGTGATGGCAGTTTAGAGACTAGATGAATTATCCAAAACTCACAGATTCATGAAATATCAGATTTATAATGAATATTTAGAAGATTTTTTTAGAAGATTTTAATTTAGAAACTAACACATATCAAGGCAGGAATAGTAAAGTGACTCAAAATAGTTAACATTTGAAATCTCAAAATTCTTGGCTTAATCCTGAGAAATATTCACAATACAATAAGATCAAGCTGTTTTTAATCTGATGCTTGAATCTGTGTTAAGTATTCTATCAGATACAAACTCAGCTAAGACTTTGACATAAAGCTATAATATAGAGCCCTCAGCAGCAAAGTAGTGAGAACATAAAATTCTTGTAGGGATTTATTTTTTAATTTATATTTGAAAAATGTTCCTAACAGATGAAAAAAAGTAAGGAGCTATTCATAAAACCTTTGGCTTACTTCCACAAAAATGTTCCATTTATTGAACAGGAAATAAGGTGTAGAATGTACTTTTAAACAAACTGAGAATTCATTTCTCCAATTTATAAAAGTTATTTATTCCTTCTATTACCAATCCAAACATTTCCTCATCTGTACCTTTCAAGAGGCTTGACTTTTTAAATGAAGCTCAAGAAAAAGCGTTTATGGCACTCTCTTTCTTGAAGAAGAGAAGAAAAAGCAATCTCTTTCCATGATGATAAATTCAAATTGGTAACAAAGTTGGGGGTTTCTTGGGGTTACAGGAAACTTGTCAGGGGGGCATGTTTCAGGTTTATTCCTTTTTCAGGCGAAAGCCTGGAGTTTGCCAGGGTGCCTCCAAATTTTGTAGAATAAATTTTATAGTGGTGGGGAGGAGCGGAATGTTGTTGAGACTTTCAGATTTTGGATGGAGTGGTCGTAGAAAACAGGTAACTATAAAAACGCAGGACAGATTTAACTAGCAAACTGGTTGAGGAGGCAAACGAGGCAAAGTAAGGAACAGGTGGTGAAAGTTAACAACAGGTGTCTTTCTGAGTAATGCAGAGAGCATTTGCAGCAGGAATTCAGGATTGAAGCTAAGTTTGGGATTTAAGAAATACAGTCATTCTTGGGATTTAGAAACAAGGATTTATTAAAGGCAAGTTTGATTAATTCTGTCACTCTTTCTTAAACAAAACAAAACCACCCCCTTGCCTTCAGGTTGTTGACTTTCAGCAAAGCAATCACCACTTGATTTTAGCTTTTTCCCTGGAGGCATCACAAAGATACATTAGATTTTCGAAAGAGGGAGTAAAGGGCAGGAAGGGTGTATCATCAGACTCATTTTTACAACCCCATGTTTCTGGGAGTATTTATGTCATAGGCAATGAAAATTGGTAACAAAAATCAAATAATGTCTTTCCCATGCAACCAGAGAGAGTTTGGTGGGAAAAATTGGAGGTGCCATTTTTCCTTCACAAGTTAAAAAAGAATAAGTCAAAAAATAATGACTTGGTTTTAAATCATTTCATGGGTACAGGTCTTCTTGAGAAGGTAAGAGCCTAAGGGTGTTATTCACGGGATACTTCTTTCATATGTACCAGAAACTTCTTGAGGCTGAAGTGACATTCTGAAAAAATAGCATATAACTTACCAAAGAATTCCTCCAATGATTCACCTTTACAATAAACCTAACAATAGTTACCTGAAAAAAGCTATATTAAAAGTGGTTGTAAGTTTTGTAAAAGAATTAGAATCAGACCTAAAACAAAAAAGAAAAGCCTCCAAATTTATTTTTGTTGTTGTTCCCCAAATGAGACTTGAAAAAGATCATAAAAGGCTGGAAATATACATTTAAAAATATAGAGGATGATAGTTACTGAGGGTGATTTTTTTTTCCTCCTGAGGATAATTTTAAAGCCCATCTTCCAAGAATACAGCTGAAGATTGCTTTGAATTCTTTTTTCTTTTTCCTGGAAAAACTCATGAGAGATGCTATGATACGTTTCTCATTATACATTATGATTTTAAGCATTTCCTTATTCTATGTCTATAGCCAAGTATGCCTGACATACTGCACTTTATTACATAATCTATGTGATATCAAGTGGATCAAATAATGGAAGAGTATAAGAGCAGGATCACAGAGGGGAGTCCAACCACATGCTCACTTTCTGAACACTGGCAAGGAAACCAAAGCATCAAATTTGCAGAGACAGGACATCCTCCCTACATGACTTCTCCCTTTATCCCAGTGACAAGAGAAGCTTTCTAGGGATACTAGGATGATCACACAAAGAGGAAAAACAAAGTGGAGGAAATAAAAGCTGCCTCTAGTCTGCAAAAATGGAAGATGTTCCCTGAAAAGGTGAGAATTACCTGCGCGGTAGAAGAAGCAGAGAGACAAGCACACCAAGACAGCTGAGTAGCCCAGCTGAGTAGCTGAGTTAGCCCTGTAACTGCTTATAGCTGCGTGGGGATAGAACCGTCCACATGGTGCTCAGTCCTTCTCCTGAGACATTTGTTTCAAGTCCTGCATTGTAAGGGGCAGTAAACTAAAAGAACAAAATCACCTTTTCAATTGTTGAAGAGTTGTAGTCACTGGGAGGAGAACATTTAAAAAAAAAAATCCTTCCTTTTCAATTTTGAGGATAATGAAGGCAGCAGTGGGCACCAGATGGAAAAGCAGTGCTGGGGGACACGGGAAATGGGAATTGATGTAGGAAAGAGAGTAGGGTTGGGAGCTGATGGCTAAGAAAGAATTCTTGAGATATCTTTGATGCAAAAGGTGATTTTATTAAAGAGGACAGGACCTGTGGCAGAAAGAGCTGCACCAGGGTCATAAGGAGTGACCCATTATAGACTTTCAAGTTGGAAGGGGGTTAAGGATAGCATAAATCTCTAAAGAATTTGGTAGCAAGGTTTCCAGGACCTTGAGGGGGCTGGCTACTGTTGGGAAAGGTCATTTATTGGGACGCCTGGGTGGTTCAGTGGTTGAGCGTCTGCCTCTGGCTCAGGGCCTGATCCCAGGGTCCTGGGATTGAGTTCCACATCGGGCTCCCTGCATGGAGCCTGCTTCTCCCTCTGCCTGTGTCTCTGCCTCTTTCTGTGTGTCTCTCATCAATAAATAAATAAATAAAATCTTAAAAAAGAAAGAAAGAAAGAAAGAAAGAAAGAAAGAAAGAAAGAAAGAAAGAAAGAAAGAAAGAAAGAAAGGTCATTTATCACTGTCTAATAAAGCCTGAGTCATGAGACCCTTCAGATGTATATCGGTGGGTCATAGGCTTGTGGGATGATTGCCAACACACATCTTGGAGGGGAGAGATAAAGAAGTTTCCAAAGGAATTTTTTTATGTTAGAGTAGACTTACAGGATCCTGGGGGTTGGGCTAAGATTGCCTCTTGACTTTAGCAAGGTATTAACATCCAGGCAGCTGATTTCCTAGAGGAATGTCACTCTGCCTGTTTGAAGGACTTGTCAATGGGTTGCAAGTAGTAAGGAAATGTAATAATTTTTGTTCTGTCTTTGTTTCTCACATCAGGGATGAGCATGAGCACGAGTTACTTGAGTTCCACAGAGAATAGAGAGGTCAGAACGTACTAAAACCTCAGGGAAAACTCACTTCCTATAACATTTCTATTTGTTTTCAAGGCTAGCATGGCCTGGGGAAAGAAGCATAATTTTTTAAAAGTGAAACTATTATTTTATTTCAAATCTAGTTTATAAAGGACAATACTATCTTCCTCTAACCCATACAAATACATGATTTCTGGCTCTAAGCAGTAATAGATTAAATGAGCAGACTAAATTTCCTCTGAACTTGGTAACAGAAATAGTATTCCTTCCTTCTTTTATTCATTCATGAAACTTTCAAAGAATCCCTTTAAAAGTAAAGGCTCAAGGGGACAACAGATCATCATAAATAGTTACTACTAATAGTATAAATGCCGTAGTTTATAATTGTTTGCTTTAACAAAATAAATCATATCAGATTCAGGAGTATTGCTTTTATAGCTCTCTCCCTTAGGAAAGGGTATATATTATGCCTACCCTTGGTGCGGGGGTGTGTGCTACTCAAGCATAGCAGGGCACAAAAAGGAAGAGTTGTGAATTACAACTGCATGGGAATATAAGGAAGAGTCTTCTTGTCCTTAGGCTTTTGCAGTCACTCTATACCAATTACTGAACTAGAAAGTGATAATTACACAAAAGAGATACAGCTACAGGTGAATAGAATGAGGAGCAAAAGATGAATTATCTAGCCAAGAGTGATGAGGGGATCCTTTCTGAAAGTGGAAAAAGAAGGGCATGATTATGTGATATAAGACTAAAAGATAAGATATCCCCTTAATTATTAAACAAGACATTCTTAAAACATTTATTGAGAACTGGGTGATTGTGATACAAAGATAAACAGGATAAAATCCCTGCCCTTGAATATTTCAGGGAGAGGACATCTGCACCAGAAAAGGGAGGGGGAAAAAAAAAAACAAAAACCAAAGCAATAGAACAAATATAATGGGATAGCACAACATGGTGCTAGAACACAAGTGATACAGGACTTTACAGGAGTAAACAGGAAGAACCCTTTAGTGTTGCATGTGAGAGGATAGGTGAATTAAAATAATGTTATGTCTGAAATAAGATTTCATCTGTTATTCATTTAACAAGATGTATTAAGTACATGAATTAACATATATTAAGTACAATTAACAGGTACTAGATACACAGCTTGCCCTCAGGGGATTAATAGTGAAATGGTGAACCAGGCATAAAAATAGATAAGTACAATGATGGATTTAATTAAGTATAAAGCACATGGCATTATTAGACAGGGTGGTCAAATGTATCTGGGAAGTTGCAGAACCGCTGCACAGAGGAGGTGAATTTTGAAACATGTGGTATTTGTTAGGCAGATTGTGATTGGGAACACCACACAGGGCTAAAGGAGTTCTAGACAATGAGAACAGTGGGAGTGAAAGCAATAGTAGTCTGCTACAGCTTGGTGTGTACCCAGAATGGAAAGAGCTTTGGGTAAGGAAGATGAGGCAAGAGATGGGGTTGGCAAGGACCAGATTGTAGAAGGCCTTGAATGCGGATTTAAAGACTTGGAATTTTATTCTGTAGACCAGTACTTTTCAAACTGGATCCCACTAAGTTCCTGAGGTCCAAGGAAGTATCTAAGGAAGGTACTGGGCACGCCAAAAAGGACTTTTGGAGCCCATGAATTCTAGACTGTGGAGTTTTAAACATTAATCTTTAGGCAATGTAAATAAAGTGTCTGAACATTTTTAAGGGAGGAAGTGATAAGCTAAGAACCCTTTTAGGAAGATTCGTCCATCTACAATACTATGCTAGAAATCTGGAAGTCATCCAAAATTGCTCCCTTTCTATCCTAATATATCAATAAACAGTCACTAAATCCTATTCATTCTTACTCTTAAATATCACTGAAATCTACCCTTGCCCCTCCTTCCCTACTAGAACTGCCAGTGGTTCAGTCCTCCCCCCCCGCCCCTCCCCAGTCAAATACAAGAGCCTTCTAACTTATAGTTCTTCATAGTTCTAACTTCTAGTCAGTTCCATCCATAACTTTGTCATACCACTTATTGCACCATTTGTGAAATTTATGAAAATGTATATGATTTCCATTACAGTATAAGTCCCTTGAAGGCAGGTAGGGGGATCCTGAAGGACTGTCAAATCAGGATTTACTGCTAAATGTTACACAGTTGGTCATTCTGTCTTACACCATCATTTCCCCACCCCCCCTTTTCTACTGGATCATTCCTATTAGCTTACAAGCATGTTGTATTTTTTCCTCATCCTAGAAAAATCTGCTCTTGTCTCCATATTCTCCAGTTGCTACTGCCACCTTCGCAGCAAATCTCATACATTTCTACACTCCCTTTCATAGCAAAGAATTATCTTTTCTATTTCTTCAATTTTCTCATCAACTCACTTAATTCTGACTTTTATCTCTGTTATATCACCATAAAGTCATTTGTCAAGGTTATCACGTTCAATAGTCAACTCTTCATCTACATCTCACTTGACCCCTTGTTAGCATTAGACATGGCTGATAATAGTTTCTTGAAAAAGTTGATACTTTCTTAAATTTCCTCCTACCTTAGTGGATATTCCTTCTTAGTATCTTTTGCTAACCCCTCTTCCTCTTACAGTTCTTTAAATCTGAGATATCTCAGTGTAAGAATCTCTTCCTTTTGCTGTCTAAACTTATTTCCTAAGGGATCTCTAGTTCTCTGGTATATATACTGATGATTTTGAAACTTACTTTTTCAGTCTGGATCTATACCCTGAATTTCACACTCTTGTGGTCGACTACCTACTGGATATGTTCTTTTGAATTTCTATTAACCATTTCACACTTATCATGGTCAAAACATAACTTTGTCTCTCTCATCCTCCCCAACTTATTTCTCATAAAAACTTTTGCATTTTAGTCTATGGCACTCTTTGTCTGTCTAGTTGTATGAGCCCAAAAATTCCAATTCCTTTTTTGTGATTCTCAAGTCCTTTTGGATTTACTAACATCAAGGTATGCACTAACTTTGATTGGCTCTCCCCATCTTCACTGCTACCACCCTGGTGTAAGCTATTAACCCTCACCTGGTCTGCTACAATGGACTCTGTTTCTCTGCTTCCACTTTTGTCCCTTTAGCCTCTTCCACAAAGTCCTCCAGGGAGATCCTTTATATTTATAATGTGTATCATGTCACCCTCCTCTTCAAAAATCTTCAAAAAATATGATCATACTTTTTAAGAAATCCAGAGTTTTTAACATAGCCTACCCAATATGTCTGGCCTGGCTCTAGGCATTCTATTTGCAAGCCCTTCCATTCTCATTCTTGTACTCACCACTGTGGACACACTGATCTTCCTGCTAGATCTCCAATATGCTATTTGTAGTGTGTCAGGGTCTTTGCACTTGCTGTTCTCTGTATGTGGATTGCTCTTACCTCGGCTATTTCAATGGCTCCTTCCTTTACATAATTCTCAGGTCCCTGCTCAAATGCTACATGCTCAGAGAGACTGTCTCTGACAACCTATATAAAATGCCTCTTCAACCCTTCCTCCTCCTCCACTTTCATCTGTGTATCTATTTACTCAGCTCATCTTTCTTTACAGCACTTGTCACTAATATCACATATATTATATATTTGATTGCTTGTGTATTATCTGGCTTTTCCACTAGAATGTGACAAAGACTCCTTGACCTGCTTCTTGTCAGACTCCTCTGAGCCCAATTAGGCCTAATCCTGGGCATGTCCTCAAGAGCCCAGGTTTAGCAAGAATCCTAGTATAAGTAAATTCAAAGTAGCCACCCTCACTACCCAACATAATTCCTCATTTTACCCTCACCTTGGCTTGTTAGGTGAGTTTACCTAAGAATTCCTCTAACCTTTTACTTCTTTTTTTTTTTTTTTTTTTTTTTTTTTTAAGTAATCTCTATGCCCAACATGGGGCTCAAACTCATGACCCCGAGATCAAGAGTCACATGCTCTACCTACTAAGCCAGGAAGACACCCTAAATTACCTTACCCTTTTAGAAATTTTCTACCCACTGAACCTCCCACATTGCTCCTTGGCTATAAAATCCTACTTTTCATTATTTTATTCAGAATTGAGCCGAGTCTCTCTCCCCTACTGTAAAACCCCACTGTATTCCTCATCCTATAAGGATATATATATATATATATATATACACAAATATAGCAACAGTCCTGAATAAAACATGCCTTCCCATCTTTAAAACAGTATCCTCAGTGCCTAAGATACTGCCTAGCTCTCAGTAGGCATTCAAAACACCTTTGTTAAAAAACAAAACAAAGCAAAACAACAACAACAACAAAAAAAACACCTTTGTTAAAACAAAACAAAAACAAAAACCCACCTTTGTTCAATAAATGAATATATTTATAGCAAGGAATGATACACTCAGAATTTGGGAATCTTTATTTTATTATTTTATTTTTTTGGAATCTTTAATGGATAAAGCTAATTATATAACACTTCTGAAACACTTCAATATTTTAAAAACAGAGGGTGGAAAGTTTATCAATAGATACTTTTAAAAGTATTAACACATTTAATTTCATAGAATCAGAACCTCAGAGTTAAGAACTCTTCAAGGGCACCTAGTACAAACCCACATTCTAATTAAAAAAAGAAACTGGATTCCGTGTTTATTTCTTAAAGGTTTTTATTAGAGGGTGAACTTTTTATCACTTACAGAGCATTTGGGAATTTTGAAATTACCTAATTGATCTTAAGTTTACACTAATTAATCATGTCAAAGCTTTGTAGTTACCGTTAACAGGATTGAGCCTTCGAGCCAAAGCATTAACACCCACTTAAGGTCATTAAAAGTGGATTATAAAAGACTTCAAATAATATGTATACTGTATCGTTTTGTCAAGGTTTGCTTTAATTCCAAAGCACAGCCATAACAAAGTGGATAATCAATTCAAGGTGACATTGGTGTCTCCTTATTCAGCCTCGCCAGTTTTAAAGTATTCAGTATAGATAGGCACTGAATCCATGCCAGGAGGGAAATAATTGATTTAACTGATCTAAAAGTGTGTTTGAGCTTTTTTCAGACAAGCTGTCAACACATACATGAAAGCAAGTTTCTAAAAATGCTGTCAGATCCATAATGTTTATACAGCAAAGCAAACAACCTTTGTTATTCCAATTAATGCATCTGCTCATGGAAGAAATTCCAACCAAAATGTTTTATTTTTCTCAGCTACACTGAAAATTACAATGTTGACTCATATTGAAGCAATTTAGAAAAGTACTCAGCCACAAAATGAAATGGATTACATTAAGTTTAATATTTGTTACTAGGGTACCTGCTAAAAATTACACCTCAGAGTTATATATTACATTTCCTTGAAAGGGTTTCAAGTATTGTCATAGGAATTGCATCTACTTAGCTTTTTGAGGAAGGTTGGGGCCAGTAATATTATTCTCTCAACCTTACAAGTCAGTAATAATAAATGTCAAGAGATAAAATGTGTTAGGGAAAATAATGTACCAAGATCAAACAGTCTGTTGATACGTTGGACTATCGCCTCTACTACTTCATAGTAAACTTCTCTTTTTCCTTTTGTAGTTTCATTCTAAAATAAGGAGTGGAATTGGGAGTTGAATTTCCTAGCAGCTGAAAAGAACTTTCAATATAACTTATTTCAACACTAGTTTTGCCAATGAGATATGAAATGATCTGTTTAAGGACACACTGCTCAAGTGGCTAAGCTGGAGTATAACTCAGGATTTTTGTTTCTAAATATTGTGCTTTGTCTATAATACTACAGTACTGCTTATGATCAAGAATAATTATTGAGCTAAATCCAAGAGGGTTTGGGATATTCAACAGGTAAAATGACCCAATTTTTCAACAGATGAATGACATTTAAAAAGGGGGGGCAGATCATTACAGATTAAAAGAAATATAAGATCCATATCAACAAAAAAGCTAACTGTAGACTTTTAAAATCTTGATTAGTATAAAGCAAATGTAAAATTACATTTTTAAGTCAATGGAGGAAAATTGAGTAGAGTGGGAATTCCAAGATAGTAAGGAATTATTGCTAATTTTGTTACATGTGCTAGTGGTAGTATGGTGACGCTAAAAAGAGCCCTTATCTGTTAGAGCTATACACTAATTATCAGTGAAATATTTCATCTGGTTATTTGCTTTAAAACACCCCAGAAAACAAACAAATGAAGAAGTACAAATATAGATTCGTAAATGTTAACAGTGCTGATAATCAAGGGTGGGGGTTATTTCTACTCCTTTGATGTATGTTTGACATTTTTCACAATAAAAATTAAAATAGTTATTAAACTCATAATGAATAAAAGACAACATCAACACAGTTCATTAATCACTAAATGCCCAACTTTTCTTATTTTAATCTGGAGAGCAATCACAGAAACACCCTAGCATGAATCTAGAAGGTCCTACACGTTCTCCCTTATGCCAACTTTCAACCTCTCTAATGACTACTGAGATGGAAAAGTATGCTTTGTATTTAATATGTCAATTTAAAAAATATGCTATGTTTCCGGATTTAGCGATTTTTGTGTTGTCAGCTTTAAAAACAATTTGTAGTTATGTCCTCTCATTTCAAATAAATATTCGCTTTCATACCCAGTCTTGTATTTTTTTTTCCTTAAACAGGTCTCCTTCATTATATAAACTTCAGGTGCCACACAACCTAAGTCCATTTGAGTGCCTGTAATTTGCCAGGCACTGTTCTGGGAGCTAAGGATCTGTCAGTGAGCAAAACAGAAAACAAAACAAAATCCTCTCTCTTATGAAACTTACATTCTAGTTGGGAAAGACAGACAAAACAAAAACATAATAAACAAGGAAATGAAATAGTACATGCCATGGAAAACAGCTGAGCAAGGTTAGGAGAATAGAGAGTGCAGGGCAGGGAGTGTGGGTGAGCTGTAAGTACAATGTTAAATAAGGTAGTCAGAGTAGGGCAGTCTCCCAGAGAAGGTGACTCTGAGCAGTCTTGAAGGCTTGGTTATTGAGAATACCAGTGGAATCTAGCATAGCATATTAGTTTAGCGGCACTCCATTATTCTCTTATTCAGGTCCTGCTTTAGAGTATTTGAAGGACCCAGTACCAGTGGGGAAAACAATAACAGCTGGATCGGGATTAAGGACTGAATGGCTGCCTGGGGCACTGCTCATAGAGATTGGTATTAAAGAATACAGGGCACTGTAACATCACTGAAAAATAATAGAACAGGGAATATGATATTTACCACAACATCTCTGATAGTGGGGGTGAGACCTGCAAGTACTGCCGGGTAGGATGAGGCAATAGGCAATCGCACTTGAAATGTATGGGCAATAGAAAACTGCTTGGTGCCACAACAGCGCTTCCGCACTCTTCTCGCCCCTTAGCATTCCATCCTGCAGCCCAGCAGAAATAGGAAGACAGCTAAAAATATAAGCTTAAAGTATACATCCTGGGCCTGCTCTACAAATAATAACTATGAGAATGGGAGTAGAATTGTAAAAATATTAAATGTTCTTAGAGCATCATATTCATTTGTTTTTCTTTGGCAGCTGTGGTGTAGTTGAAAGAGGACAAGTCAGAACTGGATGCAAGCTCTAAGTCTGCCTGCCTCTTTAGCGGATTAGCCTTGGGCAAATCAGAAAGTGAGAAACTAAATTTTATCATCTATAAAATGGGGCCAATCACAAATTTCTTTTATGGCAGTCAAATGTGTTTAAATGAAATTTTTAATCAACAAAATATCATTTACTTGCTGACATAATAATAAAGCCACATGGTAGTTCACGGTTGTTAGGTAAGGATCACAGTTAAGAGGTACATAATCACTTAAGTTGTAATTATCAGTGAGTAGGTAAGAGAGCACGTAAAATGCTTTCAAATTTCTATTATCTGCCTTCATTTTGATTCAGGAAAGCAATCTAACAGACTTTTCAACCTCTTTCCGGGGTCTACCACAACCAGAAACAGACATCTTATATCTCAAAAGCAAAAACAGGTATCTTGGTTTTTTTTGTGTTTTGTTTTTTGTTTTTACTAGCTTGAAGGGATACTGCAGGAGTGACCCTTAACCAAAGGAAGGTTCAGCATCAGAAATAACTATTTTCTCCAAATTGCCAGCTAGGTAGAGTGATTCTTAAATGATACTCCTCGTCAGCAAGAAAGATGATCCCAAGAATGAACAAAAATAGCCTGTTCAACAGCTGTGATATTTATAATTTATAAGCTGTGATCGTCTCTCATTATCAGATCATCTTGGAGTCCAAACAAGAACGGATGTGTGCCGTTTGTATATTTACCAGTCCTCAGAAAACAAACTTTCACTAGGTCTTCTTCTCTCTGATCGATGCATTTCTCTCTTTACGTACAAACAGTACGATAAAAGGCTTCTTGTTTGGGGAGCATGACCTTGAAACGTTAGTGTTATGCACAATGTTAAACATGTTCAACTAATTCTTAATCGTTTATTTCCGATCAGCAAATACTTTTTAAGCACTGAAAGGCAACATTGAGGACTAGGACGGCACGGAAGGCAGAAAGGGGAGGAGGGTGGCAGAGATAATCAATGCATCACTAAATTCTTGTCTTTCCCGCTCCGCCAGGGTGGGCGTCCGGCTTCCAGTTCCCGGCTACCGTTCCTCCCCCACTTGCATTTTTCTTTAATCGGTGCCCTTCTACTGCCCTTGCTCTTCACCATTCTCTCGGTGCTGCCCTTTGTAGTTTATTCGCTCTGCTCGCTACATTGTTTCCCTTTTCATTTCTGTCGCCGTCTCTCCCTCGTGCAGCTGCGGGGCCCAGCTGTTCCTGCACTTTGCACCAGCTTGTGCGGCGGGACTCTCGAGCCGATACCGTGACGGTGCTTTGCTGCAGAACTTCGTGCAAATTCGGGAGGCGAGCTCTGGAGGAGGAGAGGACCGAGCGTGATCACAGGCGCGGAGCGGGGCGGCGCGCTCCGTGTCCCCCGCCCGCGGCCCGAGACGCCTCCTCCCGAGCGCTCGGCGCACCCGCCTGGGCTCGGGGCCCTTCCCCGCAGCCGCCCCCGCCGGCTCCCCCGACACCCACGCGCGAGGCTTCGCGTCCCTCCCGGCGCACGCTGCGGGCCCCGCGGCTCTTCAAATTCCGCTCCCCGCCCCCTGGGGCCCGGCTCGGCGGCTCCCGCGTCCCTCCCGCCCCCGCCCCCGCCCCCGCCCCTTCCCCGCTCGGCTTCAGCCCCCGCGGCCGCGCAGCCCGCCCCTCCCCCGCGCACCTGGCGGCGCCCGCCCCGCCCCGCCCCGCCCCCCGCGGGCCCGCTGCACTGTGGGTAGGCGGCGGCGGCGGCCGCACTGAGGCGGAGGCGGCGGCGGCGGCGGTGGCGGTGGCGGCGGCCGCACTCGCACTCGCTCGCGCTGAGGGGCCGGCGGCGGAGCGAGGCTGCGCGCGCCGACCATGGCTGAGAAGCAGAAGCACGACGGGCGGGTGAAGATCGGCCACTACGTGCTGGGCGACACGCTGGGCGTCGGCACCTTCGGCAAAGTGAAGAGTTGAGTGGGCGCCCGGGCCGGCTCGCGGGAGGCCGGGCGGAGCGGAGCGGTGGGCGCGGGCCCGGGCGGCAGGTGCAGCGGGCCCGGGAGCCCGCGGGGGCGGCGGCGGCGGCGGCGGCGGCGGCGGGGACCTCGGCCCGGGGCGGGGGCGGGGGCGGGGGCGGGGCAGCTGCCCTGCCGGGGCCGTCCGCGGCAGCTCACGCTCGGTGCAGGTGTCGGCCTCACCTGCGAGGTGGGAGAGCGGCGCCGCCGCCCCCCAGGTGGGGGAACGTGCCCAAGGTCACACTGAAAGGGGCGGAACCGGGACGGAGCGTAAAATGTCTTCCAGTTCGGGCCGGGCCGGGCCGGGGGGGTGGTCGGTGCGGCCCTTCTCGGGCGGGGTCGGGGGGTCGGCGGGGCGGGGGGGGGCGAGCTCTGGAAGGCCGCGGCGTCGGCCCTGGGGCTCGGCTGCAACCGGAGGAGCGAGGGGGGCGCTCGACCCGGGGGGGCGGGCGGGGGCGGGGGCGGTCCTGGGTCCCGGGTCCCGGGTCCCGGGCGGCGGAGCGTGCGGGGCCGCGGAGGCCGGACCTGCTAGGGCGGGCTCCGCGGAGCTCTCCTCTTCGGGCGTGGGGATCCCATTTGGGGGGTAGGAAAAAACAGGTTGCGTCTGAGTATTTTTAACTTCTTACTAGCGAGGTATTGAACTTTCCTTTTTTTTTTTTTTTTTTAATCTATGGCTGTTAATAAATCACACGGGATTTAATTAATCTGCCCTCTCTCCTGAACTAGAGGCAGCTTATTAATGCTTTACGTTTGACGGCTCTAAATCCAGAATTACAAGTCAAACATTAGCTTCCCCCTTTCTAATTTTTATTTATTTTTATTTTTTAAAAGATTTTATGTATTTATTCATGAGACACAGAGAGAGAGAGAGAGAGAGAGGCAGAGACACAGGCAGAGGGAGAAACAGGCTCCATGAACCCGGAGCCCGACGTGGGACTCGACCCCGGGTCTCCAGGATCGCGCCCTGGGCCAAAGGCAGGCGCCAAACCGCTGAGCCACCAGGGCTGCCCCCCCCCCCCCTTTTTTATTTTTTTTACTTTTTGTTGTAAAAATGTTGAGTAGGCTAGGCAGGCTGGAGATTTTACTTCCAGGCCTCTCTTTCTTTGTAAAATTCATGTTTTAACCTCTCAACTTCTGGGCTGTTAAACAAGTAGAAGGACCTGGTTCATTCCTGTGGCAAAGGTCAGCTCCTATTTGCTTCCACGTATCTGATTCTCTTCTATTCGGAAAACAAATTTACTGAGCACCTACATAGTGCTAGGTACTGTTCTAGGCAATGGGGACACAGTAAGGAACAAAACCACATTAAAATCTTTCCATCTGTGGAGCGTGTATTCCAGTAGGGGAACGCAAAACATAAGCAGAATGTATATGTAAAACACGAAGTATGTTTAATGCTACTGAGAAAAATGAATGCGGGAAGGGAGAATGCGTTTCTGTGAAGTTAACGATTTTCAGTAAGGTGGTCAGGCAAGGTTTGACAGACAGGGTGGTATTTGTGTAAAGACCTGAAACGGTGATAGGAATTTTGAAGTCCTGTGTGGGCCATAAAGTCCTGTGGTATGTATGAAAGACTTCGTAAATGGAGTGGATAGCTAAGAGAATATGTTGACAATGAATATAGGAAGATCCAGGCATTAGGTTAATGCCTGAACGGTCACTTATCATTAAATATTATTATGAGGACTACTGTGGTATGACATTTTACAGTTACTCAAGCAAAACATTCTTTGCCATCTGGGCATATACACTCTCAAAGTTATATAACTTACCCTACATCCTTTTCAAACTGTGTTGAAATGTTTGTGTTTTTGAATTCACGTACTGTAATCTGAATGTAGACTAAAACACCCATCAGATCAGTTGGCCCATTGTCAAAGAACAGCGTAAATCTCTTTTGTATATACTCTTGTGCTGTTTCCAGGCACTGGCTTCTTAAAATATAAACCAATGGAAGCTACATTTGTTTATGAGAACTCCTTTTCTTGGAAGACCCAGTCTAATGAGCAGCCAATCAGAGGGCTGTTTTGAACACTATGTTAGAGCCTCTCTAAAGTTATGCGGTGATTTCCCATCCAGGATTAGAATTAGTACCATTGTTCAGTAAAAATGATGGGAGTTGCTACAGTTCAGTTATTTAATTCTTCAGGGGACAAGAAACAAAAGTACATGTATTTTAAAAAGCATATATTTTAAAAAATATATACCTTTATCGATCATTCATCCATTCCAACTGTACAATGCAATGATTTTTAGTGACTTTACTGAATGATGCAACCATCATCATAGATGCAACCAACATCAACTTTAAGACATTTTGGGCAGCCTGGATGGCTCAGGGGTTTAGGCACCGCCTTCAGCCCAGGGTGTGATCCTGGGGCCCTGGGATCAAGTCCCACATCGGGCTCCCTACATGGAGCCTGCTTCTCCCTCTCCCTGTGTCTCTGCCTCTCTCTCTCTGTGTCTCTCATGAATAAATACATAAAATCTTCAAAAAAAAAAAAAACAACAACACAATTTTATCACCACAGTAAGATCCTTCATGCTCATTTATAGTTCATCTTTGTTCCCACCGCCAGCTTCAGGAAACCCTTAATCTGTTTTCTGTCTGTATAAACTTGTGTTCTCTGGACACTTCTGATAAATGGGCTCATTCAGTATGAAGTCTTTCATATTTACTACTTTAGCAATGTTTTTAGATTTATGGATGAGGTAGCATTTGTCAATTGTTCATTCCTTTTTATTGCTGAATAATACTCCATTGCATGGATATGCTGCCTTTTGTCTATACATTCACCAGTTGTTTTCAGTTTGGGGCTGTTAAAAGTAATGCTACCACAAGTATTTGCATCCAAGTGTTTGGGCACATGTTTTCATGTATCTTGGTCAGCACATAGGAGAAGAATTACTACGTCATATTATAATTTCATGTTTAGGTTTTTGAGAAACTGCAGACTATTTTTCAAAAGTAGCCAACCAGCAGTGGATGAGGGTTCTCCTTTCTCTGCATTCTCACCATTTGTTGTAATCTGTTTTAAAGGTATTCTAACGGGTGTGAAATAATGTCACATTGTGGCTTTATTTGCATTTCCTAATGATTAATGATACTAGACATCTTCAGGTATTTATTAGCCATTCATCTATCTTCTTGGGGGAGATGTCTGTTCATATCTTTTTTCATCTTATGAACTGAATTAAAATAGTTCTTTGTAAATTCTGGAATTGAGTCCCTTATTAGATGTTGTTTGTAAATATTTTCTCCCAATTGTGCTCGCTTCAGCAGCACATATAATGACATTATCTCCTAATCTGTGTGGCTTTTCATTTTCTTAATAGTATCTTTTCAAGTATTAAAGTTTTGAATTTTCATGAGGTCCAATTTATTGATTTCTTTTTTATGGACCTTGCTTTTGGTGTTATTTCCCAGAAATCTTTGCTTTAGGTTTCAAGGATTTTCTCTTAACGTTGTCTTCTAAATGTCTTCTAAATTTTTTTTTAATGTCCTCTAAATTTTATTTAGCCCTTACATTTAAGGGTATGACTCATTTTGAGTTAATATTTGAGTATTGTATGAGATCCTAAAATCAGCTTTTTGAATGAATGTCTAATTGTCCCAGCACAGTTGAAATGAATGTGTTGAAAACACATGCATTTGTAATTGCAATATAGATTTAGACTTAGTAAAGTTAATTTCTACTAAAAAACATAGTAATATGATTTAATTTTACCTAGCTATAAAAACATGGAGAAGTAAGTAGCATTTTTTTTTGTGTTTTCTCTTGTTAGGCTAATTATAGATTTTTGAAAATTTAACTTGTTGATATAACAATTCATAGGCCAAAGTTAGGTATAATAAATGAAAATTCAGAATGACATAACTTTCATTTGATAGCATTTGTTTCAAGTTATTTTTACTTTTTAAAAGGATTTTATTTATTTGATAGAGAACACAAGCAGAGGGTAGTGGCAGAGGGAGAGGGAGAAGCAGGCTCACCTTTGATCAGGGAGTTGAACACAGGACTCTATCCCAGGCCCCGGGGATTATGACCTAAGCTGAAAGCAGACACTTAACTGACTGAGCCACCCAGATGCCCCTCAAGTTATTTTTTAAAAGTATGTAGAAACCCTCGGTTTGCTATTAAATAATGAAAGATTTATTTAATATGTTCTAAACTGATTTTCTCCATTGTTCTGTTGTTAGATTACTAGAGGAGTGCTATGGGTACAAATTATGTGGGCTTACAGAATTTTAAAAGTAATGCTTTTTATCTGCTTAAATTTTTTCTCCACATCGATTTAGTTCATACTCTTTTCAGAGTAGGATAGAACTGTTGTTTAAGAGCTCTCGTAATTAGACTTGTTTAGTTCTTATCTATATAGTAAAGGTGATAAAAATGCTAGAAGAATCAATTTGTTGCTTATGTTATACAAAGACTGGTTCAAGAAAAACATGTAATATAATGCGAATTATTTAAAAAGAAACCTGCTTCAAGATGAGTATTGATAGATTTGCTTTATGAAATACTCTTTGTCAGAATTATAAACCAAGGGATACTTTGCAATCACACTAGCCTCTTTCTAGCCAGCAAAGTCTCATAAAGGAATTACCTTCTCTGTTTTTCAAATAGTTATTTGAATGACCCATAGAATTGGGTTTCAAGAAATTAAGTATATATTCTATTAATTCTCCACTTACCTCTGAGATAATAGGAAGGATAAACAGATGAAATTTTTATTACATTTTTTTTTTTAAAAAAACAAGCAGTGTTATTTTTTTTGAAATGTAAATAACAAGTTCCAAATGATAAATTGAATTTTGGACAACTACCTAGTTGGTGGACCTGAATGTTGTATCTGTGGCATATTGGGCCCTTGCTGGATTGTTTTTTTGTTTTGTTTTGTTTTGTTTTTTTATGACTTCCATGTTGTAGTGTCATGGCCCTGAACCTTGTTTTATCTCCTAAAGAAGGGCACTAGAACATATAATGTGCCAGGTCCTTTATGACTTTATCATTAAACTGACTTCTAAAAAGATTTAATTCCCCCAAATGGATATTTTTAATTGTTCCTTCTAGATTAATGGAAATCTGGGTTACTGAAGATCAGAGCTGAAATGTAGATGTCATAGAGAATAAAAGGAAACAAATTTGTAACACTTTAGTAATAAAAGCTACAATTGACTCAGTTTTTATAATCTTTTAAATACTATGTAATACACTTGCTTTATCTATTCTTCAGAGTAACCTTGAGTTTGGTATTATCTCCATTTTACAAATGAAGAAATTGAGAATCCTATACCCTGAATGACTTGTCCAAGGTCACAGTGGTAGAATTGGAAGTCATAATCAGGATTTTCTGACTCCAAAGTGTGTATTATATGCAATGCAAAGTCAAAATGTGTAGTGTGTTGACTTTCAAATCTATAAGGATGTCATTTTACATGTTTGTAGGTATTTATCAATAACTGAAAAAAAAGATTTCAATGTCTTAGTCCACATTTAGGTAGAATAAAAGTTTTTTTTCTGGAAAATCCATATGTGGGATATAAAATTTATATCTTCATATTCCTAACTTTTACGCCTTAATCTATTTTCTAATATGGATGAATGTGCTAAATTCTGACAATTTTAACCCAAATTTCTTGGAAATAACAAGGTAATTCTTTTTTTCTTACTATGAAAATACCCCTGACTAAAGATTATCAGTAACCTTTAGTAAGCAGAGTAAAGAGAATTTACAAAAATGATTTGATGTCCTAGAAGGAATATTTGGTGTAGGAAGACATTAGCTCTGGATTTTAATTCCATTCCACTACTAGTTATAGGGCCTTGGGAAAACTATTAAACTTCTCTGAACCTCTGTTTCCTCCTTTGTAAAATAGAAATAACAACACTTGGTCTACCTACCTTCTAGAATTTTTCTGAGGATTAGTTGAGGTACATAAAATGGCTTAAAGAATGATTAAACTGACATATAGATAAGTGTCAGTATTATGGAGATGACTAGTTGCATGGCTATTGTGAGTCAGTTCTGCACAGTGTATGAAGTGTTAACAATTGTTTGCTCTGTTTAGAAATGCCTTCAGTTCTGATAGAGACATTGAGACAGAGCTGTAATAATTTACCTCTGCTTTCTGGATGCCTGCATTGAAGAAAGTTCTAAGTGACTAACTTGTGTTATGTGATGTTATTATTATTTTTTTTAATGCAGTAGTTCTTTTTGGATAAGTCATGTAATTTTCCCTCACAAATGAGAAAAATGAATAAAATAAAAAGGAAATCATAGTGAATGTTCATGTAAGTTACTAACTGAATTGATTTTACTTTTAAAATTATGCAAATTAGAAGTGAGTGTTAAACAGTTGTTCCAAATAATGAAGTTATATTTCTTGTCAAGTACTAGAAGGTTAGTGTTAATCAAAATCAATTCAGTGATCTCTCAAAAAATAGGTAAATATTCACTTATCTTGTCATCCATGTTAGTTTTCCTTTAAGCATTTAGTAGTATTTGTAATGGTGACACTGTCCATTTATTCTTCTGAGACTCCTGTAGTTTCATTGATGATAGGGAAAATATTTTGTAGAGAAAGTAGTTAGTTTTTATTTTTTTATTTTATTTATTTATTTTTTTTAGTAGTTTTTATAAGTTAAGCTGATAATTTACTTTGATCTAGCAGAAGATTTAATCTCAAATGCTTTAAGAGATAATGAGTAAGTGGGTGGCACAAGACTCCTAAAACATTGAAAATGTTATAAATAAGAGAGCCAATTTACCTAGTACATGTATTAGATACAAATGTAAGAGCACCTTGAATCAGGTTGAGTGGATTTTTATCTATTAAATGATTGAAATCATATATAAAGTGATGTGTTTATTTTGAAATGCAGTGAACCATTCTATTTTTAGTATAGAGTATTAAGGAAAGAATTTCAGGCAGCTCTTATCTCTGCTAATAATAGAAACTTTTCACCCTTTCAAGGGAACAGTATTCTTACTTAAGTGCTGTCTTATGTTTAACCATGTTTGCCTTGCCTCTGATAAATTTCACCATATTTCTTTAGGCGGTGCCTTTGTTTTTAAAGTGGTAATCCTTTTAATTCTGCCCTTAGATTTTTTTTTTTAAAACAATCTCTTATATAGTCAAAGAAAATGATCAATTCTTGGAGTAAACATGTCACATTCTGAATGCCAATGTATTATTAAAATACTTTTTTCAGAATTTTTTCTTTATATTATTCATGTAATTTTATATTAAAAAACATGAGTCATATGTTCTCATTTAACATCATTCAACTCTGAATTAGAAATTAGTTTTAATTATCTAGCAGTTGTAATTGAAAATCATGGAATTAAAAATTTTAAATGTACCATAAATTTTTTTCCAAATTCTTATTTTACTTAATAAATACCAAGATATTAATTTTTTAAAAGATTTTTATTATTTGAGAGAGAGAGAGAGAGAGATAGCATGAGTGAGGAGGAGAGGTAGAAGTAGGCTCCCTGCTCAGCAGGGGCCTGGGATTATGACCTGAGCTGAAGGCAGACACTTAACTGACTGAGCCATCCAGGCACCCCAATATTAGTTAATTTCATTGTCTTTTTAAATGTGTTTGAGTATTCCATAATTCACTTCTCCCAGACTTAATAAAATAATAAGACCAATATATATTTAACATTTACTGTATTTAGTCATGTTGGATTTAAAGCAAAATATTTTTACCAGTGTTAAAAATGTGGCAATATTACTGCAGATGATTTACTAATTTAAAACAAAGTGGGAAATATTTATCGAGAATTTACTTAAGGGAGTCTTGTCTCACATTTGAATTATAAGTCAAATATATGATAAACCCACCTTTTATTCAGATTTACACCAGGCTGTACTTAGTGCTCTACTAATTCACAGCTTAATATAACAGGTATACTGTATGCTGCAAACTTGATTTCAATAAGAATTTGACTTTGTCTTTATGGTAGCTTTGTGGATAAGATGAAGAAATGTGCTATATATGATTTATTGCTGCTGAATAACTATTCCCAAGGAAACTAGATGTCACCCTAAAGGGAAATCTTGGACATTGACTCTATTTAATGAGGATAGTAATA
Organism: Canis lupus familiaris; assembly: GCF_011100685.1. NCBI lineage: Eukaryota > Metazoa > Chordata > Mammalia > Carnivora > Canidae > Canis > Canis lupus. Next base: position 53,231,196 of record NC_049226.1, on the reverse strand, counting down.
TTTCCTATTTGAGATGGTACAAAGTTTGATGAAGTAATTAATAGACAAATTACAGAAGCAGAATTTAAATTTATATTGACCTTTGGATTGCTAGGCAAAAACCAAGAAGGTGAAATTTAATAGGAACAAGTGTCAAATCTAGCACTTAAGTTAAAAATGAAAAATAGGTGTGTAAAAGTAGAACAATTGATAGTGGTTCCTGAGATGTTGGAGTTTCAACAGACCATAAGGTTAGAAGGTATATATTTGAATGCTTTAAATGTAAAAATTGTTATTGGATGGAAAATAGATGTATATATATATTTTTTTCGTAAAGATTTTATTTATTTATTCATGAGAGACACACAGAGAGAGAGAGAGAGGCAGAGACACAGGCAGAGGGAGGAGCAGGCTCCATGCAGGGAGCCCAACAGAGGACTCAACCCTGGGTCTCCAGGATCACACCCTGGACCGAAGGTGGCGCTAAACCGCTGAGCCACTGGGGCTGCCCAAAATAGATGTGTGTGTGTGTGTGTGTGTATATATATATATATATATATTTTTTTTTTAAATAGATGTATATTAGTTGGTAGTTTTAGAGGTAGCATAGTTCCTGCTGTACTTTGGATTAAGCTACATTTTGAATATTGAGTTCATTTCTTGGCACTACAATTTGAAAGACTTAGGCAATTATATTTTATTCAGAGAATGACCAATGTGGAAAGCCCCAAAAGAATGTCATGTGAGATAGGGTAAACATTTTTTAATACTATAGAAAATGTATTTTAAGTGTGATAGTTGTTTTTAAGTAGCTTAAGTACCATTATCTAGAAAAAGGAGTCACCATATTCAGTGTTGTTTTGAAGGATACAACTGTGACTAATGGGTGAATATTGTAGGGGGGTAAATTATAATCCAGAATAATGAGGATCTTTCTATCAAGAAGCTTGTTTAAGAATGGTGCAACTTGTACTCCAGATCAATTAGATTTCTGTTGTTGATATATTTACTTAGATCCTACATGGTTATCAAGATTCTTAGCACAAAATTCCATTTTTTTTTTTTTTAAAGATCTATTTAAGTGAGAGAGAGCATGCATTGTGAGTATGACCAGGGTGGGTGGGACAGAGGAAGAAGCACAAGCAGACTCCCTGCTGAACAGGGAACCTGATGCAGGGCTCGATCCCAGGACCGGGAGATCATAACCTGAGCCAAAGGCAGATGCATAACCAACTGACACCACTGGGCACCCCACAAAATTTCAATTTTGAATGGAAGGTTGGCATGAATAATTTATAAAATCTTTTTTAATTTCAATATTTGGTTATTGCATAAATAATTTCTCTAATTTGTTTAACTTCCACACCTGCTATGACTTCAGACTTGTATCAAATCAACCTTCTAGTCAAGAACAATTAGAAAACCTGGGGAAAATACAAAAATCTTTTTGAAGTCAGCCAGGACTTGGGTGGTCAGTATCTTCCCAGTGAGAAGAAAAATGTGTTGGAGTGAATCTGATATTTTGTTTGGCTTTTCTATTTGAGTCACTTGCTAATTTGTAATTGGGGTATGTAAGCAGCCAAACAGACAATGATGGCTAAAAGGCAGAAAAGATACAGCAGAATTTGAGTCCTGGGGAGAAAGCAGTTGGGGTTCATAACTTATCAAGGAGGAGAGCTGCTGGTAAACACTTGGGTTTCTGGTTGCAGCCCTCTGAGAACTGAAATCCTTTTTAGGATCAGCTTAATTCCATACTTATTAAGATGATCTGCCTCCTATCTTTATAATCTTGGGGGAAATCAAATCAGCTGGAGCTTCTACAGTTTTTTTCATTTACAGTGTTAATTCTAGGAGACAAGGCCAAGATAATAATAGGAACATACTCATGGGTGATTCAGATGTTAAAGTTACCAGACATGGGCTTTAATTGTGATTAATATGTTGAAGGTGGAAAATTTTAGCAGAGATCTGGAATCTTAATGAATGAATGAATGAATAGAATTCTCTGACTGGAATATATAATAATTGAGTTAGGACTCCATGGATGTATTAATAGCAGATTAGATTCTGTTGAATAGAGAATTGGTGAACTAGAAGATAGGTCAGAAGGACTATCCCGACTGAAGCATAGGTAGACAAAATGATAGAAAGTGTAAGAGACCTATAGAAATACAGTGAAAAGTCTAACATGTATTATTGGAACCTGTAGAGAGAAAGTTCTTTGTAGGCTTAAGATTTTTTTTCCCCCTGTGGAAAGATAATGTCAGGTTTACCTTCACTTAATATAGTTTCTCAACGTATACCAAGATAATGTGATTTCTCAGTTCTGTTATCACACTCCAGTCATTATTTTGAAAATGACCTGTGATTGTTGAATTGCATCTGGATTAGGAGGTCTCTGAAGGGACATGAAATACTCCAAGGAACTATATTATTACTTCATTGTTCCAGCAGCATAAAACTTACACAGAAAAAGCTATTCCAACTTCCCTTTATGATGTCTTTTCTAACTTAATGCACCCCTTGTGGGAGGCTTAGAAGCTGCGTGAATGGATAGTTACTTATTTGATAAGGTTTCTATTTGAGACCTACAAATGCCGGAATAGGTTGTATCCATCCATATGAGTGTCATCCCCTATAACCTACTCTGTGTGATGTGGGATCTGGGAAGCAGGGATTAGATGTTTTAAGAACGCCTGACAAAAATGTGTTTGATTCAGCCATACTGATATGCTGTGTTTCTAGTCCTAAATCCTCTAAAAAACTATGTAAAACTGGTATTAGATTGCTACCTATTGTGTCCTGTGAGCACAAATGTTATTCTGAACCTAAGACTACTGATGATTGTAGAGAGTGGACACTATGCAGTTTCAGAGGGAAGAGAGAGGGGAAATGAAGCAGAAGTAGTATTTGAAGAGATAATAGCAGAAAGTTTTCCAAAACTGGCAAGCATGGAATGCCTGGGTGGCTCAGTGGTTGAGCGTCTGCCTTTGGCTCAGGACATGATCCTGGAGTCCCAGGATTGAGTCCCACATTGGGCTCCCTCCATGGAGCCTGCTTCTCCCTCTGCCTATGTCTCTGCCTTCTGTGTATCTCATGAATAAATAAATAAAATCTTAAAACAAAAAAAACAAACAAAACTGGTAAGCAATTTAAGCCACAGGTTCAGAGGTCTATGAACCACAAACAATAAATACAGGCAAATCAGTCCTAGGTACTTCATTGGAAAATTGCTTAAAACTGGTTCCCTTTGCTTGAGGCTTTCCTATACTGGAATGGACTGCATCTGTCTATGCAGAAATGGGAGAAGATATTAAGATTACTTACTTGATTGTTTTCAAAGGAACAATAAAGCCAATTTTCTCAACAAAGCAAGGAAATAGTAAAATGATATTTTTGGAGAGGTGAAAGAGATGAGCCACCAGCCTATAATTTTGTACCCAACAAAGTTACCTTTCAAAAGTAAAGGTAAAATGCGTTTCAGATAAGCATAGTTTGAGAGAATTTGTCATCACAGACCTACAGTAAAGGGAACACCAAAGGGGATTCTTTCAGGCAGAAAGAAAATGATGCTTTCCCAAATGGAAGCAAGAGGAAATGAAGAACATTGCAAAGGGCAAATATGTGGGTAACTAAATAGATACTGACTATACAAAATAATATGTTTTGTGAGATTTAAAATATATGTAGGAATAAAATACAACAACAGAAAAAGAGGAAACGCAGAGCAAAAGTGTCCTAAAGTTCTTGATTGTCTCAGAAACGATAAAGATACTAATTTATTCTAGATTCTGGAAAGTCAGAGATCCATGTTGTAATCCCTGGGGTAACCACTGAAATAATACTGAAAGGCCCTAGAGATAAAAAGTAGTTAGGTTCTCATTTTGTTTTGGAGAGAATGCTAAGTCATTCCACAATTTTACTTTGTTTTTGAAGTAAGCTGTACTCTCAATGTTCGGCTTGAACTCAAAACCCTGAGATCAAGAGTTGCAGGCCCTACTGACTGAGCCAGACAGGTGCCCCCAACAGTTTTACCCTAAAAAGAAATTTTATGGAACAGAAAACTATGTTCAGTAAATATATTAAACAAAAAATTGTTCAGTTAGGGGCGGTTGATGGGCATAGAAAGGGAGGTGTTTGAAGTTAGGAAAAGAAAGGAGGGTGAATGAGACAAAGCATGTAGAATAAGAGAAACACATAAAGAAAATAGACACATAAGGACCAGAATTGGAAAGACATAAGAGAGGGAATGGTTTAAGCAGCTTTGAGAGTGTTTCTGGAAGAATCTGGAAGATTCACATGGAGTGAGGACAACTATGAATGTTTTTTTTAAATCTTTTCTCTGACATGAATGTTAATACTTTCTCCGGCAGTTTAAAATCTGTTCTGTACCGGGGAACTGTTTTTTTCTGACTCTCTGTAAATGATTCATCTTATATGATTATGTAAAAAGTAATTTGACTCTTCTGTGAAATTCTTGATTGAATTAAGTTTTAAAGAAATACTTTAACATTTTTACAACGTAAAGCCAGTAAAAACATAAGTTTTAGAAACGAAGCTGAATACAGCATATCATGTAATCAATTGTCAAAGAAGTTAGCTGAAGAACAAGTCTTTGTTCACATCTCAGGCTTTCCTGATCTATTTAAAATAGTACATCTAAAAAAAAAAATAGTACATCTTCCCACCTCCACCCTGTCGCTTGTACTTTATGTTCATTGTTCTCCATATTACCATTATATGTTTATTGTTTGTATTCTCCACCTGAATGTAAGTTCCATTTATACCTATATTTTCAGCATGTGGAGGAATCCCTGGTACACATTAGGTACTCAGAAAATATTTGTCAAGTGAGTAAATGAACAAATGGATGCTCAGACCAACAGAGGGTAAACACAACTAGGAGAAAAAAATCTTCAAGGATATGAATTTGTTCTCACAATAAAAATGGAGTGCATATTACATACTGTCTTATGGGACTGTTTTATTTATTTATTTTATTGTTTTTTTTGTTTGTTTTTTTTTGGGGGGGGGACTATTTTAGTCTGTGTTTTATTTTCTTGACATTTGGCAGCTTTTGATGAATACTTTTAGTCTGTCTAATCCACAGTAAAGGCCACAGCTCTACACCAGCCTGCATTTTGACAGAACACAGCAATTTTTCTCATTGATTATTCTCGTCCTTTGTCTCTCCTTCCTTAGCCTGTCACTACTAGGTTCATCCTTTCAGTGCCCTAATTTCTCAACTCATGCTCAGGAGATAAATGGATTAACATGCACTAAGCACTCTTCGGTTATAATCAAGAGAGGCTGGTTGTTGGGAGGTAAAATAGTGTGAATTTTGAGCTTGGGCACTGCAGGCAGATATACCTTCTTGCCACTCACTGTTGTCTAATTCCTAATTCCTTCATCTATACACTGGGTATAATACAGAGTTCTGGGAATTAAATAAGATTTGTATATAAAGCACTTAATGGTACTTGTTTAATCAATGGTAGATAAAAAGGAATAAACTTTTTTGCTTCCTGTTCAGAACTATCCTTTAGAAAACTTTAAAGAGTTTCCAGGGAAAGGAAATTTGGAGAAAAGCAGAGTCTGTATTTGTTTCACCATGCGTGAAGAAGAAAGGAGCCTTGTATTATTTTGGCAGAAGTCTGGTGATGGTAGAGGTCAGAATGTATGTGCTTCAGGTGACTCTCCTGACTCCACAGTGACAATATAATAAGGATGACTGCTGCCTGTCAGAGCCCTGCTCGCTGACACATATGGTGTCTCTTGGACCTGGCATAGCCTAAGTGTGGATAGAGTGTTATCCAAACATTCTTAACTTTTTAATTAAGTTGTACCACATATGCAAAGAAGTGCATACATTTTGTTACCTAAATGCTCAATCAATATTCAAAATAAACACATGCTGCTTAAAGACGAAAAATGACCAGTGTCCCACAAGCCCCCACTTTGTGCCCACTTTTAGTTACTGTTTCCATCCTCCACCCCCACCAAGGGTAACTACTATCCATGAGTTAGTTTCACCTATTTTTAAACTTAATAGAAACAGTCTATTTGTGCCTGGATTCTTTCACTTGAGGTTATGTCTGATGCATGTTGCAGAATGTAGTTCTAATTTGTTAATTCCCAATACTGTATAGTATTACTTTAAGACTCTACCGTTATTTATCCTTTTTTTCTTTTTAAACACTCCCAGTGTGGAGCCCAGTGCGGGGCTTGAATTCACAACCCTGAAGTCAAGAGTCAGATGCACAACCGATTCATCCACCTGGTCACCCCTATTATCCATTCTGATATTGATGGGCCTGTGGGTAGTTTTTACATTTTGGCTCTTATGAATAATGCTGCTTCACAAATTTTTATATATATCTTTTTTTTCTATTCGTAATATATTACTGTATAGATATACATATTCAAAACCATAAACATTTTGGAAGTACTGTTTTTTTCTACTTTGCATTTCAGATTTTCGTCATTACTAGGGCTACTTATTGAATCTTCAGCCATAGTTTTCTAGAGTACATATTTATTTTTATTTAAGTTATTTTGAATCTGAGTGAAAGTATAACAAGTTCCCGCTAACATAACATTAGAAATTTGTTTTTTCATTTGTCTTGTAGAGTTACACTTGTGAACTTCACAATATTGTAAACACACAGTATATTGCTGCTTTAAAAATCTTTGATCGGGGATCCCTGGGTGGCGCAGCAGTTTGGCGCCTGCCTTTGGCCCAGGGCGCGATCCTGGAGACCCGGGATCGAATCCCACGTCAGGCTCCCGGTGCATGGAGCCTGCTTCTCCCTCTGCCTGTGTCTCTGCCTCTCTCTCTCTCTGTACGACTATCATAAGTAAATAAAAAATATATATATATTAAAAAAAAATCTTTGATCTTTATAAAGTTGGTTAGGATAATATTCTGCATTTGTAAGTATGAAATTACTGTTCAGGAATAATCATATCCTTGATAAATATCTTTTTTGTTGTTTACGAATTTGGTCAAATGTTTTTTCTCAGCTAATGATTGTTACATGTTTAGGCAGATGTGTCTTTTGTACATAGTCATTTGCTCAAAGTAATGTAGAAATAAGCTTTCTAAATATGAAAGGTTTATGACAACTTGAATTTGAGAAGAATCTCTTTTTTTCTGGAGTATAACTAGGTTTAAAAAATTAATTTTTATTTGGAATATATGGTTTGTCTTTGAGAAAAGGATTTTGTTGTATTTTTCTTTAGTTCAAGTGTTGAGAGAGGTGCAAACTCTGCCCCCTCCCCGCCCCCCCTGAGAATAGCTCTGGAGATAGCAAGATACTTGAATCACAGTTCTAGCATTAACTTCTTATATATGAATTTTGAGTAAGTTTCTTAAGTTCTGTGATCCTCAGTTTTCTCCACAAAAACCCTTGTATCATTTAAATAAGAAAATGTGTATAAAGAACTTAACACACATGCAGGCATACAAATACATACAAAGTGCCCACTATGCTACAAGCATCAATATTATTATTATTATTATATGCCTTTGAGAAATACTTTTGACAATAGCCACCTTTCTCCAAATTGCTCTACTTCCTGAGCCCCAGAATTGTCTGCTTTCATCCTGCTTTTGGAGAACCACTCTGGTTCCTATCCTACAGCACCCTGTACTTTTCCTTCCATTTCTTAGATCTTTGCTACTGAAAGTGTAAGTCCATGGACCAGCAGAATAGAGAACTTTTTATAAACATCTCAAAGCCTTGAGAACTCTTTAAACATTTCTGTTGGTTATGTACTTAGGAGTGGATCACTGAGCCAGAGTATACATGTTCAGTTTTGGTAGTCATTACATGTTTCTGCACCAGTTTACACTTTTTCCAAGTGTTTGCACTAATTTATATTTCCACCAGCAATAGAAAACTTGCAGTTAGTCTGTGTTTTCACCAATGCTTGGGGCTGTCTCTTTAATTGTTGCTGGGTGGGCATGTATCATATGTTGTGGTTTTAATTTACATTTCTCTGGTGACTAAAACTACTGAGCATCTTTTCATGTGTTTATTGACCAGCTACGTCTCTTCTTTTCCAAATTTATTTTCCTGGAAGACATTTGATTTCTTCTGAAATGCCTAGGCTTTAAGTAAATTGCAGTCCTGGTGCTGATGGTTATTCCTTCTTCTATCAATACTTCTCCACTTTTAGGAGCTCCTGGATTATAATACCACAAAGGATTCCTTGGGACTGAGAATGTACAGATAATACTTTTTCTCTGACAGATACTTGTTTTTCTCAGATATAAGAGATTAGTACACCCAATTTGAATTCCCCTCTCAAATTCTAAAGCTGCAATACGAGTAGTGTATGAAACTTAAATTGTATGTTCAAACAACTAAATATTAATGTCAGTCATGCATTCCGTCCATACAGAAAATAGTTACTGAATGAGGGAGATCAATAACAACAAAAAATAGGTAATTACAGCACTTGATGTTAAGTGCCATCATGGAGAGGAGCTGTGATTGTACATTGGAGGGTCATTTAATACAGACAGTTGAGTTGTTGGCAGGAGGGGTGGATAGAGGTGTTGCTTAGGGAATGCTTACTGGAATGGTACTTGAGGTAAACTTCAAAAGACAAATGAAACTTGGACAGGTGAAACATTGGAGATGGGCGATTGGGGACATAGTTGGGTCACATGTTTAACTGAATTTGTTTATTATACTCAATAAAATTCCACTGAAATTTACTGAATGCTTATCATGAGCTAGATATATGTTAGCCTTGGAAATGGAAAGCAGAGCCCTGATGGTGAAATCAAAATGGTTGTAAATGACTAAAGTATACCATTTGAGGTGAAGGAATGGTGAAAGATGATATTAGAAAGGTAGGCAGATGCCTAAATATGTATTACGGAAATACTGTATATATATCTATGAAACTAAACAAAGCCTCTACTATTATATTAGTCATTCAGATTACCTCCTCATCCCAATTTTCCAACTGAGTACAGAACAGGAATGCCTGATGCCTTAGTTGTTAGCATCTGCCTTTGGCTCAGGTCGTGATCCCGGGGTCCTGGGATGGAGTCCCGCGTCAGGCTCCCTGTGGGGAGCCTGTTTGTCCCTCTGCCCATGTCTCTGCCTCTCTTTATCTCTCATGAATAAATAAAATCTTAAAAAACATACTAGGATAGGTTTCAGCTTCCTAGTATCAGTAGAACCTTCATTTTGGTGCTACCATAATTTGACCTGTGTCTCAGAACTTCTGTCCAACACCATTATAAAAAATTGTTGAATCTTCCCTTTGCTTTTTATTTCAATCAGCTTGCAGTATCTGTACCCGGAGGATGTATAGAAGACTAATCTTTCTTGCTCTTGAATATTTCATAGTATATCCCCAACCCCCCCCCCCCCCCCCCCCGCCCCGCTCCTTACTAAGGCCAGTTTCAAGGTCTTGCCCTAAAATTGTTAGATCCATGAAAGGAGCCTTATAGCTAGGGTAGTAAAATATTCCACTATAACTAGAAGAGTTATGTCCCTACCATCTCATTTTGGAATTCTGGGTCCCACTGCACCCAAACCCAAGTCATTTTTGCATACAGTGTTTAGATACTGTAGTATTTTTAATATAATAGTATTATTTTAGACATTGAGTGAAATCTGGGATGCACTGTACTTTGTAATCAGTATATAATTATTAAGAACATAGGTTTTAGAATCAGACAGTCTTGGATTTAAATACTGATTTTTTCCATTTGTAGTCATTTTTAATGTTTATAAGCCTCAGTTTCCTATAAAATTTCCTCTCACAGTTGTTATAAAGTTAAAATGAAGTAATGTATTTAAAAATGTTTAGCATGTGTGCATATACATAGACCTACAGCTGCTGGTTGTCCTCAGATTAGTGGGAAAGAATCATGAACTATCCTCAAATAACCCCCACTAGAAATTACATAGGAGCTTGCTATTTGAAGTTTGTGCATGCTTCTGAGAAAGATCTGGGTTGCAATTAAATCCTGTAGTCACGTTGAAGGATAATGCCCATCTCTTTTGTAGTCTCTCCTGTGCTTTCACTTGAAGACCCTCCTGATGAATTTAATGTACATTTTTGTAGCCTAAATTTTAAGTCAGGTCATTGCAAATGTACCCTGAAAGTTTTAGGAAACTTCTTCAGTTATATTCAGTAATATGGTGATAGATTTGATATTACTTGTTTAGGCTAATACTTTTCAAGTGCCAAAAAAGAAACTTACAAACAAATTTAGTACATTAGGTCAGGGGCTTTGTAAAAGCATAGGAAATATCACATGTAGCTGTTTGTGCTGTGAAGTGTATAAAATTAATTTTTTTTGCAGACTGAAACTTTACTGGTATAGTTCAAATTATTATATAGTATGTCCGTGACCTTTACAGCAGAGGGACAATTGACAAACCTTTGCTTTTATTTGAGCTTAGCAGAGAAATAGATCATAATTCAGGTCTAAAATAATACTTTGTTTCATAATTGTTCCTTTTGTTTTACTAGATATACTAATAATAAAATTGAATGAGGAAGTAGTTACTATGAATTAATATGGAATAATGTAGTACCTAACACAGTTACATGAAGTCCTGCATGTTGTGCATACAGAAAAATGTATTAGAGCTGGAAAACATCTAGAAAATGACAACTGAAATCATCAGGAAACTAGACTGGTTTAAAAGACTTATATCCTTCAGTGTGGAATGATTTTTAGGGATATAATTAGAAAAATCTTATAGTTGGAAGGGGAATTAGGCTTGATGTAGTCCAATCTGTAACTTAATGCAGGAATCTATCTAATGGTAATCCTGACAAATGGCTGAGCTTCTTCTGTTTGAATATTGGACAGTACATGCTCCTGGCTTTAAATCCAGGCCTTACCGCTTCATAGCTGAACGACTGTGGGCAAATTTTTAACTTCTCTGTGTCCCATTTTCCAGGCTTGGTAGTTATTGCCAGTAGCTTTGTCCCTTGAAATAGGCAAAGACTACAGGAGACCTGACCTTCAGCCCCCTCCTATCTACTATTGAGAGATTAATTGAGAATCAAGTGTTAGTGTTACACAGCCTGTGAAAAAGGTATGTTCAGTATATTATTTCACTCATATGTGGAATTTAAGAAACAAGTAAGCAAAGGTAAAAAAACCCCAGAGAGGCAAACCAAAAAATAGACTCTTAGTTATAGAGAACGAACTGGTGGCTACCATAGGGGAGGTAGGTGATGGAGATTAAGGAGTGCACTTGTCATCATGCGCGTTAGGTGATGTATGGAAGTGTTGAATCACCATATTGTACACCTGAAACTAATATTACCCCTGTATGTTAACTAACTGGAACTAAAAAACTTTAAAAAATTGGCAAAAGATTTGAATAGACACTTAAGAGATGGGTGTCTGATAAACACATGAAAAGATGTTCAACAGCATGAATCATCAGGGAAATACAAATTAGGAGCTATCACACACCTAGTGAAATGGCTAAAATTAAAAAAAAAAAGGCTGACAAACCAAGTGCTGGGAAAAAACGAACTAGAACTCATATATACCACTGGTGAGAATACAAATGGTACACAATGCTGGGAAACAGTTTGGTAGTTTAAATATAAATTTACCATACAACCCAGCAATCCAATACTTAGAAATCTACTCAAAAGAAATGAAGACACATTGGCCTCACCTACCCACCCTCACTACAGACACAAATAGCAGACTTACTCATAATCTCCAAAAGCTGGAAACTATCAGCTGGTGAATGGATAAACACATTGTGTGATACACATACAATGGAACGTTACTCAGCAATAAAATAGAATAAACTGCTGATAAATGCAAAAAGAAAAAATCCACAAAAGTGGGCAAATCTCAAAAGCATTAAGCATAAGAAGCCAGAGTTGAAAGGTTATGTACCACATGGTTTCATTTATACAATGTTCAGAAAAATACTATAGTAACAGGAAACAGGTCAATAATTGGCAGGAATTGGGGATGGGGGAAGGGGCCTGACTGCAAAAGGGCATGATGGAGTTTTTACATGATGATGGAAATGAGTTACGTTTGATTTTAGTGATAATTCCATGACCATATTTGCAAAAATTCATGGTACCATATAAGATGGACATATTTTAAACTTCAATAAAATGACTTTAAAAAAGGTACACATAGGGTACAGTGTTAAGTAGGAAAGTTTCTTGAGTAGGGGTTAGTTTTCAGTATAGGCTGGAGTAGTGAAAAAGAGGATTCCTAGAGCAGGTGACTGTTCGTTGAAAGAGTTTCTGTCAATTATTCCTAGTTCTTCTTGAACAATATAAATCAGTTTCATTCTTCTGTATGACAGCTCTTCACCTTATCAAATATAAAATTCTAAAAAGCATAGATAGTGTAAGTATGGATTTTTTTTCCCACGAAGTTCCATAGCTTTGAAGAATATTTTGTGTAATTTGGCTGTGATTTAGAAAAAGCATAGTGGAACATGATGAGTGGTAAATTTGTAGAATTCATTTACCCAAGAAATTGTGTGGGCTATAAATTTATTTCTGTTAGTTCATGGATGGTAGTTCAGCAAAATTACAAATCTGAAGTTCAAAACTTTTGAGTTTTAAAGTATACTAAATACTGGGGATCCCTGGGTGGCTCAGTGGTTTAGCGCCTGCCTTTGGCTCAGGGCGCAATCCTAGAGTCCCGGGATCGAGTCCTGCGTCGGGCTCCCTGCATGGAGCCTGCTTCTCCCTCTGCCTGTGTCTCTGCCCCTCTCTCTCTCTTTCTCTCTCTCTCTCTATCATGAATAAATAAATAAAATCTTTAAAAAAAATAATAAAGTATACTAAATACTGAATTAATTCAATTCAGCTGTGAATGGCAGCGATCTTCAAAAAAAAAAAAAAAAAGAGTGACTTAAACAAGATAGTACTTTGTTTTCTTCTAACAGTCTGAGTAGATGCTAGAATGTTGTTATACCCAGTGGCATCAAAAACATGGGCTTCTCTCTTCTGTTGCTCCCACCTGCCTAACCCTGTCCTCAAGGTTCAAGATGATGGCTTTGGAATTCCAGGCTTTAGGATGGAGGAAGGGTGAAGAAGCAGCTTGTGAGGGACCTTTCTACTTATTTTTGGCCAGGATATAGTAATATGGCACATCTAGTTAAAAGAGATGTTAAGATGCAGCCTCTGCTCTGGGTAGCTGTGAACTCAGGTGTAATTTGGGAATCTGTATGTCTGGGAAGGAAGGGTGGAATAAACACTGGGAGTGCCAGCAAGCAGTATGACAGAACTACTTTGTTCACTTGTTAAGTGTTTAGCGCAGTGCTTACCATAGTAGGCGTTCCTTAAATAGCTGTTTCGTGGATAAACATTCCTTATTACTTGTATTCATCTGGATATTTACTCTGTATACATGATAAATCATGGTGGATTTGTCTATCCCTGATAATTCTTTTTAAAATTTTATTTATTTGACAGCATAAGCCGGGGGGAGGAGCAGAGGCAGAGGGAGAAGCAGAAGCAGACTCTCGACTGAGCAGGGAGCCTGATGCAGGGCTCCATCCTTGGACTCTGGGATCATGACCTGAGCTGAAGACAGATGCTTAACTGACTGAGCCACCCAGGTGCCCCACCCCTGCTATTTTTTTTTTTTTTAATGTTCTCTCTTATCTGTGTTCTTCCTTTACAAACAAAGTATCTCTAATAGTCTGCAGACGGATTTAATACCATACAGAATTTATTTTAGCTCCTTTATTGCTGATGTTTTTCCCCTTGCTAAAATTGGAGTCCTGTTAAACCTCTCTTTTCATGTGTATTTGATCAACATAGTCCTGGCATGTGGAAAGTACTCCGTAAATGTTTTTAGATTGAGTAAATGAATGGAAGTAAAACTGATGAATCCAAGCCTTTTTTTTTTTTTTTTCCCCAATTACTTCCCTAGAAGAGTTTATGGTTATAATACAGAAGAAATTCTTGGTCTTAAATCTGTTTTTCTTACAATATTCTTAGAAATATTCCTTTGGCTTTCAGGTAGAATATGATTATGAGATAATTTGGATTAAATTAATTATTACTAAGTACTAATTCACTTAAGTTATTAGGCAATATGGACTAATATAGTTCAGCAAAAGAAGAGGCATTCACAATGTATTTGACACTTTTTTTTTTAAGATTTTATTTTTACACAGTCTCCACCCCCAGCACGGTACTCGAAGTCACAACCTCGAGTTCAAGAGTTGCATGTTTCATTGACTGAGCTAGCTGGGCTCCCCTCAATACATTTGACTCTTGATCTCAGATGTCTAATTAGTTTATCAGCATCCCTGTTTCAAGGAATAATGTCGTTTCTTTTCCAGTGCTTTATGGGGAAAAGTTTCTTCAGATATAAAAATAAATGAGTCAGTTATTTCCTCAGATATCATAAAGTAATGCTTTTTAAAAAAATACTTTTATTTATTTTTAAAAGTTTTATTTATTTGAGAGAGTGAGTGAGAGAGAGAGCACGCAAGCAGAGGGAGAGGAAGAAGCAGATTCCCTTGCTAAGCAGGGAACCTGATATGGGTCTGGATCCCAGGACCCTAAGATCATGACCTGAGTTGAAGGCAGGTCCTTAACCAACTGAGCCATCCAGGTACCCCCCAAATTACTTTCATTTAGAAGTTTTTTTTTTTCAGTTTTATTGAAGTATGATTGATAAAATTGTAAGATATTTAAAACGTACATCATGTGGGCAGCCCGGGTGGCTCAGCGGTTTAGTGCCACCTTCAGTCCAGGGGGTGATCCTGGAGACCCAGGATTGAGTCCCGTGTTGGGCTCCCTGCATGGAGCCTGCTTCTCCCTCTGCCTGTGTCTCTGCCTCTCTCTCTCTGATGCTCATGAGTAAATAAATAAAATCTTTAAAAAAAATAAAATGTATATCATGATGATTTGATGTACGTGTACGTGGCAAAAGGATTTCTCCCATCTAGTTAACACACCTATCATCTCACATTTTATGTTTATAAATATATATATAAAAATAATATACTTAAATATATATATATCTTATACATGTATGAACATTTAAATTTTCCTCTTAGCAAATTTCAGTTATATAATAGTGTTTTCAACGATAGTCACCAAGTTTTATATTAGATCCTCAGATCTTATTCATCTTATAGATGAAAGTTTGTAGTTTTACCAAACTCCCCTTTTCTACAAGTTTGACTTTAAGGTTCCACATATAAACAATATCATGCCGTGTTTGTTTTTATCTGGCTTATTTCGTAAGTGAGAGGCATAACGCCTTAAAGTCTTTCCACATTGTTGCAAACAGGACTTACTTTCTCATGGTTGAATAATGTGTGTATGTATGTGTGTGTATGTATGTATCACATCTTTATTCATTTGTTGACAGACACCTAGGTAGGTAGTTTCTGTGTCTTGGCTGTTGTGAATAATGCTGCAGTGAACATGAAAGTGCTGATATTTCTCTGATACCCTGTTTTCATTTTTTTTTCTTTTGGGTATATATTCAGAAATGGGATTGCTGGATCATATGATAGTTTTCTATTAGTTTTTTAAGGAACCTCCATGCTGTTTTTTACTTCTTTTTTTTTTTTTTAATTTTTTATTCATTTATGATAGTCACAGAGAGAGAGCGAGAGAGAGAGGCAGAGAGAGAAGCAGGCTCCATGCACCGGGAGCCTGATGTGGGATTCGATCCCGGGTCTCCAGGATCGCGCCCTGGGCCAAAGGCAGGCGCCAAACCTCTGCGCCACCCAGGGATCCCCATGCTGTTTTTTAAATAGTGGTTGTACCAATTTATATTCCCACCAACAGTGTGTGTTTCCTCTTTTCTCACATTCTTGGCAACACTTATCTCTTGGTTTTTTTTTTTTTTTTTTTTTTTTTTGGTGGCAGCTATTTTAAAATGCAGGTGTGAAGTGATATACATTATACTTTTGATTTGCATTTCCTTGATGATTGATGTTGAGTACCTGAGTACCTTTTCATATATTTGTTGGCCATTTGTATGTCTTCTTTGGAAGAAGTTTATTCAGTTCCTCTATTTTTTCTTTTAAATATTTTATTTATTCAAGAGGAACACAGAGAAAGAGGCAGAGACATAGAGGAAGAAGCAGGCTCCTTGCAAGGAGCCTAATGGGAACTTGATCTCAGGATGCCATGATTACTAGCTGAGCCCAAGGCAGATGCTCAACCACCGAGCAATCCAGCTGCCCCTGTTCCTCTATTTTTTAAACAGGTTTTTTTTTTTCTATTTAATTTTGAGAGTTGTTTATATATTTTGGATATTAACCCCTTATCAGATATATGATTTGCAAGTATTTTCTTCCATTCTGTAAGTTGCTGTTTCATCTTGTTTCCTTTTCCGTGCAAAAATTTTTAGTTTGATGTAGTCTCACTTGTTTATTTTTGCTTTTGTTGTCTGTCATTGCTTTTTTGGTCAAATCTAAAAAAATCATTATCAAGACTTACGTCAAGGAACTTACCACCTATGTTTTCTTCTAGAAGTTTAATGGCTTCATAATCTGTTTTGAGTTGATGTGTGTGTAATGTGTAAGATAGGGTTCTAGTTTCATTCTTTTATATTTGGCTGTCTACTTTTCCCACCCAGCACCATTTATTGAAGAGATTATCCTTTCTCCATTGTATATTCTTGACTCTTTTGTTGAAAATTAATTGACCCATATATGCATAGGTTTATTTCTGGGTTCTCAATCCTATTCCATTGACCTATGTGTCTTATTTTTATGCCAGTATTCGACTGTTTTGATTTTTAAAACTTGGAATATAGTTTGAGGTTGGGAACTGCTAGCTTTGTTCTTTCTCAAGATTGTCTTGGGGAAAAAAAAAAAAGATTGCCTTGGCATTTGGGGTCATTTGTGGTTCCATATAAACTTTAGGATTTTTTTTCTGATTCTGTGAAAAACTCCATTAGAATTTTGATGGAGGTCACATTGAATCTGTAGGATGCTTTGAGTAGGAGAGAGATTTTAACATTAACAATTCTTCTGTCTGTGAGTGTGATATATCTATTGTGTCTTTTATCAGTGTCTTATATTTTCAGTGTACAGATCTTTCACCTCCTTGGTTAAATTTATTCCTAAGTATTTTATTCTTTAGATAAAATTGTAAGTGGCATTGTTTTCTTAATTTCTCTGATAGTTCATTGTGTATAGAAACACAACCGATTTTTGCATATCGATTTTGTATACTGTAGCTTTATTGAGTTTGTTGACAAAGTAATACTTCGTCATTAAATTTTTTTTTGAGTAATTTCACTTTCTATTTTCTTTGTTTTTTGGTTTAAGCATATGGCATTAAAAAACAAAGAATCCATCTGTTTTTTAGAGTCTTTGCTCTTATTTCTTTGATCTGGAAAGAGTGTATATGTTCTTAGTAGTCAGTAGTTTCAATTATCAAATAGGGAAGGAGGAAGTGAACCTTTTTTTTTTTTTTGTATTGACAAGGGGGTGCAGCTATGGTTACTTTTATTGAGGCTGGGATTTGAGGAGAGATCTATTTTTTAGGCCTTGCAGACAAGTGTATGGGTAATATGAAATTCCCAAAGGTGAGTACTAAACTATGCAGGCATCAAGAAACCATTAGGTTATTTTAATGGAGTAGAAAGTCCCTGAAATTGACTCAGCCATAAAAAAAGAATGAAATCTTGCCATTTGCAACAACTTGGATGAATCTAGAGCATATAATGCTAAGTGAAGTCAGTCAGAGAAAGACAAATACCATATGACTTCACTCATATGTGGAATTTAAGAGACAAACAAAAGAGACAACAACAAAAACAGACTGTTAAATACAGAGAACAAACTCGTGGTTACCAGAGGGGAGAGGGGGGTGTTGGGTGAAATAGGTGAGGAACATTAAGAGTGCACTTCGCATGATAAGCACTGAGTAATGTGTAGAATTGTTGAATCACTGTATTGAATACCTGAAATTAATGTAACAGTATATGTTAATTACACTGGAGTTAAAAAAAATTAATTAAAAAAATAAAATCCCTGAAATTGATAATATTTTTTTGGAGTTCTGGAGATATATTTTGGAATCTTAGGATAGATTGCTTGACCTTCATATAATGGCTCCCAATTTGTTTGTTTTATTATGTAAGCAAAGTAAATTTCAAGCTTCACTGAAGTCTTTGAGATGATAATTTACCACTTGAGAAAGTTATAAAGGTAAAAATAATCTCTAATAACAAGAAACTCAGTTCTTCCTAGGTCAGCCCATTTCGTGTGTGTATTGTTTGGATGGGGGCATTTTTACGTTTAGTTAAACTTGCTTCCTATGAACTGAAGTGAGGCAGCTTGAGATTACATGTTGTGCCACTTCGTATTGCATCACCTTGGATAAGTTACTTTTCTTTGCCTCAGGTTTCTCATCTCTACAATGGAGGATAATAATACTTCATAGAATTGTGGGGTTGAGTGAGCAGGGTAATTAGTACTTAGAATAATGCTTAGGATAGAACAAGCAATAAATGTCATTGTCATTTTCTATCATTGTTATTAACATATTTGTTTTAATGATTTGAAACTTGACTCCAAGAAATATTTAGGAGAAACTGTCCCCTGATTCTTTGATTTTTAGCATATAGGCTGTGTGCCATCAAGTGAAATAGAGGACATAGGTTTGGTGGAGGAAGGGGCGGAAAATGCTGAGTTTACTTCTGAACAAGCCGAATTTGAGGTATTTATGGAATAATACTAGTATTGAGATAACGTGAATTTGAAGAAGAGGGCAGAGTCTTTGGCACATCAGAGGTATAAGAGATGGGTTAGATAATTTAAGGATCTACTTTGGCTATAGATTTGGGGACACTATGAGTTTGTCCCCTACTTTGGGGACACTACATTTTAAAGAACAGGTGGAAGCCCTAAAGGAGACCATGTGAGAGTTAGTAGAAGAACCAGGAGAGAGAAGTGCCACCAAAAAGGGAGAGTAATTAATGTTGTCAGTTGCAACAGAGATTACAGCAATCTGAGAACTGGAAAGTATACATGGCTTGATAATTAACAGTTCTTTTGTGACCATTTGGTTTCAGTAGAGGAGTTAAGGCAGAAGCCAGATTGCAGTGATACTAGAAGAGTGAAAAGGGAGGAGGAACAGACAATAAATGTACATTACTGTTTGGAGAAATGTTGATGAAACAAATGTTCAAAACTAAAGGAAGATGCAGGGTAAATGAAAGATTTGGGACAGGATACTGATGGGCGAAGGAAAAGGAGCTATTAGAAAAGAGAAAGGTTGAGTATAAGGAAAGTGTAGAAGAGATGAGATCAAGGCCACAAGTTGATGACACTGGCCTTGAATAGGAGGAGGGTGAAAACATCTAAAACTGGAGCAAAGAGAGATCTGGATATAATCAAGCCTTGAAGATAGAGGAAATCACTCATAAGGACTTCATTTCCCCCCAAAGAAATGGAAGGGGAATTTGCTGAAAGGCGTCAAGGGTTGACTAGGTATTGTGAGGAGAATGGTCAATATTTAGAATAGTAATTGAGGGAAATAGGAGGGGAGGCTGACAAATTTGATTTCTAGTGGAGGGATTTTTCATTTGAGCAGTATCTGGATAATACTTGTAGTGTGGATACTATGAATGTGTTATATGAAAGAGAAAGGCCTATTATTTCATTTAATGCAAGATACATTTATTTGGCATGTATTATGTCCATAATACTGTGCTATGTGCTTGTGGGAGATTCAGATGAATACTGACTGCCTTACTTGAGGTGAGGGTGGATATGAGCTCATAGCTCATGTTGTATGATTTATTAAGATCACAAATATTTACAATAGCCTAAAATGATAAATGATACTTGAGCTTTGTAAACATACTTATGAGGGTTTGAAAAAAGTAGAGATTCCATTAAATAAGGGGAAATAGTAAGGCTTTATGGAAAAGGCAAAAACCCCATAAAATAAGGGCTACATGTGTATTTTCTGATGAAAATAGTAATGAAATCAGTTACAAGTTTTTAATTTATTACAGCAATCATTCATTCTTCTAAAATACAATGACTGACATTAACCAGAAATGAAGAAATGAAGAGATTAACAAAACATAGTGAATTCTGTCCTATCCAAAAGATGTTCCAAAGTTGGTTATTTTTATTTATTTATTTTTTTTTTTGCAGTAATACAGAATTCTGTGATCCTTTCCACAAATACTCAGTGAACTTCTCCTGTTGGGTACTGATGATTTAGAGAAGACTAAGAAGCATTTTCTTTCCTGTAGGAGTGCATACTCTAGTAGAAGAAACAGAAGTATAAAGAACTTAATTTCTTTGGGTAGCCCCGATGGCGCAGCGGTTTAGCGCCCCCTTCAGCCCAGGGCCTGATCCTGGAGACCTGGGATCGAGTCCTACGTTAGGCTCCTGCATGGAGCTTGCTTCTCCCTCCTCCTGTGTCTCTGCCTCTCTCTCTCTCTCTCTCTATCATAAATAAATAAATACATCTTAAAAAAAAAAAGAACTTCTTTGCAATAAGTGATATAAAAGTGGTACACGTGAGTGAAGAAATTTGGAGTTACAGTGGAAGGAAGAATGAATAAATGACTATGTTGCTATGACAGCAAGTTTTTTCTTTTTCTTTTCTTTAGTTGGAGAACATCAATTGACAGGCCATAAAGTGGCAGTTAAAATCTTAAATAGACAGAAGATTCGCAGTTTAGATGTTGTTGGAAAAATAAAACGAGAAATTCAAAATCTAAAACTCTTTCGTCATCCTCATATTATCAAACTGTAAGTATTTTTGTACGCGATAATGTAAAAAAGCAACTGTGTGATATATTTCCTATGAATTTACTAATTGTTTATTTTTAATTTTTTATAAAAGTATAAATTTTTTATATTTATTTTCAGCAAGTATTTAACCTCTATCAATCCTTTCTTGCATATTTTTAGTTTATAATTAAGTCATTTTTCAAATTTGATACTATTTTCAAGTGATGAATGCAGCTTAAAAGTTGACTCTTCTCTAGTATTTACTTTGAAAGGCATTTAGGACTTTGATATTCATTTTATAATTTTTTTCTAAGTCTCTTTGCATTAACATTACAGTGATTTCTTTTTAGAAAGGTAGACTGTAACTGTTAAAAGGTTATCCACCATTATACTTGCAAAACTGCAGTAATTACTGTGATTACTGATAGCAAAGCTCTTACGAAGGCAAGTGAATTTTTCTTTTTGATAGGACAAGTTACAAACTTAAAAGATAAGTAAATATGAAGGGACTGATAGTTGATTAATTATAATGAAAGATAAATTAAAATTGATTAGACCCATAGAAAATGTAGATACTGAGTATGTAACAGTATTCTTTTAAATTACTTAAAGTTGTAGTTTAATATTTACTGAGAAAATGTCATATGTTAAACACTGAAATTGTCTTTTTCATCTTAAAGTTTGGATAGAATTTTGTAAAATAAATATTAATCTTGTTGAATACTTGCTAATGGCTAGGTATGCTGAGCATTTTACATATATAATTTCACTTTCTCCTCTTGATAAGCCTATAGGGTAGGTAGTATTGTTTTCAGTTTATAAATAAGGAAATTGCATGTCTAAAGAGTATCAGCAGTGTGTCCAAGGTCAAAAAGCCAGTAACTTGCAGAGCTAGTAGTTCATATCTGACTCCAAATGTCATGCTGTTAATGCTTTTCTCCAGTCTTTCTTAAAACAAAGTTATATAAATTCCTTTTAAGGAGAAAATAAATTTGTGGATAATTATTTTTAGTATATTGTTACTTAAGTACATAGAAACAAAGAATTAGATGTAATAAACTCCATTATGCTTAGAGCTTCGACCCTATTTTGAAACCAAAATAAATTCACAATTTGAATAAAAGACAATGAATGAAGTCAATGAAATTCAAAGTAGTATCTAGGGTATAATGTGATAAATAATGGTGGTTTCCAAAAACCAAATCATGGTTAGTTTAATAGTAGAAGGACATCCAATACCATATTTATATTTTGATTCAAGTAATGTTGAAGAGAAAGCCTGTTCATATGTATATACTGTAAAAAAAAATCATCATTAATGTCTTTGAGGCTTTTTTTTACTAGTTCATTATAATCAGACATTATATTTACCCTGAACTTTGTTAGTGAGCAGTCTT
The DNA here is from genome assembly GCF_011100685.1 of Canis lupus familiaris. NCBI lineage: Eukaryota > Metazoa > Chordata > Mammalia > Carnivora > Canidae > Canis > Canis lupus. The sequence continues at coordinate 53,209,100 of NC_049226.1, read as the reverse complement.
TGGATGTCAGTGTTAATGAGGAACAATTTGATAGCCTGCAGAGGTACATTATTTGCCTTTTGACAAGGCTAGTATAGTAGCTGTGGAAGGCTGAATAATGCCCCACCCCAAGATATCCTAATTTCCAGAATCTTTGAATATGTTACATTACATGGCAAAGGGGAATTAAAGTTATAGATGGATTGGTTGCTAATCAGCTGACCTTAGAATAGGGAGATTTTCCTTGATATTCTGGGTGTGCTGATGGTAATCACAGTGGTTATTAAAAGTGAATGGGGTGGTCAGAGGACTCAGAGAAAGAGATTTGAGAGTGAAGTGAGGTCAGAGTGATAAAATGTGAGAAGGACTCAAATGGCTGTTGCTGACTTTGAAGATAGAGGAAGAAGGCCATGAACCAAAAAATGTAGGCAGTCTTTAAAGTTGGAAAATATAATAATTTCCCTATAGAGCCTTGCTACCAACCTTGATTTTAGCCCAGTGAGATGTGTCAGACTTCTAAAAAACTACAAGATAATACATTTTTGTTGTTTTAAGATACCAAATTTGAAATATGGCAGCAGTAGGAAACTAATATAGGAGCATTCTTTTTCTTTTCTTTTTTTTTTTTCCCTCTCCCCCCCTTTTTTTTCCCCAGGAGCATTCTTGAAATCTTTAAATGAGTGGATTATCCAATTATTGCTGGATTTGGGAATGTGCCTTTAGTCTTTACTTGCACTAGCTACATTTATTGTTAGTGAACTGTTACAAATTGGTTTGTTTGGTGTATCTTACCAACATATGAATATATGCCTAACTGTTCAAAGAAGGCGCTTTCTGGAGGTGCTTGGTGTGCGGTTGGGTGGCAGTGATGACTCAGCTCTCACACTGTTATGGTGAGAAGTGCATTCTAAAGTGAGCTTCAGTATCCTTTCATCTTCATGTGAAGTTCACTTGTTTATCAACATAAATGAGAAATGAAGTCTCTGAAATCACACAGCAGCACGTGATTGATTACAAGCTTATTGTTTAGGACCTACATTTTAGGTGATCCAGAATAGGTATAGAATAAGCAGGTTTTTAAAGATTATCATAAGAATTAAAATACCACCTGCTAGCTTGGTGACTCATCTCTCCTAATCTTTGTTTCCTTAATGTTAAAATGGGGATGTGTTTGCACTGGTATAATGCCTGGTGTTTGATGAGCATTGGCCTAAAGTAGGAGATGGCAACCTACAAGCTGATTTCGGTCCACTTTTATGATTCTTAACTGCTTTTCCCCCTACTTGAAACAGGTCTTATCTGACTTCAACTACATGTTAATAACGACTTTATTCTTGTTACCGAGTGGTTTCTAAGTTAAATCTCTTTGCTCTTGCTTACTGAGCAGCCACTTCCTATTTGAGGAGGGAGAAAGCTGGGAGGCCAGATTAGAGTATCACATGCCAGAATGAGAGTGAAGGGAGAGATCTCTTTATTTGCCTCATTCCTTGACCTCTTCCCTTTTAGAATACCAATCCTGAAAGACCCCAGAGAAATTTTGCCCATTTAGTGTATGAGTCCTAGTTCCTGTTCTGTTACCACAAACACAAATCAGATTTTGTTAGTAAGCAGTTGGAACTGTCAGGATTTAAAAACTTATTTTTGATGTCGTATCTACTAGTGTTTTCTTGCCTTCGTTTTTATAATTATTTATAATTTTAAATTTTGGTTTGGCTAATTATCTCATTCTGGCTTAGAATTATTTAAGTATTTGCTATTTTGTGAGAGAAATGTAGAATGTTCCCAGGGTTGATTGGAAAGTAATTAGCAGAGGTGAATTTAATTTTTAAAGCTTCTGGCTTCCAGCCTTGAGCTTAATCCATTCAGCCAGATTGCCTCTTTAATTGCGGACTGAATTAAAAAAAGAAAAAGCACTCGTGTATCTTTGCTATAGAACAAGCTTATTGACATAGCCTCTAAGAGTGTTAGTGATTTAAACAGGGAGAGAGACCTGATCCTTTTGGTGGTTTTGTTTGTTTTATACAGTCTTGGATTAACTGCCAAGAATAGTTCCCTTGTTACAGAATGGGCCTCTAGTTTCTCTAGCAAGAAAGCTTGAAAACCAAAAATCAAGAATGTAGGGTATTTATTGCATGATTTCTCTGTTAACTCAAATTGTAAAATCCCACTGGGAGAAAATTGAATGGAGTAAACAGGATTCAAAGGAAACTCCAAACTTTCCCATGTACTAGAATTTGTTGATTTTATTTTCGTCTTTGTTTTTTCTAACCCCCTATAGTTCTTAGGGAACTTCACTTTAACAAATCAAAAGATCAGTACTTTCTAATTTGGTAGAGCTGGTTTTCTCTGTTTACTTTTTAAAGTTTTTATCTTCTTCAACCTCTGGACAGCTCTTTAACATTGCTCACCATTACCACCTTGAAATGTTGTAGTCTCTGGGTTTCTATAACATCACAGTCTTCTAATTTTCCTTTTTCATTTTTTCCTCTTAAGCCTTTCTTTTATGGGCCTTTTTTATCTTCATGGCGTTAAATATTGATGCATTTCATTTCAGCATTGTGAGCTAGTGTAATGTTAGTGAACCAACTTTGGGTGACCCCATCTATTACGTGGTTGTCATTTGTCATCTTTGTGCTAAATATTTCCAAAACTATATTTCTGGGCCAGTTATTTCTCCTGAATCCTGAATGCATTTATTGAACTCTTTATTGGATGTTTCCATTGTGAAGTCATAGAATCATCTGAAACTAAGTTGAACTTTTCTTTCTTTTCTAAACTTTTCTTTCTGTTCTGTTTTTTTGTTTTTTTGTTTGTTTGGTTTTTTTTGAGGGGGGGGCAAAAATGCCATTCATGCAATTTTCTAAGCCTAAGATTTGGGCATCATCTTTAATTCCTTTTCCTTCATTTCTAACAAATAAATTTGTTAATTTATTGCATTCTACAGCTCTTTTCCCTAAATATCTCTTTAGTCTGTCTCTGCTTTTATTGTCATTATCATCTTTTGCTTGTTGTCCTTCAGCTATTGTTTCTGTTTGGAAAACTTTAGCCACACCTCCCTTCCCCTAGGCTTCCAATTCCAATTTGCCATTTAGATCTCAGCCTTTATAGACGATTGGTTAACTCTAGAAAACCTGCTTTACTCCCTAAATCTGAGTTAGGCATCATCTTCTCTTTTTTTTTTTTAATTTTTTAATTCTTTAAAGATTTTATTTATTCATAGAGACACAGAGAGAGAGGCAGAGGGAGAAGCAGGCTTCATGCAGGGAGCCCAACATGGGACTTGATCCAGGGTCCCCAGGATCAAACCCCCGGCTGCAGGCGGCACTAAACCGCTGCGCCACTGGGGCTGCCCGAGGTATCATCTTCTCTGTACCACAGTCAGCCTTTCTAAAGCCCTTGACATTACTTTGCACTTGCTCATTTGTTTTCATTAGTATCCCCCAGCAGACCAGGTTGTTGAGAAGCAAGAGTTATGCACCTATTATCTAATAGGAACTGTTCTAAGCACTGGGGATATGATAGTGAAAGACAAGGCTTTCTGCCTTTATGGAGTTTATGTTCTAGAGCTATCTAGCAGTTGTAGATAGTGAGTAAGCAAATTAATAGGATTACTTTAGGCAGTGATAAGTGCTTTGAGGAGAATAAAAGGTACTGTCTTAGGGTGTGACTAGCAAGGAAGAAATTGTGGAGAAGGCCTCACTGAGGAGGTAAAGTTTGAGCTCAAGACCTGAAAGATAATTAAGATCTAGCTATCTAGTGACATGATGGGGTATGGGGGCAGAAGTGGAAGCAGACCAGTTAGGAAGCTGTTGCTCTATAGTCCAGCTAAGACATTATGATTATGGTGGCTTTAACCAAAGTGATAATCTAGATTTGTGCTGTCCAGTGTGGTAGCCATTAGCACATGTAGCACAAATTTAATTAAAATATTTAATTCTCTGGTCACACAAGTCACATTTCAAGTTTTTAATAGCAGGGTGTCGCTAATGGCTAGTATATTGGACAGAGGTTATATAAAACATTTCTATCACTGCAGAAAGTTCTATTTGATAGTACTGGTCTAGATGGAGAGAAATCAGTGGATTCAATATACATTTTGTAGGTAAAACTAATGAGATACTGTGGACAAGAAAGTGGCTGAGGAATCTTTTTGGCCTGAGCAATTGGGATTTTGGCTTTTGGCTTGAGCAACTAGATGGTGATAATCATGATATTTTTTGAGATAGGAAGAATGGAGGAGAATCATTTTAAGGTACAGGAGGATATTAAGGATACTTGTTTTGGCCAGGTTGAGTTGAGAATCCCATTAGATCTAAACAGATATCAAATATCATCTTTATCTCCCTAGCACCTAGTATTGTAGTAGGCATTTACGAATTACTTATAGCATGTATAAGATGTGACATTTGAACAAGGTCCTGATGGTTTTATGAGGACAACAAGAAGCAAAATAAAGTGTAAAGAATGTGGTGTGTTGGGAATAGCTGTCTTCTTCAGTTGATACATAGGGTATGTGTAGGGAAATGGAGGAAAACAAGGCCAGAAAGCTAGCTTGTTCACCCCTTCATTTAGCAAATGGCACCATTGAGACACTCGGTATACATCAGCAAACTAAAAGATGACAACAAAATCTCTGCTATTATGGAGGTTCTGTGTGTGAGTGTGTCTATGTGTCTAGTGGGGTAGTGCTGAGAAGATAGACAATAAAACCTTTGTTAGTAAAATATATTGTAAGTTAGTGAAAAGGTGAGGGAATATGGTATACAGATTTTCTGGAGAAGGAAAATAACAAATTCCCATTTTTTAGGGGAGCAGTAAATATAAAGGCTCTGAAGTGGAAATATGGGCCAGAGATCAAGGGAACAGAGTGATATAGAGGGAATTGGTGTAAAATGAGGACAGAGACATAAAGGGGAGCCAGATTATATAGGGTATTATAGGCCATTGTAAGAACTTTGGCTTTTACTCTGAGCAAGATGGGAAGTCATTAGAAAGTTTTGGTCAGCCCAAAACTAGTGTATTGGAGGAGAATACTCCTCAGCGGTAGCTCCACCTTCAGCCCTGGGCATGACCCTGGAGACCCAGGATCAAATCCCATGTCAGGCTCCCTGCATGGATCCTGCTTCTCCCTCTCTCTGCCTGTGTCTCTGCCACTCTATGTGTGTCTTATGAATAAGTAAATAAAAAAATCTTTAAAAAAAAAAAGGAGAAAAAAAAAGTTTTGGTCAGAAGTATGATAGGACCTGACTTCTCTTGAAGCAGGGAAACCAATTAGGAGTCAATTGTAGTACTCTGGGTAAAAGAGTTGGTGGCTTAGAATAGAGCATAGTCTGGAGGGTGTTGAGAAGTAAGCATCTTCTGTATATACTTTTGAGGTAGGGTAAACAACATTTACTTAGAGATAAGATGTAGGTTGTGAGAAGAGAGAAGGAAGTGATTGACTCCAAGGTTATCTGGCTTGGGCAAATAAAAGAATGGAGTTGCTATTAAGTGAAATGGAGAAGTTTATAGGAGGAACCTAGAGGTGTGGAGTGTTGCAGGGTGGTATCAATTTGCTTTTGGTTTTATGGTGTTGAGATGCTTATTAGACATCTAAGTAGAGAGATAAATAGGCTATTAAATATGTGACTCCAAAGTTAAGGGGACAGGTGTGAGGTAGACATTTGGAAGTCATCAGCATATAGATGGTAGTTAAGATATTTAAAGTCCCAAGACTGAATGAAATCACCAAGGATGTGAGTAAAGGTAAACAAGAAATCCAAGGATTGATCTCTAGGGCACTATGATGTTAAGATGTCCAAGATGAAGAGGAACCAGCAAAGGAGAATGAAAATGAATAGTTATGAGGTTAAAGGAAAACCAGGAGGATATTCACTTGAAGCCAAGTGAAGAACATACTTGAAGAGAGATTATTAACTGTCCCTTATTCTGCTGAATATTGAGTAAGATGTGACTGAGAATTGATCCGTTAGGTTTGGCAAGGTGAGAGGTTGCTGGTGTCTTTGGAAAGGACCAGTTTATTGTAATGGTGAAGGCAAAATCTTGTTTTGAGGGACTTAGAGAATTTGAGATGAAAGAGAAGGACGCCTGGGTGGCTCAGTACTTGAGCATTTGCCTTTAGCTCGGGGTGTGATCCCAGGGTCCTGGGATTGAGTCCCACATCAGGCTCCCTGCAGGGAGCCTGCTTCTCCCTCTGCCTATGTCTCTACCTCTCTCTATGTCTCTCATGACTAAATAAATAAAATCTTAAAAAAAAAAAAAAGATGAGGCAGAGTTAGTAGCAATACACATTTCAGGAATTTTATTTAAAGGCAAGGAGAGAGAAATAGGAGTGGTAATGAGAGGGAATGTGGGTCTAAACAGGGTTTGTTTTTTAAGATGTAAGATATTCTAGAATGTACACAAAAGGGGATGATTTGGTCAAGATGGAGAGACTGATATGGGAGAAAGAGGAGCTAATTGTAGAAACCAAATCCTTTAGTAGGTCTGGGGAAGGAATCCAGTGCATAATTGGAAGAGTTAGTCTTTGATAGTATATTACCATGGAGTGAGTGGCTGTGTGGTGCAAGAGGAGGAAGTCAAGGAAATTAAGACACCATGTATTCAACAGATCATCCATGTGGATATTATGTACAAAGTGGGGGGGGAAGACATTAAGTTGGAATGAGAGGGAGTGAGCAGAGTTAGATCGACGACTTAAACAAAAAAAAGGTTAAAGTCGTGTAATTGGTGTATAAGTCGTGTATTGGGTGTGTAATCTGATGGGCTGCACTTTAGAGACTGTGGAGTTTTTGAGGAAGGAGGTTTTGAGTGAGGATTTCCTTTAGATCCTAATATATTATTAGACTATGCAAATTGGCCAAGTTTTAAAATTTCCTCATGAATTAATAAATCGAGGATCTGATCAGCAATGGCTACTAATTTTTCAAAAAAGAGATTATATGCCTTTACCTGGAGGTATGCAGCACCATCTAGTCTTTCAAAGGAAAATAAAAATCAAAATGAAATCTGATCTAATCTCCAGATCTAACAGGGTGCTATAGATTGTGCATTATGTTGCCATAAAAGCCGGATCAGCCAAATGAGACCATGGAATCTTCTGCAGGACAAGCCAACCAACTTCTTCAACAAAACAAAGCAAGAAAAAAAAAAAAAAAAAACAGAGATAGAAGAGCAGCCTATAAATTAAAAGAAAGATAAGAGATATATTAATCAATTGCAATGTATGGATTATAATTGAACCCTAATTTAACCAAAATATTAAAACCAGAAAAGCATTATAAATTGATCAGGAAACCTGATTGGATATTTGATGACATTCATGATTTGTCAAATTTTGGCATGATGATAGTATTGCATGAGTATATGCACATCCATTTTTTAAGCTGTTATGTTTTAGAGATACATACAGATGTATTTACGAAGAAATGAAAGCCAAATTCAGTGTGAATTGATTGTAAACATACACTTTTATCAAGCTGATAACCAAGGCATATTAATAATGTTATATTCTAGAATGTTAGAGAAGATACTAATTTATTCTGTATATCCATGCATAAATATGGCATGATCAACCTAACAAAAATAGGCAAAAAGATAAGAGTGAGCATTTCATGAGAAACGTGTTTGGTGTTTGCAGGAGTTGAAGAATTTATGAATCCACAAACTTTCTAAAGATTTAGCATTGCCAAAATCATTTTGGAAAATAGTTGGCATTATCTCTTATAATCAGACATTCACGTGAACTGTATGACTCAGCAGTTCCACTCACAGGTGTATATCAAAGAGAAAATCTTGCCATGTGCAAGAATGTTTACAACAGCGTTATTTATAATAGCAAAATTGAGAAGACAACCTCTAGTGATCAACTCAATGAATAAATAGCCTCTCCATTAACAGGAGAGTAGATCAATAAATACAATGAAATGTTATACAATGGTCACATCAAATAACTAGCAAACACAACAATGTGGATCAATCTCAATAAAACAGGTCCCAAAATACTACAAGTAGCCTGATACTCTTTATTTTTATTTTTTATTTTTTTAAAGGTTTATTTATTTTAGAGAAAGAGAGAGGGTGTGCAAGTAGGAGGAGGCACAGAGGAGAGGGAGAGAAAGAATCCTTAAGCAGAGTCCTTAATGGAAGGAGTGGGCCCAACATGGACTCTATCCCAGGACCCTGAGATCATAACCTGAGCTGAAATCCAGTCAGATGCTTAACTAACTGAGCCACCCAGGCACCCCACCTGATACCGCCCTTTTTAAAAAAGATTTTTATTTATTTATTCATGAGAGACTCAGAGAGAGAGAGGCAGAGACACAGGCAGAGGGAGAAGTAGGCTCCCTACTGGGAGCCTGATGCAGAACTCAATTCCAGGACCCGGGATCATGCCCTGAGCCAAAGGCAGAGGCTCAACCACTGAGCCACCCAGGTACTCCCACCCCCTTTTTTTTTTTTTTAATTGCTGATATCTTTTTCTAAAGCTAAGAGCAATTAAATTAAAATATGCATAAGAATATTAATTTTTAGCCTTGAAGACAGTGGGATGCACACATATATATGTATAAAAGAGAAAGCAGGAGATGCAGGAGTAGGATTCAGAATGATGGCTAATTTGGCTGAGGGGAAATGGTGGGAAGTGGAAGATGACTCTGGAGTTAGATGGGAAGGTATTGTTGAAGTCCTAGGCTTTTTGTTTGGGTGATGGGTTTGTAGGTGCTTATTATAGTGTTAAAAATAGTAATTAAATAAAAATAAGCCACTCAAAGACCAGTAATGACAGGTGCCATGAACCAAGGATAATGACTACATTTCTTTGATAATGGATTTCTAAATAAAAATATTATTCTGTATATGTAGCTATATAGATAGGATTAAAAATCTCTATAGATATAAGCATCAAAAAATTATACTCATGAATATTAATTTTTGTCTAACTTTGGAAAGATTTTTTCCTGAGTTCTATATGCTATTTAAATGAATATTGCCTAAAGATGCATTTAACTTAGCTGGAGAATGCTTGAAGTTTTTGTGGATATTAACATTTTTTTTTTTGCTTAATTAGGAATACTTTTTTCTGAAAAGTTTTCCTAAAGCACGTAAATTTACTTTTCTGTTGTATTAAGAAATGTATGAATTCCATGATTGAATTTCTTATAGTGCTTCAATGTGATTATTATTTTGGAAGGCACAAAAATTTGGCTTTCTTGGCTAGACTTAAGAACATAATCCTGGAATTGGCTTTTTTCCCTAAGTCCCAATATGAAGCTCGCTCTTTAGAGTTTTTTTCTTTTAAAAATCGTGTTTACTTTTTCTTAGCCTCATTCTGTTTAATTGAAATTTTAGTCTTTGAATTTTTGTTGTAATACTGCCATAATTTCTGTTTCAAATTATTATAGTTTTGGCTCCAAGCTGTTCACATTATTATTTTTTTTAAAGATTTTATTTATTTATTCATGAGAGACAGAGAGAGAGGCAGAGACACAGGCAGAGGGAGAAGCAGGCTCCATGCAGGGAGCCTGACATGGGACTCGATCCTGGGACTCCAGGATCATGCCCTGGACTGAAGGCAGGCGCTAAACTGCTGAACCACCCAGGGATCCCCGTTCACATTATTTAAGAGTGGTAATTTATATATTCAGATGCCTACTTTGTTACAGATACTTTGTTAGGTGTACACTCAATCATTGTATAATCACAAACTGAGGCACATGCTCTGAAGCTAAGGGACAAGCAAAAAGGACTGACCTGGACTTAGGGAGTGACCTTTATGGGGAGCTAGAAAGGATGACTAGGAGCTAAAGGGCCGAGTACAGGTCAGGTATGAGATTCAGATTAGCAGAAACTGCTTATACAAAGATGCTGTGGCAGATGGAAGTGCAGCACAACGAATGAATGAATGAAAGAAAGAAATAGTGCACTGCAATGGTGAGAATCAAAGAGGAGACAATAGACACAGGTGGGGGCCTGATTCACTCAGGACCTAAGAGCAGTGGGAACCCCCTGAAGATTTTCAATTAGGAGACTACTGAAGAAACAGACTCATGCTTTGAAAAGAATACTTGTCTAATGTGTGTCTTTCTTAATAGACTGTAGGCTCCACCAGTAGAAACAGGAGCTGTTGATCTTACCAAGTGCAGTACATTAGGTTTTCAACAAAGAGTAAATAGCACACTGTAAGTGCTCAGTGGTTGTGGTTTTCATTGCTCTAGATTGGCCTTTGATGTGGACAGTGGCCACTGTGGAGTTAGAGGTTTCATGAAATAGTTCAATTTAACAATATCCACTTAAGACCTGTGATATACTTGGAAGAATCAGCAGCTAAATTTATTAGAATTTCATCACTTTTTCTCCTATGCCCCAAAGATGTAACAAAGCAGAAAAGTGATGGAGAATTCTGTTAACAAATCAGATTAGCCTACGTTGAGGCAATAGGTGCTCCAGCTTTGTACTATTCATTTTTTCTATTAGAGTTTAGTGCCTGGTAAGATTGCTTTTATAGAATCATTTCTTCTGGAGTTCTCAGGTGAAATTCCCTGTTATAGTTCATCTGAAGTAATTTCAACCTTATTTCTCAGTTATATTAGTTTATTTTATATAACGTGGGTTACCTTGTCATTTTTCACCCCAAAGACTAAAAAGATTGCTATTAGAAATCTATCTCCTGGAACTCTATAATCATTTTCACACTATAGCTTTAATATTTTACTTTTTTCAAAAAAAGTAAAAAATGCATGATGTATCTTTTTTTAAAATGTATAGTATGTAGTTATATCACCAACAACCTGGCCATTTTTTCTTTTCTCTTTAATAATAACCAGAACCACCATGTAGCACATACTTGCTTTTTTGCACATTAATAAAAGGTACCTCTTCTGGGTAGACTGATTAACCAGAAGGGCCTCCTGCTTCTGATGCTTTCTAACAGGTGGCATCTGTGCCGCTTTTCAGCTCCTGCTTGTGCCTTAACTGCGTGCCTGTAAGCCATGTAAAAACTGCGCAGCTATACTTCGTGTCCTTAAATAGTGACTCAGTGTAAGTTAGATATTGCTTACAATCAACCAGATTATAGATAATCCTTTATAAACAAACTATTTTGAGAAGTCACTTGTTCATTTATGTGTGTTAAATATAACCTCCAATTAAAACATTAATAATTGTATTTAACTTGTTTTCAGAACTTTGGTAAAATTGGGTATGTGGGGTGAAGCTGTCTTTTAAGAAAAATTTTTTCTTTTTTCTATTTCTTTTTCAAATAGAACTAAGATTCTTATTTTTCAATGGCCTCAGCTTTGAGTGCCTAGAGGTAGATTAAAAAAATAAACACACATTCATCTATCCATCTGCTTAATTTTTTACGATGGAATTTTCTTTTTTTAAGATTTATTTATTTGAGAGAGAGAATGAGAGAGAGCACAAGGGGGGGTATGCAGAAGGAGAGAGAGTAGAGTCTTAAGCAGACTCCACACTGAGCATGGAACCTGATGTGGGGCTCCATCTCAGGACCCTGAAATTGTGACCTGGGCTGAAACCAGGTATTGGTCACGTCACCTAACTGCAACCCAGGGGCCCCGTTATGGAATGTTTTTAATGTATATGAAAGTCAAGTGATGAGGCCTCATGAATCTGTTGTTTGGCTTCAGCAGTTGCCAGTGTATTGTTTATCTGTTTCTTCCCACTTCTCCTGTCCCAAATTTTATGTTTTTTTTAACAATTTATTTTTTTAAAGATTTTATTCATTTATTTATTTGTTTGTTTGTTTATTTATTTATTTGAGAGAAACAGCAACAGAAATAGTGAGGAGGAGAGGGAGAAGCAGGCTCTTCACTGAGCTGGGAGCATGATGGGGATCTGATCCCAGGTCTCTGAGATCATGACCTGAGCTGAAGGCAGACACTTAACTGACTGAGCCACCCAGATGCCCCCCTAAATAGTATATAGACTCTTTTTAAATTTTAGAACACAAGCACATTTCATTATCACCCCTAAAAAATTTAAAGTAATTAATAATATTGTCAACTATCCAGTCAGTATTTAGACTTTAATAATTTTTAAAAGATTTTATTTATTCATGAGAGAGAGAGAAAGAGAAAGAGAGGCAGAGACACAGGCAGAGAGAGAAGCAGGCTCCATGCAGGGAGCCCAACGTGGGACTCAATCCCTGGTCTCCAGGATCAGGCCCTGGGCTGAAGGTGGCGCTAAACCACTGAGCCACCCGGGCTGCCCCATAAATGGTTTTTATAGTTGGTTTGTTGGAGTCAGAATCAAAATAAGTCTTGGGGCACCTGGATGGCTCAGTTGGTTAAGCGTCCAACTCGGTTTTCCCTCAGATCGTGATCTCTAGGTCATGAGAGCAAGCCCCCTGTTGGGCTCTTGCTTAGCATGGAATCTGCTTGAGATTTTCTTGTTCCCTCTCCCTCTGCCTCTCCTTCCAGAGCACATGCACTCTCCCTCTCTCTCTGTATAATAAATAAATCTTTTAAAAATTTCAGAACAAATCTCTACATTATAATAGATCAGTATGTCTCTTGATTTACTATTAATCTATAGGTTCATCTTTCCTTTTCTCACATTATATTTGTGAAGAAAAGGTCATTTGTCCACTTTCTGCATTTTGCTGATTATATCTCTTGTGTTATCATTTAACATTAACGATATTTTTAACTTGTATTTAAATATGATACCTGATTTCCATAGAGTGTAAAAAAATTGTTTAAATGGAGAAATGAATCCTTAGTTCTTGAAGAATGAAGAATTTCAAAGAATTTGTCGACATGAAAGGGAGAATCTGAAAAGTCCATAAGCCTCAGAAAGCAGAGAATTTTGTAAAGCTATCTTTATAGCTCTATGATTGTTTTGATAACATAATTTGTTGCCATCTTAAAATACTGTAAAATGTTGGAATATAAAATTGTAGCAATAATATACTAGCTTGATTTTTTTTTAAACTAACTTTTTAAATCTTTTTCATTTACAAAAAAGATACCAGGTGATCAGCACTCCAACAGATTTTTTTATGGTTATGGAATATGTGTCTGGTGGTGAATTATTTGACTACATCTGTAAACATGGACGGGTGAGTAACTTACTGTCTAGTACACACAGTAAGACCCTAAGCTAAAAACAAAGCAAAACAAAAGGATAGTAGGAAATAGCAAACCACAAAGTTTCTTCGAAGTCAGAGTTGTTTCTGTAATGAAACCCAACTAAAGATACAGAATATTAGACATAGTTTCTTTCTTAAAAAATATACCTTTTGAGGGGTATCTGTTAGGTTCAGTTGGTGAAGCATGTGACCCTTGATCTTGGGGTTATAAGTTTGAGCCCTACTTTAGGTGTTGTAGATATTGCTTAAAAATAAAATCTTAAAAAGAAATACACATTTTGGGGTACCTCCATGGCTCATTCAGTTAAGCATCTGCTTTTAGCTCAGGTAATAATCCTGGGGTCCCAGCATGGAGCCCTGCATCAGGTTCCTTGCTCAGTTGGGAGACTGTTTCTCCTTCTCCCTCTGCTACTCCCTTTGCTCCTGCTCTCTTGCTCTGTCTCTCAAGTAAATAAAATCTTTTTTTTTTTTTTTTAAGATTTTATTTATTTTTTCATGAGAGACACACAAGAGAGAAAGGCAGAGACACAGGCAAAGGGAGAAGCAGGCCCCATGCAGGGAGCCCGATGCAGGACTCGATCCCTGGTCTCCAGGATCACACCCTGGGCCAAAGGTGGCGCTAAACTGCTGAGCCACCTGGGCTGCCTTCAAGTAAATAACATCTTAAAAAAAAAAAAATACACCTTTCAAAATACTGATTTTAGGGAACATGTCCCACTTAATTGCCAACATGATTTTCAGAGTGAAAAATCTGTTCCATAACATTATGTTGAAGCTTCAATGATTTCCATTTTGTAGCACTTTCACATGAGTTCTTATCATTATGTTTTACTTGTTGATTGCCTAAAACATTGTGCACAGTGAGTAATATTAATTGAAAATTAAATCTAATTGATTAGCAGCAAAGAAGAGCCTTGTTGATTGACACGTTGAGCTCTAATGCAAGTTTTTGGTTTATCTGATTTGTTGAGGATTCTAACCTAATTCTAATTAGCTTGCTCAGTTACATTTGGGCTGTTGTGAAACTAAAACTCTTGCTCTATGTCCCAAATATTCTTAGTGTAGCTTCTATTATATGTGCTAGGTTGAAGAGGTGGAAGCAAGGCGACTCTTTCAGCAGATTCTGTCAGCTGTGGATTACTGTCATAGGCATATGGTGGTTCATCGAGACCTGAAACCAGAGAATGTGCTGTTGGATGCTCACATGAATGCCAAGATAGCTGATTTTGGTATGTAACTCCATGATTGTTCAGAAATGTACGAGTTGCCTTTTCAAGTGGGTCAGTAGCAACTGTTAAAGAACCATGAACTTGCAGTTTCAACTTTATAAATCCTGTACCATGAAAAGGGATTAGTGGCACAGTCTCCATGTTAGCTTGTTCTTGTTCTATTCATTTAAGCACATTGTTTAAAATGCACATTCTTCTAGAGAAGTTTAGCGGGCCAGATTCTAGGTAAATCCATTTACTCTGCATTTCCTCCTGAAGGAAAACTTAACTTTTTTTTTTTGTGGAGATTACAAACTCCTTTAAAAATCTAATGAAAATATGGGCACTTTCCTTGATGAATGCATTAAAGAGAGGTACGTGAAAATTTGCATGCAGTTTTGAAGACTTACAGTCTTTTTGACTTGGTCAAGGGTGAGTGTTGGTGGATTTTAGGGTAAAATCTAATCGTTTGCTAAAAAGAATAGGAGTTTTTGTCAGGAGTAAAACAAACCAAAAACAAAATGTAAATTTAATGCACCTAACACTTTCTAGAGTAAATATATCTGGAAAGAGTACCACAGTAGGATGTTTGGCAGAAGGATTAGGAAGTGAGAGATTATAGAAGGAGCCATAGGGCAGCCCCAGTGGCGCAGCGGTTTAGCACCGCCTGCGGCCCAGGGCGTGATCCTGGAGACCTGGGATCGAGTCCCACGTTGGGCTCCCTGCATGGTGCCTGCTTCTTCCTCTGCCTGTGTCTCTGCCTTTCTCTCTAGCTGTGTCTCTATGAATAAATAAATAAAATCTTAAAAAAAAAAAAAAAAAGAAAGAACCATGGAAAGGTGCCAGAGTTCAGCATTGCTTATTTAAAGTTTCTGTCTATACCTTGACTTTAAAAACTATATTTCTCTTCCTTCTCTAAATCGCAAAACTCCCTAGTATGGTAGTTTAACTAGAATTTTGGTTCTGCAGATTATTTTTTCTATGTTGAATTAAAGCTTTCCAAATTAAAAACTTTTGGAAATCTTTTTTTTTTTTTTTTAAGATTTTATTTATTCATGAGAGACACAGATAGAGGCGGAGACACAGGCAGGGGGAGAAGCAGGCTCCATGTGGGGAGCCCGATGTGGGACTCGATCCCGGGTCTCCAGGATCCACCTGAGCCAAAGGCAGATGCTTAACCACTGAGCCACCCTGGCATCCCACTTTTGGAAATCATTATAAACTGGAGCCTTTCTGATTTCTACTTAGAGATTTTTAAAAAAGATTTTATTCATTTACTCATAAGAGAGAGAGAGAGAGGCATAGGCAGGAGAGGGGGGCGGGGGCAGAGACATAGGGAAAGAGAGAAGCAGGCTCCATGCAGGGAGCCTGATGTGGGACTTGATCCTGGGACTCCAGGATCATGGGCCAAAGGCAGGTGCTCAACCCCTGAGCCACCCAGGCATCCGAGGGATTTTTTTTTAAAAAAGGGTTTGAAAGCATAGGATAAAAAGTAATGGTCTCTATTTCATTCTTTCAGCTGTAGGAATGGGTAAATAATATTTTGATGCTTTTATGTCTGGAAAACTTCATATAATTTAGAATAACCTCATATATATCAAGTGAATCAACATTTTAAAAAAAGATTATTTTAGAGCATAAGGGAGGGGAAGGGCAGAAGGAGAAGGAGAGAGAGAGAATCCCAAGCAGACTCCACGTGGAGCCCAACATCAGACTCAATCCCACAACCCCAAGATCATGACCTACACCGAAACCAAGAGTTGGATGCTCAACCGACACCCATGGGCCCCAAGTGAATTAACATTTTTATTTAGAAAAGGGATTTAATTCCAATCATACATGATATGCTATATCTTTTTTTGTCAGGTCAGGATGTAAGCACTCTGAAATGGTCTTTTTCTAGTCTCAGGTGCTTTCTACTGCTTTTTAAAAATAATTATAAAATAATATATTTAGAACTTTGAGGAATTGACTTTTTTTTTCCATGCATTTATCTATATCTACTTTTTAAAACATCTAGCACAAAGTAAATATTGCTCTCATTTTCAGGTTTGTCTAATATGATGTCAGATGGTGAATTTCTGAGAACTAGTTGTGGATCTCCGAATTATGCAGCACCCGAAGTCATCTCGGGCAGGTAATAATAGATTCATGCAGAGTAAGCTGTTTATAATCTTTTATTCAGTCTAATTACATTTAATTAAAATATATTCTGTTCAGAGAATGAGATTGTTAACACAATAGGAACAAATTGTCCCTTTAATTTTTCCATTGTTGAAGAGAGAATAGTTATATTAAACAATTTTTTAAACATTTGGTTTAGATTTTGTTATGTATATTTAAGGAGTTCTTCCATAAAAAAAAATGTACTGAAACCAATCTTGATTTTTTTTCATTTTGGAAAAGTACAAATAAGAAAGCATTTGTTAAATTCAAGCTAGAGTCATCATTTACTTACCAGACACAGTCCTTAAATAATAATTTACATATTCTTTTATAAAGTACTATATAGAGTATTACTTTGATTTGTCTTTAGAACAATGAGGTTTTTCAGAGATAGTATTGTCTTTTCATGTAATTCATTGTATAAGTAGAGGCTGGAACTTACTCACCGGTATATTTAAAACATGTTTATAAAGATGGCAGTGGTAAACAGGAGCTTTTCAGTGACCAGTGTCTGATTTAGAAAATTAACAATTTTCTGAGAGAAAATGAAGAAAAGGCATTATTGCAATGAGCACGTATAGGAGTTTTGGACAAGTACAAGCAAATGATGTAAATGATAGACAGCAATTTTTTTGAAATGGATTATATTCTTTTAATTGGAATTGTAGAGATTCACTTTGTTATCTGAGACCGAAGTTTGAGTTTGTCAGTGGGGTATCAGGGACATTTTAAAACTGCAGAAAGGTGAGAGAAAAAAAGAATAATATTCAAGGCATAGGGTCATGTGGAACAAAGCTAATCTTAGTCCCATGAGCTAACCTAACAAGTGATTAAAATGAAAGTCATACTCAGGATAATGTGATACAAGACAAATACTTTCAAAGAGATTGCTCTAGTACTAGTTAGGCACTGTAATGTTTGAAATACTCTTTGAAATAGGCATGTAAGGCATAAAAATTATATTTATGCATTTTCTTTCTTGTAGTTTTGTGGTAAAAGGATTAAGTCTAAACGTTATAGTATTGTTTTTTCAAGTTTATGGTCATTTGCTTTGATGTTTCCATAAAAAAAATCAACCATTGTTAAGTTTTATATTTTTTTAGTCAATTAGTAAGTTCAGTGAATTTGTGACAAATAAAATACTTTTGTCTAGGAAAACTTGAGTAGCAATTGCTGAAACAAATTCTCTGTGGAGAACAAGTCTTGAGTGTTGGGGTGTGGCCATGGACTTTATTAAAGGCTTGCAAATCAGTATACACCGATTCTCTACCATGTGTATATAGAAACAGGTTATATGTGAATGAGAAGAAGTGGCACTTGGATTTCAGGTTTGTGTTGTCATCTTGTTTCTTAGATTGTATGCAGGTCCTGAAGTTGATATCTGGAGCTGCGGTGTTATTTTGTATGCCCTTCTTTGTGGCACCCTCCCATTTGATGATGAGCATGTACCTACGTTATTTAAGAAGATCCGAGGGGGTGTTTTTTATATCCCAGAATATCTCAATCGTTCTGTTGCCACTCTCTTGATGCATATGCTGCAAGTTGACCCCCTGAAACGAGCAACTATCAAAGATATAAGGTGATGATTCTTCTTGTTACTGTTATGTACATTTTACAGTATTAATAATAGTACCACTAACTGAATGCCTGCTTTATGTTAAACTCTGTAATACTTACTGTGTAGGAATTTTGCTTTCCTTTTTACACAAACCTGATCATGTCACTCATCTTTTAAATATTTCAGATTGTCTCCCAAACTTTTTAGTTTAGGTAGCAAGTCCTCTAAGGCCCTTCGGAATGAGGCTCCATTTCCTCCTGTTGAGGTCTCACTCTTGCACTCCCCACACCTCTGGTCTCTCAGTGCTTTAGCTACACTGAGCTTTTCCTCATTCCTCAAACATATATTTTATGCCTTCATGTTCTAATTTAAATTATTGCCTCTGATGCCTTTTCTACTTTTTTTGACCTGATAGATTTCCATTCATCCTTTAAAATTCTGCTTACATATCATCTCCTTTGTGAAATCGCTTCTGATTCCCTTACGCAATGTTAGTCCCTTACACTCTCATGATTTCCACGTTTTGTTCATAGTTTTATTTTTTCATTATTTTGTATTTAGCTATTATTACTCAGCGCATCTTTCTCCATCCTACATTAACTCCATAAGGGTAGAGAGAATGTCTCACACATCTTAGTACATGCAGTGCTAAATGGCCCATGAATGTAGTCTATGCTAAGAAATGATTTGAATAAATTTCAGATGGAATATGGGGTATTAAGTATTTTATATATGGTTGATGAAATAAAGCATTAAAAGTTTTGTTAAGATTTTGAATCCAAAAATAACTGCTAGCACTGTGAAGGATTCTTGTTATGTGAGAAACTTTGGAACTTGCAGTGGCTGGTGTTATTGTGAATATGACCTTTATATAGCACACACAAGCCACCGATAATGCATTGCCTTCTACTCTTTACTTACCATGCATGTTATGTTTCTTAGGGTTTTTTTGTTCTTAACTAACATTTCATCAGTTATTCATTTACAAACACATTCTTTTGCCACCTTTCCAGAATCTGTCATCTTATCTTCATAAGCCAGAATGGCTATTTAGAGACCTGTGACTCTTGGAATGTTTAAATGATGGATGTGGTTTTTTATGTGATTGCTGCATATCTCTTCTACGAGAAGGGACTAATTCTTTCCACATTTGTATACTGTTTTCTTCTCCTAGCCTTTCTTAAGCTCTCCAGGCCTCATACATAAAATAAATGTGTGATTGTAAATTAGTACCAAGTTCAGTTATGGAAATGAACTTAGTAGGAAAAAACCTTTTGTGTTCCCAGGTTTTTTTGTTGTTGTTACCTTTTGTTTTTGCAGTTTTTTTTTTTTTTTAAAGATTTAAAAAAATTTTTATTTATTCATAGAGACACACACACAGAGAGGCAGAGACACAGGCAGAGGGAGAAGTGGTCTCCATGCAGGGAGCCCAACGCGGGACTCGATCCCGGGTCTCCAGGATCACGCCCCGGGCTGAAAGCGGTGCTAAACTGCTGCGCCACTGGGGCTGCCCTGCAGTTGTTTTTTTTGTCGTTGTTGTTACCTTTTGTGTTCACAGTTGGGTTTTTTTGTTGTTGTTGTTGTTTGTTTTGTGTTGTTTTGTTTTACTTATAAGTTAAGTTCTACACCTAGCCTCGGGCTTGAACTCACAATCCCCAGATCAAGAGTCATGTGCTCTACTGACTGAGCCAGTTGGGAGCCCCAGTCACTTAAATGGCTTTTCCTTAGAAAGAAAATTAGATATGCTTCCTGTGACTTATTTGTTCCATAACTGGAGCTTGTATCTCCCTCTCCCCTTCACCCATTTTGCCTATCCCCCTCAAACCCCCCTCCCTGCAGTCATTGGTTCTCTACTTATAGGTCTAATGCTGCTTTTTGTTTATTTCTTTTTTAGATTCCACCTATGAATGAAATCATATGGTATTTATTTTCTCAGACTTATTTCACTTAGCATAGTGCCCTCTTCGTCCATTTTGTTGCAAATGGCACAATCTCATTTTTTCTTAAGGCTGTGCAATACTCCCTTGTATATGTATCCCACATGTTCCTTGTCTATTTGTTGGTTAATAGACATTTAGTTTGCTTCCATATCTTGGCTGTTGTAAATAATGCTGCAATAAACACAGGAGTCCTTATATTTTTTTGAATTAATGTTTTTGTTTTCTCTAGGTAAATACTCAGTAGTGATATTATTGGATCATATTGTATTTCCATTTCAAATTTTTTGAGAAAGTTCCGTACTCTTTTTCACAGTGGCTGTACCAATTTACATTCGCACCAGCAGTGTGCAGGGCTTCCTTTTAATCTGCATCCTTGTCAACACTTATTATTTCTTGTCTTTTTTATTTTAGCCATGCTTACTGGTGTAAGGTGATATCTCATTGTGGTTTTGATTTGCATTTCCCTGATTACAGAGCTTGAGCATCTTTTCATGTGTCTGTTGGCTTTCTGTATGTCGTCTTTGGAAAAATGCCTCTTCAGGTCCTCTGCCTGTTTTTTAATTGATTTTTTTTTTAATTTTGTTTTGTTTTTTGGTGTTGAACTGTATAACTTCTTTATATGTTTTGGATACTAACCCCTTATTTGAATATATAAATTGCAAGTATCTTCTCCCATTCAGTAGGTTGCCTTTTTTGTTTTGTTAATGGTTTCCTTCTCTGTGCAAAAGCTTTTGATTTGATGTAGTCCCAATAGTTTATTTTTGCTTTTGTTTCCCTTGCCTTAGGAGAGATACTTAGAAAAATGTTGTTATGGCTGGTGTCAGAGATAGTACTGCCTATGTTTTTTCTGGGAATTTTATGGTTTTAGATTTCACATTTAGGCCTTTAATTTATTTTGAGTTTATTTTTGTGTATGATGTCAGAAAGTGGTCAAGTTTCATTCTTTTACATATAGCTGTCCAGTTTTTCCAGCACCATTTATTGAAGAGACTGCCTTTTCCCCAATGTATAGTCTTGTTTCCTTTGTCATAGATTAATTGACCGTATAAACGTAGGTTTATTTTTGGGCTCTCAGTTCTGTTCCATTTATGTGTCAGTTTTTGTGCCAATACCATGCTTTTTTTTTTTTTTTTTTTTTTTTAAAGATTTTCTTTACTAGAGAGAGAGCAAGAGAGCGTGAGTGTGAGCAGGGGGAAGATCAGAGCGGAGAAGCAGACTCCCTTTTGAGCAGGGCGCTTGATGTGGGGCTTAATCTCAGGACTTCAGGATCATGACCTGAGTAGAAGGCAGATGCTTAACGGACTGAGCCACCCTGGTGCCCCAATACCATACTGTTTTAATTACTATAGATTTGTAATATATCTTGAAATCTGGATTATGATATTCCGTTTTATTTTTCTTTCTCAAGATTGCTTTGGCTATTTGGGATCTTTTATAGTTCCATGCAAATTTTAGGATTGTTTGTTCTAGTTCTCTGAAAAAAGCTTTTGTCATTTTGATAGGGATTGCATGGAATCTGTAGTTTGCTTTGTGTAATATGGGCATTTTAACAATATAAGCATGGTCTTTCACCTCCTTGGTTAAATTTATGCTTAGGTATCTTATTATTTCTGATGCAGTTGCATATGAAATTGTTTTCTTAATTTCTCTTTTTAGTACTTCATTATTAGTTTATAGAAATGCTACTGATTTCTAGGTATCCTGCAGTTTCACTGAATTTATTTATTCTAGTAGTTTTTTGTTGGAGTCTTTAGGATTTTTTATGTGTAATGTCATGTCATCTGCAAATAGTGACAGTTTAACTTTTTCTTTACCCTTCTGGATGCCTTTTATTTCTTGTCTGATTGCTGTATTTAGGACTTACAGGAAGGACCATGTTGAATAAAAGTGGTGAGAATGGACATCCTTGTCTTGTTCCTGATCTTAGGAGGAAAGCTCTCAGTTTTTCACCATTATGATGTAGCTGCAGGTTTTTCATATATGGTTTTTATTATGTTGAGATATGTTCCCTCTGAACCTACTGTGTTGAGAATTTTTATCATGAACAGATGTTGAATTTTGTCTAATGCTTTTTCTGCATTTGACACAGCATAGTATTTTCAGGGTTCATTCATGGTGTAGCATGTATCAGTACTTCATTATTTTTTTAAAATTCTCACTGTATAGATATACTACATTTTCTTTATCCATCCATCGGTTAATGGATACTTGAGTTGTTTCTACTTTTTGGCTCTTAACAGTAATGTTGCTATGCATATTCATGTACAAGTTTTTTAGGGTCACATGTTCCCATTTCTTTTGAGTGTATGCCTTGAGTTTGTAATCTTGTGTATTTTTGTTGCTGTTCTTTCTGTTTAGTGATTTTACTGAACTAATTCCACAAATTTTGTATTCTTTGTCATGATTAGCCACTGAAATCACTGCTTGGCTAGCTTAATGGTCAGCTTATTATTAGAGCTTTCCTAAAATGCCTTGATCTATCTAGTAAGTCTCCCAGCCTTTGCTGAGCGACTCTGTGTGCATGTTGGAATGTTTTCAGTGCTCCAATGAGAAGCTCATAACTCTGTTTTAGTCTTCACTCCACATTAGCAGAGAGTCACAGAGTGACTAGATTAGAAATGAGGGTCTTTCTTGGGCATGCACACAGCCCTGCATATGTGAATGGCTTTCTTGAGTCCCAAGAATATATCAGAGTATTTCAAAGACCCCCAATGGAACTCATATTGCCGAAGTTTTAATTTTAAGGTTTTTGGTTAGCTTCTTGTTTGTTCCAATCTTATTACCTCTTTAGGCAGCTGGGATGTCAGACAGTTGCCATTGGTTGTTTTGACAAATGTTCTGGAGGGAAGGCTATTTGCAGTGAGGGAGAGCTGAATCAGTCAAGAAAAGATAAGATTTTCAAATGGAGATTTCCAGGGAACTGCCAGACATGTCAAATAAAGACAAGTTCTCTGAGGATAGGACTTTGGAGAATTCTAAACCTCTTCTGCTCTAATTCTAAACCTCTCTCCCCCTTAGTGGTTGCTAAGCCACTGGTTTTCTGGGCTACCATGATTATGAGACTCTTGGTTTTCAAGACTGCCACAGAAATGGGCGAAGGGAGATGGACTTGGGGCAACAGAAAATGTCTCAAATCTCACTATTATTACTGAGATCAGCTATTTTTTTTTTTTTTTTTTTTAGTAATCTTAATGCTTTTATGGAAGAGTGAATATTTGGAGTTCATTCAGAAGGGCTCATTTTCCCTATTTGTCATTCATATTTTTAAAATGTTATATAAATTTTTCTGAAAAAAATTAATATCTCACATTTTTATTACTAAACCTTAGGTGCTTAGTATGGTACAGGAAATAAACACATTAATGGATTAATTTTATCTTCATACTTTATATACTCATTTATTATGTATTTATTGAACATTTACACTGTACTAGGTAATGGAATACAGCTAAATAAGTCATGGTCCCTGTTTCAAGGAGCTCTGAGTTTGGTGGGTAAAATTAAGAAAAAATCAACACCTATAAGAAAATGTGAGTGTTACAATAGAAAGATCTACTGGAAGCCGTAGAAGATTCATCTTTGTATCCTTCCCAGGCCTTGGCACAACATCATTTCTCACTTGGACTATTGCACCAGCATCATCAACATCATCGTTTTTGTTTTTTCAGTCAAGCAGGATGATCTTTACAGAAGCAAATTAGATCATGTCACCCGTCTCTAAAGTCTTTGAGTGATTTTCATCAAGCGTAGGTTCTAGTCTCAGAATCATTCTTCTAGCCTATAGCTGTCAAAAATATTTGATAGTTTTTGCCCCTCCAAACTGTAACTCCTGCTTTCATGATAGTGGCCTCAGTCTTGTTCCTTGAACATAGCACAACTCTTTCTTGTTTCAGTCTTCACATATATTGTTTCTTGTGTTGGGAATATTTGTTTGCCAGCTCTTTGCTCCCAGCTGACCTCTAATCATTCTGATATCTGCTAACATATTACTCAATAGCTTCCCTAATTACATACCTCCCATTCTGATTTATATATTCTTATTTTACCCCATGTTTTCCACATACAGTCTTTATCACAGGATTTTCATATTTGTATATTTGAAACTATATATTTATTTTGTGAATATTTGTTTTATCTGTATTCAGTTAGAATACAATCTCTGTGAGGAGGACTTTTTGCTATAGTATATTCTTAGTTAATATTCATAAATTAAACAGTCAATAAGAAGCATTCAAACAAAATATATATATTTTTTTTAATTTTTTTTTTTATTTATTTATGATAGTCACAGAGAGAGAGAGAGAGAGAGAGAGAGAGAGGCAAAAACACAGGCAGAGGGAGAAGCAGGCTCCATGAACCGGGAGCCCGACGTGGGATTCGATCCCGGGTCTCCAGGATTGCGCCCTGGGCCAAAGGCAGGCGCCAAACCGCTGCGCCACCCAGGGATCCCCACAAAATATATATTGATCTGAATTTAGCTTAGAAGGTGCCCAGGTCTACCATGTAGCAAGGTTTGTGCAGTCTTGAAGGAATAGTACGTATTAGATGAAAAAGAGTGGGATGTTCTTAGATGGTAATAGTAACATCATATGCAAAGGCCCAGACATGTGAGAAAATAATATTTAGGAGACTGATGGTCAAACTTTTTGGTTTTAGTACTCCTTTACAGTCTTAAAATTGAGAATTCCAGTGAGTTGTGTTTTTTAATGCAGGTTATATCAGTATTTTTCATATAAGAAATTAAAACTGAGACACTTAAAAAACACTTAATTTACTTAAAAATAACAGTAAAACTAGTACATGTTAATCTAAATAACATATCTTTCATGGAAAATGACCAAAAAGAAAATAACAAGAATGGTGTTTTTTTGTTTTTTGTTTTTTGTTTTTTCATTTTCAGATTCCCTTAAGTGTTGGGCTTACTCATAAACCTCAGCTAGATTCTTAGGCCTACTTCTTCATTCAGTCTGTTGCAATATGTTATATTAGTTGCAGTCTATGAAGAAAATCTGATATCACTCAAATAAGTGGTTGAAAAAGGAGAAGCATTTGAATAGTCTTTCAGATAATTGTGGATATTCTGCTTTGATATTAAGCCAAAGCTTAACTCGTTATAGTATCAAATGAGAAAACATATTGGCATACTTTTGTACTTTATTGCATTAAAATCCACTGGTCTATTTTATGTTTTGTGGATATTTTACCTGTGTATGATTTTGTAACATCATGCATTGGTCATTTGAAGTTATTGAGATGCCAGGTTATTGAGTTAAAAAAGATTTTCCGAATGGTGACAAGTTCATTATACAGTATTAGAAATCCTGTTCATTGCTATCATTATAAAGTTATCAGAAAAGTCTTTACATAGTAGGAAGCTGCCAAACTCATGGAGGCAGATACAAATTATATAAAATTCTAAATTTTGCTTGAAAGCTTAAACTTTATTGTTGGCAACAAATACTGTCGGTTGTTTCCTTTGAAGTGACAGGCTCATTTTACTTATTTTTGAGAAAATGTGAGCCAAATATCCAAGTCTGAATAATCATAGTTATTCAAGGGTGGAGGTTAATTAACTTACCCAGGGTCACACAGAGAATAGTTTTTTCTGATTCTGTTATATTTTATTGCCCCATGTCTAAATTATCTGGGACTTGCCAAAGCATGTTCTTACAATAGTGTATTGTGGTATTTTTCCTAGAGAGCATGAATGGTTTAAACAAGATTTGCCCAGTTACTTATTTCCTGAAGACCCCTCCTATGATGCTAACGTCATTGATGATGAGGCTGTGAAAGAAGTGTGTGAAAAATTTGAGTGTACAGAATCAGAAGTAATGAACAGTTTATATAGTGGTGACCCTCAAGACCAGCTTGCAGTGGCTTATCATCTTATCATTGACAATCGGAGAATAATGAACCAAGCCAGTGAGTTCTACCTCGCCTCTAGTCCCCCAACTGGTTCTTTTATGGATGATAGTACCATGCATATTCCCCCAGGCCTGAAACCTCATCCAGAAAGGATGCCACCTCTTATAGCAGACAGCCCTAAAGCGAGATGTCCATTGGATGCACTGAATACAACTAAGCCCAAATCTTTAGCTGTGAAAAAAGCCAAGTGGCATCTTGGAATCAGAAGTCAAAGCAAACCTTATGACATTATGGCTGAAGTCTACCGAGCTATGAAGCAGCTGGATTTTGAATGGAAGGTATGAAATTGTAGAATATTAAGATCATTTGTAAAGGTTTGTTTTTTTGTATAGTAAGCTGCACTGATCTATCGAGTCGAGTACTTATGTCAATAAAAAAGTTGTTTTGATTTAGATATAAATTGGTCTTGATGCTTCTAGATGATAAAAACTCCCATTTTTTCCATTAATATACCAAGTTCATTCAAAACTAAACAAAGTTCTATAAGCATGAAGAATCGTTGATGTTGGGGACCTACAATATTTTTGAATTGGAGACTAGCATTCTTAGTCAAGAAACAGAAAATAACCTGAAATCAATCACCTGAGAAAATAGTCCACCTATTTCTGTCTGCATCATAACAATAAAAAGTCATGTGTCTTCAAAGATGTTATGTTTTTACTTTTCTCCCTTTTCCCCCCTAGCTGTAGCAATACAGATGATATGCCATCAGGACATATTTTTTCAGTCAATAAATACTTTTCTCTAGGTTGAGAAAATCTCTTTTATTTGGCTAGTCCCAAAATAGTGGTATATTTTTCTTACTCTTAGCATCCAATTTTCTTTTTTTTAAATTAGTGTTCAAATTCATTGCAATTCTATTTGAGTATATGTGGGAGGAAAAGCATTTTTTTCATTTCAGATATCCTTTCTACTCTGGTTCCTTTCTTGAGGACTGTAAATGTATTTTTAAAGGAAGAAAAACATTCACATATACAATGTATATATTCATTTGACATATTTGAAAAATCCATCATTTTCATTTTATTTGTACATGAATAAGCAAAATAATAGTCTCTTAAAATCACTTAAAAAACAGATCCCCCTTTTCTTAAGTGATTTAGTTAAGAGACATTAATGTCATTAAAATCCAATACTGAAAAAAATTTGGAACTTATTTAATAGATGTTTTAAAAATCCAGAATTATCTTTATCTGAGCTGTAGTTCTTATCTCTTTAAAAGGCAAATAATAAAAAAAAAAAAAAAAAAAAAAAAAAAAAAGGCAAATAATACTTCTTCACAGGATTATTTGAATACTTAAATTTTGTGACAGTACCTGTTTATATTGCCTAATGCAAACTATTAATGTGTTCTTTTTTATTCCTTCTACTCCATATTAATAGGTAAAGTTATTCAAGATGATCAGAATTGTTGACATTTTAGAACAGAGGCATATCTAGAATGAAGGCCTAGACTCCATATAATCTCCGAGTGCCCTTTAAATTTCAGTTGCTTTGCACAGTCTGATTAGTGGAGATTAAATATAAATACTAAACTGTCATGTAATATAAAAAGATCATACAGGAATTCCTTTTCTACCCTACCTCTGTCAGTTGTTTCTTTTGATATTCTTTGCAATAAGAATAAGGGAGATATTTTGTAGTTCGTTATTTTTAACAACTTTCCTTAAAAAAAATTTCCCATTTTAGGTAGTGAATGCATATCATCTTCGTGTAAGAAGAAAAAATCCAGTGACTGGCAATTATGTGAAAATGAGTTTACAACTTTACCTGGTTGACAATAGAAGCTATCTTTTGGACTTTAAAAGCATTGATGGTAAGGAAGCTATGCAGACATGAGCTCTGAGAAGATAAAACTTGGCACTAGTTGACAAGATGTTAAAATCATCTCAAAGACATGGTGGGTAGGTCTTCTATACTGGTTTTTAAGTAATCTAGAATTAGCTAAAAATGCAAGTGAAATGAAAAAGATTGAAGACCTATATCTAACCCAGCACCTCTCCAAAAGATGTGCCTCCTTGGCATAAAGTCACTTGAAGTGTTGGCTGTGGAGCAAAAGTAAGGAACAATAGGGAAGCAATTTTTGCCTAAAATTAACTGATGTTGTCAGGTTCTTTGTCACATTTCTCCAGTCATATTTTATTATTATTAGGATTCCACTATCTAAACTTCCTCATTCATCAACTTCCCTCATTCTAGTTGGCCAGATGGGACTCTCTTTGGTTCAGGTTTAATTTTGATGCTCCAGCCATCCAGGAGACTGAAGGAGTCAAGGGAGGTGATTGTGGGTTGTGTTTTAAGTACTTAGTGGGTACCAGAAGTCAAACCTTCATGAACCAGATGTGCTTATTCAGTTTATTTTTTTTTTTAAGATTTTATATTTATTCATGAGAGACACACAGAGAGAGAGAGAGAGAGAGAGAGAGGCAGAGAGACAGAGAGGCAGAGACACAGGCAGAGGGAGAAGCAAGCTCCATGCAGGGAGCCCGAAGTGGGACTCGATCCCAGGTCTCCAGGATCACACCCTGGGCTGAAGGCAGCGCTAAACCGCTGAGCCACCCGGGCTGCCCACCCCCCCCCCCTTTTTTAAAGATTTTATTTATTTGCTTGTTCAGTTTAGAGGTGCAAGTGGGATACAAACAGTAAACCAGGGGTTAGGTGCAAGATAGAACAAGAGGAGAACTGAGTTCAGAGTTAAGGAAGTTGTTTTCAACAGAAGAGTTAAATTTTATTCCTCAGCTACCACTGACTATAGTATTTATAGTATTTATATGGTCTCTGACCACCATCATCAGAATTACCTAGAGTTCTTATTAAAATGCAGATTGTTGGTAACTACCCCCAGATCTCCCAAATCAGAATCTCTTGAGGTGACTTCTGGGAAACTGGAAATCTTTATTTTTTTTTTAATTTATTTATTCATGAGAGACACAGAGAGAGAGAAAAGGCAGAGACATAGGCAGAGGGAGAATCAGGCTCCATGCAGGGAGCCCAACGTGGGACTCAATCCCGGGACTCCAGGATCACGCTCTGGGCCGAAGGCAGGCACTAAACCACTGAGCCACCCAAGGATCCCCCGGAAATCTTTAACAGGATTTTCCTCACCCCGTCCCCAGTCAGTGTGCACTGAAGGTTCGGAATCACTGTATAATGATTGTAAAAGTTACCAATGTAACTTTTATTTTAATATTTTTTGTTAATCCTTCAAGGATGTGCTTTTTTCACATGGGATATCTGTTTGATTTCAAGGTTGATGCCAAATACTATGTTGAGAAGGATTTAGGGGTGACATTTTCTGTGTATTAGTGTTGTGATTGATTAGTTGATGTGTGTTACGATTGTGGGAGGAAAGGGGTATTGCCACCCCTGCTCTTAAAACTCTGAAACATGACATCCATTAAGTTTCCCTTGTTCATATATGTTTACTCAGTTTTCTGAATGTACCATCTTCATAAGAAGGGCTCAGGCATATATACCTTTCATATAAATTGCTCTTCTTTTATTCATTTCAGATGAGGTGGTGGAGCAGAGGTCTGGTTCTTCAACACCTCAGCGTTCCTGTTCTGCTGCTGGCTTACATAGACCAAGGTCAAGTTTTGACTCTGTGACTGCGGAGGGCCATTCACTTTCTGGCTCTCTTACCGGCTCTTTGACTGGAAGTACATTGTCTTCTGTTCCACCCCGCCTAGGCAGTCACACCATGGATTTTTTTGAAATGTGTGCCAGTCTGATCACTACTTTAGCCCGTTGATGATTCTCTAGTGTTTGTCTTTCTGTTATTACACTGTGAAAATCAGATAGATTCTAAAAATTATTGTTTTACTTATGATATCACATACTCTGGAATACTGATTGAGAGTTATGAATATTTCCAGGGGACACTCAATGCCATTGAAATTACTGAAAACAAAAAAGTCTCTAACATTTTATTTACCTGAAGACATCTGTAATTCTATTTTGCCTATGATAAATTCATAGAGGCTCTACCTTTAATAGGTGAACATTGATGAAAATTATTGTTAATTTAAAATTGTGAGTTCACTACAGATGATTAATACACCTTCAGTGGTGAATCATCTCAAAGAGTGGTTTGGCCTCACCTCTTGGCTTTACTATTTAATGTAGGTAAATCCAGTTTACTTCCTAAAGTTTGGCAGGCTTTAAGCTGTGTTTATGCACCCAGTTCTCTTGCACAAGAAGAAAAATAATACAGCCATTAGTAAGATAGTATTTAAATGTTGAAACATTAAAGGCTGGCCCCCCAAATTTCAGAAGCCGAGTTGTTCTTGTAATTTTAGCTTTAGCAAATATTGCCTAGTGTTTAACAGAAGGGCTGTGGTCCTGAAACAGATAACTGGTTTACAGGTTCCTTAAAAATAACTTATAACCAGCTAGAGGTTTTATTTTGAGATTTCCTTGAATAACATATTTATCTTAAGAGTCTTCAATGTTCTTAGTACTGGAACATCTGGAATTGCAACAACTTTTGTGTTTTTCATAAACAACATTTTTTTAAAAAAATATTTTAAAACATGCTTTCAAAACTATCTTTCTCAAATTCTTTTTGGCTCTATTTATTTTTGTATTTTATCAAGCATGGTGAAATAGATAAGTTAAATGAAACAAAGCAAAATTATCAACAGTCCCTTAAAAGAGAACTCTTATTTTTGATGTAATACATGTGGTGGTGGGGAGTGTGCATGGGTATCCCACTGCATATCACAATACTAATTCTTCATCTGAAGTTCAAGTTTGTTATTGCAACCATCCCCCTCCCTCACCTCCCCACCACCATTGTCTTTGTTTTTTGATCCTTCATGGCTGATAGACTTAGCTTTTAAATCTTTTCTGCTTCCCTTTCTCTATTCTCTATCTTGGTTGCTAGCCATTCAGTTTGAAAACAGCTTTCTGGCCCGAAGGGCTTTTGTGTACTTCCTAAGCTTGATAGGCACTGACCTTCACTGTTGAGGCTGTTAGGGTAGGGAAGCCTTAAACATTAAAAAAAAAAAAAAAAAAAAAAAATTCTCTTGAATAAATATATGTGTTGTTTATATATATACATATATGTATTCACACACCAGGGCTTTTAAAGGAAAACCAAACTGTTTTGCTTTGTGCAGGTTTTTTTTTTTTTTAAGATTAAAAAGAAACCTATATACAGCAGAGTAGATAATAGCTCGTTGCTTATACTGTTTTAGTGAAAGTATTTAATTTTTAAATTATGTGTAATTTATCTAATTTGTATTTATTCATTTGTTTAACGTGATGTAATTAACACTCTCATTCACCTGACCCACCCTAGAAAAGATTAAGCTCTTGAAAACAGGTTTCTCTTTGCCAAAAATAATGTTTTCTACCAAGAAGCAAATGAAAATCTGGCCAAGTTTCTCTTATAAGAGTTTATGGAAGATAAGCATGCCTGTCTTTAAGTAGTTTTGAGTCAGGAGTTTGCGGTATGTCACATCATATTAGTTTATAGAATTTAAAAAAAATGGTGTTAAGTTAATCTTAAGTTTGAGTTCTTAATATCAAAAGGAATTGTTGCTTCCCAATTTGGGAAAGAGGGTGGGTTTGCATTAAACCGTTTTAAGTTTAAAACTTGGAAAGATTGCCATCTAGTGGCACCAAAGGGTACTTTTTATGATTGTTTTTTACAGGGATAAGCAGTCCAGCTGTATTAGTCTGATGTGTATTATAGATAAGGCATAATATTGGCCTCTCCAAATGTGTAAATACCTCTTTTGGGAAAAACAGGGCCACCTCATAATATGTGCTTGACTATGAATGGGATGACCTTAGAAATAAGGAATTAATCTAATGATTCCTTATCCCCAATGATAAAATTCCTAACAATTTTGAAGGTGGAGAAACAGCAGCAAGGAAGACAGTAGCATTTTAGCTTTGTTAGTCTAATCAGATATTAAAAACTTATTCATATCAAAATTACTTTATATGGGTGGTTATCATGTTATTTGAGAATTAGAAATATTATATACTATTTTCTCATTCTTGCCATTATTCGTGAATATCTACATTTTGATGACAACCTGTTGAATATTAGGAAAACCAGCATTGCAGTTTCAGTTCTTGTATGCTTCCATTTTTAAAGCACAGAAACTCTGAATCTAGAAGGTTTAGTACATTGCTTTATATAGAAAAGATTTCAGGAGGCTCAGCCCAGTATAATAGGGGCTAGAACATTGTCACAGGAGGCTTTTGTTGCTAATGGGCAGGAAGATAGAATCAGTTGCTAAATTCCCACATTTCAGTCTTGTAAGCTGGTTAATTGTGGATGTGGTATGTGGTGGTTAGATCTGGGATGGGAAGAATTTCTTCAAGTTAAGATTTGGGAGGAGAGCTTCTATTATTAGGTTAGAAAAGACTTAGCTACATCATGGAAATGGACTCCATATGGTTCTAAAAAGCAGTTCTCACACTGTATCCCTGAGGTGCTCTGCTAAAAAACGAGTCCATTGAGCGAGTTTGGAAAATGTTAGATGCCACACTCCTGCTTGAAGATGACAATAGATATGAGCATTAAAGACTTTGAAAAGCCCTTCAGTGAAAAAAAAAAAAATTTGACCTTAACCCTGCTTTGTCCAAATTAATTTAACTGTATTTTAAATTTAATTGCCCATGGGAAAGCACAAATTTGAAAAATACTATTTTTGGAAAATTATTGTCCCAGGTTTCTAGAATTGGTTAATTATGTTTATTAATACATACATGTAATTATGTAATTATAACTACAGAGGAAGGAATAGAATTAAGATTTCTTTTCTTCTTTTCTGTTGGAGACAATATGGTTCAGAATCAGAAAAATTTCATTTTAACCCGTGGACATATCCATTTTGAGTAAATGCTGGACTAAACAGAAATTTGTATGTCTGCGATGTATTTCATAGTACCTTGATTTTCTTAATCAGGTTGTGATTTGTTTGGGAGCAAAATTTATTTTTTGTTGTGTGGAATGGATAACTGAAAAACCTTAAAACCGATTACTTGGAAAAAAGGGCTAAGAAACTAGTGACTAATGCTTATGGCTCTATGGCTTCTGTGAGCAGTGAGTCCATGACATTGATTCTTACTCTAAAAATGTGTAGTCAGTGAACATTTTCTAAATACTTTTATATTGGACAGCATATTTAGCTCTAATTCTTGTAATCTTTTAATGTAGGAACAGATAACAAATTGAATAGGGACATAGGCAAACTATTTCAAGTTGGGCTTTTGATTTGATTAACAAACTTTTGACACACTTTTGTAATCTCAAGTGTTTGCTTTCCTTGATATTAGCCATCTATAACAAGAATCTAGGAGCCTAAATTAATCAGAAGTACCAGTATTTCTCAGTCAGGGAATTGGCTATATGTTTTAAAAACAATTCTCCATTTTCTGCAAATAGGGTTCCCATGACAGTTACATAATTGTGGGCTTGCTTTTTCTTTATTCTCTAGCCAGTTTGTACTCAGGGAAAATAAATTGGTTTTTTATATTAGAAGAGACATAACTGAGAAAACAACCATATACAACTGTTAGTTTTCTTGACTATTTGAATTTATCTGTAGCTTCTATTAATGTGCAGTATACTGAATTAATATAAGCACTGTACCTTCCACTTATAAAATGTAAAAGCTTAGAATGTGGTTACCACAGACACTACTGTATCTATGTTTATTCACTGGTTAATAATTTAAATTCTATTAATGACTGTGAAGTCTCAATATCTAAATGCTAAACATGTTCACAGTTTTGTCTGTTTATGTTTTTAAAGAACTCCACCTTTTCAATCTGGCATTTCTTTACTTGGTCATTCTATCACTCTGTGACTTTTTAAATAGGGAATTAATTTATTTTAATAATAGTTTTCAGAAGGTCTATTAGAAATATCTGGTTGAGGGATATGTGCAATCTGCTGGTAATTCACACCTATGTTGGGCCTCAGTTTGTAACCCTTAAAGTGGGAGGAATAGACTAAAAGGCCTCCAAGGTACCTTTGAACTTTAAAGTTGTGTCTTTGCCCTTTTCATGTGATTTGTGTTAGTGTTCACTTTTTAAATATTTAGAGATTTTTATATTAGTGTGAATGTTCTGTATTTGTTTGGTGAGGCATTTTAAAGGTATATACTTGAAAAAAATATAAATACAGCTGTTCTTTGGAGCACAAATGGGAAAAATCACCCAGAAAACCAAACATGTTGAAACATCATGTGCACCATAAGTAAAAAACTACTATTTTGAAGTATTGGAAGTGTTCCATATAATTTTATAGTGATTTTTAGATCCAGAGACCATATCTATTAACTTATTTAATACATTACAGTAATCTTGTGAGGTATAACCATTCTCCAAATGAGGGAGCAGGACCACAAAGTTCTTCATAAAGCTTTAATGCCATGAAAGTATTCAGCGATGATCACTGCTCTTAATATGCCACCTTCCTCCAGGAGAGAACAGTCTGAATCACTGAAACATCGGAGTAGTTGAGTAATAAACACATATATGTATTGCCTTCAAGTCTTAGAGTGATATAAAGTAGTCTTAACTGAATATTTCTTAGTTTAATTATTTGAACCGGTTGATTGTATTGACTAAATATAATTATCTGAAGTATTTATGATGAGCATATTGTTATTTCTAAGTACTTCTGAGTTATTGAGGGTGCTTACACAATACTGAAGAAAGCATGATTCTTCCTTTCGTTTTATTTATATGAATCTTGTAGCAGTCTTTTATAAAAAGTAAAACTAGCCCCAGCCCCAATCTTAAATTATCATAGTTTTTGATTATTATCCAATAAATTCGGCTTATCTAAATTTCATATACAGATTGATAATTTTTCATTTTGTATGGGTATTTAGATGGTAAACACTTTCCACAGAGTATATTTCTGTTCACAAACTACTTAATTAGTATTGGCTTGATATTCTCCCAAATCTTACAGAACTTTGAAATGTCATTTGATGAGCTTCAAAAATGATATGTTACTTAAGTAAATGCTGGCATCCTTACTAATCTTTCCACATACAAAATCTTGATGCATTTGATGCCACTGAACAATAATAGCATAAAGAACAGGACTCACAGTCTAGACTGGATTGAGTTTTAATTAAACTTTTTCAGCCATAACCTGATAAGAATCAGTTTGGGTCTAGAAGTAACCAGACTGTGGGCCTGTATTACTGTAGTGAGCCAGTGTTTGTGTTTACTGCCACACTTGCAGAGCAGTGCCAGTTTGCAGCTGAGACTGTCATGTGACTTTGACTTTTGGTAACTACTTGTTTATATCCAAAAGCAGTTTAGATTTTATGGAAGTAGCTCATGATTGTTTGGACAAGCAAGGTAGGTGAATTTCAGTTATATTTAAAGTGCAATTATGGAAACCCTAGAGTAGTGTGTTCTTTCCAGGAAAAAAACCTTAAGTGTATTTGTAGACTATCCTAGCCTGACAACTTTTCTGAACATACATAAAATTTTGACAAGGTTCATGCGTGTGATTTTTCAAGTTACCTATTTTGTGTTGATTTAAAATTTCAAGGAGAAATAGAAATGTTCTAGCCAAGGAGAACTGCATAGTTAATTTTTTTGCTGCTAACATAAGCATTTATTTCTCACAGCTAAGAATCTCTTTTAAGTTAGTTTTGTTACAAAGAAAGGCCATTCTTGTAAGACGGATGACATTTTCCTGAATGGAAAATGAAATAGATCCATTGCTCTGAACAAAACACCTTAAATTTGTGCCTTTTCAAATTATAGGAATAGTAATAATTAGTCAAATATTTGTCTGAACTCTTTTTTCCTAATTGCTCTCATTTTTCCTTAGATCTGCCCTCCACAAATGGTTACATTGTTTGCTTTTGCCTGTTGGCTTTTCAGGCTCCTTTGGCCAGGCCTCACCCTATCACTGTCAGAAGCTGTTCACTGGATGTATTTTTCTATTCCTTTTATGTTGCTTTACTTTTTAAGTCACTTTGATGAAACTCTGGCTGCTTCTCATGTTTTTAAAATGAATGCAATGATTAACAATCTTTACATTTCAACCCTTTAAAATGTTTGTAAAGGCGAGAAATAATGTAGAACGAACAGAAATCTAATTTGGAATGTGATTCTCAGTTTGGTTGAATTTTCTCATCTACAAAATGTGGACAATAACCTACCTCACAGATGTGTGTGAGTAACTGTTTGAAGGCCCTTGCTTAAATACAGGGTTTATCATCATATTTAAGGTAAATCCCTTCCTATTTTTTTTTTAAAGTGGGTATCTTTGATACTGATAGGATGAGTATTGATTTTAGGTAAGTCTCATGTAGTAAGAATATAGTGGTAAAAAGATTTAAGACTACAGTTTCACAAATTATGGTATTCTTATTTTAAGTGACTTAAAATTTCTTGAAAATATCAAATACTCAAATTTTGAATTTGTCTTTTGTGGCAACGAATATTCAGAACCTCTTAAAATGTTGGCTGAAGCTGCCTTAATGTACCAAAATACAGCTTTCTCTCAAGACTGTTCACAAATATCTCTGGTTGTACAATGTTTTGTGTGTTTAATATAAAATTGTTAGAGAACTGTGAACTCTCAGCAGAGTAATCTAAATATTGTTTTAAGAAGAATGCTTGTGTTCTTTGTCAAGTATGCTTAAATATAAAGTGGATTTTGAGTGCAACAAAAAAAACTGAAAGTTGATAGCCATCAGTTATGACCATGACAATCCTAAGAAAATGTAAGATTGGATATTAATTAGTCAAAAAATTTTCAATATCCTGCGTTCATTCTTTCTTAGCCTGTTTTTGAAAAAGAATATCCCGTAGGCTAATATATTCACCTGTTGAAGCACTTGATATGTATCTATTAAAATCTTTTTAAAACTTTTGAAATTGAGATCACTTTTTATAATTTATTTCTAGAAAAAGGAAAAAAGCCCCGACATTGAGTGCTTTTGTGTTTTAATGCCATAGATTCAAATTTCAGTTTTGTTTGTTGTGTATTTTTTGTGGGTATTAAATGATCAGTGGGATGGCTCTTCCAGTAACCATGTGGTAAAGATGTCATTTTGAACTACACAGCAGTTCATAGTTACAGGTTCTCTCTGATTAATATTTGCACTGTGCATATTCATAAGTAACAAACACAAAAGAGAAAAGCAGCCTGATTGCTTATAAGCTTTTTTCACAAAATCAAATTAAAGTCTCTAGTTAATGTGAAAGCTATTTTTGTTTCTGCTCAGTCATTAAACTAATATTCTACACATAAATTAATAGTTACAGAGAAAGTTGTTGTAGAATAAGACGGCCTCCGGTTCTTTGAAGAATTCATACTACTTTTGTCATACATTGTAGTTTCTAACTTTAGCCATTGTATATTCTATTGATGCCATAACAGATTACTACAAACTTAGTAACAACACAAATTTATTATCTCACATACAGTTCTGTAAGTCAGAAGTTCACTGTTGCTTCTTCAGATCGCACAAGGCTGAAAACCAAAGCACTGGTAGGGTTGGGTTCTGGGGAGTAGACTGTTTCAAGGCTCTTTGAGGTTGTCGGCAGAATTTAGTTCCATGTTACTCTGGGATTGAAGTCCCATTTCCTTTGTGGTTGTTGGCTAGGGATCATTTGGAGCTTCTAAGGGCCACCATTGTTTACAGGCCCATGTTTTCGTTTATCTTCAAGGCCAGCAACAGGGGGCTCATGCTTTGAATTTCTCCTGCCTCTTATGTCACTATATTTCTATGACTGGCTGGCTGACTCTTCTGTTTTCCTCTTCTGATTTTAAGGTTCCCTGTGATTAAATTGGGCTCACCTGGATAATCTGTTATAAAGATATTATTTATTAGAGAAAGAACTCAAGTGGAGGAGAGGGGCAGAGGGAGAGGAAGAAGCAGACTCCCTGCTGAGATGGAGCCTGATATGGGACTTGATCCCAAGACCCTGAGATCATGACCTGAGCTGAAGGCAGACGCTTAACCTACTGAGCCATCCAGGCACCCCTAATCTCTCTGGCTTAAGGTTAAATGGCTAGCAACTTTAATTTTATCTATAAAGTCCCTTTTGCCAAGTCACATGTTTATAGGAATAACACCAAGGCATAAAGATCACAGGGGAAAAAATTCTGTTTACTACAACCATAAAATAGGAAGGTGTAAAGGACCTCTGACCTAATAGAACTTTACACTAAAGGCTGCCTAGGCTAGACAAGATTTCAATTTGCGTTATTCAAAGAGATTTGTTTTTATTAGTTAAAATGGTTTTCCTTTATTTCCTAAATTGCATGGATGAGGATGCTTATCATAG
Organism: Canis lupus familiaris; assembly: GCF_011100685.1. Taxonomy (NCBI): domain Eukaryota; kingdom Metazoa; phylum Chordata; class Mammalia; order Carnivora; family Canidae; genus Canis; species Canis lupus. Next base: position 53,170,922 of record NC_049226.1, on the reverse strand, counting down.
GAAATTTGAAAAGAAAACAGAAGTATGAAGAAGCTGAAGGAAATATCATCCCTACCCTAAAATAAATACTTTTTAGGAATTTGTCATTATATATTCATTGTTTTCTCTTCCTATAGTTTCCCTTAGAATCTATGTTTTAAAAGTTCTGAAGATGTGTGGGGGAGGTTCTGGTCAAGAGAATGCTATGTCATCTTGGAAGAACCAGGTGTTTCACAGAAGTACTCAAAAGGAGAAAGGGAAGGTTTTGTTGGTACATGTTTATAGGTTGCTAGAGGCCTGGCCTGTAAGTAAATTGGAGTGTGCCTGTATTAGCCTCTGTTAGGATCAAGTTCCTTTGAATGCTGTTGTCTTTATCTTTTTATACAAAATTAAAACAAAAAAGTCCATCTTTCCATTTAAGTTTTATGCTAGGTTAGGGTTTGTAGGAGGCAGATGGCATCTGCTTGGACATCACTGCTTGGACAGCAGCAATATTATAGTGTTTACAGTGTTTACATTAAAAAATTTGGTACATCAATAATGAGAAATTTAGTTTTGAATGCTAGAATTTAAAGAATGGAAGAAATGTGGCTGACATTAGTGAAACAGAACTATAACCACATAGTTATAACCATTGATTATGGATAGGATAGAAGCAATTCTTCCTACAACCCTGTTCCATATCAATAAATAGTAATTTCTGTTAGACCAAATGATTCATATTTTAAAACCTTCAGTTTACCTATATATCCCAGCCATTCTTTTAAGAGTTGAATGTCAAAACTATATTTTTGTTTCTAACATCTTCAACTACAGAAAAGGCCAAGTATTAATATTTATACCATATTATGTACTAAGGATTTTAGGACATTTTTATTTATATTTTAGCCTGATTACAACACTGAAGTAGACAAACTGAGTGTTACTAGCCCTGTTCTATTGAGTAAATAGAGGCTCAGAGCTGAGCTACTGAATTACAGCAAGAGACCATCTGATAAGCTGGCAAGAGTGATATATAGTTTCTGACTCTACTGGACAGGATTGTTGGCAGGAAAGGTCTCTCTTTAGCCTGTCTCTCACTTACCTCCTTGCCTACAGGCCATACTTAGCCTTATCTTCTACAGTGCCCACTGTAACAGGTCTTTTCCTGGAGTATGGGAGAGGGCTGTACTTGCCTCTCACTGAGTAGCAGATTTAATTCAGGGAGTCCAACAGAAATAGATTTCCAATATTTGGTACCAGCCTTAATCTCATCTCTCAAAAAAGAAATCTGAGTAATTCCTTAATTTTCTGTTCCACCTGTACTTCTAATCAGTCACCAAGACATTTTGTCTCTTTACCTCTGTACTATCTCTAATGGGGTTCTTATACTAGATAGTTCTCTTGCTGCTGTCTTAAGGCCTTTTGCCTAGAATATTAGAGAAATAAAGTTTTTTCAGTGTATCAGCCATGTTGCTATGATAGTTTTTCTTCCTTCCTCTCTAAATATCTGGCACTAGTTTCCTGCTTAAGACCTCTGAATGTCTCCTCACTCTAGCAGAAAATGTCCAAGTGAAATCTTTAAGTTGCAGTTTACCCCATTGCAGCTCTGGCCATCTCTCACCAGACATAGCATGGATTTTCCATCTGTGTGTGCTCCTTGACCAGCAAACATACTTGCATATAAACACTGAATTTCGGTGTCCCTTTATCTATAAAATATTTCTTAATCTTCTAGGCATTTCATTTGTGTTGAATAAAAGTGATGAAAGCAGACATCCTTGTTTTTGACCTTAGCAGAAAAGCACTTAGTTTTTCTCCATTAAGGATGAGATTGCCTGTGGGTTTTTCATATATGGCCTTTATTATGTTAAGGTATGTTTCTTGTAAACCTACTTTGTTGAGGGTTTTTATCATGAATGGATGTTATACTTTGTAAAATGCTTTTTCTCCATCTCTTAAAATGATCCTGTGGTTCTTTTTTCTTGTTGATTTGATTACATGTTGATTAATTTGTGAATATTGAACCACCTTGCAACCTAGGAATAAATAAATCCCACTTGATTGTGGTGAATGATTTTTTAAAATATATTGTTGGATTCATTCTCCTGGTATTTTGTTGATTTTTACACCTCTGTTCATCAGAGATACTGGCCTGATGTGGTATCAAAGAACCAGCTCCTGGATTCACTTATCTGTTTTATTAGTTCCTATATAATTTATTTCTGCTCTAATCTTTATTATTTCCTTCCTTTTGCTTATTTTATGTTTTGTTCTTTTTCTAGCTCCCTTAGGTATAAGATTAGGTTATTTGAGATTTGTCTTGCTTTTTGAGGTAAGCTTATATTACTATAGACTTCCCTCTTAGAACCACTTTTGCAGCATCCAAGAGTTTTCATACACTTTTTTTCCTTTTATTTCCTGGTTGACCCATTCATTGTTTAGTAGCATGTTATTTAACCTTTATTTGTGGTCTTCCCAAATTTTTTCTTGTGGTTTGACTACTAGTTTCATACCGCTGTACTCAGAAAAGATGCATAGTCTGACTCTGATTTTTTTAATTTGTTGAGGTTTGTTTTGTGGCCTAATATGTGATCTATTCTGGAAAATGTTCCATGTGCACTTGAAAAGAAGGTATATTCTGTTGTTTTAGGATGGAATGTTCTGAACGTATCTGTTAGATCCATCTGATCCAGTGTGTCATTTAAAGCCATTATTTCCTTGATTTTCTGTTGATTTGTCCATTGATGTAAGTGGGGTGTTGAAGTCCCCTACTATTACTATATTATTGATTAGTTTATGTTTGTTATTCACTATTTTATGCATTTGAGTGATTCTGTGTTGGGTGTATGAATATTTACAATTCTATCTTTTTGTTGGATTGTTCCCTTTACATTTATATAGTGTCCTTTGTCTCTTGTTACAGTCTTTGATATAAGCATTGCTACCCTGGCTTTCTTTTGACATCTGATTGCATGATGTTTCCTCATCCTTCACTTTCAATGTGCAGGTGTCTTTAGGTCTAAAATGGGTCTGTTGTAGGCAACATATAAGTAGGGTGACAGGATGGATAAAAAATAAGACCCATGTCTTTTGAATTTTTGAATATTTAATCCACTTACATTCAGAGTAATTACTGACTGATATGTATTTATTGCCATTTTATTACTTGTTTTGCAGTTGTTTCTGAAGATTTTCTGTTATATTTGGGTTTCTTTCTCTTTATTCTTTGCATATTTATTAGTGATTTTTGATTTGTGGTTACCATTAGGTTGGTATGTAACATCTGCATATAGCAGTCTACATTAAATTGATGGTCATTTAAGTTTGAACCCATTCTTTACTCCTGTCCTTCTCATGATTTAGGTATGTGGTGTCCTATTTTACATCCTTTTTGTGAATTTCTTGACTGATTTTTTATGGAAATATTCATTTTTACTGCTTTTGTGTTTTCTACCTTCATATTTCCATTTTGGTCTTTCTGCTCAAAGAGTACTTGGTAGTATTTCTTGCATGGCTGGTTTCATGGTCATGAACTCCTTTAGTTTTTGTTCATCTGAGAAACTCTCCTATTCTGAATGATAGCCTTGCTGGATAGAGTATTCTTGGCTGCAGATTTTTCTCATTCAGCTCTTTGAATATATCATGCCCTTCTCGTCTAGCTGGTAAAGTTTCTGCTGAAAAATCCACTGCTAGCATGGGGTTTCCATTGTATGTAACTGTCTTTTGTCTTGCTGCTTTTAAGAATTTTAATTACAGTATGTCTTGGTGTAGATCTGCTTTTGTTGAGGGTTCTCGTGCCTCCTAGATGTGGCTATTTCCTTCCCCAGATTAGAGAAGTTTTCAGCTATTCTTCAAATAAATTCTCTACCCCCTTTTCTCTCTCTTCTTCTGCAACTCCTATATTATGAATGTTATTATGTTTGATGGAGTCACTAAGTTCCCTTAGTTTGCTCTTGTTTTGCATAATTTTTTAGTCAGCTCGATTACTTTCCCCTACTCTGTCTTCTAGGTTATTAATTCATTCTTCTGTTTCTTTCAGCCTGTTCATTCCATCAAGCATATTTCTCATTTCAGTTATTGAACCTTTTATATTAAGTATCTCACTGATGTCCTCCACTCTTTTCTCAAGTCCTGTGAGTATCCTTACGATCATTTAAAAAAAATATATTTTATTTATTTGAGACCGTGAGAGAGCACAAGCAGAGGGAGAAACAGGTTTCCCGTTGAGCAAGGAGCCTGATGCAGGGCTCAATTCCAGGACCCTGGGCTCATTACCTGAGCCAAAGGCAGATGCTTAACTGAGCCACCCAGGCACCCCAGGTCATTGCTTTAAATTCTCCATCAGGCATGTTACTTGTATCTCTTTTGCTTAGATTCCTAGCCATGGCTTGTCCTGTTCTTTGATTTGGGACAAATTCTCCTGTCTTCTCATTTTGTCTCAGTCTCTATGCCTGTTTCTGTGTTAGTAAAGTCAGCTACATCTCCTGTTCTTGAGGGTAATGGCTTTATGAAGAAGTCCTATAGTGCTCTGTAATGTAGTATCCCCTGTTCCCAGGGCCTGGCACTTCTGGGAGTATCTCCAATGTGTGCTGGTTTATCCTTCAGGCAAGTTGTCTACAGAAGCTCTCTTTGCCTGCTGTGGGCAGTGGCTCTGGCTTGAATATGGTGTGCTTTTAACGAGGTGTGTTCTGGTCTGCTTGCGAAATGAGGACAGTCACAGTTGCCACTGAAACCAAGGCCTCACAAACTCCCAGGTTGTAAGAAGCAGTGTTGACAGATGCTTGTGCTGGTCTTCTAGGGTTTGAGGCCTGCTGCCTTGAGACTGAGGTAAGCAGAGTAGGAAAAGTAGTTCTTCCGGAGCTTGGGGAAGTGGGACTTGGTGTAAGCAAGTTAGGTAGTGAGTATTAAGCTGTGCTGGTTCCTGCAGGTGGATCTGTGCTTATGCTAAGGGATGGGGGCAGGAAATGGCACCTCTCAGTTCCTTTATTCCTCAAGGGGTCTCTCCCTGAACGCTATCTCTCTGGGACTTGGAGCTAAGCAACTAACCCTCCTATCGTGTGCTCCAGTGGCTCTTCAGATGGCTGTTTCTACCCCTGTATGTCCTCTGCACTCTCACAGAGCCAAGCACAGTGACCTTTAAAACTCCAGGCTTTAAGCTCCACTGAATTTGGCCCCTCTCACATTCTAAGCCAATTGCTATGGGCATTCATTTTCCCTGCATGCTCCCATGTGTTAGTCTGTCTCTTGCCCTTCTCGACAATCATGGCTCCCTTCCCACCACAGTGGCCATGACAAGCTGTGTTTCCGCACTTCCTGCCTTTGATATGTGACCACTTCTCTACCTTTAGTTGTGGAATTTGTTCTGCCAGTGTTCAGATCAATTTCTGGAGCATTTAGTGTGATTTGATAGTTACATGGTCATATTTGTGGGATGAAGTGAGCCTAGAATCCTCTTATTCTGCTGCCATATTCCCCCTTCCTCTATGAATACTTCTGATGCTTGGCCTTTATTGGATGAGTGCCACTTGGAACATGAAAAAAGAACCTAGAAGCTTAAAACATAGTCTCACAGCAAACCTGAAGAGTCTCTTGCCTCTAGGAAACAAACTGAGTGATGAGCATTAAGGAGGACACGTGATGTAATGAGAACTGGGTATTATATGCAACTGCTAAATCACTGAACTCTACCTCTGAAACTAATACTTCATTATGTGTTAATTGAATTTAGATAAAATTTTTTAAAAAGCCTCATAAAGAATGGGGCCGTAGGACAAATTCTGTCACACCTTTGAAGGCTAAAGAACAAAGGGGCCCCCTGTGTCACAGTCAGTTAAGCATCCAACTCTTGGTTTCAGCTCAGGTTGTGATCTTGAGATTGTAAGATGGAGTCCGCTGGAGATAAAAACAATGGAGTGAAATTGTTCAGTTTTTAGGTGTTGAAGAAGCTAACAATTTTTAAAACAGCTGTATACCTATATAGATTTTTTTTTCATGGACAGGCAGTGCACATCATGTAAAAAACAATGTTATTTACAGCTTCATTTTATTTTTCTTTAATTGTATTTAATAGGTGTTCAGGCATAGAATTATTTTTCTTTGGGCAATAGGATGTTTTAAACAGTATATATATTATTTAAATTGTGTTAAATAGATTTAGGCTCTTCCTTCAAGAATAAATTACTTTTCAGCATCCTATTCCCACAAGAAGCCAATATTGAACAGCATTTGTCTGATTTGAGTTTTTTGATTAAAAGGAGGACACTTATACCTTGATGTTTTAAAGACTGAGCCATAATTATATTTTAAGGTTATACCTTGAATCTGAGTATTTAAAAGACCTTGGTTACAGTACTTACTTTTCAGAAGTAAATTATACCCAATTTAAATGCACAACATCTTCTAGAAATTATAAACACTCGTGTACTAATATTAGAAGCAGACTAACCATCTGCACAGCTGCCTAGGTACCAGAAGGCATGATTTCTAACTTTGGCTATGGCTTATTAAATAAATGCTCAAATGCTAACACACACGGTTTCACACTCTCTTGAGCCAGCAGTGAAATAGATACTGACATGGACATTGAAAGATAACCATTGAGTAAAACCAACGTCTAAATGTGGAGGAGTTTTTCTCTTCTCAGTATTCATAGATCCCACCATCCCATTTGACATGTGACCTGAAACTGAGGTGAGGAAGGGCTGAGGTCTCAGGCTAGTCTTTTCTAGTGCAGCCCCTGCCATGGAGCTTGATCTTCCTAAGGTGACCAGCCTTGATGCCTGAAAAAAACAGAAACATAGAGGCCAGCGGAGCAGCGGGTGGCAGATTTCTTAACTAGTTTGATAGTTAAGCTCTGTAGAAACCTCTGATAAGATACTTAGGAGACACAAGAATTAAGTCTCTTTCAAAGTAATCCTTAAAACTTCCTGACTTTAAATAAATGCAGGAGTCTTCAATGTATAAAGTATTTAGAATTCATGATTTGAAGTATAAAATCAAACTACTTACTTGAAATCTAGGTGTTCAATTAGTACATATCCATCTGTAGAAACAAAAATCACTAGTCTGAAAAGTTATAAACAGTGACTGAAATTTTATGGGTAATAAGCCAGTAACTTACATTTGCCTTTGGAATTGCGACAGATCACTAGATTTTCTTCAGTGGTATCAATGACTTGCAGTTCTTCTCCAGGGGTTATTGGCAAATAGAATATTCCATTTCTTGAATTACTGGAACATGCCACTGCTGTGTTGATGACAGTAATCTCTTTGTCATACTGAAATAAGAAATTACTAATCAGACTGTGCAGTTTTTATTCTAACAAAATTAATGGAAGGACATAATATAGTAACCTCAAACTCAAGATCTAGATATTAAATAACATCTAAAGGAAGAGGAAAGTACTGGTAAAATGCCACTCTTACATTTAGTTTGGTACTGTCATATTTTCAAAGTGTTTTCACACTTCTTACCTAATTGTCTTTGAATGAATTCCGGTGGATGAGACATCTGTAACATGGGTATAAATTAAGTTCCATGGATGGTATTTTAGCTGTTGCAGTAATAAAGTTACCACTAAACTCAGAAAAGTAAGAGGGAAATAGAAATCCTCTTTGTGGAGTGCTTTAGAGTTTATAATGTTCTAACATACCTAGCATTTCTAGTACTCTAGTACTAACATATCTAGCATTTCTAGTACTCTTTCTACCCTTCCTCTCTCTGTGGGCTTATATGTGAAGTAGTAGGTATGGGGGAGGGGGGGAGGAGCAGTTCCCACTCTCCTGTGGTCAAAGACAGGCATTTGTGAAAAAACTGATGAGAAATTTAATTTATGGCCTCAAGGGAAGTTTTTTCTGTGTGATAAACTAGCCAGCCTATACATTTTTACCTTCTAATGTATTGATATCTCTTGACCCAGAAAAAGTTCCAGAATACTTGGCTTATATTTATAGACACCTAGTTAACCAAATTAGGATGGCCAGACATCTCCTTCCACTCAGGATAGCCTGCTTATTATACCTAGTATCTGTATTTATACATACTTAGAATTAGGTATGCCTCCTCCCACTCTCAGAAGTGTGCTGAATTCAGATAATAAAGTATATCACTCTATACCAAATGGGATCTGATCCACAAGATAGATTTTTCTTTTGTCTAACAAAGTAATAGCTTTCTCGCTGATTTCTTACCATTTTCCAGGCCATCGTTCACTATGAATACAGTGATTTCTTAAAATGAAAATCTGATCAGGTCACTTTCTTTTTGTCAAGTTCTAAAGATTCTTCATTACTTTCATGATAAGATCCACATTTCTCAGCTTGACATTCAAGGTCCTTTGCATACTGTCATTTCCCATGCTTTCATTTCTCTCCCAATAATGAAGCCACATCAAGCTACCTCATGATCCTGATTACACCAGGTACCTTTTATATTTACAAGCCTATGCTCATATGGTTTCCTCTGCCTGAAATAATTTTTTCTCTAACCACTTCACATGGAGATTTCACAACTACCATGTATGTTTTTCTATTTAACTGCACTTTGTGTATACTCCTATTACAGCATTTTATACATAGTATCTTATAAAATGAAAGTGGAAGACAGTTTTATTCATCCTTGTATTCTCAAAGTCTAGCGCAAACGAGGCACTAAACTTTTGTGATGTGAGCTGAATAAAAATTACTGATACGGCATAGTTTTTCTAATGATATATAAGGAAAATCCACCACAGATAGTAAGGAAGAATGGAACCATACACATGAAATATGAGACAGTGACAAAGTGAGAGAAGTCCTAGAGGGAATATAGGGTCTTTTCAGCAAGTAATTGTTATACTGTTCTTTTCTTTTCTTTTTTCTTTTTGAAGATTTTGTTTATTCATGAGAGACAGAGAGAGAAAGAGGCAGAGACACAGGCAGAGGGGGAAGCAGGCTCCATGCAGGGAGCCTGATATGGGACTCGATCCTGGGTCTCCAGGATCACACCCTGGGCTGAAGGTGGCGCTAAACTGCTGAACCACCGGGGCTGCCCAACACTATTGTTTTTCAATTAAACTAATATCACAGTTGCAGTAAGTAATATCATATTATGATTTCTAGATATAAGTCCTTATCAGCTTTGGTCCAAAACAAGAGTTATTAATGATTATGAAGGATTTGTGTATATTCTTTTTTAGTTCAATCCAAAAACATTCTGGACATTTACAAAGGTAATTTTATTCTGCTCTACACTTGGATATAAAAGTAAGACAACCGTGTTCTCTAAGAGCTCATAATATTATTGGTGAACACATAATTGCAATAATGTTAATGCTTTTGATAGGCTCAGATATAGAGGTATACTGAGGAAGGGCAATTTCCTTAATGAGGTCATTCTTCCTGGAGGAGAAGAGATGCCTTGACTGGGTGTTGATAAATGAATGAAAGCTAGTCAGATGGGGAAAAGTAGCAAGAGTATCACCAGACAGGTAGGGCAGACCAAGTAAATGCCTAGAGGAAGGGAATAAATAGCAGCAGGACTGAAGTGCATGTTCATTGAAGGGACAGAACTATAAGTAGTTTGTTGCCAAAGACTGAAGTGTAAGGTGAAGAATGGCAGGAAATAAAACCTGAAAGATAAGCAGAAGTCATAACATGAAGAGCCTTATATGTCATGTGAAGAAACACAATCTTTATCCGTTCGGTAATAGGGAATAGTAGCGACTTGGACAAATTTTGTAAGCAGGATGCCCACATTCTGTCTCTCATCCAGTATCTGGGACCTAGGAGCTATTCAGTATATTTCTTAATTTTTCTTTATGAAATTATAAGGCAGGACTGTTTGAACCTTGGAATTAAGGAAATACTCCTTAATGGATTCATAATGACAGAAGTAGTCAAGGAGGTTCAGATACTGCTTCTTTCATTTACTCATTCAGTTGTTCATTTATCTAATTCATTTACTCACTGAACACTGTGGGTCCAGATCTATTGGGAGCTGGGGAGCAAACTTGAATGAGACAAAAATTTTTACTTAGGACTTGAGTTCAGTGGAGAATACATACACATACACAGGCTTTGTTATAACTCATCAGTGTTAAAAAAAGATACGTGTGTAACAGATAAAATGTGCTAAGTTCCTTTCTTAGGAAGAGAGGGTGACATTTGAAAAGAGCCTTAAGAATAACTAAGGCGTTTTTCCAGGCAGAGAGGATAGCCTGTATAAAGGCAGGATAAGATAGAAATGCATCAGGAAAAAAACCATCAGCTGTTTAGTCATGGGTCCTTTCTATTCCAGAGGCTAGAGGTACAACACTCTTGTAGGATCTTTAGTACTATTAAAAGTTAGGAATTTCTGTTTTTAATTTTAACCTTCAGAGGAGAACCTACCTCAAATTGTTCTCTAAAACGTTTTTCTTCTTTTTCCATTCTCATCTTTTCTAAGTTTTGCTTCTTTGTTCTAAAGAAATGCCTAAGAGATAAAGTGGCAAAAAATATGCAAGTCAGGTTAAATGTACCATAATAAAACTCTAAGTTTCCAAATGTATAAACTCATTCTACTTCACAATATTTTGGAGAAAATCATACATATATAATCCTATATAGATGTCTTTGTAGATAATTATATAGATACACACATACTTCCATTAGAGCAAAGTGTAATATTCAGACCAACTCAACAGAGTAAGTAATACCAATTGCTTTTTTCTATAATTAAAAAGGTGGTGGGGGCGCCTGGATGGCTCAATCAGTTAAGCATCTGTCTTCAGCTCAGGTCATGATCTTGGGATCCTGGGATCAAGCCCCACATCTGGCTCCCTGCTCAGAAGAGAGCTTGCTTCTCCCTCTCCCTGTGCCCCTCCACCACCACCCCCCGCCCCGCTCATGCTCTCTCTCAAGTAAATAAAATCTTAAAAAAAATTTTAAAAGATTGTGGTTTTTTTCTGGATACCAAGATCTTAATTTGGAATAAAATCAAATTGGTTAAGCAACTTAAACAAGAGATTCCTATGAATCAGGGTTCAAAATATAATTAACTTGTTTTAAAAATGATAAGTCTTTGTTCTTCAATCAGAATACTGCTTGCTGAATGATTCTGGAGAAGAATCAGATGAAGAACATCAAGATGCCACAAAATAAGTACAAAGTTGTCAGCATATAAAAGTAAATACAGTGGAGGCTGATTACACTCTTCCCCCTTTTCCTCCCTCTTGCACTTCACTTGGGGGTTGGTGCTGCTTTTTTAGCTGTTTAATATATCAATGGAGAAAAGCCAAGCAAGTCCTGTTAGTTTTATTCAGAAGTGCCTCCTGCATCTTTTTTGTTCTGTCCCAAGATTATAGCCACTTTTTTTTTTATTATAGCCACTTCTTACCTGAGATAACATCTTCCTCTCCTTCCTCAAATCCATCTGCATACCTGCCTCCAGAGTTACCTTTTAAAATGTAATTAATGCCACTATTTTGCTTAAAACCTTTCATTTGTCTTTAGTGCTCATAAGATACTAGCATGGTACACAAGGCATTTTATAAGCTAGCCCTAATCTACCTTTCCAGCTTCACACACACACAAGTCTAAGTCTTGGAACATCTTAGAAAGTGAGCTATTGTTTCTAAGCCTTTATACTGGGATATCCTTCCCCAACTTCTCTGAAAATTTGTCATGATCTTTGATTCATAAAAGGATTATGAAAGGGTTTAACTAGTATACAAAGCATTTCTTGTTGGTGGAATAAGTTATGGTAGAAACCATTTAAAAATGAACAAAAAGCACATAGAAATTGATACATTAATCTACAGGAAACTGATAACCCCAATATCACATTTTAAAATTTACTCAGTTGAAAGTAAAAGTAAACTATAATACTTGTTTTACAATGTTTAAGAAATAAAGCACTAGAAAATTTTTCCTGAAAAGACTTATGTGTACATTAAAGTACTAAACCTATTTCGTGGAGGAGTGTCAAAAATTTCACTGATACTTTCTCTCTTGAAACTGTTTTGCTATGCTATGTAAAAGTATGAAGTTTAAGGTGGAGAGATGCTATTTTAGTCTGTGAATACATCTTTCAATCTTGGGAAAAGTAATTTACATCAGGTCTAAGCCCATCCTGTGCCATCCTCTGAGTTTAAATATGGTAGAGATAGATGTCTGTTTGGGGATTCCCCTTTAGGACTTTTCTAGACAAGTTTCCCAAAGCAGACAGATCACACAGTGTTCCCAGATCAATGGCTATTTAGACAAGGATTTCCCCAAGACCATTGTTAAGAGTGCCTCAGATCCTGTGCCCTGTCCTCCAGAGCACAGATTACAGTAACCATCTGAGACCATAAAAACATCATCTCCCCCAACAGCCACCTGGGAACCTGGGTCACAAGAATGAAAGTTTGATCTTGAGTTGATTAAAAAACATTCTTTTTAAAATTCTAACACTAATGTAGTCATAACTAGAATTATGTTTTGGGAAATTAGTCTTGTTATGTGATTTCTCATGTAGTTTCTCAAAACTTAAGTTCTAATTGGTGTATTAATGTAAGTTCCATCTGTAGAGGAAAAGTTCTTACAGCCTAAAGGAAGACAGAGTTTTTTCATCATTTAATAATGGCTGTCTTGGGATCCCTGGGTGGCTCAGCAGTTTCGTGCCTGCCCAGGGCGTGATCCTGGAGTCCTGGGATCGAGTCCCACATAAGGCTCCCTGCATGAAGCCTGTTTCTCCCTCTGCCTGTGTCTCTGCCTTTCTCTGTGTCTCTCATGAATAAATAAATAAAATCTTAAAAAAAAAATAATGGCTGTCTTGAAATCTTTCTTTATTCTCTATCCCCACCAAAGTCTGGATGATGATAATGAAGAGAAATGTGTGTGGCACTTTACATTTTCATATTCTTTATCTCTTTTAATCCTCTCAACTATACGGTGATAGAGGTGCTATTATTCTTATATTTTTATTTTTAAAAAATATTTATTTACTCATGAGAGACACACAGAGAAGCAGAGACACAGGCAGAGGGAGAAGCAGGCTCCATGCAGGGAGCCTGACATGGGACTCGATTCCTGGTCTCCAGGATCACGCCCCGGACTGAAGGCAGCGCTAAACCGCTGAGCCACCCAGGCTGCCCTATTATTCTCACTTTATAGATAAGGAACCTGACAAATTTAATGACTTGCCTAAAGTCACACAGCTAGTAAGAGGTATATATTTCAGTAGATAAGCTGTAATTAAGTATATGTGTGCGCCTACCTTTCTGATTCTTCAGCATCTTTTCTCCCTTTTTTTTCCTTTGCCATCAAAAACTTGGGCTTCCAGGTTTTTAGTTTATCTTCATCACTGAGGAGAAAGATATTTTGAGCAAGTAAATATGAACTAAGACATTTATGAAAACATCAGTACTATCTAGATAGTTTGTTTTACAGAAAATTTAAAAACATCCTCTAGAAGTATATTTGGATAATCTATGTCAAGACCAGAATGTAAATATCTTAAGCTTTGCAAGCCATACCATCTTTGTAGTAACTACTACACTCTGCTGTTGTGACTGTATTTACAAAAACAAATGGCCAGTTGTTTTGGCCCACAGGCCATCGTTTTTTGATCTCTGATGTGTGGCGATCCAAATTTGAAACCAGAAGTAAGAAATCAGCTTGCTTATAATCACATTTCCCTTCCTGAGCCTCAGTTTCTATACCTTTAAAACATAAATAATATTAACCATTACTTTGAGAGAAGACAAATCTCATGTTTAGCATTAGTAGAAAGAGATGCAGGGAGGAGCTGGGGAAGATGGCAGAGTAGGAAAACCCTAAGCTCATTTCATCACATGGATACAACTAGATAACAGATAAGTGTAAATAACCCAGAACTTGATCTGATGACTGGCAGAACAGACTCTTCATAGCTAAATGTAGAGAAAAGGCCATACTGAAGAAGGTAGGAAGGGCAGAGTCACTGTGGGGAGCTAAACAGACACTTAGAACTATACATAGGAGGGAGGGATGCTGTGGGCATGGAAAGGAAAGAAATAGACACCTCAGGCATAGGGAAGATCAACCCCCTCTCATAACATTTGGCTTTAAAAACCAGAGAGGGGCCAAATTTCATGAGTTCTTATCAGTGAGGTTTAACATCTGGAACTTTAAAAATCAGCAGGTTCAAGTCTGGGAGAGCCAAGAGGACCAGAGGAAGTTGAGTCCTTGTTTAAAGGGAGAGCACAACAAGCCCCTCCAAAGAGATACAGCCTAGAAGCAGCAGTTTGAAAAATGCCTGGGGCATGCAGGAGGGAGAGTTGTTTACTAATAGAACAGGCACTGGAAAAAAAAAAAAAAAAAAGAACAGGCACTGGAGGGACAGGGATCTTCCTCAGAAACAAAGGAGCGGGCAGGCACTATTTCCTCCCCTGCCTCCCAGCCTTGACACCTATGCAAACCAGTGCTGTGAACACTTCATCTAGCTTGCTGCCACCGTTCACCTGCCCCATTCACTTCTGTGGCTCTGCTCCCTCCAGCCTTGCCTACCTTAGTCTGAAGGTTGCAGGTCCACTCCTGAAGTGCATGGTTGGGGAGACTTGCTGGCACTGCACCAACCCTTGCCTGCCTTCTGTGAACCTGCCCCTCCAGTGCACTAAACCCGTGCTACAAACCTGGCAGTGTGCAAGCAGACCCAACAGGGGGCAGCACCACTGCTAAGTGACTCCTGTTCTAGGAGAGGGAAAGATAATCATACATGGGGTCAGACTGTGGCTCTAGCAGTGGCCTGGGGGCAGACATCTGGTCTGACTGCACGCCCCACCCACCAATGAAAGCTGCTCAGGGGAAAACAGGGAAACTACCCTGCAGTTCAGTGCTACTGCATCTCTAACAAACTCCTGGTTTGAGTCATCTCAAACCCAAGGCACCTCCAGACTGGCCCACTAGTAACACAGGGACCAAAGTCTGCCTACAACAGGTAGAGAACCATTGCAGATGACTGGACTGAAGGAAAATGTGGCTCAGACATAATAGCAAGACACAGCACACCCAGGAGAGACTCCAGAAGCACCAGGTTCTGATGAACAGGGGACACTACACTGCAGGACACTATAGGACTTCTTCATAAAGCATAAAGCCACTACTTTCAAAGCAGGAGATGTAGATGACTTTTCTAACACATAAAATCACAAAGAGACAACATAGGAGACAGAGGAATATGTCCAAAGTGAAAGAACAGGACAAAATCGCAGCAACAGACCTAAGCAAAATGGAGATAAGTAATACATATGATAGAGAATTGAAAGTAATAGTCATAAAGATACTGGACTTGAGAAGACTGAAAGACCTCAGTGAGACCCTTTCTAAAGAGACAGAAAACAAAAAAACCTGAGATGAAGAACTTAATAACTGAAATTAAAAATACACTAGATGGAGGGTTACCTGGATGGCTCAGTTGGTTAAGCATCTGACTCTTGGTTTTGGCTCGGGTCACGATCGCATGAGTCATGAGATCAAGCCTCACATCAAGTTCTATGCTCAGCGTGGAGTCTATCTACCTCAGATTCTCTGCCCCTCCCCTGGCTCATGTGCATGTTCTCTCTCTTTCTCAAATAAATAAAATATTTTAAAAAATACACCAGATGGAATAAAGGATAGACAAGAGGAAGCAGAGTAACTGATCAGACATCTGGAGGACAAAGTAATGTGAAATAAGCTAAAGAGGAGGGGGAAAAATGAAAAGAGACTTAGGGAATTTACTGACACCATCAGGTAACATTCACTTTGTAGGGATCCCAGAAGAATAGAAAGAAAAGAGGGCAGAAAATTTATTTGAAGAAATAATAGCTGAAAACTTGTAGAAACGGGGAGGAAAAACATTCAGATCCAGAAGGTACAGCAAGTTTCCAACAAAGTCACCCCAAGGAGGTCCACACCAAGACACATAGCAATTAAAATGGCAAAAAGTAGTGATGAGAGAATTTTAAAAGCAGCAAGAGAAAAGAAAACAGTTACATACAAGGGAAACTCCATAAGGCTATCAACTGATCTTTTCAGCAGAAATTTCTTAGGCCAGAAAGAAGTGAGATGATATATTCGAAGTGCTGAAAAAAAAAAACAAAAACAAAAACAAAACCTTGCCACCAAGAATATTCTATCCAGCAAGACTATCATTTAGCATAGAAGGAGAGATAAAGAATTTCCCAGATAAATAAAAGTTAAAGGAATTCAAGACCACTAAACCAATCTTATTAAAGGGGACTCTTTGAGTGGAAAGCAAAGACCATAAATAGAAGTAGGAAAAGTAGGAAGCACAAAAGCAGTAAAAATATCTATAAAAATCTGTCAAGGGATTCACAAAATAAGAGGCTGTAAGATATGACCCATATACCTAAAATGTGGGGATGAGAGGAGTAAAGAATGAGTTCAAACTTAAGCAATTATCAACTTAGAATAGACTGCCATATGCAGGAGATGTTATATATAAACCTAATGGTAACCATAAATAAAAAACTAGTAATAGATATGCAAAGAACAAAGAGAAAGGAATCTATATCACTAAATAAAAGCCAGCAAACTGTGACAGGAGAGAGCAAGAGAAGAACAGGCGAAACCTCCAAAACCAACCATAAAACAAGTAATAAAATGGTAATAAATACATACCTATAAAAATTGCTTTGAATATAAATGGACTAAATATTCCAATCAAAAGACACAGAGTAATAGAATGGATAAAAAAAAAATAAGACTCATCTATATGCTGCCAACAAAAGACTTAAACCTAAAGATGCCTGCAGATTGATGGTAAAGGAATGGAAAAGCATTCATCATGCAAATAGAAGTGAAAAGAAAGCCAGGTAAGCAATGTTTTTATCAGACAAAATAGACTTTAAAACAAAGACTGTAACAAGACATAAGGAAGGACATTATATGACCATAAAGGGAATGACTCAACAAAAAGATATAACGATTGTAACTATTCATGCATCCAACATGGGAGCACCCCAAATATATAAAACAGCTAATAACAAACCTAAAGAAAGTAACTGACAGTAATACAAGAGTAGAGGACTGTAACACCCCACTTACATCAAAGGACAAATCAGCTAAATAGAAAATCAACAAGGACACTGTGGCTTTGAATGATACATTGGACCAGATGGACTTTACAGATACATTCAGAACATTCTATCCTAAAACATGAAATACAATTCTTTTCAAGTGCACATGGAACATTCTCTAGAATAGGTCACATATTAGGCCATAAAACAAGTCTCAATTCAAAAATATTGAAGGCATACCATGCATCTTTTCTGATCATGACACCATGAAACTAGAAATCAACCACAAGAAAACAATCTGGAAAGAACACAAATATATGGGGTTAAACAACATGCTGCTAAACAATGAATGGTTCAACCGCTAAGAAATCAAAGAGGAAATGAAAAGATACAGGGAGAGAAATGAAAATGAAAACACAATGGTCCAAAATCTTTGGGATGCAGCAAAAGCTGTTCTAAGAGGGAAGTTTATAGCATCACAGGCCTACCTTAATAAGCAAGAAAAATCTCAAGCAATCTAACATTACACTTAAGGGAGCTAGAAGAAGAGCAAAGAAAACTCCTAACCAGTAGAAGGAAGGAGATAATAAAGATCAGAGCAGAAATCAACAATGTAGAAATTAAAAATAGAACAGATCAATGAAACCAGGAGCTGCTTCTTTAAAAGGACTAATGTAATTGATAAGAACTTTTAGCTAGACTCATAAAAAAGAGAAGACTCAAATAAAATCAGAAATAAGAAAGGAAAAATGACACCACAGAAATTCAAAGGATTATAAGAAAATATTATGAAAACTTATACATCAACAAATTGGAAAAACTAAAAAAAAAAAAAAAAAAAAAAACTAAAAAAAAGGATAAATTCCTAGAAACATATAATGTACCAAAACTGAATCAGGAAAAAATAGAAAATTTGAGCAGACTGATTACCAGCAATGAAATTGGATCAGTGATTTAAAAAAAACTAAAAAAACGAAACTCTCAACAAATAGAAGCCCAGGACCAGATAGCTTCCACAAGTGAATTCTATCAAACATTCAAAGAGTTAATACCTATTCTTCTCAAGCTATTCCAAAAAACAGAAGAGGAAGAAAAGCTTCTACATTCATTCTATGAGGCCAGCATTACCCTTATTCCAAAACCACATAAAGACACTACTGAGGGGATCCCTGGGTGGCTCAGTGGTTTAGTGCCTGCCTTTGGCCTGGGGCGTGATCTTAGAGTCTGGGGATCGAGTCCCACATCGGGCTCCCAACATGGAGCCTGCTTCTCCCTCCTCCTGTGTCTCTGCCTCTCTCTCTCTCTCTCTCTCTCATTAATAAATAAATAAATAAATAAATAAATAAATAAATAAATAAATAAAATCTATCTTTAAAAAAAGACCATTTTATTAAAAAAAAAAGACACTACTGAAAAAGAGAACTACAGGCCAATATCTCTGATGAGCATAGATGCAAAAATCCTCAACAAAATATTAGCCAAATCCAACAAACATTAAAAAAATCACTCACCATGATCAAGTGGAATTTGTTCCTGGGATGCAAGTATGGCTCAATATTCACAAATCAATCAACATGATATGTTACATCAATAAGAGAAAGGTAAGAACCATACAATCATTTTAATAGATGCAGGAAAAAAACATCCAAATTGTTAAGGAAAAAGTGAAACTTTCCTTATTTGCAGATGACCTGATTCTCTATATTGAAAACCCCAAAAGACTCCATCAAAAAACTACTAGAACTGATAAAAGAATTCAGTAGGGTTGCAGAATACAAAATCAATATACAGAAATCTGTTACATCTCTATACACTAATAATGAAGCAGAAGAAAGAGAAATGAAGAAAGCAATCCCATTTATAATTGCACAAAAATAATAAAATATCTAGGATAAACTTAACCAAGGAGATGAAAGACCTGTAGTTAGAGACCTACAAACACTGATGAAAGAAACTGAAGATGACACAAACAAATGGAAAGATATTCCATGCTCATGGGCTGGCATAACCAATATATTTAAAATGTCCATATTACCCAAAATAATTTAGAAATGTAATGCATTCCCTATCAAAATATCAACAGTATTTTTCATAGAGCTAGAACAAACACTGCTAAACCTTGTATGAATCACAAAAGATCCCGAATAGCCAAAGCAATCTTTAAAAAGATGAACAAAAGATGAACAAAGCTGGAGATATCACAATCTCAGATTTCAAGATACACTACAGAGCCATATAGGAATCAAAACAGTATGATAGTGGCACAAAATAGACACATGGATCAATGGAACATAATAGAAAATCCAGAAATAAGTTCACAATTATATGGTCAATTAATCTTTGATAAGAAAGAAAGAATATGCAATGGGAAAAAGTTTATTCAACAAATGGTGCTGGGAAAACTGGAGAGCTATATGCAAAAGAATGAAACTTTCATTCATGCTCAATATCACTCATCATCAGGGAAATGCAAACCAAAACCACAATGAAATACCACCTCATATCTTTTGGAATGACAAAATTTACAAACACAAGAAAACAAGTGTTTCTTCAAGATGTGGAGAAAAAGGACCTTTAGGCACTGTTGGTGGGAATACAAACTGGTGCAGCCACTGTAAAACAGTATGGAGATTCCCCCCAAAATTAAAAATAAAATTACCATATGATCCACTAATTCCACTACTGGGTATTTAGCCCCCAAATTGAAAACAATAATTCAGAAAAGATATATGCATCCCTATGTTTATTGCAGCATTATTTACAATAGCCAAGATGTGGAAGCAGCCCAAGTGTCCATCAATAGATGAATGGATAAAGAAGTGGTATATAACAACAGCGGAAAAGAAGTGGTGTATACACACACATACATATTCACACAATGGATTATTACTTAGCCATTCTAAGTTCCTTCAGAACATCTTTCCAAGAACTTTTATTTATTTATTTATTTTTTAGTAGTACAGAGAGTTTAATCAATGCCAAGGTTACACACCTAATAAGTGCAGTCGAATTTGAAACCTGACAGTGTTTTCTAACTTATTTTTTAAAATTTTATTTAAATCCAATTAATTTATGTATAATGTATTATTGGCTTTGGAAGCAGAGGTCAGTGATTCATCAGTCTTATGTAATACCCAGTGCTCATTACATCATAGCTCTCCTTAATGTTCATCACCCAGTTACCCCATTCCCCACCTCCTGCCCCTCCAGCAACCCCGTTTCCTATAATTAAGAGTCTTTTACAGTTTGTCTCCATCTCTGATTTCTTCTTGTTTTATTTTTTTCCTCCCTTCTCCTATTATCCAGTTTTGTTTCTTAAATTCCCCCATATAAGTGAGATCGTATGATAATTTTCTTTCTCGGACTGACTCATTTCATGTAGCATAATATCCTCTAGTTCCATCTACATCATTGCAAATGGCAAGACTTCATTTTTTTGATGGCTGAGTAATATATGTGGTATATATATTATATGTATAATATTATAATATATATTATAATATAATATAAAGGTATAATATACCGTTTTTAAAAAGATTTTATCTATTTGAGAGAGAGAGAGAGAGAGAGAGAGACAGGCAGAGATAGTGACAGAGAGCAGGAGCAAGGAAGACAGGGAGAAGCAGGCTCCCCGCCGAGCAGGGAGCCCAATGTGGGGCTTGATCCCAGGACTCTGAGATCATGACCTGAGCCGAAGGCAGACACTTAACCCACTGAGCCACCCAGGTGCCCCCATACCACATCTTCTTTATCCATTCATCTATTGATGGACATCTGGCCTCTTTCCATAGTTTGGCTATTGTGGACATTGTCACTATAAATATTGGGGTGCAGGTGTCCCTTTTGATCACTACATTTGTATATTTGGAGTAAATATCCAGTAGTGCAATTACTGGGTTGTAGGGTAGCTCTATTTTCAACTTTTTGAGGAACCTCCATATTGTTTTCCAGAGTGGCTGCACCAGCTTGCATTCCCACCAACAATGTATGAGGGTTTCCCTTTCTCTGAATCCTCACCAACATTTGTTTCTTGTCTTGTTAACTTTAGTCATTCTGACTGGTATGAGGTGGTATCTCATTGTAGTTTTGATTTATATTTCCCTGATGCCCAGTGATGTTGAACATTTTTTCAAGTGTCTGTTGGCCATTTGTATGTCTTCTTTGAAGAAATATCTTCATATCTTCTGCCTGTTTCTTGACTAGATTTTTTTGGGTTTTGGGTGTTGAGTTTGATAAGTTCTTTGTAGATTTTGGATACTAGTCCTTTATTTGTGGTGTCATTTGCAAATATCTTCTCCCATACTGTAGGTTGCCTTTTGGTTTTGTTGACTATTTCCTTTGCTGTGCAAAAGCTTTTTATCTTGATGTCCCAACAGTTCATTTTTGCCCTTGTTTCCCTTGCTTTTGAGACATATCTGGTAAGAAGTTGCTGCAGCCGAAGTCACAAAGTTTGCTGCCTGTGTTCTCCTCTAGGATTTTGATGGATTCCTGTCTCACATTTAGGCCTTTCATCCATTTTGAGTCTATTTTGTGTATGGTGTGAGGAAATGACCCAGTTTCATTGGTCTGAGTGTGGCTGTCCAATTGTCCCAACACCATTTGTTGAAGAGACTGCCTTTTTTCCATTGGATATTTTTTCCTGCTTTGTCAAAGAGGAGTTGACCATAGAGTTGAAGGTTCATTTCTGGGTTCTCTATTCTGTTCCATTGATCTGTGGGGTTTTTTTGTGTGTGTGCCAGTACCATATTGTTTTGATGATTACAACTTTGTAATAGAGTTTGAAATCTGGAATTGTGATGCCACCAGTTTTGGTTTTCTTTTTCAACATTCCTTTGGCTAATCAGGGTCTTTTCTGGTTCTCTGAAATAAGTTGATGGTATTTTTAAAAAAGATTTATTTGAGAGAGAGACAGAGATAGTGACAGAGAGCACAGCAGGGAGGAGAGGGAGAAGCAGGCTCCCTGCTCAACACAGGGCTCAATCCCAGGACCCTCAGCAGACGCTTAACCAACCGAGCCACCCATGTGCCCCAATTCATTGAGTTGCATTGAATGTATAGATTGTTCTAGGTAGCATAGACATTTTAACAATATTTGTTCTTCCAATCCATGAGCATAGAATGTTTTTCCAGTTCTTTGTGTCTTCCTCAATTTCTTTTATGTGTGTTCTATAGTTTTCTCAGTACAGATCCTTTGCCTCTCTGGTTAGGTTTATACCTAGGCATCTTGTGGTTTTGGGTGCAATTGTAAATGGGATTGACTCTTTAATTTCTCTTTCTTCTGTCTCATTGTTAGTGTATAGAAATGCAACTGATTTCTGTGCATTGATTTTATATCCTGCCACTTTGCTGAATTCCTATATGAGTTCTAGCAATTTTGAGATAGAGTCTTTTGAGTTTTCCATATAGAGTATCATGTCATCTGTGAAGAGTGAGATTTGACTTCTTTGCCAATTTGAATGCCTTTTATCTAATATTGTTTTGTCTGACTGCTGAGGTTAGGACTTCTAGGACTATGTTGAACAATAGTGGTGAGAGTGGACATCACTGCCATGTTCCTGACCTTAGGTGGAAAGCTCTCAGTTTCTCCCCATTGAGAATGATATTGGCTGTAGGCTTTTCGTAGATGGCTCTTATGATATTGAGGTATGTTCTCTTTATCCCTACACTGTGAAGAGTTTTAGTCAAGAAAGAATGCTTTTTCTTTATCCATTCATCTGCATCTATTGAGAGGATCATGTGGTTCTTGTCCTTTCTCTTATTAACATAGTATATCCAACTGATTGATTGGCAAATGTTGAACCACCCTTGCAGCCCAGGAATAAAATCCACCTGGTCATGGTGAATAATCCTTAATGTACTGTTGGGTCCTATTGGCTAGTATCTTGGTGAGATTTTTGGCATCCACGTTCATCGGGGATATTGGTCTGTAATTCTCCTTTTTTGGTGGGGTCTTTGTTTTGTTTTGGGATCAAAGTAATGCTGGCCTCATAGAAAGCGTTTGGAAGTTTTCTTTCCATTTCTATTTTTTGAAACAACTTCAGAAGAATAGGTATTAATTCTTCTTTAAATGTTTGGTAAAATTCCCCTGGGAAGCCATCTATCCCTGGACTTTTGCTTGTGAGGTTTTTGATTACTGCTTCAATTTCTTTGCTGGTTATGGGTCTGTTCAGATTTTCCATTTCTTCCTGCTTCAGTTTTGGTAGTTTATACGTCCCTAGGAATGCATCCAGATTGCCTAATGTGTTGGCATATAGTTGCTTACAATATGTTCTTATAATTGTTTGTATTTTTTTGGTGTTGGTTGTGATCTCTCCTCTTTCATTCATGATTTTATTTATTTCTGTTGGTTGTGATCTCTCCTCTTTCATTCATGATTTTATTTATTTGGCTCCTTTCTCTTTTATTTTTGATAAGTCTAGTCAAGAGTTTATCATTCTTATTAATTCTTTCAAAGAACTAGCTCTTA
Organism: Canis lupus familiaris; assembly: GCF_011100685.1. Taxonomy (NCBI): domain Eukaryota; kingdom Metazoa; phylum Chordata; class Mammalia; order Carnivora; family Canidae; genus Canis; species Canis lupus. The sequence goes on along the minus strand of NC_049226.1, from coordinate 53,147,495 downwards.
GTTTTGTTGATCTGTTCTACTGTTCTTTTGGTTTTTATTTCATTGATTTCTGCTCTAGTCTTTATTATTTCTCTTCTCCTGCTGGATGTAGGCTTTATTTGCTGTTCTTTCTCCAGCTCCTTTAGGTGTAAGGTTAAGTTGTATATTTGAGACCTCTCTTGTTTTTTGAGAAAGGCTTGTATAGCTATATACTTCCTCTTAGGACTGCCTTTGCTGCATCCCAAAGCTTTTGAATAGTTGTGCTTTCATTTTCATTTGTTTCCATGAATTTTAAAAATTCTTTATAATTTCCTGGTTGACCCAATTCTTTTTTTTTAGTAAGATGCTCTTTATCCTCCATGTATTTGAGTTCTTTCCAAATTTCCTCTTGTGATTGAGGTCCAGTTTCAAAGAATTGTGGTTTGAAAATATGCAGGAAATGATCTCAATCTTTTGGTACCAGTTGAGACCTGATTTGTGACCCTAAATGAATCAAAGATGAGTAGAAGGGACCTTTATTTCTGGCCATTTAGTTGAAAGAGAAGGGACAGATAACAAGCAGCTAGAGAGGGGGCATCAAGTTCCAGGATGGTTTCTTGCTATATCATAGTTATTTCATCTTTGAGAACATAGGCTCTGTCAGGCAGTGCTTGCTATCCCCCATGTTGCCTTGTACTTAAGAGGTTATTAAATAACTGTGTGTGCATTGAAATGAGTTTCAAGTTTCTAGATTCAAAGATATGAAACAGATTGCAAAGCTCCAGTGATTTCTGAATCACCTAATACTGTTAGATAATCTAAGTTATTCCTTGTTTTCCCTTCTTAATTGGGGGAGAGATATCACAAGCTGACTTTTCATCCAGTCTCTAAGGCTCTGAAGAGGTGGCCCTCTTACTATATTTAACAAAGCTTTGGAAAAATGGGTTACATATCAGTAAGGATGACCAACGAGGCAAAAGGACTTACCTTGGCTCTTTTTCATTTACATCCACATTATCATAGATACTAACTTCCTGAGACCTAAGTTCTGGGATCAAGACAAGATCAAAATAGTTCATTATTAGGTACAGTTTATACACTCCCTCACTTTCCAAGTTATCCATAAAACCCAGTTATCCAAGTGCATTCCCATGTCTGTTTTATCAAAACCTGATCATAGAACACAAGCTGGAAGTATCAAAGAACAAAAAGAATCTCCATTTGGGAAGAAATTCCAGTGAGAGATTAAAAGGTAGTGGAATGCCCTAGTATTTCAAACACAGATATAAATTAATATCTATCTATCTATATAGATATCTATATAGGTAGATATAGATATAAATTTAATTTCATGCAGATTTTCAGAAAATATGAGTTATTGAAAGGATCATTTTTAGAGTAGGTTCCCATCATCCTTGAAGTGGACAAAGATGTTCTACTTCTAGAATAGTAAGTGGGCTTTTCCTATTTCCTGGGAAAAAGACAGTGTTAAGTAGAATATTCATGTTGATTTTTCTTCCATTATTTTTATTTCAAAACTGGCAACTGTTCTTCTATACTAATTTGCATAAAATTGCATCTTAGTGCATAATCATAATTAGACATTTTCAGTTTAGGATATTTACATTCCTTGGTACTCTACATGGAATTCCATAATTTTTTTAAGAGGTGGGAAAAGGGTAGAGGGAGAGGAAGGGAGAGAATCTTAAGTTCCACACCTAGTTGTGGAGACCAACATAGGGCTCTATATCACAACATTGAGATCATGACCTGAGCTAAAATCAAGAGTCAGATACTTCACTGACTATACCATCTAGGTGCCCCAGAATTCCATATTTAAGTGATTTACCACTTTGAATGAGTTTGAGACCTTCTGATATAATTATCCATAATTCATATTGGATTATTCATAAATTTGGGTGGCAGTACAATGTATGCCTTTTCTAAGTTGGCTTTTTGGATTTTTACATAGACCTCAGGAACTTTGGGGAGACTTGTGATTTTACCAGGTTTATTTACAGAGCCTTCCTTTGTTATTTAGTACAGCAAACGCTTATTTATGGAATATAATATATTTGAATTGCCTAATAAGAGTAAACTTATGACTAGAGCTCACAAACAAAAACTGACAAGCGACAACGGCCCTCTTTTATTGACAGATTCAACTCACTGAACATGTACTGAGGTTATATCATACATCAGGCAATATGCTAATTTGTGCACTACTGTTTTTATAGCAAAGAATATTCCAATGACCCATCCTTGATACAATTAATATGTGTATTGCAACGTATCTTGTCCAATTTATTATGTCTTAATTAACGGTGATTTGGCGTCAGATCCTTCAAGAGGCTGTGTGATATAATGTAAAATGCACAAGCTCTGTAATCAGGGAGACTTGGTACAAATCCCAGATCACTAAAGTATGGATGTGGGTCTTAGAGCCTCCCTAAAAAGATATCTATTTTTCTGGGATTTTAAAAGAACTGGAATACAGTAGGCACTTAAGAAATATTACTCATCTTCCCCAAAGTAGGTGATACTGTTGTGTAAAATATCTTGATTTTTATATATCAATTTTTCATTAAATGTGGAATGAAGGAAGGATTACTACTTCTCCTTCCTTGTCCCTGAATATGCTAATGTTGAGTAGTTTTGTATCAGCAATTAGTAAATGTCACTTACCTAAATCAGGCAGCGAAATTGAAAATGCACTGTTGATTGACAAAAGACACAAAAGGGTTAAGGAAAAAAACAGGTTCAGAAAGATTAGTTGACTCATCTCAAGTAACACATTGATGATTAGGTTTCTTGATGCAAATGTGTCTTGGCAAATATGTGAAGCAATCCTTTCCTATAGCTTTGTTCTGATTAACCTTCTCCTCACTTCCATACCACCACTTAAAAATGAGCTTATGTATCCCCAGGGACCAGCCATTCCCCCCCCGCCCCCCGCTCCTTTCCTAACTAGACAACCTCAGGCTCTGCCCTTGTCCATCCACAAGATCCTATTTCCGCCTTTTAGCCTTCCAAGATGCCCATCAAATAATACAGGTATGCCTCGTTTTATTGCACATTGTTTTTTTGCACTTCACACATACTGTGTTTTTATTTATAGATATATAAATAAAATTTATATTATATATATATATATATATATATATATATATAAATGGAAGGTTTATGACAACTCTACATCAAGCAAATCTATCAGTACTATTTTTTCCAACAGCAATTTCTTTTTTTTTTTTTTTTCCAACAGCATTTTCTTACTTTGTGTCGCTGTGTCATATTTTGGTAATTCTCACAATATTTCAAACTTTTCTGCTCTTATATTTGTTATGATAACCTGTGATCACTGATTATGACTCACTAAAGCTTAGATGACGGTTAGCATTTTTTGGCAATAGATTACTTTTTAAGGGGATCCCTGGGTGGCACAGCGGTTTAGCGCCTGCCTTTGGCCCAGGGCGCGATCCTGGAGACCCGGGATCGAGTCCCACATCGGGCTCCCGGTGCATGGAGCCTGCTCCTCCCTCTGCCTGTGTCTCTGCCTGTGTCTCTGCCCCTCTCTCTCTCTCTCTGCGACTATCATAAATAAAAAAATAAAGAAAGCCTTTAAAAAAAAAAGATTACTTTTTAATTAAGGTATGTACATTTTTTAAAACATAGTTCACACTTAATAGAGCCTAGTATAGAGTATATATAACTTTTATATGAACTGAAAAACCAAAAAATTTGATTCAATATATTGTAACATTTGCTTTATTGTAGTCTAGAACCCAACCTATAATAAATATCTTTTTACAATATATTTTTTAATTAAAGTTCAATTTACCAACATATAGTATAACACCCAGTGCTCATCCCATCAAGTGCCCTCCTCAGTGCCCATCACCCAGTTATGCCATCTCCCCCCGCCCGCCTCCCCTTTCACTACCCTTTGTTCATTTCCTAGAGTTAGGAGTCTCTCATGTTTTGTCATCCTCTCTAATTTTTCCCACTCATTATCTTTGAAATGCACCTGGACATCCACTGTGTGATGAATATGGTGAAAGAGAACTACCCTCTGCAGATACAGAATCCTGCCTATGTATATGGTTAAGCTAAAAGGATATCTGCGAGCAAAAGTTCCAGGCCAGAAGGAAATGGAAGATAGCAAATTGCTAAGTGAGAGAGGACATTTGGAACAGGTAGACTGTTTGGTTACACAGTTAAGGAGATGGAAGGAAGTATAGTCTGGCAGGAAAAAAATTCTGTATTTTAAGCAATTAATTTACGTTCAGTCCTACAGGTATTAGGGAAACACTCATCATGGGCCAGGGCCAAGTGCTAGGTATACAAAATGATCAGAAAAAGTGTCTACCCTGAAGTAGCTTAGTGTTTGGTGAGGGAGATCAAAAATAAATTGGTACAACACTGTATGATAAGAACATAATAAAGGATTGTCCAAAGAAACAGCACTTTTGGGAAAATCAGCTAACCTTTATGCAAACCTTGGTTTCTTCATTTCTAAAGAATACCAGCTATATCTTACAGGGTGAGTATTAGAGCTGGATGCAGCATACCTTGCTGGATGTGCCTGGAAAAGGAGCTGAGGACTTACTCACTGTCCCTGCTGTCAATAACTGTATGACCAGACTGGCTTCTGCCAGAATAGAGAAGCAGTACAAGCAGTACAAGGCCGCTGGAGTCAGAGAGACCTGAATCTAACTCTTAGTTCTGCTACTTATCCACTTACCCTGTGCAAGTCACATATTTTTCAAAGCCTTAATTTTTCATCTGGGAAATAGGAAAGATTCCATCTCATGGGGTATTGTGACAACTGGAGGGAGAACACATGTGACACACTTCACCCTCCTTGTCTTCAGTGCCTTGGTTGCACACACCTTTGGCCTCTCCACTCCAGGGTTCCTTGCTCAACGAAGCCTTTCTTAACACTGGTTCCTTTCTTCTCTTTTAATTGGGTCAGGGTGATGGTGGCTCCTATTGAAACTAGAAACTGAGGCTACAAAAAAATCTAGAATGGTATTTCCTTCTTCTAGGTCATTTATTCATCCAATCGCCATTTATTGAGTACCTATCATGTCCTATGCACTTTTCTTTATGTTGGAGATATAGCAATGGACAAAACAGTCAATATCCCTGCCCTCATGGATTCTAGTAGGGTGAAGCAGACAAAACAAGGAAATTTATGTTCTGTCATGTGAGAAGAAAAGTGCAATTGAAAAGAGCAGAGCAAGATAAGGGAGCAGGAAAGCTGAAGGTGAAGGTTGGCTTGCCATTTTTCAGAAGATGGTCAGGGAAGGGTTCACTGATAAGGTGACTTGAGTAGAACCCTGAAGGGAGAGAGTGAGTAACATGGTTATCTGAGTAAGAGTATTCTGGGAAAGGGAAGAGCAAATGCAGAGACCTTCCGGCAGAGGTGTGTTTGGTCCTTTAAAGAAAAGCGAGGAACTCAGTGCATCTGGAATAGAGGAGTGAGAATGGGTTTAACATCTAATTCCCACGCAAAATTTATAGCACAGCTACGGCTGGTGGCATTTAATTATTGGTTTCTTTATATCGAAATCAGGCCATTTAATGAGTATTCTGATAGATAGTGTGTGTGTCTGAGAGGAAGAGAGGATAGAGAGCCTTACTCCTTTTTTTGCTTTGTTTCATTTTGTTTTTAGAAGACCCTTACTCTTTTTAAATGCCACATTCCCATGGTTGCAACTTCCCTCTGAAGGTAATAATCAACTAGGAGTTGGTGTTCAAGAGAGGAACCCTCAATCAAAAGGCTCAACAAAAGGTAATAAAATTCCATCCTGTCTGGTTATATCTAAATGTTATTAACTGAGAAATTAAGGCAGAGAGATTTGCCAAAACTTACAGGAAAAAATCTTAACAGATCCTGCTAAAGATGAAACATCTTTCTCTGCAGGTGGTAATTTCTCTTTTATAGAGCTGTGCAGGCACAGATATTTGGCTTGTTAGGAAGTTTGCAGAGAAGCTTGTGTAGTGGGTTGGACTAGATAATATGGATTTCTCTTGTTACTCTGAGATGCTCTGACTCCAAGAAAAAAAGGTTTCTCAGGAATATTAATAGATGTTATAAGACATACACTGGATGTTAGGGAGAGATTGATGATCCAAATTTGAGTAGAGAGGTTCAGGGAAGGTGTCCCAAAAGGGATAATACTTGGCCATATTTTAAGGGAAGACTAGAACTTTGATAATCAAAGGAGGTTGGAGGAGGGCAGGTATATTCAATACCAAGGGAATATTATGGTTAAAGAGTCATGCAATACCATGGCAAAGTTAGGTCTTGGGGTATTTATATGGGATAGTAGGGAGTAGAGATCTAAGCAAGAGAGAGAATTGGACAGGTAAGAAGGGAGCTGCCATAAAGTATTTACTTGCCATAGAAAGAAACTGGATATTTGTTCTAAAAGTTGTAAGGAATCACTCAATAGTTCTAAGAAAAAGGAAATTAGGTCTGCACTTAAAGATATCAGCATTCTCTTCTGGATCAAAATTTTTTTTAAAGATTTATTTATTTATTTTAGAGAGAGAGTAAGCAAGTGAGTGAGGTGAGAAGAAGGGCACAAGGAGAGGAGAGAGAATCCCAAGCAGACTCCCCACTGAGCACAGAGCCCAACATGGGGCTGGATCCCACAACCTGAGCTGAAAACAAGAGTTGGATACTTAACTGACTGTACCACCTAGGTGCCCCTCACCTGGATCAAATTTTTATGGGACCACAAGCATCATAATTTTTTGTCAGAAGCATCTAACCTGCTAGGGCCAGAGAATGCCTTTGTGCATAGGTCTTACTGACCACTGCAGCTCTATTTCCATAGTCAGGACTATAATTTATGAACCCAGATATTTTGTTGGATCTCTTGGTAGATCTAGATCCACCAGACATTTGGGCTTCAAATCACATAATTTTGAGGCTTTATGATTGAAAAGAACTTCAAGGTAGAGTAAAAATTCCATGCCAATATGCCTTATGACCTTAGGGAAATTACTTTACCATCCCTTGCCTCATAAAACATAGATCTATGTTTCTATCCATTTCTACAGATTAGAGAGAGAAATGCCTCTAGAGACTACTCAGTCTCCCTTCTATTCAAGAGGAAATGCTGGTTGGATCATGATTTGCCCATGACTGCACATTGAATAAATGGCAGAGCTGAAACTAGAATCCAGGCCTCCCATCTCTACAGCTAGTAAATTTGTAAACTTCTCAAACATTGCTACTTAGTTGGGGAGATCTTGGAGTGTCCTTCTCCAGGTCTAAGACCATGAGATACATGAACCAGTCAGCTGGGAAGTTCATTTTCCCCTCTCTACACACTGCTTCTCACCAGAGAGGCATATTAGAATATGGAAGTGTAGACAAATAAAACCATCTAAACTTGTAGGGCTATAAAAGCATAAAAGGATGTAATTAATAACCTAATGGTTAGTGGGAACAGGAATATATGCCAAAGGTGATAAGAAAAAAATTTCCTTTCTAGACTTTGCTTGATTTCTTCTCTTTACCCTTGTTTACAACTCTTTATCATCAATTTTTTTTTCCCAAAAGGGATATTGTTACAGTCTTATTAGTATCTGTGGGTGTGGTTCACTCACAAATTGGAAAGGAGGAGACAGGTGTTAACTAGGGCCTTTGGTTTTAGCTTCAGATACCCCCTGTACTGTTTCTGAGGATAGGATATATAACTACCAGGCTGGCACTGCTAGTTCTCTCCTGGAAAGAAAAAGTAAAAAAAAAAAACTTTTTACCTTATATTTTCTTTCAACTTATTTTTCTTCATTTTAAATCTCTCCTTTTCTTTCTTGAAGAATTTCCGTAGTCTTTTCAGTGCTTCTTTTCCATCTAAACTAAGAGGAATCAGGGGGTGTAAATAGCATGACATTTGAGAGAGTAATAGAGATGGAGGAGGCTCATACAAGAACACATCCTACTGCAGGTAGAGGCAGAAAATGCCTTATCAACTTCTATGCTCTTCTTTTTTGTTTAGATACCAATATGAAATAACACCATTTAGCTACGAAGGGAATTACACTTCCATACAAACTTTCATCCACCCCAAATGGTCTCTATTTTGAGGATATGAAGCAAAGCCTTACTTTTAGAGGAGATGACTTAGAGAAGCATAGTTTATAAATTATGTTTACAAATATGTTTTGGAATTTCTGGCTCTTGAAATCCACATCACTGACTTTTAATTTACTGAATGATGTCACAACAATGGTGGTACATTTACTGCCCAGCTGATGATTACAATCCTTCCAAATATGCTCTTAGATTTTTTTAGAGGGTAGGGAGAGGGAATGATACACCCGCACCATTCTACCCAGTGTGGATCCCTACTCTTCCCTTCAACCCCCAACCTTCTTGCTTTTTGACCATTGCTGTTTTCATTTCCACAGTATGCCCCCAATAACTAGACTTGATGAATAATGCCCATTTGAACAAATATTCCTGATAACATGGAATTCTTAGATAGTAAATTAAGCCAAAATCCCAGAGACCGCCTTATTAACTTGCAAAGACACAGGTTAAGTCATACCCATTGGTTTCTTCCTGGGAATACTATGATAGAACTGCAGCAAGTTTTATTGATACTTACCTCTCCCTTCACACTTATTTCCTAACACAATATTAAAGCCCTCTACTTTGAGAGGTGGACATTTTCTCAAAAGAGAAAGCAATAAAATTAAAAATTAAAGCATATGGTTAAATACAATCACAAGTCTCTTACTCATCACAGTGTAGTATTAAAATATTTTATCTCCACTCTTGATGCAGATCTTCCCTGAGGATAATAGGGTCAAGGGAAGGGGATTGTTTCTTCAACTCTGGTTTTCCTACACTAATAGGGAAATACCATTAGCTACAAACTAAGAAAAAAGAGAAACTCACTCTATTTTTGGGTAGTTGCTCTTTGTTTTATAGACCTCTTCATATACTTCTTCACAATTTTCTTCTGAAATAGAAAAAAGTGATTTTCATTTATAATGACAATAATTCAGATTTCATGAGAAGTTACTGGATACCGATCAGGTGTTAGGTACACTTTGATGTCAAATAGATTTTTTACATAAGCATATGGTAAAAATAATTAAACTTCTATAAAGGTATGTACAAAATGAAAATTCATATTTGCTTCTACCCCATTATTCCAATCTGATCTGATGTAGTCAAAGAAAGCTGGTTTATTAACAAATTCCTTCCTTCTACCCTCTTACCATGCATATTTCATATATAGTTTTCAGAGTTTACTAAAAATCTGAATGCTGAGGCAATAATGGAGAACTGAAGCATCTTGAGTAATCTTTCTTGATAGCATGGCTTTAGCCTAGCCCAACACATGAGCTTAAAGTACAGATACACTTTGAGGCTACCCTGCAAGGGAATGATTTTCAGGCTTAAAATGTAACTCACATACAGTGAGTTTAGGAGAGTCACTTAAATCCTCCATGCCTTAGTTTCCTGTCTAAAATGGGGTACTAAGTTTCATGATCTCCAAGGTTGTTTCACCATCTAAATTTCTGACCTTCTAAGGAGGACAAAAGCAACCAGATCAGCATTTGATTATAACCTCCTCTATTATTTCTTTAACCATGCATATTCAGTAAATAGCTTTGGAATGTCTCACATGTGTCTGGCATTATACTAGGGGCTAGAAAAAATAGCAAGCATAAAGAAGATAACAATCTAGGAGGGAAGACAGTTACTAATGTAAGAATCACAAATGTATAAAATTATAACTATAAAGTGCTGCAAAGGAAGGCCATGATACTATGAGATTGATGAGACTGTACACCAATGGGAATATTTCCTGGGGCAATAATGAAGGAGCTGGGACCAGAGGAGACAACAGTCATGTAGCCAAAGGAGCCAAGGGGAGGGAAGAACACTCCGTGAAGAAGGAAGAGCATATGAGAACATTCCATGGTGGAGCTCGGTAAGTCAGAGAAACTAAAAGGAAGTAGGCATGAATGGATCTCGAGGATGAAGACTGTGTATAATGTGAAGAAGTCTTCAGTGGCAGGTAGAGGAAAACCACTCAAGGCCTCTAGACCACATGAAAGTTGATCTTAAAAGTATTAAGAAACCACAATTGTGTGTTATTTAAACAATATTCCTGGAATTTAAGAAAGAAAACAGATGAACATATGGGAAGGGGAAAAGAAACAAAGGAGAGAGGGAAACAAGCCATAAGTGACTTCACAATGAAGAACAAACTGAGGGTTGAGGGAGGGAGGGGGGGGGGGTGAGGAATGGGCTAGATGGGTGATGAGCATTAAGGAGGGCACTTGTGATTAGCACTGGGTATTGTACATAAGTGGTGAATTACTGAATTCTACCCCAGAAACCAATATTGCACTGTATGTTAACTAACAAAATATAAATTAAAAAACATTCCTGTAATCAGACCTGCATTGTGAAGCAGTCAGGAAGGAGGACATTTCACAGTGAAGTTGCTTTTTTGCCGCAAGAGCCCCATTATTAGAGTCTTCACCTTCATGATTCTAAGTGGATTTTTTAGCACATACCTCAGACCACTTCTCCCATCAAGCTTACCATCACCTTGCCTGATTGACATTATTAAAAATATACATAGATAAAAGACACTTTACACTAATCAGCCACAGAAGCACTCAGCAATTTCTACCAACAGTCTCAAGTGTCTTCTTATACTTACCATTATCAGAAGCAAATGAGCTAGAGTAGTCTGACCTTGGTCTGCAGGAAGAAATAATGCAAAGACCATTAACCTACTGTGTTGTACCTGTAGTCTTGCCACAGTCATCTCCAGTCTCACCACACCACTGACATGCACTTACCCTGCCTTCCCGGGGTACTCAACATCATCATATGTCTCGTCTGAGATGGAGAGAGGCTTACAGGCCCCTCCGTCTGGAGTTTCTTTCATGACCTCTAAGGCCTCCACATACCCACCTGTAAGGAAAACAGAGAAAGTCTTGAAGAATAGCTCATCAACTGCTACCATAAATGCATTCACACATGCCATGGCAGTGAAGGCAATAATAGGAAAGGCAGATTTCATAATCTGAAACTGGATTATAATCTTGGTACGTATGCTTCTTTGGCACGTCACTTCAGCTTGCAGAGACTCAGTTATGTCCATGAAGTTGGGACAATAATAACACCAACTCTTATGTGATTGTGGCAAGGATGAATATGTATTTATGAAGAGTGCTAGCCTAGTGACCCATATTTTTTTTGATGGCTCTTCTGTAATCTCTGACCTCAGATGGTGAGATCCTCCAGGGTACAGCCCTGGAGTTCCTCTCTATTTCTTTTTTTAAAGATGTATTTATTTATTTGAGAGAGAGAGAGAGCAAGAGAGAGTGCATATGAGTGCACACGTGTAGGGGAGGGGCAGGAGGAGAGAAGGAATCTTAAGCAGACTCCCCACTGAGCACGGAGCCCAACATGGGGCTCAATCCCCCGACCTGCGATCACGACCTGAGCCAAAATCAAGAGTCAGATGCCCAACTGGGTCACCTCTTCTCTCTCTTTAAATTTAGATGACCTTGTCCAATTTTGAGTCATTTTCCCCTCAAATTTCTTAGATAAGTTGATTGAGCATATTAACATTTCTTATTCCCTTAGTGTTTGAATTAGCCAGAAGATGGTGTGCCCAGTTGAAAAATGTACAAGGATTTTTGGCACAAGTAGCTAGCCTGTTAATTGCACGTGCTGATTTATTTCACAGAACTGTAAACTTGTCATAACCATAAAACTGCTACATTTTTATCAGTTGGCCTAGGTTAATATTTTGAGTATGAGTGATTCAGAACCATTTTCACACGTGAACTATTAATCAGAAAGAAGTGATACATCTGAAAAACAAGCAGTAAGCAAATTGACTTCTGTCAATTAAATGAACCAAACAACAAGATATAATCCCCTGATAAGGGGACGCCTGGGTGGCTCAGTGGTTGAGCGCCTGTCTTTGGCCCAGGGTGTGATCCTGGGGTCCTGGGATCAAGTCCCACATCTGGCTCCCTGTATGGAGCCTGGTTCTCTCTCCGCGTGTCTCCACCTCTCTGTGTCTCTCATGAATAAATAAATAAAATCTTTGAAAAAAGATTTTATCCCCTGATAAGAAATCAGTTAGCATGTAGACTCTAAACTATCTCAAGCATGTTAGCTCCTTGAGCTATGAGGTGCTGCTTTTTCTTAAGGAGTTACCAGTAAATTTCTCCACCACAAAGGAAAGATGCTGGACACATCGGTGCTTAATTCCTAGTTCAAGATATTTTTTTTTCTTTCTTAATCCTTCATTTTGGCTGCAGCAAATATAAAAGTTTATGGATTCTTTTTAAAAAACACAGACAACTACCAAATTTACATCTCTAAGTTAGACATCTTTCATGAATGCTAGATACTCCATCAGCCTTCACACTACTCCCATTTGGTTGTCTAAACACATTATGCTCCAAACCAAACTCACAGTTTCTCTCCACAAATCTGCTTTTTTTCTGAAGTCGGCTCCATCTCAATAAAAAGTGGCAACCCATCCTTTCAGTTGTTCAGGTCCCAAGCATGAAGACATCCTTGACGCCCTTCTCTACATCCAAATTCTATCCCGAATCCAAACGCATCTCAACAAGTCTACCACGTATGCTCCTCCAAGCTCCTGTCATCTCTCACATTAGTGCAATAAGCTCCTAACAGGTCCCTGATTTATCCCTTCGCAATTCTTCTTTCATGACTGCAGCCAGAATGATTCTTTAAATATAATCAGATCATTCTGTTCTTGTGCTCAAAACCTCTCATTCATTCTTAAAAATCTGTCAGAATAAATGCCAAAGTTATTGCAATGGTCTACAGAAGCCCCCACACTATCTGGCCCCTTGTTGTGTCTCTGACCTCATCTCCTACTATACTGTGCTCCAGCCATACAGCCTTCCTGCTGTTCCGTCCCCATATGGGGTAGGCTCCCGTCTCAGGATATTTGCATTCCTTCTCCCCTCTCCCCAGAATATATTTTTAAAAGATTTTATTTATTTATTTGAGAGACAATGAGCAAGAAGGACGGGGGGAGAAGCACAGTCCTCACTGAGTAGGGACCCCAATGCAGAGCTTGATCCCAGGATCCTGGGATCACGACCTGAGCTGAAGGCAGATGCCTAACTGACTGAGCTACCCAGGCGCCCCTCCCCAGAACATTCTTACCCTACATACACTTGGCTCTCCTCATCCTTTTTTTTTTTTTTTTGCTTTACTTCTTTAAAGTGACCTATGAATATTCTAAAATTATAACTTCTAACTCCATTTGCTTTCCTGATTCTTTTCTTGCTTTATTTTTTTCCTATAACATTTACTACCATTTTGGATATTTTGTTTATATTTTTACTATCTGTCTCCTCTGATCAGAATGCAACCTCCATGAACATAGAGATTTTTGCTATACCCCAAACACCTAGAAGAGGGCCAAATAAATGGCACTCCAATATCTTTTAATATTGAATGATTTGAATGCATAAGTCTCCTAACTAGAGTGTTTTGTGTATTGAGTTTATAGTGTTTACTGATATATTAAACTTTATATTTGCTATCTCATTACATACTTATTTGTTCTATTTTTCCCCCTCGTCTTCCTCTTTCTTTTTTTATTTTTAAAATATTTTATTTATTTATTCATGAGAGACACAAAAAGAGAGAGGCAGAGATATAGGCAGAGGGAGAAGCAAGCTCCATGTGGGGAGCCCAATGCAGGACTTGATCCTGGGACTCCAGGATCACACCCTAAGCTGAAGGCAGATGCTCAACCACTGAGCCACCCAGGTATCCCAGCACCTTCCTCTTTCTTGACTGAGATCTCTTCTTTCTGTATTGTTTGGAAGAAATATGTGCTTTCTTTTAATAGTTACCCTAGTGTGTTTTAAATTTTAATTATAACATGCAGGAAAAAGCACAAATCATAAGAGTACAGCTCAATGGATTTTTCCCAAATCGAACATGTTCATGTACAGAGCACACAGATAAAAAAAAATCTAATACCGTCAGGGCCCCCAAGCCCTTCCCATGCTCTGTTCTAGTCCTCCTTCCCTCCCACAAGGGTAGTCACCATCATAATGCTTAATATCAGAGGTCAATTCTGCTTATTTATTAATTTTACATTAATAGAATCATTCAGAATGTTCTCTTTGGTGTTGCCTACTTCTCTTCAGTACTCTGTGACATTTACCTGTGCTGTTGCATATGGCTGTAATTTGTTCATTCCTATAAAGATTCCATGTATGAACAAACTACATTTATCCATTCTACTTTAGATGGACATATGGATGGTTTCCAGTTTGAGGTCATTATAAAAAGTTCTGTTATGAACATCTTGTATATATCTTGGTAAACTGAAGTATGCATTTCTATTGGGTATAAGAATAGGCATAGACTTGCTAGTCATAGGATATGCATATGCTGGGCTTTAATAGATACTGCCAGACAGTTTTCCAAAATGATTACCCCAGTTACAGTCCCAGCAGTGTAGGAGAGTTCTAGTTGTTCCATAACTTCACTAAGACTTGATATTTTTAGTGGTTTTTATTTTAGCTGTTTGGGTGGGAGTGTAGTGATATCACATTGTAGGTTTCTTTTCTTTTCTTCTTTTTGTTTTCTTTTTAAGATTTTATCTATTTCATGAGAGACACACAGAGAGAGGCAGAGACATAGGCAGAGGGAGAAGCAGGCTCCCTGTGGGAAGCCTGATGTGGGACTCGATCCCAAGACCCCGAGATCACCACCTGAGCCAAAGGTAGATGCTCAACCACTGAGCCACCTAGGTGTCTCACATTGTAGGTTTCATTTGCATTTCCCAGAAACTTAATGAAGGTGAACAGCTCTTCCATAATGTATTTGCTTTTTGAAAATCTTGAATGAAGTACCTGTTTAAGTATTTTCTCAAAAAAAAAATTTTTCTCAATTCCTCTAATTTTTTTTTCTGATTTCTATTTTATATTTTCTGGATACAGTGATATTTATGGAAGATTTATGTATTCCATATATGAGTCCTTTGTCAAAAATATATATAAATCAAATAACTTCTCTCACTCTGTGCCTTGTCTTTTCACTGTTATCTTTTGATGAATACATCCTAGCTACTCTCTTTTAAAGCTAGTATAAATTACTTGCTATAGTTAAAAACTTTAAAATGTTTTGAGTTGCCTTCCCAGAATATATGCTATTAATCCTCAATATTTTTTTCATCTCCCAAGTTAGCTGTGTTGTTTTATTCAGTTGATACTTTCTTGCATCTAAAGTTATGCAAGGGATTATCTTCTTTCTTTCTTTCTGAAATATATGCTTTAGAATCTCTGTTAGGAGGTTTTATTTGGTGATTAAAGTCTCTCACTTTGTCTAAAAATATAATTTTTCCTTCATCCCTGACATACATTTTCACTAGTTATACAATTCTGGATAGACATTCAATATCTTTCAGTAGCATTGTGTTCAAATTGCACACTCTTATTTTTGAGAACTCAGCAATCAGCTTATTTCTTTCTGGATGACTGGCTTTTTCCTTTGTCTGCTTTTAAGGTATTTTAAGATTTTCTCTTATTCTTCAATATTATTCCATTTCTTTAAGATATAACTAGGTGTGAAGTTCTTTTCTTTAGCTTGCTTGAGAACTTTGGGGCTTCTGGATCTACACATTGTTATCTTTCAACAATTCTCAAAAATTATCAGGAATTACCTCTTTATTTTTTCCTCCTTCCCACTCTTTCCATGGTCCTTTTGTAGTTAAGATTTCTCCAATTATCCTTGAGGATTCTTATCCTCTCATTCCCTTCTTTCCTATCATTTCCCGTGTGAAATATATTTTGGATAATTTCTCTAGATTTATCTTCTTGTTCCTTAATTTCTTCACCTGTGTCTAGTTTTTAAAAGATATTTTATTTATCTGTTCATGAGAGACACAGAGAGAGAGGCAGAGACATAGGTAGAGAGAGAAGCAGGCTCCATGCAGGGAACCTGATGGCAGAACTCAATCCTAGGACCCTGGGATCATGACCTGAGCCAAAGGCAGGCACCCAATCACTGAGCCACCCAGGAGTCCTCACCTGTATCTAATCTGATGTATAATTTATTCACCACATTTCCATATCAATTTACCAAACTATCTTTTTCAAAAATGTTTATTCCTTGTTCATATTTTTTTAATTTTTAAAATATATTAATATATGTTTTGTTTTTAATAATTCTAGAATCTGTAATATCTTGCAGACTGGCCCCTAGCATCTGTTCTGCTGGTTTCCAGTCACTGTGACTTGTTTGCTTGTGTTTAGTAATTTTTGTCTATGAACTGTTAATTTTTAAAAGTATATGTTGTAGAATTATTTGAAACCTGAAATAGAAGTTGCTTCCATCAAAGAGGAGTTTGTTTACTTCAGGCAGTTGTCTGGGAGGGCTACCAAGCTGATACCACATTAGATTACACTGAACTTCTTTTGGACCACACACATAGTAGTGGGACTTTGAACTGCTACTTGGTTTGCATATCAGTTTATGGTAATCTTTTTTTTTTTCCTTCACCCAGCACCAGGGTCAAAATGGACAAGTCTCCTTGTGCTTACTGGGATTTATGTTTTGTTAATTTTTTGTTTCCGACCAAAAGAAGTGATACTTTTACTTCATTCATTTTTTTAAGAGGCCTATTTGCATAGAAGGAGTATAGAAAGACACTCTATTATATTTTTCTCCTCAAAACTTTCAATTTTCATGCCCACTCTCCTTGATTAAGCATTTTGTGCTACTCAAACAAGTACTGCAAAGAAGTATTAATGGACTCAGCAACTCCCTTTGTGTTTTAGCAGTATGTACAGATTACTCAGAATAATCCTCTTTGGACTATTTTTTTCATGGCATAATCCTCAAATCTATAGTGACTCTCATGGACAGTACATAATTACATGAAAATAGCTTTCAGCCCCATATTCGGGGCTCTCCTGTAACTCTTTTATTCACTTCAACTAGTCTTCCTCTCACTTCCATTTTTTTCTATACTCCAAGTTAAGTCTACCTATTTCTCAATTTAAGGCATTTTTAAAAAGTTTTATGCTATTTCTATGCTTTCTCGTGCATCATTAATATCAGAAAATATCTTTTGCCACCCTTTTTACATTTATTTTTGAAAAAAAAATTTATCTCAGAATAAACACTTGAGATCTACCCATTTTATAATAAATCTGTAAGTATACAGTACAGTATTTTTAATTATAGGCACAGTCTTATTCATTCTGTGTGGACATATCCTTTGAGGTCCTGGCTTTATACAGGAGTCTCCTATTATAAGCTCACTTGGGGCAGGCCCTGGGACATAGCTCCTGTCCTCTGCACATCACATAGTCAAAACAGGAACTCAAGAGATTCAGAGCTCAGTAAAAGCCCTTAGGATGGGAGTAGCTCTGACACTCACCTTCCAGGATTCCTGGTTCCTATGAGTATATGGATGATTTCTTTTTACATCAGTTTGTGATACTTCATTTTCCAAAAATTTACTCTTTACTTTTCTTAGTCATGAGAATTATTCATATTCTCAAATCTACCATAGTCTCACTGATGTTGGATTTATTCTTTTATTCCTTTAACAAAGTTTTGTTGGGAGATCTCCAGTGTGCCAGACATGTACCAGGTTGCAGAAATACAGAGAAAAATACCAAATGGTCTCTGATCTCATGGTGCTCATTGTATACCACGGGAGACAAACATGTACCCCATGTATTATGTTAGGCATCCTATAATTTAGAGAAGAAAATAAATGAAGAGAACTAAGTTATTGAGCACATGAACTAAACACTTTATCTGTATTGACTGACAAATAGCCCTGGAAAATAAATAGTATTAACCCCATTTGCACATGAAAATCTGTAAGTTTCCTAAGATTATGGGATTAGTATATGGTGGTCCTGGGTCCCAGAAATGCTTGACCTATATGGAGATGTGGTCACTCAGTTGTTTCAGTGCCATGGAAGCAGAAAGAAGTGAGGAATTGTGGTCTCTGGAGAGCAGGAAAGAGAAGGATGGACTGAGGTAAGGGAGGCCTCAGAAGAAGTGACTTCTGACATAGATTTTATTTATTTGAGAGATAGTGAGAGCCAGAAAGATCATAGAGGGAAATGGAGAGGGAGAAGTTGACTCGCTGCTGAGCAGAGAGCTGGATGCAGAGCTCAATCCTAGGACTGTGGGATCATGATCTGAGCTAAAGGCAGATGCTCAACCAACTGAGCCACCCAGGTACCTCCTGAGATAGATCTTAAAGGATACCTAGGACATCATCAGGTGAGAATTCCAGACAGATCAAGCAAAATTATAGAGGTATTTAAACACTTGACATAGGACATGCAGAATACAGCAAAGTATTCAGGGAATACTTGTGAGGCAAGGATGTGGCCAACTAGCCCAGAGGTGGATTTTAAGGGGCCCCAAGTCCATCTTATGACCACTGAGTATTTATTCTTCTCATAACTGTTTTGTAACATGTGAAATGTCAATGGTTTGCTATGGTTTAATGGGTTGGGGTGGATATCTATTTTCTTTGTCTACCTAATATCTACTTTTTCCCCTGATAACAGCCCTTTCCTTTTGCTTTGGAAATCCTTCAATCTGATGTCATGTAGTTTTGGTAGAAGCTACTCTGCCCCCCAGTTCCAGGGGTGAGTTTATGACACAGGCTGAGTTCCAGAGCATCATATCCCTCACTCAGAATGACTGGTTCAGAGGTAACATGTGACCCAATCAGACCCAATAAGACTCAGATCTGGGCCTTTTCTCTTAACTATTGAGAAGGTAACAATTTCTAGTTTTCCTCAGGTGTTCCTAAGAGGATAGAGTATAAGCTTGTTACTGCTGGATGCCATCTTGCCTCCAAAAGGGTTGGGTTTGTCTGAAAGTTGATGCCAAGCCAGAGAGGGAAAAGCCAGGAATAGAAGAAATAAAATTGAGTCTTTGTGTTATTACTTGTGTACCTGGATCTAGCCATGGCCAGACTTTCCTTGAAGTGAGACTCCTCTTTTTGCTTAACACAATATGATACGATTACCATTACCTGTAATCAAGAGTCTTGACTAACACGAAGGTAAATACAACCTAAATAAAGTAAACTAATGATATCATACTATATCATATCATACATATCATCAGTGTGTCAATTATCTTGGCCTACAAAAATCAACAGAAGCCGGTAGATATACAAAGAAAGGAGTAAATGTTTGTTGAGGATCTACTTGTGACATACTGTCAGATTTGTGCCTCACAAAACCCCTATGAAGTCTAACACATGAACCCCTTTTATAAATGAAGAAATGGAGCTGAAGGGATATGAAGTTATTTCTTACATGGCTACTAAGTATTAGAGCTTAGATTTGAATTCTGGTCTTCTACTTCTAAATCCAGTGCTCTTTCCATGACTGCATGACTGCCTCACACTAGGGCAAGTTTCCTGGTACATAATAAATGTTCAATAAGTATTTATAAAATAAACTAAAATCCTGGACATGCACAACTTTAAAATAATTTGGTGATGGTGAAGAGAACCAGGAAGAAATGCAACTTACAGTGGCCTAGGGAGTGCCTGGCCAGCTTCGGGTCTTGGGGGCAGGCCTTTGTCTGGACAATGTGGCTCACAGGGTCCTGCTTTCTGGGCAGCATGTTCATGTTGCCTCTCTGGACTTTCATCACCTGGTTTCTTCCCAGCATCCCTCCACAGGCAGCCTCCTAAACATATTCAACAGGGAGATTGCTGTAGATCTCTGACTTACCTGCTCCGTTGGCCACTTACTTGCACTGTTCTTCAATCAGTTATTCCTCACGCATAACAATTTATTATGGTACTGAACACAGTCTCCCTAGACTAAGTTTCACAAGGATGCAGACCACGTCTTTTGCTCATTTCTGAATGGCCACAGAACACCCAGCACAGAGGCAGCCCCAAAGGAGGCAGCCAGGATATAACCAAGCACTGACTACAGAGCAGACTTTTCATGTATCTTATCTCACCTAATATCCATGACACCCCATTAGGAAAATATCATTAGTCCACATAATAAGGACTTTAGAAAGGTGAAATAATTGGTCTTCAAATACTCTGGTCTCACAGCTAGTAGTCTACCAGGGTAGGACTTGAACCCGTGCTCTTGACCACCAAGGGATGCTGTGTTCTTTTGCCTCACATTTCATCTTTCCTCCTGCCATTCTTCTGTTCCTCCTCATTTCCCCACTGCAGTGTTTGTCAAACACTAATGCTGGGTTCTGGAGTTACAGAGAAGCCATGGGCGCAGTGGCCTACACACTGATCTTGGAGACAATACACACAAACATTCAGGTACAATGTGGCAAGTGCTATTTGCAATTGTATTGTTCACTGAGACAGAAACAGAGGAGGGGAGGTCAGTTCTCTTGGCTGGGAGACAGGGTGGAGAAAGACTTCCACAGTAGGTCTTATTAAAGAGTATTTTGAAATGTAAATAAGAGGGGGATCCCTGGGTGGTGCAGCGGTTTAGCGCCTGCCTTTGGCCCAGGGCGCGATCCTGGAGACCCGGGATTGAGTCCCACGTCAGGCTCCCGGTGCCTAGAGCCTGCTTCTCCCTCTATGTCTCTGCCTCTCTCTCTCTCTCTCTCTCTCTGTGACTATCATAGATTTAAAAAATAAAAAAATAAAAAAAAAGAAATGTAAATAAGAGATTGACTGAGGGGGTAAAAGAGTACCGGGAGGACAAATCAGCACGAGCAAAGGCACGGGTATCGGGAGCAATATTAGCGTCCTCAGACAGGTATGTGAAGGCTGATGCTGAGGGAAGAGTGGAAGAAGCAGGGAAAAAAGATGAGATGAGAAGATATAACAGAATGAGGCTGAGTAATGCAGGGTCTTTTGTGCAAGATTCAGTGTGGGCCTCACTGAGCCCCAGGCAGCAATCTGAGTTAGATGTGCATTTCAGAAAGATCTGGATGGATTGCCAGGAATAGACATTGGGAATCAAGAAGAATTACAGGCTTTCTGGCCATTTATCAGATGACAATGGGAGAGGAGATTACTGTCCTTCCGACCGCAAGTGGGCAGGAGGGTTGACTATGACAATACATCTGAAAGTACTTGGAAAAGCTGAAGTACTTAGCAGATATAAAGTATGAGATTTCCTGAGTCCTTGGTGGGATCTGGGCAAACTAAAAGGAGAATATAAGGAGGGGCACTCTTTTAAGTCACATAGCCAAGAGTGAAATTTTTAATGGGGAAAAATGACAGTGATAAGTCAGAGTTTCACATAAGTGCAGTGACTGCCTTCCTTCACTGTGGCACCTAATAAAATGGTACATAGGTTCCCCTTGGGCTGTCCTTGGGAATGCTTTCTAGGATCAGTTTGAACCACAGGAGATTCTGTAGTTAACTGACTTACCATTTATATCTGACCACAAATCGCACTGCCCAGCTATACCACCCACATTTATCTAACATAGTCCAAGTAAGTTTTAACAATTTCCAAAACTCAAATCCACTCCATAAAAGCAGAAATATGTCCCTTCAGTGGTAGCTTGACCTGGCTCTTGTCAAATGGCCAGCATTGATAAAGAGCATATCCCCCACTTTTGCTCTTTCATGGTCAGTATCCCTAACCATGGTCCCCTGTTGTTTTTCTCATGCTCCTGATTAACCCCTTTCTGATCTCTGGCCTCATTGCCCACTTATGTCCTTGCCTTCCCTCTGGACTCAGTATGCAATGCCGCTTCCCTAACTCTGGTCCTTGTCTTTCATAATTAGCGACTTACTTCTTCCTTGAATTATGCTGCTTCGTGATATTCTATAAACACACAACCTGGTCCAGCCTGGCCTTTGGGCTTACACACCAGTTCAGGCCCATGCCACCAACAAGCTGTTTGACTTACTCAAGCCCTACAGATGGAACTGGAACAACCTGATATTATAAGATAGGCACTTCTCAAATAGGTTTTTAGAATATTCTGAGCATTAGTAGCAGTGCTGGTGGTATCAACCATTTAAGCCTCTGACCACTCTGTTTTGAAAGGGATAGTGTCAATTGGATATGAATACGCACACAGATACAGTATTTACTAATAAGTCATAATTAACAGTGTACTTCATTTTTACAGTATCTTATGGTTTACAAAGCATTTTCACATACATTACTTCATTTTATCATCACAAATGAGAATAGAATCAGGGTGGAACTGAGGATGGTAACTGGGTAGGGATTATTTATTTTTCTCTTACAGATGAAATGACTGAGCTCAGAAAGTAAGTCATTCTCCTAACCAGGACCTCTGAGCACATACCTTAAGGAGGCCCTCCCTCCAGGGTAG
The DNA here is from genome assembly GCF_011100685.1 of Canis lupus familiaris. NCBI lineage: Eukaryota > Metazoa > Chordata > Mammalia > Carnivora > Canidae > Canis > Canis lupus. The sequence continues at coordinate 53,125,192 of NC_049226.1, read as the reverse complement.
TTTAATTGCAGGGCACGGCACCCAAATGAGTGCCTATGTTTCACCCCCTGAATGCCTTGCTGAACTCACATTAGTCCCAGCCCTACTCCTAAGGCCTGCTTCATGGCCAGTAAGTAAAAACCCTGAAGCTAGAGCTCAGTGTTACTATCAAGTTCATTTCTTTGATAAAACACCCAAGACCCACTGCATCTTCTGACTTTCTCTGGAGAGCTGTGTCTCAGCCACTAAACAGTCACTCCATGCACTACTCCTATGACATGCCTCAACTGGACTGTTTGGCCTGGAACCCTAGAACACCAATACCTTGAAAAGATGGCTTGAAGGTAGATCCTTCTTTGGTTTTCGAGGTTCCAATCCACATGGTTCTTTTTCCTTCTTTTTATCTTCATCTTCATGTTTAGAGCTTAGATGTGAAGAGACATAAAGGGAAAAGTGAGGGTTAGACCGTTTAGGTCATAGGGTACCACCCAATACCAAACGAAATGAATGGAAAAAATGAACGACATGAATAATACCCTTTTTCTCCCCAGCTTCTTCTAAGATGAGGATCAGGTCACTCATTAGATAAATTTGCTGAGTTTCTACCTGCCCCAATTAATGTCAGAATGAATCCCTGCTTAAAATCTCCTAGGAACTCCTCATTGCCTATAGGATAAAACATAAGCTCATTGTGATCTGGCCGCAACCTTTCTTTCCAACCCCATCTTCTTCTGCTCCTTTCCTCCACTTTTGCTCTAGACTCTCATATTCTCCAAACCTACCATCCTAGCTCAAGCAACTCCTCCTTTTTCTTTGCTATTTCCCCTTACAGACATGCCTCCTGCATCTTTTATTGTGGGGAACACAATACCCTTCTCAATTTGTCTGAATTGTCTTACTTCCAAGAATCCTTCCCTGATTCTCCCAGTCATACCTTCTTGCCTGCTGCCCCAATACTTTATCCTTCTATCTTGCATTACAAAGCACTGTCTATGGATCTGCCTTCAGTTCCTCCACTTTGCCTTGTAAACTAACAATCAAATTTAAAGAGGCAGAGCTCTGCTATTTCTATATGTATCTCCAGCACTAACACCGTGTAAACTGCAGCAGCAATATAGCACAGTGCCTGGCACAGAGTAGTACTCAGCCAGCCTTCCTTAAGGAGATGAATGATTTCTGTGCACCAGTGTACAGACAGCAGCTGCACTGAAGGGGCAAGGTAGACAGTGTCATGAAAAACCCAAGGACCAAGGAAAGAATGCTAAGGAACATCAACACCCAAATGAGAACTTCTGCTTCTGGCATACTGAACTAGATTGACAACCACATTTATGTGGAAGGCAGAAAAAGAAGAGACCTCAAAGAAACTCAGAAAAGGATGTCATCAAGGGAGGAAAAACACCAGAGATAGTAATGTTCTGAAAGACAATGGAGAGAGTTTTGAGGAGTTTCATTCATTCATCTAATTACTGAGCACTGTGCCCACTGTTAAGGCCATATGCAGTTTCGTGATGATTGGGGGCTGTGAGGGAGCCCACTATACATACCTCTTCCCACAAGTCTAAGATTAGCCTTTCTAAAAAATCGAATTTTCTCATTTTATAAATGAAAGGTCACAATGCGAATCTCAATGGTTGCCATGAGAATTGAGATGTGAGTAAAATGCTGAAAGCCTAGTATTGTTCAGAGCACATAGTGGACCCACAATAATTGTTGGTGTCCTTTTCTTCATTGAAGCATTTGCTGTGTTAGAATTACCCAATTCTTAGGTTCTCATTGCACATTGTTCGTATTTCTCCTAAAACATTAGCTGCCTTGTTGATGTATATGCCCTTGGTAATCCATTTTGCCCCTCAGTTCTTGTCTGGTAGTCTCGACATAGCTGGATCTCCATAAATAATTATAAAATTAAATTCAGTATTGTGGGGCACCTGGGTGGCTCACATCTGCCTCCTATTCAGGTCTTAATTCCAGGGTCCTGGGATCAAGTCCCACAACAGGCTCCCCACAGGGAACTTGCTTTTCCCTCTGCCTATATCTCTGCCTCTCTTTCCCTGTGTGTCTCTCATGAATAAATAAATAAATAAAATCTTTTTAAAAATTCAATATGGTGACTCCTAGGAATACCATGAGGGAATGGAGTATGTTATTTCTGCTTTGAAACTCTTGTGGCTTCCCCTGACCTATAGTATAAAGTCTAAATCTGTGCTGTCCATGTGTAGCTATTGTACATTTGAAATGTATCAGGTCCAAATTGAGCTGTAAGTATAAAAAATATTTGGATCTTGAAGACTTGTTATGAAAAAAGGATTATGAAATACTTTAAGTAATAGTTATTATATGGATTACATGTCAAAATGATAATATTTTGGATGTACTGGGATAAATAAAATGCATTATAATTAATTTTACCTGTTTCTTTTTACTTTTTAACAAATGGCTACTAGAAAAATTTTAAATAACGCCAGTGGTTTGCCTTATAGTCCCATTGGACAGGACTGGTCTAAATGGTAAATTAGGGAGTGCAGGCCTGGATCCAGTTCTGCATACTCCCCTGGCTTTGTTCCTGCTGCTCCCAAGGCATGATCCTTGTTTGTGGAGTTCTAGACAAACCTCAGTGTTGAACACTGTCTTTGCTCACACTTTTTCTTGTGCCTGGAACATACATTCTGACATTTTCACCTGGCCAATTCCTACAGGTCTTTCTAGATTGAACTCAGTTGTCAACTCTTCAAGAAATCATGCACAGAGCCTCATCTCTGCTTCTATAACTATTTAGCAGTGATTATATTATATTTTAACTTTTTACTTATATGGTCATTTGCCCCTCCATATAGCCTCTTACCCCCAACCATTCTGGCTTCCATGCCCATCTTGAACCAAGGGCAGAGAATATATTCTCTCCATTTATGTGCCTTAGAATCTAGTAGCAACTGAACAGAGTAAAAACTCAAGAATCATTGAATTAATCATTTGATATGTGTCTACCAATTGCTCAGCACCATGCTAGAGGGTAATTATGGGGAACATAAATAGAAGCAGGCCAGGACTGAAGGAGAGAAATGAAACAGGCTTCCCCCATGATCCAATGCTTGTATTTTTTGCCTTAGCAAGGGAGCTTTGATACTTGCTTCTCCATACCTCACCAACCATGATTACTCTAATGCATTAGAAATAACTCCAGGGAAAGAATGGTAGACACAGACTCTGAAAAGCCGGGTAAGAGCATGGCCCTTACCAAGGCCCTGCGCTGGACCTAGAAGTATGAGAGGCATCAGGAATACCAAGAACAAGAAAACACAGGCCCTCCTCACAAGGAACTCACAGACAAGGTGGCAAAAGGGGGAGGAGAATAAGGAGGAACTGGCATGTTAGCAAACAAATGACACACGATGATGTTAGTGCAAACGGTGTACCCTTACAGAAAAGGGACTGGATACTTCTCTTTGAAGGAGAGGAATTAGGAAGGCTTCTTACAGGTGGGGATGTTTGATGGTCAGTAGGTGTTCGCCAGATCATTCAGTTGGGTGAATTAATGAATTAAGGGAGCAAAGGCACAGAAACTTGGAACAGCATGGTACATTTTGGAAACTAAGTTCTTTGGGAATCACATGATGGTTATATGCCTATTTGTGTGATTCCCACAGTCCAGGAGTCCCTGGGGCTAGTGGCCAGGTCCCCATCACTGCTACTGCCCCAGTGATTAGCAAGAGGCTGGCACATGTTGGAGACTCAGTTAAGTGTTTACTGATGAGTGTGATGTGGGCTAGAACAAGGCAGGACACGTGAGTACTTTCTCTGTACCAGGTACCTTATGAGGTGCTGGGGAGGCTGACCTGAGTCAGTTTCTGCAAGCATAGCTGGCCCATTGAGAAAAACAAGCCATCAGGGGGGTCAGTGGTTAGATCGATGCTTTATTTGAAGATAAAACTCACCTAAATTCTGGGTAGAGACCACTCTTCCACGGCTGAAATGAAAGATGGAAATGGTCATTTTCATAAACTAATCCAAACCATGCCTTTGTTGTGTGATTACAGATCATTAGAGACTTGACCAAAAGACAAAGCAGGTGAGGTCTCAGGACAGAGCAAAGTGGACACTGACAACAGAAAATTCTAGGAATCCTGGCCAGTGGAGCTGAAGTCAGTGTGAAAGGAAAACAAGAATTCCCAAAGTTATAGTACATGCCAGAGGCAATGTATAAACTGACTTAGAAGAATTGTCCTCCGCATGTTTTTCCAGGAATGCATCTGTAGAATGAAAGCTTTCCAATCATTTGGGAAAATATGTGCTTGTGATATTGGAGTAATGTTTCTGTGGGCAGAAGGGGTAACACAAGTGTATCAGTCATGCTAGGAAGTCTCCCTTTCTGGTCATGCACCCTCTGATCTGAAATCAGCTCTCATATGATCTAGATTTGGCACTGTTAAGATTATGTTCCAGTGACCACAACATGGCTCATTTATTCAGTCTTCATATAGATCTGATTCATTCATTATTTTGAATCTAGATAAAAATGCTGAAGAAAACAGAAAATAGCCTAAGCCTTGAAAATGCTGCCACCAAGACCAGTCTATTAGCTCATTTGCCCTCCTTTGAGGAAAGCCCTGCCAGCTTTCATTCAGGGACTACTGGTTTTTATTTTCCATATAATTCTAAGAAACTGGTGGCAGCTGGGGTAGAATGATAAGTCAGATGGACCTCTACTATATTATTTACAGGTTTAACCTCCCTGAGCCTCCAGTTCTCACCTGTAAAATGGAAGCAGTGATACTAGATCACTGGGGAACACTGAGGATTAAGTGCTTCCACTTTTGTACAAGTGATGCTCTTCCATGTGAAAGACTCCCCGCTAGACACAAAGATGTTGACAAAGAGATAATAACTGTCGGAGAACAGACAGCAGTGACTACAAACAGACTTGTGGGGCCTTGGTGGAAAAACAACTAGCTCCTAACACCTAACAAAGGGCTAAGAGCATCACATAAAGAAGAGCATGAACTGTACCCACTCAGTCTGTTATGTTCCAGAGGATTCCATGTCATCAAGACAGGGTAAGACCCAGACAAGAATACTGAGATGAATGCAATAGACATCTGAAAATTAAGATTTAAAAGTTAAAAATATGGGGTTCCTGGGTGGCACAGTCAGCTAAGTGTCTGACTCTTGGATTCAGCTCAAGTTGTGATCTCAGGGTCCTGGGATTGAGTGCTGTGTTTGGGTTCTGCACTCAGCAGGGAGTCTGCTTAAGACTCTCTCTCTCTCTAATAAATAAATCTTAGAAAAAAAGTTAAAAATACTTTCATGCTTTTTTTTCTCTTGAATCGGATAAACTCTAGTTATTTACAGAGTTCACTTGTGCAGAAAGGTTTATTATTTGGAGATGTTGCCAGATAATTGAACCATTTTAATGGAATGTTTCTACTCTCATTAATAAGAATAATCATTTATAGCTTTCAAGCTAGAAAGTGTATACAGAAATGAATGGGCGTTTCCAATAGGGGTAAGAAAACAAGCAGGAAGATGAAAGATCTTGATTAAGTGAACCTCGGGAGAGAAGACTAACCTTAATTGACCCATTACAACATGAGGTAAGCACCTACTGTGTGCCAGGTGCTGTACTAGGAGCTTACCTACTTTGAGTTCTCTCAGCAATTCAGTGAAACAGGTGTAAACTCCCTTATTTATTGAGCATCTACTACAGCAGATGTGGTAACCACAGGGCATATACTTCCTGCCCTTGTGAAGAATACACCATTCTACAGAAGACACAACTGGAGCTCAGAGAGGTAAAATGTTGGAAGAGATGCGGGCATTTACTGTCAAACTGTCTACCTGAATTTACCTTACTCTCGTTCCCACAATGACCTCAGAAGTGGGCAACTTCTATTATCTCTATTTTACAGGTGAAGAAATGGAGGTTCAAGATCACACAGGCAGGAGCTGGGATTGAGGCCAGCAGGGACTCTGTTTGGGCCCTAATCAAGTTGCTCCAAAGTGGCACCTAGCACTGTGCCCACCAGGAGCCAGAAAATGTGCCTTCAGAGGGCTGGCCATTCTTATGAAAGCGCAGAATATACAAATTTGGCTTGTGTCACAGCACTCCTGTCTCTGAAGGGACCGTTATTAAAGGCTAGTTGATGCTGGCCGCCATAGATAAGGGGCCGGGAATGGATTAGGACCAGCTTCTCCCTCCCCCCACACCACCTCTTCTATCTCTGTTATTACAGGCTACAGAGTCTTAGCAGCTGGAGTCTTGGAAAAGCCTCAGGAATAGGGGGTGAGGGGTTGGGGAGGATAGGAACCAAAAACAAAGAAAGACCTTTCTCTTTGCTCGTAAAAGAAACTACAGTCAATTCTGTATACCTGCTGTAGTTATAAAGTTGGTAAAAAGAGGAAACAGTACCTTTTGAGGTTCTTCAATTTCAACTTCATAAGTTGCTAAAATAAATATGAAAAAGAATCATATCAAAGACAGTTTATTCACCCGTTTCTTACAGCACCCAGGATTCAAGCAATTATGAAGGGCTGCATAATTCAGTTTTCTCAACCTTCAGAGCATGGATCTATGTGAGGCTTTGTGTGTGTGGTTTGGGGGAATTCTCGGGTCACTGATCCTGGCTTTCATCTCTCTGGGGGTTTCCAGGATGGAATGTATGGTCAGTGAAAACACGTGACATAATCTGTTTCCTGTCTCGGTAAATAGATGGATACTCCATGCTTAAGAGACGGCATTGAAACTCAGTGGTTGCAATCCTAAGTGGAACTTGGAAGAAAAGGGAAGGGAAAAAAATTCCCCCTCCAAAAAGAGCCTAGATCCCACTTCCACAAAATGAACTCCATTTTAGGCTTGTAAGTGTTTTTCTCCGTGACTGTTTTTTTCCCCCTAGTACAGCTTGAAAAGAGGAGACTGGCCACCCACAAAGGTTTGAATTCCTTTTGATTTTTTTTCTGATAGTTCTGTGGATTTTATTGAATGAGATGATGCCAACCTTAATTATTAACAAACACAAGAAGTAGCAAGAATGTGAGTTCAGAGCTCAGTCCTACCACTTCCTACCTGTGGGATTACAGACAAATTACTTCATTTTCTTGAGACTTGATTTGCTCATTTGAGAAATGCAGTCAATTAGTACCTGCTTTACACAGTTAACAGGGAGATTAAAGGAGATGATGTAAGAAATGGGACATATCTAGCAGAGCACCAGATGTTGTATAGAAAGTGATTTTTTTTTAAAATAAAATTGCTTATTTGATTTTTCTTTGCTGAAATGTCATCTAGGGGCATGTGGGTGGCTCAGCGGTTGAGCGCCTGCCTTAGACTCAGGGCATGATCCCGGGGTCCTGGTTTGAGTCCCACATGGGGCTCCTGCAGGGAGCCAGCTTCTCCTGCCTATCTCTCTCTCTCTCTCTCTCTCTCATGAATAAAGTCTTTTTTAAAAAAAGAAATGTCATCTATAAAAGTTTTCCCCTACTATTAATGAATATGTGTGCACAATAAGTAGGACTCCCCCTGTTTTTCTTCTCTTTCTTGCTGCTATGGTTCTGAAGCTTCAGTTCAGAAAAGTGACCAAAAAACAGGTTGCATTTCTTAAAAAATGGACTCTATGCCCAGTGTGGAGCCCAATGTGGAGACCCTGATTGAGACCTGAATCGAGATCAAGACCTGAGCTGAGATCAAGAGTTGGATGCTTAACAGGTGCCCCTTGTTTTGCATTTTGAAGCCATTATCGTTCTACACAGAAAATCCATTGATAAAATAAATGAAATTCTAGTTTTCTTTAGGGACTGTCTGCACATGATTGACACAAACACATAAAATTCTCTGTGAATGATTAATGCTATGTACTTCAACTTGAGTTATTGTACACTTTTATTTTTACTGATTTTTTAATCAAAATGTATTATTTTGCTATTGCTTGTATTAAGAGCTTTGTTTAGTTATTAACACGTAATAAATATTTGCTTATGATGCAGTTTGCTCCATCTCTATTCCAAATATGAATTTCTTTTCCAATTTTAAAAATGATAATTTCCCTCTCCCAATTTAGCATTCTTTGGTTTTCAAAGAATTAATAAATCATGATCTTCTTGCTTCTCATTGCTACCTGGGGACAGAGGTGATATGATTTTGTCTTAGAAATGGAGAAACTAAGTCTCAGAGGAACCTTACTTGCCAAGGCTAGTACGCAAAAATACACACTGAAAAATGCATTCGTAATTTGAGTATGCATTTTTTTAAACAAAGTAGAGGTTCTTCTAAGATAAGTTTTGCCATCACAACCTGCTCCCAAGGAAGGAATATAAAGGACAAAGGATTGTACCTCAGGGGCTCAGGAAGGGAAAAGGAGTCATAAGAGGAGGATGCAACCCACAGCACTGGGACCCATTCTCTCCCCTGAAGAGCTTTATTCTAGCTGGGGAAAAAGGGACACACATCACAAGATGGTCCTCAGCACCCTCCAACTGCTAGCACCGTAACATGACTGCAGCTTGCAGGCCTTTGGCTTTTTCTCCGTGTACTAACTCCCCGCATGACCTTGGAAAACCAAGGGGTGAGAAGACTATTACTAAAAATATAAAAACAGTAATAAAAAGCAGATAACATTTTTTTATACTTACAGATAGCAGGCACTATGCTGTGTTTAAATGTATGATTTCACTTAGTTCATACAATGATCAATACCGACACCCCATTTCACTGATGAGGAACAGATGCCCAAAGAGTGAAGTAACTTGCCCAAGGTCACTCTATTAGCAAATGGTTTTCAAACTTCCTTCCAGCCACAGAATCATTCGTTTAAATGGAATATTGCTCATGAGCATACGTAGAACTTCTCTGGTTGATGTTATCCTCAAGAGTCTCCAGTACCTCTCAGAACAGTCCTAGGGCCTATGAAGCACAGTTTGAATGGCTGGTCTAGATTACCTCTGAGAACAATTCTGCAGAGCTTCTAGAATAGCGTAAATCCTGCTTATCCACATTCTGGATAAAAGGGCAAAGCCTCAGAAAGGCACCAGTGCTGAGCTGTGCACCCCCAAGGAGATGGTCTTTGTTTTCCTGACATTGTTCGAAGGACAAAGTCATGCAATGGTGACAGTAAAAGCTAACAGCATCATCCTTCCCTTTCTTTTCCTCCCTCCCTCTTCCCATTTCCTCCAGAAAGTTATAATTTAGATTCCTCGCCCTTGGTGGGCAGAGAATGAAAGAAATATCCATTTGAATTAATCTTTGTAGAATATGTGAGACTTACATTGATATTTATTTTATTTTTACCTGTGGCTATTCAATTGCTCCAACACCATGAAAGGCTATCTTTCCCATTAAATTCCATTTTACAATTTTGTAAAAAAAAAAAAAAAAAAAAAAAAATCAGTTGGATGCATTTGTGTAGGAGTCAGCTCTGGGTTCTTAATTCTGTTCCATCATGCTGTGTGTCCTTCCCCATCAATGCCACACAGTTTTGATTACTAGAGCTGTAATTCTTGAAATTAGGTAGTCTGCTACCTCTTACTTTTTCAAAGTTGTTTTTTTATTTTAGCTATTCTAGTTCCTTTGCTGTTCTATATACATTTTAGAATAATCTTGTCAATATTTACAAAAGACCTGGCTGGGATTTTTTATAGGAATTACAGTAAACCTGTCTATCAACCTGGGGTGAATATTTTTTCTACATAGAGTTTTCCAATCCATAAACATGGCATATCTCTCACATTTATTTATGTAGGTTTTCTTTGAATTATTCCATCAGCAATTTGTAGTTTCCAAAATTTAAGTCTTGTAATGTTTTGTTAGATTCAAACCTAACTATTTCTCTTTCTTTAGCTATTTTGAATATTATACTATTTTCCAATTTTAGGGGATGCCTGGGTGGCTCAGCAGTTGAGCGTCTGCCTTCAGTCCAGGGCATGATGCTGGAGACCTGGGATTGAGTCCCATGTCGGGCTCCCCGCATGGAGCCTGCTTCTCCCTCTGCCTGTGTCTCTGCCTCTCTCTCTGTTTCTCTCATGAATAAATAAAATCTTTAAAAAAAGATTGAACACATTTCCCAATTTTAGTGTGTTCATTGCTAGTCCATAGAAATAGGGCTTCATGTTTATCTTGTATTCTGTGACCTTGCTGAACTCATTTATTAAGAACTAAGAACTTTAAGAGGAACTCTAAGAACTTTTTCTGTTTTTGGTAAATTCCCTGGGATTTTCTACCTAGGCAATCCTGTCATCTGAAAATAAGGACAGTTTAATTCTTGATTTGAATATCTTTTATTTCCTTTTCTTGACCTATTACACTGACTAGAACTTGCAGCACTATGTTGAATAGGAGTGGTAAGAGTGGACATCCTTGCCTTGTTCCCAACCTCTGGGGGAAAGTATTTAAGGTTTCTCCATTAAGTATCATGTTAGCTATAGGCCTTTTTTTTTTTTTTTTAATGCTCTTTTTTTCAAGTTGAAGAAAGTACCCTCTATTCCTATTTTTCTGAGGTTTTTTAAAAATCATAAATAGTAATTGAATTTGTCAAATGCTTTTTCTGCATAGATTGATAGGATTGTGATTTTTCTTGTTTAGGCTGTCAATAAGAACTTTATTGATTGATTTTGATTGATTTTTGAATATTGAACTAGCTTTGCATCCCTGAAATGAACAGCATTTGGTCATGGCATAATTCTATTTTATATCTTGCTAAATTCTATTTGCTAATATTTTGCTAAGGATTCTTATGACTATACTTATGAAGGATGTTAATCTGCAACATTCTTCTTGTGCAGTGCTTCTGTCTGGGTTTGGTATGAGGGCAGTACCAGTTTCTCAAAATGAATCAGTAAGTGTTTCCTCCTTTTCCATTTTTCTTGGAAAGATTGAGTAGAATTGGTGTTAATTCATTTTTAAACACTTAGTAGAATTCTCCAGTGGACCAGCCCTAGACTTTGAGATGATCTTTTTGCAAGTTTTATGTTTTATTAATTAATTAATTTTTATATTTTAATTCCAGTATAGTTAACATACAGTGTTCTAGCTTTTTTGGTAGTTTCAAAATTATGGCTTCAATGTTCATAAAAGTTACAGGGCTATTCAAGTGATTAATATTGAGTGGTTTGAGCTTTTTGAGGAATGTTGCATCTTTAAGTTGTCAAATTTAGATATGTAGAATTGTTCATAATATCCTCTTATGGTCCTTTTGATGTTTGTAGAGTTTGTAATGATATCTTTGTTTCATTCATGATACTGTTCATTTGTGTCTTCTTTCTGTTTCTTTGTTAGTCTTGCTAGAGGTTTGTCGATTTTATTGATCTTTTCAAAGAACAAGCTTTTGCTTTCATTGATTTTTCTCTACTGTTTTTCTGTCTTCAATTTCATTTATTTCTGTTCTTAATCTTTATTCTTTCCGTCCTTCCACTTACTTTAGATTTATTTTCTCTTCTTTTTCTATGTTCTTGAGGTAGGATCCTACACTTAAGGATTTTCTTCTTTTTTAATGTAAGCATTTAGTGATATTAATTTCTCTTCTGCATTCCTTAGACTGTGTCCTGCAGATTTTGACATATTTTCATTTTCATTCATTCAATATATATTTTTATTTTCCTTTAGAAATGTGTGGCTTTGTTTCTAAGTGTTAGGAGAGCTTTCTGTTATCTTGTAGTTACTGATTTCCAGTTTGATTACATTGTGGTCAGAAAATACATCATGATTTCAGTTTTTTTCAAAATGTGTTGTTTTATAGCCCAGAATATGGTCTACCTTGGTATATGTTTATGGGTGCTTGAAAAGTATATGTATTCTGCTTCTGTTGCATGTTCTATAGATGTCAATTAGATCCTGTTGCTTGATGGTGTTGCTGAATTCTTCTGTATTCTTGCTGATTTTCTGAGTAGGTGTTCTGTCAATGTGCAGAGAGGGGTGTTAAAGTTTCAAACTATGAGGCCATTTGTCTATTTCTTATTTCAGTTTGTGTGTCACATATATTACAGCTCTGGAGCCTGGTGCACACACATTTAGGATTGTTTTGTCTTCTTGATGGATTGACCCTATTATCATTACATAATGTCTTTGCATCTCTTGTAATTTTCTTTGCTCTGAGGTTTACTTTAGCAGTTATTAATAGCCACACTTACATTTTTAGATTAAATTTACATCTGCTAATCCATCTTTTTTAATTGGCATATTTAGGCAATTTATATTTAATGTAATTAACGCAATTATTGATATATTATGACTTAAGTCTGCCCTTTATTTTTTATTTACTGTTTATTCCATGTTCTCCTTCTTTGTTTGATATTTCTTGCTTTCTTGTGAGTTACCTGAACATTTTTGAATTATTTTTTATTTATCTATAGTAGTTTAAAAAAATTATTAATCTCACTGTATAGTTGTTTTAGTGGTTGCTCTAGGGATGACATTATATATACACATAAAATCACAGTTCTACTGGATATGGACATTTTACCAGTTTACATGGAGTATAGAAACCTTATTTCCTTCTATGTCCCTTAACTGTTTCCTTATAATGGTTTTCTGTATTTATTTTGTATACATTTAGAACTAAACCAGGTAGTGTTAAGAGTTTTTGCTTCAATCATCAAACTTAATTTTAAAAACTCAAAAGAAGGGAAATATGTCACATTTACTCACATTTGTATTCTTTCCATTATTCTTTCTCCTGAACTGATGCTTCAAATTTCTTCCTTTTATCATTTCTTTTCTGCCTAGAAAGCTTCCTTTAGCCATTCTTTTAAGATAGGTCTGCTGGAACAAATTTTCTTAGTTTTCCTTCATCTGAGAATGTCTTGATTTCCCCTTCAATCTTGAAAGATATTTTCACTGGTAATAGGATTCTGGATTGATAGTTCTTTTCTTCTTGTATTTGAAAAATGTGCCACTTTCTTCTGGCCTTCATGGTTTCTGATGAGAAATTCAGTCATTCAAATTGTTTTTCACCTATAGGTAATGTATCATTTCTTTTGCTGCTTTCAAGTTTTTTACTTTTTATTTTTAGAAGTCTGATTATGTTTTTGTGTGGATTGGGTTTGTCCTGTTTGGGATTTTCTTGGCTTCTTCAATCTTTTGTTTAATGTCTTTCACCAAATTGGGGGAAGTTTTCAATTTCTTCAAGTACTTTTTTAGTAGCATCTTTCCCCTTTATTTCCAGTACTACAATTTAAGGCTTTCATAATAGTTCTACAGGTCCTTGAAGCTCCATTCATTATTTTTCCCCCAGTCTGTTTTCTCCTTGTTGTTCAGATTAGGTAATTTCAATCATTTCCCTCAAGTTTATGGATGCTTCTACTCTCCCCATTCTGCTATTGAGCCCATCCAGTAAGCTTTTAATTTTTCTTATTGTATTCTTCACTTCTAAGCTTCTATTTCTTTTTCTTCACATCTTCCATTTCTTTGCAGAGATATTCTGTTTCTTCTAAAAATAGAGTAAAACTCTGTTTTTTAATATTTCAATCATGTTCATAATTGTTCACTGAAGTATTAACAGCTACTTAAAGTCTGTCAGAATATGCTAATACTTCAGTTGTCTCAATGTTGGCATCTAATGATCATCTCATCTCATTCAAGTTTAGACTTTCTTGGTTCTTGGTATAATGAGTAATTTTCTATTGAAACCCGGACATTTTAAGTATTTTGTATGATACTGTGGGTATTATTTAAAGCTTCTGTTTTAGTTGGCTTTTCCTGGTGATAGAAATGGGATGACATTTTTTCCTGTCAGAGGGTACACATCTAGCTTCTCTACTTCTTGGACTCCTGATACCCAAGTGAGGACAGGGATCCTCACTACTCCTGGTTAGGAGTGGGCACTCCAGTTCCCCACTCAGTTTCTCTGAAAACACCCTGGTTAAGAGTGGTAGGAGTGCTTGTTATTGTTCCCCATTTGGCCTCCTTACTGCTGGATAGTTGTGAAAGTCCCGATCCTTCGCTAGGTCCTCTCTAACACCAGCCCAATAGGAAGCAGAAGGGGCATCTTGTTACTGCTGGGTGGTATAATGGAATAAAAGCTTCCCATGAGATCTTCACTGGAGGTGGAATTTTGTTACTCCTGGAGGGGATGAAAGTCCTAGCTTCTGACTTGGCTTTCTCTGCACCATCTCAGGGGAGGGGTTGGGGGTACATAATGGCAGCCTAATGAGGGTAAGTGTCTAGGCTCCCCATTCAGCATTGGCTGGTATGGTGGAGCCAGGTTTTTTTTTTTTTTTTCTGTGATGTTTGGCTGGAGTATAACAGTTATTGTCTAGAGGCTTTCTGGTTTTTTTAGGCTGCCCCTTTTCTGGTCCTTTAGCTAGAGAGAACGGGCTTTTGCTGAAGATGTTTCTGTTTGTACCCACTGGTGTTTCTGGATTGCCAGCTTCTTTATCTCCAAGTCTGGAACATATGAGCCAAGAAGAAAACCCAAGGAACTCATCACCTATTCTTCCTTGGGTTCCTAGGTCTCTAGCTGGTCTACCTTCTTATTTCCATCTTTTCAGAGTCTTCTAGTTTTCATATGTTTGTTTCACATATAATATCCAACAGTTTTAGTTGGACTTATCAGGGGGAATAGGGAAAAGTATATATACTCCATCTTTCCAGAAATAGAATGTAACTTGACTTTAAATGTATTATTTTACCAAACTCTCAGAACACCACCACAAAGGAAGTATTATAACCACTTTATAGATGAAGACACTGAGGTTAAGACGTCATTCATCCAGTAAGTGGTACAAAGATAATGGAAGGTAAATGGGGAAATAGTCAAATGAATAAGTACAAGTGGGGGTAAAATAGCTCGCTCCCTTTTTCTTCTTCTTTTTTTCCTTTAGGGTAACTGCATCCTGGCCCTTTAAAGAGGAACAAGGAAAGGGGTGGGGATAAGTAACAGGATCCTTTTGATCCCAGGCTGTAGTTCTTCAGTTTCTTCAGCCCTGGCAGGCTATATTCCTATTTCCCACCAGGATGTTCTCTCTAGCCAGAAAGACACCATTGCCACCATCACTAGTCTCCCACTTGCCTCCCTTTCTGCTACCCTATGCTCTGTTACTCTCAATTGCATCAGTGGCTTATTTTCTGAGCCCTTTATCCTTCAGCATAAACACTTGCTTCTTTATGTAGTACATGAGGAATCCCTCAGTGAAAGGCTGAAGGGAGGCTTGAGTTAGTGGCTCCTTCTTTGGTTACTTCAGGTGATGTCCACTGGCAGGCCCACCTTGAACATTTGTGGCCTGGGTAGAACAAATGCAGGTCTCTGGTCTAGCTTCCCATTTTCAATCCTCAGCTTTACCCTACATGACAAGGGGCCTTGCATATGTCCAAATCCCACCCACACCACCCCCCATGAACTGTTCTCCCTGCAGCCCAGTCTGTCTTGTCCCAGTCTTTCTCTGTAGCCCAGTCTGTCCTGGGACTTAGAGAAGAGACTCAAGCAGGAACTCAGACAGCCACTTGAGAGGGGGCATTCTGAGGGTCTCATGTATCCAGAAAGAGAAGCTATAGGCTCTGACTAGAGCATCTAAATAGCCCTATAAGCCCTTTGTAGAAAGGCATGCAGTTGGAATTTAGTCCAAATGGGGCCCACAGCCTTTCTATTCAAAGCATGGTTTGTAAACCAGCAGTGTCAGCACCACCAGGGAACTTGTTAGAAGTTCTAACCTCACAGCTACTGAACCAGAATATGTTAACCGAGATTCCCTGGTGATTCATATTTCAAGTGTTAGAATCTGAGAAGCCGTATTCTGATGCAAGTGTCCAGACACCTCAAGAATGGAACAATATTTCCATATGGGGATGAGAGGGGACAGCAGTTGCTTGTCTTATGACTAGTATTTTATAAACCATATGGAAAATCTAGACTTTGCCCAATCTAAGAGAAAGAGAGAGTGAGCTTTTCTGGTAGTTCTTCAATGCTTTATTTCTTGGGGGGAGGGGAGGGAAGGGAAATTTCAATAGATTCTAACTCATTACCTTACAAACCTCTTATGTATATATTCCCAGGCAAATGACTTTTCCCAGACTCTTGGGCTTTTTCTTCATGCAATAAAGAAGTAAAATCAGATGATCTGTCTCTAACGCTCCTTCCAGGAAAGCAAAACATACTTGAACGGGAAGCAGCATAAGACTGTGAAAAGAGCATGCATCTTGGAGGCAGTCTGAGCCTATTTCACATTATAGCTCTACCATATACTCCTCATGTGACCCTGCACAACTCAACCTCTTTTTTCCTCAGTTTCCTGTCTCAAAAAGTGGGCTAATAAAACTGCTGTATCAGCAGGGATTCACAGAGAGAACCTACTACAGAACCATGGCTCACAGTATAGGTTCAGAAAATACCGTTTATTTCAGCACAAATATTTATGCTTTTTGTAGAGAATCGGCTTATTCTACAGAGAGAACAAAGACACAGAAACTTGTAGAAATGTTATGAGTCCCTGCTTCTTCATTTTCTTACCTGACAGGGTCTCTTTCTTCATAGAAAGGTCTGAGCTTTGTTGGCAATACCAGAGGCAGGAAGACTTAGCTCTGAACCAGTGGTCAGATCCATTAAATGAATTCTCTGCTCCTATTCAGACTAAACACAGGGACCTAATTCTCATAGTCTGTTATCTCTCTCTCCACACACGGAGTTACCAGGGGAATTCAAGAAAGACACCACAGGAAGAGAGATGAAGTTTCTATGGGAGAAGGAAGAAAAATGAATCGCCATATCTTGATTTTCCCTCCTACATATCTACAGAAGTCAAGGCATCTAAGTAGATTGGTGAAGGAGAGAATAGAAGAGGTAGAGAGAAGGCAGCACTAGGAGTTGTGAGATAGCATTGATGCCCAACTGGATTTATTTATATTTTTAAGAGACCAGGCAAGGAAAAAAAAATAGAAATGAGATGGTAGGGCAGCATGGCTGTGAATTTTTAAACTTATTGTTAGCTGGAGGGAAAATACCATTTTTGCCACATTTTCATTCCACACAGGGTTACAATATTAATTGGCTTAGCAGACTTACAATCAGCAATTTCTTTTGCAGTGCACAGGTTAATGGAGTTGCCAGAGTGTTTCAGATATGAAATTGTTGCCTCATAATTATGTGGTTCTTCAAATTCAGCACTGAGAAACATGGAAAAAAAGGTTACTTAAAATAAAACATTGCTTTCCACATATTTTAAAACTTTTTGTATTTTTTCATTAAAGAATATGTCTGACAAATATGGTGATTTAAACCTATATGAAAGGCATACAACCCCTACTCTAAAAATACAGAAATTCTGAAAAATATAGCAATGTAAAAAATTATATGAAGAATATATAATTCATCTAGAAATCAATAAAATCTCCAGGTGCCAGATATAGAGAGGAAAGCACAACTAAAGAGGAAGGTGAGAATTACATGCAAAGAGAAACTGAGACAGATTCCTAATGACGGGGTGGCTGAGGATATACTTCCTGAGTCAGTAGTTAAGTCTGAGCCACAGGCCTCATGTGAATGTGAAGCTAGAATCAAGCTATCATCATAAAGTTCAGAGTCACAAAATGCCATTTCATCTGTTAAAAAAACTATAAAACATATGTGTGTACTTCTCTGCTATCCAGCTATGATTGCTGGAGCTAAAAGAATCTCCCATGAGAAATCAGAAACTTGAAAACCCAGCACCAAATACAGGTGGGGTTCTAAATGTATACTGTATCTCAGAGACACAGAGACAAAATGGTGCTTGCAATCTAACTGTCTTTTGTAAGGCAAATCTGAAATCACTCTGTAAAGATGCTTCTATAATCCAAGGCAACTATGGTTGCCAAAGGAAACAATTCCCACTTAAAACAAGCTTGTAGTAAAAAAAAAAAAAAAAATACCCAAGAAACCCACAAGCCACACAAAGAGATGAGCTACCACAGATAGAAGATATAACAGAATGACAGACTTAAATAACAGAATGAGATGAAAGTGACTTTAAAATAAGCATTTTAAAAAATGTTCAAAGAAATAAAGTAAGGGATAAAAGCCATTAGGTAAAAAACAAAACAAAAAAAACTCCAAGGGTGTGAAAAAAGAACATAGATTTAGGGACAGGAGAAAGGGCTTATAGAAATCATTAATTCTTGTAATAAAAATTTAGTGTAGAGGATGAAAAGTAGACTAGACACAGCAGAAGAGAGAATTGGGGAATAAGTTAGATCTAAGGAAGTCACTCAGAATGTAGCATGGAGAGATGAAGAGATGCAAAATATTAAAAGAGAAGTTAACAGTGGGGAAGGTAGAATGAAAAGGTTCAACATATATAGACTAGGGATTCTAAAAGGGAAAAAGAAAAAAGATGAAAAGGAGTCAGTATTCACATGATAATAACTAAGGCTTTTAACATTGAAAAGGAACATAAATTCTTCTATTGAATCAGCTTCAACAATAAAAAATAATGGTAAATCCACGCTCATACACTTTGTAATAAGTTAGCATAAGTCAAAGGAAAAAAGAAAAATGTAAAATCTCTGTGAGAGAAAAGATAGATTACTGAGGAATAGCAGACTGTCAAGGGACTTCTCATTAGCAGCAATTGGTGGTTGAGATTGTGGATAATATCTTATGGGCTAAGGAGAGAGGAGATATCAGTATCAAATTATCTTCTAGCTAAATTGTCATTAAAAGTGAGGGAGAAACAAAGATTTTTTCAGCATACCAGTACACATATTTACTGCTCACAGATCCTTGCTGAAATGCATCAAATCTTTCAAAGAAGTTAAAGTCCCCTCCTTCCCAAGGCAGAAATCATTGCCTTGTTTCTGCTGGGCCACACACAGGGTATGGCTAGGCAGGAGCTGCTTTGAAGGGACATGCTGAGGTAGGTGGGTTGGATGGGGTGGGTCTGTAATACTAGCAAGTCAGATGAAGAGTTTTAGAGCTGGTTCCAAGTGTCTGGCCATCTAGAGTGAGGGAAGGGAGGAGAAATGGCGCCTGCCAGTGGGCTTCACACTGGGCATGGAGCCTGCTTAGGATTCCCTCTCTCCCTCTCCCTCTGCCCCTCCCCCCTTAAAAAAAAAAAGCACAAGAGGGAGTCAACAACAGATTAGAGGATGCAGAAGAACAGATCAGCAATCTGGAGCACAGGGTGACCAAAAGCACCAAAGCTGAACAGCAAAAAGAAAAAAATTAAAAAATGAGAATAGATTAAGGAAACTCAGTGATATAATCAAAATACTGAGAAAAAAATCCTGTAACCAAGAATAGCCTACCCATCAAGGTTATCATAGGAGAAATAGAAGAATAGGAATAGTTAGAATAGGAGAGATAAAAAATTTCTCAAATTAAAGTTAAAGGAGTTCATCACCACTAAATCAGATTTACAAGAAATGTTAAAGGGAATACTTTGAATAGAAAGAAAAGACCATGACTAGAAGAAAATCATTAAAGGAAAAAATTTCACAGGTAAAAGCTAACATATAGTGAAGGTAGTGGATTAGTCACTGATAAAACCAGTACGAAAGTTAAAACACAAGAGTAATAAAATCAATTATATTTACAAATAACAGTCAATGGATACACAAAATAAAAAGATGTAAAATATGATATCATATGCAAAAATCATGGAGAGGGGAGTAAAAATTTTGACCTTTTAGAATGTGTTTCATCTTCAGCAACCATCAACTTATAAAGACTTCTATAAAGATGCCTGGGTGGCTCAGTGGTTTAGCATCTGCCTTTGGCTCAGGTCATGATCCTGGGGTCCAGGGATCAAGTCCCATATTGGGCTCCCTGTGAGGAGTCTGTTTCTCCCTCTGCCTGTGTCTCTGCCTCTCTCTCTGTGTGTGTGTCTCATGAATAAATAAATAAAATCTTTTTAAAAAGACTGTTATAACACCTAAGATGTTATATATGAACCCAATAGTAACCACAAATAGAAAACCTTTAACAGAATTACAAAAACATATAGAAAACAAATAAGATGACAGTAAGTATGTACTTGTTAATAATTATTTTAAATGTAAATAGACTAAATGCTCCAATAAAAAGCCAGGGCAACAATACTTTTATCAGACAAAACAGACTTTAAAACAAAGATTGGCAAAAAAGAAAGGGCCCTACATAATGATAAAGAGATCAATCCAACAATTATATAACAATTATAACAATTATAAATATCTATGCACCCAACATTGAAACACCTAAATAAAGCAAATACTAACAGACTTAAAGGTAGAAATCAACAGTAGTACAATAATAGCAGGGGATTTTAACCGCCACTTGCATCAAGGGATAGATCAAATGGACAGAAAATCAAAACAAGGAAACAGTAGCTTTGAAGCACACATTTGACCCAGTGGACCTAAAAGATGTATACAGAACATTTCATCTAAAACAGCAGAATACACATTCTTTTCAAGTATGTAAGGAAGATTCTCCTGGACAGATCACATTAGGCCAGAAAACAAGTCTCAATAAATTTAAGAACTCTGAAATCATACCAAGGATTTTTTCCAACCACAACAATATAAAACTAGAAATCAATTATAAGAAAAATCTGGAAGGAACACAACTACAGAACGCTATACAATATGCTACCAAACAATGAATTTTCTTCAAACAAGAAATAAAGGAAGAAGAAGAAAAAAAATTGAGATAAATGAAACACAATGGTCCAAAACCTCTGGGATGCAGCAGTACAGGCCTCCCTCGAGAAACAAGAAAAATCTCAAACAACCTAACTTTATACCTAAAAGAATTAGGAAAACAACAAACAAAGCACAAAGCTAGTAGAAGGAAGCAAATAATAAAGATTAGAGCAGAGCCTTTAGCCAAATTTGTCAAGAAAACAAGAGGACTTAAATAAATATAATCAGAAATGAGGGAGTAAGAAATGATGGTATAGAAATACAAAGGACTATAAGAGACTATTATGAACAATTTTAAACGAAAAAATTGGACAACCTAGAAGAAATGGATAAAGTTGAAGAGATATATCATCTTCAGAAACTAAATTAGGAATAAATACCTTGACAGTCTGCTATTCCACGATCAGATAGTTTCAGGGTGAAGTCTATTGAATATTTATTTTTTTTAAAGATTTTATTTATTCATAGAGACAGAGAGAGAGAGAGAGAGAGGCAGAGACACGATAAGCAGGCATCATACAGAGAGCCTGACGTGGGACTCCATCCAGGGTCTCCAGGATCACGCCCTGCAGGCGGCACTAAACCACTGCGCCACCAGGGCTGCCCGTCTATTAAATATTTAAAGAAGAGCTAATACCTATTTTTCTCAAACTATTTCAAAAAACAGAAGAGAAAGTAAAACTTCCAAGTTCATTCTATGATCTCAGTATGACCCTGAAGCCAAAATCGAACAGACACTATAAAAAGGGAAACTTCAGGCCAATACCTGAAACTAGTAAGACACTATATGTTAATTATATTTCACTTTAAAAAAGAAATAATGGTGATCAAATAAATAAATAAAGCTAGTGGTAAATCTAAATATGTATCAACTATAAAAATGACAAATTTGTAGAAGTTTAAGAGCATTATGGAATTAAAAATATTAAATAATAATATGAAAGAGAGTGGGAGAGGTTTATCAGAGTTAGTCTCATATCTTTGTATCATTTAGGAGCAAGAGAGAGATTTTGATTCCTACCAGACTTAGGTTAATTGTATGTCAAAATTTAACTGTAACCACTAAAAAGAATAGAAATAGGATATTTAACTTTTCAACTGGTGGAAGGAGACTATAGAATGAGAAAACTTAAATACTAAAGAAGGCAGCAAAGGAAAAAAATATACATGTAAAATTTTCATAATATATTCAAAACATAAAATATGCAAAAAATCCAAATAGATCAAGAATCACAATAAATGCAGATAGATTACTTTAATAAAATAGTACCTGCATGTTGTAAAAATCTAGCTAATCCTGCCAAAAATGCACCAGGCAAACCAAAGCTCCTTTATGAATGAATGGAAAAAGAGATGCAAACCAAATACTGACCAAAAGAAAGCTTAGGTAGGTTTATTCATATTAGACCATACTTTAACATAACTGATCAAGAAAATGAGAGAATGTACACACATGTCCATATGCACACATGCACACACGCTTTGGGCTCAGGGCATAATCCCAGGGTCCCAGGATCAAGTTCCTCACTGGGCTCCCTGCGGAGAGCTTGCTTCTTCCTCTGCCTATGTCTCTGCCTCTCTCTGTGTATTTCTCATGAATAAATAAATTTAAAAAACAGATTTAAGTTTTCAGAAATCTAAGGAAACCTTATGATAAGCGAATCATATAATAATTTGTGTAAATTGCTAATAAATTTGAAATTTCACTGAAAACTGGCAAATTTATAAATATAAAATTACCCCAGTGATTGAAGAACTGCATACAAAGCCTAATAGGCCAATAAAACATTAATGAGCCTGAATCAATAGTACACACACCCACTCTCCCTTCCTCTTACCTTTACATTCAATTCATCCCTCTCTTTCTCCACCACCAAATAGTTTTATGAGCAAGTTTGAATGAATAGTTTCAGAGAATAGGAGAAAAGCTATCCTACTCATTTTAATAGTGCAGTATACTTTTGATATGAAGACTACAACATAGCCAAAGATTTAAAAATACATCCCAATCTCACTTAAAAGATTTTAGTCCAAACTCACTAAATACTAAAATAAAAATAAAAATAAAAAATGAGTTAATCAGTATTAAAATTAAGTCAAGGACAACTAAAATGTATTCCAGGATGTCAATGATGGCTCAACATCAGAAAATCTACCATTGTAATTAATCACACTGAAACAATAAGGGAAAACCAGATTTTAATACACTCAAAATAACCATTCCACACAAACTCTCTTAACTAGATTAATCTCCAATAAACATCATACTTAATGGTGAACTATAACGAAGACTATCTCAACTCAACTAGAAATTCTTGTAATAGGAAAAAAGGAACTGAGGGGGGAAAATTAGAGAGGGAGACAAACCATGAGAGACTCCTAACTCTGGGAAACAAACAAAGGGTTGTGCAAGGGGAGGTGGGTAGGGTGGGGGGATGGGGTAACTGGCTGACGGGTACTGAGGGGTGCATTTGACAGGCTGAGCACTGGGTGCTATACTATATGTTGGCAAATCGAACTTAAATAAAAAGAAACGTTAAAAAAAGGAACATAATGGGATTTAAAACATGGATGTATTGGAAATAAATGTTATCTTCAGTAAAGGCACTCATAGAAAATTGGACAAATGGATATTACAGACATCACAGAAATTTTGAGTAGCTTATAAATAAGTTCACAAAAAAATAAAAAATTCACACCATATAGTAAACAGGGAAATGGAATGAAGACACTGCAAATTAGTTCACACCCATCAGTTTAAGCAAAAATCCCAAAGTTTCAAAATAATATTTCATTTGGTAAGAATATGGAGAAACTGGAACTTTATACTAGCTTGAGAGTATAAACTGGCACAGCTTCAATATCTAGTAAAACTGAAGTTGTTTACAATTTTATTTCTAAGTAGATAACCTGGGAAAATCTGGTTTTATATATGAGATGTTTATTATAGCATCACTTGAAAGGGTGAACATTCAAAACGACTGGAATGTCCCTCAGAAAGGGAACACATGAACAAACTGTGATATGTTCATATGATGGAATGTCTACAATATGCAATTATATTGAATAAACTAGACGCATATGCATCAATGTAGGTGGAATATGAAAACACAGCTTTGAAAAAATCATGTTGCAGAATAATACGATTCCATTTATAAAAAAATGTGAAGTACTCTATCTTTAACAAATAAGAATTTGCAGTTAAAGTATAAGTTATACACTCAATGGGTACATTTCTGTATCCATATTAAAAGTTTCCTGTGGGAGGGAGAAAGAGAATGAAATTGAGGAGTGAAATCAAGGGGACTTTATCTATTGGTAGCAAATGGAAAATGAATACTTCACTAAATGTGGAGCATAGGAGAAGGAGGAAAAAGAATCACCCATGAGCTTCCCACTTAACACAAGTGAGGTGTTAGTATTTTTATATTCTTCCTGTTTTTTTCTGTTTATAGGTATATTAGTATACCTGCTGTTACAGACAATGACAAGGTTAGAGTTCTCTTTTCTTGTCCCCTCTTCCCCATTTATTATCACAAGTACATTCCATCTGATTGTTTTCCCACATTTGACCAGCTTGAGTATTTTCGAGTTTTTTAAAATTATATTCTCTAAAGATGTATGAATAGTTCATTTTGTTGAAAAGGAAAAATTATGAACTCTAATGCATCAGTAATTTCTCCCCTATTTTGTTCCCCTCCCCTATCATAAAGTAATCGAGAGAAACTTTCTTAAATTATAGACTATGCCATGTATCTCATGCTCCAATGACCTAACAATCTCATCAGGTCTATGGTAAATTAACTTTATTAATAAGAAACAATTTGTGGAAAAATTGAAAGAAGATGTCTAATCAATTTCTTGGACTACTTTTGTCAGAAATGAATAAGTATCTGACTTTAGATGATCAAAAAGAATTTCAACTGAATATAAAAAAGTGTCTCTCAGATCAATTGTCTTTACCAAGGGGCAGTCCTAGGATTAATGTTAAAGATGAAAAAAAGATATTGTAGTTGTATTTAAACCTTCTTTTTTACTATCTGAGCATATCTTTTATCCTTTTCCGGATCCATTAAAACCAGATCTGAAATCTGCCTTGGTTTAATGCAGTGTGGGTCAATATAAAGAACTTGGATTACAGGGAAGAAATAACTATGATTTAAATAAATCTGTGTGTCAATTTTTTTGTTTCCACATTTATTAAAATATCTGTCTATCTCCAGGACTACAGACATTATTGGGAGACAGCACAGAATTATAGACAAACTTGGAACTTGGGGTCAGGCAGATATAAACTAGAATCCTAGCTCTTCTGCTTTCTAATTATAAAGTGCTGAGTAAATACCTTAATCTCAGTTTCCTACTCTATAAAATAGTAATAATAAAATCTAATTTAAAGGTATATTGTGGATATTGAATGAAATATTTGCTCTCTGCACAAAAGCATCCACCAAAGTGTGCTAATAATATTATGTTGGAAGACAGAAATTATAATATTAAAAAATAAATTTTGACACACATCTAACAGGTGACTGTGATCCCTTCCAGAGACCTTGGAGGGTAGGTACTATTTTCATGCTCTCCCTCTGTTGTGCTCCAGCATACAAGTATCTCTCAGAGGGGAGCTCTTATACACCTCTGATGCCTTATATTTTAGTGTAGTGCCACAGTTTTTGTGGATGCTATCCAGAAAATGCCCCTTGATTATCTGATTCTGTTGGCTAGGGGGGTTATGTTTCTATGTCCCACAGGACAGTAACAATCGGAGAGGCAGTTCTTTCCAAGTTGTCATCCCTAGGGCATTGTATAAACATCAGACTGAAATACAACCCCAGACATTGTTAAAGAGGCCCACTTGCTTGTCTTGGAGTTTTGGCCTGAGGCCAGGCTTCAAGTGTGCTACACATCTAGAGGCCTTTGGAGGGGCTCTCAGGGAACATATGCCAGTGGCCACCATCTATGTACTCTTCCTCTGCCTCACTACAATTCACAGGTATCTCCCAGAAAGGAGCTTATACATTCGTCAGGAGCCCTGATTGTTCTGACTGTCACTCAGGGGACATCTCTAGATTACCCAACTCTGGTAGCCAGTGGGGCTTATGTTTATAGTCACATAGACTGTAGATATTTGCATACTCTAAAATCAGCTGCCAAAGAATCTGGTTCCTAATCAGCCTGAATTTGGGTGCTGACTGAGGTCCTTCCCTTTGGGACACTGACAGGTCTTAGCATGCCCTCACCACTAGGACCTATTAAAAATATACTAAGCTGCTTGGATGATCAGAAGGGTTTTGGAGAACACCAAGAACTAGGGAAGTATTGAATGATAAGGTTTATCTCCTACATGAGGCCACTCCTTCAAGATTGGGAGAGGTGGTTGTTTTGTCTACTGTATAGAAGTCAAGAAAAAGGAAGAAACAAAGGAATATGTTTCAAAAAACTTCTTAAAAACCCTGAAAGATAAAAACATAGAAAAAAAACCTTAATGGAATAGAAATAAGCAATCTACCTGATAAAGAGTTCAGAGTAATGGTCATAAAGATGCTTACTGAGCTTAGAGAAGAATGGATGAATACAGTAAGAACTTCAACAAAGAGAAAATATAAGTAGTACCAAATGGAAGTCACAAAGCTGAAGAATATAATAACTGAGCTGAAAAGTACAGTAAAGGTGTTCAACAGCAGAGCAGATGAAGCAGGAAAAAGAATCAGTGACCTCAAAGACATGACAGTGGAACTTACCCAATGAGAGCAGTGGAAAGAAAAAAGAATGAAAAAAAGTGAAGAAAGCTTAAAGGACTTCTAGGACAACATCAAGCTGACTAATGTTCATGTTATAGGGCTCTCAGGAGGAGAGAAAGAAAGGATCAAAAAGAGATAATTAATGAAAATTTCCCTAACCTGGCACAGGGTGGTGGTGGTGGGGGGACACATGTAGATCTAGAAAGATGAGAGAGGTTCCAAATGAAATAAACCCAAGGAGACACACCAAGACACATTATAATTAATATGTCAAAAAACAAAGAGAATGCTGCAAGCGGAAAGAAAAAAACGACTTACTATATACAAGGGAACACACATAAAACTATCGGATTTTTCCAGTAGAAACCTTATAGGCCAGAAGGAATGTCATGATTTATTCAAAGTGCTGGGAGAAAAAAAGTTCAACCAAGAATATGCCACCTGGCAAAGTTAATATTAAGAACTGAAGAGGAGATAGAGTTTTCTAAACCAGCAAAAGGTAAAAGAGTTCATCACCACCTAACCAACTTTACCAAAAATGTTGAAGGAACTTTTTTATGTGGAAAAAAAAGGGCATGAATCAGTAACAAGAAAATATATGAAAGCATAGGTAACAAGTGACAGATTAGACCAGTTGGACTTAACTGATATGTAAGAACATTCCCCTCAAAAATAGCAGAATATACATTTTTCTCAAGTGTGACTGGAACCTTCTCCAGGATAGATCATATGTTAAGCCACAAAACAAGTCTTAATGAATTAAAGAACACTGAATTCATATCCAGGATCTTTTCTGACCACAATTGTATAAAACTAGAAATTACAAAAAGAAATTTGTAAAAATTGGAAAATTCACAAATATATTTTTATAGAAATTGAACATGTTACTGGTCAAAGATGAAAAGAGAAATAAAAAAATACCTTGAGAGAAATGAAAATGGAAATACAATATAAACTTATGAGATGCAGCAAAAACAGTTCTAAGAGGACATTTCATAGAGATAAATGCCTACCTCAAGAAACAAAAATCTCAAATGAACAACCTACATTCCCCTCCAGAATCTAGAAAAAGAACAAATGAAGCTCAGAGTTAGTAGAAGGAACAAGATTACAAAAATTAAAGAGGAAATAAAATAAAAAGACAATAGAAAAGATCAACAAATATAAGAGCTGATTCTCTGGAAAGATAAATTTTGCACAATGAAGAAAACAATCAACAAAATATTAAGCAACAAAATTTAGAAAAATGGGAGAGAATATTCACAAATCAGATATGTGGTGAGGGGTCAATATCCAAAATATATAAACAACTTCTACAACTCAATAGCAAAAGTCCCCAGGCAATCCAATTAAAAATGGGTAGAATATCTGAATATGCATTTTCCATGGAGATGGCCAACAGGTACTTAAAAAGATGCTTAACATCACTAATCGGGGAAATGCAAGTCAAAACCACAATGAGATATCAGCTCACACCTGTTAGAATGGCTATTATAGAAAAGAAATAAATAAAAAATGAAAATAATGAAGCACAGGATGATAGTGAAGGTCAAGAAGCTTAAAAAACGTTAATGTGAAAAAAAAAAACGTTAATGTGATGTGGAGAAAAGGGAAACCTGTGCACTGTTGCACTGTTACATGAGAGTGTAAATTGGTGCACTCATTACAGAAAACAAAATGGAGGTTCCACAATAAATTAAAAATAGAACCACCATGCAAACCAGCAATTCCACTTTTGAATTTTTATCTGAAGGACATGAAAACTCTAATTCAAAAAGATATACGAGCACTCTCATGCTTATTGTACCGTGATTTACAATAGCAAAGATGGGGAAGCAAACTAAATGTCCACTGATGGACAGTTAATGAAATATGGTACATATATATGATGAAAACACACACACACACTTATACTTAGCCATAAAAAAGAAATCTTACCATTTGTGACAACATGGTTGGGCCTGGAGAACATTATGTTAGTGAAATAAGCAGATAGAAAGACAAATACCATATGATCTCACTTATACGTGTCACAAAAAAAAAGAAAAAGAAAGAAAAAAAAAAGGAAAAAGAGAAAGCAATCCCCAAACTCATAGATACAAAGAACAACAGATTGACAAATGTACAGGGTGGAGTTTGGAGAAATGGATAAAGGGTGGTGGTCAAAGGTACATATGTGCATTTATAAAATAAATCATAGAGGTATAATGTATATTGTGGTGACTACAGTTCATAATATTGTTTGCATATTTGAAAATTGCTAAGATAGATCTTAGAAGATCTCATCACAAGAAAAAAATAGTAACTATGTATGGTGACAGACATTAATATACTTATTGTGACCATTTTACAACATATACAAATAACGAATCATGTACACCTGTACCTCAGATGAAACTGATATAACATATAATATTATAGTTGTCAATTGTACTCAACTGGAAAAGGTTTTCATGAGGTTTGCATTTCGGAAAGTTTTTTTTATTATTGACAGAGCATCAACTTTCTTTTCTGACTTTCTCATAGAAAACCTCTAATAACTACAATATTACAATGTTTCTTAATGATATCTTCAACATTTGTATGTTCAAGAAGACACAACAGCTAGTGTCACAGATGACTTACAAAAGAAAATTTCTAATTGTGTTTGGACCCGTGGCATTTTATCTTCAAAATTAGTTTTTGAACAATAGGGTCTGTTTCAATCATGGACTTGTGACCTCCTCTAATGGGTGTTTCTACTTGCCATGTCAACCCCTTGATGACAGCTGTCTTTTGGAAAATAATTTAGTCAACCTCTGTATTAGGTTGTACATTCTAGAGAAGTAGCTCACACCGCTCACTCTAACACCTGTTCACTTGGTTGTACTGTAAACTGTCCATCACAATATTAGCTACAATTATTGAGGCTTTGCAATGTGTCAGGCACTGTACTTAGACTCGTCATCTCTAAGTACATATCTAAGTACTCATCATATCTATACTTATCACTGGAAATTTCTCTTGCTGGCTGTGTGAGTCTCAGGCAGTCATTTAAGATCATAGAGCCCTATTTTCTTCATAGGCTCACTGTAGCTGTGTAGTGTAGGACTAACTCAGTTAACATGTGGTAAATGCCTGACAGGTTACATATCCTCTCCCATCTTCTTCTGTGCCACAGGATAAGAGCGTAAGTTGAAAATTTTCATGGCAAGAAGGCTCTGGAAAATCTAAAGAGCTGATATTAGGTAGAAAAACTGAGACTTGAACAACAAAACCTGCTAGCTATACATTTGCATTTTATTAGAGCTAAGTTGAAAACTCTGCTTCCTTTATTTCTTATTTCAGTGGGCCACCCATTTTGGAGAGAACAGGAGTAGCTTAGCCAGGGGTCACTCTGTGTGACATTCCACAGGTTCCTGGAGACAAGGAAGTAGAAGGCCATCTGATTTCTCAATTACCCAAAGTCTCAAACTGGGCACATTCCATTTCCAATAAATACTTTTGGTAAGACTACCCTTCCCATCGGGCTTCACCTTAAGAAATCCTCCTCTTAAGGAGGATTAAGTTAAGAGACTTGTAAAAAAAGACTATGACGAGATGCTACAATTGATCTCAGAATGCATTTATACCAGATTCACAAAAATACCTGATACATTTTCAAGGATACTTTTCTTTTACAAGCTATTAAAACTTTGTCTTCTACATTTCCACTTCTACTACTTCTGCTTCTCCACACTCCTACCACTGGCACTTCAACTTCTACCACTTTGACCACTTCCTTCATATCAACAGAACACATATACACATAGGTTTGTGCATACATATCTCTCTACATGATACATACAGTTTAAACATGTATATATACACATGTATGTACATATAGATACATATCCAGGCATATGCATGTATGTGTATATGTGTGTGTAACCCAATATTACTAGTGCATGTTTCATGACCTTACTTATTCTCCTTTGATTTCAACAACAGCCACAATAAACAACAAATAGAATACCTCCAACATCACTAAATTTTGGGCACTAGGTATCTCTTTGTTTTTAATCTATGAATATATAACCCCATTCTTCCTATAAAGGGCCACAAAACTATGATGACTATGATGATTAATTTTATGTGTTAATTTGACTGGCCACAGGATGTGCAAATTAAATGTTATTTCTGTGTATGTCCATGAAGGTGTGTCTCAATGAGATCAGCATTTGAATCAGGGGACTCAGTACAGCAGATTTCCCTCCTTACTGCGAGGAGATATCATACAATCCACTGAGGGTCTGAATAAGACAAAAGTGGAGGAGGGAGGAATTCACTACTTTTTTCCTGCCTCACTGATTGAGTGGGGATATCTCATGTCCTCTTCTCCTGCCTTTGATTTTTACCATCAGCTCTCCTGATTCTCAGACCTTTGTACTTAGGAACTACATCACTGGCTCTCCTGGGTCTCGAGCTTGCAGATGGCAGAGCAGGGGACTTCTCAGTTTTCATAACCAGTGTGTAAACCAGTTGCTCATTATTAATATTATGTACATATTGCATATGTATATGCACATAATGTACATATGTACTAAATATTATATAAATAATTCTAATATAGAATATATAAATATATGTGTAACTTCTGCTGGTCCTCTCTCTCTGGAGAACTCTAATACAATAACTAAGTAATTGTTATTAAAATGTTGCATAATCTTACACAACATTCCATGGGAATAGGTATAGTTTAGTCCATCACTCTTTTCCTCTGAACTACAGGTCTCTCTAGAATTGAGGAGAAATTAAAAAATGAAAATAATGAAGCACAGGATGATGGTGAAAGTCAAGAAGCTTACAAGTGGGTTTTGGATAATATTTTCCAATACTTTGTAGGCTGATCTGATAGTTTCTCAGATCAGTTCTCTGTGTTAGTTATTTAATGGGGAAAATGTGTGGGGCAGCAAATATCATTCTCAATGGGGAAACACTGGGAGCCTTTCCCCTAAGATCAGGAACAAGACAGGGATGTCCACTCTCACCACTGCTATTCAACATAGTACTGGAAGTCCTAGCCTCAGCAATCAGGCAACAAAAAGAAATAAAAGGCGTTCAAATTGGTAAAGAAGAAGTCAAACTCTCCCTCTTTGCAGATGACATGATATTGTATATAGAAAACCCAAAAGACTTTACCCCAAGATTGCTAGAACTCATACAGCAATTTGGCAGTGTGGCAGGATACAAAATCAATGCCCAGAAGTCAGTAGCATTTATATACATTAACAATGAGACTGACGAAAGAGAAATTAAGGAGTCAATCCCACTTACAATTGCACTCAAAAGCATAAGATACCTAGGAATAAACCTAACCAAAGAGGCAAAGGATCTATACCCTAAAAACTACAGAACACTTCTGAAAGAAATTGAGGAAGACACAAAGAGATGGAAAAATATTCCATGCTCATGGATTGGAAGAATTAATATTGTAAAAATGTCAATGCTACCCACGGCAATTTACACATTTAATGCAATCTCTATCAAAATACAATGGACTTTCTTCAGAGAGTTGGAACAAATCATCTTAAGATTTGTGTGGAATCAGAGAAAACCCCGAATAGCCAGGGAATATTAAAAAAGAAAACCATAGCTGGGGGCATCACAATGCCAGATTTCAGGTTGTACTACAAAGCTGTGGTCATCAAGACAGTGTGGTACTGGTGCAAAAACAGACACATAGATCAATGGAACAGAATAGAGAATCCAGAAGTGGACCCTCAACTTTATGGTCAACTAATATTCAACAAAGCAGGAAAGACTATCCACTGGAAAAAAGACAG
Source organism: Canis lupus familiaris (assembly GCF_011100685.1). Classification (NCBI taxonomy): domain Eukaryota; kingdom Metazoa; phylum Chordata; class Mammalia; order Carnivora; family Canidae; genus Canis; species Canis lupus. The sequence goes on along the minus strand of NC_049226.1, from coordinate 53,093,096 downwards.
TCTCTTCAATAAATGGTGCTGGGAAAATTGGACAGCCACGTGCAGAAGAATGAAACTAGACCACTCTCTTGCACCATACACAAAGATAAACTCAAAATGGATGAAAGATCTAAATGTGAGACAAGATTCCATCAAAATCCTAGAGGAGAACACAGGCAACACCCTTTTTGAACTTGGCCACAGTAACTTCCTGCGATACATCCATCAAGGCAAGAGAAGCAAAAGCAAAAATGAATTATTGGGACTTCATCAAGATAAGAAGCTTCTGCACAGCAAAAGATACAGTCAACAAAACTCAAAGACAACCTACAGAATGGGAGAAGATATTTGCAAATGACATATCAGATAAAGGGCTAGTTTCCAAGATCTATAAAGAACTTATTAAACTCAACAGCAAAGAAATAAACAAGCCAATCATGAAATGGGCAAGACATGAACAGAAATCTCACAGAGGAAGACATGGACATGGCCAACAAGTGCTTGAGAACATGCTCCGCATCCCTTGCCATCAGGGAAATACAAATCAAAACCACAATGAGATACCACCTCACACCAGTGAGAATGGGGAACATTAATAAGACAGGAAACAACAAATGTTGGAGAGGATGTGGAGAAAGGGGAACCCTCCTGCACTGTTGGTGGGAATGTGAACTGGTACAGCCACTCTGGAAAACTGTGTGGAGGTTCCTCAAAGAGTTAGAAATAGACCTGCCCTACGACCCAGCAACTGCACTGCTGGGGATTTACCCCAAAGATACAGATGCAATGAAACGCCGGGACACCTGCACCCCGATGTTTCTAGCAGCAATGTCCACAATAGCCAAACTGTGGAAGGAGCCTCGGTGTCCATTGAAAGATGAATGGATAAAGAAGATGTGGTTTATGTATACAATGGAATATTACTCAGCCATTAGAAACGATAAATACCCACCATTTGCTTTGACATGGATGGAACTGGAGGGTATTATGCTAAGTGAAATAAGTCAATCGGAGAAGGACAAACATTATATGGTCTCATTCATTTGGGGAATATAAAAAATAGTGACAGGGAATAAAGGGGAAAGAAGAGACAATAAGTGGGAAATATCAGAGAGGGAGACAGAACATGAGAGACTCCTAACTCTGGGAAACGAACAAGGGGTGGTGGAAAGGGAGGTGGGTGGGGGGTTGGGGTGACTGGGTGACGGGCGCTGAGGGGGGCACTTGATGGGATGAGCACTGGGTGTTATGCTATATGTTGGCAAATTGAACTCCAATAAAAAGAAATTAAAAAAAAAAAGAAAATGTGTGGGATAGTCACTATATTCTCTGTGCCTGACATTATCACCTATAAATAATAAAATTACTTAACCTGTATTTTGAAGTTAGGGTAGAATCAAAACCATGGTGAACTGAGGTATTCTTGTTTTAAAAGTTATTTATTTGAGAAAGAGAGAGAGAGAACGCTCATGAACAGGGGGAAGGGAAGATGAAGAGAGAGAATCCTGAAGCAGAGCAGACTCCATGTTGAGCCCAATGTGGGGCTAGATCTCATGACCCTGAGATCATGACCTGAGCTGAATCAAAGTTGGCTGCTCAACCAACTAGCCACCCAGGCGTCCAGTAGGCATGACTTTCTAAAAGCACTCTGACTTCTAATGCCACCACTAGAGCAGATTCTTACTTAACCACTGGAAGTTTCTGTAGCCTAAAAAAAAAAAAAAAAAAAAAAACTCTTAAGCCTTCATTTTCATCAGTAAGATCAACTTATAAAATATTTGTGTTTCAAATTTCAGGGTATCTCTTTGAGGTGGCCATAATATCCAACCCCATCTGTTTTACAGAAAGGGAGAGTAGGTCATCCTCGGGGCGAGAGGCAGGCTTTAGGAGGAGCACTGTCTGCTGGCTCCAGCCTGCTTGTAGAACTAGACCTTGTTACAGACAAACTCTGTTCCTACCAACAAACAACAAATAGCTGCCATTTATCAAGTGTTGACAACATTGCCAGGCACTCTGTGGAATTACAGATATTCATCTCAATCCTCACAGCAACCCTAGGAGGTAGGATTTATTGATTTCACCATCTCCCATGTGAGGAAATGGGAGGCCCAGAGATATTAAATTACTTTTCTAAGATCACACAGCTCGTGTATAGAGCTCGAAATAGGAATCTGAGGTTATCTGACCTACAGTCTATGCTCTTAATCCTTTACAACATTTTCCTTGGATCTTCTAATTTTCAAGCATTGCAAAAGCATTCAATTTAAACAAACTCCAATTATGCAGTTGGTAAGAAGTGGTAGATCCTCTCCCTGCTTTCAAGTAATTTATTTATTTATTTATTTTAATTTTTATTTATTTATGATAGTCACACACACACACACACAGAGAGGCAGAGACACAAGCAGAGGGAGAAGCAGGCTCCATGCACCGGGAGCCCGACGTGGGACTCGAACCCGGGTCTCCAGTATCGCGCCCTGGGCCAAAGGCAGGCGCCAAACTGCTGCACCACCCAGGGATCCCCAAGAATTTATAATTTAGACAGGAAGGTGAGGAACACTCAAGAATCTGTAAAGTGACCAAAATAGCCTACATATATAATCATAGGCAGTTAAGTACACAAAGTACTGTCTAAGTCCATACTATAATTCAGCCAACACTTACTGAACTATTCCGTGCTGCACTGCCCCATATATACCCTGCCATTATACATCCTAAACATGTCAGATTATGGTTCCTGAACACACCAGGATGTTTCCTGCTTCTGTGTCTCTGTGTATGTGGCTCTTCTGTATGTCATATCTTTACTACCAATGGCCTTTCCAAACACCCCAACTTTTTATTTAAAATATGCATTAGGTGTTATTCTCTGTTCCTTCTATAATCTAGTCTCTAAAAGCAGTCAGTATGATCTTTTAAAAAGAAGACTTGAACCTTGTCACAACCTTGCTTAAGACTTTTCCAAGACTTCCTATGATTCTTTTTTTTTGTCTTCTTTTAAACAAGCTCCACACCCAGCATGGAGCCCAATGTGGGGTTTGATCTCATGACCTCGAGATCAAGACCTAAGCTGAGATCAAGAGTCAGATGCTTAACTGAATGAGCCACCCAAGGCTCCCTCTTCCTATGATTCTTAATGAAAAACAGCAACAACAGACAAAACCATCAAATGCTTCCCCCTTTATGATCTCACTTCCAGCAGCCTCTCCAAACTCTTGTCCAACCGTCCTCTTCCTCCATGATACTCTAACCCCACCTGCCTCCTTTCTGTTTTGCAAGGACACCACATTCCATCCCACCTCAAGGATTTTGCAAATGCTGTTGCTGCCACCTGAAATGCCCCTGTATGGCCAGCTCTTTCTCAACCATGAGGTCTCCCCTTACAGTTTGCCTTCAAGAAAGTCCTTCTACTTCCTTTTCCAAATAGCCCTCTTCCCCACCATTTCTATCTGTATAACCTTCTGCTTTATGCCATTCCTCAGTTCGTTGTCCTCATCTTTAAATCATTTCATTACTTTTTATTAGTTTAATTTTTTTCTCTTTTGTTCTGTGATCTTGTAGATCACTCACGGCTGGGTCCCTAGTGACAAAGACAACACCTGGCACATTATAGGCTCCTGATTGTTTGGATTCTCTTCTGAAGCTCATAGTTATACTGAAAACTCCTACATAGAGAGACAGATGATGTCACATCATGAATGTTTTCACTAAGCTCCTCCTCTGTTCTAGAATATAAAAGCAAATAATAGACAAGGTCCTTGAACTCAATACCTTTGTGGTATAGACTAAAAAAGAAACCAGAATAATTATTCTTTGAAGCATTAATAAGTACTAAGAGGAGAATTAGGCAGACCTCTGCATGGCACAGATAGTACCTTGGGACAGGAGACACAGGTGTGGTCGGGGAAGTGGACATGTAAGCATTTGTTATTATTTTAATTTTATCATTATTTGCTTCTCTGTCCTTCTTCCCAACTAAAATGTATATTCACAAGGGTAGAGACTTTGTTTTGTTTAAATTGCATTATCAGCATCTCAGATCATGTCTCGCACACAGCTGGGGTTCAATAAACATTCATTGACTGACTGACAGAATGAACAAATCCTGCGCGATGGAAAGGAGCCATCAGTTAAAGATCTGGGAGGAGGTCCCTCCATACACAGGAAGCAACAAGCATTCGTGCTTGGTAAGAATATGCTTGTTGTGTTTGAGGAGAGGCCAAAAGGCCAGTCAGTGGGCTAAAGACCATGAACAAGGAAGAGTGTGCAGAGTGGTCAGAACAGGTAGGGCCTTCCCGGCCCTAGTAAGCAGTTTGGGGTTTCTGAATTTTATTCTATTTTAATCATCAAGCAAAGTGCTTGATGATTAGTTTGATTACATAACTACTGAATGAAAGTGTAATAGGTCTACAGAAGTGGGGGATGAAAGGAGAGCGCCTTGTGAGATGGCTAGAATGATAAGGACAAGCTTCTTGGCAGTGTCACTTGGAGCTGAATTTTGCTAGACTAAGAAGGAGCAGAGGACAGAGCAGCTTTCATATGAGTCCACTTCTGCACATGGCAGGAGCCCTTCCACGATATATACAAAGGCAAATGCAGAGCTTAGATTGTCCTAATTATTTAGCTTTGCTTAATATTAGAAGGACAAGATACTGGACATGCAGATCAATGCAGAATATACAGCTGACAGAGCTTAGGAATGTTTTCTTTATTTATAAAAAGTTCCTGAAAAGCAGTATCATTTTATCTGTCTATCCTCCCTCAATCTGTCACTCAATTAGTCTATCACTTAGGCATTAAATAATTATTACTGGCATGTCTACTTCTCAGTAGGTGAGAAAGGTGAGAAAGACAATCATGGAATTCAGAATCTAACAGGACCTCCCAAAATCGCTCATGTTGGAAAAATTCTGAGACAGGATAGTGTAGTTGAAAATCCTTATGAACATCTGGTCCTGAGTTCACACCCTATGTTAGCTCTGTATTATCTTATACTTTAGGACAAATCATGAAACATCTCTGAGTCCTTGGTTTCTCAACTCAAAATGGGAATATTAATTTTGCCTTCCTAACATGATCATGGGGCTAAAATGAGTCTAACAGATGTAAAGGGCTAAACAATGCCCAGCATGTTTTCAAAGATAAGTTTCCATTCAACCTTCTGAACAAACCTATGTACAAAAATAGGCTCTAAGTCTGTAACTTTATTGTCTGATTTCTTCCTAAGTCATGATTTTTTTCCAGCTTATCATTTGAATGCCAGTAAGGAGTAAAGATGAGACTTGGCTCCAAACACTTTCATACTTTAGTTCCATCCTGGCCAGCCTCCCTCACACAGATCTTTCTCCAGACAGAAAAAGAAATCTTAAGGCAGGAGATGCATTCAAGAACAGCTGCCTGGAGAATGTCTAGACTCAATTTGTAGAGCAGGCCATGAGTCTATTAAACCTTGCCCTCTTTTGTTGCAGGTAAAGATCCAACATGAATCTTCTGAAAGGCAGTCTGCAGTGTTGGTTGAGAGGTGATGCTCTGGAGCCCTGTTGGCCAGGTTAAGCCCTGCAGGGGTGATATTCCAGTTGCATTATCTTGGATTCCTTAACCTAACTCTATGGTCAGAGAGTCGGCTAACCACCAACTTCATCGGGTGGTCGTGGTTGGGAGTTTTATTTTTATTTTATTTTATTTTTTAAAGATTTTATTTATTCATGAGAGACACACAGAGAGAGGCGGAGACACAGGCAGAGGGAGAAGCAGGCTCCATGCAGGGAGCCGGACGCGGGACTCGATTCCGGGTCTCCAGGATTACGTCCTGGGCCGAAGGTGGCGCTAAACCGCTGAGCCACCCGGGCTGCCCCTGGTTGGGAGTTTTAAAAGGAGAGAAGAGACATTAATAAAGGGCACAAGTCCTTCTCTATGGTAAGTGTTAAAAAAAAATAGAATCTATAGGTGAATTTATTTTTAAAGGAAAAATACTTGGAAATACAAAAGAAGCCCCCCAAATAGACTGTTCTTGACACCACTGCCCTTGGAAAGAAAGGCCAAAGAGTGGCCTTGTTGTTTTCTGAAACCTAATTAAAAAGGCATAAGAATTTATTGAAGTGGCTTGGGCTAAATCCACCTGAATATTCTGTGTCTTAAACTTCATAAGGTACAGGCTTAAAAAACCTCCCTGTCTTCATTCTTGCCCCATAGTGATTCAATTTAGCACACTGGGATGTGAGGGCTCATCTTTTCCCAGATACCACCGTGAGGAACCTGTTTTGCCATTGGTCAATCAGAGCAGGTCTTGACCAACTGACATGTAGCCATATTTAAGCTCCAAACAACTTTAAAACTAGTCCTAAGAGGTTCTGGTCAAACAGAGACTCTAGGGCATGCTTGTTTCGTTTAAGTAAAAAAAAAAAAAAAAAAAAAAATCCCCAATAGCTTTCATGAAGGGTCATTTTGCACTGAGCACTGATGTGTGTGCCAAGACTCCACACATGTTGGTGCCAACAGTGATGGAAATAACAAATCACCCGGGAATGGTCTTATATTCCAATCTTGCCCTCCTGTCTCATTCTCCACAGGTGATCCCACAATCACTACATTTCCTCCAAAATACATCTTGATTCCCTTCATTTTTTTAACCTCTACCTCTACCACCTTGTCCATATGAAGTGATAAAACCTCTCTGTGACTCAATTTCCTCATCTACAAAATTGGATATCATCTACCTCTTAGGATTAACATAAACGGAGTCGTATATTTAAAGTGCTTAGGACACCCTCAGTAGGAGTGCTGATTGCTCTATTTATTGCTACTGTTTTGTTGTTGCAATGGCTTCTGAAGATATTTCTACCTGTTTCTTCACTAAGTTTATTATTTATGAAGCATTCAAAGGGATCTTTACAAAATAAATGTCAGCTCATGTCACTCCCTGGTTTCAAACTCCTGTGGTTTCCCAACATATTTTGAGAGCAGCATCCAAATTCACTCCATGGCTCTCAAGACCCCCACCATTTTACCAGGACACTGTGCTTTAGCTATTGCTCCCCCAATGTGCAGACACACTTCCCCCTTGACTCACTGCTCTAGCTGTTCAGCTAGAATGAGCAGCAATGTCCTGGAATGTCCAGCTACTAGGCCTTTTGTGACTAGGTCCTCATCATGTAGGGCTCAACCTCAATGTCACCACCTCAGGCCTTTCCTGATCATCCTACACTTTCTTTATCCCACTCCTTGTCCCCAGTTACTATCTGAACACTCTTTAAAACCTTTTCTTTATAACACTTACCACTATTCAAATAAAGAGTATAGATGCATTTTACTTTACCCCACAGTGGTGGTGTTCTGATATTATGAATATTTCACTTGAAAGCCTTAGGTAAGGCATTTCTTCCCATTTCCACAGGATCTCTCCCTCCCAGTTGTTTAAGAGAGTTTCTAGACATAGTCACATAACCCATCAGCCCTCGGAGGCATTTGTAGTTTTCACTCTGTATGGGGTAGAAATATCAAAAACACAAACACAAAAGCATGTTCCAAAATATTAGGTTGAAATAAATCATCTAGAAGACTCAAAATAGGCTTATACTATCTTTTAAAGACTATCATTAAGATGAAAACACAAAATTAAAAAGTTCAGAAGAGAAAATGGTAGACTCCTGAGATCCACCCACAGACCCTGGTCTGAGAAATGCTATACTGTATGAATCTTTTCTCCCGAAGAAAAAGTAGGCTCTCCCTTCCCTCGTGTCTGAGTCAGAGATTTCCTGAGTCAGGACGACACTCTGACACATCTTAATGGGAGGAAAGCCATATTTACAGCTAATGAATAAAATATTAGCCGACTCTGCTAAGTACTGACAGAGACTCAGCGTTAATTGCTGCCCTGGGACGAACCTGCTTTGCTCACAGAAATAGGGGCTGCTTATTCAAGAGGTATACCAGCCAGCTTGGTTTGCATGAAAGAATGATGACAAAGAATAATCTCCCAAGAATCATTTCACTGTTGGGAACTAATGAGATATTTATTCCAGAGATAACAAGGGATGGAGAGGCCACAGGTTGAGGAAACCAAGACTCATTGTACACCTTCTGTATTTTCCATACTTTCAATTTATCTCATTTAGTCTTCATGACAATCAATGAAGTAAGTATTATTGTGTTGACTTTACAGATGTGTGTATCACAGCTCCGGGCTGTCAGAGTTGTAGAGGAGGGGTTTTGGCTCTATGTGAATCTGACCCCAGACTTGTACTGGGTGCAGTGCCTAGTGCTGCTTCTCCCATTTAATACAGGATATGAAGAGGTTCAAAAGTGAAAGCGCCTACTGTAAATGCACTGAGTTTCTAACAAGATGATTAAAAATATATATCCATAAAAATACAGCTAAAACATAGACTTCTCTTTTATGAATAATAGTTGAAAATAATGAAAGTTTTATTTAACAGTATGATGTATTCCTTAGGTGTTTTAAGAACTGCCAGGTAATGGAGGGGTAGAGACCCTGTCTACTGTACCAATGAGTAGGTCTTGGACAGATGGCTGGGAGTCTGGGGTAGGGAGGTCGGTTTTGGTCCAAGCGCAACTTGGATTTTAAATAAATAAAACTAATGTGTGTGCACACATATGTGTGCATGCATGTAAGATACTTTTGTCTACTTTGTACTTTGCTATATTCTCAGTGTGTATATGAGGGCTTGGCATATAGTAGTCAATGAATATATGTTGAATGAATAAAATCTGCCCCAACAAGAAAAACATTGGACTCTTCAGAGAATGAGCTTTTCATCAAATGATTTTTGAAGGCATTAAGGTTCTAATTATGATTCCTGCCTTTGGAGGGGGTTATATAACAGCTCAGCAAGTTTTATCGAACACTCTCTAGGTGCTTGGCACTGCACTCAATGCTTTACGATCATTGTTTTATCTAACTCTCACCACAACTGTATGAGTCAGGTCCTATCGGCCTCCCATTTTACTTAAGTAGAAACTAAGGTTTGCAGAGGTTAAGGCATTTGTCCAAGGTTATATAGATGTTAAGTGGTAGGGCTCAGTTTAAAACCCCCAGAAGTGTTAATATTATGCTGTGCAGCTTGCTACATCTGATAATTGCCAGGTCCCCTTCCAGTAATGAGACCCAATATATTCTGTTTCTAATCTAATACTTGTACTGAAGATCAATACCATGAACATAGGAGACGTTCCTTCCAAACAAGCCCTGGTTTCCATGGAAGTTGTCCGTAAGGCTGCTCAGCATCACGGCACTTGTTTAAGTTAACTCATCACCGCAACCTACAGTCCCAATTCCTCAGCATGGCACCTAATTAACTTGGGAATCCAACTTCATCTCTTATTCTTCTACATCAGAATACTTTGCATCTGGGGGCATCGTGGTGGCTCAGTGGTTGAGCATCTGCCTTTGGCTCAGGTCGTGATTCCCGGGTCCTGGGATCGAATCCCACATCAGGCACCCCATGGGGCCTTGCTTCTCCCTCTGCCTGTGTCTCTGCCTCTCTCTGTGTGTCTTATGAATAAATAAAATATTTAAAAAGGAATACTTTGCATCTGTTTATCCTCCACTTTATTATTACTGCCTTGTTCTCAGTCATGCTCTATCTCTATACTGAACATCCATTGGTGCATCCATCACCATTGTAGCACACGTATAGTCACATGGAGATGCTCTCAGAATGTGAGTCATGAGGGAACCAAGATGGACTCAGAGCACAGAATTATATTGTCCCCTCAAACTGTCACCCTGGGGCCTGTGTTCATTGAGTAAACAGTGCAAATCATTGCCTTAGCTGTCTAAATGGTTTTTCCTCTTTCACACAAATGCACAGAGAATGTGGCTTCACTGACCTACTCTGTGTTGTCATTTAACTCTTTTAAATGGGCGACTAAACTAGGAGTTCCTGGTACACGTGAACCACACCCAACACCACTTGGTCAGTTCCTTGGTGAACACAGAGGTCTTATCTAGTCCTTTTTGGGCTTGTTCCTTGATGAACAAGGAGGTCTTACCTAGTCCTTGGTGGGCTTGTTCCTTGGTGAACAAGGAGGTCTTATCTAGTCCTTGGTGGGCTTATTCTGTGGTGAACAAGGAGGTCTTATCTAGTCCTTGGTGGACAAGAACCTCCAAGATTTGGTTCCTGTCTACCTCCATTTCTCTCCATTCCATCCCAACCTTACCACACCAGTTCTACTTATCTATTTCTAATTTTCACCATTGAGACCTGCTTCCTTACACCTCCTGCCTGGGCCTACAGCACCCCTCCCTATGTTATCCAGTACATATCTACCCTCCATACTCACTGCAAATGTTTCCTTTCTAGATCCCTGCCCTTTTATAGGTAGTGTTCTGGCTTCCTCCCATGCTGAAGCTGGGCCATGTGACTTGCTTTGACCCATAAGATGTTAGCAAATATGATACAGCAGAGTTTAAAAGTTGTTTGTGCAATCGGTACTGTCTTGCTTGCCTGCAGCTCATTCCTCAGTTAGCTTGCTGGAGGGTGAGACAGCTGGTGCAAAGTCAGGTTGCCCCACTCATGCCAGCCAAGGCAATCCTAGATCAGCAGCTGCAGGGTGACCCCCACACATGAGCAACCCCAGTCAGTATCAGTAAACCTCCCTAGGTAGTCTGCAACATACTAGCAACACTAGCTGAGCTCAGCCCAGATCAGCTGAACTCACACTCCTGCTGTATGCTGCTGATATTTTGTTGCTTGTTATGTAGAATGATTTTAGCCAAAAAAAAAAAAAAATACAATTTCTAGAAAGACTTCATTGACTCTCCCAAGGACAGGCAATCACTCCCATATTGGTGCAACCTCTAGTGGGTTTTTTTTTTTTTATGATAGTCACAGAGAGAGAGAGAGAGAGAGAGAGAGAGAGAGAGGCAGAGACACAGGCAGAGGGAGAAGCAGGCTCCATGCACCCGGAGCCCGATGTGGGATTCGATCCCGGGTCTCCAGGATCGCGCCCTGGGCCAAAGGCAGGCGCTAAACCACTGCGCCACCCAGGGATCCCGGTGCAACCTCTAAATCTTATACTTTCCTCTATTAGAAAACTTAACATATTCTACTATTATAAACATTTGGTAAGTAATATAATTATTTGTTTTTATGTCTACTTCTTCTAAGCCTGACCCTCTTGAGAAAAGAACATTTTTGTGAAGAAGTGAGGTCATATAATCAAAACAATTTGGGCACTCCTGTTAGTACAGCCATTATGGAAAAGCCTATAGAGGTTCAATTAAGAATTGAACTGCCGGGACACCTGGGTGGCTCAGCAGTTGAGTGCCTGCCTTAGGCCCAGGTTGTGATCCTGGGGTCTTGGGATCGAGTCTCACATCAGGCTGCCTGCATGGAGCCTGGTTCTCTCTTTGCCTGTCTCTGTCTCTCTCTCTCTCTCTCATGAGTAAATAAATAGTCTTTAAAAGGGGGGAAAAAAAGGAATTGAACTGCCATATGACTCAGCACTCCTGGGTATGTTTCTGAAGGAAATGAAATCAGCATCTCAAAGAAATACTGCTTGATTCATACTAATACCGCAGCATTATTCACAATAGCCAAGATGGAAACAACCCAAGCGTCCATCAACAGATGAGTGGATAAAGACACGGAGTATATATATATACACAGCAATGCTATTTAGTCACAAGAAAGAAGAAAATCCTGCCATCTGTGACAACATGGATGGACTTTGGTGGCATTTATGCTAAGGGAGATAAGTCAGACAGAGAAAAACATTCACTGTATAGTATCACTTATACATGAAATCTAAAAAAACTGAAACTTGTAAAAGCAGAGTATTTCAAAAGAGTAAATCGTAGTTACCAGGGGCTGAGGGGTAGGTGAATTGGGGAGATGTTTAAGGGCACAAACTTACAACTAGTACATAAGTTAGTTTTGGAGATCTAATGTGTAAACAGTGATTACAGTAAAAAATAATGTATTATAAATTTTAAAGTTACTAAGAAATTGAATCTTAACTGTTCTTAACACAAAAAAGAAATGAAAATTATGTGAGGTGATAAAGGTGTTAGCTAACGCTGTTTTAGTAATCCTACTGCAATTTGTAAATGTGTCAAACTAACACCTTGTACACCTCAAGTTTACACAATCTTCTATTCCCATTATATTTAATAAAAAATAGTTTAGGGATATTTGGGTTGGAATCACAGTTCTGCAAGAGGCCAAACTTTCTTTTATTATTTTATTTTATTTTATTTTTACATATATTTTTTTAATGAGGCCAAACTTTCTGAGCCCAATGTCTTTAGCTATAAAATAAGGACAGTAGCACCAATTTTGCAGTCTTGAGAAAAGGAAGAGAGAAAATCTATATAAAGTAGCCAGCTCAATGCATGACACATCAACGGGCTCAAACAGATAATATTTGGATGAGTGAATATATGAACTGACACCAGTATGGCAAAATTCTCAGAATAAGTACAGCAAAAACAGAAGGTCTTTTGTCCCATTACCAATTCCTAACATCACACCAGCTGCCCACAGCATTCTGTAGCCTCTAATTCGATTTACTACTATGGAAGCTGATGTTTCAATTTACTGAACCCAACTGTATAATAAATAAAAGTACCTCAGAGGACCATCTTTGCAATTTAATGTCAGCACAGCAGTTAAATGCAGTTTATTTAATCTCTCTCTAAAACAAAAGTTGCAGTTTGTTGCTTATAAATCTGTTCTTCCTGCAACCCTTCTGAGAAATGCAGACACCTGGCTTGTGCTTATTGCCTGCTCTCAGGCTGGCTAAGCAACCTGTCGGTGCTCGGTGGGCTGTGCTTCCCGCCAACTCAGGAACAGGTACTCACCTCTCGGGAGGCAGGCAGTGCTCTTTCCCAGCTGCTGCAAGAGCAAGAGGCAGAATGAAAAGGGGAGCAAGTGGTGGCCTGGTTAAAGTGAACTTTGTGCAATGCCCTGACCCAGAGACAAAATGAGGAATGGCAACTCACTGGCATCCCAAGCCTCCCCCACCCCCAGCACCCAGGGGACCCTCTGTCCTGCAGTGCAGCACTCACCCACACTATAGAGTGCTTCTTTGTGAGGATGATCTTGATCTTTCAGATTAGACTCTGACCCGGAGCACCAGAACTCGTGTGGGGCTCTTTAACTCATGTATCCATCGCAGGGCCCAGGGCAAAGAGTGCAGCTAGCTGCTCAATACAAGCTTAGAATAATGATAACGGTGTGTCTATGGAGCGCTTACTGGTGTGCCAAGCACTGTTTAAACTCCTTCCATGACTCATCTCAGTTATCCTCACAAAAGTCCTGGGAGATGAATGTTATTGTCAACCCCATTTTACAGATAAGGACAATGAGGCTCCGTGAGCAACATGCCCAAACTTAAAGAGCTAGTGAGTGGGGGAGCTGGGATTTACAAAGGCCATTTTATCACAGAAGACTTGGTGCTTTGTTCTGGGTTCTCTGACAACCTTCTTTGCTTTCAGAGAGACACTTTGAGACCTGAATTATTTAACGTTTCTAAAAACCATACTTGGCCTTCTTGGTTATAGAGGTGGCCAAATTATTATTTAAGTTATATTTAGAAGAGCACTTTTTTCCCTTTTCTTTCCTTCCTTTTTTAGCCAGGTAAAGAACTTTATTAACCTTGTTTCAAACTTCAGTTTAATTAGCTGCAAAGAATTAATAGTATCCAAGCAAAAACTGAAAAGTGCTGCAGTGTCGTCCAAGGGGCTTGCACTTAAAAGACTAGAGATCTAGAGTCCATCAGATCCATGAACAAAATTTTTGAAAGCAGTCCTAATATAAGACAGCAGTTCCCAGGAACTTCTTCAAGTTTTGTCTTCTTCAGAAACTGACTCAAATCATTTTGCTTCATTCTTGGAAGCTTCCTCAAAGTTCCCCACAAGATCCAGAACATCATCCTCTTTGTCCTCTCCGGTAACAAGTGGTGCTGTTTCAACCTCGGATTGTGTGGGCAGAGCTTCAGCCAGTCTTCTTCAACTAGTCAGACTGTCTGCACCAGGTTGGTCTAAGACTCTGGAAGCGTTTCTTCCAGCTGCTTCCTCTCAGCAAGGCCTGTGAGGGTGAAAGTGTTCGCTGCCTCATGTGCTGGAACTTCAGGGTTGTGAAGAGAGAGAACTGTTCCTTGGTTTATGAACATACTCACTTCTTCAATACCAGAGATATTGTTTACTCCTAACTTCTTTAAGGGGAACTAAGGTTTGGGGCTCTTGGGTGGCTCAGTGGGTTGAGTGTCTGCCTTTGGCTCAGGTCGTGATCATGGGTCCTGGGAATCGAGCCCCATGTCGGGTTCCATGCTGGGTGGGGAGTCTGCTTCTCCTTCTCCCTCTGCCCCTTACCCCCCGCCCTGCTCAGGCTCTTTCATGCTAATAAATAAATAAATAAATAAATAAATAAATAAATAAATAAATAAATAAATAAATAAAACCATCTTTTTAAAAAGGAGAATTAAGGTTTTTATCATCTGCTGTAGCCCTTCTGTGAACCATCGTCTTCTAGCAAGATGTTCCTTCCCCACCAATGTGCACCTGGGCTTGCAATCTGGCCCGTTTCTCCTGGTTCGTGACAGTTTCTCTCATCTTGATGGAGTGGAAATGGGACCTTGGGGGACTAAGGTTGGCGCTCAGAGGGTCCCGGCCAAACCAACGGAGACTAGGTGCATGCATGAGGGGACACAAGATGGCAGCCAGCATGTTCTATCTCTTTATATAGAATTTTCTTTTAGGCTAAGACTCAAGATGATCTGCAGCAGTGGTTCTCAAAGTATGGTCCCTGGACCAGTAGCATCAGTAACCCCCCTGCCCTGAGGAATTTGTTAAAAAGGAAAATTCTTAGGTACCCAATCCAGACCAAACAAATCAGAAACTCTGGGAATGGGGCCCTGTGATCTGTGTTTTAACAAATCCTCTAGGTGATTCTGGTGCAGGCTGAAGTTTGAGAAACTATGAGTTCAGGATGTTTAACAATCATGAGGTTTTCAAAGCAGTCAAATGAGCAATGCAAGATGCCATCAGCTCTCTGAGCGTACCATCTGCTGGCACTCATGGCCACAGTAAGACAGATGTTAGCATGGAACTATGTGCCACACCAAAGTGTGTGTTCACATCAAGTTCCATTAGAGCAAACATAAGCAAAGGTATTTACAGTGTCAACAGGATCCAAGCACAGTGTTGGTGGAAAGGGGATGAGAAGATATTCCTTTAAGTAACAGAGAAAGACACAAAACAGCACAAAAAATTGGCTTGTTTCTGGAAAGGGCCAGTGGCAGGGGGTGGGGTGGGGGTGGGGGCCTTCAACTAATTACTGAAGGCAGATGACAGAGGCCTGAGGGACCCTCCATTAGGATCACAGGTCAAGTTCACACTGACTTTCCTCCCTTTTCACTCCCTCTCCTCTCCTATTGCACTGATTGTGTTGACAACACAGGCTTTGTAGGAAACACAAAAGCTCCCGGCTCCCTGCTCCACTACTTTCTTTTTCTTCCTCTTGGACCTAGTCCCAGTGATCAAATGCAATGCTCTCCAGGGAGGCAGACTGGCCCAGGAGCGATAAGGGGCCAATTCCTGCAGATTTGCCATTTCACGGGCAAGCTGCCACGGCCTCTACGTAAAAATAACCAGTGATGGATGTCCAGCCTCATGGAAAAGCAGTTCGGCATTATCACCTGGGAGTTGACACACAGAGAGGGAAGTAATGGGGGGATGAGGCATTGGAGCCGTGACTCCCACTGGCTGGCTTTGTGCAGAGCCCTGTGCATTTCCTTACCTTCCCTGTGGCTCTCGGAAATCGCAGCCGCCTGCCTCTGGAAGGCCTGGAGGTTTACAACTGGTGGCTTCGGAGGCTTTGGAGGAGGAGGACCCAGGGACTTGATGGGAGGCAGTTGTTTTGTTTTGAGAAGTTGATGATGCCTGTCAACTGGCTGTTTCTCTGAGCATGGATAGTAAAAAACAAAAACAAAAAAATTAAATTTTAAAAATGCAGGCTAATACTATTTCCATTTCATGGCTTCCTCCATTAAATTGACAGTCCTTGCCTCAGTCTTTCTCCCCTCTAGTCTACTGTCCTCCTACTGACCAGAGTGTCCTGATCATATCACGGGCCTGCTGCCCAGAGGAAAAAGCCTGGCTTCCTTGGCTTGACATCTACGTGTGTACTCCATCCTCTGGCATGTCAATACCACATGGCCCCAGTCCACGTTTCCAGATTCTCTTCTTACCACACTTACCATCCTATTTTCCCAACCTTCAGCCCAAATATCTTTCACTCATGCCAATGGCTTCTCAATTCTCCAAATTTGATGTAAAAAGCCATCATATATCCAAGACTTCATTCATGCCTTTCTTGGTTCTGGAATGCTGTTCCCTCACTTCTTTCTCAGATAGCTCTGATTCATTCTTTAAGGCCCTGGGTCACCAATGACACCTCCTCTGGGAAACTTTCATTGATTTTAAAATCAAGGTAAGA
This sequence comes from Canis lupus familiaris, assembly GCF_011100685.1. NCBI lineage: Eukaryota > Metazoa > Chordata > Mammalia > Carnivora > Canidae > Canis > Canis lupus. The sequence goes on along the minus strand of NC_049226.1, from coordinate 53,076,657 downwards.
ATTAACCTGTCTCTGTTTTGTATTCCCATGATGTATCCTTATTATGTCTCTATCGGTGTTGTGATATATCAGAGGGGCAGATCTATCTTCCCATTGAGTGTTGGCTCCTCGTGTGTGGGGACCAGGGTATACTGATCTCTTGCCAGCATCAAGCACAGTGCCTGCCTCCAAGGAAATGGATGGCAACTATCCCCTGAAGGGTGCTTCAGTTGCTTATGACATGCAAATAACATTGGCACTGTAAAGACGAGGGGGATTGATGCCTGATTTCTAGGACTCATAGCCTGGGACAAGCTTCAGGGCTAACTTTGTGGTATATGGGCATCTGTGGATTTTGTGGTTTTATGTCCTGGAATTTCCCAGGACAGTCTCAATTTCATGCATTTTGCCCTTCTGTGCTCAGAGGCCAAACTCCAGCAGAAAGTCCAGTATTGTGTATGAAAATTGTATCTGCCTCTTAGACTGAAAATAGCACAAAATCTTGTATGATCCATGGGCCATGATTTGGGGTTCACATAATACAATGGTTGACAACATGCACCATCCCTGGTAAAAATAAAGACGTTGGCCAGTGTTTTACAAGTTCCTCAGTGCAACTTCCACAGAGCCCTGCTGCCCTCTGGGAGCAAAGAGGGGATGGGTGGTGGTGGGGGGGGGAAGCTTCCTTCTTGCCCCTGCCAGCAGGGGTTACATCAGTCTGGTCTGAGTTCCTCTCTTCATAGGCTTTACTTATAAGTTGGGATGTCAGAAATTATAGTTCTTATCAAATTAAGGAGAAGATGTAGTGAGAATGAGTGATCCCTTACTAACTGGGTTCCTAATTTTTACCAGGCCCTGGGCTAAGAGATGGACATGGGTCATTTCGTTTAATCCCCTCAACAGCTCCATCAGGTAGGTGGCCCATCCTTCTTTCCTTCTTCCCATTCATCCTCTTTTCTTATCCCTTCATCAATAACGATTTATCTACTATTTTCCAGGCATCATTCTAGAAGTTGGGTATAGAGTTAAGAACAAGAATAGAGATAGAGGCCTGGGTGGCCCAGTGGTTGAACATCTGCCTTTGGCTCAGGGCGTGATCCCAGGGTCCTGGGATTGAGTCCCGCATCAGGCTCCCTACAGGGAGCCTTCTTCTACCTCTGCCTGTGTGTCTGCCTCTCTCTGTGTCTCTCATGAACAAATAAAAAATAAAAATCTTGAGGAAAAAAAAGAATAGAGATAGAGATCACCCTCAAGAATTTTCATTTTAATAGGGGGAGACTGAGGATACGCATGCAGACAAATAAACAAGGTAATCACAGAGACCTGTCAGGTCTATGAAAGAACTAGAACAGGCTGCTATGAAAGAGCGCAAACTGCTGATGGTGAAGTAGTGGGCTTTAGCTAAAGAGGTTATCTGAAAAAGTGTCATGTGAACTTAGATCTAAATGCAGCTACAGAAAGCTCAGAGGAGAGTTGTCTAGGAAGAAGAACAGCAAATGTAAACGTTCCGAGCATAATAAAGGCTCTTCATGGAATAGCAAGAAATCCATGTGTCCGCTCTTGAGCCAGGGGGAGACGGGCAGCAATGAGTCAGATACATAAGCAGGGTCCAGGAGGTGCAGAGCCATGAAATCAGTAGTAAGTAGTTCAGACTATTCTAAATTCAGAGGGGGAAGCATGTACTATTGTAAGCAGGAGATCCCTCCACCCACTCCTGCCCATCCATCCATCCATCCATCCACCCATTCAAGCATTCAACAAATCCTTTTTGAGGACCTACTGAACCTGGCTTTGTTCTTTTAGGTGCTAGGGATACATGGTCAAGAAGACAGTTTTTATCCTTATGTAACTTATATTTTACTGAAGTAAACAAACAGCTATGTAACAATATACCAGGTGAGGATGGGATATGAAAGTCAAAGCCATGTAAGACGACAGAGACTGATGGAGGTGGGGTAGTCATTTTAGATGGTGACTCACAAATTCCACTCACAACAGATGACACTGAGCAGAAACCATGATGAAGTGAGGGAGGGAGACATCAAAGGCCTGGGGGGAAGGAAGTATGTTCCAGGCAGAGTATCAGCAAGTACAAAGGCCCTGGGGTGGAACTAGCATGGTTTATCTAAGGGAAAGCAAGAAGGCCGGTGTGGTAAAAGGAGGAGTAAGAGAGGTAAGAGGGGCCAAATGACATCAGATGGTATAGAATGGCCAGAGTTGAACTTGAGCAGGGGAGTGCTATGGTCTAATTTATGATTTAGAGGATCACTGTGCCCACTAGGAGAAGAATCAGGTCGTAGGGGGCAAGCATGTAGAAGCAGGGAAACCAGCCGGACCACTGTGGTCCAGGAGAGAGAGGACAGTGGTGTGGACAGTGGTCTGGACAGGGCAGAGGGCAGAAATTGACTAAAGCAGGAGGATACAGAACATATTTTGCTGGTAGAACCAAGAGCTTGCTGATGCAGTGGGTGCAAAGAATGAGGGGGAAAGAAGAATAGAGCGTGGCACCTAGGCTTTTGGCTGCAGCAACTACAAGGAGGGTTGTGCTGTTTACCAGGTTGGGGCATATTGGTGATGAATCCGATTCGTAGCAGAGCAGACCAGGCCATACAAAGTTAAGTAGACTGCCCAAGCTTATGCATCTTTTTAAGATATAGAGCTAGGATTCAAACCCAAGCTTGACCAAACTTTCAATAGAATTGCAGGAGATCAAGCATTTACCCAGGCCTGAAATTACAATTTGGCAGATGGGCTTAGAATACCTGCTCTGGAGTTTGGAGCAAAACTCGCCCAGATCAAACATGACCATCAGTAAGCTCTAAATTAGAAGAACTTAGTGGCCCATCCCCTAGGCCCACGAGGATGAATTCTCACCTGGGGTCTGGCTGGCAAGTTCACTCTCATAGACAGGCTGGCAGGAGCTCCCCGCTGGGCTCCTCTCAGGGTGAGGGGTTTCTAGGCTCTTCCTGCCATGTTGAAAAAATAGAAAAGTGGGATCTTCAGGTGATTTTCTTTGGGCCACCGAGTAACTCTGGGAAGGTAGGGTCTGGGCTCCTTCTGTTTCCAGCTGTCTCCTGGGTTCTTTTGGAGTAAGCCCTCTGCTTTGCTGCTCCTCCGGATGGAAGCCCCTGTTTGTATAACTGGGAAGGAAAGAAGCTGAAGACATCTCATTTCGAGATGACACCTTCTCCCAGTTCCAGAGCTTGTCTTTGAAGCTATCTGTCACTGCTACTCTCCTCTCGTTGGTTATCTCAGCACTTGACTGACTCACGTCTAACAGCAGAGAAGTTTTCTGTAAATTCACTGCAGAACCAGGAGACCTCTCTGGAGGTCCTGGGGAATTCGGACATTTCTGAATCTTGCTCCCCTGGGCCACTTTCATATCCTGGAGTTTAAGAAGCTGGGGTTCAGCACTAGAACAGCATAGTGGGAGCGGATTGTGGTTGGGCAAGAGGGGTTTCCCATTGGCCAAAGTTCTTGTTGACTGTGTGTTTCGAATGCCACCCTTTCGAGAAACACCTGCTGAGAATTTAATAGGTCCTGGAGGAGGTGGCGCATCAAACTTTTGAAATTTAGCTCGAAGTTCCTTGAAGTTTCTTAGCCCTTCCTAAAGCGTAAGAAAAAAAAAGTCTCATTACTCTAGGGAAAAAAACTGATTAGTTGACTTCACTGCACATGTAAGTGCTGATACAACACCATTGCTTAGTGGGCCGTGTCAGCTGGTAACACGACCTCTATGTGAGGTGCAATGAAAACAAATGTCTCCTCTTTGAAACACTTCAGGTCTGTTTAATTCCGTCACAACACGTAAAGGATACTTATAAAGGAGACAGTATTGACAATTGCTGATAAAGCCCTTGATACAGATTCTTGGTGGTGCCTTGTTGCCTCTACAAGTTCTAAACCTCCTAGCACAGCATTCAAAGTTCTTCATAATCTGGTGGGATTATGGTCTCCAGCCACAGCCCACCACAACTACCCTTAAACCAAATGGCATTATCATTTTCTAGAAATCTGTACCATTGACCACCCTGACTTTGCTTATATGTTCTTGCTTCACAAAATTCACCCTCCACCTAACTTGTCAGTTGCTCTCTTGCAACTTCGATGCCCACTTTTCTCCAGGAAGCCTTTCCCTGGGCTGACAGGTAGAGCTAACTTCTTCCCGGTCTCCTCGTGCTTCCATAGCTCTGGTTCTCTTGGCTGTTGAACTTAACTTTGGAACTAGACAGGTCTACATTTAAATTCTGACTCTGTTCTTTATCATCTAGGCAAATAACTCTGGGAAATGTGATATTAGCTCTCAGCATAGTCTCATCATGGAAAGAAGGGGTCAAGTGGTAAAAGGGTTAGGGCCACTATGCGTGGAGTGTCCATCACGGTGCCAGCAAGCCCGGGATAAATCAGAGCTATTTGGAAGAGGCTAGCTGATGCTCTTGTGTTTTGACTCTCCTTGGGAGAGTGTGCTCTACCTTCTGAGCTGAATTCAGTATATGAAAACAGTCGTAGGGGGGATCCCTGGCTGGCTCCACAGTTTAGCGCCTGCCTTTGGCCCAGGGCGCGATCCTGGAGTCCTGGGATCGCGTCCCGCGTCAGGCTCCCAGCATGGGGCCTGCTTCTCCCTCCTCCTGTGTCTCTGCCTCTCTCTCTCTCTCTATCATTCATAAATAAATCAATAAATCTATCTATCTATCTGAAAACAATGGTAGGAATAGCAGCCCAACCCTTGTGGCTGAGGAAGGATGTGCCTGGCATTACCCGGGCCGGGGGTGGTCTGGCAGGTAGGATGGGGCTTGCCTCCTGCTCAGTGTTGTTCCCACTGCTCCCCTTTTTTCTCACCAGGTCTGATTTAGTTTTATAACTGCACTTTGCCATCTCCCCAGGAAGAAGGAAGGGGTGGAGGTAGAGTATGAGCGGACAGCGCATGGAGCTCTTTCAGAGAGCCACTGTCTTCTCCTGGTCATCTTATAAAGGGCTGAGTTTTGTGTAGCAAGAGAATCTCCACACCATTCGCTTCTCGTTTTGCCATCTGAGGGAATGCTGGGTGACCTTTTCTCACCATGTTTACAGTTGACTCACACCTGTCCTCCGAAGATTCAGGGATGGAGGGAAGTTGAAGTAGCAAGAAGCAGGTGTCTGGGAGCTTGCTTGTATGCTCTCTCCCCCAGGCTGCCTGCCTCCAGGCCCTCCCTTCCTCTCTATCACACTCATACACACTCACACACACGTACACATTTATAGTTTTTTTCCCCCATGAATTGCTAAGTCTTGATTTCTTTTTTTTTTTTTTTTTTAAATTTTTATTTATTTATGATAGTCACACAGAGAGAAAGAGAGAGAGGCAGAGACACAGGCAGAGGGAGAAGCAGGCTCCACGCACCAGGAGCCCGATGTGGGATTCGATCCCGGGTCTCCAGGATCGCGCCCTGGGCCAAAGGCAGGCGCCAAACCGCTGCGCCACCCAGGGATCCCTAAGTCTTGATTTCTTAAATAGATTTCAACCAGAGGTCAAATTAATTCAACTATACTTCCTCTCCCCTGATGTGAGGGAAGCCAGCACTGGGCATGGAACCAGGACAGCTGAGTAGGAGGCTCTGCTCTGCCATTTTCTAGTTCTATGCCTTGGGCAATTCATTTCCCTGAGCTTTATTTTCCTCACTATAAAAAGGGACTACTCTACTAACAGTGGAAGGTTATTGTAAGGATCAAAGGAGAGAGCTGTAGACCTACCACAGTGGTTTATATTTTTAAAATTGTGGTAAGATACACGTCATTTAAAATTCACCCTCTTAACCATTTTATACGTATGATTCAGTGGTATTAAGGGCACTCACATTGCTGCAAATGTCCAGAACCCTTTTCATCTTGCAAAACTAGAACTCCATCACCATTATGCAGTAGTTCTCCACTCCCTACGTCCTACCCCCAGCACTCACCATTCTACTTCCTTTCTCTATGATTTTTCAAGTAGCTCATATAAGGGGAATCATACAGTAATTATCTTTTTGTGACTGGCTTATTTCACTTAGCATACTGTCCCTGAGGTTCATTCATGTTGTGGCATGTGGCAAAATTTTCTTTTTTAAAACTGAATAATATTCCATTGTATGTATATACCACATATTGTTTATCTATTCGTCTGTTGGTGGACACTTTCTTTGCTTCCACTTTTTAGATGCTTTAAATAACATTCCTATAAAGATGGATATGCAAATCTCTCTTTGAAATCAGGTTTCCATTCCTTTTGGGTATTTGCCCAGAAGTGGAATTACTGAATCATTATTGTAATTCTATGTTTAATTTTTTGAGCAACGACCATACTGTTTTCTATAACAGCTGTACCATCTTACACTCCTACTAACAGAACATAGGATTTCAATTTTTCCACATTCTTGTAACATAATATTTTTATAGCAGCCATCACAATAGATGGGATGTGGTCAGTGGTTAATATTTTTAAAGGAATGTAATGATGATTATTTTTAGCTCTTCACTATCTGAAGCCATATGAGCTATAGTTATTATTGGGTGGTAGATTTTAGTCTCTGCAGGGATGTTAGGAAAAACCCTAGCAGGAAATGGAATTATTCATTGATTCCCTCCAAACCCAAATCCTGCGTCAAGGTCACTGGTTCAGGAGGAAGTAAGCTTGATGATATCTCTTTCAACAAATGCTCATTGTGTGTCCATGATGTGGGCAAAAACACTATTTTAGACAAGGGTTCAGCTATTAAATATTATATTCTAAGGTCAGGGAGAGACAGAAAATAAGCAAATACACATGAAAATATTAGAGACAGAAGCCATGTGGAGAACTGAATACCAAATTAAACAGTGGGTGGCTGGGTACCCACCAATAATTTTCCGAGCTCTCTTAGGGAAGTCATTCCCTTTCCAGAGCGGAGTTGTCTATCGCATAAGACTGTTGGCCCAAGTGAGCACCAAAGTCCCTCTAGCGCTAAAGTTTGGATTTTACTTTCTCTATTATGGGAAATAGTTGTGACACAATCTGTTGTTGATCATCACCTCTAGAGGAGAGGTCAGGGTTGAGGGCATGAGGCAAAGTACATGAGGATGGGTTGGGTGGTGCTCGGGGCTCACTCTAATGAAAACCATGATCCATTTTTCTGGACCCACAGCAGGTCTGTCTCCACATCCTACTAATGTCAAGTGTTTTTGTTTTGTTAAATAGGCTCGATGCCCAGCATGAGTCCCACGTGGGGCTTGAAGTTAAGACCATGAGATTAAGACCTGAGATGAGATCAAGAGTCAGACACTTAACCAACTGAGCTACCCAGGCACCCCACTGATGTCAAGGCTTAAGAAGCCCACAAACCCGTCCCTTCTTCATGCCATGGCCACTATCTCTGAGTCATCCTCACACATTGCAATGACTTCCTTGTGGTCTGTCTGCTTCTACTCTGGGTCCTTCCAATCCATCACTTACCCAGCTATTAGACAAACCTGATGAAACACACATCTGATCATGTATGTCCCCCGTTTAAAATTCTTCAGTTTGGCTTCCCCAAAGCTTTCACATCAACTGAAACTCTCTTGCATAGCACATAAGGCCCTCCCCCAAATCCCAACTCTGTTCATTTTCGGACATGATAGTGGGCCCTTCCCTAACACGTTTTCTTCCTTCTGGCCCTGAGTTGCCCAAGTTTTCCCACCTATTCTGCTCTTTCATGCCTATGCCTTTGAATGTACTATTTCTTCTGCCTGGAATGCCCATCTCTCTCCCAATTTCTGGAATTAGAAAATTGCTGCTTGTTCATGATTCAACTCATGTCACCTCAAAATGTGCGTTGGTTTACTGCTATGTGCTAGGAATGAGGGTTACAATGGTGAGTTAGCATTCCTGACCTTTCAGAGCTAGTGAAATGAGGAAGCAGACACAAACTGATCACTTTAGTGTAGGAGAGATGGTTATTCAATACACAGCGTGACATCTGTGAGAACACAGAGAGTGGGTCATGACAGACGAATGGATAAAAAAAATGTAGCAGGGCTACAAAGAAGGTTCTGTAAAAAATGACTTAGTTGGAAGAGGCAGGCAAGTGAGAGTGGCAGGAAAGGTGGCCCCAATAGCAAGAAGAGCAGGAACAGAGAAGGCGTGGCAGTGTGAAGCAGCATAGTGTAGATGGAAATAAGCAATTCTATGTTACTGAAGCCCTAGTGTTCCATATGGGAAGCTGGACGAGAATGTCAAGGCCAAGTCCCCTTAAAGTAATTAGGCTTAATCTTCAGAGTAGTTGGGGAGCTACTAATAAGTTTTACACAGGGCTAGGACAAACTTTGGTTTATATTTCATGCAGATTAGAGACCAGGAACTAATTAGGAGGCCAAATAAAAATGATAAAAGGTGGGAGTTGGACAGTGTTGGTAGGAATGGAAAAGAGAAATGTGCAGGGGGTGGTATGGACCAGACCCAGAGAGGGGAGGGAGGACTGCAGGATGATTCCTGGGTTACTAAATTGAGTAAGAGGATGGATGTTGGTTCTTGAAACTAAGACTGAGGACAGAAAATAAAAGTACTGGGGAGAAATGATGGCCAGTTTTGGATGTGATGGTTTGCCTTCTTAGGGGAGGCATCTAATAGGTAGTTATTTTGGGGTACCTTTTGGGGGTTAGAAATTTAAATTGGTATTTATTCACTTCTTGGTGAGCACAGAGCTTAAAAATATGAACCCTGGAGTCCAGCTGCCTGAGTTCAAATTCCAGTCCTGCCATTAATTGGCTTTATGACCCTGAGCCAATGACCTAAACTTTCTGTATTTGTTGCTTTATCTGGGGTAATAATTGTACTCCACCTCTTAGGGTTGTTGTGGTAGGTAGAATGATGGACCCTTAAAGAGATCCACATCCTAATCCATGAAACCTGTCACTTGCATGCCAGAGGGACTTTCTGGGTATAATTAAGTTAAGGATCTTCAGATGGGGAGATGATCCTGGATTATCTGGGTGGGCCCAATGTAATCATAAGGGTCCTTGTAAGTGGAATGCAAGACACAAGGCCATAGGACAATGAAACAAAGATGAGGGTATGAGGGATGAAGATGCAATATTCTGATTTTGAAGATGGAGGAAGATCTAGGAGCTAAAGAATGCAGGTAGCCTCCAGAAGCTGGAAAAGGAAACAGATTTTTCCTAGAGCCACCAGATGGAACACTGTCCTGCTAACATCCTGATTTTAGGTATCTGGCTTCTGCAACTGTAAGATAATAACTTCGTGCTATTTTAAGCTACTCAATTTGTGGTCATTTGGTGCAGAACTAGGAAATGAATACAGTAGTATGAGGATCTAATTAATAAGTACATGTAGAGCATTCAGAAGGCAATAATAGGTGTCACTACATTTTAGCTCTTGTTATTTATAGGTGGTTGCTGTGACCATAGGGCTGGATAGGATCAGCTGGATAGGAAAACGTGTGCTGGCATCAGAGCCATGGACAATAGCAGAGGGCAAGAAAAAGGCCTGAGAAGAAACAAAGAGGTAAGAGTTAATCAAGAGATAGGGCAGCCCAGGTGGCTCAGCCTTTTAGTGCTGCCTTCAGCCCAGGGCATGATCCTGGAGACCCCGGATCCAGTTCCATGTCAGGCTCCCTGCATGGAGCCTGCTTCTCCCTCTGCCTGTGTCTCTGCCTCTCTCTCTCTCTCTCTCTGTCTCTGCGTCTCTCATGAATAAATAAATAAATAATCTTTTTAAAAAAGAGAGATAAAGAGAAGGGATGGTCAGTATTAATGAAGAACTAGTGCCCAGTAGTGGCTAGTGCAGCAGAGAAGTTCTAGAAGATAAAGACTGAAAAATGTCTGGTGGATGGATATTGCAAAAGAATGCCATCACAGCAGCAAAGGGTCCCAGAGTGAATGAGAGGGGAAGAAAAAATAAATGACTAGCCCCCCTCTCTCTCTCTCTCTTTTAAGGAAGCTGGCAATGACAAAAGGAGGAGAGGGGATAATTAGAATGGGATTCAGGATCAACTGAAGGTTTTAACTAATTTTTCTTTCTAGTGAATCTTTCCCTAACCCAGATCCTGGAAAGCTCAGAACTCTACTTCCCTCTGTCAGCTAGACCTCTGCCAAGCAGAGGCATCCAGGCAGGGATGGAGGATGAGCACAAGGATTGCAGGTCATGGAAGAGCAGATCTCTGGGGAGCAACCATAGACGCTCCCGTGCTGTGTATTGGGGAGTAGCAGGAATGTGTTCCTACCAGAATAATCCCATGTGGATGCAAGACTTCTCGCTTACCTGTAGCATACCAGCTCATTCCTGGCCCTTCTGAAAATTCCTAAAATAATCTATCATAAACCCCCTTCTGTTCAAACTGGCAGCAACAGATTTGGTTATCTACAGCAAAAAACACTGCCTAATACATTCTGGTTTGCTTTTCCTCCCATCACCTATCAGCACTCAACCTACTGCTATCTCCCTCCATCAGGATGTAAGTAAGCTCCTTGGGGACAAGTGCTTTGTCGGGATGGTTCACTGCCTTAACACAAGTGCCTGGAAGCATATTGGCCCATAGAGGGTGCTCAGTAAAAATGTGGTGAATGAGTAAATCCTTGACGTACAAGTCTTTTAGCAGCCCTTCAAGGCAGGGACAGTGTCTTCTTTATCTTGGTACCACCATTACTAGTGCCAGGGCTTACAAAATGTTTGGTGAATGAACTGGTAAATGAACATTTAGAAAAATTCGCAGGTTCGTATAATTCATGAACTGTAACTGTACAGAATTTTGTTTTTTTTTTTCCCTAAGTACAGCTTAGAATGCACACAGAAACAAATTCTTTAATTGCTGTGATACCAGAAGTCAACCCCGAAAATAGCCCTGAAGATAGCCTTGGCACATCTGATCTGGACTGGGCATGCTTTGAATACCTCATCTGGGAAGCAAAGGCCAAAACAATCTCAAGAGATGTTGTGAGAACAACCTAGGATAAAAGACAGTGGTGTCCTCTAAACACAAAGAGTTTATTTCTTTGATGTGGAAATTGACCAAGGGGTAGCAACCCGCCAGGAGAACAAAGACGTTGCTATTTTAGACACATGAGGAGACCAGTGTGAAGTAGTCATAAACCTGAATGTCAGTTCTTTAAATGCAGTATTATTATATCTACATGAATATATTTAAGCCCAACTAGGGGACAAGACTCCATCAGACACATGTCTCTCATTCAATATTTATTTTATACAAATCTAAGAAATGATAGTAACAAAAGTATGCATTTATGCCTCTTTCACACACACACACTTTATATGACGTTACTACATGCCAGGCTATATTCTATTCATTTAACTGATTTAAACCTTATGTCTAGCCCAGTGTTTTCCTAAGATACAGACCAGAATATTGAGGCATTGTGAGGCTAAGCAACCTGTCCAAGGTCACAGCAAGAATCGTCAAAGATGGGATCCCTGGGTGGCTCAGTGGTTGAGCATCTGCCTTCAGCCCAGGGCGTGATCCCAGAGTCCTGGGATTGAGTCCCACGTCAGGCTCCCTGCAGGGAGCTTGCTTCTCCCTCTGCCTGTCTCTGCCTCTCTCTCTGTGTCTCTCATGAATAAATAAATAAAATCTTAAAAAAAAAAAAAAAAAAAAGAATTGTCAAAGCTGGGATTCAAACTCACATAATCTGGGTTCAGAACCCATGCTCTATCTTGGACAGCATAAACCAAAAGATTTGTTGGTGGATTTAGATTTTTTTCTTTTTCTTTTTTTTTAAGGAAAAGGCTAATATTTGATCAGAAGAATATAAATACTATACTACTAGCTTCCTAGGAAGTCTCTTTATACTTTGCCAGTTTCAGAGAATTGATAACTATGTTTTTTCCTCTCCTATCCCTATCATCCTTATTAACAACTCTTATGTATAATCTCTACAATAACCCTACAGAGTAGGTATTGTTACTGCCTCATTTTACAGGTAGAGATTGAATAACTTTCCCTAGTTTACAGTTAGAAATTAGGAATTTGAATCTGAGTCTATTTGACTATAGCATTGATCTTACCTATTCTGCTAATATGCCTTATTTATAAATTTAATTTACAATTCTTTTGTTATCTCACTGACTTTTCATGATCAATTTCACATGTCACACTAATTTTAGAAATTATATAACAAGTGTACCTCTAATCATATTTTTTAACAAATAATGATTCCAGCAACCAATTTGCATTTGCCTTTAAAACACTCTCTAAGACATTTTGTTATTTACACAGAGATGAGCAAAACATTGGATCTAATGTATTGCTCTAATGGGATTTTTAAAATTTTTAATAAGTTATATGACTTTGTGACTGTGCATCTTGGATTTTCAAGGTAGTTCGGATTTAATGTAATTTAAAAGTGATGCAAAGATGCAGAACCAGAAAACAAAATATAATTTAGTGCTGTACCCTTTCAAAATAGATCTGCAAATGAGAATCAGTCCTGTGTCAAATCACATATCCTCACTCCTGGTTTATAAAATATGGTACAGACAGCTGCTCCACCCTCTCTGGAGTTTCCCTGTCTTGGTGGTCTGCTTGGTAACCCTCTCCCGGGTCACAGCTCCCTGGGCTTCCATCTACAATGGCATGCTTCACACCACATGTAAGCTGCAGTGAACACAGACTGCCAGTGCTCATAAATTAGTGACTCAAAAAGTGAAAGTAGGCATAAAAATATACATAAAATAAGTTCCAAAAGGAGAAGACCCTGTTTTGGTGCATATTTCTTGATTTAAGAAAAGATGACTCATTTCTGAATTTCTGCAAATTGCTGAATATTGCCTTCGGGGAGGGAGGAACAATGGCAGCATCCATGGCCATGGTTTATCACACATTTCACATTCTTCTCCTGATAAGCAAATATAAGAGCCTTCAGGAAAAACACAGACTCCAAATCCAAAGCACAGAGAAAGGCAGCAGAATTTAAGAAATTATGAGCCCAGAAAAAGAGGCAGTAATGGCTGTCAAACCCTTCCTAAGATGGAAAGAAAGAAAAGTCGATTAAAAATAGCATCTGACTCATCCTTCATGAATAAAAGAGCTTCGATCCAACCTTCACTACTACAAGAGCTATAATGATGGCAAAACGGCCTATGTTCCTGGTACCAGTGATTAATTCCAAAGCCCCCAGGAAGGGGTGGGAGCAAGAGAGCAGAGAAATGCTGTTTGAATCCTCCTGCCCGCCCCCTGAATGGACACAGGACAAAAACGTTAAAAGCTTCCATCATAAAGGTGTAAGAATCAATAACTGCCCACCCTATTTAACCCATCAGGCCAGATTAGGACTTTTCATCCTTCAGTTTATACATGGGCAAGTGTCCCAGCTCTGCTAGATGTGTGACCTTGAGCAAGCTACTGAATTTCTCTGCATCTGTAAAATGGGGCTAATACTGCCCCCCACCTGGGGCTATCAAGTTTCACTTATGTGTGAAAGCCTCATAAGTATCTGGCCCCTGGCAGGTGAGTTCTGGGTAAGACAGCTACTCCTCTAGTTGGAACCTCCATGCTGCATGTGAAAAAGGAGAGATCTAGAGCTCCCCAGGCTCCCCATAAAATCCTTCCTCCTCCAGTTGTGACACTGCCCAATGTTGACTCTCCAAGCGCCCAAGTCCTGCATGGTCTTAATAACCACCAAGCCCTGCTCACCACTACACCCCTGCAGCACTATTAAAGCTGCCTAGAGGTCCCAATTCTTATGAGTGGGCACTAAAGTAATGACTCCTGTTTCTGTAAAGCCACTAGGCCTCACATCTCTGTTTACCTCAGTCGTCATCTGAAAGCCAAGCTAGTCCATTAACAGAGGGCCCCATCTCCCAAAGATCTCTTTAAATGTCCCCAGCTGATCCCCAACACTTCCATGAAGTTCTCTGCAACTCAATCAGTGGTTAGAAAATCCCTCTCGTCCTCCACCTGTTCTGTGAACACACCTGCCACCTCATTGCTCTAACTCAAACTCATACCTCAAGACCCAGCTTTCCTTGATGCTCTCTCAAGTGTGTCTTTTTTCTCCTATACTCCTCTACTCCTGGGCCAGGAGGTGGGGCAAGTGTTCAGTTAGCTCCTCGCTGCTGCTTCCACATCATTTCTTCCTCACAGATCCCAGCTCCCACTGACGGTGTACCGAACTAAACCCATTCCTTCTTATTGAAGTTGTCGTTGATATTTCCGGCCATTCTCCTTCATTTACTGAAGATTTTAGCACCTGACTTATTCCTCTCCCTCCAGTACCATTCCCATGACAATAAGAAAATTTAGAATCCATATAGATAACCCTTCCAAGAGGCTGATTTCATTACTGGACAGTCTTATCTTCCACTGTATCTCAGCCACCACTCTGCATGCATACAGCTTAGACTTCATTATTACCAATAACTGGTCTCCAGCACATCAATTTCAAGGATCTTCCTCCTGGATCACCATCTCTTCTCTCACCCTCTTGCCCCTCCTGGTACCCCATTTCTAGAAGATTGCTGGCTCCACCAAGTGAATCCCTGGGCCTCAATACTTCTTCCCTGTCTACTATCCCCCATAGCCTGAAACGTCTTTCTTCTCAGACCTCGTTTGGCAATGTTTTTAGATCTGGCTGTGCACTGGAATGTCCTGAGGACTTCTGAGCCTGCCCCCTGAAGCAGAATATCTGGGGAGTCCATATTCTGGAGTGCTTACTGTATGGTCAGCTCAGCACCTGGTCCAAGGAATAGATTGGGGAACATGTCTTCTAGCATCTCATCTGCATATCTCTTGCAGTCTCTTGCCTCTCACTTCTTCCCACGTCCTACTGCAATTACTCAGGTAGATGTCCCATCTTTTTTGAAGGCAGGTAGGAAATTGTACTTATCTTTGTAGAGCTCACGGGCTCAAGCATGATGCTTTACTCTTAGTAAATACTCAATAAGTAGTTGCCAAACTAGTACTAAAAATAAAACGAATGCATTTCTTGGGTAATGACCTAGAGGGAACATTCTTTAAAAGGGCTATCTTGGGATCCCTGGGTGGCGCAGCGGTTTGGCGCCTGCCTTTGGCCCAGGGCGCGATCCTGGAGACCCGGGATCGAATCCCACATCGGGCTCCCTGCATGGAGCCTGCTTCTCCCTCTGCCTATGTCTCTGCCTCTCTCTCTCTCTCTGTGTGACTATCATGAATAAATAAATAAAATCTTAAAAAAAAAAAATAAAAGGGCTATCTTTAGAGACTTACACATGAAATCCATGCTAATGGTGCATCTAAAAATGCAGGTTGGATCACATTCTCCTCTGTTCAAACCTTCCAATGGGTTCCCATTATCTTGATGATAAATTATATATTCCGTAGCCATACATATGAAGCCCCCTGATCTTTTCCTGCCTCCATCTCCAGCTTTGTTTCCCGCCACTTCTAGCTCACGCCTTCAGTACAACTAGACTTGCCCCCATGCAGTTGTACATGCTCTTCCCTCTGCCTGGATGCCTTTTCTGTAGTTATTTGCCTAGCTAAACTTATTCTGAGATTCAGCTGAGCTATCAGCCCCTCCCAGGAGTCTTTTCCAGTGTTTAGGCTGGGCTAATACCTGCTCCCTGCTCCATAGCACTCTTGGTTTAACTGTCTATGTGTCTGCTTTCTCCGAACCCCATTTATAGGGACATCCTCGGAGTGTGGACCAGACTGTACTCTTTTCCACTCATGTGTCTGTCACCATGCTTAGGTACATGGAATGTAGATGACAAGTATTTTTTAATTGAACTGAGCTGATTAGAAAGCATTGGATGCATTTATCGATAGAAGGGATTGCAGAAAATTAGGAAGAATTCTAGAAGAAATAATATGAACAGTGTACTGAATTCTGAGTATGCTACATCTTATTGTGTTAGCATGGTTCCAAGCCCTGTCAGAACAGCAACATGTGAACTTCGTCTCAATCACTGTTATCCTTACAATGGGCTTTCTAGGTGCACCTCTGCAAAGCAGGACAAAATCAAGGGTCAGGTTTGCTTAGGTCTGCTAAAGTAAAGGAAATTTTTAACTTTTCATGTTTGTGGGCCTTGCTCCTAGGGATGCTAGATTTTATCATTTACCAAGGTCAAAATGACTCAGCAAAACCTCAAAGCATGGGCTCTATTTCTGCCTTGAGCACACATTGTACATCTGCTTTGTTAAAAATAAATAACCATATAGGAGTATTCCAAACATACAGATAAGAAAAAAACTCCTCGATTCTCAGAAGATTAAAGTCATACAGCCTTATAAACTAAAAGCAGAAGATAAAGTGTAACTTTCTGGACTCTCTGGTCAGGATGATTTGTAACTTATGTAAAAACAAACAAAAACAGAACAATATAATCCTGTACCAAATGTTCTGGAGCATTCTCTTCTTTGTGAAGATTCTGTATCCTGGCCTATCCTAACTTGGGCTCAAATACAACTTTTTACCTTTTACTTTCAAATTTTAAAAATGTTGGTTCATTTTGCATTAACATTTCCTATTGCTAATGGGTGTCTGAGCTAAGGTTAGGGAACTCAGCCCTGATGCCAGTGGTTTTTTTTTTTTTTTTTCTGTTATTGTTGTTGTTTTTAAAAAAACTTTTTACTTTGGAGTGATTTTCGGTTTACAGAGAAGCTGCAGAGATGATCCCACCTGGCCTCATCCAGGTGGCTAACATGACACCCAAGCTGCTTGGTGTGGCACCAAGGACAAGGGTCAGTGACATTGAAACGAACTCTGCTGTAGCATGCCTTTTCTCCAGGGACAGGTTTTCCTTCGCCCACTCCCAAATTTATCCAATAATCATTCGTTGTAGGCATACGATGGGTCATGTAAATGAGTAAGACAGACACTGGCCTTGCCATGATGGGTCCGTATGGAAAAGATGGACAAGGAAACCAACTGACAGTAACAGGCCCCCATGGTCACAGCTGTGACAGGGCAGCACCAGGTGCTGGCAGGGGGGAAGCAAACAAGGCTCAGAGAGTACAAGGAGTACAAGGATCCTGCCAGAGAAAGCCAGATGTGGAGAACAGGCTGGGACACACGACACGCAGGAGACATTTGCACCACGGGAGGTCTGGGAGGGCCTGGCAAGTCTGGGTTTCCCGAGTGGGGTCTGCGGTTGAAATGTCAGATGGGGAGGGAGAGAAATGGGCCGGAGTTCACCTGAAAGGCCCTGCAAGCTGTGAAAAACTTACCAACACATGTTTGCATCTTCTGGTTCAGAATACCTTCACAGACTGTACAGGGAGAGGGTGAATTAAAAATCAGTATTCTGCAGCCTCCAAATGCCCTCAATCAAAACATTGATCCCTCAAGCACAGAGGGGAAAAAAAGGAAAAGGGTGGTGAAAAAATGAGGTTCATAACACCTTCTAGAAAATCATCAAATAAGACCCCCCTCAAAAACAAAACAACACAGTGAGCTCCAGATTGCTTCAAGATATGAAAAGGTTTCTGGTTAACACTGTATTTTGTGGTGGGGGTGAGGAGGGTATCAGGGGAAAAATCGGGTTAAACATTCTCAGATGCCGGGTTCAAAGTGCAACTCCCAGCAAAAGGGCTCCAGTTGGACGTAGCTGGCAGACTGGGGATACAGTCCTGAAATCAGAACGGATGATCTCTGCACACAGGCCAGTCCTCGAATTACTCAGCTCCCAGCCTCCCTATCACATTCCCTTGGCTCCTTTGGCACCGCAATTTGGGGTAAGAGCCAGGAGGCATCCCTGAAATCTGCTGCTAGCAAGTTGGAAAAATTGAATACAGAACGTCCTTATCTGAAGGGTCTTCCTGCCCTCCTCGCTGCCCTCTCAGGCCCCCTGCAGAACAGTCGCTCAGTGTCCTTGAGGTTTATGACAGTTTTACTTAAAGTGCAATTTACAGAAACCTAAAAAGTGAAGGTTAAAGAACTTCTTTGAGCCACTTTACTGCCTTCATCTCCTCCAGCTTTTGATGTAAACTCCTTAGCCAACATGGTCATTTTAATTTCTTGAGTTTGTTTTACATGTTAGAGTCCCAGCTGCATGAAGAAACAATCAAAGAATTCAAAGACACCATTGCAAAGGCAATTGGGACAGATTTTACAGGTGTTAGAGGGGGTTTTTTTGTTTCTTTCTTTCTTTCTTTTTTTTTTTTTTTTTTAATGTAGGTTCCACGTCCAGCCTGGAACCCAATGTGGGGCTTGAACTCACGACCCTGAGGTCAAGACCTGAGCTGAGATCAAGAGTCAGACATTAACCAAGTGAGCCACCCAGGCACCCCTCATTTTGTTCTTTAAATAAGAGAAAATGCAGCCTGTCTGGTCTCCTGTCTGTTCAGTACCTTCCTTCTCCAATACCAGTAATGGGCATCATCTCTGAGATCTGGCGTGCCCATGTCATCATAGTCAGGGACTGTCAATCTCCCTCCCACCACACCAACCACCCCATTCACTGAGCCTGTACCACTGCAATCAGTGCTTTCCAGACAGAAGCTCAGAATCTCCTAAAAACCTGACCTATAAAATCTCCCCATTTTATAGGTAAGAAAACTGAGGCCTGGATAGTGAGCAGTTAAGTTTATAGATTACAAACCATGCTGTAGACTGGAGTCTGTGTTCAGATCCTGGCCTTGCCACTTTTAGCCAGTAGACTGAACCTTTACCTTCACCACCTCAGCTCTAGTTAATAACATGGCAACAGTAACAGTATTTATACCATTGTTGCCTGTTTATTTGGGCAAACCATGTTAAGGTTTAGCAGTGCTTGATGCACAGTATATTTTCCATAAATGCTGGCTAAATATTACTACTATCATTACTGTTGTGACTGTTGCTAGTCGAAGTTGCATAGTTACTAATTGGTAAATTTGGATTTTTAAATGAGGTCTGATTCCAAAATTTAAGCTCTACAGTACCACATTGGGAACATTTTGTTTACTCTTCCACTATGGCCAAGTCGCTTGCCTACAATTAGAGAGCTAATAAAATGCCATCCTGACCTTCTGACCCCACTCCCCCAGCTCTCTCTGACACACCACCACAGCCTCACCTGTTGCCTTCAAACGGTCAAAAAATGCAACCGAAGAGCGTCTGCAAGGCCTTTTAATCTGGAACAAAAATTTCTTCAGCCAAAATTGAAGCTCAACAGTCTTTGTGCTTTCTAAATATGTATTCTGCTAATCCACTCACTAAACCTCAGAATCTCCTTTATCAAAGAACTGGAGAAGCCAGAGCCACTCGTGAGAGAGCTTCATAGCAGCATTAGTCACACCCGGTCCCTGACAGAGGCCCGGGCACTAGCTCCCAGTCTCCTTCGCCCTGGGAGGTTGCCAGCCTTGCAAGGCTGATGCCACATTTGGCAGCCCAGCTGTGTCCCAGGAAAGAAGCATCCTCAGCCTCTCAGAGGGAACCGTGAACTGATGGAAAGTCATAGAACTGCATGTGGGGATAGGAAAGCAGTGACCAGGAGAGGCCGGGATCCACCTTTGGCTCTTGCACTCACTAGATGTGTGTCAAGTTGAGGCAGGTGCTGTAGATCTCTTCACCCCGGCAAGAGAGGATGCTGATTTACAGGAGAGTTAACAGATGCTTTTTGCAGGAGGAAGGGATTGGGTCACAGTAATCTCAGTCTAGCCATCCTTCCTGCCTTCTTCATTCAGTAGCTTATTCAGTCAACAAATATGAAGCCTCTAAAAGAGATCTGAACCTGCTCCACCATGTCGCACACCTGCAGGAGCACTAGCCACATTGCAGTCACACAGACCACTCATGCACATTGCCATGTGAACAGCTTCTCCTGGACTGGTGGGACTCAGGGGCCCACTGCAGATAGAAGGGGTGACAGTGGCAAACAAGCGTTCTCTGTCCTAGTGGCACGTACAAGCAAATGCACTGCTTTAAAAGTCAACGGACATTATTCATTCAATAACTAGTTGAGTGCCTATGATGCACTAGCTCACGATCTAGGCATGTGAAGGTGTGACCTAAAGCATACTACAGGTATATTATTAACAGTTTATTTTCCTCTCATGGTCCCCTCTAAGTCTGATGGTTCTGGAAGCTTCCATTCTTATCTCCCCTAGTTCATGCCCTGCACTGGATGCACTCTTCTGTTACCTGTTCATCCTTGGGTTTCCTAACATAGTGCCCGGAGCAGAGGAGACAGTACTTACTATTTGTTGGAGAAATGCCTCCCTCTATGCCTTTGCACACATTTCACCCACTGCCTTGAGTGCTTTCCTCCCTTTTTCTTGTCTCAAAAATGTTCATCTTGCTTAGCTCAGCTGCAGCTCCTTGAGGAAGACTTCCCTCAGGTATGGAGGAAGAGGTGGCGATCCCCCTGTGCTCTAAGAAGTCCTGCATTTCTCTCAACTGCGTGTTTGTTACACTGTTACTTCAAGTACAGCAATAGGATTAAGAACATGGGCTCTGGGACTGAAAAGTCTTAGATTGGAATCCTAGCTCTAGGAATTCGGGCTCTGTCTCCTTGACAAAGCTATTTCAGTTCGTGGTTCCCTATTTCCTGATGAATAGAATGGGCACACAACTATTCACATTCTAGGACTGCCAAGGGCATCATCACCAGCCCAGTGCCTGGCACAAAGGAGGCCCACAGGAATGGTATTTTGAGGAAGAGAGTTGGGATATGGATAGTGAGACAGAGGATGATGATGATGAGGAGGACAGGGAGAATGATATGGATGATGATCATGATTATCATGGTGATTTGGACTATGATGAAATGATTATCTGTGACAGGGCAGGGAGCACACACTTGGGAAATAAATTTGCACAGGGTTAGTTGGCCTGATGGGTTCAGGTAGGAAAATTGTATCTGTTCTAATGGGTGGCCATTTTAGTTTCTAGTAATAAAAATGCTTACATGTTGGCCTCCCTCTTCCTCGGACACGCAGTATCCATAGATTTTCTCAGAGCTTACATTCTGGTCTACTGCTTGGTCCTACTCATTTTGTGAAATGACTCTCTCCCTCATTGCCCACTCTATTTTCCCACCTTGTACCCCAGCCAAGCCAACAATGCTAGTTCAGAACAATGGACAGCAACACAGGACTTTCCCCCTCCCCCCCCCCCCCCCGCCCCCTCAAGCATTTGGTTCTGCTTTCCTTTAACTCAATCCATTTGCCCATTTTTGCACTCACTCCTGAAGGCTTCTCTTAGCTTACTGTCAGCTAAATCAGGAAAATACCAAAGGGGACCCCAGCAAGGAAAAAAAATGACAAAGGCAACTAGATGAATATGGTCTTGAATTGATCTTATAGGTGCTGGGTCAGACTTTGTTACTTAGCTCAGAGATACTACCTTGTGATAAACAGCCGAAATACTTGAAGAGCAGATTGAGTCAGGCTCTACTGACGGGAATGGATGGCTTTGTGGCACATTAAATGAGACTTTTCTCTGAATGGACAAGAAGAAATACTAAGGCTGTTATATTGAAAGACTCTGGCTAAAAGAAAAAAAATCATAGGCAATTTTTTAGCTTTGAGAGAAGAAAGAAAAATGAAGAGGTTCTCTAGCTTTCTGATTTGGAAGATGTGTAACCTTGAGTCCCCAAGAAGAATGTGTAAGCTTTTGACTCATTAATGCTAAAGTGAAAATAGAAATAATACTGGAATCAGCTCAGATTTGAGTATCTGCTAGGTCACTCTATGATCTTGAAGATGTCACCCAGCTTCTTAGAGCCTCAATTTGCTCATCAGTAGAATGGGATACCTTCTGGTTTTGAAAGTCTTTAGTAAGGATTAGAAACACCTGAGTCTAGCTTCTTACCTGTCAAAGGAAACAGTTAACAAATTCAGGTTGACCAAATAAACATACATATGTGAAATTCATGAACTACAATCTTATCCAACTGTATGGAAATTATTTCTTGCAGAACTTATCATGACCTGAGAAAATTAGCTAAAATTCTTGATGAATGGAAAATATAAAATCCCAATCTTTTTTGGTAATACTTAAAATATAAATAATTGTATTTGTCCTGTCTACCTCATAAGGTTATTAGAGTGAAATATGACAATAATTTGAATAAAAAATAAACAGAATCCAACACAGATTGAAGACATAATCTATAAGTATGTATAAATGCTGTACAACTGACACAAAAAGAGTTTTCCAGATGGAAAGCTCAGTTAACCCTTGGAATTGGCTTACCAAAGAGAAGGAATTGGGATTTCTGTATCTAACACAGCATCTACCACATGCAGAGTACTCAAAAAATACCTACTAAATTAATGAAGGGCTGAATAAACATCATGGGACCTCAGGGAGAAAAGAGGGGAATGGTTTAAAGCAGGGCTTATATAATGGTTTAAAGCGGGGCTTATTAAAACGATTCTGTGAAACTTTATCTCAAACTTTGAGACTAAGCAATTCTCTAACCACATTATCCACTGGCTTATGAGCAATGTGAGGAGAAGGCTCAGTTAACTCAGCCCCCAATGTATCTTTCCTGCTGCCACCACCAGCGGCTCTTCACCCTATACTGTCTAGGGTGGTGTGGAGCATGCAATCCTCAGTAGAGGCACAAGATTCTCCATATTTCTCTTTGTCCCCAGACATGCCATGCTGTTTCTGGCATAGGTTCCTTCACATATTCTATTATGTATGCCTGGAATGTCTTTCCTTCTCCATGGTCTATTGCTTGGTGAGCACTTTTCATCTTTTAAAACTGGAAAAAAAAATTATCTCTCTTGGGAAATCTTCTCTGACTCACCCAAGTTGAGTGAAAACATTCTTAAAACATTCTTCCTCTCTGCTCACTTGGTAACTTGAACATATGGCATAGCCCATATTACATTATAATTGTCACACTGTATTATAATATTTTTGTACATCTTTCCTATCAAACTCCGAGCAATCTGAAGGAGGTCTAAATTAGGTTTTATTTCCTAGGCCTTTGGTACATTGCTTGTTAACTGAATGATGTCTGGGATCAAACAGGCTTGGATTTGGTTACTGGACTGATCACATAGTAGTCAGGTGGTCTGGGGGCTACTTCCTTAAACCCACTTAGATTTAATCTCTCCATCTGAAAACAGGGACAGTATCGTTCCATATTCTTGCCAGACTGTTGTGTAGATTACAGTACATTATTCATAGGAAGAGCTAAGCACTGTGCCTAGCCCCCAAAATGTTATCTATTGTCATCATTGTCACTAACCATTTAAGCCATCAGGAGAGAGAATAGTGACTAAGAAATAGGCATGGTCTCTTCCTATGGAATTTATGATCCAGAGTGGGAGAAATTAATAGAGATTTAAACACTTTTTTTAAAACAATGTGGCACATCCTCTGAAACAGAAGACCATTTTGAGGTGCATAATGGTCAAAATAGTCTAGGACTATGGGAGGCTAAAATAATGCCTCCTCCCAAAGATGTCCACACCCTCATCCTCAGAACCTGTAGATAGATTACCTTGCATGGTAAAAGAGGATCTGGAAATATGATGCAGTTAAAGCTCTCAACATGGGAAGATTATCCTGGAGCATCTAAGTGGGTGCAATTAATTATAAGGGTCCTTATAATTAGACCTTATAATATAAGAGAAAGGAAGGAAAAGTCAGAGTATTAGAAGATATAAGGTTGGAAGCAGAAGTCAGAGAGAAGGTGCTATGCTGCTGGCTTTGAAGCTGGAGGAAGGGGCCATAGACCAGTGAATGTGGGTGGCTTCTACACTGAAAAAGGCAGGGAAAACAATTCTTCCCTATAGCCTCCAAGAACACAGCCCTGCAGACCTGCTGGAGATGCCTGACCTCCAGAACTGTAAAAGAATGAATTTGTGGTGCTTTGAGCTACCAGCCTTGTGGTAATTGCTCACAGCAGCGATAGGAAACTCACACACATGTTCTGTAAAGAACACTTTGGGCGTATACATTGGTCAGGATAGGTTAGATTTTGTTATAACCGAGCAACACCTAAATCTCAATGATTTAACCTGAAGGTTTCTCTCATGCACATGCGTGTGTGTGTGCACACGCGTGCATATACACACACACACACATACACACTACATGCCCAGCTGGAGGAGTTCTGCTCCTTAAGCTTACTCGGGACTCTGTATCCAGTGACTTGAAAGTCACAGAGCCAGAATTTGAACGAAATGTCTGATTTGAGGCTATTAGACACTCAGTACTATCATACTACATTTTGAATTCACTAGCCAGAGAAGCATAAAGAAACATGGAGACAACTAAGCCATGAGTTATTTCAATTCTACTTGGAGTAAAACTGAGGGTTTACCAATAAATAAAAAAGGCATCACTAATCCTCTTGACCTCCCCATGAGCCAGATATCTCCTATGATATCAGGTATAACATTTTTCAATGTCAGCACTCAGAATGGTGACTGAGGACTCCCTGGTTTAATGCAACATTTTACAGATGAAGATTCTGAAGACTTGCCCAAAGTCACACAGACATACTGCCAGGGCCCAGATTGGTTCTCGAAACAGTACTTTTTCTACCTGTCTGGGTGAGAGAACTGAATGAGAGAAAGGCATTTTATTTAAATCTTTGAACAATCTTAAGATATACCCAGGTATCATCACTCTAATGTTCCCGGGAGGAAACTTGATGGTCAATGTCCCGAGGGGTGGAGCCTACACTTGGAATTATGGAACCCCTGCCCATGAGCCTAATGTGTCCGACCCAGCTTCCTCTGGGTGGATATGGCCCTCACTCACCCAGTGCTGATGGCATGGGAGGGTAATAAGTGAGGTTCCTTCTCAGCCCACACAGCCCCCAGGGCCACCCTGCATTTCCTGGGTTGGAAAGGAACACAGGATTTTATGGCAAACGTTCCCAATAGGGAGTCTAGAATTTGCATGTTTTCTTATATCAGTTTCTTGGAGTTAAAGGCCAGTAAGTACCTCCTGAGCACTAGTAAAGATATAGGGCATTTGATGAGATGAGCACTGGGTGTTAAACTATATGTTGGCAAATTGAATTTAAATTAAAAAAAGAAGATATGGGAGGTGTACACCCCAAGGTAAGGATGAACGCCTTCACCTGTGGATAGTTTAAGGCATTAATTAGGAAGCATTCTAACAGTTGTAGCTACACTTCAACCTTTTAGATGAAGGGTGTTGCCAGGTTCTGCTTTTCTGCTCAGAGAGTTCTCACCAGTTTTCATTGTGAATGCATGCCGTGAAGGGAGGTCTTTCTGCAAGAGAGGTGTGAGGGACAGCAAGACTGTTTCGACTGTTTAGTTCTAGCTGTGTGTTGTTTTATTTTCCCAAGCAGAAACTTAGAGGCAAATTGTGTTCTTAGGTTTCATGGCTTTGGTGTGTTAGGTGCCTCTCCTTTTTCAGGTAGCTCTGTACTTTTGGCAGGATGATACCACAACCCAGGAGTTTCTGGGGGAAGAGGAACTCTTGCAGAAAGTGTCCTTGAAAACTCTAGCTCTTGGTTTGAAACCCAGGGCCATCGCCTACTGGCTGTGAGTCCTTCAGCAAGTTACACAACCTCTCTGGGTCTCTCAATGGCAGCACTTACTCTAGAGCTCCCGTGAGTTAACATCCATAAAGCACTTAGAATCGTGCCTAACATATTCAACTTTAGCTGCTAATGTTAATAATAGTGATGAAATCATGCAACCCTAAAGAACTTGTTTCTTCCTCTAAAATGTGGATAATCTCACATGATTTGTGAGATTTAAATGAAATAATACATCTAGTCAGGTCCTTCACCAATATTATCTTTCCTACTTTTGGGGACACGAGTTCAACAAAGTAGTTGCTAAGCAAGGTGCTGTGGTGGACTCCAAGAGGAATTAAAAGCAGAGCTGGTGAGCACATCTGGTAATTCATTTGTTTTTGAGAATAACAGAACAAGGGATGAGGTCCCTTGCTCACTACATAGAGATCAGAACAAGGCAGAAGCATCCCAAATTTTCCCTAAGGTCTGCCCCTCCCAGCTCACAAGGGACTAGCAGATTGGACCAAGATTGCAAGGACATGTTTGATGCTAGGTGCTGTTCTCAGTAGGTCATCTCATTCATCAAATCCTTGTGGGCAAGAGAGACTGAGGCTCTGAGAGATGAAATATTTGCCTAAGGGCATACAGGCATAAGTGGCAGGCACTAAATTCAGGCAGAGGTCCGCAGGCTCCCTATTCAGTGGGCTCTCCTGCATACCACAACCTGGAGGCACAGCTCCTGTGCTTGTGCTCAGAAGCAGCACAGTGGGAAACCAGAAGACCAGTGGGAGATGGCATTTCTGGGTTGATCCTTTAAAAGTTTAAATAATCCTACTCTGTTTTTATAGATGGACCCCAAATTGCTCAACAACCTCTCTTAACTATGATTTTCTTAAGGTCACACACTGATCTTTGAAATGAGCTATTGGCTGGTTCGCAAAGGTGGTGGGGAGGTGGCACGCTGAAAGTGGTTTGAATGCTCAGGTCCTCTCTGCTTGAATCCTGGATTGGGAAATTTTGATGATCTCAAAAACTACGAATATTTTTACAGGATTTTATTTACAATGGTACGAGCCCCGTGTCACGCTCTACACTCAGTGTGGAATCTGCTTGAGATTCTCTCCTTTCCTCTCTCTGCCCCTTTCCTGCTCTCTCTCTAAAATAAGTAATAAATCTTTATAACTTTTTAAAAACTTTTGTCCAATATCCCTCTCACTGTGGTCATGACAAAATGGAATCAGGTTAAGAATAGGGTCTCTGGAGTCAAACAGGAATTTGATTCCTGATTCTATCTCATCTACAAAATGGAGATGAAAAGAGTATTAATAGTGATAGTGAACCACAGTAAGCAAAAGTTGGACTTTTTCTAATATTAGGATCCAAAGATTGCTTATTGTTTCTGAAGCACGTTATTTGTAACTTCTTTGTACGTGGTATGTCCTAAGAGAACGTGAGGGCTAATCTTTAAAAACCACCCCCAGCATCTGAGATTTGAGATTTTTACAGATGAGAAAGACCAAATCCACAAGTCAGTGATCAGGGAGGAATAGTGGCCACAGTCCCCAGATCACTCTCCTCCATTTCCCATGCTGTGTGGTAATAAGTACTTCTCAGATTTCTTCTCTGAAGAGCTAGTAAGCACAGCTGTTGTTTTCAGAGAGGTCAAAAGAACATGATACAAAACCCCTCCCAGATTGGTGGGGAAGGTCACCGAGTAACCACTCTCAGTCTCAGTTAATTTGCTGAGAAGCTCCATGTAGGAGTTTGGTGGGCCTGCCCTAACAAGGTGCACCAGGCTGTGTGGCTGAAATGACAGAAATTGATTGCTTCATAATTTTGGAGACAGGAGGCCGAGATCCAGGTGTGGGCAGGGTTGGCTCCCGCTGCAGGCTGCGGGGAAGGCCTTGCCTAGGCCTCTCTGTGGCTTGCGTAGATTTCTCCCTTGTCTTCACATGGTCTTCCCTCTGGGTCGATCTCTATGACCATACTCTTATTTATGAGGACGCCAGGCATACTGGATTAGGCCTGTGCCACGAACCTCACTGTAACTTATCTCTATAAAGACCCCATCTCCAAAGGTCACATCTGAAGTATTAGGGCTTAGGACTTCAACATCTGGATTTGAGAGGCGGGACACAATTCAAGACATAGCAGTTTATTATTACAAGAACTATTATTTTAGTGTGTAGAACTATCTGCCTTTTTGAGCCGTCCAAACTCTTTATATGTATTAACTTATTTAAACCCCAGTTGAAGGCTAAGAAGTAAATCCCATTAGGTCCCTTTACAAGTGATGTAGCTGGGCCACAAAAGAGATCAAGTAACTTGCTCAGGGCTGAACAACTAGTAAACGGTGGAGTCAGAAACAGAAACCAGTCAGGCTGCTTGCTCAGAGTCTGTGCTTTCAGGTGCCAGGGAACCTGCACCTCGTGAGCAAAACCTAGTTCCTGCTCTCCAGGGAGCGCCTAGTCCAGACCCGGGGCTGGGTCTGCTCAAAGGGCTGAGCTCTTGCAAGGTGAGGAGAGACCATTTGTGACCAAGAGGCTAGGGCAGGTTTCTCAGGAAGGTGACTGCTGAGTGGAGTCTTAGAGTGGAAATTAGCATTCTGGGAAGAAGCGCGTGCACAGGCAGATACCAGACCAGAGCACAAGGGATGTGTGGCCGGGAAGGTGGAGTGGGAGCATGGTGGCAATGTAAGCCGGGCTATATGGCTTGGCCTCTAACCCACAGACAATGGGGAACCACTGAAGAGGATCCCGCAGGAAAGTGACATGACCAGATCCACCCGTTAGAACCATCTCTAGCAGACAAATATAGGCACACAGTTTGGAGCAGGGAAGACTGGACTCACTGGGAAGGTCATGAAGTTCTGGGGTCTGTGTCATTTGGATAACACCAGCTGGCACAACATCAGCCCTGCCATGTGCAAGTTGCTTAACATCTCACTACCAGGAACTCAACTCGGCTCAAGAGGACTCGGCAGCAGTGTCTTTTTTGCATGGACAGGAGGGGTGTGGCCAGGCTTTCAGAACTGTGAATAACTGAGTGAGCCTCCCTATTCCCCTGTTCAGAGATTCTCCTGGAACTCACGTGAAACCTCACCTGGGCAATCTGATCTTAATCCCCAGAGCACACTGCTCTCCTAGGAACAAGCTCTTAATAGCAGACGGCCTTTTCCAGAGCCAGCCTCCTCCATGGGCCATCCACTTTTTTTTTTTTAAACATGTATCCCGTCTTGTGACTTACTCATTAAAAATTAGAATATTCAACAAAACAAAGCAACCCCAAAACAAAACCCTCCGAAATTGCTCTTGAGGGCTTGCTAAGCAATTTTATAGGTGGCTTATTTTTGATAGAACCTGGGTTCCAGATTCAGCTCTGTCAAAAATAAGCCACCTGTGACTTTGAAAAAGTCCTCCAGTCCCAGAATGTCAGAGCATGACAAGACTCTGGGGCACATTTAGTTCACTCTTCCCATTTTGGAGGTGAAGGCCTTCCGTGGCACTCTTGGCCAATAGGATAAAGTGCCTATGCTATTCAGTCTTTCAATATCTGGCCCTCTTGGGAGTTTGATTCTGGCTGTGTTCTGTCTCTGTGGTTCCCCATCTCAGTGGCTCCCCATCACCCCCACTCCCTCTCCTCATTGTCCCTTCCCCTCCCATCTCCCGTCTCTCTTTCCCCCCACCATTTCTCACCAATTTCTCTAATGAACTTGGGATGAACCCCACCCTGGGTTAGGCACCCATTCTCAGCGCTTTCCATCAAAACTTATAGATTTCTTCATCACTCTGCTTTTCATTTAATACCCAAATTGTCTGTTTTCTTGACATTCTCCCCTGCAAGACTGAGTAACAAGATGGCATCTATGATTGGCTCCTTGAAGTTAATAAGAACAGTCCAGGAGCACCCACCACATACATGGCGCAATGAAGTAGTAGTTACAAAGTGTGTGGCCACTTTTCCTCGGGGGCCCCAAGCTTCCCCATCACTAAAATGAGAGTTGTTAAAGGAGTTGGTCTTTAAGAAATCTCCCAACTGCTACATTTTATTATTCAATGGCTTGCTGAAATCACTTGACTCCTAAGAGGCAGAAGTAAACAGTACAGGCCTTTTAACTACAACTCCAAGGCTCATTCATCAAAACTCAAGGATTATTTTGTAAGCATGCCAACTGAGAAGCATTCCCAGTTAAAAATGCTATGGTTCTCTCTTGTCAAGACCCTGTGAACTGTGTGGAGGTTCCTCAAAGAGTTAAAAATAGACCTGCCCTATGACCCAGCAATTGCACTGTTGGGGATTTACCCCAAAGATACAGATGCAGTGAAACGCCAGGACACCTGCACCCCGATGTTTATAGCAGCAATGGCCACGATAGCCAAACTGTGGAAGGAGCCTCGGTGTCCAACGAAAGATGAATGGATAAAGAAGATGTGGTTTATGTATACAATGGAATATTACTCAGCTATTAGAAATGACAAATACCCACCATTTGTTTCAACGTGGATGGAACTGGAGGGTATTATGCTGAGTGAAGTAAGTCAGTCGGAGAAGGACAAACATTATATGTTCTCATTCATTTGGGGAATATAAATAATAGTGAAAGGGAAAATAAGGGAAGGGAGAAGAAATGTGTGGGAAATATCAGAAAGGGAGACAGAACGTAAAGACTGCTAACTCTGGGAAACGAACTAGGGGTGTTGGAAGGGGAGGAGGGCGGGGGGTGGGAGTGAATGGGTGACGGGCACTGGGGGTTATTCTGTATGTTAGTAAATTGAACACCAATAAAAAATTAAAAAAAAAAAAGACCCTGTGACTAAGTGCAAACGTACCTGGCTGAGGGAACACACTGAGGCATAACTTCTCTGGGGCTTCAGAAAAGGGTTGCTCAACCTTTCCGTCTAGGGGCTTCAACTATATAATTAAATATATTCCTATAGAATTCTCTTGAGCTTTCTATGTCTGGGGGAGAAGGATACACTTTTATGACCAAAACCAGTGAAGGATATCTAACTGTTCAGAGAGCTATTGATGCAGAAGAAACCACGCCCACACTGGGCAGCTTAAAACAATCATTTCTCCATAGCCCACAATTTTGTGAAAAAGTAGAACTGATCTTGCAAACACGTTCCAACCTAAATCATCTCACTCAGATTCTTCCAAGTGCTCAGGCTTTGTACCTAAGAGTCATGGATGATTCCTCATCCCCCCCCCCTTTTTTTTATCCACTCTATCAGTAAATCCTTTTGACTCTACTTTTATGATGTATCCAGAATCTGAGCATTTCTAGTCACCTTAGACCCTAGTCACTGCTAGGACCCTTGCGGGCATCACCACACCCTCCTGGTTGGAGGAGGGCAATCATCTCTTCACAGGTCAGCCAGGCAGCTCTCATTCTCGTAGTCATCTATTTTTGAAACAACAGCCGGGTGATCCTTTTAACATGTAAGCTGAATCATTCCATCATGTCTCTCACAACACTCAGCTGGAGCTCCCTCTCTCAGGAAAACCTGATGTTCCAGGGCCCTATATCATCTGACCACTCTACATCAGCCATTCAGGACCATTTTGCTACTCCTGAACACACAGACAGGCTTCTGCCTCAGGGCCTTTGAATTTACTGTTCTCTCTCTGTAGGATGTTTCTACCTAAGATATCCACATGGCCAACTCCCTGAAGTCCTCCAAGTTTCTGCTCAACTGTCACCTGTGGATGCCTCTCTTGAAACTATCCCATTTAAAAATAGCCTTACCTGGGGGCACCTGAGTAGCTCAGTGGGTTAAGCATCTGACTCAATTTTACTTCAGGTCATGATCTCAGGGTGGTGAGATGGAGCCCCCACATTGGGAATCCACACTCAGTGGGGGGTCTGCTGGAAATTCTAGCTCCCCTGCCCGTCCCCCCACTCGAGTGCGTGCACACGCACACACACACACTCTCTCTAAAATAAATAAATCTTTAAAAATAAGATAGACTTACCCGCTGTAAGTCTATTTTACAATAGACTCAACATCCCTAAACCCTTCCCTGCTTTGTGTTTCTACATTGTAATTACTGTCATTTGATCTAATATATATATAACATATTTTATATATACTGTACATGTTATATAATGTATTGTTATATATAATGTATTAAATAGTGTATATTATAATACAGTGTATCTTATATGTAATACATATTGTGTAATATTATATATATATATATATATATTTTTGTTTCTTCCGCTAGAATAGGTTTTATAAAAGGTAGCATTTTTGCTGGCTCACGGCTATATCTGCAACACCTGAATCAGGTCCTGACAGCACACTGCAGGTGCTCAGTACCTACAGGCTGAGCTGATATTTTTTGTTGACTTTTAAAAAAATGAAACAGAATCCTCCATAATGAGAAATGACCCATATTGCTAATTCTTTTCCCTGTGCATGAGCAGAAAAAGTTGCACAACCACATTAGCTAACATGCCCTTTTGTATATATACACACGTATATATATTTTTTTCTAAATTGCCTGACATTCTGTTTGTTTTCCTGTTGTAATTCTTGTGATACCTGGCTTACAGTTGGTGCTTAATATTTGCTATTTACCAATCCCTGCTCCAGCTCTGCTGCCAACCAGCTGTAAGATACTGAGCAAGGGACATTCTGACCATTAGTTTCCTCTCCTCTAAAAAAAACAACAGTAACAACAAAAATGGGGCAATTGGCATCGAGCTCACTGTGATGTCCTGTAGATAGACTCAAACAATGGATGCCCCTTCTGCCTGGGTAGATCAGAGAGGGCAACATGTGAGTCATTTTCTTTCTTTCTTTCTTTTTTTTTTTTTACAACTACACTAAATCTATTCAGCCTGACATTTTTCCATCATGGAGGAGCTTCTCAAAAGCTGCTGGGCCAGGAGTTGGGGGAGAGAGAATTCAGAAGGGAGATGAGATGGAATACCATATGCCCTTGCTCACTCTTTTCCAAACTCCACTAGTTGGACTGATCAGTTAGAGAGACATGTCTCACGCCCGAGGCAGGACAAAAGGAAGCTTTTTCTGTTGGGTGACAGATGAAATGAGTCCTCCCTCCTGTGAATCATGTGGCTTCCCTCCTAGAAGTTAGGTTTTAAATTGGGAGAAAAGGACTTGACTCCAAATGCGTACTAAAGAACACATGGAAACAGAAGACTACCCTGTCCCCCTTGGAAAGAAATTAACTTTGAAGAGGGGAAAGGAGGGAAATAGAGAATTGGAGAAGGAATGAGAGGACGTCATTCAGCTGAGAAGCTCTGCACCCACGCAAACAGCACGCTACCACGCAGGAAGGCAAGTCTGCCAGCTGTGTGCTGGGCACTTGCCCACGGGTCATCTCTATCTTTATAAGCACCTCCAAAAATCTCAGAACTGCTTACTGTAACAGTAGTCCCATTTCATGAGCAAGGAACCCAGGGGGGTGCAGAGGGATGAACTCACTTGATCCAGGCCACACAGCTAATAAGGAGCAGAGCCCACACTAAAGCCACAAGCTATAGAAGAGCACCAGGCAGCCCTGCCCTCTGACCAGGAAGCCCGCTTATCACCAGGGGGATCAACACAGTCCACAAGGGCAAACAAACAGAAAAGCCAACAGGCATGAGACCCAGGCTGGGGTGGGGGGTGGGGGGGGATAGGTCAGAAACCTAGCTGGCGGGGGGCGGTGAGAGCTAGGACCCCTTATGCCACCCTTCCCGAGAGCCTCTTGCTCCCTCACCCCCAGAGGTGGCATGGGGACACCATGCGTCCCCTCCTTCAATCCCACCTCCCCCGACAGAGCAAGACTAGCGTGAATTGTCAGGCACAAGCCCCATGCGTGTTTATTCCTCTCCAGGAGGCAGAGGCAGCCTTTTCCCACGCTACTGGCAGGCACTAGAAAGAACACAGAGCAAGCCGGCAACCAAACTGACATGTCTTACCCCTTCCATGGCCTTCCTCCGAGGCAGAGTCTGGGAGACAAACGCAGCTTCCCAGAGCTGTATCCTGGGGCCGAGAGCCAGCTTTGACTTGCCAGCACTGGCCCGGGAGCACTCACGTCCCAGAGCCCGAGACACACCTGAGCCCAGGCCCCCCACCTGCCCCACCTGGGGAGCAGCTCCTCCCTCTCCCGGGGCTGGAGCTTTCCCAGGGCTGGCTGGGTGCAGACCAGCCTCCATCTGCCACGCTTTGCAGGACACCAGGCACCTGCAGCAGGGAAGGGGTCCGCTCTCTCCTAGGACGCAGCCACCCAGCCCTTCGTGGCAGCAAGTGGCTCTCCCCCGGGATGTTCCAACAGTCCCTCTCCAGAGGAGTTCACGTTGTGCCCAAGGCACGGGGGAGCTGCTGAGGAATGGGGGTGGCAGGACTCCTGTTAGAACAGAATGCTCGGACTGGACAATGCAATCTCCGTTAATGACAGCCTTGGCCCAACCCCGCCCCTGAGATGGCTACTTCACCTAAGGCTCCCGAAGGGGACAGGGCGTCCCTAAGCTTGCAGGGGCAGTAGGGTGGGGGGCCAGAAAGGGAGCTGCTGTCCTAGACCACCTGTTTGGGAGCTGACACTATCTAAGCCTGTGAATACATTATATCAGATCCTACCACACCTTTGGGAAGCACTAAATGGTCCAGAGGAGGCCCAGAGAAATCCCATCAACCTGCCCAGATCGCATAGGCTCAGGACCTGAACTTAGGTCTGGCTGACTGTAAGATGGTTCTGTTTTTCTGGTGGGTGGAGTGGCGTGCGGTGGGGTGGAGGAGGGGCTTTTCTTGCTTTTGTGTTTCAGACACTTGGTGATTTTCCAGTTCCACCTCATTTTCCAGTTCTTAAGAGCTCAGTGGTGTTCTGGGGTTGGAGGCTGGCAGCGCAGGCCCCCCGTGCTACTTCAAGCCAGGTCTCTGTGACTTCTCTTGCTTTGTTAGGGCTCAGTGTGAGCATGACGCTGTTCCAGAAGAGGAGGTAGAGGCAGGTGAGGAAAGCCCAGCTGCGTGCCCTTGCCCTCCAACAGGTGGTTCTCATACCTGGCTGATCATCACAGCTGCCAGGGGATCTGTTAAAAATACAGGTTCCAAGTTCCCAAGGCAGAGATAAATCAGTTCTAGTCTACGGTGTGGGAATCTGGATTTTATTTTATTTATTTATTTTTAAATTTTTATTTATTTATGATAGTCACAGAGAGAGAGAGAGAGGGAGGCAGAGAGAGAAGCAGGCTCCATGCACCAGGAGCCTGATGTGGGATTCGATCCCGGGTCTCCAGGATCGTGCTCTGGGCCAAAGGCAGGCGCCAAACCGCTGCGCCACCCAGGGATCCCCATGGGAATCTGGATTTTAAATAAGCTGTTTAGGTTTGTTTTAATAATTAATGACTTGCAATAAGATATATCTTCTACATCATGACCCTGCACACAGACATACATGCATGCCCACGTACTAAAATAAAAATTTTTCAGAATGATAATCACTCTTACTATGGGTGCGATCATGCTGTTACTTTCCATTCTTTTCTGAGCCATGATGTGCCATTAAATTAAAAAATCAATGGTCAGCACACCTCACTGCATCGATTTCATGACTCAGTTTGATCCACGCTGGGCTCCCCTCACAATCAGATTGGAGGCCCACTCCTCTAAGCGTAACAGGGCACAGGCCAAAGATTGTAAACTCTTTTCTCCTTTCTCACTGCAGTTCAAGGCAATGATGTCTTGTATAAATTTGTAAATGATGTGATGGAGGAAGCTCTCAAGAGAAGGAGGAGACCCCCTCTCAATAACAGCTGACAATGGGGTTGTCAAATTCCCTCTGCTCTTTTTTTTTTATTTTATTTATTTATTTATTTTTTTTATTGGTGTTCAATTTACTAACATACAGAATAACACCCAGTGCCCTTCACCCATTCACTCCCACCCCCCACCCTCCTCCCCTTCTACCACCCCTAGTTCGTTTCCCAGAGTTAGCAGTCTTTACATTCTGTCTCCCTTTCTGATATTTCCCACACATTTCTTCTCCCTTCCCTTATTGCTCTTTTTTTTAAATGTAAATTCAATTAGCTAACGTATAGTATGTCATTAGTTTTAGAGAGAGTTCAGTAGTTCATCGGTCTTATATAACGCCTAGTGCTCATCACATCACGTGCCCTCCTTAATGTCCCCCACTCAGCTACTCCATCACCCTCTCACCCACCTCCCCTCCAGCAACCCTCAGTTTGTTGCCAAGTTTCCCCCTGATGGGTTCAGACTAGCCTACAAAGGTGAAGGTAGGTTGGGGGGGAGTGGGGTGGGAAGGCCTCCTTGCACCTGGAAGGACTACATGCTCTGTGCTTCTGGGGTTTGGTTCATGGAATGTAGTAGGTGCCAATTATTTGTAGTTGTTAGGAGTGTTTTGCAAGTAGGCCTAAGAACCGTGACTCATGGAACCCTGTAAGATCTCCTGTTATTACCTTATGATCCTCTAGGTGCTAGACTCTGTTTCTCCCTAACTCTTGGCCTTGGGGATGTCAACAATTGTCTCTGAGATGTGCCTTCCTTACCTGCAAAACCAGGTAAGAGGGCTGGCAGCATTGGCCTAAGGGTCCATGTGCCATGTGAATATCTCTGCTGTGCTGAGAATTAAGTAGGCACCAATTTATTTTTTTACCTCCCTCTCTCCTCAATTCACGGTGGCTGTGTCAGTGTCAACCTGCACATGCTACACATGAGTGTACAAATGTTGTAGCCTTGTTTCATTTCCCTATCACGAACCCATTTTGCTCATGGGCTCCCATCCCATGGTGGCTGGTCCTTGCATCCAGCTTGATACAGGTACTCATATACCTGCACATGGGGGGGTGGAGGCAGAGAAGGCAGATACAAGGTACCGATGTTGTGGGGAGGGTCTGGCTGTGAAGTCAGGGGTTTGATCTGAGCTTAGCCAGATCTCATTACACCTTAGGAATAAATAATCCAATTGAATAAAGATGAATGAGATCCTACTATATAAAAGGGGCTTGGGTGTCCTGCCTCTAGCTTCAGACCAGGACGACTCTCCCTGTGACCTCCATTTCATCACCAACTGACGTGTCTACTTCCCTCCAGGGACAGAGCCCCAGCCTTTAGAAATGCCACCTCATCTAGTCCTTATTATGACCCTCATTGTTCATTTGAGGAAACTGAGGCACACAGTTCATCACCGATTCAGAGAAATGCAGTGGCAAGCGGAATGACAAACATTCCAACCCAAGCAATCTGACTCCAAAATCCACACCCACCACCACTCTGGTTGCTTCCATTTAAATCTTAGAGAAATACAGAATAATAAACACAGAACTCTGAAAGCTTGAAGGTTTCTTTGCAGCAATTTTTTTTTCCAAACTCAAGTTCGAAAGAAGTCAGCAGAAAGCTTAGCAGATACTTGGACTGATACTTAGCAGATACTTCTAGACATTTCTGTCTTTCAAGGGCCTGGTTTCAGTTGTCCCTTCGGGGAATGGGGATAATGTACCATACTCTCCAATGAGGTCCATTTTTTTTAGTGCACCAAGCAATAGAAATCACTATTTCCAGTACATTCTTAATGCTTCCAAACCTTACATTCAGTCTCAGGTACTGCTTGTAGCTTTGCAGTGTTTCCATTCATGTCTGTCTTTCATTTATTGGCAAACACAATGCCCACACTTTGCACCACAAGCAATGGTTTGTAGCAGGATACTCTAATGTAAAAAAGGATTTAAAAGATATCTGAAAATGGGAAATTATGTGCACTCAGCCCTTTCCAGGGTAAACTTTGAATACTATGTGTTATTATGATGACAGGGCCGGAGCACACAGATTGATGGTCAGAATTAGGATGGTGCTGCTGAAGTCACCTATTATTAATATCAAAATTATTATTGGTTACATTAATCATTTCTGAGGATTTCCAGTGTAACGTGTAATTTATTTATGTATAATTTATATCCCGACTATTTTCAAAAGGGAGAGGAGGAAGGAGGAATTTAAATTTATTGAGAGCCTGTTGTGTGACAGGGTGCACGGTCTGCACGTATTTTCCTGCATTCCTCATGACAATGTGGTGAGATCACCGATGTTAGCCTTAGCTGGCGGGCGAGACGAGGAAGCTCAGGACGGCCGAGGCAAATGCCCTGGCCATGTGGAGTACAGGGCTGATTCTCTGCTTGGATCTGCCCTACCCTCATCTATCGCTTCTTCCTCCATTCCCTGCCGCCCGGAGGGACTTGAGGGGGTGGGCAACACAGTGTCAAGCGAAACAGGGTGGTTAAAAGTGAAAGTGATAGCTACCCATAGGACAGGTGGATGGGAAGGTCAGAAGGGATGGATAAACAGCACAGATATAAGGGATGATTATTGCAAGGCAAACAATTATTGGAAAGCAAATTATTTAAGGATAAAATGCCTAAAACTATCTTGGGAGGTATGTGGGCTCAAGAAAGGGTCTGTTTCCTTTTTTACCACTTAGTGAGAACTATAACCCAGCTGGTTTCTCTTTCGCCTTGAAGGAAGCTCACATCTCAATTCTGTGCTCATTACAGTCATCATCTTAATAGTATATTGTGATTTAGTAAGAGGTTTCTTAAAGGATGGTAAGCAAACATGACCAAGGCAAGCTGCTTTCCTTTTAATAGCCTTTTAACCCAGGATCTGAGTACCTCCTCCATGCCACGTGCTATGTTCCAAGCTGGGAGGGTGGAAACATCATAGATTCTTCTAAGGAAAACCGACTTGCTCCACTGAATGCCATTACATTATGTATGTGTCACTCAGATGAATTATTAAGATGCTTTCTGATATGCTTATTTTGTTGAGATCGAAGGAAGACCACTCCCCTTTGGGAAGGAGATGCGGCTTGCCTGCAAGTACAGAACCAGCCCCAATACCAACCACTTTCATGTCCCATCATTCAGAAAAGCGGGTCCTAGGATGGAAAATCTAAGCAGGGAACTCTCTCTCTTTGGAACTCATTTTCTCGGGTTTGGACTTGAAGGCATAGAAATGCTACATGCCGGCAGTGCTTGGAGGCTCAGAGTACTGGGATAGAGGAGAGAGAGGTCTCCCCAAGAAATCTACAGGCCAATTGGTGTGTGACTTGTGAATCATAATTTGGGGAGCTGATTTCGAATGTGTGTCTGAAAGCTCTATTTAAGTATAAGAGTTAGAACTGCTTTCCCTGCAAGGAGTTAGGGAGGCATAGCTTCTCTCCTGCACCATGTACACATCCTCTCCTCTAACTGCTCCCCCGTAAATATCACATTATGCCTATGCTTTGTGGACTTAAGACACATGTGTGGGCATTCCTGGATAGTAGGGGTCAGATGCCTCTGGCCTGTGGTTATAGGACAGGAGTGTGGTAGGCAGGTGGT
Organism: Canis lupus familiaris; assembly: GCF_011100685.1. Lineage (NCBI taxonomy): Eukaryota > Metazoa > Chordata > Mammalia > Carnivora > Canidae > Canis > Canis lupus. The sequence continues at coordinate 53,037,970 of NC_049226.1, read as the reverse complement.
CTTAGGGAAGACCCAAGCTGAGGATGCATAAACTCTACTAAAAAAACAGTAAATCAGTAGGGACACCTGGGTGGCTTAGTTGGTTGGGCAGTTGCCTTGTGGCTCGGGTCGTGATCCCAGGGTCCTGGGATTGAGCCCAAGTTTGGGCTCCCTGCTTAGCAGAGACTCTGCTTCTCCCTCTCCCTCTGACTCTCCCTCTGCTCATGCTCACACTCTCAAATGATCAAATAAAAAAATATTTTTTTAAAAAAAAGCAAATTAGGGCACCTGAGTGGCTTAGTGGTTGAGCACGGTTCTGCCTTTGGCTCAGGTCATGATCCCAGGGTCCTGGGATCAAGTCCCTGTAATGGGCTCCCTACGGGGAGCCTGCTTCACCCTATGCCTATGTCTCTGCCTCTCTGTGTGTGTGTCTCTCATGAATAAATAAATACAATCTTTTTTTAAAAAAGAAAGTTAGCAAATATGGCTCTTTGTTTATTCCTCATGTACCATTATCCCAGTCTTTGGTAAAGTCTAGTATAGCCGGACATTTAACCTCAGCTCTGGCAGAGTGAGAAAGGAAGTAGCTTGGTCCACATTTAGGATGGGATGTTAAATAAAGGAGGAGGGAGAGCAAAGTCCTCTGAGGCCAGCCTGGCTGTGGCACTGGTTCCTGAGACACCCCGCACGGTTGATGAGATGGAGAAGAGCTGTTGGGAGCCTCAGGTGGCTGCGATACAGCTGCCTCTCCTCACATGTTGCGGCTTCCAGAGGCTATTTTACTAAGGGTGGTGAGATGGGCAGAGGAAATGCTTCATGTTCACCAAGTCCCGGTTCTTGGGTCTATGAGAACACTGTACTTTCCAACCTCCCTGGTGATTAGGTTTGGTGATGTGACCAGGTTCTGGTCAATGGGTTGTGGAAGAAGGAATTAATGTTATTCCAAGGCCTGCTCAGTTGTCTACTTCTCCTCTTGTCCTTTGGCAGCAATCTCAGAAGAGGATTGCCCTGGGGATATCCATTAAACTGCACAATTAGCACCTGGTTAGAAATATGAAGAAAGAGCCGTGTAAACACTGTGTATATGATTTTTGACCAATCTTGGCTCAACCATTCACTAGCTGTACCTTCGACCAAGTGACTTGTTTCTCTGATCCTTAGCTTTCCCATCTGAAAAATGGAACTAACAACTCAGCGCCACAAAGGGTTCTGGTATGAAACGGTAGAAGGTATATGAAGAATCCCACAGGGTCGTCGACACCTAATCGTACTCGATAAAGGCTGGAACTCTCCCCTCTTTCCTGTTCACAGAGGACAAGGTGCCTGTGTCTGCTCAGATGGTGAAGAAAGGCTTCACTGTGGGAATAAGCCCTGATCTTAGTCCTAAGATGCTCAGGGATGGGGTAATCCAGAGGGAGAGAATAGTCTATGCAAAGACCTGTGTTCACCACTAAAGTGCAGGCGGGCCCTTCAGGGAGATGAAAATTTTAAAAAGCGTGGTCTCTGTTTGCAGGAGTCCCTGTTCCCAACCCTTTGTCATCCTGAAAGCAGCCATTGGCGCTGTGCATTCTTTTCTCTTAATGTCTATTCTCCCCTGCTTACCAGCTCCATGGCCAGAATGACCAGCAGCTCAGGCTGCAAGCTGCCACGAGTTGGGGCAACAGCGTGCAGGGAGGTAGGATGTAGCCAGGCCTCACTGGCATAGCCCTTGTGCAACAGATCTTCATCAGCTCTGGATGTGGCCTTGGACAGGACAGGCCATCTGGCCCCTGTTCAGGCAGCAAGATGAGAGTCTTTTGTATCGAAATGAAAGGATTCCTGGGAAGGGAGGTGGTGTGTCACAGAGATCGTATTGCCCACGGCCTCCCAGAGCAGAGGATGCTGCTCCAAGTCACATGGAACTGAGTGGGGGAGCTCAGTGTCTTCATTCAAAGGTATTTATCATGTGGCATTTAACCACCCACGTCAACATTTGTTGGACGGAATGAGCTCATGAATGCTCCCGGCCACCTAGTAAAGCAGGCAGGGTGCACAATAAATCCCCATTTTACAGATGAGAGAACAGCAGCTCAGAGAGGGACTTGAGAGAATTGCATCAAGGCTAGCCTCTGGGGATGTGGCATGTGGAGGGTCAGGATGAGGGAAGTGAAATTCGAAGACAAATATTACAAACAAATAGCTTGGAACATGGAAATTCCCTATTTGATCTAGTCTCCAGCTTGTCTGGATCCACAGTTTCTTTCTGCTTCCTCGTATATCCTGTCCATGCCCACATCCACAGCCCCAACCCTTCATTAACTCAGCAAGTATTTACCTAATATCCACCATGGGCTAGACCAAGACCTAGCTAACTGTACTGTAGGTAGGGAGTCCGGCGCTGTACAGGTGAGTCATTATAGGATTGCTCACACCTGTGAGCACTATGAAGGAAATGGCAGGGAGTAACATAACAAGGGGTCCTGCTTTGTAGAAGGTGTTCAAGGAATCTCCAGACCCATTCACTCATTCATTCAGCCAACATATATTTATTGGGTACCTACTCAGTGCGTTGAGCTAGGAGTTATTTTATTTGGTGAGGACTCATGGTATATATCCATATACACTACTTGCTGGACTGCTCACTTAGGCATTCCATAGACACTTCCAACTAAGGCAAAGCCATAACCCAACCAATGACTCAATCTCCTCGACCAAGCTCATCCATTTTCCCAAACAAGAACCTTGGACATGCCCGACTCCCATCAATCCTCCACCTCCTGAATGCAGTTGGTTGTGCTTCATTCAGTGATCTTTAGGAACTAGTTACTCCATGCCCATTCTTGTTCAGCACTTGACTTTCTCTGGCACAGAAGAGGTACAGTCCTTGCCCTCAAGGGACTTCTAGTCTAGTTTCATTTCAGGAAATGACTATTCAGAAACCTCTGTTCAATCACTTTGGTATGTTGTAGATTTAGGGCTGTGGGGCCCCTGCCTCCAATCTCCCACCTCGCACCAAATCAGCCCTGTTATTGTTACCTGAGTGATCTTCCCCAAGACAAATACGACCAGGTTGTCCACCACCAAAAACCTCCTCTGACTCTCTCATGCCACAGGGAAAAGTCCAGACTCTGTCCCAGGGCACACAAGGCTCTTCAGAGTTAGCCCCGTGGAGCTTCTTGAGCCTTAGCTCCTGTCTCTTGACTCCCTCCCTATACACCTGCCATGCTGAATGTCTTCATTCTTGGGCTCCCACTGCTATTTCTTTCCTCTAGATACTTGCCTATCCCATTTCCTCTACCTGGAATGCTGTGCCCTGGCATGCCTGTCATGTACCCATGCATTCCCCCTAACCATTCCGAGCCAGTGCAGGTGATCACTGGCATTGAGCCTTTCCTGACGATTGCAGGCAAGGTAATTTACCCAATCCTCTGTTCTCATAATTCCTGCATCATTGATCTCATAACCCAACCGTGACCACACAACTGGTCCTGTTTTTGTCCATATGATAAGATCTCTGAATCCTCTATAAAGTCCTCACCCTCCCAGGATTTCTGAGGATCTTCAAAAAGGGCTACCTGGGTGCCCACCAGGCAGGCTGTCAGCTGGAGTCACCATTTGGTGTCATTACGGTCTTCCTTTCCAGTCCTGGCTCCTCCTTGCAATGTCCAGAGCCCATGAAGCAGTTGGTGGAGCCTCACTACTGCCATTACCAAGGATGGCTATCATGATGACATCTGTGTCCTTGGGTTTACATTGTATCTGGCCAGGTATGAAGAACTCTTTGTGCATAAGCTCATTTTATACTCACAGCCATGAGGCAGGCCCTAACTCTACCTTTACAGACGAGATAGCTGAGATTCAGAGATGTGGAAGTCACACAGACCAAGGTCACCAGGCTGGGAAGTGTGCAAGCTGGGGATAGCCTCTGACCAGACTCACCCAGAGCATGATTCTTATGTGCACCCGGCACAGAGCACCTGGGTTTTGGCTCAGCCCAACTACCTGCCTTTGTCCCTCTGTGCTCATCTCTCCCCAGGAGACAGCAGGGCAGGAATTGGTTCCCACTTCTTCTAATCCTCTGTATCCTATTCAGTGCAAAGACCACAATAAATGTGTTACCTTTTAGGTGAGATTCCAATAAGTTGGATTATTTTCCTTTTCCTACTTTGGTGTTAAGAGTCTTCTCAGTAGTTGCTCAGTCTCATTTATGGCCCAGCCCAGGAGGGGTCAAGGTGACCTGAGAGACACGTGGAGCAGGAGCGAGGCAGAAAGGTGGGCTGCACCATCCTCTCCATTGTTGCAGAAACCTTAACCCCCAGCAATTCCCAATCTCTTCCAAATGCCTGGTTTGTATTCACTTGGCTTCCAGATTGTGGAAATAAAGTGATGCTCTGGGCAGCACTGAGGAGACCATCCGGCTGTGTGCTGGCCTCGTGCACAGGGGAACATTTTAGCAGCCGATCCAGTGCCCAATCTTCCACTTTGGCCACAAACATGCGTCTTCCTTTTATCTGCAAATTGCACTGGGCTCCGGAAATAACTGTAAATTTGCCTGGCTCTGGTTTCAGTTATATATCAGACCTGAAGAGTGGGAAGATAATGAATCCTTTACCATTGTCCTGTGGGTTGCAGCCAACAACCTTGGGTTTTGGATTCTGCAACTGTTCTAATCTTGATGATCTCACTCTGGACCCAATGTTCTCACCATCTGTTAGCAATGCAGATGCCATGCAGGACTCGGGTATGGGTAAACTTGGACACAGGTTTTGAGGTTGGGAAATCCAACTAGGAAAAGAGCTTGAAAAAAAAGGGGGGGGGGAGTTTTGACCATAGGGGGAAAAGGAGATTGACAGGAAGAGCCGTGAAAACATCTTAGAAAGTGGACATAGTAAACATGGTTGTCTATCCGTGCACTGATGTCATTCCTGAAATCAACTGCTCCGTGGGGAGAAGAGCTGATGTGTCAGCCAGGGTCCAATTAGGACAACAGAAATCAGTCTAAACATTTGAAACAGAGGGGACTTAGTACAGACACTTGGTTACATCAGGGATGGAGGAGTAGGGGACCGAAATGGGGGCTGCAAGGAAACTCAGAGCTAAGCAACAGTTGGAAGCCCCTAGGTTGGAGGGACAAAGCAGAGGTGGTGTTACCAGGGCCTGAAGCTGGGATCATCCAGAGAAGATTGGAACCACTGGAGGAAAGAAAGTGTCATGAGCATATACGGCTCCTGAAGCTTCTAGAGTAGGGACGAAATATTCAGGCTTCGCCTTTACCTCCCGTCCTTCAGTCTCCTGTCTGTGTCTCCGACTGGCCAAATCCAGGCACAAGCCAGCCAACACAGGAGCCTGAGCTCGGCAGCCTGCAGGGGTCAGACGCCCTGCCACACAGGAAAGAGCAGGGCTGGGGTGAACAAGGGTCCTGTGGGCAATCTGTCCTAGGCCAAGCATTCTTGATAAATGAAAATAGTACAGGAGAAAACACAAGTGCTATAATAGACTTTGTTTTTTTTTTTTTCCAGCTACAAGAAGAAAAAGAAAGAGCAACAAAGTCCCTTTTCTGTGGCAGGAAAGGATTAGGAACAATTTTTTTTATAAATTTATTTTTTATTGGTGTTCAATTTGCCAACACATAGAATAACACCCAGTGCTCATCCCGTCAAGTGCCCACCTCAGTGCCCATCACCCAGTCACCCCCACCCCCCGCCCACCTCCCCTTCCACCACCCCTAGTTCGTTTCCCAGAGTTAGGAGTCTTTGATGTTCTGTTTCCCTTTCTGACACTTCCCACTCATTTTTTCTCCTTTCCCTTTTATTCCCTTTCACTATCTTTTATGTTAGGAACAATTTTGGAGATGACAGATGAGCTGGGTCTTGAGTGAGGCCCGAGAGTCTGACATGAGAGCAAGGAGGGGCATGTTAGGGGACGCGATGGCAGGGCCGCTGGCCGCTGGGGAGGACCCGCATCCCTAGGGAGTGGAGAGAGCTCTGGCCTGGCAAGAATGCAGGGTGTGGGGTGGGAGAGCAGCCAAAAAGAGACAAAAGAAGACTGTAGGGGCAGCTCGAGGCCTGATCGGCAGGCTGGGCAGCTCAGATTTCACCCGTCTGGGAAAATTCAGCTGTAGGGTGACCCAGAGGGGGCTGAACAGGTCACCTTCCTTGTGGAGGAAGAGAAGAATACCCTGCCACCTGCTCTCTGTCCAACAAATGTGAATCTCGCGTGATCTCCTCAGTATTCACTCTTTGCTGCTTATTCAGAATATTTTTGGAATCCTCTAGTGACAATTGTCCTCTGATCCCAAGCTATGTCATTTGAAAAGACAAATCTTTGCTTTGGAAGATAGCTTCATTTTGTTGAAGATCGTATAAGGGATTGGGAATCAAATTGGAAACGTAATACGGTCGATCAAGCTGCTGCGCTTTTTTGGTTAAAATTGAGGTGTAATCAATACAATTCGAGCTATGGCTGCATCACTGAAATATGAACAGCGCATCTTTAGGTGACTGCTCAGAGGAGCAGCACACGTTCAGATATCTATGTAGTCAGTTTAAAAAGTCTGTCTCATTACTTTATGATTATGTATCCTATGATTTACTTTAGGCATGAAGGGCCAACGAAAAGAATAATTGCCTCTATATTGTACAGCATCTCATGCTTTCTAAAAGGCTTGCATAGAATCAAAGGAAGGTACAAAGAAGCAAAGAGGGGAAAAGAAAGCAGAAGAGTGAGAAAGTAAATTATTCTTAGGAGACTTCTTTTTTTTTTTTTTTTTTTTTTTTTTACACTGCACTGTCAAGAAAGACAGGAAGTCGATATCTGAGTATATTTCAAGAAGTCAATATCTGAGGATATTTTAGGGAACTCATTGTCGGAGGTTAGGAAGTTGAAAACTATAATGTCCAGTTAACTTACAGATTTCTGAAAGGTTGGATCACTCCGAGTGATCACAAAATAACATTTACTATCTACCAGTACAACTTGTTTTTTGCTTCAAGGGAAATAAACATACCCATTGTAGCACACAGGTTTGGTAGCCTCCTAGCACTCATTGCCCCTTTTCACCTCTGCTTAAAAACATCCTTTTAGAAAATGTGTGCTCTCATTCTTTCCCCACCAGATTATGGGATTTAAGGAAAGCTGATCCCACCCCTGGCTCTAGGTATGGGTCCTGATTGGCAGCTCATCAGCACATTTTCCACTTCAACAAAGTAATTGACTGCAGAGTGAGCATGTGATCCAAGCCAGTCCAATCAGAGGAACCAGAGGATTCTTTCTTAGAGTTGTAAGATGAGATTTCTTCTCGCTCCCAAAGTAAACTAGGAATGTGTGTAGTAGTAATGGAGGCTATTGAAACCATCTTTGACCATTAGGAGAGTCAGGTTTAAATTAAGGCTTTCCTGGGACACCTGGGTGGCTCAGTGAAGCATCTGCCTTCAGCTGAGGTCATAATTCCTGGGTCCAGGGATCGAGTCCCGTGTCGGGCTCCCTGCATGGAGCCTGCTTGTCCCTCTGCCTGTGTCTCTGCCTCTTCCTCTGTGTCTCTTATGAATAAATAAATAAAATCTTAAAAAAAATAAATTGAAGCTTACCTGAAGAAAGAGTGGAACCACAGAAAGGACCTGGGTCCTCAAGCTGCTGGCTGGATTAAACCAGTCCTATGGCTTAATCTATACTTGGAGTTTTCAGCTCTGGGAGCTAATGAAATCTCCATTTGGCTCGCCAGTTGGAGTTGGGTCGTTTCTTCTTCTTCTTCTTCTTCTTCTTCTTCTTCTTCTTCTTCTTCTTCTTCTTCTTCTTTTTCTTCTTCTTTTTCTTCTTTGCAATAGAAACCTGTGGGATACAACAAAAATATTCTTTCAGAATGAAAATGTTGCTTATGTGAGGCACAATTACTTTTAACCAGCATTTATCGATCTCAGAGTCTGCCAAATGTTTTCACATACATTGTTTCACTGAGTCTCTACACCATCCTTAGCTTTAGGTGACTATGTTTAATAGTCAGGGTACGTAATGCTTGTTGCTCTAACAAATCACATCTCACATCTCAGTGACTTAGCAGATATACATTTATTTCTTGCTCACATCACAATTTGAAGAGAAGCAGGTGGCTCTCCTGGGCAAGCGTCCTTTAAGTGACAATTCATAGATTTGGCTCACTTCTCTGGTGTGACTGTGACATCCTGGATTACTTTGTTTCCAATGGTGTGGATACTGAGACAGAGTGTGTGTGAAAAATGACTAGGGATGCTTTAGGGGCAAGGCCCATCCCATCCTACAGAACTCAGTCACATGGCTCCCAGCTGCAAGGAGGCCTGCAAAATAGTCTTCCCTTTGTGCCCAGGAGAAGAGGGAGAGTGTCTGTCACCCACGTGGAGGGCCATCTTAGGGTGCTGCCTACCACAGCTTGTAAGTGGAGGCAGGATTCTAAGCTAAGCATGGCATTTCCATGGGTTTCTATTTCCTCTGCTCCCCCTTCCCCGCCACCCCCACCCTACCCCTATTCATATTTCCTTAAAAATTTTGGTAAGTAGCTACCCTGCTTATTGAAAGATCAATTTGTAGTTTTTTTTTTTTTCTTAGTGTCTTCTTAAGGAAAGGAGAAACCCCCACCTCCCTGACGTTTGGCAGAACCACAGACGCTGTTACAAACTCACAGAAGTGTTCACTGCATGATAATGTATATGAGGGATTGATCATTTACTTATCCTCAAAGCAGATGGACTTTATAAGGAGAAGTGCTCTGTAATGCAGACATGACTGTGAAGAATAAATCAAATTTCTCTGTGTACTTAGGGGAGAAAGAATTATTCAAATGCCCTGCCTGCAGCTTCAGGGCCGGTTACTGGGCCCGCAATCCTGCAAAGTGGCCACCAGGGGGAGCGCTAGGCCCGTCCCCGCACAATCAACTATTTTTAGACGTTGCTTCTAGCCTCAAGGAAGAAGCCAAAGAAATAAAAGACCATGATATATATATTTTTTCAAACCGGACCAACTTATAAATTATTTGTGAGTCCAATAAAAGGCAATTATCAACATTTCCTACTATTTCAAGAGTAATATATTCTACGTTAGAAAAAGATTCAATTTATTCCATGGCTATGATTCAGACAATGGAAATTGGAGACAACCACAACCCAAAAAAAAAAAAAAAAAAAAGATTGTAATCCTGTGTAAATCTCTGTCTTTAAAACTCAAATCAGAGGATGTGAATTCTGGCCCTGGTGGGCATGAGATATTTGCCCTGAGGCAGTAGAATTTGATGGGCTTGGGGGAAGTGGCTGGAGGAAGGGTGCGTGTGCCTGTGAGTGCCAACACAGTAAATGTGAATCCTTATTCTTTCCCCAGCATGTGTGTGTGTGTGTGGGGGGGGGGGGGGTGGCAAGTCAGAATAATCTTGTCCAAACAGCTGAATAATGAACATCATAAAATTATTTTAGGAAGTATAGTTTTATTATTTTCAGCTCCATAGACGTACGCTATAATGGAGCTCAGATGATCCTGGCTTTCATAAACCAGGTTGCTGTGTTGAAAAGAGCTCTGGGATCCTCCCCAACCAGTCCAGTGAGCAGCACCTTTTTCTTTCTTCTTCTTCTTCTTCTTTCCCCAACGCCACCCCCCCCCCCCTCCGCCCCAAGCAGCAGCATGGTATAGTGGGACAAGTGTGGTGCTTGGCTCCAGAGAGTCAGAGCCTGAATCTTGCCTCTGCCAAGCATTAAGTGTGAGAGTTTGGACAAATTGACCTCTCTGCTATTCAGTTCCTACAATCCTCATCTCACAGAATGAACATAAAGATGAAACGAAACGGTATACGTGAGTACCGAGCATATTGTGGCTGGTCAATACATATTAGCTTTATTCTTTGATCATTTCTCCTTTTCCTAAAGATGGCAACATATAAATTCGAACCGAGTCTGGGTTTACATTTTCAGAAATTCTGACTCCGCGGGGCCTGGGTTCAGGAGGATTTGCTCTGCTGCGGCCACAGCAGGAAGGAGGAGAGGGCGAGGGCCGCCTGGCTGGGGGGTGTCCCGCGGAACCCCTAGCGCAGAAGCAGGCAGGCTGCTCCATGCAGGTGTGTGTTCTCCAGAGAACCAGGCGCTGCACCGAGCTCAGGAGGGTTCTCAAGGACAGGGAACAAAGCAGCAGAGAGCGGGAGTGAGAACACGCAGACCCTCAGCTCTCCATCAGCTGCAGTGACCACTCAGGGACCCTTCCCCTGATGCTGTGAGAAGCAGAACAACAGGAGCTGGGGAGCTGATAAAGCTGAGAGCCTCAGCCCGGATCTGGGGAACTGAGGGTGAAGTGCGGGCATCTCGGGTTGTGCCGGGGTGCTGGGGGTGAAGCACACGCTCCACAGCTCAGACCAACTGACGGTCCCGGAAGGAAAGCCCTCTGTGCACGAAGACTGCCATTGAGCCGCATGGTGAGCTCAGCATCAGCTCTCCGTCTATGAAACCAGGCCTTAGGGACACCTGGGTGGCTCAGCGGTTGACCATCTGCCTTCGGCTCAGGTCATCATCCTGGGGTCCCAAGATCAGGTCCTGCATCAGGTTCCCTGCATGGAGCCTGCTTCTCCCTCTGCCTGTGTCTCTGCCTCTCTCTCTGTGTCTCTCATGAATAAATAAATTCTTAAGAAAGAAAAAAAAAGAAGAAAGCAAGCCTGAACACTCTCCTCTGCTTACCACACCTGCTGATCTGATGCCTGTCTGTGACCTGGCTCAAGCCCAGGACCTCGTGCTCATTGGCCCTTTGCCGCTGCTTATTCTCAATCCCCCGCCCTCCTCCCCCCCCCCCCCCCCCCACACACACACACCCTGCCTGGCCTGACCTCTCTGTCTTTCTCCTGCCCTGGGAGCTGACCTCAGCACCTGGAAGACAGCTATGCTAACCGCGGTGCCACCAATGCACGCTGCACTGCCTAGACGTCCTTGCTGCCTGGCTCAGGTTGCCAAGTACCAGCAGGAAGTCCCAAGACAAGATGCAAATGAAGTCAGGGCATTTCCCTCCTGACCCTCTCCCTGCCTGGGAGCGCTGTCTCTGGCAGTATCCGTATCCTTCCATCACTCCGCTCCCATCACCCTCATGGCCCAGTACCCACCAGGCTCTGGTCTTTATCTTTCCTGCCCTGTTCCTCTAAACAGCTGGATGTTAATAGCATCCTGCTCTTGTTCATCTCTGGGCACTTCGCACTCCCCTGGCTGTTCTTTCAATGTCATCCATACCTCCCTGAGAGCACCCATGTCCACCTCTCTCCTTTTGAACCACCTAAGAGGAATTCTGCTTTCCTCCAGGGCCTGACTTATCCTTTTTTACTTTTTAAGATTTTATTTATTTATTCATGAGAGACACACAGAGTGAGGGGCAGAGACACAGGCTGAGGGAGAAGTAGGCTCTTCGCAGGGAGCCCAACTCAGGACTCGATCCCAGGACCCTGGGATCACAACCTGAGCCAAAGGCAGACTCAACCCCTGAGCCACCCAGGCATCCTGCGCTGACTTATCCTTTTGTGAAAATCCATTTATTGTTTTGGAAAGGAACTTGCCAGGATATATCAAATATGAAAACACCAGAAGTAAAAGTAGAATTAAAAAAATGGGAACAAATGCATACATTGGCACCAAAGATAAACATCATAACCATTCCACTTGATTACTGGCAGGCCACACATGGAGACGTTTTTTCCCCAAATGCCTGCAGATCCAGTGCAGCATCCATGAAGGTCAGAGTCTATAAAACACAAGCCCATTCCCCCCACACAACTACCAGTGCGTGGAGATGGAAGTCTTAGTAACACTCTCTTGGTGGTAACGAAAAGAGACTTATGTAGACAGCGCTGGCAGGGAAGAGGAGGGTCAGGGGTCAGGGTAGGGATGCCTTTGACCATGAGTGAGAAGGAGCTACCCCAGGAGTCCAAGAGCAGGAAGCAGAGTGTGGCCAGGCCTCCCAGGGGAGGCACCTGGATCCAGGGCAGAAAGGCTTGGTGGATCTCCCACCCAGTGTTGCCATTGGCACAGTCAGCTCTCCGCAGTACTGCCTTGTGTCTGCTTCTCTTCCCACCAACAGTTGGTTTCCTCACATGTCCTTGGTCTTCCTCAGAGCCTCTGCTTACTTGGGTTTTCATACTGTCATAATTTTTATCTGCACATCACATTAATTTATTGAGGGGCTCCATTCTACCTGACAGCTTTTCTCTGGGCAACTGACCAGGCTTGGTTTCTGCTATGAATAACTGATTTTCCTTACACCTTTCAATTCAGGCTCCCTGAGTAGAAATCTGATTGGCCAGCTTACCTGTCTCTGGACAGAGCTTTCATGTTTGGCCACATTGTAGCTGGCCTTGGGTCAGGTGTTCACACCTAGCACAGTTGGGAGCTACCAGGGAGGCACATGCTGACCATGGGAGCCCAGGGGCTATCGTGTGTATGGGCAGGGCAATTGCCTTTAGAAGAGAACAAGTGGGGCAGCCTGGGTGGCTCACCGCCTTTAGCCCGGGGTGTGATCCTGGGGTCCCGGTATCGAGTCCTACGTCGGACTCCCTGCAGGAGCCTGCTTCTCCCTCTGCCTGTGTCTCTGCATCTCTCTCTCTCTCTCTCTCTCTCTCTTTCTGTGTGTGTCTTTCATGAATGGATGAATAAAATCTTTAAAAAAAAAAAGAAGAGGACAAGTGGACACGAAAGACACTGTAAATTATATATGCTTTTCATAAAAACATTGTGGATGATTTGTGAATGTCTGTGGATTCTGGTCCCTTGAAGCCCCTGATAGACTCTATCATGGTCCAATCCTCTGACAGGAATTCTGCTCATCTACTAGAGCAGGGCCCAGAAAGCAGAGGATTGAATGTTGCCTTGGCCAAAGTAGCAGACATTTGGGTTTGGTGAGGTCATTGGTCCCCAAGCATACCAGAAAGTAAGCTGAAGGCTGCAAGACAAATGATAGATACCATCTTCTGGTGAGGACAGAGCAGGACTCTGGCCTGCTCTGAACTGATTCAGGACATGGAGAAAGTGAGCCATGGATAGACATCCTTCAGCTGAGCATGGCTGGGGAAGTTTCAACCAGTCTGGATAGCATGTTCTTCTAGAGTGTGGACAGCCATTAGAGGAGAACTTTCCCCAGATAGTTTAGCAATGGTCTGTGATGGTGGAGCTGAAATTCTGACTCTGTCCTTTCCAGAGAAGACATACAGATGGCCAACAGATGCATGAAAAGATGCTTAACATCATAAGCCATCAGGGAAATGCAAATAAAAATCACAATGAGATATCACCTCACACCTGTTCAAAAACACAAGAAATAACAAGTGTTGGGGAGGATTTGGAGAAAACTGAATGCTTGTACAATGGTGTGGCCACTGTGGAAAACAGTATGGAAGTTCCTAAAAAAAAATTAGAATTATGATATGAGCTAGTAATTCTGTTTCTAGGTATTTTCCCAAAGAACATGAAAGCATGAACTCAAAAAGCCATATGCACCCTTATATTCATCGCAGCATTATTTACAACAGCCAAGATATAAGTAACCCAACTGTGCATTGACAGATGAATGGGTAAAGAAGATATAGTATATATACCCAATGGAATATTACTCAGCCATAAAAAAGAATGAGATCTTCCCATTTGTAACAATAAAAGTGGACCTAGAGGATATCCTACCCAGTGAAATAAATCAGAGAAAGACAAAATCATATGATTTCACTTATATGTGATATCGAAACAACTAAACCAAAAAACCCAGAAACAGACTCACTGATACAGAGAACAGATGGGTGGTTGCCAGAGGGGAGGAGGATGGGAGGATGGGTGAAATAGGTGAACGAGTAAGAGGCACAAACTTCCAGTTATGAAATAAATAAGTCGTGGGGATATGCTGTACAGCATCAGAGATGTGGTCGATAATATTGTAACAACTGTGTATGGTGACAGATGGTAACTAGACTTATTGTGGTGATCACTTCATAATGTGTATGGATATCGAATTACGATGTTATACACTTGAAACTAATACAATATTGTATGTCAATTATTCTTCAATAAAAACCTTCTAACTGCCACACATTAGCTGTGTAGCCTTACACAAATTACTTGGTTATTGAACCTCTTTCTGCATGTACTAAATACAGACAGTAAGATCTATGTTTTGGAGCTGAAGCAACAAATACATGATATAGTGGTTATTGAGTCCTTGGGGATGAAGCTCTAACACAGATAGTAATTTTTATGATTATGATTACTGGTGGAGCTGTTGACCTGTTTTGTAATATTTACAATGGGACTTGGGCCATTGGGAAGACGGTCATCTTGCAAAGCAACATGGGGACCTGTGCGTCTGTGACAACAGGGGCACAGCATCTTGGTATGGACAGGGCTGGGTGTGTACTACATGCAGCTCAGTTGGCTAGAGATTGAATGATCTATTGCAAGGCCTAGATTTGAAAATAAAATTTTTATAAAAGGCAGTGGTACAAGAAAAGATAACAGTTCTCCCCAGAGGCACAGCAGGCTAGAAAGCATTTTCCTGCATGGAGATGTCAGGATAGCTTCATCACAGCATTACCCTGCCTCTGAAATCCAGGAGGTTGTGAGGGAAAGCACAGGCAATCTTGACCTCATATTGCAGATGCCGTCTCTCAAGATGGCCCTCCCCACCCCTGCCCATATCCAAGATCCTTTGTTCAAGTGAGAATGTGAGTGAGTGATGAGTCTCTGAATTTCACCTGTGCTGCCTGGCGAGGGCTTCAGGGGGTGGAGGCTTAAGATTTCGCTCCCCTGCCTCCCGAAGGAAGAGACTGTTACCCTTCAGTCTAGGGGAGAAGCGGGGGAGCCCCTGCACGTGGTCTTGCTGCCAGGCGCATGCTGAATTATCTTGCAAGAGCAATTGGAGTCTACCTTGGCTCAAGTCAGTGAGGTTGTAAAATCACTTCCCCGAGGCACTCCAGCACCCAATTTGGAGATGAGTGGGGATTTACATGATTCAACAGAATGTTTCCTTCCAGTATCGGGGCTCAGTCAGTCGTGAAGGAGGAATTTGTGAGCAAAGCTTACTGGCTGTGGCTTGAGCTTCATTCTTGTCCGGAGGGGCTGCAGGAGTGGAGTCACAAGGGCTAAATCTTTGAGGAGGTTAAAATAAATGAGGCTCAGGGGTGGGATGCATCTGTCTCATCACAATCCTAGGGAACTCTCTCTTTAGGGTCAGGAGGAATGAGTGAAGAAAACTCTTCTCTCTGAGTCCTCAATGTTAGGAACACAGAATATATTGAATATTTATTTGGGGCCAGGTACTGTGTTAAGTCATTTATCGATATGTCCTCATCTGATCCATCCTTACAACAACTCTATGAGGCTGATGATATTTTTGTCCTTATCTTATGGACAAAGAAACTGAGGATCAGGGAAGTTAAGCAAGGAGCCCAGCCAGAAAGTTGCTCAGCTGATCCCCTACCCCAGGGGGGCGCTCCTTGAAATTGTGCCTGAATTCAAACCTGGGTGCATTTATTATTCCCAAGTAAGCATCATGCAACCTAAAAACAATAGGTTGGTATGTTTGTTTTATACCTACTCTCCCTGCAGGATATTCATAGAAAAAGATTAACAGGTGGTCAGGAGCTGGAGACTGGTTGTCTTTACCTCACTCTCCCATGGTTTAGGGGATTGGAGAATTTATCCAGATTGAATCCAAATTCATGCTGATCCACTTACTAGTCACAGGGTCTCTCGTGAATCATGCATCCCTTCTGAGCCTTGGTTTCTTCATCCATTTAAGTGGATTGCTATAAGAATTCAAAGTGATTGTCAATGAAATGGCCTTGGCATATAGTTGGGGCTCCACAGATAACCAGGTTTATCTCTCTTCCAGTTATTCATTACTGTGTATCTAAGGACCCTAAGACACAGTAGTGTAAAACTATAATAATCGTTTAGTTTGTTTATGGATCTGTAGTTTGGTCAGGGCTCAGCAGAGACACCTCATCCCTGCTCCATGCTGCATTGCCTGGGCTGG
Source organism: Canis lupus familiaris (assembly GCF_011100685.1). Lineage (NCBI taxonomy): Eukaryota > Metazoa > Chordata > Mammalia > Carnivora > Canidae > Canis > Canis lupus. The sequence continues at coordinate 53,022,016 of NC_049226.1, read as the reverse complement.
CTCATCTGGGGACCTCTTCCCAGATAGTTCACTCACATGGCTAGCAAGGTTGCCTATCAGCTCCCCTCTATGTACATGGGCCTCCCCTCAATGTGGCCTGGGCTTCCTCATAGTGTGGCACCTAGGTTTGAAGAGTAGATGACCCAAGAGACAGGAAATAAAAGCTGTCCATTCATTAAATCCTGGAACTGAAACTAACACATCACCACTTCTATCATATTTTATTGATCAAACAGTCCCAGAGTCCAGATTTAGAAAGAGGGGACAGGGACTCCTTCCATTGCTGGAAGGGAAGAGGGAAGAATATCAACAAATTGGGATAGGTTTAAAAACAGCCATGCCACAGTCTGCCCACTGGCAACAAATTATTTATATTTACCATTTGCTATTTTCACCCAGTACCTCCCAATATCCCCCCCAGATCTTATGCCATGATGCTGTTAGGTTTGGGTTCAATGTTCAGAGCCTTGTCATGTAATCTGAGGTGTTGTGAGGCTCCTTAGATGCAATTCCTCAGATACAGCACCTTTTTGATCAGAAGTCCTGTCACCTGCAGAGACAAGTCATCTACTTCCACACATAACAGTGAGACAGACAGATTCAAATCATCAGCGCCTCAGTGCTCAGCATAGATGGGACTGCAGGTCAGAGCCTGCAGGCCACGTCCTAGTGCCATGGACTGAGCACAGGTTTGATGAGGGATGATCTGGGGCTCAAACAAACTGATTTTTATGAGCAGTGGTGAATATGTCACACCAAGACAACTATGACAGCTAGAGTGAGTCTGGATCTGACCGAACAACTCTGTTTCAAGTTGAAGGTCAACAGGTTGAGTTTTTAAGTCCCTGGGTCTCTTTTCCTCTGGGGCTAGAGAGTTATCCAGAGCATATTCTTGTCATGACATGACAATGGGTGTAAAAGGCGTTTCTAAGTATCATGCCCTCATACAACTAGGTCTAAAAGTAGAAAGGGAAACAAGGATTCCTCTGGCATACCTTTCTCTTTGGGTCAAGGTGGATAGTCTTCCTCAGAAGTTACCCAACAGATGTGCAGCTCATCTACATCTCATCTGCTGGAACTGGGTCCCATGTCCACCTCCAAATGTATCCCTGGAAGAGAGAAGGAGATTACCATGATGGGCTTAGGAAAATGCGTATTGAGTGAATGGATTCTTAAGAGGTAAGTAATACTCCTTCAAGTTCCAACAACACTTCTAGGAATGAGCAAAAAGTATACCCAGGTTTAGGGAAACCATGTAAGAGAGAAAAGCATAGGGGAAGAAGAGAAAGAGGGATTCATCTTCATGTTTTGTTGTTGACTCTGCTACTCAGACACAATTGTGTAGCTTCGGTAATACAAAGGGTTAGTATTCTCAGAGTTTGAAGGATACACCAAAGCATCCCTAGTATGAGGTTCTCATTTCACGTTCCAAAAAAAAAAAAAAGGCAGTCTCATTTCATATTCTTAAAAATAAAGGAATTTAATAATAATCATGATGATATTCTATAATTAGGTATTAATCATGTTTAGCTATCACTAATACATAAGTAATACAAACTAAGTGCCAGGGACATTTCCAAATGCTATATATAATATATATATTATAAACTATAGCTCATGAAGATCCATGTGACTGACTGATCTCTATGAATTTTACTTCCTGATATGAACAACCTTGTGTGGTCTCCTCCCACGCTGACCTGGGCTTGGCCACACAACCTGCTTTGCCAGTGGGACGTTAGCAAGTGTGATAGAAGCAGAAGTGTTCTCTCTGGGAAGTCAGCTGATAGGCTGGAAGGAAGCCTAGGCTAGACTACTGCGTGATGAGAGGCCACATGTATGTTCCAGCCTCAGCTGAGCTCTCAGCTGAATGCAGCCCCATCCATAAGTGACCTTCTGCAGAATCCTGAGAAATACTAAATCAATGTTGTTTCTAGCCGCTGAGTTTTGTGGTGGTTTGTTACACAGCAATAGAAATGGAAACAACCGATGGAGTAAATGTGTGCAAATCCCTTGGATAATTTACATGAGGGACTTGCTTTCCATTTCTGATTGTGGTCAGCCAGAAAAGCCAAGAGGATGACGGTAAGTCTCATAGGGGTGGTTCATTCATTGACAAGTATTTACCAAGTGTCTGTTCTGTCCCAGGCAGTGGTCCTGGTGGTAGGATATTGCAGTGAGTACCGCCTCTGCCTTCATGATGCTTATAGTTCATGACATTGATTCATCCTCCTTGATGCCCTATGAAAATATTAGTGCTCCTCCAAATATTTCATTTGTGTTCTTAATAGCATACTATGGATCTGTGCCCCATTTAAAGCTGGCTCGAATCTGCTTATAATTTTAGAAACAGGGTGCCTAGGCAGACTTGACCTCAAATCCTCTCTCCCTCTCCTCTCCTTCTTCTGGTTTCAGCCTCCTCATCTTTGGAGTGGGTATAAGAATTCTCATCTAAAGCTACCATCAGGATTTGCAAGAGCACAAATGCTCATAAACATTAGCACTCTTTCTTCTACCTCCATTCAGGGAAAACCTACATCAGATTTCAGGGCAATTTTCATCAGAGGGCAGTTCAGGGGGCATTGGGTCTGTTCCCCCAGTTCCCCACCCCTGGTCCGCTAGGACTCTGATGCTGATGAGAACTTGGAACTTGGCCCTCCCGTGTGCTCTGTACCTACCCGGACTTCCTGACCCTTTGCACGGTCATCCTTGACACTGGTCCCTTGCCTGCAGAGCTTTACCAAAAACTCTCATGTACATTATCTCAATTACTCTTTCCAGCAGGCCTGCGAGGCAGGTGTCCTCAGTCTCATTTTACAGTTGAGATACCTGAGGCTCAGAGAGCTGAAGTGACTTTCACAAGGTTACAAAGAAAATTAGTGGCTGAGCTTTTCTGGAAACCCAGGTGCCCATCTCTGGCCTTAGGCTCTTTGAGGTTCTTTGCACTGCTGCCTGCCCCCAGCACCCCATGCTGCGTCACAGAGATGCACGAGAAGCATTCTCAAGAAAGGGAGGCACATGCGATTCTTTTCTTGCAACTGTGTACGTAGGAGGCATTAACATTCACCCAGGAGCTGCAGAAATCCACTCAACTGGAACCAGACTGGCGAGAAGGGGACTGACCACATTTGTTTACAGTGGGCTAATCCGGCTCTGTCTCTCACTCCATGCAGCCTGGCTTTATGAGCGGGAGAAAGTCTAATTACAGACTGACAGCCCGGAGTGTCTCATGGGAAGACAAGTCCTGCATAAAAGTATTAAGAGAGCCTTGACTGGTTTGGAAATAGATATCTATTTGTTTCCTAGTCTTGCAGTTCTAGGGCGGAGTGTCTCAGATCAGGACTATACCTGCATATGATTTCAGCCCTGGAGGAGGCCGCAGGGATGAGCCGGCCTTCAGGTATGGACAGCGAGGTCCAGAGAAGTCAAGTGACTAGCCCAAGGTCACACAGTGTGATACTGCAGAGGCCCACATGCAGATCAGGGGCCTGACTCCGGAGCTTCCCCAAAAGGAAACACCCTTTTGTCCTCCAGCATTTCCCCTGGGGTGTCAGGTGCATGGAGTTCCAGTCCCTGAGAGTCAATCTCCAAGCTGGTTTCTCTGCTTCCTCTCCAACCTCTGTGTGTCTCCCAGAACGCAAAGTACAGGCTGATCATGGGGCTCTGCTGCCTCAGTTTTTTGCCCCTCCATTCCCTGAGCAATGGAATGAATTTAAATCTTACTCTTGGCAAAAAAAAAAAAAAAAAAAGAAAGAAAAAGAAAGAAAGAAAGAAAGAAAGAAGAAAGAAAGAAAGAAAGAAAGAAAGAAAGAAAGAAAGAAAGAAAGAAAGAAAGAAAGAAAAACAAAAAACAAAAAGCCCTCTGATGTGGCCTTTGTCTGTTCTTTTGCCCACCAGATAGCTAGCTGCTGATTCCCCAAACTGGCCATGTCCCTTTTGCATCTTCATGGTTCTGCTCATGGGGTTTTCTCCTCCTAGAATGCTCCTCCTTCCTCTGAATACAGACATTTCTACCCGCCCACCTGCCTCCTTCAAAGCCCAAACCACAGGAAGCAGCCATTTCTGGATGCTGCCAGCTTGATCCCTGCAGATCTGCACAGCACTCAGTCTGGGCGTGAGCTGGGGTTGGGGGCACTGTGTTCTCTTCATCTCTAAGTCTTTCGTGCCCAGCACCATACCCAACCCCAAACCCCAATGGAGCCAATGTAGTAACTGATGGTTTATAATGTGCAGCTACTCTGTTATGTAATGATGAACCCGACGAGTCTGGTCAGCCTCCCAGAGCTTATGTTCTTGACTAACCAATCCACTGGGTCACTGTGGCTTTGAGGTTTAGAGGCCACAATATCTTTTTTTTTTTTTTTAAAGATTGTAATATATTCAGGCCACAATATCTTTAAGAAACATCATTTGGGCAGTAAAGACCTGTGGCTGGATGGCATAAAGATGCCTAAAATATATAGGAAGATGGCACCACATGTTTACCACATCAGTTTCTCAGTGACCCTCCCCCCATTACTGATTCCTCAGGTGTCACCAGGAGCGCTGCTCTGAGCAAGCTCCTGAATGATCCCAGGAGGGTGTTTATGGAGCACAGACTACGACAGAGACGGCAGGAAGTGAGGGGGGTTACAAAGAGCAACAGCATCCGTAATGAATATTTGTTAGGAATGATGCATGTGCAATACATATGTTTGTGCAATGTATTGCACATGCAATAAATAGTATATATACTATTTATATATAGTATATGTACACATGTGAAATCATCAAACCTGTTATACAGGAGGGGTAATTAAGGCAGAGAGTGCAAAGGTGCACATTTGGTTAATGATGGTACTTGGATTTCAATCCAGGTATGTTAGACCTGAAAGCTGCAGTTTTCCAAAGGGGGCTTCATAAAACACAAATATAGAGGGTACCTACTATGTGCCAGCACTGGGGCACGAGTCATTTGAAAGTGGCTCCTGTCCTCCCAAGGCTCCCAGTGTAGTGGGGGAATAGAGAGTATCTGGGTAGCTCAGCGTGACCCTGGCAGGGAATGGAAGGTAGGATTGTTTGTAATATCTGTCCCTTACTGCCTGCTTGTGGGACCCATGAAGTCGGCCTCCCCATGAAAAGCTAGTTCCATTCACGGCCTCTTACATCTGTTGGAGAGAAACCCTGGGCCATCCCGGCCTGTCTTCAAGGATTCACAGGAATTACAAGTGGGAAAAATCACAAACTACCGAGGTGGTGGTCATTCAGAGAGGGAGCTGTGGCCTGGGTGCGGTGGGAACGGGGAGAGCTGCAGCTTGCACCATGGGGGCTGCTGCGCGTGAAGGCCTGGCACAGAGCACTGTGGGTCAGCTCATGAAGCCAGAGAACTTGCTTAGGTGTAAACTGCCCTTGGGTCTTTATTGCAGCCAAATTCCAATAGGAATTTCCCGAAGGTTCACCCAGATTTGGCCTGTGCTGCTTCCAGTGCTCTGTGCCTTCTCCCAGAAAAGGTCTCGCATTTCTATGCTAATGTGCCAGAAGCTGGCTCCTTCTCATCCCACCCCTTAAATGCAAATGCAGAGCTTCCACGGAGTGGGAAGCAGTAGGCATGTCTTAGCCCATCCCTTGTAAAGCCTCTGATTGAGATCAATTACTTAAACCAGCCCCACTTCATTTCCAGCTAAAAACCCACCACCGTCTGCTGGCTGCAGCCCGGGCCAGAAGAACCGAGCAGGAGGAAAAACAAGTATCACAGACATTCAGTCTTACAAAGGGTTGAGAGAGGAGGAGAGGGAAGGCAAGCCACTGCCCCGGGGATGCTCACTTACTGTCTGCAGACTTTGTGCCTGGTGTTGTGTTGTGTATTTTGTAGGTTTCTCCAGTGAGGGAGCAAAGATCATCATCACCACACACACACACACACACACACACACACGCGCGCGCGCTTCTGGAGAGACACCTCAAACAAATTCACAAAACTGTCTGCTGTGCCATCCATGTGGACTGTCAACCAACAAGCTGCTTGGAGAAGCTTCGTTTGCTCTGGCCACCTCAAGATGGAGCATTTCCAAGCTAATTGTTGCTACTCTGAGTCACTCCCAAAGTTTTCCACCTTTGAGGTGCTGGCACGGTAAGTGAACCTGGGCAGAGATGGGGAAGCCTCCTACTGCTATGTCAGCCACCGGTGCCCTCCCTCCAGAAGATGTCAGAATTAGCCCTGGGCACCTGAATGGGAATGTCCCACCTTCTATCTTCCTCCATTCTTCTCCTTGCCAGGCCCCTCCTTTCTTCCACTTTCCCCCTTTACTGGCACTTAGGTGAAGGTGCCCATGTCTACAAGAGGAGACATACTCAGGAGGAGAAGCAGAGAGAAGCAGAAGCACTGTTTAAATATGCGAGCAACAGCTATTCAGAATTCCCAGCTGAGGCTAGATTTCCTTGTTAGTCTTCTATTCTTCAATACAAGCCTCACGGGTATCATTTTAACCATTTTACAGATGAAGAAACTGAGTCTGAGTGACAATAACTGATCAGTAGCACTTTCTGATCTACAACTGGGTCCTTTCTGTTCTAGCAAATTGCCTCCAATTCCATTAGATATGCAGGGTTTGATCTGCTGTGTGCACTGGGCAGGCTGTGGGCCCAGCATAGGGGAACGAGGTGCAGAGCTTCCAAGGCTTTTCAAGGAGCACTGACCTAGATGTCACCCTGAGGTGGCAGTCTGGGGCATCACAGGACATGTGCCACTCTGAGGCCATGACTCACAGGCTGATTTAGATAGTGCAAAGTGTTTCCCCCAGACAAGCAATGCGTCTTCAAAATGAATTGCCATCTTGTTGTCTCTCTTCTACCTGGTATTTTATAACAATCTATCTTTGATAACAGAACACTGCAATTAAGATGAAATCCACATATGCAAACCTAACTATATTTTGGTGTTTTCCATTCATCTTTGAACATTTTGGCTGAGAGCAGATGAATGAATGCCCCGTCCAATACACACACACACACACACACACACACACACACACACAGAGTCATAGAGGCATGACATGGTCCCATCTGACTTAGCTTTTCTCTTGCTTCTATTCTGTGATTACCTCTCCATTCACTCTAGTTTGCTTTCTTCGTCCCCAGGAAATGATACTCATTCTCAGAGCTAAGACATAATAGACAGAGAAAGGAACCTGTGGCTAGAAGACTCAGGCCCTGTCCTGATATGCCACTTGGTAGTTGTGTGGCCAGATCAGAAAAGGTGTCAGATTTTGGAGTTGTACAGATTATCAATCCACGATTCTGAGACTCAGCCGCTGTGTGACTACAGGCTGAAACTCAACATCCTCCATCTTCAATATAGCATGATGACTACTGGCCTTGCAAGATCACTGTGAAGATTAAATAGATTGAAAAAGATTATTTAAAAAAAAAACATGTAAAGTGGCAGGTACAAAGCTTGGTGCTCTATATACCTTGTTTCCATTTTCCCTCTTAATCACTGTCTCTCTTCCAGGATAATATTTATCTTACAAGGTTGTTTTGAGGATTAAATGAGAAAACATACCTGAAAGTATTAGGAATAGTAAACTATCTTTAGTTGATTCACTTACAAACTCATTCAATCAAATAATATTTATTAAAGATTCGTGTTAAATGCTATGGGTGACTATAGATAAGAATCAGATACAGGATTTACTCTAAAGAAACTTTCATTACTGAGGTGTACCCCACATCCCTAGAAAAACATAGTGTAAATCAAAACTGAAAAGTGCTGGTATATATTTGTAAGGTTCAAAGATAACATGGAGGTATCTTCCAGATGGGACTGTCAACCAAGGATCCATGATGGACTTGCTATTTGAGAAGATACTTGGCAGAAGGGTAGAAGATGACAGATAAAGGTAGTCCAGGTAAAGGTCCAGCATGGGTGAAGTCACAGCAGTGAGAAAGTGTGAGGACGGTCAGGAGAATCTAATTTATAATGTCATGGATAATTTGATGGTGGTAGTTGACGAAGATTGCAAAGATGGCTTTGGACCCATTTATGAGGGAATTTGGACTTCCAATTTTATAGACAATGAGGAAGCCACTGAAGGTTTCTGAGCAGGAGACTTACACTGTCAGAAGCTGTTTTGTTGATCCTGAGTCTAGCTGCAATGCACGGGCGGGAGAAACAGAGGCCCACTAGTAGTCTGTCATGATAGTTTCGGGAAGAGCACAGGCCCTGAAATGGATCAAAGGGCAAGAATGAAGGAGAGAAGCTTTGGAGGGAAAACATTACAGAGGAAATATGAGAGAATGTAAGGGCTCATGTTGGGGCGTGGAGGGTGAGAGAGGTGAACAGAGGTTCAGGAGGAGTCCTGAAGGCCACTGAAGTCTTAGGTGAGGAGAAAAGGCATCAGGGAAATCTCAAGAAGCAGCTGGTCTGGGAAGGAAGATGATATTATCCATACGTTAAAAGAAAAAAAATAATTCATCAGAATCCCAGACATCAGGGGAGGGCAGACCAGCTTTTTTGTGGGGCAGTGTTTTCCAGCCTTGGCATTATTGACATTTGGGGCCAGATAATTCTTTCTTGGGGACAAGGAGTACGTCCTGTGTTTTGTAGGATGTTTAGCACCCACTGGATGCCAGTAGCACAACCTCCAAAGTTGTGACAACCAAAAATATCTCTGGATATTGCCAAATATCCTCTGAAGGGAAAAATTGCTCCTAGTTGAGACCACTGTTATAGGGGGAGAGAGACATAGAAATCAGGGACTTTAGGAGCTCTTTAGGACCAGAATAGTCTCTACTTCTGTCAAATGTTTACCTAAATGTCTGAAAAAATAGAGGCAGTAACGACTGGGTGCCTTATTAAAATCTCCACATTTAAATCAGACACACATTTTTTTCTCTCTCTTTCTTTTAAAGATTTATTTATTTATTTGTTCATTCATTCATTCATTCACTTATTCATTCATGAGAGACACAGAGAGAGAGGGCAGAGACAGGCAAAGGGAGAAGCAGGCTTCATGCAGGGAGCCCGATGTGGGACCCGATCCCAGGACCCCGGGATCACGCCCTGAGCCACCCAGGCATCCCAGACACACATTTTTTAAGCATACAAGTTCTTCGTTAGAACTTTTCATAACTTCATTTGAGATGAATAATGATTCTCCTGGCCAATCCTGCTAATAAGAGGATCTAAATACTCTCATAAGATACTCATAAATACTCCCAAAGATATTAAGATGGCTGTACATCCTTTGGGCAAGTTACTTAACTCCTCTGAACCTCCATTCCTTTTCCTGCAAAATGAAATTAATCATTTCTATCTCATTGACTCATGAGGGTTCAGTAAAATAAGACATACGACATGCCTGCCACACGTTCAGTTATCCCGGTCTCTCCATCTCTAGTTATTTAATTAATTTATGAATATGTCTCAAAGAGAAAGAGAATGGATGTAGGTATAATATCATCAGTGCAGATGTGTGGCTGTCACTATAATTCTAGAGAATGCTTTTGGAGATGTCTATGGAAGACATCTGGTCCCCTCAAGACACAAATATGCTGGGTCTTAATGATATCTAATGTCTGGATGAGAAGCAGAAAGTCCATTCATTTACCACAGCTCTCAGGCTCCAGATGTTTGGCAATACATTGTAGAACCTTTATGTAACTATTAGCATTTCCTACATTTGGGCAGCTTTTTCGGACTGAGCTCACACACCAGTATTAGCCTGGTCTCAGTCCTGCAAAACAAATTGATCTGACTTCAGAAGTTCCAAGAACCACTCAGAAAGACTGAATGAATTCAGCAACTGTCACTTGATTTGGCTTTGCCTCATCCTGAAAATAAGAACTCTTTGCTAGACTGGTATTGGCTAAAAATCCTCCTTTCCTCAACCATATGGATATTACTTTTCAAAAGGTCTGAGGGACAGAAGCTTTTGGTGTCTGAGATTTTAGGGTGTTTGGCTAATCAATACCATAGTCACTAATTAACCACATCTCAATGAGAATTGAGTGAGTTCTGTTAGTTCCAAACATTAAATTCATCTTACAGGTCCCAGCCTGAAGACATCTTTAACTCTCTGAATAATTTTATTCATTCTAAATAATATAGGGTAGGTGACATGTTTGCTGCTGCCTTTTTCATCTTATCTTTGATGATTTGTCAGCCTGGGGTAACCATTCAGGAGAAGGTGAACCGGTGAGTTGGCCATAAATCTGCAAAATTTGCACATAGGGATCACCTAGTGGGGAGATAAGGCACTTTCGTGTTTGCAACAGGCTACTTTAGGATGGAATGCGACCTTCTCATGTCATTACCAATCCACTGAAGGAGTGCAGGACAGTGAAAGAAGCATGCTCTTGGAGTCAGATGGACCTTGGTATACAAATCACAGATCTAATACTCAAGAGTTGGGTAATCTGGAGTAGGCCACTTAATCACTTTGAGCTTCAAGTTCCCTATCTGGAAACAAGAATAATAATGCCTCATCTGTTAGAGTTAATGAATATGAAATAAGGTCCTAGAATATAAAGTATACTCAGCTTAATAAATAATAATTCTCTTGAGTAATGCTGGGTAGCTAACCTCTACTTATCTGTTTGTGAATCTTGCAAATTCCCATCTCAGAGAGCTTGAAGGAGGATACAATTAGGTAATGTTAATAACATCATCTTGGGAAAGGCAAGAGACTATAGAGATGCTGGGTCATTTCATTCTTAAAATGTTTACCTTTTGCTGCAGGGTAATAAATGGAAGTGATATTTTCATATGTACATTGCAATTATACCAGTTTCATTTCCTTGAATTGTTCAACCTGGCTTCAGGTTTTACATCAAGTATTTTGTGGTGCTTAAACAGGCCTTAATTTTAGCTTTGGGGTAGTGTAAAAGCAGTCCTTATCTCCCAAACACTGAAGATTTTAAGTTTATTCAAGTTCTTGTTGAGTGATTTAATTTTGAATCATTATTGCTTTTAAATGCTAAAGCAAGACAGATTTCCTTTACATAACAATTCAGAAGGGGGAAAGGCATTTTTACAAGCAGTTAATTTGTAACTTGTATTTAAAGCCAATACACTTTTGAAAAATCAGAAAATTCACCTCTAATAATTAGAAGATAAAGGCGAGAAAATGGTGGTAAAGGAAATCTCTGCTGAGATATTCTTAATTATAAAAGCTTATCATTGTAATCCTTTTTGAAAATGAACAAAGAGTCTTGATGTTTGATGAACTTATCAAATAAGACAGACCAGTGAAGAGGCAAATTTGAAGTCAACGCAAAAGAGAACCAATTAAATACTTCACAAAGTGCTGAAATAGGAAATCATGGGGTTTTTGTATCTAATGCCAGTATATCTGACCCTGGTTTTGAAAATGGAAGACTATATGGTGAAATAATTTTACTAGGTTCAAGTTATGGCCCTGGTATTTACTATTGGTTTGATCTCAGGCAAGTTATGTAAGTGTTCTGAGCTGTAAAATGGGAGGAAATTCAGAGAAACAAATGGATGAGAGTACTTAGGACAATGCCTGGTACTGAGTAAGCATTCAGTGGAAGCTACTGCCAGCGGTTTTGTGTGATTATTATTGTCATATTTTGGTCTTTCCATTCTCTCTGATGGTTGACAAAAATTAGAACAGATGTATAATGTGCCTAATTGGCAGGGATCATCAAGATTGGTCAGTGATTTCAAACATTTACAAAATTTAACAGTGGCACTCTTTTTGTCCCAAATAAAATCTTACATGAAACGTAAGAGTGAAAAAAACAAATGATATACATTTACGTTTTAAATGGTACATTTTAATTTTTAAATTTTTTTAAAATTTGAGGTACATTTTTATTTTTATAAGCTCTTCTTTACCATTTGCTTATTATAAACTCTTAATAGAAAAATGAGATTGAGAAAAACATTTTAAAATAATGGTGATGAAAATCAGTTGTAATATCCAGTCTCAAATACCAATGGATCCCCATTACATATTTTATATAAATAATACATTTTGGCATGTGTGTGTTTAAAAAGTTTAAACAAATTTCAGTTCTTCATTTATGATAAAGAGTATGATCTCTTAGTCAATATATCATGTGCACTCAAAAGTTTGTATTTATGGTTGTTGGCTGTAGTGCTAAGTCATTAAATTAAGCTGGTTGGTAATGTTGCTCAAGTTCGTGTCTACTTGTTCTATTTATTACTGAGGGAGTGATGTTGCAGGCTCCAGCTACATTTGTGGATTTATTTCTCCTTTCAGTTCCTTTAGTTTTTGCTTCACATGTTTTAAAACTGTGTTATATCTGTCTATCTATCTATCTATCTATCTATCTATCTATCTATCTATATTTAGAGTTCTTATACATTCTTGATGATTTGCCCCCAATCATTATGAAAGTCTTCCATTATCCATAGCAATTTTGTTCTGCAGTCTATTATTAATATAGCTATACTTGCTTTCTTATGATTATTTTTTGCATGATGAGTTTTTCCAATATTTTATTTTAACTTATCTGACTCTTTGTACTTCAAAGTATGCTTCAAAGCATGTAGATAGCACATAGATGAATTTTGCTTTAGTATCTAGTCTAACAATCTCTGTCTTTTAATCATAGTATTTATACCACATATATAAAATGTAATTACTGATAGCTATGCATTTATCATCTTTTTATTTTCTACTTGTCCCATTTGTTCTTTATTTCTGTTTTTTATCTTTTAGACTTAATGTTTTTTCTAATTCCTAATGATTTATTAGCTATTCTGCTTTTTTTTTTTTTTTTTGCTGTTGTTCTAAGATTTACATATATATCATTAATTTATCACGGCCTACCTTCAAATAATATCGTACCACTCCTGATATCATTTTTATTCTCACTGAATAACTTTCTTTGATATTTCTTGCAATGCAGAATGATTTTTGGTAATGAATTCTCCATTTTGAGTGGTCTGAAAAAGTCTTCGTTATACCTTATTTTGAAGGATATCTTTGTTGAATATAAAGTTCTAAGTGAATTGTTTTATTTTCTTGCCACATCACTTTAAGGATGTCATTCCATTATCTTTGGCTTGCATAGTCTCTGAGGAAAAATCTGCTTTCCTTTTTGTGTAGTGTCATTTTTTAAAAAATGACTACTTTTACAATTTTCTCTTTATTATTGATCATCAGCGATTTGATTTTGATGCACCTTGATATGGTTCCATGGGTTTATATTTCTCACCAAATTTGAAGAAAAAAAGTTTTGACACTATTAATTCATATGTTCTCTGCCCCGTTGTCTCTCTTTTCCTTCTGATAGTCCAATTGCAGACAGGTTAGACTGCTCAATATCCCACAGGCCACTGAGACTCTGCTCTTTTTTGTTGTTGTTGGCAGCATTTTTAAATCTCTTTGTTTCATTTTTCATAACTTCTATAACTTTATCTTCAAATTTGCTTATCTTTTCTTCTGTAGTATTTAACCTGTTAACCCATTCAATGAATTTTTCATTTCTGTTGTGATGATTTTCAGTTTCAAAAATTTCATTTGGTCCTCTTTTACATCTTCCACTTATCATGTTCATCATTCTCCCTACATACTGGGATATATGTGCATTAACTCTTCTAAAGTTCTTGTCTACTGCTTCCATCATTTCTATATCACAGATCTTTAGAATTAGGACTGACTCAGATGACATCTGGTTTAATCCACTCATGTGGCAGATAAAGAACTTGAGCCCCAGGGAGAGAAGGGGCATGTTATGTAACAACCAGACCTCTCTGCCAGTCATTTTAAGAATACTGGCCAGTTAATCCTCATTATGTTCCTCTAAGATTATTGTAATTATTACCCTCTGACTGAAGACCAGAGAAGAAACAAAGCAGTTTGACAGGTTCTAAATAACTCAACCACCTAGTGAAACAGGCAGGTCTTCTAATTGCTGGATAAGTGTTATCTCCACCATTCCTGCTACCCTCACCCACCAGAAAAAAAAAAAAAAAGTTTTATTTTTTTTTAACTAAGCACACATTTTGAAAATATGACATTTTCAACCAAAAATTTCCACTGATGGAGAACAAACAAAATTCCTTAGAGGAGCTGATGGAAACATGAGTAAGGACCTCAAACATGGAGGATGACCACTGTTTTTGTTAAATAGGCCACAGAGGCAATGGATCCTGTGAAGTTTAAGTCATGATCCTTCTCTTTATTGTATTTATTTCATAAGCATCTGAGTGTGTTTACCAAAGTACCATGGGCCAAGGCTATGTGACTATTTTCTAAGGTTGTCCAGATAACTGGAAATCAGTATGTACTCAACCTACATGAATTTTTAACTAATATGAGCAGCTGGAATAGTGGATGTGACTCAGAAGTGAGTCTTGTGAAGGTGGGAACTTTGGTTCAGGGTGACTAATCGTTAGCTATACTTCAAGGGGCACTGGGTATGGGCTTCACCACATAGTGGCTCCAGAATTTGGACAAGTAAAACTCTCTAAGACTCAACTCTCTCATCTATAAAACAGAGATAAATAATTCAATGAGTGCTTCTCAGTAGTTAGGGGAGTTCATTCATATAAAGTACTTAGCACAAAACTTGGCACATGATAAGCTTCTAGGATATTATTTTTATTACTCTCTTTCCCTTTAGTCAGAAATCTTTCATAGCATATTTTGGAATGCTAACACAATACAAACATTGTAGTGTCAAACAGCCTTCATTTAAATCCTTGCTTTGCCATTTTACTATCTATATAACTTTAAGCAAGCTTATTTCATCTCCTCATGAAGCTGCTTTACCTACCTACAAAATGGGTGTAATAATTCCCGCCCCACAGCGTTCTTATAAAATTTAAGTGAAATAATGTAAGAGTGAATGAGATAATATATTTATACCCAACATTTGTACTGAGTTCCTACTATATGCAAAGTACTACCTTTAGCACTAGTCTACAATGTGAACAATATAGTTGTGATCCCTGCTTCATAGAACAAGCAGTGTAGGGATGGAGATAAAGTATGAGAGGAGCTATGTATATGGCATAATGTTAACATAGGGTGGGCAGGTCAAAGAAATCTACGTAGAGGAAGAGAGGCTTAACTGAACTGGGAAGTTTCAGCCAGATGGACAAGGTGCGATTATGTAGAGGAAACCAAATTACACATGTACTGAAGAAAGCCTGGAGCATGCCTAGAACTAGATGTTCTGTGTGGAATTCTGTGTGTACACAGCACACAATAAATACTTTTCATTTGTTCATTTCATTAATTTATTCAGTACATACTCCAGGTATGTTAGGTGCTAGGTAGTCAACTAAACTGGTAATATTCCTACCCTCAGGGAATTTACAGTTTAGTGATAGAGTCGATAAACATA
This sequence comes from Canis lupus familiaris, assembly GCF_011100685.1. NCBI lineage: Eukaryota > Metazoa > Chordata > Mammalia > Carnivora > Canidae > Canis > Canis lupus. Next base: position 53,006,692 of record NC_049226.1, on the reverse strand, counting down.
TAAACAAAACATTTACTGTAATGTTTTGTTTATATGTTTAGTTTATATGTTTTTTTTTTAAAGTTTCCTTTTATTAACCATCTAGAACACTTCCATCCAGATCACTACAGCTTAAAATAGATCACTACCCTTTTGCAGCTATTTAGTAGCCAAGAGCAATGGATAAGATCCATACAATAGTTCTGAAAAGTTCACACGGTCAGTTCAAAACATCTGCTTCACCGAGCCTGATTATTTAAAAAGAATGATAAGAAATTAAACATCACAAATATGTTTTTATTGGTCACCATTAAATGTCTGAATTTTAAACAGATTCTTGGACTGGTGGTTCATATCCATCAGCTCGTTCAACTTTAGCACCGGTCTCATCCCCCGTAGCTTTTCCAGAACTACTACCTTCACCATGAAGCTCCATGAGTTTTCCCAATTGAAACTTGGGCTTCTTCAGCATTTTTACTTTTCTAACAAAAACATCATGGAGTGGATAAATAGACTGACAAGCTTTTTCTATATCTTTTCCGATGCTGTCTGGAATCAATTTATTGACCACTTCTTTCAAGTCATTTGTTTGCACCTCTCGGGTCATGATTTCCATCATCTTTTTCCGGATTTGGCGGACCTGTTGGTGCTGAGCGTAAGAGGTCTTCCGAATCTGATTATTGCGTTTTTTAGTAAAACCAACACAAAATAGACGAAGCAAATAACCATCGGTAGTCTTTACATCAACATGAGCTTCAATCGTGGTCTGCCATTTTTTGACCATGGAGCACATTTTGTCACGGGTAAGATCCATGCCATGAAAATTAGTCAGGCAGTTTTTGCCCTGCACATCCTCAGTGATTAGCTTGAATTTCCTAAATGCAACTTCATCATTCTGCAGATCAGCAAGGCTAACTTCAAAAACCCGACCCTTGAGACCATCAGACGCAATTTTGGTTCCTTGCGTTCTTGTGACGTGTTTTTCCAATATTTCTTATATTGAACATAGCTGGCGCTTTCACATCATACCAATCTTTCTTAGAAAATGGATCAACCACTTTCTTCTTGGCTCCCTTTTTGCCGCCTTTCGTAAGGCGCTTGTTCTTGCCGACCGCCATGGCGCTGCTGCCAGTTTATATGTTGTTTACGTGTTACAGTAAAGCTGTGATAAGGACTATGAAGGAAACAAATAGAGCTTTTTAATAGAGGATATTAGAGCAATAAAGACAGGCTGGCTGGTGGGGTTTCTCTAGAGTTGGCATTTAAGCTGATATATGTCAGATGGTAAGGAGAAGTCATGTGAAGAACAGGAGAGAGTGGAGAGATTGGCATGTGCTATGACCCTCCAGGGGGAAATGGCCCATTGTGCTTATGGCACTGAAGGATGGTAACAGCATGAGAGTAGGGGATGTGCCCTGAGAGGATGTCAAAAAGGTGGGCAGAGACCAGATCATAGAGGACCTTGGCATCATGATGAGGAATTTGGACTTTAGTTTATGTGTATTAAAAACCAACCAACCAACCAACCAGTCAAAAAACCACTGTAGGGTTTCATAAAGGGAGGAAAAGGGATTATCTGATTTCTAATAAAAAAAATTCATTCTAGTGGTTGTGCAGAGACGGGATTGAAGGAAGCTGAAGTGGAAGTCTTGGCCCACAGGAGGCCGTAGCAGTGATGTGGGGGAGAGATTATGATGCATTAAATCAGAATTTTGGCAGTAGAGGTAGGCAGAAGGGAAGGTGTTTGAGATTTTTCTTGAAAGTAAAATGACAGAAATTTCCAAAGGACTGGATGTGGGGTTGAGGGGGAGGAAGGAATTAAAGACCACTGCCAGTTATCTGGCTTGACCAACTACGTGTTACAGTGGTTCCACTTTTGGATGTGGGTAAAACTGAGAAAGAAACTATTTAGAAGAAAATTAAGAGTTGAGTTTTGGAGCCATTGAGCTTGCCATGCCTCAGAAGTACCAACCTGGTGGAGATCTAAAATGGAGCAGTTGGATAAAGAAAATAGGATTTCAGATGAGTGGTCTAGGTTGAAGATCTAAATTTAGGAAGCATTAGCATTGAGTCACAGGAAGCCCAGGAAATGGATCTCACCTTTCTAAGCCCGAGAGAAGCAGAAAGAGAAAAGAAAGGCTGTACTACTCCGTGAGGCATTCCAGTTTTTGGAGAATTCAAAAACAACTGGCCACAGAGGTAGGGAGGGAACCAGGAAGTGTGGTGCTGAAGTTGTCCAAGATAGGCCGATTTCAAGAAGGGAGCAATGGCTAAAAGAAAGAAGTAAGATCAAGTCAGAAAACTTTCCACTGGATTTAGCAACATGGAGGTCACCGGAGACTCAGCCAAATTTCAAAGTCAATTTAAAATAGTTCAGTTTCATGATGTAATTTCCATGTAATAACTGAATGGATCTCCCTTAAGATGATATAATTAGTGATAATAAGTCTTAAATATAAATTGAGCCAACTTATTAGGATGATCCCCTGGCCAATAGTCAGGGTCAGGTCTTCTAACCTTCTAGCCGGTTAGTTGTTTACTGATCTCAGTTGCTGAGGTAGCCACAGACCAGGGTCAAGCATTTGACTCACAGGTTGCCTGGTCAACTCCAGGTTTAGGACCTTTGCCCCATGTGCCACCCTGTTTAAAAAGTCAAATGGGTAGCATCTCACAAATCCACAGCCCTCTACAGCATAGGCATTCAATACGTTTTTGATGAAGGTGGAGAGTTTTGATGCTCATATACAGAGTTGAGAAGGTTTTAGAGAAGGAACTGACACATACATCAGGCTTGAGCTTGGGGCTTTACATAAATGATATTAGTCCATATTCAAAGCAGCCTCACATGTTATTATTATCCTGTTTTTCAGTTTTAAGGAAATTGAAGTTCAGTAGGTGGCAGAAACTGGATTGCAATGCATGTTTGGTGGACTTCAAGCCACTTTGTGTCGTAAAGATGTGTCCGCAACTATGTAACACTCCTACAGATGCATGAAAAAAGAAATAATGTGCTAAAAAATGGGGAAGTGCTCAGTTGTACAAATTAGAAGGCAGGATTTCTCAGTATTTTCATTTTAAATGTCCAAAAGTAGCATGTTGTATGCAATTTATCCAAATGTATTTGACCATGTAACTTTTCTTCTCTTCCTTTCCAACCCCCAGGTTGAGCACTCCACAGAGCATACTTTGAGAAATCCTGCCATGGTACTAGGTTGGCTTGTGATGATTCTATAGATTAAAAAAGCCTAAAAGCCATATAGGTAAAGAAACTTGTTCACAGTGTCGTAACAAAGTAGATGTAAACTAAAAATTATAATGAAAGACTCCTGACTCTTAATGCTCTGTATTAAATGTGTTATTACTTGAGTAGATTCTCAGCAGCTAGGAGATGCACTTTTTTATTTTTTATTTTCTGGAGATGCTTTAAAACTATTTGCCAAGATTTCCTAGATCATAGGTTTATCCATGGTTCTCTAAGTAAATAAAAAAATGATACATGATACAATTCTTTTGGAAAGCTATTTGGCCATAGGTGTCATAAGCTTTAAAATCACCTATATCTTTCAACCTAGCCATCCCATTCTACAGGATGTATCTTCAGGAAAGAACTTAGAATATGGAAACACTGAATCAATAATCTAATTTTTTGATTTTAGATAAGTGGAACCATGTGTAGCCATCATAAATAGTTTACATTTCTGGTACAGTATTAAGTGGAATATCAGGATATAAAATGTAATACTCAGTATGACCTCAATTATATTATGAAAATGGAATGAAAAAAAATGCAACAAAATATTAATAGTGGTAGGATTGAGGGTATTTTTTTCCTTTATGTTCTCTTTAAAGAGAATGTATTACTTTTATAATAAGCAAAAAATAAACTACAATTAAGGATTCATTGAATGGACACTGAGGAAGGCACTTGATGGGATGAGCACTGGCTGTTATACTATATGTTGGCAAATTGTATTTAAATTTAAAAAATATAAAAATAAATAAATAATTTAAATTTAAAAAGATTCATTGGAATGATAAGAGAAAATGTTGGACATATTGATATTGGTTAAAAGGTTGGAGCCCTATAATGACTTAATGAATGGTCCTTGTGTACTTTCTGTACTCTTGTTTCAGTGATAGCATTACTATGTGTTCTTCTGTCTAGACATCATGTCACAAAGCTTTTAAAGCTACAGCAACAGAGCATTGCTCTGTCTAGGCTGTTGCTTTCATGCATTAATACAGTTTCCTTCCATTTTGACATCATAATGCAGTCTCCGTGGGCTTACATTGACATTATCTTGACAATTTCATAGTGAGATACAAAACTAATGCTGGAGTCATTTTCTGTTCCCAAATCTTCACTTTATGCCTTCTACTCACTTTTTGATGGTTAGAACCCTGTCTTTCTCCATGTTCCTATACTTCAAACTTTTATTATTTGGAAAATCTATCAGAAAAATGACATATGGACAGAATCTTGAGCCATTTGAAAGTCTGGCTACCAGGATTATTGAATTAGCTTCTAACTGTAAATTAGGTTCAAATAAGTTTCTAAACAATGTCATTCTATTTCCTATACATTGGTTTCATTTTTTTCTCTTCTTTTCTTTCTTTCCTTCCATCCTCCTTCCCCCTTCCCTTCCCTCCTCTTTTCCTTTTTTGTCCGTGGTGAAGACAGAAATTAGACAAATATTACAAGTGTGATAATTAAGTGTTGAGAAGATGTTCAGAGATTGACTAAATTATATGAGGGGGGGGGAATACTTCCCTAGAGAACTGACGATTAGGATGACACTGAAAGATGCCTAGGAGTTAGCCAGATAAAGAGGTAGATAGTTGGATTCATTTAGGATTGGTTTTTGTAGGTAGACATGATTAAGGGAACAATGGAGTCCAGGAACTTAGGACATAGTTATAGATTTAAAATGATAGATCATGGAATCAAAACTAGTTATAAAGAGAAATGAAAATAAGAGAGGATTTTTTTTTGTAGATTTTAGTTTTTTATTCATGAGAGACACACAGAGAGAGGCAGAGATATAGGCAGAGGGAGAAGCAGGCTCCCTGCGGGGAGCCTGATGTGGAACTCAATCCCAGGACTCCAGGACCACACTCTGAGCCAAAGGCAGTTGTTCAATCAAACATTGAGCCACCCAGGTGCCCATGAGGGGATCTTATTGATAGAAAGCTTAAGTGTCAAGAAAGTAAAAGCCCCAAAGACATCCAAATAAAAGTGCACTGGGAATCCTTGAGCATATAATACAGGAGAAGAGTCCCCAAATAACTATTCACAGATAACTCATGCATTAGTGATTTAGAAGAGGAGCTGTTTCAGAGTGAGAAGGACCAGGATATGACCATAGAAGATAGTGAGGTGAGGAAAAAGTTCCCTGGAGGTGAGGAAAAGGAGTGACCGAGGGGCAAGTGTTGGATAGCTCATTTATGGGGATGACCGAGTTTCTCAGGGTTATGGAAGGAATTGGAATAGAGAGGAAGATTGTGAGCTGAGCACTAAAAATTTTCTTTGGAGGGGTAGTAGCACTGGCATTACATACTAGCAACATTTTATAGATCAGAGTTTCTCAAAGTATGATCTGCAGGCTCCAGGGAGTCCTCAAGATCTTTTCAGAGGGAGGGTATGTGAGTTCAAAATAATATCACAATAACATTAAGACATTTGTTCTTTTCACTGTGTTAATACTTTCATTGATGATGCAAAAGTTATGGTGGATAAAAATACTGTGGTCTTGGTACAAATTGAGGCAATGGCCTCAAACTCATAGGAAAGAAGTTAAGTTTTACTTAAGAAAGTCTCTCTTTGGGGCATCTAGGAGGCTCAGTTGGTTAAGCATCTGCTTTTGGCTCAGGTTATGACCTCAGGTTCCTGAGATTGAGCCCCCACATCAGGCTCCCAGATCAGCAGGGAATCTCCTTTTCCCTGTGCTCCTGCTCTCTCTCTCTCTCTCTCTCTCTCTCTCTGTCTCTCTGTCAAATAAATAAATAAAAAAACTCTTTTTTTTTTTTTTTTTTTGAAGTCCCTCATGGGGATGCCTGGATGGCTCAGCAGTTGAGTGTCTCTGTCTTTGGCTCAGGGCATGATCCTGAGTCCCACATCAGGCTCCCTGCATGGACCCTGCTTCTCTCTCTGCCTATGTCTCTGCCTCTCTCATGAATAAATAAATAAAATCTTTAAAAAAAAGTCGCTCACGAAAGAGTCAAAATCATTAATTCTATTAAACCTCAATCTTTGAAAAAAAAAATCCACTTCAATCTTCGAATACAAGTTATTTAAATATTCCATGTGATAAAATAGGGAGAATGCATTAGGAACTTCTGCCGCACTGAAGTATGGTGGTTGTTTTGAAAAAAAGCAATTATTGAATTGTAAGTCAAAGCAACCACTTTTTTTCCTGGAACACTGTTTTTACTTGACAAAATAGCTGCCAAACTATGGTTATTCAGGCTTAGTTATTTGGCAGACATTGTCTCAAAGATGAACAGAGAGAGAGTCATCACTTCAAGGAAACCAAATAACATTATTTGTTACCAATGACAAGATTTGAGCTTTCAAAAAAATTATAATTTTGGGAAACACATCTATTGAGCTTCATGAGATCACTGATGATATTAATAAATTTGACCTTTTTATTTTATTTTATTTTATTTGACCTTTTTATATTGGAAAGGGAAATGTGTTAATTCTGTTAAGATATGCGTAGTGAACCATTGTTTTCCAAATTTCCAATGCCTAAAAAAAAATTTCCAATGCCTGGTGTTACAAAAGTCATGTATGAGTGCCAGATCCATTCAAAGTACACATAGATCAATGGACTTCAGTGTAACAGGGTGCAAAAATATTCATTGACATGCTTTCAGATTCCACATTGCAACTAATCTTTAAGAAATTACCACTTATCAAGTTGTGGTATAGTGTCAAAGAAGAATACCCAGTCTGAAAAGACTATTAAAATTCTTCTCAACTATGTAACATTTCAATTACATAAGTCTACGAGGCTGATTTTCTTTATAGGTCTCAACAAAAACAATGTAAAGCAATAGATTGAATGAAGAAGCAGAAATGAGAATCTAACTGTATTCTACTAACCCAGACATCAAAGACAGTTGCAAACATGTAAAACAATGACACACTTTTCACTAATTATTTTTCTTAAGAAATGTGTTTCCAAATAAAATTATGGCATATGTTGTAGCATGTAGTGAGTTTGATATTGCAATTTTAAATAGAAAAATACATATTGTTAATATTTTGGTTTTGATTTGAATGTTATATCAATAGATGTAGCCCACTTAGACAAAGGCTCTTTGGAGTACTCAGTAATATGTAGTGTAAAAGAGTGCTGGGATCCAAGTTTGAAAACCAGTGTTAAAGACGAGTATTGCTTTGCCCATAGCTCCTTGTCTTGGGTGTCATCATTCGTCATGACTCATGGAATAATTAGCATGAGACTTGAAGCACCCTTTTCCTATACTAGGGTGATAATCGTGCCATTTGTCACAGAAGAGGCTGCCTGGTTCTCAGAAGTTATGATAAAATTGGTGGTAACAGACAATCTTTGTACACTCTTTGTTCAGTGGGCTGACCAGGCTCTAACACTGAAATAGCAGCAATGATGCTATGGAAAGGAGCTCACGCTTGGAGCCAGGCAAGCTTGTGGCTTGTCCACCTCACTCTGTGTGACCTGGACAAGCTCTCTCACCTCTCAGAGGCAGCATGGGGTAATAAGAAGAACACAGCCTTGGAGATAGGCCAGTTTCTACCTTCTACCTGTGTTATCCTGGGCAAGGCTCTCTCTCGGTTATTTTGGCTGAGTTGTAAAACAAGGAAGCAGCAGCATGATGGGGAAGTGAACATGGGCTCTGCATCAAACCAAGTAGGTCAAATTCTACCTTTATCACCCCTTAGGCTATGACTTCTGGGATTACTTAGCTCTTAGGAATCTCAGCTTTCTTATATACAAAAGGAGCTAATGATATTTACCTCCTAGAATCCTTATAGAAATTAAATGATGAGATAATCCATGTAATAGCCTAGCACTTAATAACAAAAGCCAACCTGTAACAAAAGCCAACTTTAACAAATACTTCATGAGTATTTTAACATATTTTCAATAACTCTATTAGGTAATGTTATTTTTAACAGTTTTACAGATGGGAAAGCTGTAGCTCAGAGGTGTTAAGTAACTTGCTCCAGTTTTCAAGGTCAGCAGGTAGCAAGATTTGAAATCAATCCTCTCACCCTGAACCTCATGTTCTTAACCACCAGGCTTTCTGTTACTCTGACTCTTCAAAAATGTTGCCAGTTATCCTGATTCTTCAAAAAGACAAACAAAATTGATAAGCTTTTAGGTGCACTCACCAAGGAAAAGAGAAAGAAGCAAAATATATAAAATCAGAAATGAAAAAAGAGAACTGACACCACAGAAATACAAAGGATTATAAAAGACTACTACAAAAAAGTGTATGTCAACAAATTGAAAAACAGCAGAAATGGATAAATTTCCTGGAAATTGACAATCTTCCAAAACTAAATCAGGAAGAAATAGAAAATCTGATTGTCACTAATAAAATTGAACCAGTCATCAGAAAACTCGCAACAAACAAAAGTCCAGGGCTAGATGGAGTCACAGGCGAATCCACCAAAAAATTAAAAAAGAGCTAATATCTATTTCCCTCAAACTATTTCAAAAAATAGAAGATGAAGGAAGGCTTCCAAATACATTGTACAAGGCCAGCATTACTCTGATACCAAAACTAGACAAAGACACCACAAAAAAGAAAAATACAGATGCAAAAATCTCTGATGAACACAGATGCAAAAATCCTCAACAAGATATTAGCAAACCACATTCAACAACACATTAAAAGGATCATTCACCATGTTCTAGCGGTATTTACTCCAGGGAAGCAAGAATGGTTCAATATTCACAAATCAATCAGCATGATACATCACATTAGCAAAATGAAAGATAAAAATCGCACAATCATCTCAATAGATGTAGAAAAAGCATATGACAAAATTCAAATTCATTAATGATTAAAAACTCTCAACAAAGTAGATTTAGAGGGAATATACCTCAATATAATAAAGGCTATATATGACAAACCCACAGCTAACTAACATCATGCTCAATGGTGAAAACTGAAAGCTTTTTCTCTGAGATCAGGAATAAGACAAGGATATCCACTCTCACCACTTTTATTTAACATAGTCCTAGAAGTCCTAGTCACAGTAATCTGACAAGAGAAAGAATTAAAACATATCCAAACTGGTAAGAAGGAAGTAAAACTGTCACTGTTTGTAGATGACATGATACTATACATAGAAAACCCTAAAGACTTTACCAGAAAACTATTAAAAGTAATAAATAAATTCAGTAAAACTTAGGATACAAAATTAATGTACAAAAAGTTAGTTCTCCTTTGTACTTGTGTCTCTAAAATTATGATAATTTGATTCATAATATGATTGATATAGAATTAAAACAGATAATTTATATAAATCCTCCAGCATCATATTTGCATACAGTAAGAGCAGTATTATTAAAATGTCCATACTACCCAAAGCAACCTACAGATTTAATGTAATCCCTATCAAAACACAAACAGAATTTTTCACAGAACTAGAACAAATAATCCTAAAATTTTTATGGAATCACAAAAGATCCCAAATAGCCAAACCAGTCTTGAAAAAGAACAACAAAGCTGGAGATATCATAATTCCAGATGTCAAGATATACTACAAAGCTGCAGTAATCAAAACAGTATGGTACTAGCACAAAAATGAACACATACAACAACAGAACAGAATAGAAAGCCCAGAAATAAACCCACACTTTTATGGTCCACTAATCCACAACAAAGGAGGCAAGAATATACAATGGAAAAAAGACAATTTCTTCAACAACTGGTGCTACGAAAACTGGACAGCTACATGTGAAAGAATGAAATTGGAATACTTTCTTATACCACACACAATAATAAACTCAAATGTATTAAAGACCTAAATGTCAGACCTAAAACCATAAAATTCCTAGAAGAAAGAATACACAGCAATTTCTTTGACATCAGCTGTAGAAACATTTTTCTAGATATGTCTCCTTTGGTAAGAGAAACAAAAGCAAATTAAATTTCTAGGACCACACCAAAATAAAAAGCTTTTGTACAGTGAAGAAAGCCATCAAGAAAAGAAAAAGAGGGCAGCCGGGGTGGCTCAGTGGTTTAGCACAGCCTTAAGCCCAGGGCATGATCCTGGAGGCCCGGGATCGAGTCCCACGTCGGGCTCCCTGAATGGAGCCTGCTTCTCCCTCTGCCTGTGTCTCTGCCTCTCTCTTTCTGTATCTCTTATGAATAAATAAAATCTTAAAAAAAAGAAAAAGATAATCTACCAAATGGGAGAAGATATTTGCAAATGATCTATCTGATAAGGGGTTCATACCCAACACCAACTCAAAACTGAAACTAAATAATGTAATTAAAAGTGGAAGAGGATATGAATAGACATTTTCCCAAAGAAGACATACAGACACATGAAAAGATGCTGAACATCACTAATCAATAGGAAAATTAAAATCAAAGCCACAATGAGATCTCACCTCACAGCTGTCAGAATGGTTGAAATAAAAAACACAAGAAACAACAAGTGTTGGTGATGATGTAGAGAAAAAGAACCCTTGTACACTGTTGGTGGGAGTGCAAGCTGGTGCAACCAATGTGCACAATAGTCCAGAAGCTTTTCATGTTTTTTAAAAGATTTTATTTATTTATTCATGATAGACATAGGGGGAGAAAGAGGCAGAGACACAGAGGGAGAAGCAGGCTCCATGCAAGGAGCCTGATGTGGGACTTGATCCCGGGACTCCAGGACCGCGCCCTGGGCCAAAGGCAGGCGCCAAACCGCTGAGCCACCCAGGGATCCCCCAGAGGCTTTTCAAAAAATTAAAAATAGAATTATCGTATGATCCAGTAATTACACTACAGGGGATCTACTCTAAGAAAATGAAAACACTATATGAAAAGATACATACACCCCAATGTTTATTGCAACATTATTGACAGTAGCCTAGATATGGAAGCAACTGAAGTGTACATCAATAGATGAATGGATTAGAATGTTGGTTTCATGTAATTATATTTTATATAATTATATATAATACATATATTTTATATATCTATAAATATATATAAAATGTATATTATATTATAAAATATATATAATTTATATTTGATTATTTTATTTATATTTATATTTTATATTTTATTTATGTTGCATTATAAAATCATAGAAAAATTGTATATTATATATAAAATTCTACATAATTTTTATTTATATTCATATTATATTTTATATATTTATAAATATAATATACATTATAAAGTTATATATACTGTATATTATATTATTATTTAATATTTTATTTATATTGCATTATAAAATTATATATAATTTTTATTTATATTATATATATGTAATGGAATAGTATTTGGCCATAAGAAAGAATGAAATCTTGCCATTTGCAACAACAGGGATGGATCCAGAGAATATAATGCTAAGTGAAATAAGCCAAACAAAGACAAATACTATATAATTTCACTGATATGTAAAATTTAAGAAACAAAACAAATGAATGAAGAAAAAAAGAAAAGGGGGGAAAACAGACTGTTAAATACAAACTGGTTGGTCAAAGTGTACAAACTTTCAGTTATAAGATGAATAAGTTCAGGGGATCTAATGTACAATATGGTGACCAGAGTTAATAGTACTGTACTGTGTACTTGACATTAGCTAAGAGAGTAGATCTTAAGTGTTCTCACCAGACACACACACACATACACACACACGCACACAGAGATAAATATGTGAGGAAATAGATGTATCAATTAGCTTGATTGTAATAATCATTTCACAATGTATATAAAACCGTAACATCATACATCTAAAATATATATAATTTTTGTCATTCATACCTCAAAAAAGGTGGGGAAAAATTAATCTGTTTTCATATTAATAAGATACATTCATATTAAGAAATGTTTTTGAGTTTACAACAACACTAAAAATGATCATAATAAAAATTTTAAAAATTGAAGCAGACGTCCTTCCTCTTTATAGGAGAGTGAGTCGGGCTGTTCAGAGTGCCCCCATCACAGCAGTTCCCTGCCAACTGAGCAACTGGTCAGAGTGGACAGATTGCTTTCCATGTCAGGACAAAAAGGTAAGAACTTGGTGACTGGTTTTGGGTTATTTAATATTTGAATGGTGTACTAGGCACCTAAATGGAGATGAACAGGTCTATAAATTTAGAAATCTGGGAAGAAATCAGGTCTAGAAATAGGTATTTGGGAGCCATGGATACATGGATGGTAGAACTTTTTCTGATTTTGTTTAGAAGCCATTACTGGGTGAGGCTGCAAAAGATAACGTATGTTATGTTTTGTGGGCAGAGAGGTGGCCATTCAGACATGGACACACTGATCTCTATGGCCTCTCTGGGTCCTGGTCAATCAGTTACCCTCCAATGATGATCATCTACAGGGGCTAATGACCCATGGGGGAGCCAAGATAAACCATAGAATGCTCCTAAGGATTCTACGTTTACAGACTGAAAAGGCTGGCACACCCAATGAACGCACATGAGTCTATCTTGCCCACCTAAATGGTTTTGAATGGTCCAAAATGGCCACTAACCCCAGTGGCATCTCAAGGGAAGGGGAACTTTGGGAGCACTCTGACCTTGTTCAGGGGTTACTGGCTCATGGTGATAATAAAAGACAGAATAACTTCTGTTCTGTTTAATTATATTTTAAGATCTTTACAGACAACACATGCCTTTACTGGATGAACCCAGGGTAGGATGCCTCCAGGCTCCCACCTCTCTCAATGGGTATACTACTGCTTAAAGCATGTCTATTGGCACATTACTATCAAGTCTAAGTGTTTAAGCACTGATTCTCCAGCTTAGATTCTGGCTTTGCACCTTATTTGCTGTGTTACTTTGGGCATATATTTTATCCTCTCTATGCCTCAGATTCCTCATCTATAAATGGAAGTAGTAATAGTACTTATAGCATAGAGTTACTATGAGCGTTAAATGAGTAAGGTATACAAAGTGCTTTTCATGGCGCCTTGGCATATAGTGAATGTTCAGTAACTCTTAGCTGTTTTTATAATTAACTAGCCATGTCCCCTTCTCCACTGCCTGAATCAAGACCGGCTCTTTTCTCACCTGAGCTTCTCCAGAGTGTTTTCTCCTGACTCCAGACCTGCTCCTCAGTTAGGTGTAGGGCTACTCTGTGAAGGCTTGATGAGTTGTTCAAAATCACATGGAATTCAAAATCATTACAGATGGAAACACAATTTGGACCTAGTTTATTCAGCTTCTAAGCCTGAAATTATTTATTCTGCCTCTCTTGTTTCTGAGATATGCCAAAGAATCCTAGACTGCACTGCTCAAAAATATCTAGCTCCCAAATCTCATTTTGTTTTGATATCCTATGTTAGTTTTCTGAATCTGCTGTAACAAATTGCCACAAACTGGGTTGCTTAAAACAACAGAAATGTATTCTTTCACAGTTCTGGAGGCCAGAAGTTTGGTAGGGCCATGCTCCCTCTGGAGGGTCTAGGGGAGAGTCTGTTCTTTGCCTCTTCTGGCTTCTGGTGGCCATCAGCAATCCCTGACTTATGGCCAATCTCTGTGCTACAATCTCTGCCTCTGCAGCCATATCACCTCCTCCTCTTCTGTGTGTCTACTTTGTGTGTCTGTGTTAAATCTCCCTCTGCCTTTCCCTTTTAAGGATACTGTGAGGACATTTAGGACCTACCTGGATAATCCAGTATAATCTCTTCATTTCAAAAAGCTTAATAATATCTGCAAAGACCCTTTTTCCAAATAAGGTGACATTTACAACTTTCAAGGACTAGGATTTGATTTCTTTGCATGACCATTATTAACTTATTATATATTCTAAACTCTCTATCTATATCTATATCTATGTAGATAGATAGATAGATAGATAGATAGATAGATAGATAGATATAGATATATTTGTCCTGTGTTGCAGCTTAGATAGCAGATAGCACAGGTGAATGACTTACTATTTAGATCAGAATTGAATTACTCCTTTCACTACTCATAAAGACATATGTGTCTATTTTTTTTAAAGATCTTTTATTTATTTATTTGAGAGAGGGAGAGAGAAAGAGAACACGGGGGGGGGTGTGGTACAGACAGAGAAGCAGACTCCCTGCCAGAGCCTAGCCTGGAGCTGAATCCCAGGACCCTGGGATCATGACCTGAGCCAAAGGCAGATGCTTAACTAGCTGAGCTACCCAGGCACCCCAACATATGTGTCCTTAAAATAATCCTTAAAATCATTAAATTCTGTTAATTACTTAAGTGAAAGACCACCCTAGTTTCCTCTTATTAATGTGTTTTTCTCCCTCTCAAAATCACCCAAAGATGTGCATTTCTAGAAAGAAACATTATCAACCAGCTAGAAAAGAAAATTATGTCTTAATGATACCAACACAGGCACCAGCACGGAGAAGTCTCTAAGGGAGTATCTGCACCAACCTCTCTGCAGCACAATGTCTTCATTATTTGATAACAACCCAGAAAATGGGGATTCAGTGGGAATGAACCTCGTGTCTGTACCAGCATTCCAATACAGAAACCACAAGAAGGATGATAATGGCATTTATAGTCACCATTTATTAAATAATTTTTATATATCAGGCACTGTGCTAATGCTTTAATAAATTGTCTTAGTTGACTTTCACAGCCAACTCCAAGATACCATTGCCCCTTTGGTTAGGTCACCAATAGAGACACAGCCTAGATTTAACTCTTGGTCAGTCGGATTCGAAAATGCCCATGTGCCTAACCACTTCACTCTACTACCTCCCCTCGAACTCTGTGAAGAATCATAATGATATTAGTGGCTATCTAATCCAATCCCCACTCAGTCATAAATCCTTCTGGAGTAGCCCAACAGCTGGCTACAAAAATGATGCTGATGTTGATAACTATTACTAATGAGTGCACTCCAGGAAACAGGCCAAGTGCTGACATCTATACAAGTCTTATCACTAATCTTCACAAGACTCTCCTATCTCTCCTACAGATGGGAAAACTGAGGGTCAGAGATGTTAAGTAATTTATATAGTGATGCAAAGAGAGTGAGCAGCAGAACTGGAATTCCAACCCAGCTTAAAAATGGGATTCAGAATAGTCTTTAACCTCCTCAACTTGTGAGGATTAAATGAGATAAAGAAGTATCCCGCCAGTAGTGAGCACTCAATAAATGGTAGCTATATAGCCATCATCATGTTGGTAACTGCAGGTCTTAAAACTCGGATGAACATTATGAAGAGTGACAAAATTTGGCTCTACATTAGTATGCTGAGTAGTGCTTTATGTACCGTATCTTGGCAAGATGTGGGAAGAGAATTAAAATATCCTAATATTCCCAAACTGATTGTTAATTCTAATCTCTTCCCATTGAGTTTACAAATCTCTTATCACTCTTATTAACTGGGAGGCAGAAAAGGCAAATGAACAGGTTTGCTTTTCACCTTTTTTTGCTACTCCTGTCTCTTTACTCATGAGCAGTTGCAGAGGCAAAAGTAGGCAAGAGGAGAGAGAGGGGAAACTGCATGCTTCACACGCACCCACTGGAATCAGCTGGAAAAGACTCCACTGATAATGACGGGGAAAGCTATTGAGCACCAATGATATGCCAGACACAGGGCTAGGTGCTTTGCTCACACATTCTCTCACTTAGTTCTCACAACACCCTTTCAAAGTGAAGGGTCATCACATCTACTTTACATATTAAAAAACAGGAACTCAGAAAAGGTAAGTGGCTTGCTTATGGTGAGTTGGTAAGTGAGAACTCAGTCAGTCTAAATTCTCATGCTCATGCTCTTTCACCTACAGGGAACAGGTGAAACAATCATTAGCAACTGTAATTGGTGAGGTCATCTTGATCAACCACCTCATTTTACAGATTTGGGAACCGAAGCACAAAGTATCAGGCACTGATACTTTATATAGCAAGTAAGAAATAGATTCAGGAATAAACAAATGAACAAAATGCAGAACCAGACCTATAAATACAGAGAACAAATTTATGGTTTCCAGAGGGCTGGGGATGGGGAAGATGGGCAAAATGGGTAAGGGAAGTGGGAAATATAGGCTTCTATTTATGGAATAAGTAGGTCATGTGGATAAAAAGTACGGCATAGGGAATATAGTCAATGGTATTGTAACAGCATTGTATGGTGATAGCTATGCTTGTGAACATATAACATAGAGAAGTTGAATCACTCTGTTGTGCAATTGAAATTAATTGAAATTGGTGCACTCTGTTGTGCACCAACTATACTGGAAGGAAGGAAGGAAGGAAGGAAGGAAGGAAGGAAGGAAGGAAGGAAGGAAGGAAAGAAAGAAAGAAAGAAAGAAAGAAGAAAAGAAAGAAAGAAAAAGAAAGAAAGAAAGAAAGAAAGAAAGAAAGAAGAAAGGAAGGAAGGAAGGAAGAAAGAAAGAAAGAAAGAAAAAGAAAGAAAGAAAGAAAGAAAGAAAGAAAGAAAGAAAGAAAGAAAGAAAGAAAGAAAGAAAGAAGAAAGAAAGAGGCTAGGTTTTCACTTTATTTGCTGTTCAAACCACTGCTTTCCTACTTAGTTCAGAACAGTTTTGAAAGAAAATCTTGTAGGCTGGGCCAAGGCAAGAGGCGGCAGAAAATATGGAGCTCTCCATTCAGCATGTTTCCTATGTTAACATTTTATCTCCTCAACTAGACGCTAAGCTTTTTTTTTTTTTTTTTTTTGACGCTAAACTTCTTGAAGGTGGGGATGGAATTTCATTTTTCTCTGGATATCCTAGTGCTCAGCTTCCTTCTTCTACATTAGTGCCCAAAGCTGTACACCATATAGAAAGTAGTATCATGAAACCATAGAGCTCCAAGATTGGTATGCATTTTTATTCTTTCTGTCTTTCTTTGAACAAGAATTTGTTCATGTGCAGTCATAGCTGCACCCAGGGACTCAGATGATGTCTCTATCTCTTGGATGAGCTCTTTCTACCTAGTAGGCTAGATGACCACTTGATGCACACAGTTCCTAGTAACTTCAGAAAAAAAGATACTGTCTTTTCCAATAGTTCAAGAAAATCTTCTGAGAGAATAATGATTGCCCTAAGGTTGAGTCATGATCCCAAAGCCAATCATTGCAATTTGGCAGATGTGGTACCCTGGTTGATCCGGCCTGGATCACACATTCCTGTGACTCAGGGGGTGATATCAATGCCACTAGAACCATATGAGATATGTCCCAAGGAAAGAGGATGCCATGACCAGAAGAAATGTTGCAGAGCGAAAGCAACAAACATCTTATAAAAGTACCTCTCACGTACATGACCATAGATTACGTGTCAAGTGTATGAAACCAAATAAGACATGGTCCTCCTTTTGCCACTCCATCCCCTGTTTGCAAACTATTCTTAAACTAGTGAGAAAAGTAAATAAACAAATAAGTCGACCAGGGATGACAAGTGGGAAGAGAGAAGGAGGCACAGGGAACTATAAAAAATGTAGAGGAGGTACACTGGGAATCATGAAAGATGAATAGGTACTAACTGGTTGAAGAGGTGGGGAGAGAAGGTCCTTCCTAACAAGTAAAAAGAAATATTTTGTTCAAGTCTTTCATTTGATCTTTGGAGGACCTATTCAACATTCCCACTGGTTACTGTGCCACCCCTGGCTGAACAACACCACTTAGTAACACCCATCCCCTCAAAAGACAGCTTTTTAGGCAGCTCTCAATCATCAGACAGTTATTCCTTATGTTGAGCCGAGACCCGCCTGCACAAATCTTGTTTGATTGATAGACAGTGAATCTGTCTGGTTCAAAATCTGATTTAGTACCGATACCGGAGCCTCCTGCAACCAGACAAGTTTGGGGGAACCATCTGCAGTGGTGATGTCTGGGATCAAGCCAGCTGTCACAGTCCCACAGCTTGTCTACACCAAGCACAGTGTGGACAGGATTTCCAGTGTAAGGAGACAGGTGAGTAGCATTCCAGTGGGATAACAGCTGTGCCCTGTCAAACTAAATGCAAAAACAGTCACCCTGGAGCTTGTTCAAATGCCGACTCTCTAGCTCTTCCCCTAGCGGCTGTCATTCTGTAGGTTTGGGGTGGGGCTCAGGAACCTACGTTTTAAGCCAACCCACCCAGTATCCCAAGTAATTTTGATATAAGTTTGTAGGAACATCCATTGATTAAATTCTAAATTAATTCACTCATTCATCCCTTCATTGAATAAATATTGATTGGGCACATATGTGCCAGGCAGCGGGCTACCTGCTGGTGACACAGAAGATGAAAAGGTAATGTGCCTGACAATGAGGTAGCCCTAGCGTCTTTGGGAGTGAGACCTACAAGGAGTCATAGGTCTAGTCGTAGACCTACAAGGAGACAATACTGTGTGATTGCCAGTGTAACAGGCATAGGCCCATGGGTCAATGGCCCTCACTGGCTAGGAATGACCAAACTGTGTTGGGGAGTCAGAACAGGCTTTAAAGTGGCACTTGAGCTGAGACTTAGAAAGTAGCAATGAATTAGTGAGGAGAAAGAATATGCAAACACACACAGGGATTTAAGGACTAGCAATGGGTGCAGAATGATTGCAGGTCAGGGCTTTGGGAAGAGAGATAGGGGATGGGTCTGGTAGGGAATGGAGGACCATACTGTGGCATTTGGAAGAACAGGAATAGAAATCATGGAAGGATATAGAGCAGGGGGATGACACGGCCACACTGACATTTTAGAAACATCACTGGAGCTGCCACATGGAGGATGAGTTTTAGAGGGGAGCCTGCTGCGGGGCCTGAGCTGGGAGTGGGAGCTAGGAGTAGGAAACAGGATGGAAGGAGGGCAGGGGACAGAGAGATGAAGAGGGGTGAGGGGCTGCTTGGGAAGTGGGATGGATGTGGTGACTCTGGATGTGGGTCACGGGGGAGAGGGAGGAGTCTGAGAGGCTCCCACAGCCTCTCCTCTCTCTCTTAGGTCGCTGCCTGAAACGCCACCTTGTGTGTAATGGAGACAAGGATTGCCTTGATGGCTCTGATGAGGATGACTGTGAAGATGTCAGGGTGGCTGAAAATGACTGCAGCCAGTATGAACCCATTCCAGGCTCAGAGAGTGCGGCCTTGGGGTGAGTCTTGCCTTCCAGCTGTTTGGGGACACAGAATGGTTCTTTTCGATCACCAGTATTATTTTGAGGACAGAAGAGGATCCTTCGGCAGTGCATCCCATGAGGCAGCCCTCTGAGGTAGTGTGATGGTCCATTTGGGCTACTAAAGGTAGCGTGATGGTCCACTTGGGCTACTAAAGGTAGCGTGATGGTCCACTTGGGCTACTATGACAAAATGCCACACATTGGGTGGCTTCTAAGCAACAGAAATTTATTTCTCATAGTTCTAGAGGCTGGATGTCTGAGGTCAAAGTGATGGCAGGGTTGGCTTCTTTTGAGGCCACTCTTCTTGGCTCGTCGATGGCTTTCCTTCAGTGTGTGTCTGGGTCCTAATCTCTTTATCCTTTTTAAAGATTTTTATTTATTTGAGAGAGAGAGTGAGAGAGCATGGGGGGAGGGGCAGAGGGAGAGGCAGAAGCAGACTCCCACTTAGCAGAGAGCCCGACACTGGGCTCCATCCCAGGACTCGGATCACGACCTGAGCTGAAATCAAGAGTTGGATGCTTAACCAACTAAGCCACCCAGGCACTCTCCTCCTCCTCCTCCTCCTCCTCCTCCTCCTCCTCCTCCTCCTCCTCCTCCTCCTCCTCCTCCTCCTTCTTCTTCTTCTTCTTCTTCTTCTTCTTCTTCTTCTTCTTCTTCTTCTTCTTCTTCTTCAAAAGATTTATTTATTTGAGAGAGATAGAGCATGCAAGCGGGGGTAACGCAGGAGAAGAGAGAGAGAGAATTCTTAAGCAGACTACCCATTGAGCACCGAACCCAACACAGGGGTGCTCAATCCCAGAACCCCAAGATCATGACCCGAGCCAAAATCCAGAGTCAGCCAACTGACTGAGCCACCCAGGTGCTTCCTAATCTCTTCTTATAAGGACACCAGTCATATTAGATTAGGGCCTAACAGCCCCATTTTAACTCAATTACCTACGTAAAGACCCTCTCACTAAAATACAGTCAAATTCTGAGGTTTTGGGGCCAGGACTTCAACACCTAAATGTTAGACACAATTCAGCCCCTAATACTAATAAAAGGGGATTTTGTTGATTTTGAAAGTGATTGCGGGTAAATAAAGGAGAAGCATGAAATGGTGAGTTGTTAATTTGAAAAGAAATTCCCTCCTTATTGGCAAAAAGGTTGAAGACCATGATCTTGCTCTCATGTGATTCAAAGGAGCATTTGAATACACTTCCCAAGTGTGCTTTGCCCACACTGAACACTGACATCAACACAGTGGCCCCACCTCCACTCCCAATAGCTGACACTTTGAGTTTTTCATTCTGCCAAGATCTCAGAAGGCTTTCCTGAGATCGTTTTTTAATTTAAGGATGTCACAGTTTTTAAATTTTTATTGATTGCCACAGAAGTAATACATATTTGTGGTAAAAACCGAAAGTCTTCCTTCATCCTCCCCAATCTGCACTCCTGAAGGCCACTTCCTCCTACTTCTTTCCCTAGAACTGACTGACCCCCATCAACAGTTTGGTGTAGGACTTTCAGATCATGTAAAAAATACACTGACAATATACAATGTATGGAAGATATGCCTATAAGTATTGTACATGATAGCCATAAGTATATTTTACATAAATGTGATCATACTATACATATTGTGTGTAACTTGATTTTTACTTAACAATATATTTTGAAGATGCCCTCCACCCCCATTTTCTACTGTCTTTTTCTAAGAAACATAGTGTTCTATAACAGGGGTCAGCAAACTATGGCCCGAAGGCCAAATTCAGGCTGCTTCTTATTTTTGTAAATAAATGTTTACTGGGACACAGCTTTCATCCCACAATGATGGGTATTGAGTATTTGCAACAAAGACCCATGGGCTATATAAAGCCCATGTTTAGTATCTGACCCTTTATAAAAAAAAAGTTGCTGACTCTTCTCCCATAGTATAAATACATGAAAATTCATTTGACTACTTTCTATTGAAAGATAATTAGCTTGTTCCCATTTTCCCCTCTTATAAACAATGCTGCAAGGAACATCCTTGTACCTTATCTTTGTATGCATGTGAGTATTTCTGCACAGATTTCCTAAAAGTGGAATTTTTCTCTGTCTTTTCATTTTCACTGGGTCTTCTGCAATCTGCTTTTCTAAATATACATGGCTTAGTAACCTCATATGCTTAGAAGTTATAGTTATAATCTTAGGAGTAATTATTTCTTTGAATTTTTGTTTAGCTCACTAGAGAGTCTATATTTATAAGCCAAAAGCAGAAACATGTTTAATGGGCAAAAAGAAAAGTAAGGGGGCAAAGTAAAGGGAAGGCACCCAGATTTTGTATCAAAAAAAAAATTTAGCTGTGACTATAGGCAGGCGAATTACCTACTTTTCCTGAGCTTCAATTTCTGCATTTACAAAATTGTCATGAGGTTGAAAGTTAATGAATGCTGAATGTCTGGTAGAGTGTGTATTCAATTCACCATAGCTATTACCACATCACTTCCATTAATATGAAGAAAGAGATGGAGAGAGGAGGTGAAGAATGAAGGTAACATACCTTGAATTTCTACTGTATGCCAAGTGCTCTATAATTATCCATTTATTCCTTTGAGGCAGGTATTATTCATAGTTAACCCCCTGCTCATCTTCTGCCCTTGTGCCTTTTCACTGAGGGAACGAGCAAATATGACAAATGCAATACCAAAGGTAATCACTGAATGCCATGAGAACACAGAGGAAGCAACAATACTCTGTCCAGGATAATAATAGAAGGTCAGATAGAGGAGGCAATGTTTGAGTTGGGTTTAAAAGGCTGCATAGGAGTTTGAAGGGCAGAGACAAGCAAACATTTTATTATCTATATCAGAAGAGGCTTTGATTGTTAGGCCTTGGATCTCTTAGCCAAATTAAAATGTTTTTGTTCAGTTAACTCTCTCCTTTGTAGAAAATTAAGGCTTTCTTTCATCTGTGTAACACTTTTCATGCCTCAATATAGTTCAGTCATCTATAGCCTAAAATGGAGTTCTTGGGCAGATGGATGTGAAATGCCTCCCAGAGGGTGAAGTGAAGGAAAGTGTTTCTGGAAGGGTACTGGGCTAGAGGAGAGGAAGTATCATTTGTGGAGTGCCTAATATGTTTTATAACTTTGCTTCCATTTTACTTTAATACTCTCATTTAGACTTCACAAAAAGCATGAGAAGTAGTTTTATTATGCCTGTTCTTCAAATGAGGAAAATGAGCTTCAGAAAGCATCTAGAATGTGTCCAGATTCACACAGCTAGTATGTGACAGAGCTAGAAATTAAACAGGAGTCTCAATGATCTTCAAATCACACCCTCTGCTGTTCTATGCCACCTTGAAGACAACAGCCTTTCTGAGGATTAGAGTCTCAACTTGGTACTGAGAGTCAACATGTCAAATCTATTTTTTACCATCAGAGCTTTTCTGAAACAGCATAAAGATAACAATAGCAACATTTATTCAGTATTTGATATATGCTAAGTACTTTCTGGTTCCTTTGTATGTTGTAACTCATATTTAACTCTCTGAGGGCAGCTGTATTAACTGCTTTTTATAAATGACTAAACTGAGGCATAGAAAGGTTAAATGATTTGCCCAAGGTCACATAGTGAGGTTTAGCAGAGCTGGGAAATGGGTTCAACCTGTTGGACTCTGTTCTTGGATTTCTGATAATTGTGCCTATTCTTCTGTAACTCACACAACAAATTTTTAGGAGTGCCTTCTCTGTGGGAGCATCGTTGTAGGCAAGGATAGAGCTGTCAGCTGCTCTGGTCAAAGGGAACTGGGGCCTGGCTGAACCCACTGAGGTTTCCAGTGTTACCCAAAGTGGAATTTAAGGTACTTTGAGGAACCCAAGGGCTCCACCCAGAACCAAGTCTGAGAAGCCACTGCTTGGACCAGCAATAATGTCTTCTGGAAGAGAGTTTATGCTATCTTGGCCTTTTCAGTGTTCTCTCCCAGAAGCTATCTGCCTTTTCGATTTAGATACAATATCCTGACCCAGAAAGAAGCTCAGCATGTGTATGACCCCAGGTATTATGGGGGCCAGTGTGAGACAGTGTACAATGGGGAATGGAGGGAGATTCGATATGACCCCACCTGTGAGCGTCTCTACTATGGAGAGGATGAGAAGTACTTCCGGAAACCCTACAACTTCCTCAAGTACCACTTTGAGGTAAGTCTGCATGGGGTGCTCACAGGCCACTGGAGGGTGGGGGTGGGGAGAGAGAGGCCTGTGGATGGAGATGGACTCCTTGATTTGGAAGGTTCTAGTTGCTATAGAGCTTGCTGGCGGCTGAAGTTCCCCTGACATCTGCTCCTACGCATGCTCCGTGCTGGAGGGCACTGACAACGAGGGCAGGGCCAATGACAGGCAGGACAGAAATGTGACCATCCACTTGCTACATCTTGGCTCCATTCCATAATCAATGACACAGATCCCGGGTTCAGTTCTCATAAGACCTGTTTCCATGTTGTGCTCTTGTAGAATATAAGTATTTGGGACCTTGAGCAGATCATTGCCCCTCCCTGGGCCCAGTTTCCTGCCATGTAAATTAGGGATCAGGACAGGAGGTGTCTGGGTAGGGTTCTGAGCCCAAGGCCCCCAGTTTCACCAAGAGCAGCTCCCCACTGATCACCTTCTTTCTTTCTTTTTTTAAATTCCAGTATAGTTAGCATACACTATTATATTACTTTAATGTGTACAGTATAGTGATTCAATAGCCCCACAGGATACCTGTGCTTATCAGGTTAAGTGCACTCTTAATTCCCTCTTCCTGTTTCACTTATCCTCCCCCTACCTCCTCTATGCCAACCACTTGTTTGTTCTTCATATTTAAGAATCTTTTTTTTTTTTTTTGGTCTCTTTTTTCCTGTGTTCATTTGTTTTGTTTCTTATATTCCACATTTGAGTGAAATCACATGGTGTTTGTCTTTCTCTGATAACTTTCTTATCTTGGGTTTCCATATGTGATTTTTTTTTCCATATGTGATTTTGTTTAAAGAAAGGGATCTGCTGTTGAGAAGTGCTTGCAAAATGCTGCTGATCCCTAAATTCCATCCATCTCTAAAATTCTGTGGTATTCTGGTCGCTCAGAGCGCCACATGGCTCATGACCAGCTCAAGGGCCTACTCCCAACCATTCCTTGCTGTACCCCTTACCCTCTAGGTGAGATAGCTACACAGACAGCTTCACTGGTTGCTCACATGCACCAGATCATACACTTCCACACAAATTGTCTCATTTAATCCTCACAAACACAATGAGGTACATGTTATCATTGCCCCATTTCGGATATGAAAAGACCAAGAGACTTAGAGGGATAAAGTATCAGGCCCAAAGGTATGCTGCAGTAGGTGGCAGAGACAAGATTCAAACCCAGATTATCTCAATGAAGCCTGGCTATATGTCATTTAAAAGGAAAGACAGATTATACACATTACATGCATATAGTCATATGCATTCTATCTTTACAGAGAGATGGTAGGATCCAGGGATTCTGAACAATTATTAGTTACATTCCCCTTCCCCCAACTTTCTCAAGAAAAAAGTACTGAAGACAGGACAAGTCCACCCCACTCCTTGCTTTGGAATATTCTATTTCCCCATCCCACTTCCACCCCTACTTCCCTACCCCACTTGCACTGCTACCATCAAGCCTATGGTAAGCTGAGCTGGAAGACACAGACAATGCCATTTCCCTAACCTCGAGGATAGTCTGAGGCTTATGTGTCCAGCAAGACAGACTAGGCTATGCTGTGGCAACAAAGGATTCTGAAGTCTCAGTGCTTTAAAGCAGCAGTGGCCCTATGCTACACGTCTATCCTAGGGTGGAAGGGGAACTCATCATCACAGACACTTGGGATCCAAACTAATGGAGGTTCTATCTCAACACATGCTCCTGTGATTGCAGAACTAACCACTTGTGCTTAAGCCTTACTCTCTTGGCTTAGGCCAGGAACAAAGCCATGCCTCTGTTCAAGCTGGAAGAGAAGTGCAACCCTACCGTGTGCCTGGAATGAAATAACCCTGCATTTGTGGGCAGTACTAGAGCATACTTCGCCTACAACTCCCACCACCTGTTCGCCTTCCTTGACCCTTTCCTCTCAGATCCACACCCAGATGTGGCTTTCTGGATATCTCCATTGCAGAGATAGGTGCCCTACAGGAAGGATAAGTCAGCTGGAAAAAAAAATCTGTATTCAAACAATATAGCATTTTATCAGAATCATGAGTTGTGTGTATGTGTGTGTGTGTATTTAAAAATAAATTTTTTAGCACTGCCACTAAGCAATAACTAAACTAACTGCTGTATTTTTGGTATTTTAGTGAGTGAGCATCAATCTGACGCCTGGAGTAGCCTTTTAAAATAATTATTTATAATAATCTGCAACTTGAGATATTTTACAGAGCAAAGATTTAAATATGAAGCACAAATTGTAATATAACTACGTGCACAAAGCTAACATCTGTTTGCTTCTTTTCAGGCGCTGGCAGATACTAGATTCTCTTCAGAGTTATATGATGATGCACATGACCTTCTTTCTAAAGTAAAAAATAACAACTTTGTGTCGACGGGAGTGACTGTGGGTGTGAGCTTCACAGGCAGCTCTGTAACGGTGGATGTGGGTGTATCCAGTTCACAAAACTCTTCATCCTTGGATGAGTTAAAGAAGTATAATAAGAAGGTATTAAAGCATAATGCCTGTGTCAAACAGTATTCCATAATCTGCACTGAACATGTATTACCTTAATTGCATTAAAAAGTACAGTAGTAATTGAACTGCATTTGCTTGTGTAATTGGAAATGTCTGATCAGTGGTAATCATGTTTGTTTTTCTTATTACGCTTTTGGACACAGAATCATCACAAAGAGAATAAAATTAAATGATAAGAGTAGAACTCTTATCGCTTCACCCCATTCTTTTTCATGGTTACCTGGAGCATACAGGGAAATACTTAGAATAGTAATGGCTTAAAGGGAAACAGCCAGGCCCTGTGAACTAGATTTGGAAGCATCCTAAAGCAAGCCAGGCTTTTCTGAATAGATTGGAGGACTGGCATGCTCTATCAATCATTCATTTATTTATCAGACATTCACCACTAACTTCCTATTAACCTAAGCGACCGGGCAATGCTTCCTTGAGGAATGGACATTCACCTAAACTGGCATCAATTTTTTTTTTATTTTTAAGAATTTTTTTAAAAAATGGCATCTAAAGACTAGTACAGGCTGTCCCGATGAGGTGAGGTGGAAGTTAGTAATGGGTCTTCTGGGCCGAGGGAACAGCATTGCACAAAGGCCTAGAGATGACAGACAGCCTCACACAAATTTGGGATTGCAAAGACTTCAACCAGCTGACCCACAGGATGGGAAGGGAAAGTAGGGAGAGACAGAGATGGAGAAATCATCTGGCAAATATTTACCGAATTGATTAAAAGTTTACCAAAAGCCTCAACTGTATTGATACCAGAGTTGTAGATTTACTTGGAGCTCAAAAAATTATTCTGGATGATGACAATACAGTTATGAAAATTAACTTATCAACAGATATAAATTACATTTGGGAGCTTTGCCACAAGCAAAGTTAGCTGTCGCTCTGAAGGGGAAGTATGGTTCTGAGATCTGGCTATCACATGGTCATGTGGACATTTCTCAAAGCAGGTGGCCTTTTCAAAATTTCACTATCACTTTGGATCAAGGTTTACTTGGAAGCAATGGCCATACACGATCCTCTCCTTAATTTTTTTTTTTTTTGAGAGAGAGAGGGGGAGAGAGGGCAAGAGAGCCTGAACGAGAAAGGAGCGGGGTGGGGGAGAGAGAATCTTAAGCAGGCTCTATGTTCAGCATGGAGCCTGATGTAGGGCTTGATCTCATAACCCTGAGACCATGACCTGAGCTAAAACCAAGAGTCCGACGCTCAACTGACTGAGCCACCTAGGCACCCTGATCCCCTTTCCCTTAAACCAATCCAATATTACCCCATTCTTGTCTTTTTTATTATCTCAGGAGCCTGCTTCACTTTATTACTTAACAGTACAAGATTACCACTAGAACATAAGCTCTATGATTGGAGGGGTCTATGTCATTCAAGATGATGTCCTCTGCTCCTAGCATAATGCAAGTGACTAATGCAAGGCTCTTACTCGTTCAGTAAGCTACCTAAATAAATAATGTTGGCATTTCATGTCATCAAAAATATTCCTAAGCATAATTTTTCATGGATACTGAATATTTGTGTAGGAGGTTGCTTTGTGCCATGCAGTAATTAGAGCAGGGAGATGTATGGAGGTGACAATGGACTGGGGACAGAACAGAGTGAGCAGCACCGTGGAGCGCGTTGCAGTAATCAACCCAGTTGAGAGTTGAGGAGAAGGGGACCTGAACAGGGGTAGGGGGAACAGAGATGCAGGCACAGGAGAGGCAGCCAGGCACATCCTGGTGTTTAATACATGCCTGTAAAATAGAATAATACTTCATTATGTGTACTTATGCTCATATGTTTATATATATATATATATAAGCTTATATATATATATAAGTCATAAGTTTATGACATATACAGTCACTATATATAGTCATATGTTTATATATATATATAAATTTATATGTTTATATATATATAAACATATTTCCCATAGCTCCTAAATGCTGCCTTTCACATCATGCCATGTAATAAAATGTGTACTCTTTCTTCTTTTCCCTTATTCCATGGTGGTGGTTGGCAGAAATATAGCTTCCTCAGAGTTTTCACAAAGGTGCAGACTGCTCATTTTAAGATGAGGAGAGGTAATATTGTGCTGGATGAAGGCATGCTGCAGTCATTAATGGAACTTCCGGAGCAGTACAATTATGGCATGTATGCCAAGTTCATCAATGACTATGGCACTCACTACATAACGTCTGGATCGATGGGTGGCATTTATGAACATATCCTGGTGCTTAACAAAGAAGAAATGGAATCACAACGTAAGTAGAACAGAAGCTTTATGCACACAGTGGCCAACACATGTGGTTGCAAGTTTTCTGAGCACTGACTATGAACCACATATGATCTCATTTGGCAAAACCGTATAAGGTAACATACCTAATATTTGTGCAGGAAGTTGCATTGTGCAGTGCTGTAATCAGAGCAGGGAGACCTGTGGAGGTGACAATGGACTGGGGGCAGAACAGAGTGAGGAGCACCAAGAAGGACATTGTAGTAAACACCCCAGTTAAGAGTATTATTATTTATAGGGAACTGAGGGCCAGAGGGGTGAAATGACTTCCTAGGAAGCATCACAAACAGTATTTGAACTCAGACTTGTCTGGCTCCCCAAGACTATGTGTTTTCTATTACACTACGATTACCTCTTTGATAATAATAAATAATATTTGGGATTTTGCTATTTACAATGTTAAACCTTGGGGATGCCTGGGTGGCTCAGGGGCTGAGCATCTGCCTTTGGCTCAGGGTGTGACCCTAGGGTCCTGGGATCAAGTCCCACATTGTCTTCCCCACAGGAAGCCTGATTCACCCTCTGCCTGTGTCTTTGTCTCTCCTTCGATGTCTCTCATGAATAATCTTTTAAAAGTGTTAAAACTTGTTATAAATATAGATCCTTGGTTAATGTAACTGCCATATAATCAGTCAGTGATGCTAGAAACCTGGAGTCATCCCAGATTCCTCCTCTCGTTTACCCCTGCAGATCTCAGAGAACCTTCAATTCTGGCTCTGGACTAGCCTTCATCCCTGCCACCCTCCCCCCAAACCATCTCCTCCACCCATCCAGTGGTAGGCTGGGTTCTCACCTGTCACTTATCACTGCATTGGCTTCTAAATGGTCTCTAGGGGGACGCATTGGTGGCTCAGCGGTTAAGCATCTGCCTTCCACTCAGGGCTGATCCTGGAGCCACAGGATCAAGTCCCATATTGGGCTCCCTGCATGGAGGCTGCTTCTCACTCTGCCTCTGCCTCTCTCTTTCTGTGTCTCTCATAAATAAATATATAAAATATTAAAAAAATAAATGGTCTCTAGGGGAAGGCTCACCTCTGCAATCCATTCTCAACAACTGCTTCCAGAATGATCTTTCATTGTACAGATACAATGATATCACTGAGAAAGGCACTGAATGGGATGAGCACTGGATGTTATACCACATGTTGGCAGATTGAATTAAAATTTAAAAAATGTAATAATAAATAAACAAATAAAAATACATAAAATAAAAAATAAAAAACATTATCACTTCTTTGCCTAAAATCCTGAATAGCGAAACTCCTTAACACAGCATCAACAGCCATCATGGTCTCAGTCTGAATGGCTAGAACAGTGATTCTTGAAGGGTGGATTCTAACTGCAGCATCAGCGTCACCTGGGAACCTGTTAGAAATGTAAATTCTCAGGCTCCCATCCCTATTAAATCAGAAACTGGTAGAGGACCCAGCAGTCTGTATTTTAACAAGCCCTCCAGGTAATTCTGATGCTCACTACAGTTTGAGAATCACCGACCTAATCAATGAGTGAGTAAAAGGCTAAGAGATCTCTCCATATTTCAAAGCTAAATTCAAATTCCCAGTTTCAAGAAGTTTCCCGGACTGCACCAGCTCAGAATGTCCATTTCTTTCCCTCAGCACCTTCATATAAACCTCACACTATTTAGTCTTCAAAAGATAATTTTCCAAATTATAATATTTTTCTCATAAAGATAGCAAGATCTTTGAAAGCAAAGATTATGTCTGACACTTCTTTATCTCTTTAGTACTCAGCACAGCTCTTAGTACGTAGTATGTAAAACAAGACATGGAGTTTGAAAGAGGGCATTAATTTAGATTCCTGGTTAGAGTCATTCATTAATTCATCCATCTATCCATGTATTTATTCTTTTATAATTCAAATATCTCTTGGCTATCTATTATGTGTCTGTGCTACAGATACAATGGTGAGCAAATCTAAATATGGTCCCCATCCTCTTGCAGCAGAGTACTGCCTTCCTAATAGCAGGCCTTAAAATCAATGTATGGATCACAAACAACTTTTTAAATAATAGCAACAAAGGAGAGAATAGAAAAAATCACAGAGGATTAGAGGTAGTGAATAGAAGTTATTGCTTCAAGAAATTTTTTCCAGTTAAATAAAGACATACATACATGTATGGAATCATGATACAAAACAAATAGTTTACAATAGATCAATATAAAAAAGGAGTTTGAGAAACTAATTCAAGTGGGTCTTTTTAGAATCATCAAAAAATGCAAAGAAGGAAACACAGTTAACATTTGTTGAGGACCTACTAGGTTCCAGGTACTCTTGTGTACATTCTCATTTAGTTTTCTTGACAACACTTGGTGGCTGGTACTATCCCAGTTTTATCCCATAAATGCTGAGGCTCCTCGGGGAGGTTAATTACTTTGCCCAGGACTGCAGGAAGCTGGCGTCAGAGCCCTGGACCTATGGTCTTTCCACCATGTGGTCCTGGGTAGAGCCTTTCATTTGGGTTCTGTCATTGGTGTTGGATTACTAATTAATTGTCTGGGGTGTCTCATGGCCCCTCCTCTTTAAAATCTGTGAGGCAGAAATGGGCTTCCAATGTGGTTAATATTCAAAAGGAGCCCACCAACAAATTGTCCCAGGGATAATTACCTCAGCTCTGTTTATAGAAAACCATATGTCGATAATAGCACAATTTGCTATTTGTGAAGAGCTGATTTTCTATAAATCCGGAAAGTTAGTGTTGCTTTTCTATAAATATGGAAATGTGCTAATCATCACCTCATCTGCTGGAGACCGCTAATAAATCAGAATTCCATTTACATATTAACCTACAAAGAACAAAAATATCTACCTTCTTTCCCTTTGACAAATCAAATCATGCACGCTCTTCTTGCCATGTTTGATATTTGTCTAGTTCCTTCTTTGTCTCTGTCATCCTCTGTCTCTCCCTTTCTCTTTGGTGCCTTTCTTTCTCTTTCTTTCTGTCCTTCCTCTTTGTTACTATCTCTTTCTTTGTATCTTTGATCCATATCAAATAATAATATTTATATTCTATAAAGTGCTTGTTTCTAAGAAACACCCCATGTTGTGTATGTTCATGTCCTCAAAGAGCTGAGCTTGGTATGGAATGATTAAGTGAACACACTGGCTGGTTTGCCCTGGAAGAATCTTTTGTCCTTGGATTTGCCTCAGATGCTCTCTGGGTTCACCCCAGAGGACGCACAAGGCTGATTTCTTCTAATGTGTCCCTTTAGATAAAATGCTTCTCCCTCAAAGACAGCATGAAAACATGCATCAAAAATAAAAGGATGTCTTACAGTTTTCAGTGTACAGGTCTTGTAAAAGTCTCTGAAATAGTAGGACATTGATTAAAGAAAAGAAGATACCAGTAAATGGAAAGATATTCTGTGCTCATGGACTGAAAGAATATTGTTAAAATGTCTATACTACCTGAAGCAATCTACAGATACAATGCAGTCCCTATCAAAATTCCAATAACATTTTTTTTCAGAGAACTAGAGCAAATAGTTCTAAAAATTATGCAGAACCACAAAGATATCAAATGTCAAAACATTCTTGAGAAATAAGAACAAAGCTGAAGGTATCGCACTCCCTAGTTTTGAACTATACTACAAAGTGGTAGTCAACAAAACAGTATGGTATTGGCATAAAAACTAACATACTGACCAATGGAACAGAATAGAGCCCAGAAATAAACCCACACATACATGGACAATTAATTTATGAAAGAGGAGGCAAGAATATTCAATGGAGAAAGAAAAGTCTCTTCAATAAACAGTGTTGGGAAAGCTGGACAGTTATATGCAAAAGAATGAAACTGGACCACTATTTTATACTATACACAAAAATCAACGCAAATAGTTAAAGGCTTGAATGTAAGACCTGAACCATAAGACTCCTAGAAAAAAACATAGGCAGCAAGCAACTGGTCTTGGCAATTTTTTGGATCTGATTCCAAAGGCAAGGGAAACAAATGCAAAAATGAACAATTGGCATGAGGCCAAACTAAAAAGCTTTGGCTCAGTGAAAGAAAACCTTGACAATATGAAAAGACAATATACTGACTGGGAGAAGAAATTTGCAAATGATATATCTGGATAAGGAGTTAATACCCAAAATATAAAGAACTCATACAACTTAAGAATGAGAAAATAAAGCAATCCAAATAAAAGTGGGCAGAAAGGGACACCAGGGTGGCTCAGTGGTTGAGCATCTGCCTTTGGTTCAGGGTGTGATCCCGGGGATGCCAGGATCGAGTCCCACATTAGGTTCGCCACAGGGAGCCTACTTCTCTCTCTGCCTATGTCTCTGCCTCTGTGTGTGTGTCTGTCATAAATAAATAAAATCTTAAGAAAAATTAGTGGGCAGAAAAAAAATGAAGACATTTTTCCAGAGAAGACATAGAGATGACGAACAGGCACAAGAAAAGATTCTCAACATCACTAATTATTAGGGAAATGCAAACCAAACCCTAATGAGATATCACCTTATAGC
Organism: Canis lupus familiaris; assembly: GCF_011100685.1. Taxonomy (NCBI): domain Eukaryota; kingdom Metazoa; phylum Chordata; class Mammalia; order Carnivora; family Canidae; genus Canis; species Canis lupus. The sequence continues at coordinate 52,973,976 of NC_049226.1, read as the reverse complement.
TGTCAGAATGGGCTATTATCAAAAAGACATCAGGGTCTCTATGTCTTTTTAAATTAGTATTTTCATTTTCTTTGTGTAGATACTCAGTTGTGGAATTGCTGGCTCATATGGTAACTATTTTTAATTTTTTGAATAACCTCCACACTGTTTTTGCATATTTACCTATTTTTTTGGTGAGAACAATTAAGTTGTATTCTCTTAGCAAATTTTAATTATATAATACAGTCACCATGTTATATATCAGAACTTATCCATCTTATAACTGAAAGTTTTTATCCTTTCAACAACTCCCTATTTTTCCCACCCTCAGTCCTTATAATCACTTTTCTGATCTCTGTTTCTATGAAGTTGATTTTTTTTTTTTGGTTTCATTATGCAGCATTTGTCTATGTCTGCCTTATTTCACTTACCATAATTCCTTCCAGGTTCATCTATGTTGTCACAAATGACAGGATCTCCTTTTTAAAGGCTGAATAATATTCCATTGTTTATCTGTACCACATTTTCTTTATTCATTGATCTGTTTTACTTACACAGTTTCCATACTTAGGCTAATATGCATAATGCTGCTGTGAAAATGTTAGTATAGATATCTTTTCTAGATAATGATTTCATTTCCTTCTGACATAGTCACAAAAGTCAGATTGCTGGGTCATATACGTAGTTCTATTTTTAACTGAGGCATCTCCATTCTGTTTTCCATCGTGGCTGTACAAGTTTACATTCACACAACACAGCACACAGGATTCCCTTCTTTTTTTAAAAAAAAAGATTTTTAAAATATATTTATTCATGAGAGACAGACAGAGACAGAGGCAGAGACACATGCAGAGGGGGAAGCAGGCTCCATGCAGGGAGCCCGACTCAGGACTTGACCCGGGGTCTCCAGGATCACACCCTGGGCTGAAGGTGGAGCTAAACTGCTGAACCACCCAGGCTGCCCTTTTAAAAAGATTTTATTTATTTGTGAGAGAGGGGAAGAGAGAGAGAGAGAGAGCGAGAGAGCCCATGCACGATAGCAGGGGAGTGATATGCGGAGGGAGGAGAGGTAGAGGGAGAAGCAGATTCCTCACTGAGCAATGGGGAATGCAGGGCTCAATCCCAGGACCCCAAGATCATGAACTGAGCTGAAGGGAGATGCTTAACCAACTGAGCCACCCAGGTGTCCTACACAGGGTTCCCTTAATTCCACATCCTCATTAGTATTTGTGATCACTTATCTTTTTGATAATAGATATCTGAACAGTTGTGAGGTGATATCTCACTGTGGTTTTGATTTGCATTTCCCTGATTATTGATGTCCAGCATCTTTTTATATCTGCTGGCTGTTTGTGTATCTTCTTAATCTTCCAAATATTTGTGTAAGAAGAGAGATTTTCTTACTTCTACAGATAAGGAACTGAGGCTAAAAGCTCTATCACAAGTAAGTGAAAAATACACGAGTTACTCTGAATTATAGTTCAGACTTATTTCCCTTTTATCCAACTGCCTTTGTCCAGACTCACAACCTGGGAATAATTATGACTTCTTACTCTCTTCTCAAATGTCTCATTAGTCATCTCCCTAGTATGTGCACTCTGGGCCTTCCTCTCCATTCCCACAACTATTGCTTACCAGGTTATTCTATGTTTTCTCTGCCGGTTCCCTCCATCCATGTTGATGTGTTACATGAGAAGAGTATCAGAAGTTAGTGGATATTCCATAAATATCTTTGGGACAAAGATGGTAGTGGTCTGCTCTGGACTCCTGTTTTGTGACTAATGTAGATAGGTCCTGACACATCTGTTTCAGTTTCTGTGTCTTTTGTCTCTCAAAACATAATAGGAAATAGAGTTTCCTATCCAAATCTAAGAACCTAAGTAAATCTGATTGGATACCTTTACCAGGGAAGCTGTAATGAAAACTATGCATGGATAGAAAGTAAATGAATGGCCCTAAAGGTTCTCTAAAGGTTCATGACTATATGGATTTTGGCCATATTGAAAGGACTCTGCAAAAACATTATAGAAAATGACTTCTATTGCTGCTTTGCTTGTGAAGGAAACCAGCACCACTGTCTGGCCCCATAAAAGCCAGCAGGCAGTGTGATAGTAAAAATATTTTTTCCAATTGAGATATCTTCGCTTTCCATGTAGGCACTGCCATCTAAAAGCTAATACTTTATGTCTCTGAGTCTATTTTCCCATCACTAATATATGGACAATAAACCACTTCTAAAGGCTGTTAGAAGAATTACCCAAGATAATATTTTTATTAATCATTTTTTAAAAGATTTTACTTATTTATTCATGAGAGATGGAGGGAGAGAACGAGAGAGAGAGAGAGAGAGAGGCAGAGACACAGGCAGAGGGAGATGAAGGCTCCATGCAGGGAGCCTGATGTGGGACTAGATCCTGGGACTCTGGGATCATGCCCTGAGCCAAAGGCAGATGCTCAAATGCTGAGCCACCCAGGCGTCCCAAGATAATATTTTTTAAAAGTGTTGTGATAAGTAAAACACTGTCCAACCAGCAGTTGCTATTATGGATTGCGGTTGTACGTGGGGTCAGTAGGTTGTAAGGGCACGTGATCAAGGACTATAGAAGGAAAACATATGCTAGTGACATGGTAACAAGGAACCTAAACTTGGGAGTCAGACATGTCTACACATCTGGGTGTATATCTTGGTTCTACCAGCCAGTAGTGCATGACTTTGTGATCAAGGGTACTTAATTTCCCTAAACCTCAACCTTTCAAGGCCCATATTGGAATGATAACCAAGGTTTGTGTGTTTGAGAATAATTCCAACCACATCTTTGGTGGTAAGTGGTCAGATATTGTCCCCCTTGATTCAGGCTAATCATAGGTAGCACAGTGGTTGAACACATGGGTTCTCTCACTTACCAGCTGTATGATCATGAGCAGCTTATTTAATCATTTTAAGTCTCAGTTTCTTAGCTTGGTAAGCTGGAAGTATTAATGGCATTCATCTCGCAGAGAAGTTATGAGGAATGAGTGAACATATCCACAGAAAATATCTAACAAGCACCCAATAAATATTAATTACTGAAAAAGGTTCTGAGTCAGAGTGTTTGAATTCAAATCTCACCTCCACCATTTATTAGCCAAGTGACCTTCAGGCATATTAGTTATCCTCCTCATGCTTCAGTTTTCTGTTCTTCTAGATGAGGCAATGATAGTACATACTTCACAGGATTCTTGTGAATATGAAATGAAACTATGTGAGCACATGGCCCAGGGCCTGGCATATAGTAAGAGTTAAAAAAATGTGACCTGTTGCTGCTATACTGTGATGGGTTTTTTATTATTACCACATGCTTTATTTTATTCCCAGCTTTTCAGTTATTAACTCTATAATGTTAACTGCCCTCTCATCTGTAAAGTAAGGATAACAAGATAACCTATCTCGTCGTTCTCTGCAATTGGTCAGCTCTGAAACACTGTTCAAATGGAAAGGAAATCATTATCACTGTGTCCAGCCTGCAGTGGCCAGTGCTTTTGCTGTAGACTTGGAGCCTCAGCAATCATGCCTTCTCCCTCACCTGCCTATTTTTTTGATCAAGGTCATTCATTTCTGTCCCTGGAACTTCATCCAGTTTTGGAGGGACTGCTTCTCCCATTCATCAAGGTCACTTTGAATTCTCATCACTATCTTTCAAAGTGTTAACAACTCTGCCCAAATCAGGGCCTGTGTTCCATCATTCCTCCCCTTGATGGATGCCAGATAAGTGACCCTGGGAAAGACCCTTCCAGCAAGAGCACAGTACATTCTCTCCGTCATTGATCATCACCTTCCAGCAAGGGTCCCTGGACCAGCTGGTCTACCACCTAACTTACAGGGTAGAAAAAGCCACAGAAACAACTAAAACTCATTAAAGTTGATGTCAATTGTAATTCCACATTCCCTTCCTTCCTTCTCCTTCCCTTCCTTTACTTACTCATTCCTTCAGCTTTTCACTCAACAAACATTTATTAAGCACACAAACACAGTACACATTGTTTAGATACCAACATGGTTCCTCTCATCAAGGGTACATAAAAGGTAATGGGATTTCTCTTTGTCATAATCATCTACTTACAGTCAGCAATGATATATCCTGTGGACAATCAAATTGATTACTACCTAAAAAGAATTAATTTTTAAAATTCACTGCACTTAGAGCTAACTGAAATATTTGGTTTTAATAAATATACTTACACATAATAACTCCCAATATTGGTAAAGTATAATATAGTCACATCTAATATTCCAGATAATCTTCAAATTACTTTATGAGGAGGTGAATTAGTATTTTCCCCAATTTTATAGAGAGAAAGCTGAGGTACAAAGAGCCTAAGGAAATCACTCAACATGATTCAGTTAGTATTGAATCAACATCTTCTGGTATAGAGTTTATATATTGCCCAAGTATTTATCCCTCCCAATATTTCCTCATATACTCTCTTATTTATTCTGATACCATATATCAGAGGCTTAGCCTCTAGCAGAGGTGGCAAGATGGTCAACATTTACTGAGCATTTTACTATGTGGTGGACTCTGAGTTAAACACTTTAAACATACTATCTCATTTAATCCTCAAGAAAGACCTGTGAAGAAGATACTATAATCCCCAATTTACAAATTAAGAACTGCAGCTCAGTGATGTTAAATAACTTGGCCCAAGGTCATGGTACCATTAACTGGTGGAGCCAGGGATCAAACTCAGGAACCTGTCATATTAACTGACATGCTATAATGTCTCAGAGATGTTTTGTCTAGGATTTTTCAAACTGCAGGTCATACATAGCCCATTAGTAGATTGTAAAAGAAAGTTAGTGGGGGGACGCCTGGGTGGCTCAGTGGTTGAGCATCTGCCTTTGGCTCAGGTCAAGATCCCAGAGCCCTGGGACCAAGTCCTACATCCAGCTCCCCACATGGAGCCTGCTTTTCCCTCTGCCTATGTCTCTGGCTCTCTCTCTCTCTCTCTGTGTCTCTCATAAATAAATAAATAAAATCTTAAAAAAAAAAGAAAGCTGGTGAGTCATTATCAGCATTCAACAAAACAAAATAAAGGGAAATAGGGTGGAAAATATCAGAGTGCATTAAAGTATGATGAAGTATTAAAACTTATTTTATCTGGATGTATGTGGGCTGAATCATGGAGTAAAGTGTATTGCTCAGTTTTCAGCATAGTAAAAAAATATTAAAAATACCATCTAGTGTGTTCCATTGACTATACATGCATATCTTATTACTTTAAATAGAGGAAAATATCAGTGGCCTATAATGAAAGCATTGGGAGATATATCAGTTGGGGTTCTAACTAACTGGTTTCAGAGAACCAATAAGATATAAAGATTTATTATAAGGAACTGATTCACCCAATTATGGAGTCTGACAAGTCCCCAGATCTGAAGTTGGCAGGCTTGCGACCCAGGAGGGGCTGATGTTTCAGTGTGGGTCAAAGGCAGGAAGAAAGCTGAAGTCCCAGCTTGAAGGCAGGCAGACAGCAAGAGTCCTTTCTTACTCAGGAGAAGATCAGCATTTTTGTTCTATTTGGGATGGCTACTGATTGGATGAGGCCCACCCACATTACGGAGAACAATCTGCTTTACTCTATTTTTTTTAATAATAAATTTATTTTTTATTGGTGTTCAATTTGCCAACATACAGAATAACACCCAGTGCTCATCCCTGTCAAGTGCCCACCTCAGTGCCCGTCACCCATTCACCCCCACCCCCCGCCCTCCTCCCTTTCCACCACCCCTAGTTCGTTTCCCAGAGTTAGGAGTCTTTATGTTCTGTCTCCCTTTCTGATATTTCCTACCCATTTCTTCTCCCTTCCCTTCTATTCCCTTTCACTATTATTTATATTCCCCAAATGAATGAGAACATATAATGTTTGTCCTTCTCCGATTGACTTACTTCACTCAGCATAATACCCTCCAGTTCCATCCACGTTGAAGCAAATGGTGGGTATTTGTCATTTCTGATGGCTGAGTAATATTCCATTGCATACATAAACCACATCTTCTTAAAGCATTCATCTTTCGATGGACACCGAGCCTCGGTGTCCATCGAAAGATGAATGCTTTACTCTATTGATTTAAATGTTGATCTCATCCAAAAATACTTTCCCAGAAACATCCAGAATAATGTTTGACCAAATATCTGGACACAGCTGTGGCCCAGTCAAATTGGCCCATAAAATTAACAATCACAGGAAGGCAGACAAGGTAAAAAGCTGGAGGGAGGTGAAGTAATCACTGCTAAGAAAGGCTGGAAAGTCTCATCCAATGAAATAGTTTATCCAAATGACAATGAAAGATGGAATGTTCCCTGGCTTCTAACTGAGTCTGTGGCAGGCAGCACTGAGTGCCTCCATGAATATCCTCTCACTCAAGCCTCTCAGCAATGCTTTGAGCTGTTTTATGGCTGTTCCCATTTTACAAACAGGAAAAACCAGGTACTAAAAGGTAGAATGCCATGTCCAAGGTGAAACCGCTGGCTAGGAGCAGGGTGAGGTCTGACACAAGGATTCTTATTCCCAGCTCCATGCTTCTTGGAGTCTATCTGGATATTTTATTTCATTTACCTTTGTATTTTTATTTTTTCACTTTTCTTCCTTCAAAAAAAAAACATCAAACAGTTTGCAATATCTTTGAAAGTGGTTAAATCAGGTTTTAAAAATAACTAATGGAGTATTATGCTCAATACTCTTTCCTAAATGCAGTTTGGGGTCAGTTTGGCCGGCTGATTAGGAACTGTTATTGGGAGAATTGTTAAGCCTTAAATCGCCCAGCTTGTGATTGTCTGTTCTGAAGCTTAGGTACAGTGACAGAGCTGGGAAAAAGGATGGTGTGCTGGCAATCGCAGCACTCAAAGAAGTGGACCTCAGAGCCTTGACAGACAGAAAAAGTGTCTAGGCCAGTAATGGCAGCTGGTTTCAATAGCAAATGCCAGCGGATTATGACACAGGACAGGGGCTGAGCCTGACAGTGCTGTGATCAATTAGTGATGTCTGTCAGAAGCAGTAGAATGGGGGAATGAGGGCCCCCTGGGCTGTGCATTTTTTATTCCATTTAGAGAATGAGACAAAGGCAGCCCAAATAACTAAGCTGTACGTGGGGAGTGACTGGGGTGGGATGAACGTGTTATTTAAGTCCCTCAAATTCTCATATTTTCCATCACATTTATAGATTATTGTTGTTGTTTGCTTATAATTCCCTTTCAGGAAGGTATTGAGTAGAAAACAACATTTTTTTTTCCTTGTTACCCTAATTAAGAGGCAGCAAACAATAATCTCTAGAGAGAATCCTTCTAATCTAATCTGCATCCACCCACCCATCCCTCCATTTATCCTCCCAACCACTCAACCAGTCAATGAGAACCCATGATTTCCAGGGACAAAGAGATGAAACACACAGCTCCATGCCCTGGAGAAATATGCAGTTAGTTGGGCACCAAGAATTATACAATGTGAAAATGCTCAAATAGAAATAAACCCACCCCTTCTGCCCCTCCCCTTTTCTAGACTGCAAAGATATCCAAACCTGAACTTCCAAAAATTAGAAGTAGGAGCTTGCCTAACGGAGAAGGGAGCTAGGGCTTTTTTAGGTGGAGGGAGTCTCATGAGAGTGGGTGAGTGTTAGGAGACAAGAGTCCAGGTTCACCCAAAGGCCACACTGTTGTGGAGGGCTTGCCCCTGAGGCCAGTGCATTAAGGAGAGCAATCCTGCGGCTGAGTTATGGCAGGAAGAGTGATGGCATTAGTAGGTGGAAATGCAGTCAGTGTCGGCCTCCAGGGAGCCACAGAGAGGATGACAAGTTGCAGAATGGTAAGCTGCTGGAGCCATGCAAAGGTGACCATTGAGCACAGGAGGGTTCCTGCCCCTGGAGATGGCCAGTGTTCAAGGGAGCATGCTCTGGCCCCACTCAGCCCTGCAGCCCCATGACTCAGCTATGGGCTATGCTGTACTGAGCTATTTGCTGGTCCCTCAACTTAATCATACTCCATTTCCCCCTGGGGCTTTATAAGAAGAAACAGGCTATTTCTTCTATCTGGATTTCTGTTTCCCTAACCGTACCCTTTCTTCTTCACCTGGCTACTGCTTATCCATTCTTAATCTATGCTTAGATAGGACCCTTCCAGTCTCCATGGCCTGGGAGACTTCCTAGGTGCTTCAGGGGACTAGGGATTTAGTTCGATCTATCACACTTTACTGATGCACTACTTCCATCATGCATCTTGTTGATGATGTGTTCCCAGAGGCTTGCCCATAGGCTGAGGCTGATCTATAGCAAAGGCTCTGTGTCTTTCTAGCAAGAGAGGTTCAGAATCCAAGCCCATCTATGTTCGGCCTCCTCTGGAACTTTCCTACACTCTGTAGTGTCAGGGTAGAGTCCTAAAAAGTCTGGGCTGGATTGGATAGGGCGGAGGGTAGGGTGGGCAGGAATCTGAATGTGAAGGGTCTTATATTTATGGCTCAACAGTCTGGGCTGGCCCAGAGGGTCTTTTGCTGTGCCTGCTAACCAACCAGTCACCCTGAACAGACAGGCACTAGATTCTAACAGGCTCCAGGCTTTATCCCCAGTTACCATGACAACCAGGCTTCACGGTGATGGATGGTATTGATTGACTGACAGACTCCTGGTGTCTTGGCTTTGTCCCCATCCCCCCTAAGTCATTTGCATACACTTGGAACTGAGACACTCTCAGCACCATACTCCTGATCTTGTCCTAATTTTGCATTTCTACCTCTGTCACTGAAACAGCCCAAGCCTTAAAGGGGAAAAAGGCATGATGTCAAAATTACCCCCAGTGCCACCCTTAGCTCTCTCCTGTAGGTAACATAATATGGCATGGACAAAATGGGCTTTGGACACAGACCTTGGTTCAATCCTAGTTCTACTATTTACTTATTGTATAATTTTAGGCAAGTGACTCAAACTATCTAAGCTTCTGTTTACTTGGCTTAAAAACGAGAATGATTGCACCTGCTGTGGAGAAATGTGTGAATATGAAATGAGATGACCCATGGGAAAGTTTTGCCTAGCATATAATAGGTCCTTATCAGATATGGCTTTTCTCTTAATCTTCACTCATTCGTAGCCTAACAATATAAACTGCAGAATGCGGATTAAGAAAACCTGTTTTGACAAACTCCTCAGTCTCCACCCTTCTCTGATTTTCCAAGTTCAGTAGCAGGGACAACCAGCCCAGTCTTTGTACGCTGTAGCATTCACAGCAATAGTAATAATAGTAATATTTGACTGTTATTGCTGGGTCTGAGCCAGGCATCATCCCCAGCATTGCACACGGTACAGCTCAAATCACTTTAGCACCACAGACAGCCCTACAAGGCAGACACCAGGAGAGCCCCCACCTTACAGATGAGAATACTGTGGCACACAGAGGTTAAATAATTTGCCCAGACAGTAGGTGCGCAAAGGTGAATTATAGTTCAAGCAGTCTTCATTCTAGAAGGACTGAAAATCTCTGCTATAACTGACTCTTATCATGGCCACATCAGCCCCCTCAGCTATACTGCCTCTTGTGTGTGTGTGTGTATATATATATATATATATATATATATATATATATATCTCCAAAATCATCTAGAAGAACCAGAGTCCCTGAAGATACTTGTTATCAGTCAGGAGGGACATCTGAGGTTGCAGTCCCAATGCTGCCTGTTGGGAGCATGGATTCCTTTCTCTGAGCCACTTTGTAGAATGAGGTGATCATGGAACCGGGGACTTGGTAAGGCTACTGCTACTTGTGCCACATGAGGAACATTTCTCTGCACTGTTAACACTGAGGTAATGAAACGAAGCATGCACTGCATTTTGGGCAAGCAACCGCAATTTGGGGCAAGCAACTTAATAGTAGCTAAGATTTGTCGAACACTTAATTGTGTCAGATGCTGGTTTTAGAGACTCGTGTGTGGAAACTATCACTGCCATTTTACCAATGGGGAAAATAAGGCCCAAAGAGGTTCAGGTAACTTCCACAAATAGTGAATGTGAATGTAAAACTCTGACTTGAGAGTTCACATTCTTGACCACAATTACTGCTTTTCTTAGCCATTGAGCCTGCAAAATGGATAAATCCTCCTGGCTCCCTAAGATTGTTGTGAGCCTCCAATGAGATAATGAAGATGAAGGTTTATAAAATATCATCTCTTAATCCATTGTGAGATATTACAAAGATGTGATTTGCATCATCAACCAAAAGGAGATCTGAGACTATCAAAAACATTTAGAGGTATTGTCTAGATTGGTTGGAATCAGCCCATCCCTGAGCACTCCTGGGGGCTTGTCACATGCCAGGCTCTGTGCCAAGACCCGTAAACCCAAGAGACGATTTTATAAGTTTGCAGTATAATTGGAAGAATAGACCAAGAAACCGACAATTGCTGAATTGGAAGAATAGACCAAGAAACTGACAATAGGGTATGCTGAATACTATGCTGGAGGGAAGCGCAGAGATACCGTGGGGGACACAGAGTTGGGCCCTTGGGAGAGAAGAAAGGCTTTCTAGAGCTGACTGGGAGAGGAAACAGCATCTGAAAGGCACAGAGGTACTTATACTATTATTCCTAGGTGGTTGGGAAGGAGCATGAATCTCAATGCATAAACAGTAGCCTACACTTCCCAGCTAAATAATCATCTTTTCCAATATCATGGCATGAAATAGATTTTATGAGTCCTCCCTGTCCTTCTGAGCCTGTCTTTGGGGGCAACCAATGTAGCAAAGCCAACATAGCAGATAGATCACAGCAACCTGAATGGCATTTGTTTGTTGCAAAGAGATAAATAATGTATTACACCTGCTGTTTTCCACCTGATGCTTTTCATCTGAGAAGTGACAGACTTGCTGCGCTCTGGCACCTTGGAAGTCAAGCTGCCTGGTTCTGCCTCCCCGCCACATTGATGCAGCCTCTCCAAAGAGGCAGGAGAACAGCTCTAACACCTGTACCACAGACAAGACCAGGTGGGAAAGAGGCCGTAGACATGGTGGCCAGAGACATGTCTTCTGGGCTCCTGGTCTGCTAGGTGGGCATCACAACAGCTCTCCTCAGATCCAGACTAGAGTGGGAACGAGCCCAGGGGCTCCCAGTACTTCTTACACTGATTGGCATCTCTCTTTTCTATTCTTGAGTTTAGGTCAGGTTGGCTTTTCTGAGCAGAATCTTGCTGCTAGGGATGCAAGGCCTCCACATGGCATCCCTCTGCTCTCAATGTCTCTGCTTGTCTGGCTGATTTCTACTCATCCTTTCAGACTTGCCTCCATATCCTTTGACCCCCAAGGAAGAGTCCCCTCTGCTGGCCTCATTCACAGCTCTCATCACACTGAGTAGTAATCATGCCCTTCCGGTTCTTCACACTTGCCTGTGAACTCACTGAGAGCAAAGTTTCAGAATCATGGCTTTAGAAGCAACCTTAAAAGACTACTGGTCAATTCTTCAAACCCTTCTACTGTGCTCCATACAGGCAAATAGCCTCAGCTTGGTACCCTCTCAGTATGGGGAGCTCACTGCCTTATGAGACAACTCAAATTTCCTTGGCCTGTGGCCATCTTGGTGATTTACCTTATGTTGAGCTTCAATCTATTTTCCTGTAGCTTTTGCCATTTTGCTCCTAAATCTTGCCCGTGCAGCTACACAAATAAGCCTAATTCCTCTTCCTCAAGACAACCCTCTGGAGAGAGCTGAATCTAGTTCCACTCATCTCTCTTATTTTTTTTTTTCACTGATCTCTCTTAAAGAGAGATCTTTCCTCTGTTGTTCAGGTGAACATCCCTCATCCCCTCAAACATTCCCAAAGCATGTGGTTTTGAATTTCTTCACCCTCTCCCAACTGCTGCCAACCATGATTCTTACACCTGATAGTTGGACTATCTTATATACTTCATATAAGTGAAATCATGCATGCTTGTCCTTCTGTGATTATTTCATTTACAATAATGTCCTAAGGTTCACCTATGTTGTTGCATATGGCAGGATTTCCTTCTCTTTTAAGGCTGAATAGTGTTGAGTGAATGTCTTATTTTCTTATTTCCTTTTTAAAATGTAGACTACAGAACTTTGTGCCAGGCTCTAGGTTTCTCTCAGCTACACAAAGAGAGTGAGATTATCCCCTCCTTTACTTTATTGATTATAATTTCTTCCTGGTTCTTCACCTGGCTTCATTGTCTTCCTGAGCTGGAAGTTGTCCAAAACCCTACAGCCTTTTCTCTTGCTTTCCTAAACTGTGCCCATTCCCTATTATGCTTGTACATGGTATTTTCTCCCCAGGGAAGGATGTTACAGCTTTCCCAACTGAGCCTCATTTTGCCGTGCTTGGTCTGTCTTTTCTTCCAAACCTTTTGAGGGCTTTTTGAATCCTGATTCTTTATCTGAATGATCCTTGGCTTTTCCTAGTTACTTCTTACGGGTAGATGTGATGAGCCTGGCTGCTAAGTCCATATCCAAGGCATTGACAAAGGCATTGACTGAGACAGGGCAGAGGCCAGTGCTCTGTGATGAGCCACCAGAGCTTGCTATAGAACCATGGTACCCAATATCTGGCCCCAGATGTGCTGACTAGGAATCATCTGGGTTATCTGTTTAAATACAGATTGCTGATTACACAGAAATACAGAATTAGAACTGATATAGGTGGGACATGGGAACCTGTATTTTTAATAAGCACTCCAGACAATCTCACTGTGTAGCCATGTTTGGGAAACATCAAACTCTCAAAACAAATGCCAGTATGATACGGGTCCAAAGCTGACATCTAAGGAGTCCAGCCTGATGGGATGGGGTGGAGCCATGGTGGATCACTGTTTGGTTCTATAAATACAGTTGACCTTTGAACAACATGGATTTGAACTGTATAGATCCACTTATACATGATTTTTTTCAATAAATACAGTATGTAAATGTATTTTCCTTATGATTTCCATAAGTTTCTTTTCTCTAGCTTACTTTAAGAATATAGCATATAATACATATAAAACACAAAATATGTTTTTATCAACCATTTATGTTAACTGTAGGCCTCCCATCAAGAGTAGCTACATTTTGGGGGAGTCAAAAGTTATATTTGGATTTTCTTTTTTTTTTTTTTTTAAGATCTCATTTATTTATTCTTGAAAGACACATACACATAGAGAGGCAGAGACGCAGACAGAGGGAAAGGAAGGCTCCATGCAGGGAGCCTGATGTGGGACTCGATCCTGGGACTCCAGGATCACACCCTGGGCCGAAGGCAGGCGCTAAACCACTGAGCCACCCAGGGATCCCCTATACTTCGATTTTCAACTGGGTGGAGGGTCCGCGCCCCCTAACTCCTGTGTTTTTCAAACTTCAGCTGTGTAGTCAGTCCACTCATGCCCCACACCCATCTATCTGGGCAAGTGCATGCAATTGCTCCAGACATTTCTCTGCTCTCTCTCTCCTCTTCTTCTGCTCTTTACTTGCTGAAAGCAAGAAGTCTCTGGTTCTGTGTCTTGGCTTCTGATACCAGTTTCAAGTCCTGGATTTGGGCACTACATAAGACCTTCTCTACCCCCTCCCCCCTCCCGCTTTACCCTATAGCCCCCTCCCCAGCCTCCTGGTCTTGCTTTCCCATGGGCCCTCTGTAGACAGCTCTGATTTGGCCTCCCCTACAGCTTCTGGTGAGTGACTTCACTTCTCACCCTCGTATATTGAAACAGGCAACTCTAGGGATACACCTTAGCTTTTGTTTAGTATGTTGTCCCAAACCTGCTAGCTTCTCAAGGACAAGACCTTATTCAGATTTACATCATATTCCTATTTAATTCACAGTGTCTACACTGCCTAACACACATCGTGATGGGGATGGTACACAGTCAATGTTTACAAAATTTTCTCTCTGATAGCAGAATTCTCTAGTCTGATGTGACAACTGCAATTAATGGAAATACCACAGGCTTCTAAGTGAAACAGACTTGAATTTGAATCTCACCTCCACCATCTCTTACCTATAGGATCTTAGGCAAAGATAATTCACCTCTATGAACCGAGAACATCTCAATTAAAAATAAGGAGTATGGGCTAGGCGTCCAAGGATGCTTGAAGTTCTCACATCCTATGATTCTTAAATCACAGACCTTCCCTTGCTGGCTGAAACCCTACCTTGGTGTCCTTAGAAGGCAAATCTTTGCAGTTGAACAGTGCTGCTCAAATTGAACTGGAATCCCCCCCACCCTCACTTCACTCCCCCCGCACATGGCAGGATGTGCAGACCCTGTGTGAGCATAAGGGCTCTGTGGGTGCTCTCCAGCACCACCTCCTCCCACCCTGTAATCAGCCTACCCTGTCACTGGAAGCAGGCAGCCCTCCACTGCCATTCTCCTTGTAATCACTCTGGCTTCTGCCTGTGAATTCCTTTTCCCCACTCTTGTTTATCACTGGTGAAGCATTTTTTAATCAAAACAATTAAATATGCTCAATCTTCCTCAATTAGTAATGCATTAACAATTAAAAGTACTCAAATAGAAGTGGCAGGAGAAGCCCTGTGCTTGATGCTGAGTGCTGGTGCTCATACCTCACAGCATCCCCTTCCAGGCGCTTCCAGCCCTGGAGTGATTCAGAAGAGTGCACAGAGGCATGGGGTTGGAGTTGTGTGTGGCTCACAGGAGTCTAGAGAGGGACAAAGCCAGCCCCTGTCTCTGCAAACAGGAAACAAGCCCAGTGTGACCACCAGCCTTTTCTCAGCTCATACAGGGTGCTTGTGCCTGGGATTTGTTTAGTTTTACTTTTGAAAAATACAACATTTGTACCCGGTTCAAGTATACAACATGAAGATCTGATATACATATACAAAGGGAAATGATTACTGCAGTGCAGCTAATTAACGTATCTTCTCACATAGTTTCCTTTGCCTGTGTGTATGTGATGAGAGCACCTGGAACCTCTCTCTTTACAAATTTTCAGTGTTCTATCCAATACGATGAACTGTCGCCATCAGGCAACACATTGGACGTTCATACTTATTCATCCTACATAAGTGCAACTTTGTTCCCTTTGACCAGCATCTCCCTGCTTCCCCCACCTCTGCACCCCTGGAAACCACCTTTCTACTCTTTGCTTCCATATATTTATTTGGTTTTTTTAGAGTCTACCTATAAATGAGATCATGTCATTTTTTTCGTTTAGTGTCTGGCTTACTTCATGTAGTATGACATCCTCCAGGTTCATCCATGAACCTGGTTGTGGCACATTATATTATATAGATATAGCTGTAGATACAGAGATAGAGATATAATAGTCACACACACATACATATACACACACACACCACGATTTCTTCATCCATTTATTTAAGTGACTGGAATTTGAATTCAGGATTCCTGACTCCTGAGATTCTTTCTGTCAGAAGCCCATACCACAGGACTCATGGCGTATATGTATTCACTCACTTTTTTCATTAATCAATTACTTATTCTCAAAATAGGGAGCATTTCCTTCACAGCAGACACTGTCTGCCATGTTGACAAGAGAGCGGTGAATAAGGCACAAATATTTGACCTCACAGAGTTTGCAGTTTGATGGGGATGCAGGCAAATAAACTTGCTTCCTCAATACTACCTTGAAAAGATTAGATCTAATCCTTAGCTCAATTGAATAACTGACCTAAATTATTTTTTCCTTGTGGTTGCCATAACAATGCAGGTATTGGTAATAATTATTGTTATGGTTGTAGTTAAAAGTAATGACAGTTCAAAAATGCAAACTCCAGTTCAGAACCTTCAGGAAACCTGAGCCACAGATAAAGCTGGACTCTGGTCAGGACCTTGCTCTAGTCGATTTTTCTAGCCTTACTTGCCAGCCCAACAAAGGGCTGGAAACCCAGCTTTGTTTGTGTACAGAGTGAGGGATTGGGATAAAATGATTTTACAGCTTTGAGGATGATGCTCCTCATCTACAAGATTCAGGTTCCTCCGTGGGTCCCCAGATGTAGACAAATATAGAAATAGCTAATGTGGGACTCAGTTATCATGGGGCCTGAAGTCAGGTTGACTCCCCGTGGAGATCTATCCATCTTCTAACAGCACTCTGACCTCTCCAAGGTACTGAGAGGTCCTGAGCAAAAAAAAAAAAAAAAAAAAAAAAAAAAAAATTGTGCAAATATGATCATTCATGCCTGACTGAAACACATTGGTAGCTCTGAAAAAAAGAAGGAAGCATTCTGATCCAAATCTGCTTCATGGAGAACATGATATTTGAACTGGAGCGTGAGTAGACTTTGGAACGATGAGGGAGGGAGGAAGAGGCATTGTGTGCAAAATGGGAGAGTGAAAATGGTGCCAATCATGGGCCAGTTACTGCAAGAGGCACAGGGCTATATGGATGGATGAAGCAGAATTTCTGCCCCAAGGAGGCTCCATGAAGAATGTGCAAAGGAAAGGGAACTGGCACTTTTGAGCAACTAGTATGTGCAGTACACATTCTCCTCATTTCAAGAATTGTTTGGGCGTGAGTCACACAGAAGAGAACGCTGAGCTTGGGTTAAAGGACTGGGCTCTCAATCTAGATCTCTTAGACTCCAAAACTGAAGTTACAACCGCTGTGGATGGTTGTTCTCTACTCACTGTCTTGAAGCACCTCAACATTTTGTGTCTCTCCATCGCCTTGTTGCAGGTATTACCAGCAGAGATATCGAGAAGTGCTTTGGAATTTCTGTGGGCATTGAATATGACTATGCAAACTGGATGAAAATTGGAGGAAGTTTAGGAGGAAAAGGTTGTGAAAATATTGGAGGTGGTGATTCTAGTAAGTATTGAGTAATGAGTCTCCCAAAAAGAAGCTAGACCTTTCCTTGGATACACACTCAGGGCATGAACATGATTTTCCCCCTCAACTGACTTCATTACAGTCAATGGTCACACTGAGTAGCTGCTAAATATCCCAAACCAATCGCCTGTTGTGGTTCTATTTTGAATTCATCATGGGCTGAGATCATCTTAGAGATATGTGGTTTTTGGAAAGTACCCTCTCCTAGGTTTCGAGCACTAGACAAAGATGAAAGAACGAACTGGGATGAAAATGTATAGACCGAACCTGGGTAGTTGACTGTTGAGATGAAGGCCCCTCATGTTATAGTCCAGAGGGAAGAAACAAGTCCTCTGAGAGGGACAAATATAGTCACCAAGGTCAAAGAACAATTATTAGAGAAAGACTGTACACAGATATTTTGTGGCATTTCCTGAACAAGTCAGTGTGTCTTCATGCATGCATTCATTCATCAAATGTATTGGGTACTTTTTTTCAGGTGGGAGACACAGAGGACACAGGGATGATGAAACAGATTACAGTATAGTGTATGAGGTAGATATGAAACAGGTTCAAGTTACTCCGATTGTGTTAGGCTATTCATGCGTCAGGGCCTTAAGCCAAATCGTTTCTCCTGTGCGATGCCCTTCCTTCCTCTCTCCGTTTATCTATAAAAATTCATTCACTTTTCTACACCTTTCACCCAGACCACCCTCCCTCCTCTACTGTAGTTTGTATGTGTTTCCTCATGCCCCTTCTGAGCCCCATAGAGACATCTGTCACAGGACCTCTGATGTTTAATTGAATCTCATTGGTAGGCAGCAGACACTGAGGAAACATGTGACATATGAATGAATAAAAGTATGCATGAATGACTCCTCCTCCATTCTTTCATCCTCTCCCTCTGCCATGCTGGGCTGGGCTGGGCTGTCTTCCCAGTGTCTGCTCTAATGGGTCCATTTCTAGGGTTTTGTCCTGCTCCTCTGCTTTGTTCTGCAAGTTAACTTAGCAAGGTAGAAGAATAGGAGACAGCTCTAAGGGGAGCAGTGGAGCCTACCGACCAGTCCTTTGGCTTTTTGGAAAATGAACTAATGCAGTTATCTTCTTGACGGCAGAAGGCCACAGGCTGACCACAGCTGTGGAAGACATCATTTCTCTGGTGCGAGGTGGCAGTTCTGGCTGGGGTGCTGGCTTGGCTGAAAAGAGGAGCACCATTACATACCGTTCCTGGGGGAGGTCATTAAAGTATAATCCTGTTGTTATTGATTTTGAGGTAAGTCTTTTCGCACTTGAAGAAACTCTACGTCCATGAGGAATGAAAGTGAAGCAGACCAGATCATTTCATATTTCTTATTATGAGCCCATCAAAGAACAAGATTAAATGTAACGGCACACTGATCTGCTGGCCTACCCCATGCCTGACTATTGGGAGTGCGTGACTTTAAACCCAGGCCACAGGACCACTGGGGGCAGAAGCTTTATATCTGGGCAGAGCCCAGTTTTACACTAGTAGTCCCAGAATTTCTTCAGAATTAGGCCACATTAAAATATAGGAACTTGCATCCATACAGAAAAGACTTTAAAGTTACATTTGTTCAAGTAGGGGTTGGCAAGCTTTTTCTGTAAAGGAATGGATAGTAAATATTTTAGGCTTTGTGGCACACATACAGTCTCTGTCATACAAATTCTTCCCCTCCTTTTTATACAAACTTTGACAAACATAATAACCATTCTTAGCACAAAAGACGTACGAGAACAAGCCGTGGTCCCAAGCTGTATTTGCTGCCTCTGCTCTAAAGGGTCCCATCCCCTCATCATAATGAACCTCTTGTCTAGATGTGAGTCTTGCCGTGGAAAAGATTAGGGACCTGAGGCTTCAAGTCACCAGTGGGCCATTTTTTTTAAAGATTTTATTTTTTATTCATGAGAGACACAGAGAGAGGCAGACACATAGGCAGAGGGAGAAGCAGGCTCCATGCAGGGAGCCTAATGCAGGACTCAATCTCAGGACCCCAGGATCACGACCTGAGCCCAAGGCAGACGCTCAACCACTGAGCCACCCAGGTGTCCCACCAATGAGCCATTTACAGTCACATAGCTTATATGTAACTGCCTGGATCTCAGACCTTGGGACTTCATAACCAGTTCCCACTGTTTTGCTTCTCTGGGGAAATCTGGCAGGTGTCTGGAGACACTTTTAGTTGTCACAGCTATAAGAAGGTGCTACTGGCATCTACTGAGTAGAGACCAAGGAGGCTGCTAAACATCCTGCAACGCACAGGACAGCCCCCACAACAAAGAACTATCTGATCCCACATGTCAATAGTGCTAAAGTTGAGAAACTCTGCCTAACCTCACACAGGCAATAAAACTATAATCAAAGTGCAGAGGAGATGGATTGTCTACCAGTCATCAAACTATTTCTATACATAGGCAAGGGCAGTCCATTAAGTAAAGAGTTGTATTTGGGGCTTTTAAGTAACATATTATTGTTTTCTTGCCCATTTGTTCTGGACTCTTGCCCATTTTCTACATATATTTTAAATCCCAGGTATGGATACATTCGTTTTCTTAAAAGATATACCAACAGTTGAAACAAAAGTCTATTATCCCACCCCGCTCTCTATGAAGAAAGAGGTCAGGTGGATTAACATAGATCTCATTTCTTCTCAATAAGTAAGGGACCATTTTCACGCACCTGTAATTCACATAGGGTCTGAAAATTGCTATCATCAAGCTATTAGTCATTTAGGCAAAAAGTATAAAATTGATATCAGGAGCAATATATAAACTTTTGTGGGCAAGAGGTGAACTTTGTGTTTGCCTTGAGCAAAGCTTCCAAGGGCAAGTCTGATATAAATGATTTGGAGAAGACCAAATACTGTCTTTAGGGAAAGAGAGCCTAGGTTTGGGGTGAGAAAGATCATTTGGATCATTGGCTTGCTACCTTTTCAGTGTGTAACCTTGGACAAGCTACTTTATTTTCTGAGCCCTAGTTTCCTGGTCTATAACATGGGGATAATAAAATGCTACATCACGGGTTTAGGGAGAGAGTAGAGAGTACTTAGTGAACGTCAGTTGAAGAAACACGTTGATGGGAGCTAAGTGAGAATACCATAGCTGGTAAATGGCAGAGCCCAACTTGAGCTCTGTTCAACAGACTCTAATATACACGATCTCTTTACAATACATGCTGCCTCCTGAGAAGTTCAGATTTGATGCATGAATGGGGCTGGTAGGTTATAGAGCAGGAAGGTGACACAGCTAGAGCTGTGTTTTAAAAGAAGGATGCTTAAAGACATATGAAGGGTGACTTGAAGGGCTGGGGAGAGAGACAGGCAGACAGACAATGGACAAGGAGGCCAGTCAGGGGGCTTTTGGGAACCTGATGCTCAGAGTGGAGACAATGTCTTACTCATTTGCATATCCCCATAGCTTAGCACTTATTTAAATATCAGCATTTATTTATGGCGGTTACTTAGACTGAGTGAATACAGGAATCGTGTTAATGTATGATGTTGTGCTATGTTATATATTATTCTGAGTTATGTTATATTGTGCCGCTAACATCATACCACTTGCTTTCTCTGAATCTGTAAAATGGGAACAAAACCATGGCCAGTATCTTTTCAAGATCTAGGAGTCTTTTTCACCACCCCAACCTCCTTTTAGCTTCTACCTGCCCTTCCCAAGGAATGCTCCCTTTCCTCTTCCTGTGGATTCTGGGAGTGAGGAGTGACAGGACAAAAAGTCCATTAGACTTAGATTAGAAGTTGCCCAATGGTCCTGACCTTCCCTGGAATTGAGTCATCTTTAACCAGAGTCACAGGGCAGCCCATTCTGCACTGACTGCCTAACACTGGGGCCAAATTTCCTGAACTTCCAGTAAGTGGTCGTCTGCCTTTGGCTGGCAGCCCATCCAGTCCTGAAATGACCAGGCTGGTGACCTCAGCTGCAACCTATGAGCACAAGCCAAGGTCTGTTTGTCATGGGTCTTTCTGTACACATTACCAGGAATCCACTCAAGGCTACTGCAAGTGCCCTCTATTGACTTTTGGTTCTGAAGTGAGATGGCTGCAGTGTGGCTCAGTCCTATCTCTGAATTGCCCTGCAAGCTTGGCAAATCACTCCCATCTCACCGCCTCAGGTTACTGTCCCATAAAATGAGAGATCTTCAAAGGAGCTTTCATTTTATGATTCTATGTTAAAATATATGGCCTTAAAAGCATGCTGAAGACAACCATATGTACATGCAATTTGAAAAATTTTAGCTTTTTCCCCCGTCATCATATCTAACTAATAAAAATGGTGCTTTACTTTATACTGTTCTTCCCTTTTGCAATGGTATCTCTCATTCATTACTTCTTTAGATCCTCATAAGAATTCTAGGAAGTAGGTTATTATTTCCATTTTATAGAAAATGAGGCTCAGGTTTAAAGATGGACAGGAAAGAGTTCTAGGTCACATAACTAGGATGTGAGCAGCATTTATTGAATTTTCACTCTGTGATAGACCTTTCCCATCTATCAGCTTTCATCCTCTCAGTAAACCTGGAAGGTGAGAGTTTTGTTCCCATTTTAGAGATGAAGAAGGCAAGCTTCCTGTGCCTGTAACCTGACAGATCACACAGCTGGAACTAGTAGAGCTGAGATCCAATCGATGCCAGATTTTCTGGTTCCAGATTCAGTGCTCTCTACCACACCTACTACTTCCCAGTCAGGGATCGATTCACCCTCAGGGAGCATTTGGCGATGTCAGGAGAAGTTCTGGTTTTCACAACCAGAAGTTATTGCCAGCATCTAGTGGGTAGAGGCCAGAGATACTTCTAAACATTCTATAACGCACGGGACTGCCCTCCCCTGCCAACAAAGAATTATCCAGCTGGAAATGCAGTCATGCTGAGGTTGGGAAACCTGCTGGGTTATAAGTCATTTCTGGAATGGGTGCCTCAAATGCAAATTACCCCTTCCCCCCAACCTCCCCACACTTATACCGAAAAGAGAAGTGTTCAGTATTGCCAGCACATCAAGGACTTTAACAATTCCTGCATTGAAGGTTAACAATAAAAAAAAAAAAAAAAAACACCAAACCACATAAACACACATAATAAATACTTTACACTCTCCCTGCTTCCTAAAAGTACTGGTGGGGGCAGATGAGTTGGCATAGACAGCTGCTGAGCTCTCTTTCTCTGGGATTGGGGGACTGCAGCTTTCAGAGATAAGCAGGCCCATGTTCAGAATGGCTCTTGCACTTAACTTAATAGTTTGAGCCTGATCAAGTCACTCAAACACTCGGAGTCTCCGGAGTTTAGTACCTGCTCCGAGGAGTGGCTGTGAGGATTCAACGCAGTGGGTAGAACTGAGTGTCTAGTTCCATGCCTGGCATGTAGCAGACCCTCCAGAGGCTTGATGGTCAGTTCTCGGGCTCTGGGAAGCTGCAGACCCAGGGAGGGGCTCTCTGTTCTTTCTGCACCCACAGATGCAGCCCATCCATGAAGTGCTACGACATACAACCCTGGGGCCCCTGGAGACCAAACGCCAGAACCTGCACCGGGCCTTGGACCAGTACCTGATGGAATTCAATGCCTGCCGCTGCGGGCCCTGCTTCAACAATGGGAAGCCCATCCTTGAGGGCACCAGCTGCAAGTGTCAGTGCCCGCTGGGTCGCAAGGGCCTTTCCTGTGAGCAAATGGAGCAAAAGGGTAAGACCCGTGCATCCTTTTTTTGTGTGTTTTTTTTTAAGATTCTATTTTTATTTATTCATGAGAGAGAGAGAGAGAGGGAGAGAGAGAGAGAGAGAGAGAGAGAGAGAGGCAGAGAGAGAAGCAGGCTCCCTACGGGGAACCTGATTCAGGACTCAATTCCAGGACCCCAGGATCATGACCTGAGCTGAAGGCAGACGCTTGACCACTAAGCCACCCAGGTGCCCCAGGTCCATACTTAGATTTGAGCCTGGCCCAGCTCAGAGGGGCCAGCACAGAAAGGATCTTTGGGGTTCCCAGCCTCTCCTTTCTGTGACCTCTTGCCCCCTGACCTAGGAATCTGTGTTCTGAGTTTTATGGCTGACTCCACCTCTCTGCTTTAATGGTGCTTATGCTTTCTCCCTGCTATCAAGACCCTCTCTCAGATGAGATCTGTGGGTTTTTTATTTTGTTTTGTTTCGTTTTGCCAAGGTGTAGATGGATATAGGATTCATTTCTGGAAGGATATATTAGTTTCCTAGGGTTGCCATAAGAAATCACCACAAGTTGGGTGACTTAAAGAAACAGAAATTTATTGTCTGACACTTCTGGAAGTTAGAAATCCAAAATTCAGGTGTATTGGCCAGGTTGATTTCTTCTGGAGACTCTGAAGGTAGACCTACCTTTCCTAGCTTCTGGTGGTGGTTGGTAATCCCTGGCATTCCTTCGCTGGTAGATGTGCTGTTCCAATCTCTGCCTGTCTCCACGTGGTGTTCTCATCCATACAACTCCGTTTTCTCTGCTTATGAGAAAGCTACTCATTGGGGCAGCCCAGGTAGCTCAGCAGTTTAGCACCGCCTTTGGCCCAGGGCCTGATCCTGGAGACCTGGGATCGAGTCCCACATCGGGCTCCCTGTATGGAGTCTGCTTTTCCCCCTGCCTGTGTCTCTGCCTCTCTCTCTCTCTCTCTGTGTCTCTCATGAATAAATAAATAAAATCTTAAAAAAAAAAAAAAAGAAAACTACTCTTTGGATTAGGACCCACCCTAATCCATCATGACCTCATTTTAATATGACTTATTCCAAAAACTCTATTTACTAATATAGTCACCTTTAGAGGGGATGGTATTTAGACTTGAGCATATCTTTGGGGGCACACAATTCAACTCACTACAAGAGTTAAGTAGTTGCGTTACAGTGAAAAGAATTATGAGCAAAACCCAAAAGGGCTGGGGCAAGTGAGGTTTAAATGTATCATGGCATAGCATGAACCGATTGCCACCGGGGAAGAAGGCTCTCAAACAAGGGTTAGAATTCTATATTCCTTAAAGATGAAGTCTGAGGACCTGGATGTGAGTTCCAACTACTTCTTTCCTAACTTCCTGTGAGATCCTCGTCAACCATATCTTTTTTCTGGGGCTCATCACTCTCATTTAAGTTTCCTCTGACCCTCAAGAATCTCTAGCCCAAGAATTCATCCCAAATCTCTAAGCTTCCAATTTTCCACACATGCAAAGCTGCTTATACTGTACTTGGAATGATGGCAAGGACACAATGTATAAATCGGTCTCAACTGGCAAGTGCATTATAGACAATGTGAAGGAAAAAAGAAGGAAGTCTGGAGAGGTATATCTAAGGTATTACTCTGAGGTCCATAAAATGAACTGCTGATACCCATGGTAAGATGGGGTGGGAGCCTGGGTTTAAAATGAGCTTATGGTGGATTATAATTTCCTCATTGGAGGAGTAGTTCTAAACAGGAAGCAGGGTAGCAGAGTTCTGGTGGCAGATAGGCCTCTGAATACCAAGGTTGCCAATTTTCATCTGAGAATCCCCTGAAAAATGGGGTTAGTATCAGTACCTTTCTCACAGTTTGTGTTGATGTTACACACTAGCCAACACATGTGTCAGGCTCTATTATGATACATTAGAATAAGAGGATCTATCTTGGCTTGGTGCCTTGTCTTAATCCCTCCTTTGCTGGATGAAGGGACTGCAAATTAAATCCTCCTATAGGAGGAATTCTGAGAGGAATGAGCCAAGATGGTGAGTGAATCCAAGGGTCCTTACGAAGAAGGATGCAGAGAATAAAAAACAAGTAGACTAATTACTGGGGCAGAGATTGGCATAGTCTTCTCATGTAAACTGAAAAAAAGCACTACCTGACAGGTGCTTAAAGAAACAATGAAACTTTTTGGGTCTGATACAGATCAGCTCTAGGGCCCAGGGATTTCTTTACTTTTCAAGCAGACTGTGGACTGGGTTTCAGCCCTCATTTGCCCCATTGACCAGCCAGCTTTTCCAGAAGGACCAAAGGTCTGTGGACAGAAAGAATAACTAACCTTTATTCTGTGCCAGGTGCTATCCCAACACTTCATGTGCATGAACTCATCTCTTCCTCCAAGAATAAGTACTATTACTAGCCCCAATTCGCAGAGGAGGAATTGGCACAGGAGGAAGGTGACATACCTTGCTCAAAGTCATCCAGCTGGGGAGTGTCAGAGCCAGAATTTGGACCCAGGGGGGTGGACCCATGCTAGGACACAAGCTCTGAACTGTTACATTCTACTATGTACATCCTGAGAGTCAGAGTCAGGAAATTTCAGAAATGAGGGCAGAGAGTCTGAGATGATTGCATTGACCATTATTTTGGGGGTGGGAAGAGAAGGTATGTCCTGGTTCATAGTCCTTAGCCTAACCCTGCCTCAGTAATTACACTATGGCATGTGCCCGCAGTACCAGTGACTTGCTTGGATCCCTTGGATCCTTGTCCAAGATCACAGAGGTAGAGAGGAAGAAGGAGTGTGGGTTACCTAGTTATGTCTCTCAATGGTCCAATGCTGGGTTCAGTTGCAGCCATGCTAAGTCATCTGTACACACAATGGGCCCTGGGGAAGGGGGACATGATGCCAATGACCCGGGGGTGATGACAGGGCTCAGAGGATGGGTCTTCTTCCTCAGAGCCCATTTCTCCTGCTAGATTACATTCAGTCAATTGCAGGCAGCTCACAGGTATTCCATTAACCTTGTTACAAACACTGTGTGGACATCAGGTAGCCTTGGGGACTGAATGTTCAGCGTGACAAAGATTAATTCAGTAAGGAAATCTAAGACTGGGAAGTCAGCCACCATGGAGACCCACTGACATTGGTCCCTAAGGATTTTCCCTGCAAACCTTTGCCTATGGGGACCAAGTCACAGAGGCAGGGAAAAAACAGAGACAGAGAATCCTGCTGCGGCTGTCCCACCAGGGAGTATAATTACAAAACTGGAAGGGACCTGAAGATAATCTAATCCAGTGATATTCACACTGGGATTTGAGAAAACTTGTGGTTTTAGGGGCTGCCCCAGGGGAGCAGGGCAAACCTGATAGACACCCCAGCTTCAAATAAAACAGCTCGACTTTCATCTGGCTGCCATATTAGGGCTTTTATAAGATTTCATTTAAGGGGGGGAAACCAGTAATGAAAAAAAAATTATGGAAAAACCCCACCAGATTAGCCTAGCTGTTTCATTTACAGAAATGGAAACTCAGGCTGAGAGAGGGTCTGCCCCAAGGCACAGAGCCAGAGGAAGGCAGCAGCCCCAGGCCAAGGGACTGCATGAGCTGGATTTCCAGAGGTGACCCATGATCAGTGCCTGTGCTGTCATGCTCTGAGCAGAGACTCTGTCACCCACTGTGGCCCCACCTTAAGAGTCTGAGCGAGTCTGACTTGCAAACCCTCACAAAAGCCCAGCAAGCCTCTCCACGGGGCTGTCAGGCTGGCCCTTGTCTGAATCCTTGGCTGGGCTATGCTCTCTGCTCTTCAGACCCTCCAGTGGCTCTGTGTCATTCCTCCAGAGAAGCATCCCTTCCTGCCTTACTCTGCTATCTATCTTCCATGGAAGCGCGCACTCCAATTTCATGAGAATGGGCTCTCAGTGGCCTCTTCTCACTCCATCCAGAGTTTCAAATTAAGTGCAAGGCGGCGAGCACAGAGGTCTTGGTTGGCTACACCAGGCATTTCCCCAAGGAGAGATTGCAGACCACTCTAGGGTAGTGGGATGGGCCTCCTTCCTTATATAAAGTCTGAGCTGCTTCTTGTATGCTAACCTCCTCTTCCCCTGGGAAATAATCTGTGCAGGAGCCAAGGCCGATGGTCACTGGAGCTGCTGGAGCTCCTGGTCGGCTTGCAGAGCAGGCACCCAGGAGAGGAGGAGAGAGTGCAACAACCCCACACCCCAGAATGGAGGTGCCTCGTGTCCAGGGTGGAAAGCACAGACCCAGGCTTGCTGATAGCCTCTGGGCACAGATGCTGTGGATGTCACTGGATAACGACTTCTTTCAGCTGAAGGAAAATTGAATCAACATGGATTTCTTCTTTGTCCTGCCAACTGCCAGGCCCAGGACCAGCTGTCTACAACCAACTGCCCTATGACTCTAGTCAATCAACAACTGGGTGCTGGATGTTAACTAGGGGCTCAGTCCTGCTCACAGCACTTTGGAGCACCCCCCCCCCAAAAAAATTCCCAAACCAAGAGAGAGATCTCAATCCATGCCATAGAGGGATTTATAGGATGTTAGAAGTCTGAGGCCAGCAGATGTAGCTGAAACAATCGATGACAAATAAAACAAAGTATGATGAGAATGATTTCAGTTCTTTGATTACAATATTTGCTCATTCAAAGAACCATTACTAGTTGGTAGAATAAGCAGACCCACTGAAATAATGAGGAAAAAATGAGGACCGATGTGAGTGCCTTCAATTTTCCTTCCTCTGGATTCAACAGTATTTTCATTTATTCCCTCACTTAATCTCTCTCATTTACGTTCTTACCACAAATAACACATTTCCCCCAGTTAGCTTCTCATGGTCCCCTATCCTTTTCCTTTGTTGCATTTTTCACAATTAATCATTCTATGTTGGCTGCCATAGGTCCTGTGACTCTTTATGACCTGCCTCCCCTGAGATAGTTATCAGGAGAGCTCAGTTTTTGTTTGGTTCAGCACTGTCTCCCCAGGGTCCAGAGCTGAGCCTTGAATTGGGAGAGACCATCCAAGCATCTTTGGATGAAGTGAGAGCTGAGCTCATGAGTCAGTTCCAAAACGTGGTCCATAGTAGTCAGCTCCCCGGACTGGAGCGTGGATGTGGAGAGGCCAACCAATGTTGATCCGTGCACCTTCCCTGCCACCTGTGGGAGAGCCAGTCACACCAGTCTGCCTCAGTATCCCCACAATACTCCAGTCATATCTCGGACAGAGAATGTGTTGTGTCATGCTGACTTTTCTGTTGAACCTCCAAGTTTCTCCTATAGGTTGGGAGCTCCTCGGTGGTGAAACCTGCATTTCCCGTAGGGACAAAAACATTTGTTGTTTGACATTTATTGGTGCTCCCTATCTTTCCAGAATCCTCCATCTTTTTAGGGTAATAATAGGATACATATACATGAAACAATTAGAAGGCGTGTCATGGATGCAGGGTATTAATGTCTAAGTTGATGCCAAAATAAGTGCCAAGCGAGGTCAGGTGGGAGAGAGATTCACCTTCCCTTGTGTGTATTTTATAAATGAAACAGGGCTTGACCTAGGCCTTGAAGGATTATAAACTAGACAAAGAGGGAAGAGGCCTTTAAGATAGAAATTTGGTATGCAAAACAAAATTTGAAGGTGAGAAGGAACCTTGCAGGGGGGAGATGCACATGTATTGGGAATGGAGAGTGGGGAAGAAGGTGAAAGTAAATATGTCATATAAAACAGCACAGTGCCTGTCACACGTGGAATTATTAACATCACCCTTATTATTACTATTGTTACTATCATTAATTAAAACATATAGTTTGGAAGTTTCATTTCTGAACTCATTAGATCTTCCATGTGAAAGAAGAAGACTCCTTTACTCCTTCTCATCCTGTCATTAATTTGTTTTTTTCTTTTTAAAGTCAGTTTACATTAGTAGTTAATTTCCATTCATTATTTACTAGGAAGTGGTAGTTACAGGCTAGCAACTGACTGAGGCCGGGTGGGCAATTTACAGAGGACATCCAAGCTGGGTCCGAAAACGGTAGTTCTCAAGCTCAGTTGCACAGTAGAATGAGCCGGGGAGTTTTAAAAACCTTGATGTCCACAGGCTGCACCTCAGACCCATTAAATCCAAATGTCTGGGGGTAAGAGCCAAACATCAGTAGTTTTAAAGCTGTTCTTCAATAAAACAAGAAAGAAGCAAGCAGCCAAGGCTGAGAACCCTTGCGTGTCGAGGAGTCATCACGTGTTCATGGGAACAGGTGTGTAACAAAGCAAAAAGGGCAGCCACGGTAGGGTTTATCTGTGTTATCTCATTAAGCCTGACCAGGGACCTCTTCGGGTTTGCTTTATGAGTCCCATGTCACGGCGAAGGAAACTGAGGCTTGGCAAGGTTGAGCCTCATGGTCAGCCAGGGTTTGAATGCAGTGCAAGAGGCCAGTGCTCCCCACCTTTGCTCTATGATGTCCATCAGTGCGGGGACTCACAGGATGGTGTGTGGGCTGCGGGGGAGAGGCGAGGAAGCTCCTTCTGGGGTAAATCGAGTCATCTAGGCGGGAGATGACAACGCTAGGGTTAAGCAGGTGCCTGGATCACCTGTGAGCCAAAACCACCATCTGAGCCATGCCGCCTTCCTGTCGCCAGAGCCGGAGAACCAAGGCCAGCATCTGCCCCCCACCTCCAAGGATGCTGCATCTCCAGCAGTTTCAGAAATCACAATACACTGGCAGGGCAGTTTCAGAGGCAGCAACCCCTCCCCAGATCAGTGCCTTTCCCTCTTCAAGAATGCCTGGCTCTCGCCAAGCAAAAGGCATAAAGCTCGTCAAATGTATTTTCCCTCAGGTCCTTTCAGGAGACCTATAATCTACGGCTTTATAGGTAGCAGATGTAAAAACACGGCTTAAAGATATAATCTTCAGCTTGACAAGGTGTCTTTTGGAAAGTAAATTAATGACAGACCGAGAGGCAATAAGGAGAGGCTTCTTTTCGCTTTTTCTTCTTTGAGAGAGAGGAAGATCTAAAGAGTTCACTCAATGAATCTCTTCTGAACTGTATATGCCTTTAGGGTGAAGAGAACGGACAGAGAGGAAGGATAGGCTGCAAAAACCGCGCTGCAGAAATGCAGCCGTCGGGAGTCAGGAAGGGAAGGGGATGTGATGCGTATTAGCGAAGGGCACCCCCCTTCACGAAGGCAATCAGGGCTGCTACCCCTTCGCTTGGGAAATAGGCGAAGCACCCGGAGGAGCTCAGGGTGCTAGGCCCCTTGCCAAGTGCCAGAGATGCAGAAGTGAATCGGATGTGGTTCTGACTGCAAGAACCCCAGTCTGGTGCAGGAGGCCAGGGATGGCTATAGGTCCCGTGCCAGTGGGAAGCCCAGAGGGCTGCGGGGGCTAGCCCGGCTGGGGGAGCAGGGAGGACAGCCCGGAGGAGGAGAGGATGGCCAGTGGAGTCTAGGAAATGAGCGGGAGTTAGATAAGCAAGGAAAGGTGGAGAAAGGGCAGAGGAAACAGCATGTACAAAGTCACAGGGGTGGGAACCCATGGGGTGGGGTGGCAGGGGTGGCAATTTACTGCTCAGCTCCTTGTTTTGGATGCTGGTCCTTCTCAGGCTGGGGATTTCTGAGTTCAGACCTTTGGTTTTGTCACTGAGCCTTTCCTGAGGGCAGCTGGTGCTTGGTCCTGGGGAAATTTCTGTAGATGCCACTTCCCTGTCACTTCCCTGCTCATCTCGGGCACTCCTGGTGGTTAGTACCCCAGAGCCCAAGTGCTTTTAACTGGATTCATAAGGTTCTCTAGGATCTGATGCCAACATGCCACTCCATCTTCAGCTCCTTTTTTAGGTTCTATGAGTGACTTATACTAAAAATCTATTGCCCTTACAGGAAGTACAAAACCCTATATGTCTAGCTTTTGGCTCTCTTTGTTTTCTTCTATTTACTCCCTCCCTCGATCATGTTGCTCTAGCCACGAAAGCCTGTTTGTGGTTCCTCACACATGCCAAGCTCTCTCATGCCTCAGAACCTTTGCATCTGCTGTCCCCACTGCCTGAAATGCTCATCCACTAAATGAGCTCATCTAAGACTCATGCCCTTGTTTCATTCAAGTCTCTGCTCAAATATTACCCCTCCAAGGGCCTTACTCCTATTTATTTTTCTTGTATGGCCCTTAGCACTACCGGAGATTATAGATTTGCTTATTCTTCTATTTTTCTTGGTATGCCTCCCCCATTAATACATAAATTTTTTCATGCCTAGATCCAAGGTGCCTAGAATAGCATTTGCCCTTAATGGCAGGGGTGGGTGGGGGGGTCAACAAATATTTGTTGAATGAATGATTTCCCATTTAGTTCCTCAAACATCTCAAGCTTTTTGTCCCCTGCAGGTCTTTGCACGTACTGCCCCGAATGAAGCACCCTACCTGCCAACTCCCCCTTCTCCTAGCTCTTTGCCAGTAATCTTCAGGCTAGAGGTTAGGTGTCAACTCCGACCCCTCCCATTTGCCTGCACTTCATCAGGTGCCACTCCTTCCTATGGCTCTGTATTCCAGCACTTTCCAGTCTATCACTATGGCTTACTTGTCTGTCTCCCTCACCTAGTAGCATTTGTACTTTTGGAACCTCAGTACCTAGCATAGTGCCGGGCATGTAGGAGCTTCCTAGTCAAAGTTTATTGGATGCTGTTCTCTCTCTGTTCTGTGCTAGAAGCAAGGGCTCTGAAATGACCTTAGCATGTAAGGTCAAGAATTTGTGGGAGAGAACCCCACGGAAGATATTCTCATAGGACTTCCAGGTCCTGCAACCCTCCTGGTGTATCAGAGGAGAGCCCACACCATTCCAAGAGGCTGTGTAAACTTGAGACAGAGACCACCTTTTCAACCTTAGTGAAGAAAAGCCCATCAAATCAAGTTAAAAATTCTGCATTAGTGGCCTTGGGGGTTCTCCCCTCCCCTGGGAGAGATAAAGGAAACTGCTTCCCTTCTACATTAGCAGCTTAAAATGTGAGATAAATCCTCCCGCCTAACCAGTTTTTAACAAATGGACTTTGCTGTCCAGTGGCATGATACATGTCTGATGGATCTATTTATCCATTCTATTTCTTTAGAGATAGCAGCTAAGAAGTTTTATCTATTATTCGCCTCCCTCCTCCATTCCTATTTTCCTAACCAAGCATGTAGAGCCAGCAGTTGATGGATGGATGGTGTTTGGGATAAAAGGGACCAGAATCAGATAGTTCTCAGGATATGAACAAACTGGCTTATTAACAAGGAGGCCCGTCAGGCAGGAGGCAGTGGGGGGAAGAAGGAGTGGATACCAGACAATGGCCAGTGATGGATGAAGGAACACCTGGGGTTGCAAGGTGGAGACGCGAGATAACCGGTGGGTGCAACCACGGATAATGGCAGTGCCCGGGCGCTGCAGCGGCCTCCCGCACAGAGGTGAATGTCAGACCAGCCATTTGACTCTCTTCGACAATCCTCCAAGAATTTCCTACCGCAAATGCAATCCCTGTTTCTTCCCCTTTTCCTTTCTGTAAAATGCAACCTACATGCCCCCAAAAGAGACAGATGCTAGGCAGGGTGAGAAGAGGCAGACGGTAGACAGGGTTTGTTTGTTTAGCACCCAAGAATGGAAAGGCGGTTGAGCAGTGGCCATGTGCCACGCACCTGGGTGATGGCCGTCCCTCTGCTCATGCCATGTCATTCAATTCTCACATTGGGCCATGAGGACGCCTGGCCCCATGTTCTTTTTTTTTTTTTTTTAAGATTTTATTTATTTATCCATGATAGATGAGAGAGAGAGAGAGAGAGAGAGAGGCAGAAACACAGGCAGAGAGAGAAGCAGGCTCCATGCAGGGAGCCCAACGCGGGACTTGATCCCAGGTCTCCAGGATCAGGCCCTAGGCCAAAGACAGGTGCTAAACCGCTGAGCCACTCTGGGATCCCCTGGCCCCATATTCTGATGAGGGCACCAAGGCACACAGGATAAGTGACTTGATCATGACCACTCATCTAGGAAGTGGTGGCACTGAGTTTTATACCTCTGTCTGCCTGCAAGTCCTCCGAAACAGCTCTGCTTCCCTGCTGCAGGGAAGCCAGACTGGGGGCCTCTCTCTACCTCTTCTATGCAGTGGGCAGGTGGTCAGGCACCTGCTGCATAATGCAGCTGGGTCTGCTTCTGTTGTGGCAAGAAACTGGGGTGCAGCCATGAGACTGAGGCAGGTCTGCCACTTTGCAGCTGTGTGGTCTTGGGCAAATTGCTCAGTCTCTCCGAGGCTCCTTCTCATCACCTGTCAAAGGCAGATAATAAATCCTTCCTCTTGTAGCCATTGAGAGGATTAAGCTGGATTAGGTATGTGAAAGTTCTTTGTAGCTGGTAATGCCCTCTGCAAATATTAGTTATTATGCTGTTACATTTTCCCTTAATAACCCAGAGCTTGGGATACAAAAGCCTTCCATGTCCTTTATGAAGACATCTCCTAGGAGCTAAGCGATTTTACATCTTTCTTGTTCTCATGGTTATAGTGGGTTTAGCGCTGAAATGTTTTTAGAGTAGTCTTAAATGACTTTTAAAAAACAAACCAACAAACCATCAAACCACTGCCCTTGTTGATGTTTTGAGAATCCCCAGAAACAACAACGTCAGTGACATAGCTAACTATGGAGTGCTGACTTTGTGCGCGTTCACATATGCTCCCCAAGCCCGAGGAGGTTGCTGCTGTAACCATCCCCATCTTACAGATGAAGAAATGAAAGCACGCAGATGGGTACCAAGCTTGCACCAAGCCACAAAGCTAATAAGCCGCAGAGCCAGACAATGCCTCAGAGGCAGGCAGCGCGGCACCAGAGCACACGCTCCCATAAACCAGGGCACTCGGCTTCTCTTCCTCTGTGTCTCCAGTTTGGCCCAAGAGGTTGTGCCTTTCCCTGGGCAGCTCAGTAAACTCTAAATTTCTGAATGCCTCTGTATGGAATCTGGCCTGCCATTCGTGAAAGATAGCTCGAAGAGGAAAACACTATACAGAAAAATCTGATTTTGTGACAGCAACATTCAATAAACAGGGAATCCTGAAGACTTACGGTGGGGGCTACTCCAGTGTGTGGCTGTTGGGTTTTTAGGTGGGCGTTCCAGGTTTCAAATGAATCCATAGAGGAAAAAATGAGGGGGAAGCAGAATACCAGAAGACAACATGTTGAGAGGGTTACTCTTTGTTCATTTCCCACCTCCACCACCTGCCAGGCCGGACTTTAACCCCCTGGAGCCTTGGCTTGGCATCCACTCGAAATGTGCTTCTTAGATTCACCCCACCAATGCTTGCAGAGTTTTCTGCTCTCTTCCTCAATAAACTTGCCCTGAAGGTTTCTGGCGGTCCCCAGCGGGTGTCACTGACACCCCTACCTGAGGATCATCAGCCCCAATCTGTTTTTCTCTCTCTTCTTTTTCTAACTCTTTTATATTGCTGCCCACAAAGCTGGCTGAGGATGCCTCCCACAGCCACTGCTATGGGGGTTGTCCCTCCCCTCTGGGTTGCTGTACACCAAATTTCATGATGCTGCCGTCATGTGCCACGAATTCACTCAAGTTTCTCACCAGCCTGGGAACGTTCTGCCCTCGGCCCACTCACACTCCTATTTGTAGTTAATTAATTCATGCAACAATGATTTATTGTTGCCTGCTGTGCCAGGCACTGCGCTGGGTACTTGAGATCTCAAAGTGCAGTAGATACTATCCTTCCTTCACGGACATTATATTTGAGAAAGATTAGGAGATGGTACATGAGTAAATTATAACACAATGTCCTCAAAGCCTAGAGATGTTGGCAAGGAGACATAATGCCATTAAAGACATCTTCAATCCATAAAACAAAATAGTTCTCCACCATGAGGCTAATCAGAAGGTCCCCAGGGAGACCTGGCTGGTGTCCCAAGGGCTTTCTGCTGCAGGCTCACTCTTTCCCAAAAGCTTTTCGAATAAGTGCTTGGGAACAGGCCAAAGTCCTCTTCTTTAAAATAAAGATGGCATGTGCCTCTGGATTCAGCATCAGCAGATGCTCTTTCTCCCAACTTCAGCAGCCCACCTTGACTTCCACAGTGAGCCCATTCATGGTAAGGATCTTGCTTCCCTGTGAAGCTCTCTCTACACATCACCTGATGATTGTATTATCTCCACCCCATCAAATTCAGATAAAGATGTACTGAGATCATGCAGGTTAAAAGACTCCATAAACTGAACAGCACTGTCTAATTGGCAGCTGTTATTATTATTACTATTGTTAAAATAATTATAATCATGATTATTCCCATAGAAGTTATGTGATTAGGCCCAGGTCACACAGGGAGCAAGCAGAGGTGGAGAGCCCCCGCCCCGACATCAAGTGCACAGCATCGCTCATGGCGTTTCAGAGATTCATGCTCTTGGATGCAAAACTCTCCCACATCCAGGTATCTGGTGGCGTGTTCAAGCTTCCAGGACCACTGCCAAACTACACTGCCTGGACTGTGCCCCACGGACACTGCAGTTCTGTCTCGGGTACGCCAGCGTGAGCTACAGTTGCCGAGGGTTGCCAAAAACACAGCCTGCATTTATTTTGTTTAATTCTTACACTATGTTTCAGCCTCCTCTTAAATGCATTTGTTTGCAAAAAGAGCCACGAGGGGAAGTTCAGCCCACAAATAAGAATATAATTATTACACAGTTTAGCAGTACCTGGGCGTCACCCGGGTATTCACCGGCACTCCAAAATTCAATTGTTTCTCCTTCAAGACCGTATTTAATAGGATAAACAATTTCTGCTAAATGCAATAAACGTGAACCTGGGCTGTCATCTCCATAATCAACTTAAATTTCCCATTAGAAGCGGTGGCTGTGATTGAGATTCAGAATTTAATTTGGCAGCGCTGGCTTCAACGTGCTAGCACAGGCTTCCTGGGAGCCTCCCATCAACCAAAGACAGAACCACTCTTTCCCGTCTCTGGGGAACCTTAAAAGAAGATAGATTATAACTCAAGAAAATTATACAGCTTCGGTATAATGAAAGAGATAAAACATTATTGAATTAGCTTGTTGAAATAACAGCAGACGGCAAAGCAATAATATCAAGGCAAACAAGCCCAGGCCCATCAGCTCAGGGGCAGGGCTGTGGGGGACAAGAGAGGGGACAGGGCAGGGAACCCACATGCTTGCTGCAACAACCCCCAGAGGTCAGGACTGGGCTCCGGATTCTTCTATGGACTCGACTCCAGATGACCGGGTGGGCCAGACTGGTGGGTGGCCGTGACCCACACTTTGGTGCCATGGATGTGTGAAGGTCTTAGGCACCAGCCACATAGCCCAGAGGCAAACGGAAGCAGATGACACGGCTGAAAACAAATTGTTTGAAAAAGAATAGGATGAACCAATTCACCTTCAACCACTGTCTCCCCCGCCCCCCAGCCAATTTGATTTTGAAAACTCACATGAACTTCTGCAACCAGACAGGGAGCATCCAAACACAAACAGATCCTAAGGGCTGTTTCAGTGTGATGGAATGGATGAGAGCAAGAAAGCCTGAATGCCTCGGTGTCCATCAAAAGATGAATGGATAAAGAAGATGTGGTTTATGTATACAATGGAATATTCCTCAGCCATTAGAAACGACAAATACCCACCATTTGCCTCAACGGGGATGGAACTGGAAGGTATTATGCTGAGTGAAGTAAGTCAATCGGAGAAGGACAGACATTATATGTTCTCATTCATTTGGGGAATATAAATAACAGTGAAAGGGAATAGAAGGGAAGGGAGAAGAAATGGGTAGGAAATATCAGAAAGGGAGACAGAACATAAAGACTCCTAACTCTGGGAAACGAACTAGGGGTGGTGGAAGGGGAGGAGGGTGGGGGAGGGGGTGAATGGGTGACGGGCACTGAGGGGGGCACTTGACGGGATGAGCACTGGGTGTTATTCTGTATGTTGGTAAATTGAACATCAATAAAAAATAAATTTATTATAAAAAAAAAAGAAAGCCTGAATGATCACCTTGACTCAGTCTAAGAAACCAAAGTATTTTGCTTTTTAGTGACTTGAACATCAACAAACTGCCCTCTTATTCTCTCTGCTCAAGTACCTCCCTCACCCAGGTGGGATTCGGACAAGCACAAGTGAGCAAAGTGAGACGTACAGAGGTAGGGGAAGGTGCACATTGCTCATTGCTCGACCCATCAAATTGAACTTTTCCTTGATGTTCCTTCTTCCAGCCACTACATCTTCCTTCCTTCCTCCTTCTTCCCTTCCTCTCTTTCTCCCTCCCTCCCCACTCTGTCCCTTCCTTCCTCCTTTCCCCCTTCCTCCTTTCTCCTTCCTTCCTTCCTTCCTTCCTTCCTTCCTTCCTTCCTTCCTTCCTTCCTTCCTTCCTTCCTTCCTTCCCTCCTCTTCCATTCAGTGATCAGTATCCCTTGCTCTTTTCTCCAGCTCAGGACCTCCTCTGGGCACCCACTCACATCACAATAATTGAACTCTGTCCCAGAACTCTTGCTTCTGACATGCCCAACCTCGCCCTTCCTTTGCTCAGCCTCAACAGGAGCAGAGGAGCCAGGATCACTCTCCTCAGGACGCAGTGGGTGAAGACTGTCAATACCACACACATACACCACACACCACACACACTACTTTCTTCTACAATTTATTTCATAAAAAATTCTTTGTCAGTAAATGCCCATTTACTGAGAGGAAGGGAACATTACAGTTACAAGTCTAAACTTCCAGAGCCCAAGTGCTTGGGCTTGCAGCCCAGCTTTGCCACTTCCTAACTACACAACCCTGGACAAGCCACTTGGCTGCCCCTCAGTTCCCTCAGCTGTTGGATAGGGCCCCTAGAGCAACCACCTCATAAGGCCGGCTTGAGGATGGGATGAATTAATACTGAGCAGTGTGGCTGGCATAGTAATCATTCAATATGTAGTCACCACCATTGTCACTGAATGAGACCATGTTGTCCTCAACGGAAGAACAACTGAATAGCCATTCACTGATTCACTCCTGGGTACCTACTCTGTGCCTATCACTGCTGGATAGTAGGACTTCAGTGTGAACAACTCTAGCACAGTTCCTGGCTGGTTAGTACATGGGAGAGGCATAAAACTACACACATGAGAGAAGTGAGCATTTCCAAGATTCTTAAGCCTTTAAGGAAACTGTAGTTTATGTTTAACTCATTATTTGTTCAAATCAATGTGCATTTTGCAAGTAACAGCTTTATTTCAAACACCCTGAATGGCACAGTCCTCTACCCTTGGGCTGGCCCCAGGTGGGAATTGGTATGAGGTATCTGGGCCGGAGTTCCTAAGGGCTCAGAGCTTTTGCAGTGAGCAGCCCACAGAAGTATCTACTAGAAGCTCTTCTTCCTTAACAGTTAAGTGTTTCTGAAGCAGGGCCCAAGCAGGGGCTGCCTTCATTTTGAGGAGGTGGATTGTTGCACTGCCTTTGTCTTGTTTTATGTCCTCCAGAACACGGAGACCAGTTTGACCAGCAATTCCACCTCCCATCAATGGCGACATCTAGAAGAAAGAAGATCAGCGAACATTAATTAGCCCTTGTTACACCCTGGTGCCCTATGGAGGGGTGAGGCCTGTAAGCCAAAAGTCTCTGGGAGTCAGCTCTGATCTCCCTCCCATCAGCTGTCCTTGCATACCACTGTACTTGCATGCTCCCTTCCACCACGGGGCCTTTGCAGATACTGTTTCCCTAGCCCAGAATACTCTTTCCTCCTCTGTTCATCTGGTCAATCCCATTTACCCTCCAGATCTCAGTCCTCTAACCTCCCACCAATTCTTCATATTTCAAGCTTTCGAGCATTTTATAGCAGTTACAACTAAAACTTTAAATGTATTTCAGAGACAATTCAAATGATATAGGTCTTTCTTTCTGAACAGCAGTCTCCATGATGATTGGATGACTGGATTTGCCCACCACTGAACCCTAGCACTTAAGCTGGCACATATGAGGCCTTTGGTAAACATCTGTTGAATGAACGGCTCTCCACTTAGTCATTTCCCAGCCACAGGATGCTGGGTAGTTTACTTCTTGTCAATGTATAACCTGGCAGCTCCGTTATCTACCTATCTATCTGTGGGCATTGTGTGTCATATGAAATAATAACAAACAATGCATTCTCCCCTCCCTGACATTTGTCTTTACCTTGAAGATTTTTTGGTTGTTGATGAGATTGACATGTAATTGATTCCATCCACCACATATATCATGTGTCTGGCTGAGCCTCTGATGGGCAGTACAATTCCACATGCATTACTTAGTATCTCTGGGCCTACCCACTGGTAAAATGAGAAGGCTACAGTAGGAGGTGTCCAAGGTCTTCTCCAACCAGGAGAAATCCTATGGTTGTGCACCACACGCTCAGGGGGCACAGCACTGTGTGGGGCCTGGTTGCATTGTAAAGCTGGAGGTGGGTCAGGACAATCCTGAGCATTTCACTAAGGAGGAGAATAGTGCAGGCAGGAGTTGAAAGCAAAGGCTGTGACAGACCCATTGGACCTGAACCTGGGGCCCTACATTCACTGTGCAACCACTGAGGAAACTAGTTAGTGACCCACTACACCTCAGTTTCTTCATCAATACAGTGGGGATATGGATGGTACCTATTTTGCGATGATATTGTGAGGACCAAAAGGATCTGATATGTGTAAAATACAAAGTAACGCTGTTCATTTTTCCCTAAAACAAACTAACCAACACTGATTTTGCCCTTATTATGTGTTAGGCATTATTCCAAGGGTTTTATATGTTTCATGAGAAACTCAAGACAGCTCTAGGAGGTAGTTCGTATCATCGTCTCCATTTTACTGATGAGGAAATTGAGGCACCAAGAGGTCACTTAAGTTGCTCAAGATCACAGTTACTGAATGATAGAGATGAAACCCCAACCCATGCTGAGTCTGAGCACTCAGCAAGGTGCCCGATACACAGTACAGTGCCTCCTTGTTTCTACTGGGTGTGTCATTTCCTTTTTTAATGGTACCACCGAAAAGAAAAGAGAAAGGGAGGGGAGGCGGGCAGAGAGAAGGGAAGGGAGGTGAGGGGAGGGGAAGGGAGGGGAGCAGAGGGGAGGGAAGGGAAGAGAAGGGAGCATGTTGAGAACTCAGATAATAAACTGGCCAAAGAATTTGAGAGCTGGAGGGGATCTTGATGATAGTCCAGTCTTTCGTTTGTTAATTCAGCAGCTACCACTGAGCAGGAACTATGCTGGGCCATGGGGACACAGAGATAAATGGAAGACGATCTCTGCTCACACACATAGGGGAGACAGACACACATAATCCAAAATATAATGTACTAAGTACTATAAAAGCATATGTTCAAAGTGCTACGGGAGCACATAGGAGGAATTCACTAATTTTACTCAGGGGCAGAGGGTTAGAACTTTTACAAAAGAAGGTGATTCTGTGCTGGATTTTGAGGGTTGAATAAAAGTTCAGTTTAAAAAAAAAAGGAAGGTAAGCATTCCAGAATGACTCAAAGAAATGACTTGTAAATGACACACATTAATAGTCCTGTGACATGAAGCACTCTTGGCTGTGAGAACAACAAAATATAAAATCAAGAGCCAGGATGTATCTCAAATGTCATAGCACCCAGCTCCCAACCTGACATCCCCAGGTTGGGGATGTCCTTCTGAATGATCCTCTGGAATTCCCTAGATTTTCCTTTTTTTGACCAACTGTCAGTCTCCTTACTTTTCTCATAGGTGACCTCGCAGGCTGGGCCCCGGGATCCAATAGGACAGATGCAGTCACAGCGTGATTCTGGAAAAGATGATGTACAGTGAGTGTGAATCATACCCTGTGAAGCACAGCTCCTGAGCTCAGCCCTCCACAGCAAAGTGGTGACACTGTGCCATTAAATTAAAGTAGGAGAAACATTTAGTTCAATGGTTTTAGTGCCAAGGATACCTCCTCCTTCCTTGAGCGCCTTTTGCTCATGAAGGGCATCTATTGCCATCATGGGGAATCACACAGCATTGTTGAGAATTACTCGTGAGCTGACATTTGACCCAGCCAGCATGGTAAGTTTCTAGCATCAGAAGTGATGTGAGTGTTCACTGAGGCCCCTGATCATTGGTGCTCAAGTTCACCACGAGGCATTTAATTGTCCTGCCTCTGCTTGAACACTCCTAGTGTTGGGGTGGGGGTGGGGGGAATCTCACTGTCCTTAGATGTCTCATCCTATCTTTGGCCAATTTTGACCCTTTGGAAGTTATTCTTTATGTTAATCTGCAACAGGTCATCCTGGAGCTACTCTCA
Organism: Canis lupus familiaris; assembly: GCF_011100685.1. NCBI lineage: Eukaryota > Metazoa > Chordata > Mammalia > Carnivora > Canidae > Canis > Canis lupus. The sequence goes on along the minus strand of NC_049226.1, from coordinate 52,933,239 downwards.
TCTGGATCACACAGATTACTTTCGCAGGATTATCCTTTCTAGGCGAGGCCCATGAACACCCCAGTCTCTGCCTTCACAGTCTCCCTCATACCAGTGCACCTTCTCAGGTGGCTCCAATTCTCACACAAGGGGATTTCAGCAACCTTAGATCAAGCCCTTGGGCTGATGGGCCGATCCGACTTCTTGCTCACTTCATCCCCACTTAGGTGTCCCTATTCCAATGGCAGAACTTCCCAGCCTTAGGCTCTCACTTATGTCTGCTTTGCTCCTATCCACTCTGTCCAAGAGTCTCAGTCTCTTTTGGGAAGAGGTCTCTGTGTCCCCTCTGTTGAGCTGGCTCTGTCCACATAGGCTAAGTCCAGGTTGGACCCTCCCTGGGTGGGGATCTGCTGCATCCAATTGCTCATGACACCTTGTTTTGGCTTTATGCTGGACTGGACTCTTCCTCAGCCATCATGACAGGAGCTTAAGGTCCCAAGGCTTAGCAAATGCCAAATTTGCTGTGTCCATTGCAGTGGCCCTGGATATGGCCCTTAAGTTAGGAATCAAGTTCAAGTGGCTCATCCTTGCTGCCAATCCTCCCTCCCATCCCCCAATCTTCTCACCAGGTATTGGTCAGGACACGCACTGCCCAGGGCCTCTTATTTGGCCCAAAGAGATTTCCCACATCCATCCCCACCCCTTGTTACAGACCTCACAGTCTCAGCCTGCTCCTTTGGTTTTATGGGCTGCCCTGTGACGCACAGTGAGTGTGCATCATACCCTGTGATGTATCATACCATCTGTTTTTAGATGAGACATCTAAGGACAGATGGGTTTTACTGTGTCCCCGCGACTGGAACTTAGGTATTCTGGTGGCCAGAGCAGCAGGACCTAGTTGCCCACATTCTGTCCTCTTAGGAAATAGAATAACACTTGTTCTAAATTACACTTCAGTGTGACTCTTTGGTCAGGCCCAGCTCTCCCACTAGCTTGTAAGCTGGGGAAATCATGGATCCTGTGTGTCAGTGAATTCAGCTGTAGAGCAGCTTCTCAGCCCTGACTCTACGGTGCAATCATCTGGAAGGGTTTTTCAAAGACCAGTCCCAGTGATTCACTTTAGCTGTTCTGGGTTGAGGCCCAGGACTTTGTGTTTGTGATAAAGTTCCCCGGGTGGTTCTCACATGCAGCCTGGGCTGGGGTCTGCCTTAGAGGCACATAATGCTCTTTGCACCTGAGCTGCACCTGAGTGTGTGTGGGGGCAACTTGGTCCCATGCCACCTCATTGTGGGACTTTAGCAGTTGTGAGTCACACCCCAGCTGCAGATTAGAACTACTTGGAGATGGTTTACCCATCCTGATGAGGGGCCTTCTGGAGAGTCACACGATCCAGATGGGGCCTGAGCATCAGTAGCTCTGAAGGCATCAGGTAGTTCTAATGCTTAATGAGAGTGGAGGAGGTCAGTTTAGGAGGCTCTGAGTGGCCAGGGGGCTCTTTTTTTTTCCCTCTGAGAAAATAAAGAGGGCTTTATGATAGTCCCTGGGACCCCAGATAGAGACCTTAGGACTGACCTAGAATTCTTCTGGAGATACCCTGGGCGGTATGTGGATTTGAAGACATGTTCTGGCCCCCAGCATCAGCCCCTCCAGATGATGTCTTCCACAGAGACACCAGATGCCTGGAAATGGTACCTTTCAGAACTGGGACTCCATTCCCTTGGCAAGGAGCACAGCGGCAAGAGCTGACTTCCTTCTGGAACTCCTCCAGAGCCCGCTTCATGTTCTGTCTTACTGTGCTAGAGTAGGCAAAGTCCGTGGCTGTCACCAGTTCATACAGAGGCTCTGCCTGGGGAGAGGAAAGGCATGGATTTCAACAGAAAACCTCCAACAGAAGGATGGAGCACGGTTCCAAAGGGGTGAGCAAAGGGCCGGTGCATGGAGACAAGTGGGTTGATCAGGAACTGGCTGGATGCCCCAGTATGTAGATGGATGCTCCATCCTCTAGCTGTCCCATCCCACTCAATATCCACAAATAAATTCATTCGAGTTCAGGTCAACTCTTACTGAATACCTCCTAAGTGTCAAGCATTAAGCATAAGGAATGAGTAAGATAAAATCCACACTCTCAAGAAACTCGGTATCCAGAGGGAAAGAGACACAGTAACAAGTTCTTACACCATCGCAGTTAGAGCATGAGTGCAAACTTGGAATGGGGGCAGAGGAGCAGGTGGTCAGTCTGTCTTTGATGGAGGAGAGGAAGTGATTTTCAAGCTGCTCTTTGAAACTCTTATGGAGCTTTGTCCCAACATCGCTCCCCTCTCCAAATTTGGCAAAATCATTCACATCATGCAAACACCACCATCATGAAGCCTTTCCTGAGCTCCAAAGCTCACAGAACACCTTCTCACCATGAAGTGTTCAGGATACAGTCCAGTGCTCATCTGATACAAATTCTCTTTGCTCCTTTGTGGTCATTAATTTTTTTTTTTTTAAATGTGTTGAAATCTCCTTGTTTCCCTTCTTGAGTTAGAAGGTAAGCTGCTGGAGATCAGGACTGTATCCTGCTCAGCCCTGTGTCTCTGGGCTCTAGCCCCAAGCTTAGTGAGAACAGCTAATAAAAGTGGATGGGAGAATGAGTGGGGGATGGGAGACCTCATCAAGGCAATAGCCGGGAGAGAGGAGCTGGACAGGAGACATGTAGACAAAGAGAGAGTGATGCTGGTCTCCCCTGGGCATGGCAGTGTTCCACAAGAGGAAGTCACAGGCCAGTGTGGTGATGTTGACAGGCTAGGAAAAGCCTGAGGCAAAGTGCAAAGAGGTAGTTAAAAATGTTCAGAGCCTCTTGGCCCTACTTTCAGCTCCAGGGCCAGGTTCCTCTCCAGATTTTGTTTGTGATCCTGCCCTAATCCAGCTCTGGAGAGTTTAGGGTCTGTCTAAATGCAGGCAATCATGCCTAATAGAAGCCTCCAGTGGGAAGAAAATTGCTTCCATTTCTTAATGCATCTGACGCTGACCTTCGCTCCAGTGGGCAAAGCAAGGTCCCTTGGTGGTCCCATTGTCTCACCGTTTTGTGGTCAATGAATTGATCCAGAGGCGGTTTGCAGAACCGTCCAGCCTGCTGGCCACACGTGGGGGAGGGATGGTAGAGAAGTGGGGGGTTTGCTGTACACCAGTGTGAGCTCCTCCAACAATCTGCATTCCCTGCCACAGCGCCTTGAAAGGCTGCCTTTAGCCCCCTAGGCATTGTCCTACCAGCACTGAGATTTGCTCCAGGACAGAGAGCAAGTCGGTGGCAAAACCAGAATAAACCTCCTACGTGAATTGTGTGCCGGCAGCTGTGCTGGTGGTTGACAAATGTGATCCCACTCCATCCTCACAAGGTAGCAATGACTAGCCTTGTTTTCAGATGGGGTTAAGTGACTTGAACAAAGTCAAAGAATTCATGCAACAGTATTGCCAAGATTCTGAACCAAAGCGTTCGTTTTTCTTACTAGTTTATAATAATTCTTGATAAAAATGGCTTAATTATTCCCATTTCCAATTTCGATGTCAGTGTTCTCCAAGTTTTGCAGACTGCAGTTTGCCTTGGGATTGAGCAGCACCTCCTAGACTCCCCAGCTGCCTTTTATTCTCAGTCAGTAGGGCATAATTGTCCCTTCATTTTCTGGGCTTTCCCTCCTTTCTTTCTCCTCTTCTCTCTCTCTCTCTCTCTCTCTCTCTCTCTTCCTTATTTCTCCCCCAACACACAGTCTTGCCTACTCATATTGACCATTGGGTCCTAAGCACACTTACCCTTGTGAAAACTTTATCATATCATGGCAAAAGGATGGTGCTCACTACTTATTAAACTCCATGCGGTTCCCTGTAATGGACCCTGGTAATTACCATTCTTTTGCTTGGAGGGCAGAGCAGAGGGAGAGGGAGAGAGAGAGAGAATCCTCAAGTGGGCTCTACACCCAGCATGGAGCCCAATGTAGGGCTTGATCTCGTGAACCTGACTTCCTGACCCCAGATGTAATCAAGAGTCAGATGTTTAACCAACTGAGCCACCCAGGCTCCCCAGGTGATCACCATTCTTAATGATAATAACTAACCATTGCACTGGCAGCAGTTATTAGCTGCTGAACCAAGTACATACATTATCTAACTTAATCTTTACAACAATCCTATGAGGTGGTAGTCTTTTGTAGCCCCATTTTACAGATGAAAAGGGTCAAACACAAAAAAGTTAAATGGATATACCAAAGGCAAACAGTCAGTAAATGGAAGAAAAGGATTCAAACTGTTAGCATTGTGGTTTGTGTCCTTTCAGTGTATATTTTTGGATAGTTAAATGGACAGATATTTATACCAAATTGGTGGCATAAGAAAGCACAGTTTTCCATTACCTCACTTAATATCCTATTATGAGCATTTTCCCATGCCATTCAATATCCTTTGATAAAATGATTTTTTAGGGTTGGATAGAACCCTGTTGTATCGATGGACTACAATGTAGTCACCTCTTCCCCTGTTGTTATGTCTGTTTCCTTTTTTTTTTTTTAAGATTTTTATTTATTTATTCATGAGAGACACACAGAGAGAGGCAGAGACACAGGCAGAAGGAGAAGCAGGCTCCATGAGGGGAGCCTGATGGGGGACTCGATCCCAGGACCCCAGGATCACAACCTGAGCCAAAGGCAGATGCTCAACCACTGAGCCACTCAGATGCCCCTGTTTCCTTTTTTTTGCTACTGCAAACAACATAAAAGAAGGCATGTTTTTATACATACATCTTTAGCAACTTTTAAAATTATTCCTTTAGGGGGATCCCTGGCTGGCTCAGCGGTTTAGTGCCTGCCTTTGGCCCAGAGTGTGATGCTGGAGACCCGGGATTCGAGTCCCGTGTCGGGCTCCCTGCATGGAGACTGCTTCTCCCTCTGCCTGTGTCTCTGCCTCTCTCTCTCTCTGTGTGTGTCTGTCATGATAAATAAATAAAATCTTAAAAAAATAAAAAAAATAAAACGACTCCTTTAGTTGATTATTGCATTTGAGACTATTGGATCAAAAACTATAAACATTTCTAATGTTATGGATATAATTACATTCTTTAACTAATGTGTTGTATCAACTTCTGTTCTCATCTTGTTTTATAAAAGTGCCCATCTCATCACTCTCATTGACACTGAGTATTGTAGATTTTTAATCATTATCAACTTGATAGGTAAAAAACATTATGCAGTTACTTTAATTTTTTATTCCTAGAAAAGTGAAACACTTTGCATATTTATTCACCATTGTAGTTCTGAAAGTTGTCTATTTCCTTTGAAATGTGTCTTTTGTATAAATTGTGTCATTCATTCCTTACACATTAAGGATTTCATTTGTGGCAAAATTATTTTATTTGCGTGTCATCTGCCACTTAATTATTATTCATGGTTTCCTTATTTGGAATTCAGAATTTATTTTTGGAGGTGAGATCAGTAGCCCAAGTCAGACATTATCTTAGCACGGAATGTTACCACAACATCTGTATTTTAAACCTTTTTCGGGCAGAGTAATTTGCCTTTAGAGAATCTGTGAGTACATTGCTTTAGAAAGGTATGATGGTCACATCTTTAGAAAGGTGTGATTATCACTGCTTACCAACTGATCAGCAGCTTTTCTCTCTGGGTACATAGCAGGGATGCCATTCCCTGACATCCTTAAGGGCAGGTTTACAACGTGACTTGTTTTGAGCAATGCAAAGTAAGCAGAGGGTAAAGCTTTCAGAGCAGAGTGAGGTGACATTTCCCCTTCCTTTACCACTGCTTTGGTGATTTCAGGAGCACATGATCACATAAAGCCTCCTCCATCTCCTGGATCCCTGAGGGGCAGTTCAAACAGCCCCCTCCCCAATATGCTTTGGACATGTTGTGTGATTGAGAAATAAACTTTTGTTGTATTAAATTGCTAAGATTTGGAAGTTTTCCAAATCTTAATTGCAGCATAATTGAGGCTTTCCTGGCCTCTATATGAGCACCATTCACAACTCTATCTTTTCCTTCTACCCTGGGCAAAGCCTGAGCTCTGTACAATAGCTTCTCCATCAGCTTGGACCTCAGACCACAACCTAGCCACCCTGACTACTTATAGAAATGTACCTGGATGGTAGAGTTTGTGACTAGCATTGCCAGGCAAATACAGAATGCCCCAGCTAAAGCTGAATTTTAGATAAACAACAAATAATTGTGTAGTACAAGCATTTCCCATGAAATATTTGAGGGATGCTTATACTTTAAAAGTTATCCATTGTTTGTCTAAAATTCAAATTTAACTGGACACCATGCATCTTCCTTTGCCAAATCTGGCAACTCTTTATGTGACTCCCTTACTAATTAGAAAATGTCTTTGGGATTATTCATCCATCAGTGACCATTTCACTGGGCTATGAGTCTTTCCTTCACAATCATGATTGTCACTCCACTAGGTCTTTCAGGCATTTAGTGTTTTGAAGAATTCTAAGACCAGTACAACTTTTATTTTTGTAGGATTATATTTGTTTCTAAAAGTAAAAAAAAAAATTACAAGGATGTGCTTCAGTATTGTTTTGTTTTCCGTACTTTTGACTCCTTTTCAATGAGTTCTTCATGTTGCATTATCAGCTCAGGGAAGTCTCTCTTATTACGTCCAGGATTAATGCATCTTCAAATTTAATCTTGTCCCCTTCTCAGGAAGAAGTCCTTGAGTTTTAGATTTCTCCTTCTGTCCTCTCTTTCCATCATATTTCTTTTACATCATTGTTTTAATCTCTTTGTCTTTTGCTTCTACATTATAAGAACATTTTTATGGCACCTTCCACATCACTGACTCAATTTTCTGCAGTGTCAATTCTGTTCTTTACAGTTTCCAATGTAGGCTTTCATCCATCCGCCTTTGTGCCTGTGGTTTCCTATAGTCAGCCACTTCCTTTTTCATCTGATGAGTGCTCACTATCTCAGCTTCTATTTTTTACTTCCTAACTTCTTTGTTTTCTTAAATCTCATTATCATCACTAAGCAATGCATCCTAAAATTTACTTTTATTTTTCCACTTTTCGATATAGGCTGGTCTCCTGCATCTTCAATGTAATTTCAACCTTTTGTGTTTGGGACTCTCTTTACAAGACAGTCACTGCTATTTTTTAACCCTGAGCAAAGAGCCATTTCTCTGAGTCTAGAGTTTACCTAGTAAACAGTGAGAGTGGGCTCTTCGGTGCTCTTCTTTCCTGTCCACCTCGCTCTTATGGGAATCGTGCTGCAAGTCTCTATCTTCCAGAATGGTTTATATATGTAACCTTGGCCAACACTCTATTCTGTATCTAGGAACGGCTTACCCAGTGGCCTCTGCCGTCCTGGAAAGCAATCACTCTTCCAACTACTTGGTGAGCTGACTTTGCAGAGAATTATGGTGAGATAATATGAAGCCATCTGCAGTTTTCTCTTGCCAGAAAGAGTGTGTGCAAGAGTGGGATGCCCAGAATGTGTTTCCAACTCAGGTCCGAGACTTGCAAAGGGAAGGTTTCAAAGCCTTCGGTAATCTCACCTCCCCAGCTCCTGGAAACATTTCTGATTCTTTCATGCTTTCCCCTGGATAGCCCACACAGCCCTTCACAACACTGCACTGACAGTGGCTGTGATACTTTCCACTACATCACATGCAGGCCGGGGAAGTCACTGGCCTTTGGTAGAGTGTAGTATTTCTGAGGTTGTTTGCAGGTCTGATCAAGATGTTTAGCACGGTAACCTGCCCTATCTCTCTTCCTCTCTCCCTCCCTCAATATCTCTCTCTCTCTCTCTCTCTCTCTCTCTCTCTCTCTCACACACACACACACACACACACACCATATCATACCACATGCTTGGCACTTGACACTCCCAAAGCCCAGTCTGGCATATCCAACCTATTTAGGTGGGTAACCAGGGAAAACTCTCTTAAGTCTCAGTTGTAGAAAAAAGATGCAGGTAAAATATAAGTGTTAAGTAAAGGCCAGGGATCTGCTTTCCCTTGAGCTCTGTTCATTCCCATGCCCCTCTGTGATACCAAATGATGTCACCACACCAACAGCCAATCCCAGATTTCTCTGGATCTGCCTACAACCTACAGCTGACTTTATCCTCCTTGATGCTCGTTAACATAGTGACACTGACAGTGTCACTATGGAACACACAGCAGAGGAGAGAATTTGAATGGCAGCCTTCTTGTTCCATAGAAACTATGTATTTGACATACAAGTAAAGACACCATGGGCAACTGCCAGGGCTGGGAACTGCAGAGCCTTCTGTCAAGAGCTCCAGTCCCTTGTTGTCCCTCCTTGGCGGCAAGACTAAATCTCTGGGGGTGGTGAGGGGGTGGATGCCAGACAACCCATGACTGTACAGATAACGACAAGAAGAAGATGGCCAAGGATGGAACACAGACACCGTGCAGAAGTTCCCATAGGCAAGGACCCACTCTTGGTGCTGTTTATGACAATCTTGTTCAAGCAAACATCTATTTAGTTTAAGGTTGCAAAACTGCTCTTGTGTGGGTGACAGGTGGTTTTTATTCACCAAACCCACAGGAAAGTCTGGAGGGGAGGCAAGAGGTCACTTGGGTCCAGACCTAATGGAGGCTTCTCAAGCAGCCACAGACGGATGTATCACCTTCATGACCTTGATTTTCATCAGCCACAGAATGGAGATCAACATATGCAATCTGCAGACTCATGAGGATTAGATTGAAATAACACTTCTAAAGTCACTGGCAGAGTGTTATGAATCTAGTGGTGCTCGAAATGTTAGTGATCTCCATGAGGTATTACCCTGTCCTGTAAGACAGTTGTGCCTGGATGTGTCTTACTGCTCAGCACAGACCATATGCTTCATCCTTAGAGCTCCTTGTGTTTTCCTCCAGTGTTTTAGCTCCTGTCATATTGCAGGAACTTAACTATTTGCTGGTTGAATGAATGAATGCTAAAATAAATAAATAATGGAATGAGCAATTCTCTGATGAAATGGAAACATTATCAATTTAAGAAGCTGGAATTAGAAGCTGATGATTAATTTCTTTTAGCAAGTTGGGTGCTTGAGTAAGGCGGACTCACGGTTCTCTAGCTCATGCTGAACAGTATATTGCAATCGGTCCACTCCAGATATATTATCCACTATAATGTGTGTGCCTTGAAATTAGGGTGTGGGTCTTAGTGAGCTCTGTATCCCATACCCTGGCTCCTAGTAGCCCCTCATAAGCTGTTTTCTGAATAGAGGAAAGGGTGGGTGGAGCAGCTTCCCAGCTGTACCTTAATCTTGATGATGTCTGGGTTGTACTGCACCGCATCTCCCCACTCCTGCATCAGGTCCGCTGTTGGCAGCTCCTTATATGCCAGGGTAGTGATGTGCTCACTTGCCCCTCCTCGTACAAGGACCACCAAGTCCTCCACCATTGTGTTCCTCTTGTTTCTGTCTGGAATGGACACAGAGACCTGGCATGTCGAGGGATTCTTTGGCATTGTGGCACCTGGCATGTCAAGGGATCTACTTTGGCACAGCAACTCAACCAACAACCTCATTACCACAATATTCACTAAGCTCATTTGCAAGTGCCGGTAGACAAGATGCATTCCTGCTGTCGAGGAATTCATGGCGAGAGGAGCAAAAGGCAGCTCAGCTAATCACATAGGACACGAGTGACAAGGAAGGGAGCAGGACAAGGAAGGGGCATCTCTAAATGCCAGTCACTGAACACTGAATCTACGAAAGATAGACAGCTGATGGACAGATAAATATATATATATATATATATATAGAGAGAGAGAGAGAGAGAGAGAGACAGGTGAATAGGATGATAGGGATTTGGGTTACGGATTACTTATGTGTCAGCCAGTAATCTAATTATTGTACATGTATTAACTCACTTATCTTCACTATGAAATAAGAACTATCTAATCCTCATTTTGCAGATAAGAAATCTTAGGCGCTAGGGGTGAAAGGCCTATCCAGCTAGCTCTAAGTTATAGTTCTTCTTTCTATGCAATAACAGAGGTAGGAAATTTGTAAAGGCTGAGCTTTGCATGTGATAGATATCCACTAAAGGGTGTCTAGGATAAAACGATTATTATTTTGACTTCTCACGGAGCTTCCTAGAAAGTCCTGAATCAAATCAGTGAGTGCTTCCCATTCTAATTTGTTCATGTACCCGATGCCAAAAGAAGTGGTGTCAAGTGACCATTTAGCCCTGAGCCTGCAATACCTGAGGACCATGGAGAGGGAGTCTTGTACACTGCTGACTGGGGTGTATAGTGGTACAACCATTTTAGAAAACAGCTTTGTAGGAACTAGTCCTTGAAAAGTACACATCTCCAACCCAAAATCCCACTCCTGGTGCATTACCTGAGAAACCTTTGCATGTGTGTACCAGACTGCTGCATAAGCATATTCATAGTCCCAGTGATTGCACTTGCTCAGAACAGGAACTAACCCAAATTCAACAGTGGCATGGACAAAGACAAAGAGCTACATTCATAGAATAAAATACTATGTAGCAATGGAAACTATAGTTATACACAAAAACATGATATTGGATGAAAAAAACAACCAGCCAACACCCAGAACTGAAAAGATTACATTCCATCCATATAAAGTTCAAAAACAAGCAACACTAAGCTGTATTTATTAGTGACACATACGGTGGTAAGATGGAAGGATGTGTTTAACATAGAAGCAAGGATGATGTTATCTCCCAAAGGGAGGAGGAGCTGTAGTTAGCAAGGGTTCCAGGGTCCTGGGCAATGTTTCATCTAGTGACCTGCATGGGATGTTACTTTACAAGTCTTAATTTTTTAGATTTTAAATTTTTTTAAAAAGATTTTATTTTTAAGTCATATCTCCACCCAACATGGGACTCGAACTTATAACCCCAAGATTAAGAGTTGCCTGTTCCACTGACTAAGTCAGCTAGGTGCCCCTATGAGTCTTCTTTAAAGAGCACCTATATTCTATGGACGCCTCTCTTACAGGACATATCTTGCAACCCAGCCAGAATGAACAAATAAACAATATCAACCATATATCATTCACAAAAGCAAGGGATTGTTCTAGACCAGTAGTTAAATTTTGGTTGTTTTATTTTGTTTTGTTTCAGCTCCATGTACTATCCCAGGCATAAGCTGAGTAAGTGGAACAGGTAGAGGATTGCTGCTCAGGGTGCAGCAGAGGTCAGGGACTGGGTCCCTGCTGGTTGGCCTCTCTTTCCTACTCCACTTGCTGTGTTGATTCCCAGTTCCCTTGAATGACCTCCAGGTTTCCTGCTCCCAGACACTTGGCTTTGGTACTCCCTTCCGATCTGGTCTCCCCTGCTGTGTGGGCTCTAGTACATGACTTAGGTCTTTGCCTGCTCTTCTAGTCTGTCCCCCCATTGTCTCAGGTAAGGACTAGTCTCCTCACCTGCCTCCCCCACCTCTTCCACCTGCTCCTGACCCCTACCTGTTACCTCCAGCCGGGCCAACTCTCAAGCCCCATTGTCATTTTTCTCCTGCTTTAAAAACAACCTTGCTGGGACACCTAGGTGGCACAGTGGTTGAGCATCTGCCTTTGGCTCAGGGCGTGATCTTAGAGTCCTGGAACCGAGTCCTGGATCAGGCTCCCCGCAGAGAGCCTGCTTCTCCCTCTGCCTGTGTCTCTGCCTCTCTCCTTGTGTGTCTCTCATGAATAAATAAATAAAAATCTTAAAAGAAAAGAACAAAAAACCCCACAACCTTGCTGCTTTACTCTTTGAGCAGCAATCCCAATGTTCCCTCCCTTAGGAAGCCTGTCCTGATGCTCCAGACCAGGTTTGGTGCTTATTGCTATCTCATCATGGCATCTTTAATTGTTTTCCTGCTTCAGGTGAGCACCATGAGGGTAGAAATACAATTTTATTTGTTTCTGTATGCCCAGAATATAGTAGGAGCTAAATAAGTTTTTTTTTTTTTTGAGCTAAATAAGTTTTATTGAATGAATTATTATTTTAATTGAAATGCCTTAGAATAGCCAGTCTTTGGCTTAAAGAGAGACTCAGTTCTGGGGATGTTAGGAAGGGAAAGATAATGTACATAAAAGTCACAAGCCCCTGCTACTCACCTCCTATTTCCCTCAGAATATGCTCGCACGTGTCCACTGACACACCCAGGTTGACGTAGATCTTCTTAATGGCAGCACCGATTTTAAAATCATTCTGGGCACAGGTTTGGATAGCCTTAAGAGAGTAATCTGATGGAAGCAAGAAAGAGGCCCATGACCTTGGGGTAGTTCACCTTGTCCCTTTTCCTGTCATCAATTCCAAAGGCCTTGCTCTTTCTGGATGTCATGGGGCCCCCAGGGTTGCAGGTTCAAGTAAAAGGGTGGCCAGCCTGGTGACCACAATGCAGGCATCCACTGACACCAGGGTGGAGACCTCATGAGGAATCTACACCAGCTTCCCCTTTAGGGTCCTCAGAGGCTCTGAGGCTCTTTGCTGCCCTCCAAAGAGCAGAAGTGCTCAGAGTCACTTCCTAAAAATGTGGCTCTTTATCGAACCTCTAGGGATTGATTCAGTGAATTGAATCCCCTTACCCTGACCCACTCTTTTAAAATCTTTGCTATAGAAGAGAGAGCTTGTTCATTAATTAATTGAGGTGATGCATTTAAAATGTGGGTCTAGGACCTGGCAAAGAGAAGGGGCCAATTTCTTTTCATTTCTTGGCTCCTTTCCTTCTTGTTCCTCCCTAGTCCTCCCCAAAGCATCCTCCTCTCCTGGGCTTGCTCAGAATTCAGGTGTGACTTGTGGGCACTCTGAGGCCAGGCAAGGGGAGGAGAGCACTTCTGACTACTGGGTTGCCCAGTGGTATTAGTGCACATCAGTATTTCCCCCAAAGCATGTTCCTTGAAATACAAATCTCATGATAATATATCTTGTAATTTTTGTACTAGTAAGTATTATGAGAAGAAGTGCTTCTGTAGTCAAGTAAGTGTGACCAATGTTGTTTCAGAGGAGGTGGAGAGGTCATTTTATGGCAGAAGGCTTGTGGAATGCTAAAAGTGGGATCCATTATATGTTTCCCCAATTAATTTGATAACCGAGTCCCTCAGCAGGAAGCAGTTTGAGGGAAGATGAAAAGTTCTTTTGAAACCAGTGGTATGGAGGAAGCTATCCTCAACCTTAGTGAGACTGAGGCCACATGGGCTTAAATGTACATATATCATATACCATGTATCCTCTTGCAAGTATAATGGACTTATAACTGAGCCCTGGTTCTGCCACTGTCAACTGTGTGACCCAGGTCATGTCACCTGGCAAGTGCCATGTGAGAGAACACTGGATTGGGAAGCAGGAGTCGTACCTTATGCCTGTTGTTGGTCATGAGTGGAAAGTCCTGTAATTATATGTGTAGGGAGAAGAGATTGTCGAGGTGCAATGGAAGGTGAATATTAGTTTGGAGGCTATTTTAATAATCTGTGACCTTAGACCTTGCTACTTAAAATGTGGTCTATGGATCCACAGCACTGATATCATGTCAAAGCTTGTTAGAAATGCAGAATCCTGGGTTTCACCTCAAACTTACTGATGGGACCTGCTAATTGACTGGAAGGAAAGAAATACAGTCAAGGTTGATTCCTAGGTTTTTGGCTTGAGCCACTGGCTGGATGGTGAAACCATTCTGAGATGTGGGTGAGTATGGAAGACACAACTTTGGGAAAGAAAAGCAAAAGTTGACTTTCAGGACATGGTAAAGTTATGATGGTCATTGGACATTCCAATGGTGATGTCAAGGAGACATTTGGATGTAAGCTCCTGGGTGTAGGGAAGAGAGCCAGGGTGGAAATATTGTTGAGTTTTCCATATGTTGAAGGCACTTGGGATCCCTGGGTGGCGCAGCGGTTTAGCGCCTGCCTTTGGCCCAGGGCGCGATCCTGGAGACCCGGGATCGAATCCCACGTCGGGCTCCCGGTGCATGGAGCCTGCTTCTCCCTCTGCCTATGTCTCTGCCTCTCTCTCTCTCTGTGACTATCATAAATAAATAAATTAAAAAAAAATGAAGGCACTTAAAGCCATGAGGCTGGATGCTGTTGTCTAGATACAATAGCTGTAGAAAAGAGGACCCCCAGACACAGGTTTGGGTGCAGGAGGACCAACATGAACAGGTTATGACAAGGGGAGAACTGCAAGTGAAACTATAGCCAGGAAGGGAGAAGGGAACTAGGAGCAGAGCTTATAACTCTTCTCCCACCAACTAAGGGAAGCGTCTCTCCACAACCTCACAGAGCTTGTGTGTGCCCCAGCAGCAAAGCCATAGTCCCCTGGGCCGTGTACCTGCTCTCTCCATGGCTTCTTTGTTCATAATGAGCGTGTATTCATAAATGCCCCCCAGCACAGCCTCTGTGATGTAGTGGGTCCCGAAATCACGGAAGAGATCTCTGTACTCCCCATAACTGTACTCCAGGGGCAGCAGCTTGACTCTCTGAAGGAATTCGTAATGGAGCATGAGGCTTCTGGGTTTCAGCTTGTAATGTGCTACTTCAAGGTCAGAGCGCGCGTGCAGAAATGTGCTTTTCTAAATGAAATACCAACATGGGAAAACCAGACCTTTAAAGTTAGGAATCTGGAACGAGAAGATGAACTTTACAAATACCATCCAACGTTCTTGGCCTGGGGTCATCACTCTTATGATTCCTTGAGGATACTTGAGGGAAGACGGCCTCTTTGACGAGCTTTCATTTCTCATAAATATTCCGATGTCCTTTCAGCTTGGGAGAGCTTGCTCTTAACTCACTTCCTTACAATAGCAAAGAGGGAATGAGAAGGGTAGGTAGCCAGAAGCAGACATGGCGGGGAGCAGCAGGTGCACATGGGCCCACTCTGCTGGGATACAGGGTCTGCCTGCCTGCAAAGGCAGCCTCCTTGTTTATGCTCTTCAAATTCTGAAGAAAGGCATCTCAAGAAAGAGTCAAAGTGGTGCTTTAGGAAGGCCAGACATTGCAGTATGGTGGGTCAACATACTACAGCTTGCGCACCAAATCAGGTGCCTGGTGTTACAGATGGAGTTTTACTGGAATGTAGCCATGCCCTTTCATTCACGCACTGGCCATACCTGCTGTCCCCCTACAATAGCAGAGCTAAGGAGCTGTGATAGAGACTCTACAAAGCCTAAATTATTTACTATCTGGCCCTTTACAGAAAAAAGTTTGGTGACCCGTGGTGTGGGGACCAGACTGAAAAGATGGTGATGCTAGGTGAAGTGCAAGCATCCAGGAGGTATGAATATAATAAGGCTTCTTATACTGGGGTGTATAAAGAAGGAGAGCTAAGAGTGAGAAATGTCCATGAGGCACATTCTGCCCCAGTCTTAAAACTTCCTGCTAGTTTGACCTACCTATTCTAGAAGGCCATGCTAGTTCCCATGGTGCCTACTGCCCAGGCCCCTCATTGCTTCCTGGCTTCCCCTCACTTCATTCTAGTCCTGCCCCAGAGACTCACAACTCTCCCTTCTTTCTTACCCTTCCAAGCTAAGCAGTGCTCTGTTCATAGTTTTTCTAAATATTGTAGGTTTCATCTCTCGCTTGGATTTTGAGAAAAGCCTTTCCACCGATCTCCTTTCTTTCTCTAGCCTGCTTTCAATGTACCAATCAGAGTTGATGTCTTAAAACCCTAAGAGTATTATGGGCATGTCTTGTCTCACTGTGCTTCATAGATACTATGTTTTTGCAACCCTGCATCAAGCAAGGCTATCGGCACCTTTTGCCAACCGCATTTGCTCACTTTGTGTCTCTGTGCCCCACGTTGGTACTTCTTGCAATACTTCAACATTTTCTTTATTGTTATTTTTGTTATGGTCATCAGTGACTATGACTTGCTGAAAGCTCAGATGATGGTTAGCATTTTCAGCAGTATTTTCAATTAAGGTACGTCCATTGTTATTTCAGACATAATGCTACTGTACATTTAAGAGACATAACTTGTGTGTGCCCTGGGAAACCAAAAAATTCATTTAGCTCACTTTATTGTGACATTCACTTCATTGTAGTGGTTTGGATCCAAGCCTGCAATATCTCTGAGGTATACCTGTATTACAATGCCCCCTGGGCTTAAAACAAAACCCTGCATTGGCTCTCTATTGTCTCCAGAATAAAATCCATTCCCTCACTGTGAACATAAGAATTCATACTCTGTCCGCTGGCAGTGAAGTATTCTTCCCATACTTTCCTATTTTCCACCACCCACACCATACATCAGCATCCGTGTAACTTCTCATTATTCCCCAAATCTGCCATTCTCTTTGTAATATGATTTTTCACATGCTGTTCCTTCTGCTTTAAATGCTCTTTCCTCCCTTGTCTTCTTGATGCCCATCTACTTATATTTTAAACACCTGCTCAGCTACTGCTGCCTTCATGGCACCATCTCTGAATTTCCCACTCCATTCTCCAGGATGCCACTGCACTTTGCTTATATTTCCCTTAGAGCACATACCATGCTGTATTACTACTGATAGAAAAAAATTTGAGAATTAGTTATCTGCATACACATTTACCTCTCTTCCTAGAATGTGAGCCTCAAGGGAAGAATCAAGATGTATTTGTCTCTAGCCCTAAGTCTACTAAAGTGCTCAGAACACTTAAGCATGCTCTAACTGGCTATCTGAATCAGAGAGGTGGGGAGAGGGCAGGGAGCAGGAGAAAGGGAAGGAGTAAATGGATGGCATCCTTGTTTGCTCCCAACAAAATATGTTCCTTTACATCAGTCCCACCCTTCATCACTATATTTCAGTCTTTCTTTTTAAAGATTTTACTTATTTATTCATGAGAGACACACACACAGAGGCAAAGACATAGGTAGAGGGAGAAGCAGGCTCCCTGTGAGGGGCCCGACGCAAACTCAATCCCAGGACCCTAGGATCATACCCTGAGCCGAAGGCAGATGCTCCACCACTCAGCCCCCAGGCGACACTATATTTCAGTCTTAAACACCTACTAAGTGCCATCGTAAGTCTAAAGATGAAAGAAACAGCCTGTGCCACCAAATGGCTCAGAGCACAGATAAGGAAAAACATGCAAAGACCATAACAATCTTGTTAAAGTTTACTACTCATTTTCTGGTGGTTGGTATTTCAGCAGCAGATATTTCTAAGCCCTTCATCACTTTTTCCTCATATGAATCATTATAGATGACTTGATTTCCTCCATGTTCCACTCAGATTAATTTTCTAACATATTGCACCCATGTTGAAAATGCTCAGGGACTAGAGAATAAAATGCATCTTCCTCACTCAAGAATTCAAGGTTCCTCAGGGCTGCCTGTCACCTGCTTCTCCAACATCATATCCCTTTACTTCCCGGTTCAATGACTCCTCTTCCACCAACTCACAGGCTTTGACCTCCATCTTAGAGGCAAGGGGGAGCAGGTGCCATGATTAGATTAGGATTGTAGAAGTGTCTTTCTGGCAGCACATAAATCTGAAGGGGCAAGTCGGGAGACAGGAGACCCCTCAGGGGGACCAAGCAAGAGGTGCAAGGATCCAGGCTAGTTAAGATATAATCAGAGTTAGATTAAGAAATATTGGAGAGTGACACTGAATGATTTGATGGCCAAAAAATGTGGAAATGAAGAGAAGAGAGAGTGAAATACTATTCAGAAATGCTTAGCCTAGAAAAGTAGAAGGGAACAAATGCTATTTAACGTGGAAAATTTGGGGGATCCCTGGGTGGCGCAGCGGTTTGGTGCCTGCCTTTGGCCCAGGGCGCGATCCTGTAGACCCGGGATCGAATCCCACATCGGGCTCCCGGTGCATGGAGCCTGCTTCTCCCTCTGCCTGTGTCTCTGCCTCTCTCTCTCTCTCTCTCTGTGACTATCATAAATAAATAAAAAAAAAATTAACGTGGAAAATTTGGGAGGAAGAGATTGCTTTGGAATGTCCACGAGGCATCCAGGTAATGATGCCCAAAGAGTGTGCAGTGCAGGTCAGAATGTAACAGAAAGGTCAGAAGCAGCGATGAAGGTGCACAGTTTGCCCTCGTGGTGGTGGGGGGTGAACAGAAGAGGTCACCTGGTATGGCTGAAGGGTAAGAAAAAGAAAAGATGGCCTCAAATTAAATAAAGAGCAGGAGAGGAGATTAGAACCCAGAAAGGGAAGTGATGAGGAGCAGCAGGCAAGCAGGGGGAACAGGTGTGTGATGGTGTGGCTGACTCTACCAGA
The DNA here is from genome assembly GCF_011100685.1 of Canis lupus familiaris. Lineage (NCBI taxonomy): Eukaryota > Metazoa > Chordata > Mammalia > Carnivora > Canidae > Canis > Canis lupus. The sequence goes on along the minus strand of NC_049226.1, from coordinate 52,915,076 downwards.
TGCCCTAAGAGGTCGGAGAAGAGGTCTTGGGTGACATTCTGGAGGGGGACTTCAGCTGAATATTTAGGATAAAAGTTAAACTGCTGGGGGTGAAATACCTCCAGAGATGATTTGGTCTGGAAAAGCTACAATCTCAAGCTTAATGAAAACCATGGTGGGGTGGGGGCGCCTGGGTGGCTCAGTCAATTGAGCTCAGGTCATGATCTCAGGTCATAGGATGGAGCTCTGGGCTCATTGTGGAGTCTACTTGTCCCCCTCCTTCTGCCCCTCTGTGTGTTCTTTCTCTCTCTTAAATAAATCTTTTAAAAAAATCTTTAAAAAAAAGAAAACCATGGGATAAAGTTCACCAGAAAGGGAGAGAACATAAATATAGAAGAAGAAAGTAACTATATGCCTCAGCCTGGTCTTTCTAAAAAGTAAGTCCGTATAAGACCATGCTTTTGTGTGTGTGTGTGAGAAGATTATCAAGACCACAGAAATATACCTGGTTATGAGGCTTAGTAGTAATGGGGAACACAGACACATCTAGGCATGAAAATTCAAATGGAAAAATACATACATAATAAAAATACGTACATTAGAGAGCAGTAGAGGGTACTTACGGTGTGAGAGAATCGCTTGATTCTGCTAATAAAATGTTTGCCATTATCACTTGCCATGCTAATGCCAAATTCAAATATTTCAGGTATTTTAAAACCAAAGCTGAAACTGGATGTGCTTCTTTCTGTCTTTGTGATGTTATGTTCGAAATCTGAGTACGACTCATATGCTGTCAGTGCAAATTTGTATTTGCCTTGGGTCTAAAGGAGGAAAAAAGAGAATGTCTCATTTCATTTGACTCACATCAGTTCAATACAAGTCAACAGATCACCACTGTACTTTTCCTGTGTGTAAGGTTCTCCAACTAGAGGCTCTGGATACAGAAACCTGAAGGCCAACTGGGGCCCCAGCCCTATGGCTCCCAATCCAGTAGGAGAGAGAGATTGTGGGAGATACTCAGAGTGGGTGCTTGATTTGAGTTTCAGCTGGTAGAAATGCAAGAGAACACTCTGGCCTGGGGACTCGGCTTAGGCAAAGTCCATTGGAAAGAAGAAGGACGCATTCTACAAAGTTCAGGGATTCTAGTGTGGTTGACCCAGAAGATGCAACAGTGAGAGGAAGGGACAGGTGTTGTGAGGGTGTGTGCTGGCAAAAAAACGTTGAGGTTTCTGCATTACTAGAGGCTCTGAAATGTGGACTTAATCCAAAGATGAACCAACATAGACATAGCTGAGCCTCCAAAAGATCATTTTGGGATAACACAGAGGTTGCACTGGAAGGAATGGATCTAGGGTCAGAGAGACAGGCCAGTGTGGAGGCTATCAGGGAAGAGCAGCTGATAGTGGACGAGGCCTGGTCAAAGGGGGTGCAGCAGGGATGAAGTGGCATGGAAGGAAAGTGTCTGCCAGAGAACTTAGAAGAGCTGCTTGCTCAAAAATCAGTGTGTATTGTTCTGTGCACAGGGGAGCTGCCAAATGGCCTTGGCGGGATGGCCTTGGAGGGACCAGTCCCCACGGGTCTCCACTCATACACGTCAGCTGCCGGTTGCCTGCAGTTCCCGTAACACTCAGCTGCTGAGGAAGGGAGAAGTGATTCCCAGTGTGGCCTGGGGTAAGGTGGCCTGAAGTGGAACACGTCACCACTGTTTTCCAGTTGAGCAACCTTGGATGACCAATGTAACCTCTGTATGCCTCAATTTCTTCATGTGTAAAACAGAGATGATGATTGTTCCTCCCATTAGGCTTGTTCTGAGGATTGAATCTATGTGGATAAAACACACACAGTGCCTGACTCGACACTCCGAAACCACTGGCTCTGCAGAGGGAAGACCTACGATGTATGTCCTGCCGGGTCAGGGGCTATTTCAACTGCGATGATAAATGGCTGCGCTGAGATCCTCCCTTGAAAGTAGAGACCAAGGAGGGGAATGGCAGTGGGTACTGTAGGGCAGGCTGTGCTCGTCCCTGGGCTTTTTTTTTTTTTTTTTTGCCACTAAGTATGCATGGGGAGAAGAGGAGGAGGAGGAGGCCCAGCATGGAGAAGGATCTTAGCCCAAAGTAAGGCTGGAACTCACATCCTTCCTTTGGATCTCCAGCGTGTATGTGCGTTGTGTGTCCCAAACCCCACTCTCTGTGCATATTGCGTTGAAGTTTGCATGTTCATAGCAACACAGGCTTATATTGACAGAGCCAGTTTGGATTTAAGAGGCTTCGCAGAATGCTGGTTCTAATAGATGGGGACTGGCAGCAACAAGAAAGCGGTTTACATTTCCTGAGGACTCACCATGAAGCCAGGGGTTTGCTGCGTGTGTTACGCATTTTTACACGTGGTCTCACTGATCCTCGCAGAACCCTTCCAACCCTCAATGTAAAGACTGAGAAACTGAGGCTCAGAGCATGTAGGGTTACTCGGGTGCTATCCTGCACAGTCACCCAGTCTGTGAGTCTCTGAATCCGAAGCTCTACTTCTGTCTTCCAGCAGCTCTGATGCTGTTGCTCAAATAATTCTGCTGCTGCAACTCTTGCTGTTACTGTACGTGGCACGCCGGCCTCACCACTCTGCCCAGAGGAAGGAACTGTCCATTTTACATATAAAGGATGGAAGCTCAAGGAGAAGTGATACATCCACGCTCACCAGCTAGCAGGCCGCGGGGCAGAGCCTCGACTCCCGGCCAGCTGGCTCCTTAGAACACGCTCCTTCCCTTGCCCCGGCAGTGGCCTCCTGGCCGTCACATACCTGTGGGGTGTAGCTTTCCACATTGTAGGGCTTCCTGAATCTCGTGTTCAGTATGTAATGGGGGGAGCATCCTCCGGCGTAATACCTGTGATCGAGTACTGGGCCCTCAAAACTGTTGGTGAACAGATTTACCCTGCAGGGAAGGCATGGAGAGGGGGGAGAGGTTAGGGTCATCGGTTTATGTAATCTTGACTGGTAGACCCTCATGATGAAACCAAATCTCCTCGGTGGAGGAGATCTGTCTCCTATACCTTCAAGATATTTGTCTCCTATACATTCAAGGTCCCCAGTATCTGGTCCAAACCAGCTTTCCAGCTTCACCTCTGGCCCTTCCCGACCACGATCACATACCCTAGTCCCAGCCATTTGGAGATGCTTAATCTTCCACCAGTGTGCTCTGCTCCTTCTCTTTTGCAGAAGTGCTGTTCCCTGTACCCAGAACACCTTTGCAGCCACTCACTGTTTTATCTCTTTCTTGTCTTGAAAGATTGAGCTCTGTTGTTGCCTTGGACGTCCAACACTTGCTGTGCTTGCCCCCTCAAGGAGTTATCACTCTGTACTTTACCATTAGCTTAGGAGAATGGCTTAACAAAATAGCTAAGAACATGAACTCCGGGGCCAGACACCTGGAGTCAAATCCCTGTTCTGCCATTTACTAGTAATGTGACCTCGGGCAAACCAGCTAGCCTCTCTGTACCTCGGTCTCGTCATCTGTAAAATGGGCACGAGGACAATTCCTGCTTCATGGTGTGAGGATTACATACACCCACTGTGTTCAAAAACTGCTTGGTCTATGATAAATGTTTGGTATTATTTGTCCCACTAGACTGTGTGCCCTCGAGGGTGGTGGTTTCCTTCTTCAATCCTCCATGATCTCCATCACAAGACACTGAATGATTATCATTTACCTAGGAGCTAACTGGAACCAGACCAGCAGTGGGTGGCTCTTTGTACGGATCACCATATATAGTGTCCCGCCAAGCCCCGGGCAGCAGATATCATCATGTCTATCTAGAATGGATGAAAATCCAGGCTGTAGCTTTATTTCTCACTGCCTCCCGAGGCAGGCCTCCATCCTGCCCAGCTATGACTGCTACTGAAAGCTCTTTTTTTGTGTGGTTGGAAGGAGTTCTGTGTTCCCTCAGCTTCTGCACACTGGCCTCAGTTCTGTTCCTAACAGAATCATCTCAGGCTCTCTTCCCTGTGACAGAGTTTCATGCATCATAACAATGTCTATACATTTATTTTTATGAACCAGTACAATGATGTGCTTACTTTGTGGAGGCAGCTGTTGTAATCGACTTACAAATATTGGCTCATTTAATCCTTATAAGGATTAATCGTTAAGACATATCGATTATAAAAAAAAAGACATATCGATTATGATGATGGTGCTTATTTCACAGAGGAGGAGGGTAAGGTACAGAGGGTAACTGACCTGCCCAATGTCTTACTGCCAGTCTGCATCCTCCCCACCACATAAGCTGCCTCTCTTTGCTTGTCTGCTACAACCACAGTAGCTTATTTGATCCTTATAGAACTTGAGGGAAGGATATTATCGACTTCCTTCTACAGATGACAAAACTGAAGCCCCGCCTACAAACGTGCCTCCCGCAAGGTCCCAGGGCCAGTGCAAGCTGTCCTTCCATCTCCTCCTACGTGATCCAGTCTGGCTGACTTGGAATATCCACTCTGTTGACCTCTTAGTCATGTGAACCTAGGAACTCTCTTAACTTTTCTAGGCCTCAGTTTCCTTATTGAGGAGGTGGAGATTATAGTCACTGGTTTAGAAGTGGTCCTGAAAGCAGGTCTTCCCCATATGAGGAGTATCTCTCTCTCTGATGACAACCTTTAAGGAGTGAGATTTGATTTATGTTTAGGAAGAAAGTGAATTCCACTCAGGGTTACTGTTCTCCCCATACTGCATCATATACGATGACTTCTAGTACATGTGAGGGGAGGCTCTCACCCTTCCTCTTGGAAACTAAGAAGCTGCAGAATGTGGCAGGAAATCAGGGAAAACACCAGGCTAGCTTGGTCCCTTTTGATCTCACTCCTCTGATCTCTCTAGAGGATTAGAGCAACTCAGAGATCCCCAGAAGCTTGAAATACAGACTGCAGACCCATCTTGGAAATCCATTTCTTCACTAACAACTTAGGAGGCCTAACCTCTGGGCCAGGCCCTATGCTGGGGCCTAGATATACAGAAGCAGATTAAAACCTCCCCTGAAAGCTGTCAATAGGATTTGGAGGTGATGCTTAGAAAGCACCTAACACAGTCACATAACAGGTGTTAAATAAACATTCTCCCCCGCCCAGCCCCAGGGTGAAGCCTGGATGGTCTCCACACAGCTCTGTCCCTAGTGTTCCTAGCCCAGCCCTCTGTGTGGCCTGTACCTCTCCTCAAGGCATGTCCCTGGAGCTCCCTGGAGCCTTCTTCAGAGAGCGGCTACAAGCATCCACTTACACCATAATCTTTTTTCAGAAAGGTAGAAAGGAGCAACTCTGCCAAAATCAGCTCCCTTCCTCTCAAGCAGACTGACATTTGATTTTGTGCCTTCCTATCTATACGGCAGAAAGACAGTGACTTACCCACTGGCCAGACGGCCGATTGCCCAGTACTGTTCCATTTCATGCTGACATTTTTTATAAATCCTCCTACAGTTCACTTCATCAGACTGGTCTCCACAGTCATTGTCCCCATTGCAGAGAAGTCTGCGGTTTACACACCTCCCTGTAAGGAGAAAGAGTGTTACCTATAGTCACATGGCTGCCAAGAGGGGAACAAACATGGGATGAGCACCAACTATGGCCAGACATGCTCCTGGGTCTTTCATGCCACTTTGATTAGTCCTCATGTATCAGGGTGGGTCAGTAGGGCATTAACATTCTTCCCCCCAAGAAGCCAGTATTGCATTTCCCAATGCACTTGGAGGGGAGATTATTAAGGATGGGGAAAGGGAAAGTGTGTGGGCAGGATCAAAGTGGCCAGACAGGAGGGAAGTCTAGACTTCTCTCCCTGAGGCTGGCTAGGGTCCTGCAGGGTCCTGCACAGTGCTACCTGTGTGACCTTCCACAGGTTACCTGACCTCCCTGCCTCAGTTTGCTCATTTGTAAAATAGGGAGGTCATCCATTCTTAACCGCCCCCCCTTGTTGGGGGGTTTAAATGAATAAATGGAATGGTAGTGGCTCATGGTAAGTGCTAGATAAGAGTCATTCCTCTAATTACTGTTTGGGTAGGCCAAATGCCCATGGCTGGTAAATATTTGCAACAGGATTGGAAACTATGGATTTCTAATCACAAATTCTTCCCACTGAGCAACACCAACTTCAACACCATAGCCATTTAGATTATTTTTAAGCTTTAAAAGTATTTGGACTATATATTCAAGATTTGCAGCACTTTTGCTTCCTTTAAATGTCTTACCCCCCTGACTTGACTCCCTTTCTTATTTACATATTCTTGGGGGATAAAGCCTGTAAGACAGGTGACCCTGTTTCTTTAGGTGTGTCTGATCATTTATAACCAATATTAATAGTAGAAGAATATCAATCTGGTCTTCAAACATTTCTTACAAGGCACTTAAACTAAAGCCTGCCTGAATAACCATTATGACTCTGGTCAGAATCATGGAACACTGGCCATAATGAGTCCATGGACACACCGTAAAAGTCTTTCAGATTTATTACATAGAATCCTGCATTTGCAATAAGCCCTAGAAATTCCTCTAAAAATCTCTAACTCTTTCCTGAAAAATCCTGAAGCACAGTCCACATGAGTAAAGTGACTGTAGAGAGTTGCAACAACCATCTAGATAGTTTGGGTCAAAATACTCGGAGTTCTGTGGCAGACTTTGAGAAATAGGCACAGGTTTGCTTGAATTCATAAGATGAATGAGTTGGAAAGACAAGTGTTGACTTAGTTCTGCAGCAGATGATTATTTATTTCCTTCCCTCTGTCCATCCATCTGTCCTTTTTCTCCTTTACTTCCTTTAACCAAAAATTTTACTGACTATATCACATATTAGGGGCCATGCTATACTTGGTTATGCAGAAATGCAAAAGTCAAGAACTATCTCTGCAAAAACTGTTCAGAGATAAATGATCTAACCACCTGTGTAACCATTGTAGGTACTGAGCCCCAAGCTGTACTGAGCCCCAAGCCTCTGAGAGAGGCAGCGCTGCAAAGAATATTCATATCCATTGTGCCACTTAATGCTTAGAGCACGCTTGTAAAGTACTAACATCACTTTCAATTTTGTTGAGAGGACCAACATGCAGAAAGATTAAGTGACTTCTCCTAGGTCACAAAGTCAAAATGAGACTTGACTCAGGATTCCTGATTCCAGCACACGTTCTTTTGGTGTCCTTCACGTCAGTGAATGTAATTTGCATCCCAAATTTCTCGCCGCAGCTCTTCTACTTACCTGCTGTATGATGTTGGGCAAGTAACTTCCCCAAGTCTCAATTTCTTCATTCATTCAGTGGAGATAATATTAACACCTACTCTATAGGGCTGTTTTTGTGAAATAATACATGTAAAGAGAGATCAAGGAGGACAAGGAGGCCTCCCAGCCTGACATATGACCCTGACCTTGAGCACTAAGCTATGGCCAGTCCCCCCCATCATTAGGTCTCATCACTTCATTTGCTAGATTTCCCCTCCCACTCCTGCATCCCTTTATACCTGTCTGTGCACACACAAAGCCTTCACATCGCACTTGGCTTCTGCATGGTCTGCTGGTAACACAGTCTTCAACTTCCTTGTCAGAGAAGTTACACGGTTCCCCATAGAACTGAGAGGGCCGGAGCAAGGAGGCATGTCTGTACTATGGCAGAGAGGAGCAAGGTGAACCAGGGGCAGAGCCTCGGGGACCTCAGGAACTGAGGGGTACACTCCGGGGTCCATGTTGCAATTGGCTGTTGGCTTGCCTGTTTGAACTAGACTGTGAGCTCTCTGAGGGCAGAGACCTTGCCTTTGATCTCTGCAGCTCCAGTGATCAATAAAGATTTGCTGAATGGGAGAAAAACCCTGGCTTCAGAGTCAAAGGGTGAGTAGACCAGTTCAATAGGGTGAGTAGACATAGCCAGTTCAATAATACAAAACCACAATCTCTCAGCTTGATTACTCCAGTGGGTTGATTCAAGTGGGTTCTTGTTTACTTAGTATCTTATAAATGAAAAAGCAGGGGCACCTGACTCTGATACTTTGTAGTTATGTGATGTTGGCAAGTTACTTAGCCTCTGTGATCTCATTTTGTTAAATCTATAGAGTAGGGGCAATGAATTACCTAAACACACAGTTATCGAGTTTCAATTACATATATGATTTATATGTGAAATCAAATTATGTTGTCTGGTACGTAGCTGGCACACAATTTCTTATACTTATTTTTCTTTATTATTATTAATAATTTTTAGCAGTCAATATTTCTCTAACTTCCTGTTTGTTTATTCCAAAAATACTGAATTTCTAGAACATTAATTGAGCCACCCAATGTTGAAAAGGTAGGTGTTTATGCTTGTTTGTATTTTCTTTTTTACTGAAGTACAGTTGACAATGTTACATTAGTTTCAAGTGCATAACACAGTAATTCCACAACTCTATACATTACATCATGCTCACCACAAGTGTAACTACCATCTGTCACCATGCAACGCTATTATAATATCCTTGATTATATTGCCTATGTTGTACCTTTCACCCTGGGACCTGTTCATTCCGTAACTGCTTATTTATTTGGTTTTAATCATGGTCCTGGCCTCTAGCATGCTCTCAAAGAGGTTGTCACAGATGGTGGTGGTGGTGATGGTAAGCACCAGCCAGTGACAACACAGTGTGATAAGGAAAGACAGACTGCTCCTTAAACTGTTAGGGGCATCCCTGATGCAAACTCAGAGATGCAAAGAGAGTAGAGATATCAGGCAAACAGGAAGAGGTGGCATGAGGAGGGTAGAGAAGAATAATCTGGATGGAGAAAACTGCTATACCAAACCTGAGAGACTAGAGTGTGCCTTGTTTCAGAATGCAAAAAGAAATTACTCATGGCTGGAGAGAAGGGTACAAGAGGGCAGATGGCCACGGGTGGAGGGAGATATAGCCAGGGACAGGTAACGCGGGGTCTCCCAGACCTCAGTTAGGTTAGGTTCAGCATTTTACTATGAGGCAATGAGAAATAATTCCCAGGAGAAAGTAATCAGAGTTGGTGGCTTCCAAATCTTAGTTGTAGGTAAGAATCTGGTGCAACAAAAGGATACAAACCAAGGTAGCAGCCCCTTTGAAGAATGCCATGGTAACCAACCATGTTGTTAGCTAACCATGTTGGATAGTGTCTGGAAATCCTGCCCCACCCCCAAATACAGACAACCATTCACCCATGCTCTTTTGCACTTCCAGAGGGTCTTTCTTCTTGGAAGGCTGAGACTGGCAGGACAGAGATGAGGTCTGCAAAGAATATGCTAGATGACCAGCCCCAGGCTCCAAAGACAAAATGGGTTTGAGGAACGTGGAAATGATGAAAAGAGACATCTCGAAATGCCAGTAGGAAGGTTTTGATACTCCCAGCCAGTGACCCTGCAGAGAGTGATGATGTCCACTGAGGGCAAGCGCGTAACAAGCTCCGAGTGAAGAGCTCTGGCTGGCTGGCTGGCTGGCTGACTCGCACTGAGTCTTCCTGGTTTATGGGGCAGATGAAGCAATTATACAGATAATTGGATTCGATGTTGATAACTTCAGCAATAAAGCTCACTTTGGGAATGGAATGATCCAGCTTGAATCTTCACAAAGCTCCAGTTAACTGTCCTGGGCTCACTTTCACAACCTCATTAGGGTCTTAGCCCATGGATGCTTTGATGTCCTGAGGAGTTGGGGAAATGGCGATTGTTCTCTCTTCTCTGACACACCTGCTCTGCCCACAGCTGGGATCCTGGGTCAGCTCTCTTAGGACAAGGGAACCTGAATAACAAATACTGCAAAGACCACGTGGTTTATTTGTTGTTGTGAGGTTGTTTTATGGGAAAACACCATGCAAGAAGCCAGAAGGCTGAGTTCAAGGCCTGTTATTTGCTACCAGGTGAATGTGACAAACCACCCGTTCTGAGTCTGTTTTACTCATCTGCCTCACGGAAAGTGTCACAACTGTCTTCCCTTTCTTACAGAGGTGTCATAAAATATCATGAAATCAAACAATATACATTTATGGAGCACCCATTATGTTCCAGAAATTTAACTGCACCGAATTCTATACAGAACTGAATAAACCTTCAACAGCTCACCATTTAACATAAAGGTAAACAATTAAGGGAAAGTAAGTGACAGGAAGAATACAGAGCTATTACAGCTCAGAGATGGCCTATCTAACTGAGCATATGGCTGAGAAGTCAAGGAGAGGCTCAGAGAGGTGGCTTATAAGAATTTCAAATCATGAGTATGTGTTAGCCAGTGATGGACATGGGGAAGGTCACTCCAGCCTGAGGAAACAGCATGAATAAAGGCAGAGAGGGCATGAGAAGTGGTCAGAGAGAGTCAAGTGTTCTGTGTGCTGGAGCAGGGGACGTTTTATGGAGATGTCATCCAGGTCTATGTTCTGGAGGCCATGAATGTCATGAGTCTGGATTTGAGCCTAAGGGCCATGTGTAGACTTCAAATGGTTTCAAGCTGGGAAAAGACAGGCCAGACTTGCATTTTTGATAGCTCCTCTGGTTGCACAATGAAGATGCATTGAGATAGCAAAGTTGGAGGCAGTAAGTCAGAGAAGGAAGCTGTTAACAAGAGCCAGGAGAGATATGCTAGGAAAATAACTGGAAGGTCGAAGAAAGGATCTACTACTTGGAAGCACAGAGGAACAGAATTCATGAATTAAATAAGCCAATATTTATCGAGGTCCTACCATGTGCCAGTCACTGTCAGCACTGCCCCAGCCAATCTCGCTGAGAGCTAGGGCTTCTTGAAGCTTACAGCTCCCCCCAGGCCAGAGTACTTACCCTTTTCTTCTGACAGGGATCACACATGGTCCAGGAGGACCAGCTGGACAGTTCACAATCAATAGGCATCAGCGTGACATCCACACTCCGTGTTTGTCTGCTCTTGGCAAGGCTCTCATTGACTGCGTTTGACTCAAGAGATTGTGGCCTTTCACTTCTACAGGATCATCATGAGAAAACACAGTCAAGTGTCAGAAGGGAATTAAGTATACATGCAACCATCCCTCCCACCCACTCAGTAAATATATATTTGCTCAATTATGTGAGGCTAGTAGTTTATAATTCAAGTATAGGTTAAGTCATCCAGCAAACAGTTACTGAACAGTCCTAAGTGCTTTACATTTTGGCTAGCTATGGTTGAAAGAGTACTGAGCTCAGAGCAGAAGATCAGCAGTTGGGGGATCTTGGGGTGCTTTTTCTACCTGTGTGAGTTCCACTTTTTCTCATCTATATAACGGGAGAACTATAGATATCCCACAAGGTTTTTTCTATGATTAACTAAGAAAGCACATATGAAAGCACTTTATAAACTCTAAACTGCTATAGATATGCAGGTAATACAACCACAGCTGGATAGAGGACTTTAAGCAAATCCCCCCTCTCTGCGGGTCTTGTGTTATGCTGTAGGAAAGGAGAGGTTTGAACTAGATGGTATTTTGTTTTTTGTTTTGTTTTTTTATTTTTATTTTTTGAAGGGGAGAGGGGCAGAGGGAGACAGAGAGAGCGACTCTTAAGCAGGCTCCATGCCCAGTACAGAGTCCAATGCCAGGCTTGATCCCACTACCCGGAGATCATGACCTGAGCCCAAATCAAGAGTTGGATGCATATCAACTGCGCCATCCAGACACCCCTGGACTAGATGGTCTTTAAGGCACCCTATCATGTTAAGAGTCCATGAAACATTGGCTGAGAACAAACAACATTCAGGGTACTGAGCTACAGGGACACAGGCACATAGAGAACACAGGCTCTGCCTTCTGGAACTCTCAGTTTGTTTTAGAATGGGAAAAGAGAACCAGATCTCCTATCTTAGCTCTTTGGGACTTTATCCATTAGGCAAAGTTTTTAAGCATGCAGGCCCCATGGCCAGAGCTTTGCTTTTTAGGGGCTACAGTATGGAGCCTGGGCAGGGGTGGGGAAAGCCTGGACGTGGGACAAGCAGGTAAGAGCCTCTTGGCAGTAGCACCAACGAGTGATGCGAGCTTGAACCATGGCAGCGTCTGGGGGAGAGCACTTGGGGAGGACAGGTATATGAGGCACTGCGCAGGTGGAATAGGAAGGCATTAGAGAGGAAGGGGTTCGAGCCGATGCTTGTTTCCTGTTTAGGAGCAAAAGGGCTTGTCGGGGAAGATGTGGTTGGGACATGCTGAGTTCCAGGTGCTCATGGAACACCTGTATAGAGTATTCAGCAATTGGTTCCTACGTGGGGTTCACACTCAGAAGAGAGATTTTCACAAGAGATATGGATCTGATCGTGCAAAGCTATGGAAGAAGATGAGACTGTTCTTGAGAGGAGACAAAGGCCAAGGGTAAGTCCTTGCGGAACATCACTACCACCCGCAGACCAAGAAAGGTTGGTGCCCTGCCAGTCCTGAGCACAGGCAGCAGAGGGCAGTGGGTGGGGGCATAGGTGAGGCCAGGGTGGGTGGTGGGGAGACAGGCAGTGTCACATCTGCGGAGCAGTCAAGTGATGTGAGACCTGAAATACGCCCAGAAAGTAAGGGAACCCTTTTTGTTGAGTTCCTGGCACTCAGTGGGTCATTCCGTAGAATGAATAAATGAACGTGTCACTGAATCTGTCTAGGCCTCCAGTTTCCCTACGTGTAACATGATGGGTGTATTATTAAGATTTTGCTTTTCTTCCATCGGAGAGCATATAACACTGTAAGATCTTTGTCATCTGTGTTCCTTTCCAAGACACGAGAGATGAGAAAGGAAACAGATTTGCTGAGCACCCAGGACGTGTCAAGACGCGAGCACGGAGTTTGACCTGTGCTATCTCACGGAGTCCCCACAGCAATGTGAGAAGACACTGCCGCTTGGATAGATGAGGGAAATGCCTGAGAGTCATACAGCTGGTTCGCGGTGGTCTGAGGGTCTTAGCTGAGGTCTGTTGGACTCTAGAACCTCTGCAACCGTTTCCCCAAACCGGGAACCAGGCCAGCATCCACTCTACCGGTGCCCTCCTTCTCCGTGCAACGCTTCTTCCCTCCTTGCGTCCAAGATTGAGTCATTAGGGAGAGCATCACAGAGCTTCCACTGACTCAAATACATAGTACATCACTCCAGACAAGGTCATTAACAATACATTCTCACTTGGCAAAAGTCCTAAAAAGAGTATAATATTAACTACAGTGAAATCCATCTCCACAACCGCCCCAGAGACCAGCAAAAATCAATTGCCTAGTAAAGTTGGATCTTTAACGAAAGGTCAAAGACTCTCCTGGAAACCACAGGTGGATGCTTTAAAATGGTTACTTGAGGCAGGATGCTGCACACCAGTGGGGGGGCTCAGAATGTGCTCTTATCTACTAATTTGCCCAGGTTTGACAAAACAATACTGTCTGTGATTCGGCTTCTCCTAAGTATATATTTGACAGCTCGGCAGGGTACCTTCTTCCTGTTTCAACTCAGAAACAGTTACATTGTGTTTTCAGCAATGATCAACCCAATTCTGGGCCACAATTGAGACGGGGTGGATAAGTAACAGGAGTGCACACACACACACACACACACACACACACTATTCAGAGTCACAATTATTTTCCTCTCTAAGATTTGAAAGCCTGTTAATAGGCAAGATGATCATTTACAGAAGGAACTTGGTAAAAAGTAGTTAGAGCCACCGGATGTCTCATTTTTGTGCCCCATTTTCATTATGGAGGTGGCAATATAATGAAGTAATCAGCTGCGTAAATAGTATGTTTGTAAATTACAGCAGTTGGGATGTGTGTGGTTTATTAGCCCTACAAAACGCAAATCTGAAAGAAAGGCTGACACTAAGTCGCATCTTTAAATCCTGGCCTCTGTGTAGGGATATAGCTAACGGCTCTCACACCTATGGATTTTTACAGAAATAAACTAGATGGACTTTTGACTCGCTGAATTGACTCTGTCACTCAAAACCCTCTGTATGGGGGATGCCTGGGTGGCTCAACGGTTCAGAGCCTGCCTTCGGCCCAGGGTATGATCCTGGAGTCCTGGGATCGAGTCCCACATCGGGCTCCCTGCATGGAGCCTGCTTCTCCCTCTGCCTGTGTCTCTGCCTCTCTCTCTCTCTGTCTCTCATGAATAAATAAATAAAATCTTTTTTAAAAAAAATCCTCTGTATGTTTTTAATGTTGAAAACTTAAACATGCCCAGAGAAGTACAGAAAATAAAGTAATAAACACTCATGTACTCACAACACAGGATTGGCAATTATTAACATTTTGGTATATTTCCTTCAAGTCTCTCTCATTCATTCATTCATTCATTCATTCATTCATTATTGGAGAGAGAAAGAGAGAGCATGAGCAGAGGAGTGGCAGAGGGAGAGGGAAAGGGAAAATCCTGAGCAGACTCTGATGAGCTGAGCCCAATGTGAGGGCTCCATCCCACAACCCTGAGATCATGACCTGAGCCAAAATCAAGAGTTGGATGCTTAACCAACTGAGCCACCCAGGTGCCTCTAGTCTTTCTTTTTTTAAATAAAAATGAATAACCCTATACATTTCTCATCTGCGTGTGATACCAGTTCCAGTTCCATTTCCTTCTCCTCCTTTTCATAGGGAACTATTGTTAGGAATTTACACATATCCTTGAATCCTTTAAATATTTTTATGTATCTATCCATATGTGTGACATAGAACACTGTTTTTGTATGCTTTACTCTTACTGTACATCTCATTGTGTAAATTGCTTTTGTCAATCTCTATGTCTGAGCCCAATGCTCGTTTGTTCATAAAGAGATCTTTACCTAGATATCCCATCAGAGGACATAAATTGCATTCGATTTATTCTTTTTCTTTTTTGAAGGACATTTACATATTCCCACTGTTTTTCCATTGCAAATAATACTACAATAAACACCCTGCTACAGGTTCTTGGAACATATCTCTCTACATAAGGAATGGCAGGGATGTGCCTTTCCTCGAGGTGTGTGGAAAGCTACTGCCAACATCAGGACATATTTCACTGGGTCCCTGTCTCTTACTCTCTTTCTAACAGGAGTTTCTGATCAAAATAAAGATGGATCCACCGAGTAAGGCAGGATTAGGTCAGCAGTAAATTGCAAGCCATCAGCTTATATAGATGCGGTATGTCAATATATTTTGGCTTTCTGTAGAAATGTCCTGACACAACAACTTTCTTGTCACACACAATTTGTTAGGCAGCTGCATCCCCTCTGCAACCAGCATCCTTTCTCTTTGCTAGAAGGGGCAGCCTCTGGGTGGCAGATTTTCAATTTCTTCCTTTCTCTGTCAGTTGCCATTGTAGGCGTGAAATTTAAAGCAACCTTTCAAGGCAACAAATGTGTGGCCCAGGGACAGAGAAGGGGCATGGAGGTCCAGTAGGTCAGATACACAACGAGAGGGGATAATGCACTTGAGAGGTAGAATGGTGCAGGGTTACACAGGAGCTCTGGAACCAGAAAAAGTCTTGGATCTGAATCCATATTCTGTTACATATGAAGTAAGTAGCCTTGTGACAATGACATTATCTCTCAATCTTAGTTTCTTTTCCTCTCGGTTACACTGTAAACAACAGCACGTACCCCAGATAACCGTGAGGGATGAGAGCTCATGTAGCTCAGTGCCTGGCACAGAGTGGCAATAAATAAGCCACCGGTCTGGTGACAGTGTGATGAGTTCATCTGGCTTGATTATAAGAAGAACTCAAGACAAGAAACCTGTTCTCAGCTAACAGGAGGGAGGTCTCAGCTTCTCCTGTTTCAGAACTGAAGCCTGTTCTTCCACGCTTGACATAGAATTCAAATACCTGCTGCTTGCAGGGCTGCCCGGTGGAAATCATGGGGAGGGGCCGAGCACCACACCTGGTTTGAGACTGACAGAGAGTGAGTGAATCTCCTCCTCTCTTTGAGGATCATTTTGCTACTCTACACCGTGTAAGTATGAGATTAATATCCACCTCTGGACATGGCTGGAGGGTTGAACAGGGCCTCTACTTACCCTCTCCTACCTCCGCTTCCTACGTCAGAGTGAACCTTCTAATGTATAAATATGATCATGTTGCTCCTTGGCTTAGAACTCTTCAATGGCTCCCTATTGCCTGGGAGGGTAAGAGTCAAGCTCCTTAGCCAGCACCCTAGTGTTCTTGGTCCTCTCTGCTCTGACCCTGCTCACTCCCACTTTGGTGGCACTCCACTGTGGCCTGTGCTCAAGGCCTCCTGAAATAGATTTGAAGCTTCAGGGACACACCAGGTTTGTCCTACTTCCATGTCTTTGTCTGTGGTGCTTCCTCTGCCTGGAGCTCCCTCCACTGCCTTGGCCGTTTGACAACACCTATTCATATATAAAGATTCAGTGCGAGTACCCTGTCTTCTAGAAGCCTTCCCACATACCCTGCATGCCCAGTAGAGCTGGTCACTCCCTCTCTTGGTTCCCACCTGTCCCTGTATCTTCTCTTGCAGCAGTACACATAGAGTGTGCTCACGTGCTGGCTTTCTCCATGAGAACACAAGCTCTCTGTGGCTTACTCATCTCTGTATCATGCAGGGGTCACTACTGTGGGCAGGGTTGCTATGAGCCCCTTCAAACCTCCATTCCAGACACATTTCCTCGGGTCCATAACCCTTCTCTGTGTATACAGAGTGTGTGCACCTAAGGAAGGCCTTGGTAACCTTGGTTCTTCTTGGGGCCAAGTTGAGATTCTTGACAATCATAATAGTTACTATTTGTTGAGTGCGCAATGCGTAGTGAGCACTCACCGTCCTGGTCTTAGGGACAGTGCCCAGTGGCAGCTGAGTGCTAAACAGAGCTGAGACCAAGGCATGTGTCCAATGGGTACTGGTGCTCCTCACGGTAAGTGGGAGGTTGTGCTCAGGAAACATTTATGGAATGAACAAAAGGAATAGCACTAACAGTCCTTCCTCCCAGAGGGTTGCTCACAAGGTGGCCTGGGACACCTGAGTGCTTCAGCATTCATGGTAGGGACTTTTCATGTAGAGAGGATGCCCCAATTGCCAAGTCACTGGCACTTGTCTCACTGAAGCTCAAGTTTGAGCTTTCACTCAGATAATTTCTTTAGCCTGTTTTATATCCTGTTAACAAAATGATGAAATAAATCAATTAGCATTTATCTGCTGAGAACATATGGAGTGTGTGTGTATGTGTGTATGAGAGAGAGCGAGAGAGAGAGAGAGAGAGAGAGAGAGAGAACGCCAGTGGGTGAGCAAGAGCACCTGAGAACCCAAAGAGTTTGGGTTGATGAGCAGATAGAGTGAGTCCCTCCCATAAATTAAAATCATTGATGTGAATTGGCTCTTTTTTCCATACACAACAAACCTTCTTTTGCATAAAGAATCACACCGGGGCTTTGTTCAGAACACAGAACAAGTATCCTATTCTTCTCAGCGTGACAAAATACATTCAAACATGTCAGTTTCTTCTGGGCACTTTTGTTGAAGTCAGATGCTTGGTTCCACAATAATTTCAAGGGAGTTGTTGATATTTTATCAAATGCATGCAAACTGCTTCAAGAGATGTTCCTTATTCAATAGGCACTCAACAAAGAGGCGGTCAGCACTCTGTGGCTTTATACTCCCTGTCACATGATTGACTGGGGAATCATGTGTGACCGTCACTTACCTGGAGCCAGGTAAACTGAGGCAGCCCAGAGCAGCACAGAGAAGAATCAGCTCTGCCAGTGCCCTCCACCCCTGCGGCCGAGATGTCTTCATTTTCAGTATGAGACCGAGCTTCTGCCGAGGCTCCTAGGTCCATGAAAGGTCCACGCAGGGAGCACTGCTGTCAGCTTCTGTCCCCATAGAGCAAACAGGTCAGCAAAGTAAACAAAAAATCAACAGTGACCGGAAACCCCTTAGACTTTGTACAGACAGAAACTTACCTATGACTCTGGACACCAGGGAGAACAATGGAAAGTTCTACACAAGAAAGAGGCAGCCAAAAGGACAAGCTGTTAGTGAGGATGAGGGGCTCGAGGTCCAGACTGCCTGGGTTCAAATCCTTTCTCTGCCACTTGCTCGCTTTGTCACCTTTGGCAAGTTACTTTATTTTATTTTTTTAAAGATTTTATTTATTTATTCATAAGACACGCAGAGAGAGAGAGAGAGGCACAAGCAGAGACAGAAGCAGGCTCCATGCAGGGAGCCTGACATGGGACTCGATCCCGGGTCTCCAGGATCACGCCCTGGGCGGAAGGCAGCACTAAACCTCTGAGCCACCCCAGCTGACCTGGGCAAGTTACTTTACATCGAAGCCTCAGTTTCCTCAAATGCAAAGCGGTGAGGCTTAAGTAGAATAACAGAAGTAAAGTGAGTCGAACGGGCCCATGTTAAACACTCAGATATGTGAGCTGTTACTGCGACGTGGAAGGCAGGGTGGGAAGTCCAGCCAAGCTTTGCATTTTGTCTCTTTCTAGCTCTGTGACTTTGAGCAAGTTGACGAGAGGCCGTAGAGCTCTAGAGCCTATCTACCTGAGTTCCAGTTCTCTTGGTATGTTTCACTAGCTGTGTGGCCCACGGCAAATCATTAACCTCTCCGAGCTTGACTTACCCCATCTATAAAACAAGAAGAATAATAGTACCCAACTCACAGGTTGTTGTGAAATTTAAATAAATTTCAATATTTAAAACACTTTGTTTTTTTAATTTTCTTTTTTTTTTTTTTAAAGATTTTATTTATTTACTTGAGAGAGAGAGTGCACAGAGGGAGAGGGAGAAGCAGGCTCCCCACTGAGCAAGGGATCCTGATGCAGGGCTCGATCCCAGGACCCTGGGATCATGATCTGAGCCAAAGGCAGATGCTTAACTGATTGAGCCACCCAGGCGCCCCTAAAACGCTTTGAAGAGTGCCTGGCACATTCTATGTGCTCTCTCTATGAGTAAACTGATCTATTTTTATTGACTCTCTCTGACTCTCTTTCCTCATCTGTAAAATGTGGAGGACCATGCTTACTTGGCAGAGTTGAGAGAGTCAGATGGGATACTAGATATGAAAATGTTTCACAAGTAGGCATTATAAAAATGCTAACTATAAGAGAATAATTATCCAAATATGCGGTGGTGTTCCTATATAACTTACGTCGAACTTCACTGTAGCTAGGGGGAAACAGAGAGCTTCGCTGACCTCTCTGGGAAGTGAAGCAGGTGGCTGGTACTGCTAGATTTCACATGTGTCTCCCACATTTGCTAGTAACCCCCATACAAGCATGAGCGGTAGCAACCTGAAAAGAGTTCCATAAACACCACTGCTCTTCACCTATCACCTCTCCCATGTCACGGGTAGGGGGGACTCACTGTCCTCCCTGTAAGGTTGAACATGGCAAAGGCAGGTGCCATTCATGTATGGTGGACCAACCTGTTTGATTTAAGCCTAGAAGAGAGTTTCACCTTCCACTTTTCATTATTCTGAATAACACACTGATTGCCTGGTCATTTCTCTGTGGCCTCCCCCTTAAATGGGATTAAAGAAAAATGTCCCCTAAAGCTCTCTTGCCACGGCTGAATCCAAGCAAAAGTGCACCTCAACACCTCTAGGAACGATTCCCAAAGGACCCGCAAGCCGAAGGAGGATGGGTGTCTTCACCTTTGTGGTTGCAGGGTGGACACTGTGAGCCCCGCCTCTCAGCTGGAGATGGCGCCTGGCCTGCCTGTGGCAAGGAGCCCTGGAGTGGGGTTGGGAGCAGCAGAGCACAAACTCAAGGGCAATGTGCAAACGGCCAAGGCTCCCAAACACAGCTCCCTGAAAACCATCACTGACTGCCCAGAATCAACAAAGTCCAACCTGCACGGACCTGGCATCCGCAGCCCATATGGGGCTTTATAAATGTGGTGGATGACCCTCCCGTTGCTGTTAATATTGCAGGTGTAGACGAGGGGACTCGAGGTGGGGGGAGACAGGAGGGAGCCTGAGGATGGGCTGGGAGAAACTGCATTTGACTTCCTTACACAAGGTACCCAATCTCTCTGTCTTCTAATCTGAAAAATGGAGATGATAATCCATTAATATCTACTTTATGAGGTTTTGAGGTTTGAATGTATAAAATATTAAGGCTTTAACCTACCTCCTGACACAGAGGGGAGTACTCTTGAGTGCCAGCCTGCTCCCTATCCCACCACACCTGCCAGAGGAGCCCAGCTGGGGCTGGGAATGCAGATGAGGAAGATCAGCGAGGGGACAGATGGAAAGCCCCAGAGGGCGGCCATGCCTTCACATTAATTGGGTCCAGAACACAGAACACAAACTCTGCTGTCAGACCCTCCTATGTGCATCCCAGTTATCATTACCCCAAGCACAAGGCACTATCTCACTGTTGTCCCAATGGATGCAGTGACCTGAACTTTGCCACAATTGATTGTGGTAGTTAATCATTTGTAAACAAGCAGAAAATTGCATTTCAAGAAAGATCCATGTCCTCTCCCATGCCTGCCTGCATTTAAGAGAAGCCACATCCTTACAAGATAAGGCTCCCCTTCCACCTCCTCAACCTGCTGGACTCACAGAGAAACTTGCACATTTTAGAGAGCAGTGACTTGAATGACTCATGTGCTCTCTCTTGCCAGATTTTTTTTGTGTGTATGTGGATGCTTTTCCTTTTCCCCAGACTGTGTGCTACTTGGCTAAACAGGACTCATTATTTATGTTTCATACTCATGTCACTTTCTCCAGAAAGCCTTCCAAGTGACTCTCCTGGGGTTCTTTGGTTCCTAGCTGGCTCCAACAGGTCTTCTGGAATTCCCACCTCATGGCGCCCGCTAGTGGTTTCAGGTGCCGCTCACCTGAGATCAGGCCAGGAGGACGGTGCCTTCAGGTTGTGGTGATAAAACATGTTTTTCATGGGCAGGTCTTAGCATTCTAACAGTTTTTCCCATACGTCATCTTGTTTGATTTTGACAATAGGCTAAAAACAAGTGTCACCTTTCATGCCTCTGGGATAGGGTTCCATTACTGATTCCAAGGTAGCAAATCTATGGTCAGATATTTTTTTTTCCCCTGACTCCCAAACTCTTCTGTTTATAATTCCAAGACTTTACCCTCCTCTTAGGAAGTTCCAGGATGGATCTAGGCCCAGCACGATGACCACACCTCACCACTCTCTGGCCGTAGCTCTCTTGTCTCACCAAGAGAAAGCTTTCAAAAATGATGATGTGTCCCCAGCCCTTTAAATTCTATGAAGAAATCCAGTTTCAGGTCTATGGGTCCATTAACAGATCATTGCTTTTTCCCATCTTTGATAACTGATTTTCTATCTTCCATTTCCATAAATCAATTGCACAGATTTTAGGTTTTGTTATGGCATTACTCTACCCCTAGTACCTGTTTTTGTATTAGTTTGCTTTTGCTGCATAACAAATAATCCTAAACTCAGTAGCTTAAAACAATGGTCATTTACTAGCTCAAAATTCTTTGGGTCATCAAGTAGGTCTGGGCTAGGCTGGGTGGTTCTACTGGTCTTGCTGGGTACACTCATGTAACCTCAGCCAGCTGGTGGGTTGGCAGGGGGCTGGCTGATACAGGATGGCCTTACCTGCTTGAGGATTCACTCTGTCTGTTTACTGGTGCTGGCTGTTGACTGAAGCTATGGGATCTATGGGCCACAGATACGTCTCCAAATAGACTAACTCAGGCTTCTTCATGGTGATCTCATGGTTCCAAAGGACAGCAAGAAAGGATAGGCTCCAAGGCACAGTGCTTTTAAGCTTCTGCTTGAATTGTTTCTTAATGTCCCACTCACCAAAGCAATGGCCAAATCCACATTCAAGAGAGAGAGACACAGATCATACCTGTTGACAGGAGGAAAGGTAGAGTCACTTTGAAAAGGGATGTGCATCCAAGGTTGGAAGGAATTTGTGGGTATTTTGCGTCTACCACAGACACACACCATTTTCACACTAACGCAGTTAAAAACCACTGTGCCTCCTTTGTTTCTCTCCTCCTTCATCCTTGTGGTTTGGAAGCGTGTGTTGAGATAAGTGTCTTATGGTGGAGGGAGCCTCTAGCTCTGACTCACTGGATGGAGAAGAGCCCCTGCTGGCTCACAGAGAACTTTACGACGGAGAATTAAACTTTTGTTGTATTATGTCATTGACAGCTTGTGGCTTATATGTTACTGCAGCAACAGCTACCCTATTCTGACTGATTATACTCATGTTTCACACAAAATTTGGTGTGTATGTATGCACATTTTTTCTGAGGAAAAAGCCCATAGCTCTCCTCAGATTAAAAAAAAAAAATCTAAGATTCAAAGGGGGTAACAACAAAACAAAACAAAAAGGAAAAATTCTCTCCAGAGACATAACTTTTTCAGCTCACAGAGTTGTGGGTTCCCTCTGGAAGGCAGTGTGGAGTAGTTGGAAGTGTCAGAGGCAGCAGACAGACCTAGATTAGCATTTCATTTCTCCCGTTTATTAGTTTAGATCCTGGACAAATCCCTTAAGCCGTCTGAGCAGTAGTTTCCCTAGTTTAAAATGCAGGCTTGTTGAAATAATGCTTCAATAATCATTTATTGCAAGGCCTACTACATGGCAGGCACAATGCTAGGTGCTTGGGTCTAAAGATGAATATGTAATAAACCTTCCACATAAGAGCTGACAACTTGGTGAGAGAAACAGACACAGTAATACATCAGGGCGCTAGGGCGATGAGTGCAGTGGTAGGTAGCAGAGCCCTGCATGTGTAATCTGGGCACAGCCAAGTGTATGCATTCATGGAAGGGTGACAGTGTGTGCATCTGAGTGTGTGTGTGTGCGTGCATGTGGTCACTGGGAAAGGTTTCTTGGATGTGATGTCTGAACTGGCCCATCAGGGGTGAGGAGGAGGCAGCAAACCAAAGGACCCAAGGGGAGGGCAGGTGCTTTCATAGGGACAGAGGCCAGAAAACTCAAGATACAAGGGTTTGGGGAACCGTAAGCCACTTGGTGTTGTGGGAGCTCAGAGTTCAGCCTCAGTCGTAGGAACTAAAAAAACAGAGGCAGGCAGGAGTCGTATCATGGAGGGCCGGATGGGCGGTGCTGATGGTACAGATTTGTATCCTAAGTGCCAGGGCAGCTACTGGAGGGTTCCGGGATGGGAGGGGAAGGAGACTGCTCTTGCTGCAGTTTGGGAAGGTGAGTGAGAGGGAGAGGCCTGGAGCAGAGAGCCCAGCCGAGAGACAGCCCACTGAGAGAGCTGGAGGCCTGAGCCAGGGCAGTGCCAGCAGAGTTGGAGAGGAGGGCGTGCGCCTACCATCTGCCTTCTGTTGGGGAGAGAAGTAAATAACACACTATTTGTAAAGGGCTTTGTAAAGGATGCTGCTCTGCACGAGGTGGGGTCATTATGACTGAGATTGTGGTTCTGTGTTAAGGAAAGTAAATGAAGGCCCCAGGGCAGAGCTTGGTAGCTGCTCAGAGCAGCCCTGCTCCCACGTCACCCACTTCCTCCTTAGTCACTCACGGTCCTGTGGATTAAAGTGCCCACGCTTATCCCCCTTCATACGACTTCCTCATCTTCCAGGGGAGGGAAGCTTTATCTCATCCTACTGTTTCAGAGTCCTAATCATTTCTGGGATCCCCTGATCGGTCTCCAGGATTTTCACTGCAGGCTTTTCCTTAGGCTTGGGGGCTTGATTTAAAAGAGCCCACGGCAGAATTGTGCGATGACCACATCGCTCCAGGAGGTCATGTGCGCTGGAGCTCCTTCTCCATTGCAGGGTATGGGCACCACTGTGGTTCAAACCTGGACCAGAAAGAAGCGTGAGTGGATTGAGTGGGCAGCGAGGCCTCCAGAGGACTAACTGGGGAAAAATAACCCAAAGGAGAAAAGAAGATGGCTCTATTTCCAATGGGAAGAATAAGAAGGAAAGAAAGATAGCCAGCAAAATGAAGAGTCTCCTCATTTTGTGGCAAAGAGAATAGCCCTCCAGAGATCGCCCCACACCTTCCCTTGCACCCAGCTACCTGCACTTCCTGGCACCCCCACTCCCATGATTTTTCTAGGCCTTGCACCTGAACTTCTCTCTTCCCTGCATCTGCCCTGCTGAATGTGGATGCCAGGGTGACCTTGGAAGCCCGTGTTCACAGGGCAGATGAGCTGGCAGCCTGGGTTCCTGCGTGACTGCGTGGAGCGGAATCCTCCGCACTCGCACTCCCTGCTCATTACAGCATGCCTCCGTAAGGAACGATCCTCCCTTGTGTTCCAGCTGCTGACATTCCAGGGTTTTCCTGTTCCGGTGGCTAACACTACCCAAACGAATACACCAATACATCATCCTCACAATCTCCGTTCCCTACCCCATGGAATCGACAAACATTCACTGGAAGAGTCTCAGGTTCCCAACAGCCATGCAAGTAGCTAATGTTAGGATACAGCAGGCAGTTTGGCGGGGAGTGGGGAGGAGAGCAGAAAGACAGCGTCTCCTTAGCAGAGGAGGCTCACTGTATGTTTCAGGGTTTCGTCTGTCCTTTGTGCTGACAGACATGAGAATTCTGTGTCCTCTATCATGTCCATCTTTCTAGGTGAGGATGGACGTGTATTTCTCCCTGGAGACACGCAGATGCCCTGGTTCTCCTGTTTTGTATGTACATGAATATAGTATATGGTATAGATACAAGCTTCCTCTGGCTTTAAGTGGGGAAGAATAGATACGGGATACTAAGTGCACATCACGCAGCTCGGCAAAACAAGAGAAGTGTACCAAGAACAGCTGAGCAGCACTGATGGTGACGACCAGCACTGTAGAGAGCAGGTAGGCAGAAGGGGCCCACAGAGCTCCAAGGTGAGGGTTGGCCAGCTTGCTGAGAGGTGACTTTGCAGGCTTTGCCTCTGTCATTTGGGATGCAATTGCCAAATACAGTTGGGAGACCAGATTTAGGTGCAATCTGATTTGGTGCTAGTGATCAAGGGCCTGGAGTAGGCTTGTTGCTTGGCTCTCGGTCACTGACCAGAGTGCTGATCAGAGAGGACCACACAGTACGCCTGAGGAGAAGGGGTAAAGAAGAAACAGTAGAAGACAGGTGGGCCATGACTGTAGTGAAAAACATGCTTTTAGTGGGGTCCCCCAAATGGGGAAAACTTTTCAGACATGGACCATGAAGCAGTAGTGTGTTTAGGATTCACATGCTCTCAAGGCAGATGAGTCACACGCCACCCTGTGGTTCTCAATGTCTATATATAATTACCTGTTTAATATTGGAGCACAGTACACTATATTTTCTATTAAACGCTGTTTTGGTTCCCACAGTCTTAGGATATTTTACTGACCTCATTTTGCTCATTAACATCATTGGCATGGGCAAGGAAACATCTTGAGTTCAGCTCAGAGCTGCCCATTTTTGTGATATTAAAGTACAGGCAATTCTTTAAAAATAAAATGTTGAGGGCTCATTTTCTGCGTCAGATACTTCTAGGAATGCTAGTAATGTGTGAGGAGGGGAAATGGGATTCCACCTGGCAAAGTGCCAAGAAACTAATTACCTGGGGGACTTTCAACAACTCGATGGATTATGTAGTTGCATTGATATTGTGGATTAACTGTGGCAAATAAGAAATTTAAGCCACCCTGTTCATCTGTTCATTCACTTACTAGCAGATCAGTTTAAACTCCTCAGCCTGGCAAATGAATGATTTCTAAATCTGTATGCCTCGGCTACTCTGAATGTCACACCAATTCATGTATCCATTCAAATATGTATATATTTCGGTGCCTACTGTGCTATAAAACAGGGTACACAGAGATAAACAGAACTCGTGGCTCCTTGCTCACATGGAGCTTCTGGTTTCATAGAGGAAATAAACACAGGTAATTATGCCTATATCCATAATGATGGCTTGAATATCTTTAAGTAGTAAAATACACTTCCCTGATGACACTGGGGGGCAGGGTGACTGGGGGTGGGGAGGGAACTCTGGGAAATTCCCCTGTGCTTGGAAGCCCCAAAACAACAGGCAAAGTGATTGAATGGTCAGACTTTTGAGCTGCTGATGCTACACAGTAGCACACTGCATTTCTGCTATCTGGTGTTGCCACAAAGAACAATCCCAACACTAGTGGTTTAAAACATCAGTTACTTTACTATTACTTACAATTCTGGAGGTCAAGAATTTGAAGGTGACAAGAATTTGAAGGTGTCCAATGACCACTTGGACACTTGTTGACTCAGCTGGGAAGCTGGACAGGTCTGGCTGGGACAGTGTGACTATGGCCTTGGTCCTCCCCAGGGCCTCTTCCTTCCCAGGTGGCCATTCTGCAAGGCCTCTCCACAGCCTGGCTGGACTTCTTACATGGCAGTTCAGGGCTCTCAAGAGCATAAAAGCAGAAGCTCCCAGACCCTCTTCGGGCTCTAGCCTGAAGCTAGCTATAGTACCACTCCCATCACATTCTACCCACTAAAGTGAGCCATAGGGCCAGCCCAGATTCAGTGTTGGGGGAGCTATACAAGGGTATGAATACAGGGAGGGGTGGTTCATTGGGAACCATCTTTGGAGACCAGCTACTACTATTTAGGAAGTGGCATTGTTTAATGAGGTGGTGGGCTTTTGGGATGCCTGGGTGGCTCATAAGCTTCTGCCTTGGGCTCAGGTCATGATCCTGAGGTCCTGGGATCGAGCCCTGCATTGGAATCCCTGCCCAACAGGAAGTCTATTTCTCCTTCTGTCCCTCTCCCCTCTGTCCTGCCCACTCATGCTCTCTCTCTCTCTCTTTCTCTCACTTGCTCTCTCTCAATAATAAAATCTTTTAAAAAAACATGAAGTGGGCTTTTTTTTTAAACAAAAGTCTTATAATCAGGAATAGACTCTTTCTCCCTAAAAGAGTCTAGAAGCCCCTTTCTTTAACTTCTGCTGCTAAAAAAATGCAGCTCACAGAGATAGGCAGAGCCTTTTGATTAGAGGCTTAGATATACCATTGTAGCACCACCCACAGGGAAATACCACCTCTAGTTTCATTTGGGGTCAGGACTTAGAATGGGCTTTGAGAATTGGCAGGTGTAAAGGCCAAGATATTGCTTCAAAGGTTCAAAGACCCCAACGCATGGAAATGATGCCAATTTTAAGACAAGGCATGAGAGAGAAGAGCAGGGACATTCTGAAGTGGTTCAACGGATTAAAAGCAAACTAAAGCAGGATACCTGGTCCTACCTGGACAGAGCCTGCACCCTTAGCTGAAGAAGATGTCAGTTCTGACATCAGAACCACAGCCTACCATCCCCATCGGTCGTTCTACATGTTTTTGGCTTAACCGTGTGGTAGACAAAGAATGTGACTCTAGGCTCTCCTTCTATAAGAGAACAAGTTCTGCAGCCAGAATGTCTGCCTCTTCTACTCACTGAGTAAGTGGCCTCATGTCAAGTTATGTCACTTTTCTGCTCAGGATTTCCAAGGTGCTTAGTGCAGTGCCATATATAACAGGACTTTGATAAATATTAACTATTAATATCACTATTGCTATTGCTCATATTGTTAATTTCATAATTTCCAACTTCTACATCTTTCCAGCTATATATTTGACTTGGATGGGCTACTATATCTGCCTATTGATGTGAAAATTTTGGCACCCAGAGGAGCAAAAGCAAAATAATAGCCCTGTTTTCACAAGGGGACTATCAATATCTGTCAACATGCAGCCAGTGTGCAACTTTGCAGCATTTACTGAAGAGGAAAACTCTGGCCTCGTGAGCTTGGCTTCCTGCACAGGGTTGATAAACAGCAGAGTTGATGTTAAGGCTGAATCATCTGGGTGTCTAAGTCATACCGACTGATTAACACAAGAAATTTTTTTTTATGTTGGTTTGATGTACACATGAGATATTTTAGAAGTCCTATGTGAATGTAGATAGACGGTTTTGATTATTATTCAAGATACTGCTTTGCAAGTTTCTATGTATCCTAAGTACACAAGTCTATTAGCTCTGGACCCACATTTGAATAACTACATTCATTGAGGTGTGCAATTGCTCCTGTTCAGAGGCTCTCATGACCCTGGCCGTTGACATCACAGTCTCCACCCATAAGCCAGGTATGAGGGCATTCCTCGTCTCCTGAGAGGGGCACCATGAGGCACTGGGATACACAGACTCTGCAGCAGTGCTGCATGGTGCAGAAGTGTGGAGAGGGGGGAGTCTTGGTCAATTCAGGGTGCTATCACTAAGATACCATAGACTGGGTGGCTGATAAAAACCAGGAATTTATTTCTCACAGTTCTGGAGGCTGGAAGTCTGAGGTCAAGTGTTAGCACATTCAGTGTCTGATGAGGGCCCCTTTCCAGGATCAAACACTGCCATATTCTAGCTTTCTGGGTCCTCACATGGTGGAAGGATGAGGGAGCACTCTGGGGTCTCCTTTATAGGGGCACTAATCTCATTCCTGAAGGCTCCACCCTCATGACTTAATCATGCCCCAAAGGCACCAGCTCCAAATACCATCACACTGAGGATTAGCTGTCAGCGGATTACTTTTGGGGGGTGGGGCACAGACATTCAGTCTACAGCAGTGGGCTTCTCTATCAGGGATGCTTCTTATCTTCAGTTTTCCTATCTGGGAAATGGGGCTAATTGCGTTTACCTCCTAGGGCCCTTCTGGAGATAATGAGTTAACATTACATAACACATTGAGAACAACTCATGGTTCATGATGAGTACATTTTATAAACATTAGTCATTATTATTATTCAGCTTCTATATCAAGTATGGAGGTTTATTTTAGGCCCCAGGCCTCTCCTGTCTAGACTCTGACCCTGAACTCCAAGGAGTTCTCTGGAAAAGTGTGAAACAGAGGGGTGACCCTTTAAGATGTGGAGTTCCACTTGATGCCTGGAGGCTGGTGCCAGTTTTGAGATTCTTCTATGAGGCAGAATGGACTGGGAGGGAAAGTTCTGGGAGTCACACTAGAGAATGGGACTCAGGACTCATTCTTGCTACTTGCATGCCACCATGTGTGTCCCATCTGAGGCTCAGTTCTCAGCTGCACAATACGTACACCACGTCCTATGGACAGGGCACCTGGACTTTTCAGATCCAGGCAGACTCACTGAGGCGGGGCAAGCCCAAGCATCCAGGCATTCAAGCAGAGTCACCTGGATTCCCATAGAAACCTGGAAGTAGGTGAGGCCTGGAGCCCGGCTCCCAAAGACTTAAAGAGGCAGGCCACCAGCTGTCTGGTGTTCAGATGCTTGCAGAGAGAGTGGCTAGGTTGTCTTACACCCCTACATCTGACAGCCTGTGTTTTCAGAGGCTGTGAGGACAGCTTGCAGTGGGTTCCAAGGTATACTAAATGGGCCCCCCCAAGTCCGGCCTGTCCTTCCCATACGGATCTCGCTGGCAGGGCTTGTTTCCAAGCCCTGGAGAAGCATCCCAGGCCTCTCCAATCTGTTCAGATCCTCTGCTCTTTTTGGCATCTGCTCCCATTACTTCCACCCATGAGCACCTATACTTTGCTGTCCCTTTGGTGAGAGGTCAGCTCTGCCCAATGTTTGGGGCCCAATCGCAGCACTTGCTTCTGTTTTGAGGAATTTTACTTTTGAGACGCAGTGCCGAAGAGTGGGCAGAGGGTGGGTGTTGGAGGAACCACAGTCTAAGCTGGAATCTTAGTTCTGTCACTCAATAGTTAGGTGACTGTGGGCAGGTTTCTTTGCCTCTCTGACCCTACCCATTATAAAGTAGAGAGGACAGTACTTGTATGGGAGTTCAAGGACTAGAGGTAATATGTACAAACTTCCTATGCCTGTGCTTGACATGCAGGAGGCATTCAGTATCTGCTGCTGCTGTTCCCACTGGAACTCTTACTAAATTACCATCTACAGTGCCCTATCCACGACTGGGATGGGGCGAGGGGCTCATGTGGATATGGAATCAAACAACCATGTGGGTTAATCAACAGGTCATTCTAACCTAGGGCACCCCAGGTCCAGACTTTGATTGGCCATTTAGCCAAATCTCAGACTTTAGACAGAAAGCCTGACCAGAACACTCACCAGAACTCTGTCCTCTCTTGGGTCTGCAGGCATCCCTTTCCAGCTGAGCAGAAAGAAGAAACCTTTAGAGGAGAACTCATCGCTCTGAGTTTCCAGCAGTGGCCCCTAATCCCACAGGTGTCCCGGAAGAGCACTGGTGTCCTCTAACTACTGAATAAGAATGACAGTGATAATGACCATCAGAGCATAAGGATGATCACAGCAGGTTGCAAAAACTAGGCTTCACATGGACCGCAAAAAAGGTGTAATCACATGGTCCCCACGGTGCTTCTTAGGCTGTCATTTTCCCCAAGCTCTGATCCGGTTGCAGAAAAATCAACTCTGCAGAACTTTGGGAGAAAGGAAAGCATCCCTCTCGCCCAGAGCCCTCACTGCTGGCCCTTCTGGAAAGCAGAGTCTGAGCGTCAGGTTGCCAGGAGGGCGCTAGAGTGAGGGAGGCAGCCGCCAAGCCCCAGCCAGGGCTGTCCTGCCAGATTTCTTGTCAATACCTGTTGACATTTCTCTGAGTAATAGTTCCAGGTGCCTCAGGTATATTTCTTCCTATCACCGGATGGATTATGGGGGCTCTATTGATTTTGTGGTTTCATGTGTGAAAGATCTAATCTTAATCCTCCGTTGTTCATTTTCCTTAACCTTTTAATAACATGATAGGGAGGCAACCCATCAGAATGGAAATTGTTTCTCAGGCATGTTGTCATAAATATATGCCACAGGACTGCTTTATTGTATGGGAACAGCCATATTTTTTTGAAATAATAATAATGATAAAATTTGTATGGTGTATGGCAGTTTACAAAGCACTTTCCCCTATCAACTCATTTAATTTCGACAGCAACCCTGATAGGTAGGAGTTATTTTATTTATTTTGATTTATTTGTTCTGTGAGTCTTTCCACAACATGAATTTTTATTATTACCCACCGTGTCACAGATGAGGAACCTGCATCGCTCAAGGTCACACAACTCTTAAAAATAAGGTTTGGAGTCAGAGTGATCTGTACTCAAATCCTGAAGCAGCCGAGTTGTCACTGTCTAACTCTGGCTGAGGGGTTTAAGAACCCCAGGGTCCATTCACTTCTTCACAAACAAAACAGAGATGATGAAACCTTCCTGGGGTTTTGTGTGGATACCTGCATAGCACCTGGCGCCAAGGACAGAATCAATAAATGCTAGCTGTTACCATTAAAATAATAATAATAATATTAATTATATAATAAAGGTAGGATCTTAGCCAAGGGCTTTCCGCCAAACCTCAGTTCTCCTCTGCTGATGGAAAACTGGAGTTGGGTTTTTTTTTTTTTCTTTCCCTCTCTCTCATTTCTTTCCCTAACTTTTAAAAAATATTTTATTTATTTATTCATGAGAGACACAGGGAGAGAGGCAGAGACACAGGCAGAGGGAGAAGCAGGCTCCCCGCAGGGAGCCCAATGTGGGACTCGATCCCAGGACCCCGGGATCACGACCCGAGCCAAAAGCAGGTGCTCAACCACTGAGTCACCCAGGTGCCCCTCTTTCCCTAACTTTTAAAATCCCAGGGAATGACAATAAACCAAAGGCTCTGCAGCTGAACACCTGGAAGTCTCTGTTGGCACTGAGGGTAAAGAACAAGAGCCATGTGATAGGCAGCAATACCCTTGAATCTTTCTAGAGCAGGATTCCAGCCAATGGTCTGGAAATTGGCACACAGTGGTACAGTTCCCAGTCTCTGGACATATCCTGCCCATATCTTGTGTCCTGCTTTGTGAAAGGCTGATGGGAGCATGTAGATGCTCCTACTGTAGCTTGGAAAAGTTAGGAGGATCATTGCCTTGAGCCAAGAAAGTGGAGGGACTGAGGCTTTACTCCCACCCCTGCCACTCACTAGCTCTGAGGCCTTGAGAAAGTAATTCCCTTTATCTGGGCCTCAACCTTCTCATCTTTATTAATTTATTTTTATTAGTTTCAGAGGAAGAATTTATTATTTATTTATTTATTTATTTATTTATTTATTTATTTATTTTCATTTACTCATGAGAGATACACACACACACACAGAGAGGCAGAGACACAGGCAGAGGGAGAAGCAGGCTCCAAGCAGGGAGCCCGATGAGGGACTCGATCCTGAGTCTTCAGGCCCTGGGCTGAAGGCGGCACTAAACCGCTGAGCCACCCAGGCTGCCTCAGAGGTAGAATTTAGTGACTCATCAGTTGCATATAACACTCAGTGCTCATTTCATCATGGCCCTCTTTAATGCCCATCCACCATTTACCCTATCCCCCCACTCTCCTCCCCTCTAGCAACCCTCAGATTGTTTCCTCCAGTTCAGTGTCTCTTATGTTTTGTTCTCCTGTTTTATTTTTTCTTCCCTTTCCCTACATTCATCTGTTTTGTTTCTTAAATTCCACATGAGTGAAGTCATATGGTATTTGTCTTTTTCTGAAGTTCACCTGTAATTTGTGTTTCCCAGCCCCAGTATAGCTGGAAACAAAACAAAACAAAACAAAACAAAACAAAACAAATTCCAGCCTCCTATTTCCAATCTCAGAAATGAGGGTGGGGAAGAAGGAGGCAGCAGGAGAGGATGCACAAAAGAAAGAAGAAATGCTCATGTTAGGAAATTTTAGTTTGAGTGGTTTCCAAGTCTCTCCTGGAACTCACAGTGTGAGTTTGTGTGTGTGTGTGTGTGTGTGTGTGTGTATGTGCGACCTATGGCTCTTTTTATTCCCAACACACAAAGTATATGAAAAATATCACTTATTTCTCTTTAACTCTCTGCTTCCTCTTTCCAGATGCTTTAAACAGGATAGAAAAAGCAAGCAACAAAAACAAACTCCATCCTCTACACTGAGGGCCGACGTATCAGCTTTTCCTTCGTGAAGAGTCAATAGCAAAGTCATGAACATAAAGAAGGAAAACAGTGGTCACTTAAGTGCTTCCTTAGTTCCTGAATTTTTTCCATAAAGACTAAATGTGAACTGAAATCCACGGTCATGCTGTTTCATGGCTTTCTGTATTAGCTCTTGAGTGTTACTCAACAACTAGGTAAGACAGAAACAAATGTATCCCCAGCCTCAAAGAATATTTTCTTACCTCTCCCTTCCTTTCCTTTTATGAGAAAATGCATTATCTTTGGGTCAAATCCTGGGTGTTCATAGATTAAACCCTAAATTTCCTGACTGGTGCTACTTGGTACATGTCATTCCTTGTGTCTGGAGGGACTTTCTCCTTAGACCTGTCTGGGGAGCTCATGTTCCTATTTTCAGGATCCACTTCCAATGTCATCTCCTTTACCAAGCCTTCCTGGACTATCCTGAGAAGAGAAGCCACTTCCTTTTCTGGCCCCACAGCACTATCTTTAGGACAGTACTCATGACACTGGGTTCGAATTCCTCAGCTACCATACCTTGATCTTTCTTCATCCTTGCACTCTTTCTTTTTTTTTTAAATCATTTTTATTTTTATTTATTTTTTATAACTTTATTTTTTATTGGTGTTCAATTTGCCAACATATAGAATAACACCCAGTGCTCATCCCATCAAGTGCCCCCCTCAGTGCCCGTCACGCAGTCACCCCCTCCCTGCCCATCTCCCCTTCCATCACCCCTAGTTCGTTTCCCAGAGTTAGGAGTCTCTCATGTTCTGTCTCCCTTTCTGATATTTCCCACTTATTGTCTCTCCTTTCCTCTTTATTCCCTGTCACTATTATTTATATTCCCCAAATGAATGAGAACATACACTGTTTGTCCTTCTCCAATTGACTTACTTCACTCAGCATAATACCCTCCAGTTCCATCCACATCGAAGCAAATGGTGGGTATTTGTCGTTTCTAATGGCTGAGTAATATTCCATTGTATACATAAACCACATCTTCTTTATGCACTCATCTTTCAATGGACACCGAGGCTCCTTCCACAGTTTGGCTATTGTGGACATTGCTGCTATAAATATCGGGGTGCAGGTGTCCTGGCATTTCATTGCATCTGAATCTTTGGGGTAAATCCCCAACAGTGCAATTGCTGGGTCGTAGGGCAGGTCTATTTTTAACTCTTTGAGGAACCTCCACACAGTTTTTCAAAGTGGCTGCACCAGTTCACATTCCCACCAACAGTGTAAGAGGATTCCCTTTTCTCTGCATCCTCTCCAACATTTGTTGTTTCCTGCCTTGTTAACTTTCCCCATTCTCACTGGTGTGAGGTGGTATCTCATTGTGGTTTTGATTTGTATTTCCCTGATGGCCAGTGATGCGGAGTATTTTCTCATGTGCTTGTTGGCCATGTCTATGTCTTCCTCTGTGAGATTTCTGTTCATGTCTTTTGCCCATTTCATGATTGGATTGTTTGTTTCTTTGCTGTTGAGTTTAATAAGTTCTTTATAGATCTTGGATACTAGCCCTTTATCTGATATGTCATTTGCAAATATCTTCTCCCATTCTGTAGGTTGTCTTTGAGTTTTATTGACTGTATCTTTTGCTGTGCAAAAGCTTCTTATCTTGATGAAGTCCCAATAGTTCATTTTTGCTTTTGTTTCTCTTGCCTTCATGGATGAATCTTGCAAGAAGTTACTGTGGCCAAGTTCAAAAAAGCCTGTGTTCTCCTCTAGGATTTTGATGGAATCTTGTCTCACATTTAGATCTTTCATGCATTTTGAGTTTATCTTTGTGTATGGTGCAAGAGAGTGGTCTAGTTTCATTCTTCTGCATGTGGATGTCCAATTTTCCCAGCACCATTTATTGAAGAGGCTGTCTTTCTTCCAGTGGATAGTCTTTCCTGCTTTGTCAAATATTAGTTGACCATAAAGTTGAGGGTCCACTTCTGGATTCTCTATTCTGTTCCACTGATCTATGTGTCTGTTTTTGTGTCAGTACCACACTGTCTTGATGACCACAGCTTTGTAGTACAACCTGAAATCTGGCATTGTGATGCCCCCAGCTATGGTTTTCTTTTTCAATATTCCTCTGGCTATTTGGGGTCTTTTCTGATTCCACACAAATCTTAAAATAATTTGTTTCAACTCTCTGAAGAAAGTCCATGGTATTTTGATAGGGATTGCATTAAACGTGTAAATTGCCCTTGTGCTTTTTCAAGGGGAGGGTCATGTCCTTCTTCATTTGATATTCAGAGCCCTTGTAGAGAAGTCCTATTTTGATACTGCTTTGTCAGTAAGAATAGTCATAACCCTGTCCAAACAGCCTTTATTATTCACTAATTTATTTATGTATAGACTTGGAATATTGTAAAACATGGAAAGATATTACATTTATCATGTAACCTCTTCACTTAACTTAGAAACTGGGGGCTCAGAGAAGTAAAGAAATTCACCCAAGGCTAGCCAGCTACACAGACACAGAGTTGCACATCAACTCCAGGACTCCTACTTTGGGCCTGTGCCTTTTTCTCATGTTTTGCTGTTCCCCTACTATGTGCTGGGCACTGAATGAGGTATAGGGAAATGGAATCAGCATGGCCATGGTTCCTGCTCTCAAGGGGTTTACTGTCTCTTAGGAAAGCAAAGACACTCACTCACATCATCTAAACCAGCCATGAAAATATATGTCCCACTGATCCACTAATGTACTGAGCAACCATCTCCTGCAAGTGGGTCACAGATGCCGGCTAATGCTCCCTCAGGGTCACTGCCCTGTCCTCACTTGTGCTAGCTGCCTAATGCCCCTGATTCTGAACCCTACACTTTGTACTCGGACTTTGACAGCTGTTTCTGTCCACATGCTCTCCTCTGTTCACCCCCATTTTGGAGTCTGACTCTTTTTCCTGGCTTTTTTCTGTGATCTTGAGGCCTTTCTCAAAACTGTCGCTTGCTTTCTCAATAGACTCCCTACTTCAGTTTTCAACCCCACAAATCCCCACTGCCATACTCCTTACTATTCCTCGGGCTAATGCTAGCATCCACAATGAAATTAACTTGAATCTGGCACAATTACAGAGGTACTTCCATTGGCCACTTTCTTCATGCCTCTGGCAATGTCAGTTTTCTTTTACCGGAGAACGAATCTGCTAAAGCACATGTTTCTTGAGATGACGGTTTCCAGTGCAGCACTTGGTTTGCAAATTATAGCAGCATTTGCAAAATGCAATCCTTGTTCCATCTAAAACACTGTCAGTGCAGAGCACGGATGGCTTTTTAGAATATGATTTTTTCAGTAAACTCATGTGGAGTTTGATAAAACCTTTTTCTCATGATCCATAAGCCACATGTTTCCACTGAGAGAACATGGCATCGTTAGCAGTGAATCTCACACATCAATGTAACAGATACTAGCTAAGCTCTTCCCATCCTCTGCTCAGGTAAATGGGAAAGAATTGGAGAAAGATATCATAGCCAACCATGGCCAAGGAGCCTCCTGAAATCCAGGTGGGTCCCAGGAAGGGGGAGAACAGTCACCTCACTCTCACTTTCCCCAGAAAGCACAGAGTAGACAAAGAGCAAAGGATTTGTTGTCTGTGGGTCGGGGTTCAAATCCTGACTGCACTATTTATCTGGAGAGGTGTTTCCTGCCCCTGAATTTTGGTATCTGCCTTTATAAAATGCTAGTGAAGAATACCCATCTCATAGGGCTGTGTGAAAACAAAATAACAATGTGGATTGGCTAGCCCCCACCCCAAATACCAGTGTGTAGGAAAAAGACCTGGTCATAAGGAGGACTGAGGAAGGGCCTAGGCAAAGTGGGGAAACATGACTGGTAGAGATAATAATGAGCTGGCCAAGGGACAGACTCCTGGGCTAGATGTTTGAGGGTGAGGAGCCAGAGGGTGCTGGTGGCCAAGGTCAAATAACCATGTCAAGGGGAAGGGGACAGCGTGGTCTGTCCCAGCTCAGTCATGAGTCAGAGGGGAATTTCTGGGGGACTAAGGGGAGACATTAAGCAGCCCTCCATTCTGACAAACAGGATAGGATCCAGTCTCCCTGGTGGGGTCAAGGGCTTGGCTTGGGTGAGTATGTCAGAACCCCAAGTAGGCCTGTTGGCTGGCACTGTGGCAGGACTCCAGTCTCCTTGCAGCACTGGGATAGGCATCAGATATTGTAACTAAAACCTGACTATTGGGCTTGGGTGCCCACTGCCAGGATCCAACCAGGCAGGGGTGGACGAGATCCATTGTGACTGGGGCAGCAAAGCCAGCTCCAAACCCCACCTGCTGATGGGAATGCAACTGCTAATGAATTGCCTCTGTGGTCAGAACTGGCTCAGGGCTGAGTAGGGTGGTGCAAACTTTCAGGAGGCTTCCAGGACATTTAAGGAGGAGACTCAGCAACTGCTCAGGGTATAACTTCATGACAAAATTCCAGAAATCTTGCCACTCATTGTAATTTTAATTCTTCCCTGTCTGTTTGAAAGCCTGGGTAGAAGTATTCGATTCATTGGGACTTACTTCTACAGGTAACATGGAACCATGGAAGTCCTTAGAAGAATGGAGTAAATGGGCAGAGCCATGCTTCATATTTATTAGACATTGTTTAGAAGGAAAGATAAGGTGACCATTTAGAAGGCATATCCTGTAGTGGTAGTGGGATGGAGAAGAAGGGACAGATGGACATATGTGCTCAAAGTGGAATTGTCTGAGTTCTCCTGTAAAGGCTTGGGGTGGGGGGGAGGATGGGATGGTGGATCACATAGCACTTCTTACCTTGCCAGTTGAGGATAACTGACTCTACAGGAGAAGGACAGGGATAACCACACCCACCCTACTCTTCCTTGCAATGGAGAAGCCCACTGGGGCTGTAAGAAAGGGTGAGGCTGAGAACCCAGCCATTTGGGGTGGTTCAGGCAGAGCCTTAGAAGGAGGGAAGGAGAGGTCACACTGGCTCATTTCACAGCTGACTTTCAAATCACTTCTCTGCTTCCCATGGGAAGGATGGGCTTGGTGACCACTACTGCTTCTAAGAGAGGATTTTAAGGGACCGTAAGGAGCACCAGCAGCCAGGCAGACCTGCGAGAGCAAATTTACCTCTGCCTCTCACCAGCTGTGGACCTCAGACGCTTCATTAATACTTAACAGACATGAATGCAGAGTTTACATATGTTAGGCACTTTGCAGATGCCAGCTCATTTATTCCTCATTACAATGATATTCTCATCTCTGTTTTATGGATGAGAATATGGTAGCTCAGAGATGTTAACTCACCCAACGTCGCAGAGCTAGTAGGTGACGGAACTGAGCAGCTGGGACGTGAATTGTACACTGAAGCCTTGTGCACTTTACCATAAGAACACTGTGCCTGTTTCATATACACACATGTGCATATGCATTTATCTAGAGTCATCTATATGTAGATGAAAGGTGATATTCCAAGTTCACGGTTCAGTGAAGATAAACAAGTTACAGGCATAGCATAATGTTTATATATTTAAAAAGTAAACACCTAGGAGATAAAACTAAGTATTTCTGTAGTCAACTCTTGTGAGGAGAAATACCTAGAAGACTCTAGAAGAGTAGGCTGAACGAATAATTGGTTTTCTCCAGGAAAGGAACAAAGATGGAAGGGCATGGTCAAGAGTTTGTTTTCTCTGTAATGTTAAAATTACTGTCATATTGAAAAAAAAAGAAACTAATGGCAAAACAGGGTGGCAGAGAGAGCAGCAATAGAAGCAAACTTAGGAAAGCTTTATGTTTCATATTTAATATTTACTATGTTTTTAATTTTTATATTTACTAAAATAAGGAGCACCTGCTAAATACAGAGAATAGTGTTGTTAGAAGTTATAAATCCTAAATTATGGGTTTCATAGATTAACTTAGATGGTTTCCCTTGATCATGGCATGGCTTTCTGAGGCAAAGTGACCCGGGTGGTGATCACGGGACTAGGATAGCCATGAGAAGGAAGGCAGATTATGGCTACGTGGGAATAGGAACCTCTAGGCCCTCTTCCAACTCACTGCTGCCATCTCTAAAATGTCTTTGGTGTTTCACAGTGGAATTTTGTGGCTGCTGTCGGTCATAGCACCCACTGGCTATGCAATATGCACATTGGCCCAGCTCTCCCCAGACTGTTCTCACCTTTTTGAAGCATGCATGCAGGGCAGGCTGCTGGGTGTTTCTTCTGGCCTCTTCGAACCTATTCAAAAGAAGATCGTGAGTCATTCAAACCTTGTCCAAAGATCAGCTTCGAGAAGGGGATCAATAGATCTCTAGCAACTACTTCATTAGGGTGGTTTGAAGTGCAGAGTGAAAAATTGCTTGTGTTTGAGTCAGTTGTGTTGATTCCAAACCCTTTTCTCTATACTGTCCAACATTACCCAAGTCACCTCTGAGAAATCCAGTGGGTAATTTCTGTATTGATGCTAAGTGAAGAGTCATTCTGGTGTAATTAAGAAACTGAAGTCTGGAGTTAGACTCTGGGTGTGAATCTCAGCTCTTCCAATAGCTGCTTCTGTGATCTAGGTGCTTTCTTTCTAAACTTACTGCCTTTATTTGTAAAATGCAAAGTATAGGAGTTTAAAACTCACAGAGCTGTAGTAAGGATAACGAATTGATTTAAGTAAAGCAGTTCACATGGTATCTGGCACAAATTAAAAACTCAACAAATGGGGCTCCTGGTGGCTCAGCTGGTTAAGATATGATTTTGATTCCAGCTCAGGTCATAATCTTAGAGTTGTGAGATCAAGCTCCACAATGGGCATGGAGTCTGCTTAAGATTCTCTTTCTCCCTCTCGCCCTGCCCCTCTCCCCCTTTAAAACAAACAAGAAACAAAAAAATCCTCAACAAATATTACGCATTACAATGATGCCTGCATTTAATATATTTTGTCTAATGGCTCCTTGTTTCTTAAAAAATTTTATGCTTAAATAGGTAATGATATTCATCATAAGGAAAATGTAAAATTAAAAACTTTAAGCACAAAGGATAAAATGGAAGTCATATGTAATCCTACTACCTGAGTTTTTGCAGGTTTTTTAATGAATGTATGTGAATGCATATATTTATATAACCAAATTAGAATCATAATGTATAGATTATTTTACACTCTGCTATACTGAATTGTTAATAAAAAAGTGGCATAGGAAACCTTGGGATAAAATACAGGTTCTACAACATTATTTTAATGACTGTATAGTCCATACTTATAAACTTTTACTTATTGATGTTGAAGCTAAACATGAGAAATATGGCTCCTGTCTTCAAGGAGCTTATCACTGATCTTTTGGGAACAGCATCCCATTTGACATATATAACATTTAGACAGCCTCAGAGCATTGGTACTTTAGATTTCCAGTATTTCTCATTATATAAGTGAATAACATCTTAATATCCATTTGTTCGCTGCCATGGGCATTTCCACCTTATAAATTCCAGTTTTAGTCCTAGAATTACCACGTTGAACATCATGCACCTTTTAAGAGATTTTTATTTAAAAATATCTTTGAATCAGACACTCAAAGAATTTAAGGATGCCTGTTTCCTTCTATCCTTACCAAGATGGGGATAATCACCTTCTTAGTCACTGCTAATTTGATAGGCAGAAATTATCTTGTCTTAATTTATCTATGTATTTAAAAAATACTTTTTGGCCATAGCAATATTGGAAACACAAAGTAGTAACATAACATTTCAAAAAGTGCAATTAGGTCTAGATGAGAAGTTTGACTTCTTCCCCTCAAGCTCCCTACAACTCCCCCCTACCCCTCAGTCTGGGTTAGCATGTGCCTAACATTGCTGGATGAGGGTGAGGACTTGGCTTCCCCCACATATAGAACAATGCCTGGAACATAGCAGGCACTCAATAGATATTTATTAAATGAATGAGCAGTTTTCTGAATACCATAATAAAACTTTTCTATGGATACATAAGCACCTACATGCATACTTCTTTTATTAATAGAAACAGGAACCAAATCCAATCTTATGTATCTTTGCAATTTTTTTCATATAAATTATTTAGACTTATATTATTTTTAAAAGAATACTGCATAATACCATCATCCAGTTAATGGGTTCTCTATTGGTGAAACATTTAGTTGCTCTGTATATCTAGGTATTGTTTATGGGCCCTCAGAATTTCTCCTTTAGGAATTATTTGTTCATGTTGTTTACTAATGTTTCTATAAACTTTTTCTATAAACTTTTAGGAACTTTCTGTATATTCAGAATAGTAAAGGTCTGTTTATAATGTATGCAATAAATATTTTTCTAATTTTCTAAGGCCTTTAATGTTCTTTATGGCATTTCTTATATAAACATAAATTTTCATGAAGTTAAATCTATCCATATTTTCATATATATGTATTTTCTGCATACTTATGGTGGCCTTTTTACCCCTATATAAATATTAATGTTTTCCCATACATTTTCATGTCTATATACAATACATTTGATATTTCATTTATATGGAAATTCATTAGCAGTATGGTGTGAGGTAGGAATCTAACTTTTTTTAGCAGTCTTTATTACTCCATTTCCATGTATTTGAATAGTCTTTAGCCCTACTGACCTGAATACTTTCAATTACACATTGATTATAATTTCTGGGGCCTCTGTATATTGTTTCATTGATCATTCTATTTTTTGCCCTTTAACAGTAATTTTAAAGTATATTCTCTTTATGTTTTGAGATCTTCTTGATAGTATAAATTTCTTCTTGCTAAATTAACTTTTTTGAATATTCTCATTAGCTTTTCTCTTTAGATATGCATTAGAATATGATTGAACATGAATATGTGATTGGAGATATAGAATTGAGATGATTGGAATTGCGCTGTTATAAATTACAGATTTTCTGCACTCACAGTGGGGTTATGTCCTGATAAACTCATTTTAAGTTGAAAATATCCTAAGTTGGGGTAGCTCCGGTGGTGCAGTGGTTTGGCGCCACCTTCAGCCTGGGGTGTGATCCTGGAGACCTGGGATTGAGTCCCACGTCGAGCTCCCTGCATGGAGCTTGCTTCTCCCTCTGCCTGTGTCTCTGCCTCTCTCTCTCTCTCTCTGTGTGTCTCTATGAATAAATAAATAAATACAATCTTAAAAAAAATCCTAAGTCAAAAATGCCTTTAATACACTTAAACCACTGAATATCATAGCTTAGCCTTGCCTACCTTACATGTGCTCAAATACTTACATTAGCCTACAGTTGGGCAAAATCAACTACCACAAGGCCTATTTTATAATAAAATGTTCAATATCACGTGAATTTATTTAATACCATACTGAACATAAAAAACAGGATGGTTGTAAGTGTATTTGTTGTTTGTCCTTGTGATTGTGTGGCTGACTGGGAGCCGCCCAATGTCACGAGACAGTATCTTACCACATATCCCTAGCCCAGGAAAAAAGATCAAACCTCAAATGGGGCACCTGGGTGATTCAGTTGGTTAAGCACCTGACTCTTGGTTTTCCTTTAGGTCATGATCTCATGGGTCGTGATACTGAGCCCTGGGTTGGGCTGTGTGCTTTCAGATTCAGAATGTTTGCAGATTCTCTCCCCCTGCTCTTCACTCTTTCATGCTCTAAAACAAATAAATAAACCTTAGAAAAAAAATAAACCTTGGAGTATAGTTTCTACTGAGTGTGTACTGCTTTCACACCCCAGTAAGTGGAAAAATTGTAAGTTGAACCATCATAAATCGGGACCATCTGTAATCATGGAGA
Source organism: Canis lupus familiaris (assembly GCF_011100685.1). NCBI lineage: Eukaryota > Metazoa > Chordata > Mammalia > Carnivora > Canidae > Canis > Canis lupus. The sequence goes on along the minus strand of NC_049226.1, from coordinate 52,872,613 downwards.
AGTGATGTTTTTAGAACGTTGAACCTTCTTTCCTCAACTTGTTTACTTTCTGCCCTTTGACAAAGTTCTGTAATTTTTTAAAGTTTTGAATCTAGATCTTGCATCTTCAGTATTAAATTTATTCTTGGGTATTTTATTTTTGTTGCTATAATTAACAGAATCTATTTATACCATTAAGTGTCCTAAAATGTTATTTATAGCAATATAGAAAATATTGATTTTCGCATACTTGTTTTTAAACTAATCATCTTAATTCTCTTATTAGTTCTTTCAGCTTCTGATAGATATTTCTCATTAGAAAATATAATCTGTAAACACTGATTATTTTCTCATATTTAGTACTTGAGTTTTTCTTATATTAGCTGCATGTACTGCCTCAAATTTCAGAATAATGTTAAGAAAAGTGACAGCTGACAGTTTTGACCTCCATTTAGTTTTAATGGAATGCCTTCAAGTTTCACTGTTACATTTCATACTGACTGCTGGTTTGACATAGATGTTCTTTCCCATGTGAAGGGAATTCTTTAATTCAGTTTCTGACTGAAGAGGATAATGAATTTTATCAGATGCCTTTTTGGCATCCACTAAGATGAGACGGTCTCTCCTGACCTATTAATTGCATTCCAAGAATCGACTTTATTTAGTCATGGTTTACAGCCGTGTTTAATTTGCTAATATTTAATTTAGGAGTTTGATTATTCATTAGAAAGATTAGGCTATAATTTGTACTACTTTTTGATGTTTTATTATTCTAGCTTTGAAATATGAGTTGAGGAACTATACTTTTTTTTTTTTCTGTGTTATTCAACAGCTTCAATAAGAGTCATTTTCTCCCTTCATTTATAGCCACTCCAGGCACACCATACTCATTGGCCTGGCCAGTTCCACCAACACCTCCTCTCTGCTGCCACTGCCTCTGATGAACTCCTTCCTACTCATTTCCTAAGACCCAACTCAACCATCAATACTTTTATAGTCTTGTGCCATAATGTTAGCATATGCCTTCATTCCAGCACTAATCCTAGTATAATTCACTCATCTATTAACCTGTTTTCCCAGATCAGATTTTGAGCTTCTGGAAGCAAGGACAGTCATGTATGCATTTAAAAGAGAAATTTCTGAATCTCCAGTGCTTATCACAGGACCTGGCACACAGCAGGTGTTTAATAACTCCTTGTTACATGAATAAATCCATGGTACATTTTGCTTTAAATTTCGCCAGTGAAAAAATTTCAAAGAGGTATGTGTATGCTTCTTTGCCTTTCTTTGACAATAAAATAGAGATAATAATCACTCACTGCCATTCTGCACACTTAGCAGAGTTGCTGTGCTGGGAGAACGGATGTGAAAGGATAAAGGATAAAGTCAAAGAATTAGGTACAAAAATACACAATAGCTATCAGACTGTCTTTGATAGTAATAATAGGTAATGTGCACTGAGCATTTACTATGTTCCAGGTATGGAATTATCAAATTTATTTCTCATAACAGCCCAATGAGGTAGATATTATTGTTTCAATTTTACATGCGAGCGAGCTGAATTTTAGAGTTTAAGTGACTTGTCTGAGGTCAAACAACGGGCAAGTCGTGCAGCCCAAGAATTCCAAAAACCAAGACTTTTGGAATTCAGAGTCCACTCTCTGGAAACTGCTCTGTATTGACTCATCAGTAAAGACAGTATGCTCCATTTATGTGAGAAAAGGGACAAATGATAAGGAAAGGGTGAAGATTTGGTCAAATACTCTACTTCCCTGGTATTGCCTTAGTTTAGTGCACAACAGAGAGGGAAAAAAAAAAACCCACTAATAAGAATATCTACCTGTTTGCCTTTGGTATTATCTACCTCTCTTCTGATGAAAGTAGGCTCCTTTGAGTAAGGTTTCCTTTCTTTTTAGTTTATGCTAAGATGCTGCTTTATACCCAAAGGATGCACATTGGACTGTGTGAGCATGGATCATCTTTCTTCTTCTCTTTTGATGAGGGGGACAAGACAGGTAAAGAGGAGACAACTTTCCTTTAATAATTAAGTTCCTACATTCTTGAGCTCATGGTCCTGAGGTATAGGTGAGTGTCGGTGACCTCTGATCTGAAATGGGATGGATTTCAGGGTTCACCCCATTCCAATGGGGAGGCACACAGGTACTAAAAGTAGACTGTGAAGAAGAGGAGTTTACCACTTTCCTGTAGATAGTATCCCAGGCTGGACTGCCACGGATTCCATCTCCGACCCCTCCTGCTTGTTCACCACTCCAGGCTGTGACCCCAGCTGAGTGACAGAAGTGGTGAGAGGGGTTCAGAAGATTAAAGGCCCAAGTCACCGGAGGCTGCCATCTCGCAAGAATATTTAGACTTTTTCTACTTGGCAATCATTAATATTCTCCAGCAAAAGATGAACAGAAACCCTCCCTCTTCAGATCTCCATACCTTGGAAGATAAAGTGAATGCTAGGGTTTTGTTTTGAAATTAAATATTCATTGGATTGGGTCAGAGCCATTACCGTTCTTGAGAATAAAACTGAATTTCTCCTTTGTTTTGAAACAACTAACAGTCATTTCACTTAAGAATCAATTTCTGTACTAAATCAGTCAGGGTACCGCGTGGTGTGATTTTTCTAATATAACAATCGCTACTTAGAACTGGATACAGAAAGACACCAAGTGTTTCATAGCGGGTGCATGGGCATTTGGACATTGAAGATGCCCTGCAGACAGAAGCACCCACGGATTACAGGAGGGACTTGGGAATTAAATCCCGGGCACTGTGCCAGCCCCTGGGTTAGCTCTTTGGCTCTGTTCATTGATAGCTGCTCCATAACATCACTGAGTTGGTTTCCTAGGCTGTAAAAAGGGGATCGCACTGTTTCTTCTCAAGGGCTGCATAAAGATTTAGAGATAGGAATTAGAAAATGAGTGACACAAAGTAGAAACACAAGAGTGGCGGTGATGATTCATATTTTCGCAAAAATACTGAGGACCGGTCACTAAAAGCCATTTAGATCTGTTTAGTTTTTTTCCCCCTAATCTTTCAGGCACCATTGCTCACATTTCCCTTGAATTTAAACACCTTTTAAAAGCTTTCAAAGCTCTGAAGGTTGATTTCAATGAAACCTGTTTTTATTCTAGGCGTTTTTCCTACTGTCATTCTCAGTAAAACAAAAAAACAGTTACTGTCAAAACAACAAGGGTTTGCTCTCAAGCACAAAATGAAAGCAGATATGTCTGCCTGATTTATTTTGGCATTCGCCTAGCAGTTAAATAGGACACCTTTTAATTGTCACTTCTTTAAGATTCATTTAGTTTGGGAAAGCAAATCACCAGTGCTTGGTTTCAGCTAAACTGGAACTAGTTGGACAAGAAGGTTTATTCTTTATCCCTCTGGCACATAGCCTTTTGAAAACTGCCAATTAAAGAAGAAACTGTATTTAGCCACATACTGAAGATTGGTAACATCGAATGGATTTTTATTTTTACTTTAAACCAGAGGAACTTAGAAATCTAATTTATTTCCATAGATCAACCAGAGGTCTGGGAAAGAAAGTCAATACCATTAACAAATTTATGTAGAACTATTTAAAAGAGCGAATATTCAGCTATTTTTTACAATTAAAATCAATTACGAGTGAAGAGACTCAAAAGTCAAATCTCAACTCTAACATGTAAGAGCTGGGGAAGTTATTCAATCTCTGCGTCCTTTTTAGTCTCTAAATTGGGGACTATATCCACCCACAGTTTAGAAAAGTAACTGAGGCCATGGACAAAAAGCATATAGCATCTACTGGGCACATGTAAGTTGCTCAAAAAATGCAAGCCACTGACGTTATTCAGGAGAGCTTGCGTAACATTTTCTAGCAATTTGATCCAGGGGTGAGCATTTCTCAGTGTAGGAAAAGTTGCTTCTTCTATTTGCCCCAAATTTATTTTGCTGGAATTTAAGCCCATTCCCTCATTTTCTCAATGTGGCAAAAACATCCGTTTAATACTTTCTGTATAATGAGGTCACATCGAGGACACGTGTGTATCCAATCATTAATATAACCATTCCTAGACTGGGGTGTCTTTCTGGCATCTCAGTCATCTAACTGCAACCTGTAATTTGGCTGATTATTGGATAGACAAACTAATCTCGTTACAGAATGAAATAAAAATCTTTCTCACACACACACATACACGCATAAATATACATAAACACACACACATATACACTTTTTTTGTTTTGGTCTTATTATGTTTCATGTTTTTTAATGTGGAGTGTATGGGGGAATGTGAAGGAAAATAAAGGCTTCCTTCTTGGGTCCTTTAAAGCAGACAACCTTGTACTGAATTATGGCAAACTCTTTGAGGGTATAGATTAACCTCAGTGTTTGAACCAACAGTTGAGCAGGGTGTTTTGCTTTTTGTTTTTTAGGGGAAGACAACTCACAGACCTAGTCTCGGGGTCTTTCCCAATTTTGGAAGTCTGGTGCTACATGTAGTCCAAATACCACATCTATACAGGCTGTGTCTTTTCCGACATCTTCCTCATTCTTCACTGTGACTGCTTCTCCAAGAATAGCAAGTGTCTGAAGTCAAGTGAGGATGAGCTGATCTAACTCCTCCATGAAGCTTTCTCTTTCTGGCCCAGTGCCAGGAAAACTAAGGCCTTCGCCTGGTCAGATGGAAGCTTACAGAGAAGCGATTTCACCTTCCAGTCCTTTGCCTGAGTGTCCAGTAGAAACTTGTAGAATAAAACCAGGCTAAGCTGTTGTTCTCAAACATGTTTATTTGTTAACAGTTATACATGGCGTGTTACAGAAATTAATGGAAAATTTCTAAAAATTTCACTGTTGTTGAATGTATTGTACATAAAGTTAAAAATAATGTGTCCATATATGTTAACAAACTGTCATCTGAGGTAAAGTTAAAGTAGGTCTAGAAATGTACTGCAAACAGTCATTTTCTCTTTCTCATCTTTATTAAAAAAATATGTGTCAGAACGCAGAAATTGAAATGAACCAAACCCACAGAGTAAACATTTTTTTTTTTTTTTAAAGAAGGTGCCCGGTACATGACATGATGGGGTTTCAGTAGACACTGGGATGAGTACGGATTATAAAAAAAGTCTTGTGGCATGGAAAGATCGAAGAGCTACGGGTCATGGGGACAGAATGACAGGTGGCGTTTCCCTGGTTTCAAAATTTAAAGTGACAAATTTAGTGCTAGTGAAGGATGAGGAATTAACAGTTGTTACACACGGATTTTCTATCGATCTAACCGGAACTGGGCAGACTCCCCATGGCCTTTTGGTATTGGCTCCCCGGCTCTTACTTGGAAATTCCACTGTACTCTTGGGATAGGATGTGGTGGTTCTGAGCTCACCAAACAGGGCTTGTTAAGGATCAGAATTCTGCCAAAGATAACATGGATGGCAGTTTAAAATCTTGACTTTATTTCCCTCACTTTAATGCATCACACAGGCATCTTTGTTAGGTTCAGAGCCAGTAACACTTTCAATCACATTCAATGAATGATGACAAGTCCACTGGGCTGTCACTTTCTGCTATGAAATTAACTCCAGACGGTGTACGTGAAACAGCAACATCGGTCAGCGTTCACTTTGAACATGTCACAAGCAACCCAAAGAATCGGTATAATGGTGTGATAACTGAGAGACAAACTCAAGACAGCCATAGTGAGGGAGGAGATTTAGCACCACTTGTTTAGAATCAGAATCTCGGACAACAGAGCAACTGAAGCCATGTCCCCCAGGGGAACTGCCTATCGTATCAAATCCCCAGAAAACAGAATCGAACCGGTTTCAGGACGACTCTCAGGGTCATCACATCTTTCCCATTTTCCCCATTCAGGTGAAAGGATGACTTAATTATAAAATGGATGCACATTCCTGGAGAAATCATGTGGACCAACAGGTGATAGTTACAGAGGGGGGTAAATGGCCCTTCTCACTTTCCTGGTTCTTTGGACCTTCCATGTTAGGCTGACATCGACATATATTCTGTAAGGACATTTGGTCAGTTTACCTAACTGGGAAAAAAATCACGTTCCAGTGACCCGATAGTGTAAAATTTGGGCCTCGAGCAGTAATGATTATCTTGAATTTTGATTTTTTTCTTTGTGAACAAATATACCTTCTTTCAAACCACTTTACTTTCTATTGATATGACGAAGCACAGTACACAGGCCTATTTAAGTCAATCATATCAATGTCAATTCTACTTTCCAAATTTTAAAACCCAAGTAATAACAGTTAACCCCAAACCCAGTTAATCACACGGTCCTCTCAAGTTTTCTCCTTAGTGTTAAACCACTAAATTCAACATACTGGAACTGCATAGGAACATCCGGAGAACACACTTGACCTGTAGAACAATTCTCTGTAGGGCAAAAATATATAGATTCTTTATGAAAATCATGTGTTAAACATACAAACTGAACACTGCACTTTTTTGTCTCATAAATGTAAAAAAAGGAAGCTTAAACTCTTCTGTTTCACATACAAACAGTCCAGTGATCTCTATGGGGGTTGGTGGTAGTGAAGAGGTGTGTGTGTGGGGGGAGAGGGCGTTTCAGAATCTGAAGGACAGGCCTTCAAAATGTGAACGTTTTCCTGTTTGCCGTCGATGGCGGATACTCTTGCGGAAAGGTTGGAGTAGACTGTGGGGTCACGTGCCCCCCTTCCTGTTCACTAGCTGCCGATTGGCCAAGTGTTCCTGCCAGCTGTCCCTAAACTCCAGCTTCCTCCCATATGCTCCACAGTAACATCTGGAGAGGGAGCCCCATCCATCAAGTTTGTCACATCCTGCACTCAATCTGCTACCTTCTCTACAGTGTAATGGCATTATTAAAAAGCATTTTCATTAACATTTATATTTACAAAAAAAAAAAACTGGCATTTTTTTTTCATTAGAACTCCTTAAAGCCATTTCCCTTAAATATTTAAAGAGTTTAATGGTAAGGTTTTTTTTTTTTCAAGTTATAAAATAAAAATCCCATTTGAATTTTCTGATGTACAAAAAGAGAGATGAACCATTGTGATCCTGGAATCCATTTGCTATTCCGAATATCCATGTCACCACTGTTCCACTAGAAAGTCGGTTTTAAGATCCAAAACCACATTCCCAGGATTGTACCAGAATTATTTGGCAAATGACTTTTCTTTGAAAATGGCACGTGGAGAAGACACTTGTCTGCATAGCATCACAGCAGCAAGATATCGGAAAAATAAAAAATATCATTTTATTGTACTTAGAGTTTAGAGCTTCTGAGAAAATCAGATGCATTTTTCATCTTTCTCATCAATGGGATCCGATGTCCTTTCCAACTCACAGAATGAAGGTTCCAACCAAAAGCTGTCTTTTTCTTTGCCATGATGCAGAATAGTTAAAGGATTGTTTTGGCAACATTCTTGATCATAAAGAATAATCAACCACTTATTTGTCTTGTGATTTTCAAGTTAATTCATTTCATATGAGGCTTTTCTTTTCCAGTTAGATTTCCTCACCCATATCTAAAAAAAGTCAAAAGCAATACAAAAATTTTTACACCCATTAATTTTCAAACATGACAAAGGAAAGGGGGAAAATGGCAGACCAGGCCCTGTGGAGTGATGAGAAGATGTCGTCATATGTCAAAAGGCATATGGATGAGGATACTGTAGTCACAGAGGACCTCTTGCTTTTGTCTGAAAGAAGTCAGCGCCAACCCTGTTGTCACTCTCTGAGGCCTGTCACTCCACATTTGATGTCTTTACAGCGGTCAACAGGTCGAAAAATAAAAGAGAATTACAATTTTGCAGACTGGGTCATCTTAAACCCATGTTAAGAGAGCTCAAAACATTTGTCGGGTAAGCATTTGCTTGGTTTGTGATTTAATGTTGGGTATGATTTTTTATACTTTTTTGATTTTTTTTGTGCTGCCATAGTTATCTGCCATGGTTGCCAAAAACCCTTAGTTTCCTCTTCCAAATGAGTTCCATTGGGCAATCGTGAATTTCGTCGTGGGATGAGGTGAGGCAGAAGAATACAAGAGAGAGCCTGTCGCGATGCTGATTTCCATGCCAGTCTTGAAGCACCTGCCGTGAGCTCACCTCGATGCTACTTCTTAGGTCTGTTGATCTGCGCATAGAGAGGCTCCAGCTCCTGGGGACAGAGGGACAGAGTGAGAGCTGCTCTTTTCCAGATAGGATTTTCTGAGACAGCATGGGAAGGAGGGTTTGGGATTAGAACAGAAAGATGACAGTTTATGATGGATGACCTTAGGTAATTTTTGGATTATTTGATCATGATGCATCTCATTTTGGCGACTTTTTTTGAATCATCAAGAATAACTACTCACCCTGTTTTGCCCTTGGTTTTCAAACTGAAACTGGTTTCCCAGTTAGGGAAAAAAAGCATGGTGTAGCAGAGAGAGCTGGACAAGCTGTGTGATGTGGACACGATCCTTGGCCTTTCTAAGCCTCAGTTTTCCCAACCACTGAATGGGAAGAACACTGTTTTTCCTACAGAGTTCTTGAGAGACTTGAGGTGATATATATATATAAAGCATCTAGCACAGTGATTGGCAGTAAGAAGTCTTCAGAAAATGCTAACAATCAGCTTGAGACAAGTGGACATTTTTCCAACAAAGTTTTAGGAACGTCTACTTGAAACCGCTGAAATTCTATTTCAAGCTGCTCTTTGGTTTCTAGAAGCAGTGAGGACCGGGCACACTTTGGAGCAAGCAAAACAGCAATTAGGACTTTAGCTCTTAGTTAAGAGTTTCTAGGACCTGTTTGCATTCAACCTCCTGTTTCAGGGATGGCCTCTCATTTGCCTGTACCCATGGAAATGGCTGTCCTGAGACACATGGGATTTTCACCAGTATATGAGGCAAACCTTCAGTCCAATGGTAGATGGGAAATGGTGTTTAGCTCTGTTGAAACTACTTGACTTCCTCCTGTTGAAATGGCCCACGGTGCATTGGCCAAGCAGATAAGGTCAGGACTCTGGTCTTAAGCATATACAGGCCCTTCCTTTAATTGACCATTTGCTGTCACTCTTGGGTATTTGTGTCAGAATTAAACGGACAAGGTGACATCTTAATTGTGTCATATTTCTATATTAGCCTGTGTGTTGCCATGTGAGTATAGATCCTTTCTATTTGCTTATTCTCTGGAGCCATTAGATTTAACTGATATTCTGTGAGCCCTGACTATGTGTCTGGCACCATGTTAGCTATCTTCAAGTACATTGTTTTTTTAACTTAACAAATCAGCCTTGTCAAGTAGATGCTTTATTTATCCTTTGCAAATGGGAAATCACACAGAGAAGTTAAGCGATTTTTCCACGGTCCTACAGCTAGTAAGCTTGGGATATGAGACCTAAAAGTAGGGTCCAGTGCTTTTCTAGTCTATTACAACAACTGTCATAAAAGAGAAAAGACCAATCCTTCAATCCGTAGTGTTGTAGAGTGCTTTGGAATTTATAAAGCACCCTCGTGTCTTATTTTACCTGCTTAACAGTCCTGGGAGTGGCTCTTATTCTTTCTGTCTCATTTTGCAGATAAAAACTGAAGGTCACAGAAGTGGTATGATCTTAAGGTCATTGTGCTGTATACCTTGTGCATTTAATAGAGACTATTGTTTGCCTTTATTATAAAGGGGAAGTGGACTAGGAGATAATTTTGTCCAGATCCATCATTTTACAGGTGAAGGATCTGAAAGGCTAGAGAAGGGAGTTTTGGTTTCCCCAGAGTCAAAGGTTACTTAGAAACCATGTCATGGACAGAATCCAAGACTCCTGCCTTCAAATCCAAGATGTCATCCTCTGGACCTCACTATGTCTGTATTTTTCCAGGGAAAGGCATCTTCCTATCCTTTGAGGCCTCCTGTTCTGTAACAGAATACAGATTTGTCCCTCCATGCTTTCTACCTATGGGCTTCATATCACTCTTGGAAATGTAAAGAGTAAGTATGATCCTCCTCCCAAATGCCTAACGACAGGATATATGGAAGCTCATTATTCCATATCTCACCTCTGGGTTACTGCTTGCCACGTCCCCGTGCTATTTTACACACGTTGACTTAGCACAGTAGGCGCTCAATGAGGATTTGTTGGATTGATGAATGACTATAATACAGTTTCTACTTTCTTCACTGTTCTGATCACTTTGTCCTAAATACCCTCCAGTTTGGCTTTATTCTCTCAAAATCTAATCTAGCAAAATCTATAGCAAGTTCATTTGTCATGCACCTAATCCATTCCCTGCCAATGCTTTGAAATGTTTCAAATACCTGTTGCAAGGCCAATACCAACCACATAAATTTACTGTGTCTTTGTGTTCTGGGGGTGGACTGGGTGGAGCCAAGGTAGAGTGGTGACATCAAGTACAAGTTCTGGGAAAGAACATGTTCTTCTGCCTATGCTGTGTTAGAGGATGTATCTTGAGCTCTCCTGGGTAGAAATGCTCAGCCCACTCTTCTTTTAGGATACCCTAAGAAGTCAGGCCGCCTTGATCTCACCCTACAATTTGCTCTATTCTAATTTTGGAAACTAATTTATTCAACTGAGAATGACACCTAAAAACAGAAGAAGACAGCAGGCTCAGACAGGGTAATTAATGCCACACTGCATTAACTTTCTGCAGCTGAGATAAATATTCACACATCTCCTGCTTGCCGGAATTTAACTTCAAATACCCATCACAACAGCAGTAAGGACTGCAGTCAACTCTCAATTATCCCCAGTAATGAAGGGGAGCAGTGGTGTGGAAAACCCCAAGCAGCAGATAATCCCAAAGTCTGACATTGTGATGCATTATACGTTTTGGCAATAGCGTTACCTTCCTTGTTACAGAATCTCAGACTGTCAGAGCTAGAGGGGTGTAAGAAATCATTTGATCCAGAAATTTCTGACCTGACTTCTGGCAAGGTCGCGATGGGGTCTTCAGGCTATTTTCAATATTCCAGAAGCCTAAATGGAATCATACATTAACACAGCACCCTGTTGATATTTTTTGTTTTCCTTTGGCAGCTTTGACCACATCTCTGCCCTCCTTCAAATCCCTCAAAGGTTCCCCATCACCCACAGGGTAAGGTCAAAGCTCCTCAGCTGGGCACACGAGACCCATTCGTCTCTTAGTCCATTAGAGCTAATAAATGCCCCTTTCAGATCGTGAATCAAAATTTAACTTTCAGGTCACGTAAATCATAGTTTTTTGTTTTGTTTTGTTTTTTTTCCAATGTCTTTTATGCCTCTGCCAGAATGATCTTTCTGAAATGGATTTGGTCATGCCATTCTTCTGCTCCAAGACAACCTCCTGACTCCTTATTTTCCCAAGAAAAATGAAGACCCCCCAGGATGGCACACAAGGCCCTTCCAACATGGTTCCACCTTCTTGCCCAGCCTCATCTACTTCCATTCTCTCTCCTATGCCCCATTCTTCTGGTCACCCTGACACGACAGGATTTTCCCAATCTCTGAGACTCTGTTCGGGCAGTTCCTTGTGCCTTTGGTGGCCTCTCTTTGTCCTCCAATGGGGAGTTCATAGTTTCAGACCCAGCTCCAATATAAAGGCTTCCAGGACTCTGTAGGTGATGTGGGCTACTCTGTTCCCACTCAGAATTGGAGCATGGTGGATCTCACCGTGTAGAACATCCTAGATGATAACCTGATGCAGTGCAGACAGAGGTCTACAGAGGGGACTGAAAGAGTCTAGGACTGGAGAACTCTGTGCAGGTTACTTAACCCCTCTGAGTTTCAGTTTCTTCACTAGTAAAATGAGGCTATCCTCTCTACCAGAGGTGTGGTGAGTACTGAAGGAGAAAATACACACTGATTATCTAGCACAGAGGCTGACACATAGGAAATATTCCCAAAAGGTTAGGTCCCTTCTGTGTATTGTGGTTTTATCCTTCCTTTGTAGAAGGTGGTTTTAGACCTAATAATCATCACCTGTAGGTGGCCTCTCCTTCATAGCACACAAGAGCACCTGTAACTGGGTTCTGTTAGGAAATGTAATAATGGCGCTGGGGTAGCCCAGGGAAATGGTGCAGAAAGCATGAGGGGTTAATCTAAAGAAACTGGGTGCACAGCCCTGTGGATAAGAGTCTGCCACACGTTTACAGACTACTTCCAGTATGAATTGTGTGCTCATACACAGCAGCCACGTAGAATCACAGAATTAGGGTAATAAGAGCTTATATTTACAGAAATATTTACAGTCTATAAGGACTTTCTTATTGCCTATACACAATCTCACTTGGGTATCACACTGAGGCTGTACCCTGGATATTCCTACCTCCACTTAGAGCGAAGAAGTAAGCCTCCTCAGAGCTTGGTGACTTGCCCAAAGTCACTCAGCGAGCACAGCACAGAGATGGGATATAACTAGTTTTTTTTTTTTTCCCCAGCTTGGTTTTAATTGCGGTATAATATATACAGCATAGCATTTGCCATTTTAGTCATTTTTAAGTGTCCAATTCAGTGGCATTAATTGTGCTTGCAATGTTGGGCAACTCTTTCATCACTCCAAATGGGCTCTACGCATTAAGCCATAACTCCCCACTCCCCCCATAGCCTCAACCCCTGGTGACCTCTAATCTCTGTTCCCATTCTATGAATTCACCTATTCTCATTTAAAATTAATTTCATTGAGGTATAATTTGCATACGATGTACATTTTCCTCACTTCCCCCAGTTGGCCCCACCTTTTTGGCTTGGTGGGCAGGGGCCAATAGTTTCCTATCCTGCCTTGTAATGAGACCTTTTTTAAAGCCACCTAAATTATGCTTAGTCCTCTGCACTCGTTTAATTTTTATTATGTGTCTTTTTGGAAACCTCGGCCACATCTACCAAAGATATGTCCCTTGAAAAAATGATTAGTGGAGCGAAGACATGGCATGCTGAGAAAGGTGGTCTCAGATGTGAGGTCATTGTGCGCCATGCAATCTGCTTGCTTAGCGAGCCTGTCTCTGCCTGGGGGTGAGATCAACACCTAGCCAAGCCAGGGGTCAGATAAGCCAGAGGTGAGCCAAAGCTTGAGTCCCTCAGTACCACTCTGCCCAGGCAAGCACAAGCCCCAACACTGGGGCCCAGTTCTGTGGGGTTTTACATTTTCTGCCTTCGCAAATGAAAAAGGTGGTGGCGCAGCCAGAGAGGAAAGGAGGCTTTAATAAAGTTAAACTTAAAGTCCTACCTGAAGACATGCATGGAGTCATCAAAAACACTTGAGTTTCGGAGCCAGAAAGAGCCCAGCAATCCTAACCTCCTGCATGAACTTAGGCAAGTATTGTACCTGAGTCTCAGTTTCTTAACCCGTAAAATGGGGGTGTGTGCCATCTACCTCAAGGAATCATAACAAGTAATACATGAGTTCAAAAAAACATAAACGATATTAACAAGTGCTGGGAGACTTTGAATAGAAAGGAAACAAAACCCCACAAAGCTTTCTGGTCACTTTCAGCCTGAATATCTGCCTTTCAGGGTAGAAAAGTCTTTCGAACACAGGATGGATTTAAGACATATCTTAGAGACTGACACTGTTGCCAAATACACTTGCTTCCTGAGGTCTCAGGTGCTGAAACCCACTTGCTGAATGCAGAGAAGCCGAGAAGCAGAATCTAAGTCCATGGTAGGGGGGAGGTCCTGCCTATGTTGTGATCAATTCTCCATTTCTCCAGCAATGAAGGACACAAATCATCCCCTTTGAACACATACATCATCTTTCTTGACTCTGTCACATAGCAGACGAGGACACTGAGGTTGCTGACACCAATTCTCTGCCCTAAGCAGAGAATCCTGTCCAGATTAAACTCCTGGTCATCAGGAGTAGGTTCTGGATCTCAGGCCAATAATGGCTAGGAACCCCCAGAAAATCAGCATATTTAAGGGTCTGCTGTCCTGTCCTTCATTGGAATAAAGACAGCTGGGAGGAGGGGTGCTGCTAGAAGATTTTGTTTGCGGATTGGGTCTTCTGTGCTCTGATCCGGTGACCCAGGCAGGTTAGGAGGTCCTAGAATGTCAGCTGGGAGGGCATCTGGGAATTGTTGTACAGAAGAGAAGACCAAAGGTCAGAAATGAAGCCATCTGCCTCAAGTCACACAGCTGTTAAGTCTAAGAGAAGCTGCTAAAACCCATGTGTCGGGGTCTGGCTGAGAGCGCTTGAGTTATTTCATCTGAGTGTAGATTGAAATTCTAGCCCTGTTACGTGTGAATCTTATGATTTCAGCAAACCATTAACTTTTCACCTTCCCTGTCGTATCTGTGAAATGGGAATGATAAAAATATTTAAGAGGGCTCCTTGGAGGAATGAATTAGGTGATGTTTATGAAAGTGTTATAAACATGCTAGCAATTTACAAATGTATTAGTAGAAGTAAATGAAAGGCATGGTGGTTGACTTCTGTAGAGTGATTCTAGAATCAGCGAGTGGGATCTAAATCAGAGGTCAGCAAACCATAGCCCATTGGCTAATTTTGATGGCTCTGTTTAATAATTAATTTAATACAGTATTTTAAATAAAATATTTTTGGAACTCAGCCACATCGATTTCTTCATGTGCTGTCTTTTGCTGATGTCTTTTTCTAACGATAGAGTACATGAGTTGCAACAAGAGACTTGGCCCACAAGCACAGGTATCTACAAAGAGTTTGCTGACCTCTGGTCTAAATGATCAACATAGTCTACTTGTGCCCACTACTCTAGTGGCTTAAAACCATATAGAAATCTTCCTGCCCAGTCTGGTTTTCTCCTTTGACCTCCAGATTCTTGAATCCAGCAGCCTTCTGGCATCTCTACTTGGGTGTCTCATGAGCATCTCAAGTACAACTCAAGTTCCAAGGTACACCCACTCTCTCTCTGCTCAAGCATGCCATCCTATGTTCTTCATCACATGACTGGCACGCCCCACCCAGATTCCCAAAACAGAAATGTGGGGGTCGTCCTAGGTTATGTCCTCATCCTCACTTCCCATCTCCCTTCAGTTTTAGCTTCTCCAGGTTTCATCTTTTCAATTTTTCTGGGCACCAAGCCTACCTCTCCTTCCTGGCTAACACGGCCCTCAGCAGGCCCCTCTCATCTCCTGACTGCATGATTCACAACATCCTGGGTGGGACTTGCCTCTGAAAACTATGTCCAAGAGACGGACAGGTGATTTTCTGTTTTTTTTTTTTTTTTTTTTTTGGTGGTTCTCTGGGTTAAGGCTCTGTTGTTTCATTCTATTTAAAAACAGAAGAGTAACAATAACCGCAAATACATGTATTCTGCTTTCAAAGCTTACAAAAGCACTTTCATATTCATAGTTTCTGTTTATGGAACAGCCTGGGGAGGGAGCTGTTATAATTAATTATCCATATGTATCCACGTGAGGGACCAGGGTATAAAGGGGTAGTTACATGCTCGCCTAAGGTCACCTGCTTTAAAACCATAATCCAGACCTATGTCTCTGACTCTGTGTGTTTTTCTTTCTTCTTAAAAAGATTTTGTTTGTTTGTTTTTGTAGACTCATCCTACGAAAGCACCTGAAGTTCAGCATTCTTTTCTTTCAAACACTAGAAATCCATCAGGTAATATTTTATGTATCTTGGGTTCCCACTACGAAGGTCCGTATTACAAACACGACACCGGCTTATTATTTATGGCAATATCTATTGTTACTAAGGGAGACAGACCCAACAATTCCCCATTGTTACAGATGCTACTTTGACTTGACAGCTGGGGAAGTCTGATAGGCAGTTTATTTACTTAGCCATTTAACCAAATAAATGTTTTCATTTTTCTTTCATCTCCTCAAAAGCTAACATTTCGCCCTTAAAATTGCTCCAGCAACACATCAGTGAAGTATAAATTACCTGCCATTCCCACACCAGCCATTACAATATTATTTTGGTTCTTTTTTTCTGCTCCTGTTGACCCAGGCTTTCAAAGACACGTGATTCTCCCAGGCAGGAGGGTAGGGGGAGAAAATGAAATAATTGAAGAGATTTCCCTTTATTGCTAAAACAGAAATGCTGTTTGAGATTAGTCCTGAAGCTTCCACCTGTGAGGACGGAGTCCGTTTGTTCCCCTTTTACTATGGTGCGATATGGCTTTCACTTATCAACAGATGTCACCCCCTACCTGCTAAGAATTGTGTGGGTATTTCTAATAAAAAGCAGCTGGAGATAAAATGCAAGGTTGATAAGAAGGACAAGACTCCTGCTTCCCAACTGTATGAAGGCAAAGGGGAAAACAGATCCACGGATGTGACTTTCCCTGCATGGTATCCCTTCTCCAAATGTCTGGAAAGGCACTAAGAAATTGCAGTCAGTATATTTCTAGTTGGGTGGATGAGTGAATGTGACAGAGGTGGAAGGATCATATATGGCCTGGGTTGCTAGTGATGGAAGGGCCCAGAAAAGCTCATTTAGACTTCCCTTATAGGGGGGTTTTGGGGGAATATGCCTGCAAGGCTGGCATCAGCCTCTTGGCACAGGATTCTCAACAGGCAATTGTGAATTGCCAAATGAAGTGTTCAGAAGGAGAAAACTGTTTCCCTGAAGATAACAGTCCAGCCCTTTTGGGGTGGGAGCTATTGATTATGACACATATATGTCAACCTAAGAGTGCTCATTTTTTGGAATGGACAGGTGGCCTGTGAGACCCTCACTGGATTATCCTATTTATGGGACTGGGCAAGCCAGAAAGCTAAGATATTATATTTTTCTTTTCCTAATTTTTTTCTCCAAAACTGTTTTGAGGCATATTGAAAATTAATGATCTGAAGATAGGAAATACATAGCAAAACCTCCCAGCCAGTGGCCTGGGTCCTTATGGTATAATTTATTTAATATAAAGGCAAGATGTATACACTCTAAGGTACTGGGGAACATTTATCGAGCATGTATGATGACGACAGTGGTGATGACAGCTAGCATCTATTGGGAGCTTTCTCTGTGTCAGACACTGTGCTAAGAGCTCCAGATACATCACCTCATTTCATCCAAACAACAACCCTTTGAGGAGGACACTGTTTTTATCCTTATTTTCAAAAATAAGATAGAGAATTATTATGAAATCTCATTAGAGTCACATAGGTAGAGCCAGATTCTAAACTCAATTTCGCTCCAGAGCCTAGATCTTTAAGCTGATTTTTTAGTTGAGCGGTAAGTGTCTGTCTCCACACTAGAGACTGAGACACTATCTCTGCTAACCTAGAGGATGATAAAGCCCCTTCTAGCAGATGAAGAAACCAAAACTCAAAAGAATTATGGTTCTTGCCCAAGATTTCCTGCTACTAAGGAGCTGAGCTAGAATTTTAATTCAAGTTCCAAATTCTGAGCTCTGCCTACTATCATATCCCATGCTCCATCCATTTACAACCAGTCATGGCCTGGGGTCTGGATGAAGCATCAAACATGGAATAGGCTGAAGCCCTAAGAAACAGTGCAGCTTGTTTGACTGTCTCAAACTGAACAGGCTCATAAAGATGAGGGTTTGATACACTGATCTGCAAATGGTGTAAGTCATCTTTGTTTTCTAGAAGAACTTCAATTTTAGGATGATGTTAGCTGTTATACTGATGAATGGCTCTTGTCATCTCTAGTTCATTCATCAAATTTTTCAAGACAGGGTTGAGCACGTGAAATAAAACATACACCAGAGTAGAAAACCTCTTGGGGAATCTTTCCAAGGCATCCACCCATAATCCCCAGCTCTTCTCTTTTCTGGAACATTGACTTTGCCTTTAATTCACCAGCTTCCCAAATAGCTTTGCAAGACTGAATTTTTCGAGGTGTACTGCATGGCTTTGCATGGCATGATGTGTCATTATATGCTACTGTACTGATAGAAAAATGTGGCAAAATATTTAGTATGTTAAGTCCTTTAATCATAAAATCTATTAACAAAATACACTCTCCAAACACTGTATTGGCTTTCACTAACTGTCAAAATAACTTCCATGTGAACTGAGAAGGATTTTGAGGTAGCCTTAGAATCCATTTAGGGATGGTGAAAACTATTTACCATTTTAATGGTTCTGACCACCCCATTCAGGACTATAGAAGGAGCTCTGTGGGTAGAGCTTTGCAGTCCTACGCATTTATGGAAAACTAGGAAAGTATCTGAAAATTGAACACATTTGTCAAGGAGTGACCTCAGAAATCATGTCTGGGTAACGAGGTATATTTCTGTCTCCTGAGAAGGTTTGCTTCATCAGCTCCCCTTTCTTTCGATCAAATCAGATGTATTGAAATTCAAGTGCCAAAAGCCACTTCTAGTAAATGTAAGTACACTTTGTTCAGAGTAGCTGCTGATGGAATCTGAAGTGGTTCGGTGGTGAACCATATGCCATAGCACAGGTGCAAACAGCGGAGCCTCAAGCAAATACTACATGTCTTTGAGCTTTGAATTTCACTTTTACATTAGTAAGGGCGAGGGGGTCCCTTTTGGCTACACAAAATGGGCTATTGTGATCTTCTCTCTTTCTCTATCTCATTCAAGCACTGCTTGGTTCTGCTTCTTCGTCTGGCTTCTCAGAATGTTTGGTTGGTGAACTCTTTAGATCTGTGGAGTGTAGGCAAATGCAGCGACACTCCGCTTAAAAGATTGGAGCCTTTGGATCACACTGCAGTGAGAAAATAATCATTAGGGTGGGCAGAATGTGTCCATCCTTGAATGTTGATGCTCTCTGAAACTGAATCTGTGTTGTGTAATGGTGACCATGCCTCATTCCATCATGACCATCCACTCAGAGCATGTCATTAATAGAAGAATATGACCATTCTCCACTCCTCACCCCTACCCCTGACTAGAAGTATGTGTCAAAGGTCATGCATCCATGAGGCAAAACACAATAGCGAATAAAGAGCAAG
This sequence comes from Canis lupus familiaris, assembly GCF_011100685.1. Taxonomy (NCBI): domain Eukaryota; kingdom Metazoa; phylum Chordata; class Mammalia; order Carnivora; family Canidae; genus Canis; species Canis lupus. The sequence goes on along the minus strand of NC_049226.1, from coordinate 52,853,789 downwards.
GAAATGGTGCAAACATCAGGGATATGCTCAGGCAAGGAGAGATGGTGCAGACATTGGGGATATGACTTCAGAAATGAAAGGCAAGCCAAAGGGAAAGCAGAGAGCTTAAGGGTGAAGTATATAAAAAGAACAGATACCTACCCAGACCTGTGCTATCTAGCTACCGGCCTGTGGACTTATATTATCACCACTGGGCTCCCCACTGGGCTCCCCAAATGGATCACTGTTGGATGAGGCCTGTGATCCATCAGGCTAGAACACAAGAAGATAACACTTTTTTTTTTTCTTTTCAACAATGGAAAGCAGAAGACAGCAGGGCATATTTTCATGCATACATATGATCAGTTATTTTAAAGGAGGCAGCAACTGCAGTTGGAAGGTGCCACACCCACCAACGTGGGAACTTGTGGGACCGACCTCACGAAAAGGACAACATTTTTCAGCTGCTCATTAGAACATAAAAGAAAGCCCCTCTAGTGCCCCGCTTAGAACTTGGGAATCCGAGCCAGCATTCTTTTCTATGCAGGTTTCCGCGCCCACTATCCATTTCAGATACAGCCGTTTTAATTTTTAGGAAAGGCAAAACCAGAGAGAACAAACTGGTCACTTACAGCTTCTTGCTCTTCACTTTTGCTGGGACTTTCGAAGCCCTCCTCGAAGATGTCATCTGTGGTGGGATCGCTGGCATGGGATGCAGATGATTTGGACGGAGAGCTCTGTCGAGGGGCTGGGGTTGGAGCTACACCGGGACCACACACAAAGAAGGAACATCGTTAAGTGTCTGGCTGCCACCATTTACATCCTACAGAGACCTCAGGGGTCTGGCTATATTCAAGTCAAGTCCAGCACTCTGCTTTCTATCCTGAGGCAGGTCAGTTAAACAACTGAGCATCTCCTCTGTACATATCTATTTTGTCTTGTCATACAGCTGACAGGAAAGAGTGGGTGCACACGGATGGGGCAGGCAGTGGTTCTCAAGGAATGGCACTTGGATCAGCGACACTACCACATCCGGGACCTTGTCACAAACGCAGTCTTGGACCTCACCCCAGACCTACTGACTCGGAAGCTCCATGTTTCTACATACTCGAGGTGAGAACCACGGGACAAATTTTTCTTTCTTCTCTCTCTCTCAACATTGTGTGTGTGTTTTAGTAAGAATAAATAGATCAGAGGACAGTGATGTGCATCGATTAAGTGCCTTCTATACGTCAGACATTGTCAGAAACTTTACAGCGAGTATCTGTAATCCTCATAGTGCCTCTTTGAGGTAGGGGTTATCCCAGGACAGCTAAGGGAAGTGAAGTTGCTAAATTGCTCAAGGCCACATAGCTGGTTACTGGTAGAACCAGGCCTTGTATCCTTGCACATGGGAGATAACGTGAGAAACCCGTGTTGGATGAAGAGTGAAGAGTGCTTCTGTGATGTGGGAAAAGGGAGGGAGCTCCTGGCAACTTCCCCACTGGCACTTTATCCATCACTCCATAAGGATACACATCTTCTGTCCTGGCCTTCCCACAAGTTCCCCTTCTCATTTGTTCCAGAGGTTATAACAAATGTGCCATTTGAAGCTATTCTTTTTTCAATAATTTCTAATTTGGCATTGAAAAGCCAGTCACTGGCTCGGCCCCAAGTGAGGAGATGATGTGGCTTAATTTAGTAGCTAAATTTCCAGTGCCACTGATAAGGCCCCCCATCCTGCCATAACTGCCCAGAATTTCCCAAATCTGGCTGCTTATCAGACAGAGAGTGATTATAAAACTTGGTGAGCACCTTTCGCCTTGATGGATCTATATTTAGAATAACAACACAATTTACTGTGTGCCAGCAAGCTGGGCACGGTGCTGGGTGCTAGGCATTTTGTATTTACACATACTGCAAAGTGGTGTGGGACCTATTTTTCTTTCCTGATGAAGAAACTGCAGCCCTGAAAGGTGAAGGGACTTTCTCAGGGTCACCAGCACCACGGAATAGGAGTGTTGGGATTTAATACAGCTCTGTCTACACTGTCGGGCCAGCTGTGAGGTCTATGTCAATTTGACGTAGATTTTTGTTCCAACTGATGAAAAAACTCCACTCAAAACATTCTGAAGGTGATGCTCATGGATAGAAGGATATAATTACTGTTTTTACTCATTTTCTTTACAATAGAACATTATTTTTTTTAATTTAAAAGGAAGTCTGTTTTATGAGATGATTATGGAACAGACTAGTTCTAGCAGGTTTAAGTGAGAACACCCTGATTTCCAACAGCTAATGAATAAATGTTGGCGTAACTGGATTCCAAATTGTGTTTGAAGTGGCTTATTGCTTACTAGAGGCCGAGAACACAGGCTGAGGTGCCAGTCTGAGAGGTGTACCGGTCCTACTTATCAGATGAAGTCATTTGGAAGCATAATTAGAGGTTCATTTATGTAAGTGTCTTAGCCTTTAGAAGGCTCTTCTAGAATACCTGAATAATCTAAAAGAGTGGTTCTTTAATGGTGCAATTTAAATCCTAGGAGACATTTCACAGTATCTTGGGTCATTTCTTTTTTTTTTTTCTTTTTTTCTTGGGTCATTTCTGACTATAAAGACTCAGGGGACAGGACATGTATTTCTGGCATCTAGTGGGTGGAGGCAGGGATGCTGCTCATCATCCTATAAGCACAACACACACCCCACAACAAAGAATTATCTGGCCCCAAATATCAATAAAGCCCAGGTTGTAAAACACAGCCACAGCTGAATGGCCTTTGTTCTGTTCATTTCAATCTCTACGATTTTTCCCAAATGTCTCCCACACGCTAGATGCTATGCTAGCATTAGAAGAAGTAGACGGGTGATTAGGACATATGTCCTGTCCTCAAAGAACTGAAACTTCCCTTTTATTTATAGCTGGCATGCAAGTCCATTGAAAGAGAGACACTTGCTTTCAAAAGATGCTTGCTTATTTATGCATGGCTCTCATTCCCCCAGCATTTCATTTTTTATTCATTATTTTTCACTGAAACCCTGTGACGTGGAGCTAATAGAGATGCCCTCATATGGAGATCACATGGCCTGAGTAGAAGTAGGTTGTTTATACACATAAAAGGCATTCATTTTCATAACTGCCTTCTGAACCTGGATGAAATAACACCACCTAATTGTGTTAACATTAGATTTTTTGACAATTCTCACTATTGGCCAAGCAGTGATCCCTATCATCTGTGACAGTAATGAAAACGCCAAACTCATTGTTCCATGAGACTTTTGCTTTTCCCTATCAATTGTCAAAGGCATGGGCTGAATTACCAGTCACTTTTCTGAGCATATGTGTGCTCAAGTGTATCTAGATTCTGATTGGCTGCATGGTCATGGCTTTTTGGATGCTTACAGTAGAAAAGTGATCTGGAAAGAATCACTGAGTGCCTGAACTAGAAGGAAGTACACTCCTCATCATCCAAGCCAACTCAATGCATTTCACCCATGACACAGCTGGGGTTAAGAAAGTCACACACATGGCCAAAGACACAGCTTGTGGTAGAAGAGCAAAGGTTGGAACTCTGGTCCAGGGATTTGACACAGAACTATTCAATATGCATTCATAATGGTGACAAAAATACCTTAAAATTTGTGATGTATACAATGTTTCAGTACATGTACCACTGATCCTTGTAATCTCTCTTAGGCTAAGATAGATGAGGAAATTGAGGCTCACAAAAATGACTTGCCGATAGGCACAAAACTAGGAAGTGATAAATCTGCTCTCTAGGTTCCCAGTCTAGAGATTTCTGCTTCACTACCATTTTTTTCTCTTTGACGACCCAAAGCCCTGAGCCAAAATCTGGCTTCAACTAAACCAGCTGGATGAGATCTTATGGCTGCTCTTTCTTTCCCGTAAGTTTTCTCTTGATTTTAGTTTTCTACTCTAATTTTTGTCCTTATTTCCCAGACTTTTAAAATTCATATTCACTATTCATTTCCATTTCAACAAGCCGTACCAAAATCTGTGTCATAAGGAGGGATAATGAATGAATGGATGGATAGATGAGCAGATCAACAAAAACATTAGAAGCAGAGTGACTGGTAGGAAAATAACTACTCTCGTTGTCCTTGAACCTCACTCTCATTATTGGTCAGACAGGTCTAACAAAACCTGTAATAAGCATTGTTATGAGTATAAAAGTATGAAAACAATGGTTACGAGGTAGATATGTATAATTGGCACCTCATAACTGGTAGCTATTATTAGTAGTAGTCATATAAACCAAGATGCCTGCTGAATGTGAACTGAGATGAGTTCTGTGACTCCAGAAACAAGGCATCGCTCTCATTGGAGTTAGGTCTCCCAAGAAGGGCACTCACGTGAGTTGGTTGATGGTGTGGTAGAAGTCACAGGGGTCAAATTCAACTGGGAGATGTCAAAGTCGTCACAGTCATCTGTATCCTGTGCCACCCCGACTTTGTTGAAGTAACTGGAGAAGGCCTCTGAGGTACAGGTGAGGGAGGGTTGGTCGGGTTTGCGGGAGGGCACGGGTGGCGGCTGGGCCATCTGGAAATCCTTAAACATTTCTTTCCCCATTTTCTGTCTGGGCTTCTCGGTCTGTGGACTTGACCTGGTGGAGTCACCCGTGGTTGGGACGGTTGCAAGGGGGGTGAGGGGACCTTGGAACATGGCGGCTGGCAAAGGCATAACAGTTTGTGTGGGCATGAAGGCGGCTGGCGGAAACTGCCCGGCTACAGTTGGCCAGGGCTGCTGAGTGGCAGGGAAGAGACCCGGCTGGCCCCATGCGATGGGCTGAGCCCCCGGCATCACCTGAGCGACTGGTGGCTGAGCACCCATGGCGATCTGCTGTTGGACGAGGGGCTGCTGGCCCCAGAAGGATGGGAGGACGGCGCCCATTGCAACATAACCTGGAAGGGTGAGAAAGATGAGTCATGTACCCTGGGAAAGAATAATTCATGGATTCAGGTGATCGGCAGAAAGATACTGAGCAGTTGTTACGTTCCAGGCTCTGTGCTAGAGACCCGGGCCACAAAGATGAGTAAGATGAAAGTTCTGGCTTTCAATGGAGTGTTCCTTCCAGAGCCACGGTCTGGAGAAACCTAAGAAGGGGACTCATAAGCAAAACTAGAATGCAGTGAGCGAGCAAGCCGGGCAGGTGTTTGGGAGATAATGATAATATTGCTATAATTAAAGGTTTCTGACTCCACACAGCCTCAGGCGCTGGTGTGTCTCAGTGGAAAAGGTAGAGTACTAGACATCGGGTACATTTGGGTTTGAATCTTGCCTCCCCTTCTGGCTAGACCAAACACTTAAACTTTCTAAACCTCAAGCTCTTGGTTAGAAAGCCAGGTTATAAGATCTTCCTTTTCAGCATGGAAAACATGTGCTGAGGGAAGAAGAATCAGAGTATCGGGGATGTTGAGGTCTAGGTTAAAATTTGGAGTTCTTCTGCTTCTTATCTACGGAGTTTAGGGAGAGCTCCACAAGCTCTCTCGGGCTCTCTCTCCTCATCTGTGAAATGGGCAAAAAATACTGTCTGCCTCATGGGCTTGGTTTAAAGATAAATGGAGATGACGTTTTTGAGGTGGACTACTGCACCTGACACCAAGTATGCATTCAATAAATGTTAGCAATTAGTAGGATTTAAATCAGAGAAATCCTAGGAAGTACTTAATACCTTGCTTGATACATAGCAGCCATATAATAAGTGGTAGCTCCAGGTATTAGAACACATTATTTCTGCATTGTCATCATGCCAATTTTAGGGACTGTCTACTCAGGAGCACCTTGTACAGTGGCATAGGTTGGGGACGCCAAAACTCCGGAGGGTCTACTCACATATGTCACCATGTTAATTGTTGGCTGTACTAAGTCCTTTCAGGTGAGATATAACCATTTTAAAAGGCGAAGTGACACTTTTCACAGTATCAATAGTAACACAAATAATTTCCATGTATTCGATGTCTATGATGTTCTAGGTACAGTATTAGGTGCTTCACATCCTCACGGAATCCCTGCAGGGTAGGTATTCTCATCCCCATTCTAGGGATAAGGAAATAGGTGTTCAGAGAGGGAAAGTCCATGTTTAGGGTCACAGAGACAGCATGAAGTGGGATCAGGATCTAAACTGAGGTCACTTGTCCCCACAGCTAGTGGTGTTCTTCCCTCTACATCACACTGCCCCAGCCAGACAGCCAAGACCAATTTCTGATATCTGGATAGTAAGTACACCGGGGTTTGGCAAATGTTGGACAGGGCCAGAGAAATTCCCATGTGCTTCCAGTGATCCCTGCCCTTCTCAGAGGGCCCCGTGGACATACACATGTGCCATTGAGCCTGGGAGACAGATGCCCAGGCCAGGCAGGGGAGAGGAGGAAGAAGCTGGCTTGGCCTGACCTCTCAAAACCAGCCTTTTCACAGCTGTCAGAAGGAGTTTACAGGTGTACAGGAGTGAGGCCAAGAGAAGAGTGGGTGCAAGGTATCCTAGCAACTTCCAAAGGGAAGGCAGGCAGGCCCCGTGGCTCTGATCATGTCATGGGTGATGTCAATGACTGTGGAGAGCCCAGAGAAACCATGTGCAGAGTGCCTCACTCATGCTCCAGCCTCAGATCCCCTGCCCTTCAACTGATGACTAAGGAATGGAGACAACATTCCAGGTCCAGCCATTTCCTTGTGAGGTGAGAAGAGGTTCCAGAAAGGTGGAGGAGACAGGACACACAGGCTCCTTGCTGATGAATCCAGCAGTGTGACAGGCTCCTAGGGGGCGTCGACAAGGCAAACAGACCATATCCTTATGTGATCGCTTAGCCCTACTGCACTGAAATCAGAGGGGTGAAGAGACGTTGGTGCTGGCATTTCAAACCCGAGACCTGCTTGCATCGCCTCTCACCACACCCATCACATAATAAGGCAGTGACTCGAGCCCACTAACAGATTAAGAGTTCCACAACTGTTTTTCATATTTTCTGATTTACTTTGATGGGGGGATGATCAGGAAATTTGTGGGGTATATTTTGGTTGTCAGGTTAACTTGCTAGTGGGAGCCACTATGCGCACTTGAGAAGCAGAGAGCTTGGATACTTGATATCCTATACTGTGTGAGACCAACGTGCATAACAAAGAATTCCCCCACGTTCTGGCTTCGATAATATTTGAGTATGGGCTGGACATTGTATTACCTAGAAATTCAGTTTCTTTGCATAGTTTCAATGCACTTAGTTTTCTGGGAAGGTAACAGCTGTGTACATTGAAGGCCGACTGTATTTTGTCTTGTTTGGAACACGGTCAAGAGTTGCTCACCATTTGGGAAAGTTGAGGTTCCCAACAGAAACACTTTCCCTGGTGTTTGAACCCACACGGCGTTCCTGTGTCCCTCTGCACCTGCAGAGACTCTATTTATAGTTCTACACACCTGGCCACTTAGTAGGACTTCTAGCGCAGCTATACCTGGGTATTTTCCTTATTGAAATAGATATCTTTTTATTACAAATTAGTTTTTAAAAGTTTCCTCCTGGGACACCTGGGTGGCTCAGCGGTTAAGCGTCTGCCTTTGGCCGAGGGCATGATCCCGGGGTCCTGGGATCAAGTCCTGCATCGGGCTCCCTACAGGGAGCCTGCTTCTTCCACTGCCAAGGTCTCTGCCTCTCTCTGTTTCTCATGAATAAATAAAATCTTTTAAAAAAAAGTTTCCTCCTTATAATGAAGGCATTATATTTAAAAAAAAAACTATTAGATAAGTTATATCATCTATGAATTTCATTTCAAGAATTTAAAGGAGACATTACAAAGATCTGTCGTAAAAAGGGGGCACTAGGTCTGATGGGGCAGAGACACAGATCTTTCAATGACCTCAATCCTGATGCCCATTTTGGGAAAGGGATGGAAGGTTTCAGCCTGCAGACAGGCTAGGCTGTCTTTCACTTTGCTTCCACTCCACAGCCCTTGTTGCCACCAGAGGATTGCTCTAAGATGCAATATAGTGCTTCACTGTCTTGACTATAAGGTTTGGATGCCTTAGCTTGGCTTAGGAGCCTTCAGGGATCAGGCCCCTTCCTACCTCTTCATCCCACCTTTCCCTACAGCAGCTGCAAACAAAGCTCCACCGGCTCTCTCTCATCCCTGCTGGTGCTCCTGCCTACCTCACCTGGCTACTCCTTATGCACTCTCTGAGAACCAGTTCAGCAGCACCTCTTCCGGGCACTTTTTCTGCCCCCCTGCACTCCACTGGTTCTCCTCTGGGCTTCTGCAGACCCCAGGGGTCATCTCTGTGATGGCATTTGGTCACACTGTGTTGCAACTGCCCAGTTATTGTCTTCCATCATTAGACAAGAAACCACCTGCTAGTAGGAACATTTTATTTTCCCTTTCCCTCTCCTCTGTGTCTGGCACAGTTTTGGGCACACATCAGCTGCTCCATAAATCCTGAGATGGGAGAGAGTCTCTCTATAAAGGTGAATGAGTCATAGTGGAATAAATGCCTTCACTGCATTTTTCCAAGTGTACAATTAAACTCGAAGATCTGTAAGTGCTGTAATCGCTGATGATTCTACTGTTGGTGGCAGGTTTTTCTTTCCCCTGTCTTTTTTTTTCCCACAAGGAACCAACAGATGGGCTGTGCACACTTTTCTGGAGAGAGCTATTAGCATGTCTCCCTGGCTTCGTGCCATCTGCTTCAGACCCAAGCACAATATTCAAAAGAAAAAAAAAAAGCAGCACAGGGTAATTGGGTATCATGTTAGGGAACTCACAGGTCTTACTAGTTTTTCTGGGGGGTTGGGGTCTCTGTAGCCTGGGCTTCCCCCAGACCTGTGAGCTAAGGTTCTCTGGCCACATGGCATCATGCACGCCTGATGGGACACCTCAGTCGCAGCGCTGCGGTAGCAGCGGACATGGGGGAGCCACTTGGTGGCTGCCACTGCAGCCACTTAACTGCTTAGTAACATTTACTCATTAACGTTCGACGGTGGAGGGAGGAGGTGCCATGGAGCATCTGTTTATGCCATGGAGTTCAGATCAATCATAAATCTCCTTGCTGTGAAGTGAAAGGAAACACCTGCATTACTGCCTTGCAGTTAGATTTTTAAGGAGTGTTGAAAATTGCAATTTATAACCAGATGCTTGCACCTGGGGATACCTCATTATTTGAATTTAAAAAGCAGCCTAAAATGTGAGAAAAATATGGAAAACTAAGGGACTCTCCCGACTTGTATGGTAATGCTTATGTACATGATCTCATTCATTCACTGATTTATTCATTCATTCAAAAAGATCCCTATTGAGTGTGAAGCACTGTTTTGGTCTCTGGAGATCCAGTAAAGAACACAATAATTAAGAAAAACAAAAACCTTTCCCTCATGGAGCTTACATTTATGTGACACTGATCCTTGCAACAAGCCTCTGTGTCACTGATATAGTATCTCTTTACTCTGTGTTTGAGATACTGTAGGTGGCTGAGGGGAAGGCTTGAGCCAGCTACCACAGGGTATGGGGAACAGAGCCAGGCTCCTAACAGACAGGGTAGCAAACATCTGTTGCCTGCTTACTGATAGAAACACCACCAAGCACCACTTTAAATGTTCCACTATGTGTATGAACTCATGCAATTGTCCGACTAGCTATACGGTGGCGTTACCATCCCCATTTCACAGATAAGCTCCTTGAGGCTCAGAGGAGATTTAGCTGAGTTTTACCCAGTTGGCTAGTGGCAGGTCTGTATTTATACACAGTATATCCTCTAAGCCCTCAGGCCAGCTCTGTCATGTACAGTTAAGAGGCCAAAGCTAAATTTTATTACATGGATGTTTTTCTAAATATTCCAAAAAGGTTAAAGGGAAAAAATATAGGCAGGACAAGACATTTTCTTCTACTTTAAAAATAAGAGTCATAATAATCATAATAGTAGCAACACGAGCTGCATTTGCTCACTGAAGCATCCACAGTAAGCCGGCAATTTTCAGGATGCTTCACTTTGTTTTCTCATTTAATTCTCATGATATTGTTGCAAGGGAAGTATTATTTTTTACTCATTTATAAAGATTTAGAAACTCTGGCTCTGGCAGGTTAAGTAAATGGCTCAGGAGTCTAAAACATACATAAATAGATGAGCTAGGATTTGAACCCAGCCCATCAGATGCAAACCACACACACACACACACACACCCTGGCCCCCAACCCGTAGCCCATCTGTTGTACTGCATGCCGTGGTTCGTGTCCCTGGCTCCCTGTCACTGGTTGGACAACTGGGGAACAGGCAGATGGCTACTCAGCATCTGCAGAGATTTCTTAGGGCCATTCCAAGGAAGAGAGGCTGATAGTTGACCACCCACTGACATCTACTTTTGTTCCTCAGCATATCTGAATAGAAGCAGGCATTTTGAGAACCAAAATGTGCTCAATGAAATTAATTTTACACTTACATTCTAAACAGTGAAATTGTGGAGGTAATCAATCAGATTTTTTTTTTTTTTTTTTTTTTTTAAGCAGCTGAAGAACCCGAATCTAGACGTGAACTGGCTTGTCCGTAGTTTGCAACACGGCTGGTCAAGTAGCAAGACTAAAACCCAGGTTTTCAAAGCCCTCATCTGACACAGGCTCAGGAGAAGGTCCAGAGTAGTTCTGTGTGTGGCTCAGCCAGGTCCTCGGGGTGCTTTTATGCAAATGTTAGGGCAGGGAGCCGTGTGACTGCATCCTGTCCCACTCTCACTTATGGAGAAGGAGGATGGAGACTTGCCTAGAGCACTCTTCCTAGACAGCTTCCTGGCTTCCATCCTCACATAGTCTGCTCACACCTCACCTCTGCATGAGCCCCTCCTGACCATAACCTTTATTTACACTTGCTCTAAAGCCCCTACACTCCCCTTGACTTTCTTCTATCCACACCACTTACTATTTTCAGACATACTAGGTATGTTACTTATTTTTATGTTGTTGCCTGTCTCCACAGTAGAAAGGGAAGTGCCATGAGGGCAGGACCTGCATCTGTCATGGTCACGGGCACACCCCAGGCACCTAGAATAGGGCCTGGCTCATTCACTGAGGAGTGGATATTTGTGGAATGAACACATCTGCAAGTTGGTTAAGTTTGGGGCTGATCGTTCCCATTACCTGTCTCAGCACATCATCTTCATAGATCAGATAATGAGGGGAAAGCATGGTAATTTCAACACGGGAAGGTGATAGATTTCTGATGGAAAACTGTTACTCTTATTTTAAATGATGCATTCTATTACACTATTCCCGAGGAGATTTTAATATCCATTTTAGGTAAGGAAAACCAGCCATCACCACAGTCCCATTTTAGAGACGGGTAAAACAGATTGATTGGGAAGCTCAGCAATTAAAAGTCTGCATTACTTGCAGATTCTAAAGTGTTAGCTAGATCCAATGGCTACCGACCTCTGTTGCTTCTGAAAGTGCATAATGATCTCTGGGCTTATGGGGAATAATTTTAACTATTTCAGAATAGAGTGTGAATTTTTACTTCATTTTGAATAACAGCAAGGTTCATATTCGGTGGCAAGAATTTGCTTCTAACTCTATGTAGCTAGAATTGTTTATAGAGAAAAACTCAAGGAAATGTATATTTGAAAATATTCAGGCTCAGGACTCCTGGGTGGTTCAGTTGGTTAACTGTTGGGGGCTGCTGATTTTGGCTCAGGTCATGATCTTGGTGTTGTGAGATCGAGTCCCACATTGTTGGACCCCATGCTCATCTTGGTGTAGCCTGCTTGAGGATTCTCTCCCTCTCCCTCTGCTTCCTGCCCCCTGCTTGCATGTCCACACTCCCTCCCTCAAACAAATAAATAAAAATATTTTCCTAAAAAAAAGGAAATATTCAGGTTCTTTTGGCTGTATATAAGAATAAAATAGAAAGATGAAGCCACAGATTTCAAATACATAGAAAGAAAACAGTCTTTAAGGCTCTCATGTATGTAAAGAGTGGAATACCCCCTCTGACCTGTGCCAAGTCAAGCGGTCTGGCTACATGGAGTGCCTGATGCCATGGAGACAAGTTAAGAAAGGAGATCCTGCCAATTTGTACCTCACCTGCAATACTGTCACTATATATACATATGCACACATATATGCACAACCTGTTGTAAAAGCAGTACATATATTTATATATATTAAAGAATGCTTAGAAAACAGAACAAATACTTTCAAAATCATTAAAAGCCCCATCACCTTCCCAGTTCACTGTTAGCAGTTTGGCTCTGTCCCCTCAGCACCCCGCTTTGCATGGAGAGCCTCCCCATTCTCAAATCTCTACCAAAGGAGGCAATCTGATCCCAAGAGGTCTGTGGAGAGTTCATACTTCCCCCCACCTGCCATCCTCCCTCCCTTTGGCTGGGATGCACAGGAGGAGAATTCGCACTAATTTACACGGCTGTATGTGCACTGGGCTCCCTGAAGCTGTCTACTACTGAGTAACCTAGAATTTTGACCTTTCCAGGTGAAAGACTTCACTGAATTCCAGCCTACAGTCTACCACAGGTGTGCAAATGCTCCCCCACCTCCCAATGGCAGCCTCTCAAAGTCATCTGAAGAGTCACAGGAGAGGCTGGTGGTTCCGCAAGTCTTCGGGCATAATTTGACAGCTGGTTCACATCAACCCTTTCTCTTCCTTGACAGGTGGAGGCCGAAGGAAGGGAAGCGGGCCGAAGACAGCTTACCTGAGGGTACAGCAGCAGTGCCGAAAGGTACAGAACTAAACATGTCTGCACTCGCCGGAAGTGTCTGAGATGAAGACGGGATAAAGGCATCACCTGGAGTTGCAGGAGTCTGTTAGAGAGAGAGGGGGGTGCAGAAGGTGTGTGAGGTCCCTGGGAAACTGGGCTCAGGAGCCGTCAAGGATGAGAGGCAGTAGGTGCAGGAAGCAGGGGCAGGAGGGACTGGAGAAGCCAGCCATGGTCCAGGCCACACATGTGGTGTGCAGACCACAAGCTGGTTGTATACACTGACCATAAAACAGGACAAATGAGACCTACCTTTTAGCAGCTGTGATAATGAAGTGAGATCCTGCATTTAAATCACTTAGTACCATGCTGAGGTGCATTAGCAGGTGCTCAGCAAACAGTGGCCAGAATCTCAACTCTTTGGTTCGAGCCCCTGCTCCTTGGGGGTGTTTTTCAGGCCATCGAATTATTCCACAATATGTAGCTTTCATCCTTTAGAGGGGGTCAACTTAAACTGACATGAACCCACTCAGGATCCACTGTGCACCTAATTCAGGGTTTGTCTCTTAATACACAGTAAATAAACAGCCTGACGAAATGACCAAATAGAGCTCAGAGACTAGAACAGAGACCCCTGTCTCCTGGTGCCTCCCACATTCTGTCTGAGTCTCTACGTGCATAGACAAGGAAATATTTTCAAATGATAAAAAAACTGAAGCCTGAGGAGCAGCAAACTCTAAATTACCCAGCCTCTGCTGGAACCCGAGACAGGTCCATTGCATGCACTGGTGGGGAAGGTGAGAGGTACTGGGACAAATCAAACAGACAGAAGGGATACTGAGGGGGCACTCAAAGAAAAGCATCAGTACTCAGTTTTTTAAAGGCTCACACCCATTTACAGCAGCCTTTCTCCTATAAAGTATGTCTAAGCGATGCCATTGTATCCTTATTTTTCTTTTCCCCTTGGAACAGTCTGGGGCAAGCAATTAATCCTGAAACCACGGCAATTAGACAGGGCCATTTTTAGACCAGCAGCCTGCGGGTGGAGTGGCATTGTTCTGGGGATTATTAAATACCCATTTGGACTGCACTTGGGTTCAGGGCCAGAAACAGCCGTGAGCTGCTGCGTTAAGCACTTTTAAACACAAGTGGGGCTGTTCTGTTTCCCCCACGTGATCTTAGGGGGAGTCATGTGCCCTCTCTAGGCCTCAGTTTGCTCATCTGTAAAATGCAGGGGACAGGCTAGAAGATTTCTTCAGATCTTTCTGGTCCCACAGCTTGAGTTTCTACATGCCCAAGATGCAGCTCTTACCCCTGGGATGGAGGAGAAAAGGAGACTGGTTCGAGCTGCCCCAGCTTCCCCGGAGACAGGAGCTGCTGTCCCCTGTCACGTCTGCTCTGGACATCAGATGTCGGGAGCAGGGCAGCTGTGTCTAGTGTCCCTGGCGGCAGCTGTGGGCAGTAGAGTCTCATGCCATCTGTCCTCCGTGCTGAGATTACAGCCTTTTCTCTGTAAGGTGCGTCTCCCCAATAAACCACATAGCACCATCCTCGGTATGTACAACTGTGCGGAGCCCAGAGGAGCTGCCCTCTCCCAGCAGCTTCTGCTGGTGCAGCTGTGGTTCATTGCTCTCTGCCCACCTCCTGCTTCCAGGGAAGGGGCAGGAGAGGACCTGGATGGGGCTTCTGGGTTCTGTTCTTTGCTGTGGCCATAGGGTTGCCTTTTTTAAATTTTTAAATTTTTTTTTTTTTTCATAGGGTTGCCTTTGAATGCAACCAGTTCTCAAAGCACCAGGATTCAATTTTGCTTAGGGTTGAATTCTTTTTTCTTTTCATTTTTAAATTAGGGTTCCCTGTAATCTCTATCCTCCTGCAATCAGTGACTTATAATAATGACAAGCAATGGGCTATATACCCTGGCTGAGACTAGAGTGGGGAATCCAAAGCTTCATGAGAAGCTCAGTGAAGCTAGGAGGCAGGGGAGAAGGGAGGAGAAGACAAAAAGAAGAGAGGGAGAGAGAGGAAGGAAAGAAGGCAGGAGACAGGACAAGGCAGAGGGAGGATACCTCATTTCCTAGGCTGAACACTGGGCTGGGTGGACTCTGGGCAGGTGCTGACAAATGCCTCATCGTGTCTATAGTCCTGTTGAGTTTCTGGCCCATGTTCCCAGCTAGACTGTGTGCTCCTTGCAGATAGGGACCTCATCCCAGTTATGTCTTTCTCCACTGACCAACAGAATAGCAAGTACCCAAGTATCTCATAATTGCTGATGCATGGTTTCACTTGCTTCTCAAAACAGAAGCCTTATAATTCCTTTAAAAAGCAGCAGAGGAAACCAAGGTTTCAGATTGCTGGTTAATTCTCCCAAATCACACAATTTGAAAGAGGCAGAGGTGAAACCCACCAGCAGCCTTCTTTTACCCAAGGCCCTTCTTCTCACCACCGTGCAGCTGAAGAAGAGAAGGGGAGGGAGGGAGGGTTGAGCTGCAGTGCATACTTACGGGGGGAGAGGTTATATCAGGAGGGGTCGACATATCCCCAAAAAGTTCTAATTGGGTCACAGCCTGAAAAGACACAAAGATAATGAAGTCACCACAAGGGAAGCCAATGCTACTGGGCACTGCTTTAAAACGGTGTGACATGAGGACCCTTGCTTCTTTGTCATCATGACTATACAAACAGTAAGCCCAGCTGGCCATTACCATACTTCATGATCGTAAAGACAACATCTGGGATGCAGCTGGAATCAATTCTTGCTTCAGTGTGTCTGGCAGTTTATCTGGGCTTAGTTAAGGGGATTCCAGCTTAGCCACCTCCCGTAACCCGTCATACCACTTCACTCTGATTCACCATCAAGTGCAGTGCTGTCTCTCTTCTCCAGGACATAAAGGCAAGAAGGTGATGGCCTCACTACTTTTATGAGTGCGCACACATGTACAAAGTGCCAGCTATAAGGAGATAGGACTTTTTGGCTACTTCTCAGCAAATGCTCCCACTACCACAAACCTCAGAGGTATAATTCATCATCCCCATTTCTACAGATCAATCAACTGAGTCTTACAGAGGAGACCCCAAGGTCACAAAAGCCAGGACTTGAATTTTCTCCATAAAGAGCATACAGTCAAATGAGAGTCTCTGAAAATGCCAGCCTTGGATAAAAAATGTAGTTGGAAGAAAAGAAAACATATCATTTAATACCAGGAAGGGGAACAAAAACAGCCCAGTATCTACACTATTAATCACTGCTAGGAACTCCATCACTACAGACACTGTATCGTCTATATTCCCATCCATCATACAGGAGTGTCTGAGCAAGGCCAGCCATAGCAGCAGAAGAAACCCTTTAAGATATACTTAGAAATTAATCTGCATACACTTCCAGCTTCAGAGACTGTAGGAAGTCTATGGGCAGGAACCAAACAGCCTGCCTTAAAGTATATAATCATATGCTTTGTGCAAAACCTGCCCACTGGGGAAAAAACATTTTCAGCTCATCTGTAAAATGCAGGGGACAGGCTAAAAGATCTCTTCAGACCTTTCTGGCTCCATAGCTTGAGTTTCTTAGTGCCCAGGATGCAGCTGTTACCCCTGGGACAGAGAAGAGAGGGAGACTGGTGATTGGGGGAACCTAAAAACATCAATCAATAGAAAGGACTGGAAGAGTCTGCCTGCCTGCCTGCCACGCAGGCCCCCTGCACCTGGATTCTGCAGTATCTAGGCATTTCTAAGTCTGAACACTTAGTACCAAAAAACTAATTTAGTACCATAAAACTAAACATCATTCTCTCCTTCTGAAGAGTAAGTGGGCTCTGGGCCCTGGAAAAGGTCCCCCAGCTGTTGATGGATTCACCTCCAACCTCTGCAACTCCTTGGAGCTATAGTTCCCTTACCTGGATGGTAGAGATGATACTACTTCCTTTGCAGATTTATTGACAATATTAATAACAGGAATTTCTTTGAAGTTCATCTAAGCCTTGTTAAAAAGGCACAAAAGACTCTTTTTGCTGAAATAAGTTTAGCTTGCTTATTGAACTTTCAATTCTTCCTCTTAAGGTTTCAGACTAAATAACAGCGTTGGGCACACAGTAGGGCCCTACACACATTAATTTCCTTCCCAACTACACAATGCCTTTTCCATACATGCTGGGCACCTCTTGGGTGCTAGGTGTAGTGAACAGAATAGTGAGAAATGCCAAGATGAGCTTGCAGTCTGGCGGGATGATCCACAGAAGTAGATGATTTCAAAGCAATGTGGCAGAGATGGCAACAGGGGTCTCTGTGGGAGAACAGAGAAAGGGACTTGGCCAGCTTTTGGCAAAGAAGCTTAAGGAGAGTTTTCTAAAGGGAAGAGATCTGATCTGAATTCTGAAGATGAGGTAGTCAGTCAGGCAAACAAGAAGAGGAAGGACAATCCAGGCTGGTGCAAGTACATGAGCAGAAAGGAAAGAGGCCTGGAGGGTCTGAGCATGTGGGCAGAAAAGCAGTTTGTAATGAGCATGAGGGTGGAGGGCAGCAGGAAGCAGGCCAGCAAAGTGGACAGGAGTAAGGTCACAGTGGGACCAGACCCGGCTGGACTCTATAGATACTGGCTTGTCTCGGCCAAAGAGTCTTTACCATGTTTACAGTATTTTATGTCATTTGGTGAAACTATACCAATCCTTATGCTTTCTTCCAGATTCATATAAGGAATACTTCTATTTAATCGATTAACATGAAGCTTCTAGGCTTCCTTGCAATTGGGACTCAACGCTTTTAAAATGGCTTACAACTATTTTCAGTGGTAGGAAAATAATAAAATGAAGTTAATAATTAAGTCACACAATTTACATTTCAAATGTGTTGAACTCGTGGCACACTTTTACTAACATCATAAATATAATTTATTGGCTAATTTTCTCCTTAAGCACAACTTTTAAAATAACCTTCATTCTTGAGATATAGACTTTCCTCTTACCAGATGATTTTCACTCAAGGATTAAACGAGAAAAACATGCAGAGGCATAAAACATAGATTGTTATTTCATTCCATTGGATTTGCTGTTTAAATAGAAACTTGAGTTAATTAAATTTTATAGAAAAGGGGGATTCTTAGGCCATAAAATTAAAAATAATTCTAATAACCATATGTGATTGAGAATCTGGAATAGTATCTATTTTCACACCCCTCCCCACCATGCTCGCCATACTCCTTTTATTTGTAACCTAACAAACCATGTTCCATCTGATAATATTGTTGTAATTAATCATTTTAATGGCCTCGAGAGAATTAAAACTAACCATTCACATTTGTCGAACATTTTATAGTTTACAATACATTTTCCAATACGTTATCATCATGTTTGACGCTACCTGAGCTCACTGGTGGCATAGCTGTCTATCTGTCCTTTTTGCACATGAGCTGAGACTGAGAGGTGATGAGACTTACCCTATGATCAGTGGGCTAAAAGAAGCTGGGCTTGACCCACAGGCCAAGCAACACCTCGTTTATCTATCCCTTCACAAGCCCTACTTAGCATCCCTAGATGGTGGGAGTATAGCCACAATATTCTCTAACCAGAAGCTACGGTTCCCGAAGGGTCTGCCGAAACAGACATCCATCCGAAGAACTCCACTGGAAGGTCAGTTCAAGATGCCTATTCGCCTTTCCATTACCAGCACTGCAGAGATCTTCTGGTAGAGATGAGGCTGCCAATGGCAGATTCCACCTTCTTCTGGCCCTGGGCATTTCCCAGGGGGATATTGGAGGGTGCCCAGTCCAGTGAAGGGGCTCAAGGTAGCTTGGTTGTTGAGGAGGAAGGCCCTGAATCTCTCCCCTGGGCCAGCCCCTTCACAGCCATTCTTTGATATGAAAAAGCGATGATTTTCGAGTAATATTTAGAGTGTTGTGCCACTGCTGTTTCGAGATTAGTTCCCTGGTCCTTCTTTCAACTAGATGGCTGCAAGTGGACTCCTAGGCTCCTCCTGCAGAGAAATTCTGAAAGCGCCATTGATGAAGGCTGAGTTGTCCTTGGCTGACCCCCAAAACACATTCTCACAGGCCCACTCCTTATGTTTTGGCATCAGGAGCTCCTTCGTGTAGGAAAAGTATGGAGCCCCTACTGAGCATCAGCTGCTGTACTGAGAAGAGGGGATATGAGCCTGTTCCCGCTCTTACTCTCCTGGGCTGGCTATTTCATGGAAAGACAGACCATCGATAAAATCAGGGCAACATAATGGAGAAGAGAAACAGGAGTTACAGAGTTACAACAGGAGGGGCCATCTCAGGGCCTTTGCACACGTTCCTCCTTCTACTGAGAACATACATTCCTTTCCCAATTGCCTTTCCCACTCATCCTTCAGGACAGAAATTAGAGGACTTTTTTTTTTTTCTTTCTGGGAAGTGTTTCCTAACTCAATATGTGCCCCATCCCATTGTCCAGAACAGATTATATGATACTCTTAGATCAGCGGTTCTCAACCCTGGACATACCTGGGGGGAAATACGGCTGCCTGGTTCCCACTCCTAAGAGATTCTGAATCAGATGGTTTGAAGTACAGCCTCATAACTGGGACTTTAAAAGAATCCTGATGATTCTAATTTGCAGCCAAGGTTGAGGAGCCCTGTCCTAGAGACTTTCCAAATACCCTCTAGCCAGAGGTGGCCTGTGTTACCAACCAGTACATCTAGTCCAGGGTATACCCACCCAATGGAAGCCTTGCCTGGTTTTTATTCACTTAGGTGCACTCAACACATCCTGCTTATGTGCCTGAACCCCTGGTATACTAGGTTCTAGTGCACTACACTAGACTAACCTACTTCATCTTACCAAGGCTGTGCAATGTTGCACTGTGACACGTGATCTCCTTGAGGACAGTCTGTCCTCCCATTTTACTAAATATCTAGCATCTATCAGAATGCCTGGGACATGTTGGAAGCTTGCAAAATATTTGTTCAATGGAATACACACACATACAAACACACACACACACACACACTCTCTCTCTCTCTCTCTCTTTCTGTCTCTCATACACACATACTCTCTGACCTCATCATAGGGCTCAGCAATAATCTGCCTGTGAATATTACACTAGGCACCCACTGGGGCACAGCCGGCAGCTGCCCTTCACGCAGGCTGGGTGAGGAGAATATGGGATGCATGAGAATGACCAGAACGACTCTCATTTAACAAGAGCCTGGAGGCCTTACCTTTGTTGCCTCTAAAATCTCATCAAAGTCCATCGGCAGGTTTCTGTTCTGTAACCACAAGGCACGACTTATGAGCATGAAATGAACGATGGGATCATGACCTGAAACAGTTAATCAGATAGGGCCCTCTCATTCTTACCGGGGTGGCCGCAGCAAACCGTTCTTCAAAATCCTCAAATGGTTGACCGTTCTGAAAGTGTAAGGGATGATGAATGAGGATGAAGAGTCTGACACACAAATGGCATGGATTTATGAGTTTAATGATGACGGTATCTATGCTCTCTGCTCCCACGGTCTCCTCAGGCAGGAGCTGTGGCCAGTGTGTTCCCAGCAGAAGTAGATGATAAAACACGGGCCTGACCAGGAGGAAAGCCAGCAGTGGTAAGTTTGTAGGTTTAAAGTCTATCTTCCTGCTATTCCAGGCATTACCTAGCCAGCCTCAATGCTGGCAACAGATAAAAGCATGATGTTTATTTACACTCAAGGAAAAGGAAAAGTTTTAAAAGGAAAAAATACTATCATGTGCTTTAGCCAAACTCTTAGCTCTTCAGAGTAGTCTGTGAACAGCTAGTTTTGTGAGTGCCCTTATGCATGCATGCCGTCCCCTCTGCTTGAAAGGCTCTTCTTCTCATCTCTGCAAGTTTGAAGTACCAAATTCCTCAAACCCAGCTGGAAGGCCACCTCTTCCATGAAGCTCCCCTTGATCCTCTGAGCTGAAAATCATCAGAGTAATAGCACATCATCTGTGCGGATTACATTGTGCTTCCAGAAGCACAGCCAGGCTGTATTTATTCCTGAATCTTGGCTACTCGTAGAGGATCTGGCACCTAGCAGTGCTCAAAAATATATGAACAAATGCATGTTTTAAAAGTGGCTGGCAGTTGACCAGATCTAATTGTTTTGTTAATTTTGTATTTTATTGTTTGTAATTGTTGAGGATTTCACTAAACTACTCCATATTGCTGCACTGGCATCCATTTGCGTGGCTCAGCTAACTTCAGGGGCCTGACCTCAGCCTCTCCCATGAGGCAGACCCTGGATAAACAGCAGAGTCACAAGTAATTGTAAATTCCTAGTATGACTCTCCCAATGGCTTGTGATTAGTAGTCTCTCCCACCTTGCCCCTTAGAGAAGATCTCTGTGGAGCTTACCAAAACCCTGCCCTTTTTGGTGTGAACTGACCAATCTGGGACCCCAAAGCCCGTCACTTGTGGGCCCTAATAAAGGTACGCACCTTAGTTACCATACTTGCCATACTTTCTCCGCCTGCACCCTGCCTTGACTTTCCCCGAGTCACCTCTTGAAGTGTACTACGTACCTCCTCCAGGACCTGTGAGTAATAAACTTCTCTATTACAATTTCCTTTTAAAGTCTTTTGTTGTACTGTGCTCACCACTGGACACCCTGGCACTCTGCTAAACAAATGTTAATTACCAAATTCTCAAGAATAATATATATTATAGATAATATATATGGTGTCTATTACATATATTTTTTTAGTCATCATGTTTTGGTCAATATGCACAAGCTAATCATTTTTTGGATGATTTCGAAGTACTGCAACATTAGTACAGATCTGACAATATTGACATTAAAGCGGAGTATTATGCATGAATAGAAATAATTGCATCATTCCCTGCTTTTGAGGAGAGCTTCCTAGTTATAGGGCTGCAGAGCAGAGTAGGAGAACCAATGTGCCCACACCCACCACAGCAGGGCCTTCAGGCTCATCACCACCATTTCTGTCTTCAACCACCTGCTTCCACCAGACCCTGGCTCTCCTGGAGTCAACTGTGGCAAAGAGGAGAGGAAGAGGAACCACATCTGTTAACCACATAAATTACTATTATTATGGTTCTATTTGGCCAGAGGTGGGGGGGGGGGCAGGCAATATTAGCCTAAGTGATCCTGTAATCTATGGTGTGGCCTAAAAGGTTAAGGTTATGTCTCTACATCCTTTATAAATTCACACACTTCTAGGGATTTATGGCACAGCCCCTACCAACTAGCTCTGGGTCATAACTTTTAATAAAAACATTTTTTAGTGTCCAAAATCTCATTACATCTGTCCAATATAAAAAAGCAAATGGCTTCAGAGCATGATGGATGAATTAAATAAATTTGAAAAACAGCCTGTGGTAGAGTCTCATAAAACCCCCACCATATAATGAAAATGTGTGAGGCTAACCAGCACTGGTATGAGTCCGTCACTTTCCTGGTGACGGAAGAAGTGGCCTTGGGTCAGGAGTGGTGCTGCGGTGGGACAGGCCATTTCCGTCCATTCAGACAAAGCCTGGTCTGGGTGTGGGAGAAAAGGCATCTCTCTGGAGTCACACAGATGTGGATTGAACCCTAGCTGTGCCACGGTGTTCTGTGTGATCCTCGGACAACAAGCTGGTCAGCTCGTCTTCTCATCTTTAAAGTGCTGACGATAACGTTAACGTTGTCTCAGGTTTCTGGAGAGGACTGATTGAGACGTGTGTGAGGTCTTGTTTGGTGCTAGGCACACAGTAGATGCTCAATAAATATCTTTATCTTCTATTTCTTTTTCCTGTGGTACACTTTTGGAAGGTGCAGGCGCACAGTTTTTAATGTTAGGAAACTATTAGATGGCATTTGGAAAAAAAAAAAAAAGAGAAAAAAAAAAACTCGTGGGAAGCCCCTCCTTAGAAAGTACCCCTGCTTGACAACATAGAGCACCTGCATGTAAAAGGCCTCCCCATACTTTCTGGCCTTATTCCTGAACCCCTCAGTCCATTCTTGATCCTGTCTTCTCCCTGGAATCTCCTTTCTGGCCAGAGTCTTGCCTGCTCATCCTCCTGGCCACACCTCTCGTACCTGGTGCTGGTGACCTTCCTGTTTTGATCCTGGCTCAGTCATTCCTTGGATCCCCTTCCTCCTGTTGGGGGAAAGCTTCTGGAGCACCCTGTGCATTTCATCCGGCCAGTGGGGAGACCCTGCCACCAGGGCACCTCCTCCCCACTGAGTCTCATGGCCAGCACCTGGAATCTCTTTCCCAGGCCCCCCCAACCTCCAGCTTGCTTTACCCACAAATTACTACTAGAGTTTTTGTTCATTTATCTTCAAGTCTTCTTTTTCCCCTTATAGATACATTTCTCACACTTATTATGATGACACGCATGCAGGTTTGTATTCTGCTTTTCAAGACTCAATATGACATCAAATTTATTCCTAATGTACACTTCCAGGGAGGATTTAACAGAAGAGAGTCTCTTATGTCGTTTGAAGATGGTACCAGCCTGAATCTTCATTAATAGACTGAAAGAAAGCTTCCACAGGGAGTCTGTCTTCCTAGAGTCTCTGTTTGGAGCAGTGGGGACACTTGTCCCATAACTGAACAAATTAACTATTAACTAGACTCCTGTTAATCTTACAGGAAAAGTGACAGTGGATGAGATGAGATGTGGGTGAGCGTGTAAAAAAGGATGAAAATATATTTATGGCTGCCAAATCAGAACCCTATGGTGAGTCTCACCCCTGGCTGCAATTCTTTGGGGGAGCTTTCAGCAAACTACTGATGCCTAAACCCTAGTATCAGTGATTTGGGTTGTACTGGTCTGAAGCGTGGTCCTGGCATCGGTAGGTTCTAAGAGATCCCCAGTGATTCTAATGTGTAGCCAGACTTCAGAATCACTCTGCTGGGGAATGAAATCTCTGTAGGAATAATTAGTGAAAGTCCTACTGGGAAAACTGAAGACATCTTGATTGATTATGTAATTGATTAGATAATTTCTTCAACAAACATTCACTGAGTGCTTTTCACATGCCAAACTCTGGCTAGGAGCTGGAGAAACAAAGATGAATAATAATACATGGACCTTGCTCTCCCGAAGCTCAGAGCAGAGCAAGAATATATAATTATTCTAGTTTGGGGGTGGAACAGGAGTGGGCCAGGGAGGGTGCAAGGCATCTAGACCTAAACTCAGAACTCAGGCCAATACTGTAAAAGAATGAATGTAATTAACCATTTAGAAAGCTCAGGAGAAATGGATTAACTTAAGTGATTTGTAACTGCACCAAAGTGGGTCCTATTAAGGCACTTCATGGTTCCAGGCATTGGAATGCATGTATCTTTCCCTGGTGAGTGATCTAAAAAGGAAGACGTGCTAATGAAGGCTAATTCCCTCTGAAGTATCTAGGAGTTTAGCTTTCTATCACCTTTAGCCAAGAGTAAACAGCGGCTTTCCTACTTCCTGGCTGAGAGAGACAAGAACTCTGTTTGGCAAGTGAAGAACAAAGCGAGGGTGGTGGTGGAGTTGAGATGGGGACTAGAAAATATGATGTGAAATACATGATTTCTCCCAAGAGCAGCACTGTCCCATTGAACTTTCTGTGTGATGGAAAGTTCTATGTCTACAATATCCAATATGGTAGCCCATGTGGCTATTGAGCACTTCAAATACGGCTGCTGTGACTGGTGAACTGAACTCTAAATTTTGGGAGTTACTTTTGGGAGCACCTGGGTGGCTCAGTCGGTCAAGCATTCGACTCTTGGTTTTGGCTCAGGTCATGATCTTGCTGTTGTGGGATCGAGCCCCACGTTGTTGCTCTGTGCTCACCATGGAGTCTGTTTCAGATTCTCCTTCCTTCTCTGCCCCTTCCCCTGCTTGTGCTCACTCTTTCTCTAAAATAAATCAATAAATAAAACCCTGGAAAAATAAATTTTATTTAGTTTTAACTTCAATTTAGAAAGTTGATATGTAGCTAGTGGCTACTCTATTTGATAGTTCAGCTCTAGGGAATATGTTTAAAAAACAACTTCCGGATGGCTCAGTGGTTTAGCACCACCTTCAGCCCAGGGCGTGATCTTGGAGACCCGGGATTGAGTCTCACGTCAGGCTCCCTGCATGGAGCCTGCTTCTCCCTCTGCCTGTGTCTCTGCCTCTCTCTCTCTCTCTCTGTTGTGTCTCTTATGAATAAATAAATAAAATCTTAAACAAACAACAACTTCCAGTTGATGGAGAACTTCCTAAATAGTGGACATATTGCTTCCTTATACAATCTCTTCTGTTCTTTTAAAGAATATCCTACTTTTGTATTGAGTGAAAAGGTTCTATGGAAGGAGTGAATTCTTTGCACTGTCTAAACAGTACCATGAAAACAAACTCAAGTTTGTAAAAACAGTAGTCTTCTTCCGGTGTAAAACATTTTTTCATTGCCTGAGCTAAGCCAGAGCAAGATATCTGTAGGGCTTTTTAAAGGAGATTAAAATTCATGTCTCAAAGGAAATCCATGAAGCCTGACCACCATTACAACAGAATGGAGTCCCGTTTAATGTCAAAATGTTCCAGGCCTACTGAGATCTGGGGCTTAATGGTCTTTCTGGACCCAATATCTTAATCTCATAGAGGAATTGGTGTTGCTTGGAGGATATTTCTCTGTAATGATCGAAAAATTGCCTGTAGTTACTCAAAGCTGGGCGCTGTTTTAGCAGGTAATGGCCCTCCTTTCCCCAGCTACCATTTCAGGAGGAATCCAGAGGTTGTCCAGAAAGTTAGAGTGGGAGGGGAATGCTTAGATGAAAGTTAACATCTTCCCTGGAAGAGCCTTCGAGTGTAATACATTTGTAAATCCCTGGACAGTGAAATATTTATTTATATCTGGCTTTCTAAAAATTAAGTTGGTCTTTGAAGTAGCCTCTCCCTCCCCACCATCGCCACTTCTTTTCACTCTGGCAGGAACACTTAACATAAGATCTACCCGTTTAACAAATTCTAGAGTGTATGATACAGTACTGTTAACCACAGGCACAATGCGGGTCTCTAGAGCTTCGTCATCTTTCATAACTAAAACTTATACTAGTTGAATAGTAACTCCCTACTTTCCCCTTTCCCAGCCTGTTGCAACCACTATTCTACCCTCTGCCTCTATGTCTTTGGCTATTTCACAGATCTCAGATAAGTGGTATCATGCAGTATGCGTCCTTTGTAATTGGCTTATTTCATTTAGTGAAATGTACTCAAGGTTCAGCCGAGCTGTCACATATGGATGTCCTCCTTTCTAAGGCCGAATAATCCACTGTGTGCATCTACCACATTTTCTTAATCTGTCCATCCTCTGTGGACATTTAGGTTGAAATGGCCTTTTTGACTATGCAAGGGGAAAATCAGGATGGGGACTGGAAGTGAAAGGAACTTGCTAGAACTTTATTCAGGATAGGCAGACCCTTTGAAAAGTCACGGCGCTAAGATGACCTGATGAGGCTAATGTGAATGAATGAACAGGGGGCTGCTGGGGCTCAGGAATCTGACTCCGGTTTCTCAAGCTTCCCAACTTAAATCAAATGTCAAGAAAACCAATTTGCTTGCATTTGAAAATAATAGATACTTCTAGGGTGAGAAATTTGATGTTTTTAGCCTAGGCAGGGTGGGGGGATGGAAAGACAGATGTCTGAAACAGCAGATCAAACTGCTGCTTCATCATTGGCATTTCTTTGGATAAATTCCTTCCTCACTCTGAGCCTCAGTTTTCTCCTCAAAAAATAGGCCAGTGTCGGCTTGCTGAGAGGAAGCAGCAAGAAGGTTGATGTGTATGAATAAAATTAGCACAGTAACTGGCAGAAAAAATCTCAATGGGTATCAGTTCCCTTTCCAAGATTATAGAAAGGGGAGGAAGGGTGGGAGGGAGGAGGGGAGGAAGAGGGAGAGGGACAAGGAGGATGGAGAGAGGAGAGAGGGAGGAAGAGATGGGGAGGGAAGGAGGAGAAAGGAAAGAAAGAAAAGAAGGGGGAACAGAGAGAGGGTGGGAGAGAGGGAGGAAGGAAAGGAAGAAGGAAGGAAGGATAACTATGGAATATTTACTTGGTAGGGGACGATAGACAGAATTCAGGCCATTGTAAAGGTTTGGAAAACACTGACCCTGGGAAGGAGCAAAGTCACCTGGAGAAGCTGAAGGTATGACATGGCCCTTCCACAGCAGACACACCGCCACAGCAGGTCCCCACTCCTGTTCCTTTCCCCCAGTGTTAACACTGGTGAAGCTGGACCATTCTGGGGGTCAGCCCCATCATTCATCCCTCCTACCCCATGCCCTTTTCTTCTTTTTTTTTTTTAATCCCATGCCATTTTTTTCTCTGCTCTTCTCCATCCCTATTTCAGAACCCAGTTGGAAACTTTCCACATTTTCATGCCCAGATTTTATAAAACACAGCCATTATTTTCTTGAAAAAAAATGTAAGGATGGTGACACAATCTACAGGCTGAGGGTAGGTTATGCAAGAAGAGCTAAGTATGTTTGATCTCGGTAACAGTGATGAAGGGTAGGAGATGCAGGTTGTGGTGCCTACAATGTGGCAGTACTGGTTGTGCAGTGGTGGGGACAGTGACATCTGTTAGGACTGTGAAACCAGTTGCTAATTCACTCCACATCTATTTACTGAGCAACTATGATAAGGCACAGTCCTTGTCCTTACATCACCTGAGGGAGATGGAAAAGAAAACAGACAATTATTCTATAATTGGTGTTATAAGATAACACGCAAAGCCTGCTTGGTATAGTGATGACAAGGCTCAGGACAGTGGCTCCCACTACTGTTGTCTACTATGAAACACATGGTATCCAACCCAATCTTGAGGGTCAGGGCAAACTGGAGGCAGCTGACATTTTAAGATGTCAGCAGTAGTGCTATTGGGAGTTTGATCATATCAACGCTGTTGTCATGAGGCAATGATCACAAAGACAGATGATGGTATAGATACTTCTATGGTGATGGTCAAAATGGGGCCAATGACTGGGATTAGGAAGAAACACTGAAAACACCAGCCTGGCCATTGAGCTTCTGCAGGAGCACTGGCGTGACTTCATGTTTACACTCCTAGAAGCCTCCTGGGCTCTAGATCCTGGTCCCAACCCATGACGTCACTCTAAAGCTCTCCTATTTAACGAGGAGAATTTTTATTTTTTTATTATTATTTTTAAAGATTTTATTTATTTATTTATTCCTGAGAGACAGAGAGAGAGAGAGAGAGGGGGGCAGAGACACAGGCAGACAGAGAAGCAGACTCCATGCAGAAGCCCGACACGGGACTCGATCCCGGGACTCCAGGATCACGCCCCGGGACGAAGGCAGGCGCTAAACCGCTGAGCCACCCAGGGATCCCCCTAACAAGGAGAATTTTAGAATGTGGAGTCCCCTTTGTTGCTTTAGCTCCTCTGTCACGGCTGCAAGATGGCTTTACTACTTGAGAGGTGGTTACTGAGCAAACACATCTGCACAGGTCTAGAGGTCCAGAGAAGACTGGAAGCCAAAGGGGAATGTCCCAAAGCTTGTAATTATTTGTTTTTGATGATCTCTTCCTTTATTGCTTCTCTTTAAAAAAAAAAATCTATTATTCTAGTTCTACATTAGCAAAAACTCAAGGATTTTTCAAAACTCCTAACAAGACTTGGCATCAGTTCAGTACTTTGAAAAAGAGTGAATTAGAATCAGTAATGTGAAATTGGCTCCTGTCAGCGGGATGACAGGATCTCAACACACTGGTGGGGAGGAGGGCAGGGGACCTTCTCTGAGAGTCCGTCATCTCTTTCTTGCTGGTGTGTGTCTCTTGGAGAGGCTACTCCTGGGATCCAGATGGCACCCAAACTGGAACAAGAAATACTGGATGGAGTCGAAATCAAGCGAGAGTAGCAGAGTCTCAGGCTGAGTGCGGAGCAAATCCGAGGAAATCACAAATGGAAAGATGTCACAGCAGAGGAAAAAATAGTCAAGAGGGCTTTGCCTGCTGCTCCGACAGCCGTTCCCAGCAAAATGCTTTTCCTTTTCTTCGTTGGAAGAATGCATATTTTATGTACTCAGGCATATTCATTTCCTTATTCACTTCTTCATTCCTGGATTCAATCCCCAACGCATTCATTTACGAATTAATAAACTTCCTGAGTGCCCACTATGAGCAAGGCACTGGGCCAACACTGCAAAGACTGAGAGGCTGTCCCTTCCCTGAGTTGTAAGAGTCAAGCTAGGCAAACTGGAAGGTTGCAATTCAGGTCGGAGCATGAGGAGTGGCACAACAGGGGTACCACACTGAGCATTTCCACAGAGCTTGTGCCGCTTTCACTGCTGCAACACCATGCACAGGCCTGAAGCCGTTGGAAACAGCCAAAACCAGAATTCTATTTTTGGATGAATGGAAGTTGACTACTTTACTCATCTCTTAATTTTTCCTCATTGTGGAACTGGGGAAATATACATCTCATAAGACTATTTGAAGATTAGCTTGTGTAAGATTTTAGATAATAGCTTCATTAGCATGGTGCCTGATGTATAGGTAAGACCTTTAAGTAAGTATCTTGATTCCCCTCCCAATTGTATAGACAAAGAGGAGACAGTAAGTCAGAGCAGAGAAACATTGCACATATTCTACAACAAGGAAACTAAGGTCCCAAGGAACGCCCAGCTTGTTCATATTTAAAATAGTGAGGGAAATGGCTCCTTCACAGATTTCTGAAGATCAGATGAGGCAATGTTCAGCAATAGAACAGACTTGGACAGCAGCCTAAAGGTTTGATGTCAGGAAATCTGGAAGAGCACTACCCTCAACAGTCTCTGATTGATTGTCCAACCTACAAATAGTTTGTAACTTTGTGTCATAATTTCACATGCCCTCCTAAGAGGTCTCTCAGTATATTTCTCACCCTCAGGCTTTGGTACAAGCTACTCCTTATGACCGGCTGCCTTTCCCATTCTTGTTCATCAGGAAAACTGTAATACATCCCTAGGGACTTGGGTCTAGTTATCTCTTCCAAGCCTTTCTCCAAGGCCTTCAGGATGGAGTAGATGATCCTCCCCTGGGAATATCATATGTCCAGTTGCAATGGATGATTCTCTCTTCTTCATCACAGACTATGACCTTGTAGAGACTAAGTTTCTTTTATGGGATACCATATCTTACTCATTTTCACATTCCTAATATCTAGATAGCTCCGTGACTAGCACACAAAAGGAAATTATATTGAATTGGCAAGTGAAAAAAAACCAGAATGAGTGAATGGACGAACGTGTTTATATGAGAATAGGAAACTGAACAGAAAGAAACTTGGTTATAGCATGACTTACTAAGCGGAGGGTATGGTAGTCCATATGGTGTTTCCAAATGTTCGGCATGAATGTGTGTGCACATGTATGCACACACATACACACACACTTGCTCGCTCACAAAGACTTGGCATTTACTATTATAAACTCCAGGAAGGATCTCATATCCACTCTTGTCACTTGACCCGGTGAGGCTCTGCAATCCAGGTAAATGGCCCTTGTTCTGATTTCAAAGAAATGCTAGGGGTGTGTTCCAGAAAAAGTTACAAAACCAGAGATATGCTATCCTTCTGGCCGTTCTAGTACCTGGAAAGCATTTTCCTCTGAATTCCTCGTCCTTCCCATTAGTGAGATCTATCGGTGGCTAAAGGATGGTAGTCAATCTGTGACATACCTCATTACTTGAAGTTCAGCCAATATCTGATCTTATCACCCTCCCCTCTTAGTTGCTAGTAATTGATGAAATGATCGTATTCCATATTGTTCAGGCTCTCAAGCTTAACGCGTGCAAAGAACTGGATCTCTCTCAACCTGCTCTTTCCTTGTCTTCCAATTTCTGTGAGGGCCACCAACTCATGCTTAGAAGCTAAAGCCCTTATACATACAAGTTACTCTTGATCCCTCCTCTCCCAAGCCCTGACATCCAACCATTCACTAAGAAATGGTGACTCTCTCCAGAAGCTACCTCAGCTCTGCCTGCCTCTCTCCATCCCCTCTGCTGCATTCTCTTAGCCTCAACTTCTGTTTTCACTCTTGTGCTTTAAGTTCACCTCTAGTACAGCAGTCATAGCCCTATTAAATCAGATCAGATTCACTTCCCTGCCTACCACGCTCCACTATCTTCCATTACAGGGAAATAAAATCCAAACTGCGCCACTGCCTGGCTAGCCCCTGCCTGTGCCTGAACTCACCTCCAACTCCCCTCTTTCCCCCTTTCCTGCTGTGCTCTGGCCAACATCAGTCTTCCCTCTGTTCCTCATGGCCCACTGGGACGTTCCTGTATTCTTCTTTTCCCTGTCCCACCAGGTTCTTCTCATAATTCAGAGCTCAGTTCAAGTGCTACCTCACTAGAGAAACCTCCTGTGACCATTTCCCTAAATAGAAGATCAAACCCCCACTTCTCATCTCATGATCTCCTTTGGTTTTGTGACTTGTGCTTATGCTCTGTTTGTCTTTTAACTTGTTTGCTTGTAGCCTTCCCCTGTGGAATTGAGCAGGGCAAGGGTTGGGTCCTGGTCTGACTCATATAGCATCTGTGCCTAGCACAGCGCTCCACACACAGTGGATACCAGACAGTATTTGGGGAATGGGTGAAGGAATGAATGCCTGAACAGAGCAAGTGTAAGTGACCAGGGACTGGGAGGTACCTTGCAATATTGCAGAAACTATGCAATTAAAACAATGATAGAGACACCCTGTGCATACTACTACAGGTACAAGGGAACTCCATGTTTGCTACTTTGACATCACTGCTCTGGTCTCCGCTTCTTTTCCTGCTTGTTTTCTGCTGCTGGACACCCTACTTCTGAAGACCAGGTAGGTGGTGCAAGAGTGTGGCATATTTGATGAGCTCCTACACAGAACTCCCGGGAAAAAACCCTCTTTACCTGCATGCTGGCTATGTCTGTTCTATGAAAGATCTCTATAATTTAAACTCATCAATATATACTTGATTAGGTCACAAGTGGTGGAGATCATTATTTCTAGTTTTGGTAGAGCCATAAAGCCCCCAAATGTACAAGTCACTTTTGATTCAGCTCTCTCCCACACCCTGACATCCAATCATTCATTAAGAAATGGTAATTCTATCTTTAGAATATATCCCAAATAGTCCATTCTGGTCTGAGGAGGAAGGGATAGTTTTAATATTAAGACCTCAGCCCTTCCTGAAAATGTAGAACAACAGTAATAATGGTTAGTGTTTAGATGGAACTTCCTCTGTATGTTTAGACACTATTTACATATTAATTCCTTTAATTACTACAACAAATGTAGGTGCTATTGCTATCCTCATTTTCAGAGGAGTAAACTGAGGCACAGAATGATTAATTTGCCCAAGGTCATATAGCTAGTAATAGGTAGAGCTACAATTTTCACCAAAGTGGGCCAGTATGTGCTCTTAACTCTTAAGCTATGGTGAGGGGAACAAAAAGGTGTCAGTCCATCTGTGCTTTATGACTAGGGAGAGAGTTAAGGGTTCTGGAAGGGGCAACCATAGTAGGCAGTTTAGGAGCTCGCCCTGCCAGAGCCCATCCCAACCTTCTCTGAAGGACCCTGGGCAGATTACACTGCAAGTAATGAGGTCTGGTATCATGGGGTTCAAATTTCGAAGTGACTGTGGAAAGAACAAAAAGAAATAGCCAGAGGGAGACTGAAAAATGCAGGAAAATGGGACCAAAGCCAGAGGATTGGGCTGACAGCACACAACGGTGGAAACGATGAGTAACAGACACAAGGACAGCTGCTAACCTGCCTGAGAGAAGCACAGCAAGGCGCTAACAGAGCTCTGCGAAAGGCGGCAAAGGGGAGGTGGGGCCAGGAGAATGTGAAACAAGTGAGTCAATGTCACCTTCACAGGAGCCATTCTTTTTGTCCGAGTCCGGAGCAAGGGATGCCTCCTTCAGATCCAGACTTTATTTCCGTCTCCCCCTAGCATCTCAACCTCAGTCTTCTCGTCCATAAAATGGTTACTACTATGTTAATTAAAATAGATAAACTTAGTTGAGCATCAGAATCCATGGGGGCGGCTTTATAAATCTCCCTTCACACACACACTCACACTCATACACACACACACACACACACACACACACACACACACAAGCAAGCCTTATAGAGGCAGATCCAGGGGGCGGGGCTAAGGAAGTTGCGTTTTCAGAAAGTATCACAAATGGCTGTGTAGGCAATGCAGTCTTTGGGATTCACTGAACCCACTACAGCTTGCCAAGCAACACAAGTGCTCCTTGGCCCCCAGTAAGGGCTCAGCAAATGTTCATTTCTTGCCTCCCCTCTAAGTCATTGCTAAAACACGTTTTTGCATGTTTGGGGGTGGGACTGTCACCAGTATATATTTTTGTATTCTCCATCACTCATTTCATTCTTTTTTTACAATTAGAGTTTGTTCATCATCCTTCTGTAACCACTAATAGTGGCAGTTAGGGAGAAAAAAAAGAGTGTCCGTGTGATGATTTATCCAGAAAAGCTGAATTACTGTACCAAGAGAGAATGAGTGTCAGCATCAATGGATATTTATGGGGAAGCTGTATATTATAACTGTGCTCATTAGAGATGCTGTAGTTAAGGTTCTGTGAATGTTAATGGTCTGTATTAGAGGAATAATGATAGAGTCTTAGCAGCAGCAGTTCACAGATATCCCTGGACCACATTTTTTCACCATGAAACAGATCTCCAAAGTAATCTGATTTATGCCACAGAAGAAGCAAGCATGTGTCAGGGCACCTCTACTTTGTGGGTAGTCTTGTGGTTGCTTCAGTACAAGTAACACAAGGGACACAGAGTGCCGAGAACAAAAATGGACAGAAGGCCCTTCGGCCTTCTGCTTGAAATCCCCATGTGCTCTGGACTTCGAGGCAGGTTGGCCTGGTTGGAAAGGACATTCACCAGCTTTGGGTAGGGCGGCCCTACATCCCGGTTTGTTTAGGACAGTGCCTGTTCACGCCTGCTGTCCCAAAGTCATTGTTAATAGCACACCCCTTTTGCTCTCAAAAGTGACCCAGTTTGGAGGATAAACTAGGTCACTGTAGTTTTAAGATCAGAGAGAACTGGCTTATTCTTAGTGATGCCTCTTCTAGCTATGCTAGGTGATTTAACTAACTTCTCTGATCTTCAATATCCCCTATAGGAGAGGAGAGACCTACTTCTTATGGTTGCTTGGTATAGTCTGACAGCAGTGTATTAAATGCCTATCTCAGTCCCTTGTTCTGGTAGTGACACATGTTATCCCTGTCCCAAAGTCATGAAACTGTCCTGCAGGCTCAGCCCTATGCCATGCTCTCAGGTAACACTTGATCTTGTTGACTTTGCTTAGCCATGGAGAATGAAAGGCACTCAAACCCATGCTCTACATACCAAAGTTATTGCCACCCATAGGCCACAAGCAAACTACTGATAGGGTTCAGGTCTTATTCCTCCTCCTATCTCTTAAAGTACCTGCTATGGTCCTATTACCATGTAATAGCTTATAATAATAATAATTATGGCTAACATTTATTGAGCACTTATTATGTGACAGGTGCTGCTCTATGTGTATCACTTTTTTTCAGTCCTCAGAAGAATTCTATGAGGTAGGCACCATAGCCATTATTCACATTTTGTGAGTGAATACATCATCCAAGGTCACACAGTTGGTAACTGAGGGAGAAAAATGTAAGGCCTAAGTAGTAGTGTTGAAAGGTTCACACCTCTAACTGTAATTCCAACTTGCATGCCAAGTATTTTGTTCATGTTGATAACTGGTCACTTAGACCAATCCAAAAGATAAGTAAGGCATCTTGCTTAGTCATACAACTGTGAAGTATAAAGCGCTGATTAACTTCAAATTTAGTGTTTTTTTTCTGCTGCTTTACTCTCTCCCAAAGAGTAGGCCCACAGTCTGTGTTCATGAATTCAATTAAAGAATAACAAAGCCTCTAATAGAAAGTAATGTGAAGGATTTTTTTCATCTGAACACCCCACTTTTCCCACCCATGGAATGAACTAGTTGATTTTTTTTTGACACTGGTTTTCACATTATCCTCTCTGGATCTCTTCCTTTCTAGAACCTTCCATCCTTCTTATAAAGGATTCCAAATGGGTAGGCTTTGAGACTCCAATCCAGCTTCAACCACAGCTCCCCTTCCATTTGTTTATATATAAATTACTGGGTACATTTCCTTTGAATATAGATTCTGGGGTTTTATAAAAAGCTTGAAGACCATTCCTCCATGAGACCAGTGGCAGGTATCTTAGCACAGCAATGGAGTGATCACTGTTTTGTTCAGACGCAATTATTGCCAACACACAACTGAGCAAACAGGACATCAGGCAACTGCTTAAGCAAGCACTTATCCCTTTCAACATTTGCATTTGTGGAAAACAAGTTTTGGGAATGACTTAACAGTGAGCTGTCTACAACTCTGCTTGATTCCATTCATGACAGCCTGGTTTTTCAAACTGTGAAGAAAGAGCCAGATATCATTCAAAGTGATAATGTGATACCACCCAAATGTGAGTCATGGACTGAGAACAGAGAGGGGGATGAAAAGGATGACTACTGTCTTTGGCAAGAACCTGAAGACAGTGGATGGCAAGGCAGGTCTACAAACATTCTAAGAACCTAGAAACATAAAATAGCACATAGGTAAATGACAGAGCTAGTGGAGAGAACATGAGCCTTCAGACCTATGACCTCCCAAAACTAACCACTTCAGAGGTCAGAGCTTAGACCTCATGTTTCTCTCATCCCCCATATCACAAAATCTTTCCAGATCTACCCATCATTTGCTCAAATTTACTCACCTCCCTCCCTGTGTCCCTCTCCCTATCTGTAGGGTCTCACCCTCAGCCCAGACCCTTAGTAGTCCTTACTTGCCTGCTCCTTTGACCTCTTTGCCCTGAGACCCATTCTTGCCCTCCCTCTGCTCGATGTGGGCTAATCCCTGTCAACTACATTGCCTGAGCTCCCTTGCCAACCCACTCCCACTTAGATTTGGACAACAGGACATGGTATTTGGATGCTGGATAGTGGCAGGAAGGGAGAAACACTGAATTTCTCATTGGGTCTCTTCAGGCAGGGCTCTGGCAGTGGTGGCGTCTCCTCCATGGCTTCAGTTTCCACCAGACCTCTTGCCAAAGATCCCTGCTCTGGCTGGACAGCTCCCCTCCTGCTGGACAGCTCCCTCTGCAGCCTTGGCCCCTCTCTGTCCTTCCAGCCCTGGGGATGGTGGCACCTTCCGACTACTAGACTATTACTAATTTGAGTTGCCCCACTGTCCTCTGGCTTTGCAGCTCTTCTAACACCTTTGTAACTAGTTTTCCACATTAAATTTCCTCTATCAAATTACCTCGTGTGGGCTCTGTTTTCCTGACTTCATCCTGATAGATACACATAGATAATCCCATTAGCTTCTTAATGGTCTTTCCAGCGGCCAGGCCACCTGCTGCAGGCCACCAAAGTGACGCTAAGAATTGTAACCCTAACAGTGCCACTCCACACCTGAGAGCATCATGGCTTACCAGACAATCCCAGTTTCTAAGCACTACATTCCAGGCCCTTTAGTCCCTGGCACTGGCTTCCCTTGGTACCTTGTCTCCTGCTCCTATGAAGGCATCCTGTAGTCCCACTACCCTAGACTCTTCATCAGCCCCTGGGATATGGTGCACTGTTCCATATTTCAGGGCCTTTAAACATTCAGTTCCTTCTTCCTGAATATTGTTCCACCTTTGCTCTGGTGCCAAGTTTGCATCATCCTTTAAGACTTTACTTCTTGGGTGAAGACCTCCCTGGACTCCCTTGGGCAAAGTTTGCTGCCTCCCTACTGTGCTCCCATGGCATCTTCTAGACAGCCCCTTAGGGCCTGAATTACATCAATTGCAATTAATTTTATATGTCTAC
The DNA here is from genome assembly GCF_011100685.1 of Canis lupus familiaris. Taxonomy (NCBI): domain Eukaryota; kingdom Metazoa; phylum Chordata; class Mammalia; order Carnivora; family Canidae; genus Canis; species Canis lupus. The sequence continues at coordinate 52,817,294 of NC_049226.1, read as the reverse complement.
CTTCTTGAGATCATTAAGATTCTCAAGCAGCTAGCCCTATTCATCTTTCTATCTCTAGTGAGTAGGGGACTTTCTGGCAGGTAGGAGTCCTTAGAAAATGTTTGGTAAATGGACGAACGAATAAATGCATAGAAGTTGTAAGGGAACTCAAAAAAGATGGGCTCTCCAGCCACTAGAGCTGTGGGATTACAGAAGTCCTGAAGGTTTGTCACTGCAGGCATGAGGACGGATGCCAGCCTGGCGTGTTCATCTGTGTTCATCACAAGTGTTCTAGAGGGATTCCTGAATTGGTGGGGAGGTTAAACCAGCAGCTTTTAGTGTTCTCCTTAACCCTGAGATTCTAGGAATTTCAGATTATATCTCAGAACAGTTTTGTTAAGTACTGCAAAAAGAAAGCCTGCCTGAGAAACATGAGATGGGGCCAACTTCTATCTCCTTTGTGGGAATATGCAGATTCAGATTCCTTTCCCTTAGTTCAGGAAGACCTCCTCTTGTGTGACATCTATGTTAACTGCATTCTGATAATTATCATTTCTCTACAATGTGGTGCTTAATGAGGAAGTGAAACTGACAAATGTTCAGACTAGATTTAATTCAATTATGAAACATCTTGATCCAGATTTCAAACTAAAGGAAAAACCAACTGCTGAATTGTGAATGAAAATTTATTTGCCATGAAAGATGGGAACAGGGCGGGGGTAGGGAGGGGGAGGAGGGGGTGGTTAGGAACAGTTGTCCAGAGAATTTCAGCAATTCTTCACATTAATGGACTCACTCTTCCTACATTTGTATCAGGGAAACGGAACTAAATCTAGGGCAAGGAAGGGGTGCCTGGGTGGATCAGTTGCTTAAGGGTCTGCCTTTAGCTCAGGTCATGATCCCAAGGTCCTGGGATTAAGCCCCATGTCAGGCTCCCTGCTCAGCGGGAAGTTTGCTTCTCCCTTTCTCCCTGCCTGCCACTGCCCTGCTTGTGCTCTCTCACTCACTCCATCAGATAAATAATTAAAATCTTTAAAAAAAATCTAGGGCAAGAAAAATCAAGCAAATATTGATGTTGAGGGCAGGGGTCTTGCACAGAAAATCAGGCATTTGGAGGGTGGGAGGCAGGCAAGGCCAAATGAGCAGCTCCCTGATTTTCAGAGGGAGGAAAGCTTTCATTGAGATTTGTTCTCTGGGACTCACAATTATCTTTTCAACACCAGGATGAAGAAAACAGTGCACAGGCAGAGTGAAGGGTCAGGAAAGAGTCAGACATGGGTGTGCCTCATGGAACTCAGGCTAAATGGGGAGAGAGGTGTGCACAGCCATCCCTGGGGCCAGCGTGAGCAGCAATGAGTAATGGGAGACAGAAATTGACCTGATAATAATTCTATGTGGAGGAAGAGGAGATAGGAACTTGGCATTTTTTTGAATCCTAAAAGGCAGTAGGTCTTAGCAGAAATTGTGTGGGTGCCTGAGTCAGAATCACCTAAGGTTCAACTTTGGGCTTTGTCACTTACCAGCTTTGTGACTGTGGGTGAGTTATGCAACCTCTGGAAGCCTCAGCTTCCTCCTATGTAAATGACGTCTACCTCTCAGGTGTGATTACTGAATGAGACAGGCTGAGACCACAATCTAGGCTGTCCGTGGCACATAGCATATGCTTAATAAAGTCGACCTGCTTTTTCCCCAGCTGAGATCCCTTAGACTCAGCATGCATGGCTAGTGGCCTGGTATTATACCACAAAGAAAGGAAATGAAGGGAGGCCTGGACTTTGGATCTGATCACTGGGGTTTTAACCAGTTTCTCCCAGCGTGGCTCCCGTTCGGCACACAACAGATAGATGTAGAGCCCTGATGTCAAGCTCTCCAGAAGGAAACGAAGGAGGAAGAGATTTTCTAGGTACCTGCTCTGTGCCTAGTGGTTGCTCAGTGTGGTGCCTCGATTACAATGCTTGCTTGGTAAACTTATTTCCATCCAGAGCAGTGACTTCACAGGGCAATGCCACAACTTATTGGTGTTCACTTCAGAGTGGGCAATTAAAGCCAGGGAGAGAAGGATGAAGATGGCGATGGGGTCTCTGGGGTACCTGGCTTGGTAGCTTGAGAAAGTGGGAGCAAGATGATGGGGTAAATACTAGACTTAATAAACACGGGGGCAAGTGAATGTGAAGATAGATGTGTGATCCTGAGGTCCACTCCTGCAGTCACCTTCACAGCATAAGGACCTGCTGCTGGAATATTCCTAGGGCCAGAGACCTCACTGTTCTTTGAGAGCTGTCCTTTCTTCTGAAAATCAGCTCAGATGGTTTCAAATTTCTTTCTGATGTTGAGCCCAGATTCGCCCTCTCTTGTCATAAAACTTGAGCTTTTCTTGTAATCCTAGGATAACCTATAAAGTAACTGGAGCAACTAATACACACCATCCCTCAATCTTTGCACCCCTGGGGTCTTTGAAAGCAATCCCTCATCCTCACAGAAAATGCTCTCATGTTGCTTCGTGAGTCTCCAAAAGCCCTGAGACATTGGTCAAGGATGGTGGTCATTTCCACTCTGCACAACAGAAAAATGAATCTCAGAAACTCGAAGTGATTGGCAAAGATCATACCCAAAGTGAGGAAAGAATCTCAGGAGGATTCTGATCATTCTTTTCAATTCCTGAATCCCTGTTTCATCCAAAAAAAATGAAGGTTGACACTAACTTATCAATTTGACAACCTATGTGTCCTTCCTATTTATCACTTTGCCCAACTTTTAAGTTTCTCTTTTGAAGGCCAAAAAATGTTCTGCTAGAATCCATTGACTGATAATTATTACTGATAATTACAAAGTCTTTCATGGTTATTACAACTACATAAAAGGGGTTTAAACTGGACAGTTATAAGGTGAAGGATTCTTTTTCAGCCATAAGAATATTACACGAGGTCGAAAGGAGGGGAGGGGAGAAGACAAGTGCTGGATGTTTCTCATGTGACAGCGACATGAGGCATGCTAAGGGTTAGGTTTGTGTCATTGAAACAGTTGACCGTGAAGGTTAAGTGTCATCTAAATTCAGTGTTGTGGGGGCATAACAGGGCCTGAAAGAGGCACTTCTGTAGCCTGTGAATGCATCATTTCACTTGTCCCCCTGCAGAATCAGAATCATGTTCAAAGGCTAAAAGAGTGCAAAAAGCACTAAATAATGGATGTGGTAATGGGCTGCTTAGCAGTCACCTTCCTCCCCACTCAGGGATGTGCATTCCTGACAGCCCCAAAGAGGCCAGGATGTTTGTCTAAAGAACATGAGCAGCATTATCAGCCAGCAGAAAGGAAGACTACCTGCATGTCCCCTGTTTCTTTGAGAAGGAAACTGATGATAAATTAATTGGTTCTGAGTGCTGCTAAGTACAGGTAGTGGAAACTCAGGCACCCAAAGGACCTCAATGATATGCCCAGAAGGTGCTTTGCCTGCTCAAGTCCTGCTCATCCTTCAAGGCTCTGCCCAAGTGATACCTCCTTCCTCCCTGTCTCCCTAGTCAGCTAACATTCCCTATCAGCCAGCATCTGTGCTCCTGGGGTTCAAAGGCCCCTGCATAAAAATAAAGGCTGTGTGCAAATCTTCCAGCTGCCTTGACTAGGAATAGAGGAAGTGTATATTTTGGGGAGTGAGTGGGATTAATCCTTATCTTGGCTCAGAGTCCTAGGAAAGGGTGGAGTGGTGTGTAGCATGACCCTAAGAACAAATCTGCTAGAAGGGAACATTAAAGATCTGGATTAAAACAAGCAAACAAAAGCATCCTAACATGTTATTTGTGAAAGAGGAACAAGAAAGGAGCCAGTACAGCTTAGCACCCCAAGGTAATGGGGCCTGGTGGGCACTAGGGCATGGATGCATGAATGTGGGGGAGGAGAGTGAGGAGACAGGATCGGCTTTCTGTCATGCCTGCAGCCCAGCTGATCGAGACAAAACTGTGCTGCCATAAGCTGATGCACCGAGGTGGGTGAGACCCATAAGAAATGTAATGAATTCTAACTCCTGTGCCAAACTCTGGGATCCAATACACCAAATGTGACACCTCGATGAGTATATCTCTGACCATGGAAGGTGACAATGAGCCAGGGACTGAGCTCCAGGACAGAGATTTTGGAGCTGCAATCAAGATCCCATTGGATTCAGGACCCTCAAAAATTTACATGAGTACATGTGATAATACAAGTTGTTGTTACTGTTTTCTGGGGAAAAATTACACCATCAAAAGTTCAAAGAGATCAGAAATCCCCAGAGGAGTTACTTTAGAGAGAGTGATGATTAAAAGGGATTCCTGTCCTCAAGGAGCTCACAGAAAAGAAGGTGAAACAAATAGAATGTAACAGCTCACGCTGTTGAATACCAAGTCTGCACCAAGCACCATAGTGATTCATATCCTTCAGTTCATTTAGTCCTTAACACAAACACTCTAAGGCAGGTACTGTCATTAACCCCAAAGGCAAGGCCTTTGTAAGAAAATCAAGGTCCAATGGCTCACATGGATTCGTTAAGAAAAAGTAACAATGCATTGTGATCATTGCAAAGAGAAACACAGAGGTCTCCCAGGGGGGCTGATTACTCTGGGGGTAAAGAAGGCTTCCCAGAGGAGGTGTGCAATCATCTAGCACACTTGCAATCCCCTGCTCGGTGAGAACTGTTTGCAGCTGCATCGCTTGTAATGGCATCAAATGGAAATGTTCTAATTAATCTAATCCATATCCCCTGTTAGGGGTTTTACATAGATGTCTCCTTTAGTCCTCCAAACAAAGCTGCAAGGCAGGCATTACTTTCCATTTACAGATGATGACCCTGAGGCTTAGAGATGGAAAAATATGCTCAAGGACGCTTGGTAGGTGGTAGGGATGAGAGCATACCCAGGTCTGATGCTGAAGATCAGGCCATTTTGTCTGGGGTTGATTTGTGGTTTTCCCCAGTGACTGCCCCAAACTAAGTCTCTTATTGGGCTCGGGGCAGACCTAGACCCAAGCAAGAAGAAACCCAGGGTATCCAGAGCAACAGGTCACTGGGCAGTCACCCTTCTTGTGGGAAACTTGTGGAAGCCCCCAAACTGCCTGGAAGGAAGCTGCTTATTATGCACTAACTTGGTTGTCTTTGGTTTACTCATCTTTCTGGCTAAGGAGCAGGTGGTGAAGGAGCAAACAGCAAGATCATAGCAGGGATTTTCAGAGCTCAGAGGTATCCTAGGGAATATGCACTCATCAGAGAGGCAGGTCTATAGGAGCAAGCCTGTAGGACAAGAAGATCCCAGAACACTGAGGGATATGGGATATTAAAGTACCTCTGGGAGGTTTAGTCAAGTAGGATTAAGTTTCCAATGCATATGCTATCTTCCCCTCAAAATCATTTAGCAAGTTGGGTTCAGTTGCTCTTTTGGGTAGATGAGAATAATGAGGCAAAGAGAAACAAGAGAACTTATCAGAAGCCCCATAGGTAGTAAGAGCAGGAGCTGAGATTCCAAATTCAAGCATCTGCCTCTCCCTTAGAGTGGGTGCTTTTCACTTGCTACCTCTCTTCTGCTTTGAAAAATGTGGAAATTGTTCATGGAAAACCCAGCATCACCCCAGCTGCTTCTAGGACTCTGTGGAAACAGAGGGCTGGGAGTTACTACAGGCCATTCAGGCAGCCCAGTTATTTCCCAAGCAAAACCTTACCATGCCTATTTAGTGCCTATTTCAGAGTTAGAAAAAACAGGGAATTTCCTTTAAAAGAAAGTTCCAGGGATTTCTATCAATTCCTTCTACAGGGCAGGGTCATTTGTACATTTAATTCCTAGCATGGCTGTGTCATGCCCAACTTCCACGTTCCAGGCCCTGGGCTTACTTCTGGTCATCCACGGACCTCAGGAAGCTCCTGGGTATAATGGGCGAAGACAAGAGTTTCAACACTGTGTGCTAAGTGTTGTTAAAATAGAGCAATGATAGGGAGCAGGGTAGAGAGGTAGGGGTGATCTGCTAACACTGGGTGGAGCAGAAGACCAGAAAGTTTCCCTGAGCCCCTAGAGCCTGAAGCTAAGCTGGGATGTTAGGGGAGGATGGGGCTCCTTGAGGAGGCTGCAGAGTTCACTAGAGCTGGACCAGGGGGAGGTAGACGAGAGATATGGGCTGGGGCTGGCATCTGAGTGTTGTGTATGTCAGGCTAAGGAGCTTGGATTTTTTTTTTTTTTTTTAGGTTTTAAGCATGGAGATGGTGTAGCCAGATTGGTTAATAAATTCACAAAAAACCCAGGCAGCAAATGGAGCATGTTTTCTCACGTATCTAAACCTGTTAGGGGCAAGCGAGGCAATTTAGGCACAAATTGAATTGTAGGGAGCTGTGTGATGGGAGCTGAACCAAACAGAAACAGGAAGAACAGACCAGTGTCTCAGTGACAAGGAGGCCTGACAAATGTAAAGGCCTCAGGGAGAAAAACAGCTTTTTCTCCAAGCGGCATCATGTTATATGTTCTCTATTACGTTGTAGACTGAGTTTGTGAGGAGGGCCCTACATCCGGATATGCTTTTTTTATGAAATCTAAAGCCCGTGGGCTTCCAGAAGCAGTATTTAGGTTGGGTATGGTGGTTGCAGACAGTGTAGAGCAAGGGACGCTGATAGGACAAAAAGAAATTTCATCAGGTAAAAGGGGAGTGGGGGCAGGAGAGGGTTAGAATGAACCAGAAAGACTTTCAACTCAAGAAGACAGCAGCTCAAAAAAAAAAAAAAAAAGAAGAAGACAGCAGCTCATGCTTGGAAGGGACCACAGGAGGTCCTCTTTCCCCTCCACCCACCTCACCATGGGAGGATGCAAACAGGTGGTCTGACCTGTGGTCTCCCGGCCTCTGCTTGCACAGCTCCAGTGTCAGAGAGCTCACTCCCTTAGGTGCCAGATGTTCTATCCTTAACAGCTCCGACTCACTGTTCAGGACAGTCACTCTCACGCTGGGCTGGATGTGGCTTCCTTGCAGTGCCACCCACCAGTCTCAGTTCCATGAGCTGGCCAACACAGAACAGTGTACTCCCTCTTCCAACCAGTGGCCATTGGGGCTTCCATCTCCATATTTATGGTTTCTTTTCTCCAGGCCAAGTATTTCCAGGTCCTTCAGCTGTTCTGTTTCCCTGGGAATGGGGATTCAAACTGCCCTATCCATGTGACCTTGAAATCTGCGGGGATGCCTTCATATCTCTCACACGGTAGGGTTTAGGACCAATAACAATGTCCCAGATAGAGTCATTCAGCCTCACAACAGTCCTGTTAGGGTCAGAGCTGGAACTCCTGAGGGTCTGTCTTCTAAGCCTGTGCTCTTTCTACCCATTATTGAGATTACTGTGATCAACAGTGACCAAACACCCTAGTTCTTTTGACATGGGCCGTGGCCAAGTCCAACGTCCCTCTGAGCAGAAGTTCCTCAGTGTCCCTTGAATTATGTACAGAGGGCACCTTCTGGGTGCTGAGTGGAGGTCCTACGTACTGGCCTGGCCTAGCAGTGGCATGGGGCAGTAGCACAAGCTTGAGATTTTCCGTTTCTAGGAGTCCTATCAGCTGATGGGGTCTAGATGTAGTGGACCTTCTGGGTTTTTACAAGCCCACTACATGTGGCCTTTTTCATAGTGGTCTGGCCACTGGCTGGACCCTCATATACTCCAGAGGCTCTGGCCAGCTCTTCTGCTGTCCCTCTGAGCCCTGTGAACCACTTTTAAATTGGATGGGCAACTCTCTTCTCAGGATCGAGATGCTGCCCTCTATTTGACCAGGTATATAATAAAGTTGGCTGCAGACTCTGACCAAGGAATATCTGAAACCTTGAGACCTTCAGACATAGTGGTTTACACAATTCAACTCACTACCACCCATGGGGCCAGACCTTGATCCAGACTGGCACTCTTTCTTCATCTCCACCATTTTTGCCTTATGCCTCCTTCCCTCCAACTCACAGAGGAGACCTTAGCATGTGGACTCTGGCAAAGCTCTACGAGTTGTGACACCTATTCAGAAGAGGAGTTCCCTTCCTCAGGTTGTAGGCACAGTCTCATAAGAATGCAGGTTACTGGAACCTGGCAGAAGAGAGGAGGTATACTTACACTTACAGGTTGACTTTTTGGCACATCATAAACACCTTCCTTCTTTTGGCTGGTGGGAACCTGTGGAAGAATCAAATTTGATGTAGTCAAAACACTTTGATACTCTTTCAAAGACTAAAGCAACCACACTTCAACTCTAAGCTAGCTCAGTGTGTATGAGGATAGCGCCTGAGGGTCCCAAGTCAAAGGGGCTACTGGAATTATAGGGGCAGCAGACCAGGCTCCTTCCCAGGGACAGCTAGATGAGGGAGGACTGTGGGAATCACTTCACAAATGTTTGCAGGGTCTCTGCCACTGGGCTTCTCATAGAACCATGGAACAGGAGGCTGCAGAGGCCTCAGGGGTCACATGAGGGAAAAAGATAATCCTCATTTCACCAAAGACAAGGAGGTGCTCCAACTTGTCCAGAGTGATTAAAACTAGTTTTCAGCTGAGCTTAAGCTGCTTGGTGCAAAGATTGAGATCCAGTTTAGTTAAAATATAGCAAACATTGAGGTCTCAGTATCAAGAATGGCTTCTGCTGGGATTGTGGACAAGCCAGGCGATATTCACCAAAAGTTTTTTTTCTTTTTTCCCAAGAAAAGGGGGCATCAATGGCATGAAAAGCCTAAGACAGGAATCTAGAAAAACCTCAATTGTCTCTAAATATGTATCTGTATTTTCTCCTCCCCCTCCTTCCTCTTACTCATCCATCTGATCTTACTGGGTCGCTTGGTAATGGTATTACCCCGAGCAGGTCCCTTAGCTTCTCTGAGCTTCACGATTATAAAAATGGGTGTTACTGGCTCTGCTTCTCATCTGGGTTTTGTGGGGATCAAATGAGAAAAGAGATGGTAAATAAAAATGATTAGGAACTATAGTGGTGTGAAGTGTTAGAATGATAGCTGCTTTCACCGCTGATACATTATATAGGTAAGTATAAGAACTCATTGTATAACACTAACAACAGTAGATATGTTGAATACTTTTCTAATGAGTCAATCAAGGGCTTTACACTGAAGCATTCTGGCTTGAAAGCAATCAGTTGTGCTTCCCAGCAACCAGCACCGCGCAGCTCGCACCTCCCTGGACGCCACAGCCTGTACTGGTTTTACAACTGTCTGCTAATCTGTGTTTCTTGTCATCAGATTGGGAGCTCCTTAAGAGCAGGCACAGTGCCTAAGTGCTTACTCAGTAGGCATTTGGTAAATGTCTTCTGGGTAAATGTATCATAAGAAATGTGGGCACCAGTGAAGAAAACTAAAAGTGTCTTTTAGGCTTGGACCAGCTAACTCTTCCACAGACAAGAAGTAAGAATTTGGGCTCATTTCTCGAGTCCCTTTTGGTATTTCCATCCTTATCAGCTTAACTCAGAATCCTTATATTGCTCCTAAGAACTTGGTATTAGAATCTTCACTTTACGCAGCAGAAAGTGAGGCTCAGAGATGTTAGGGAGACTTTTCCAAAGCTTCCAAGCTCATTAAGTGAGGAGATTCAAATCCAGCTCTTTCTGGCTACCAGACAAGACATTTATTACTAATGGCATCAACTAACATTGACAGGGCGCTTTCTGTGTGCCAAAGCACTGTTCTGAATGTTTGTGTTTACAGGTATTCTCATGCAAGTCAGTTGGGAGAGGGTGACAACCGTCATTGTGTTGCGGATGAGGCAAAGGAAACCCAGAGAGGGTCCTGCAGGGGAGTAGGCTGCCAGAGTTGGAGTCCTGGCACTTTGCCTTTTAACTACTATACTCTACAGACAGCTGCATCTCATCCCTGTTTCCACGGTCCCCGTAGCTGTTCTGATGGCATCTTTCTCTTTGACATCATATTCTCCACTTTCAAAAGGTGGTGCACATTCTTGCAGACATCAGGACTATGAGCGGGCATGGTCGTGTGGAAGATGCACTTTCTGAGCTGCTCCTGCAAAACTCAGCTTGCAGGTATCCAATGAAGAATGTAATTTCTTTGCTCCTGATAACTGGCCTCCATCTAGAAGGAACCCTCTAAGAATGCCTACCGAGTCCTTGTTAACAAGGGCCGATAAATTACCAGCTCGCACTTGTATTTTTACTAGCTCACCTTTTCCTGAGCAAAATGAACAGCATTTCTGTTCCCCGTAATTCACTGCTCACTACGGGCACTTAGCAAGTTGAACCGCAGCTGACTCTCAATTATCCCTGCAAATGGAGGAGAAGCGGCAGGATGGATAAACCCAAACTGCATAATTGAAAAAGCTTTGCTGCTTGGCTCTCCCATGGGTGAGATATCCATCTGCCTGTTTGTCCTTTAAGATTTATGTCAGCTGGGATGTCTTCTTGGGAGCCTTGCATGGTTCTCTACCTGGTTGGAGACTTCCTCTGTACTTTTGAGACCTCTGGAATACCCTTCCACTAACAAATAAAAGTGGCCAAGAACCTATTATGTATCATGATCTGTGCTTTGCCTGGGACAATGATGGCGAGTGAGCTGGATATGGCCTCTCCTTGAAGGAGCTCCTTATCTTACTGGGGTGGGGTGGGGGCTGAGGGTGGGGGTTGGGGGAGTAGCTGGGAAAGAAATCAGGCTACTTACATGAGTGCAAAATGTGCTTTATCTTATATGGGAGCTGTCAAACCACACTGCAGGTGTAAGCTTGTGCAGGACAAGGCACATATTTTACAAACCTGTCTCTCCACAGGTAAATACTGGTTGCATAGGAAGTGTTTAAGCATCAAACCTTTACTGTGTATGTGCTAAGAGCAGAACACTGGCAGAAGTGCCTGAGAGACAGCGGAGAGAGCCTTGTCCTGATTCTCATCCCCGCCTGGTGGGTCCATGCTGCCTATAGACCATCTCCCTAACAAGACATTGTAGAGTGAGCAAGAACAGTTCTGGACCAAAAGGAAGTGGGAGATCTGGTTTCCCGATTGCGGCTCTAGCACAGGCTATGTGACCTCAGAGGGTCTCTTTGTTCTCTGAATCTCAGTCTTCTCATCTCGCTGTCAGAGGCACTCAAAGGGGTGCCTAGAAGCTCCCTGTGGGTTGGGACCTGCACTACGGTGTATCACATCTCCACGTGGCAGGCACACGCCAGGTGCTCCATACAGAACTGCTTTTTGTGTTTTTTTTTTTAATTCATGAGAGAGAGAGAGAGAGAGAGAGAGAGAGAGAGAAGCAGTCTCCAGGATCAGGCCCTGGGCTGAAGGTGGCACTAAACCACTGAAGCCACCTGGGCTGCCCCAGAACTGCTTTTTGAATGAAGGAGTTAACAGAGGTGCAATTACTGCAAAAGCTATACATTAAGTGCTGTAGGTACAGAAGACACTTTTTTAGCTCAGTATCATACTAATAGTGTTAGAGAGGCAGTTTAAGGGTTGAGTGACTAGGAGTAGAGACTTCTCATTTTAAAATAACAATACTTGACACATCATGGGCGATTAAAAATGATTTTCGAACCAAAGAACGTGAAAAATGCCCGCGTGGAAAGCTGCAGTCTTGCTAGCGTGGGAAGCTTGTTAACATTTCTGTTCTCAATACCGGGTTGAGAAGCTGAGGCTCTGGCCTTGGGCCCAGCACTTAAATCAGAGGACATGATTTTCTTACGTTTTAAATTGATAGTCATCATAGCTATTCTTATCTTACTGAGTTACTGCAAGGGTCAAAATTAAGTGAGGTGTAAAAGCCCTTGTACCACAAGGTTCCGTGTTGTTTTACAAAGATGACTGATAACTTTTTCTGATGCACGCAAAAAGAAAGACAATTATTATTAATCCGGTTTGGAAAATGAGACTACTGATCCTCAAAGAGAGGTTACAGTTGCTCAAGAGTCTCTCCCTCCCTTGCGCCGGAGTTATAAATAGCAAAGTCAAGCGAGGTTGCAACTTTCCGCTAGGCTCTCTGACAAGATGAGGCAAGCAAGTCATGTTCTACTTCGCTTAATACATCATCATCAGACATCTTGATCACATCCTTAGGAGGCAAAGGGAGCTAACATTTAGAACCTACTATGTGCCAAGCGGCCAAGCGCTTTACACCTGCACATCACTTCTAGAAGCAGATGACACAGCATCCCTCATTTTATTGCCCAGGAGACTGAGACACAAAAGTTATGTACTTTATCCAGGGCCACAAAACAGCTAACAGATGACACCTGGGGTCTGTCTACCTCATTCTGGAAAATAGGGAAGGGATGAAAAATCTGAGGCCACCGTGGGCCACACCAAAGACTGAGAAACACTACAATCGACTCAGGAGGAATAGCTATGGAACATTCGCAGGCCCTTAAAATGCAAAGAAGAGCGAGGTTCCTAATCACAGCTCCTTAAAAGCCTGGCCTTATCTTCAGGCCCAAGAGCTTATCTCGAGTTAAGCAAATTGAGGCCCAGCTGACTGGCAAAGCAAGAGAGGAGAACAGAGGGTGATAAAATATTCATTTCCTTAAATGGTACCTTCCTGCTCATGATGGACAAGATGGGAAGATCCGGAGGTCAGAACTGTTAAAACAAGTGTGATTTTGAGATAGTGACTTGAAACCCGCACAGAATCTAATCATGCAACTTGGCGTCAGGATATTCTGAGCTCAAAAGAGCCTTGGGATTTATTTATTTACCGAGGTCGGAGGGACCTGGCTGTGAGGCAGGATGCCACTCCCTGTAGCTCTGTGATGTTGGGCAAGACACCATATCTGTGTGAGCCCTACCGTTCTGCCTGTGAGGTGGGAATGATGGTTCAAGCCTCGCAGTCTTGTTGTGAGAGAGAAGATGTTGCATGTTAACCTCGCTCACAGAGCTGGCCCACAGTCAGCACTCAATAAATGTTACCCAAGCCACGTGTGCGGTGACTTCTAAGAGGCCTTGTCACCCTGTGGAGCAAGCGAACATGTTTCCCTAAAGAATCACTGTCCTGTGATGAGGCATGAGTTGCAAAAAGCAGCAAAGGGCCTGTCCGAGAGACTCTTCAGTCTTAGTTGTTCATTTTACAGATAAGCAAACTGAGGCTCAGAGTAGGAAAGGAACTGGATAAGCCAGATGAACCGTTGAGCTGGTACCTGGACTAAGATTCCGAATCCAACACTGTGTGACCCAAGAAGTCTCTTCTTTATATCCTTCACAGGATCTTGCTTCATTCTCATGACAATGAGTTATGGAGAAATTACGCCCCTACCTTTTCTCTGGGGAAACAGAGTCTTAGAGAGGGCTAGTGTCCTGCCCGCTACCACTCAGCCAAAGGTAGGTGCCCGGTTCTCTGTTAGCCTACACCAGTTCTTCTCACACCTCCAACACTACCCTCCACCCCCACAGGGCACAGTGGGAGCCTCGCCGACCACAGCTCAGTCGGAATTCAGAAACCTTGCACTAAAAAGCCTAATTTTGTCTTAAAAGGTATTTTTTTTCTTCAGTGGATGACTGGTTAATGGCTCCTTTGGCCTCACATTCAGACATCACAAGGTTGTGGCAATTTAAAGCCTGACACTGAGAATAAATATGTAAGTTTTCCATGTAAAGATGGAAACTTTGTGAGCAATGATTTTATTTTTTAAAGTTTTTAAAAAATATATTTTATTTATTTATTTGAGAGGGTGAGCAAGAGAGATAGCAGGAGTGGAGAGAGGGGAGAGGCAGAGGGAGCAGAAGAGGGAGAAGCAGATCCTCTGCTGAGCAGAGAGCCCAATATGGGCTCGATCCCAGGACCCTAGAACCCTGGGATCATGACCTGAGCCGAAGGCAGGTACTTAAGTGCCTGACCCACCAGGTGCCCTGTGAAGGATGATTTCTAAACAAAGCTTCAGTGCACAGCCTCCAATCCAGAAAGATCCAGTGGACAGAAATACTTAGATTATTACTCCAATGGACTGGTTTAAACCAAGTTGTTGGTAGAGCTGATGTTACACTTTGGTCTTTTAGAATTCTGTGCATTTGACAGAAACTGAAAATCTGTTTTACTTTCATTACACAAGTAATGCATGCCCAAGGCAGAAGAGCAGACTGCACAACCGAGTAAATTAAGGAAATTAAAATCACTTATTAAATACATTAAATTTTTTTCTTTCCTCCATAATGTTTATATTTCAAATTAAGGCTAAAATTCTAATTAGTGAAAAATTGGATGTTGTCATATTTGTTTGATGTGTTGCTATGGTGCAATTTCTCAAATTCTTTGATAGAAAAGCACTGGGGGAGGACGTGTGAGTTTTGCTTTCACTCACACTGGGTCTGATCTCAGCCCTAAATAGCTATACAGCGTCCCCCCCACCCCAGTAACTCAACTTCTCCGAAGCTCAGTTTTCCCTTGTAAAAGTGGGATTAAATACTTACTTTATAGCATGTTTGTCAAAATTAAATGAATCACAAAGTGTGTACAGTATTCTTCATATAAGCAGACATTTAAGAATATTAATTTACCTTCCCTTTAGGAGGGGTAAAACCTTGAGCTGTACTTTCTCTTATTCAGTTAATATCCCCAATGCTGACTTCCAACAGCATTTTTGAATTTGTCCTTGATTTGCAGTAGTGCAAATGGCTTTTTAAAGAAATCTGATGAGCACCCTTTTTCAGAGAGATGAAGGACCCTCCTTTATCATGGACAACAACTCTCCAATGGATTACAGTCATTACAATGGAATCTTTGATTCTTGAGTCCATTGAAAATAGTTAAGATCATTAACTATTAAAACACCCCTCTCAATGGGCCATTGAACATTTCCACAACAAGGCGAGGAAACTACTGGTCAATTGGTCAAAGCCAGCTCAGAGGAAGGTATTTTACCAAGCCAGGATGACAGGGAGAGCAGTGTGACCCTGTGAGGCGGGCCCCCCTGGTTCTGCAGACCCCTCCGGACACTGAGTGGCAAGAGCGCAATGGAAAGAGAAGCAATTTTATACCTGATAAATGTTTTCTTCTGTTTCGGGATCACGGATTGGCTCGTGTCCAGCCTCAAACACAATGTACTATTATGGAGCGGCCAGAGAGGAAAGGTCAGAGGGGAAGAAGAAGGAGGAAAAAAAAAAGGCATTTGGAATTCAGGATACAAATCACAGTGAGCATTAAAGAAACAGTTGCAACAGAAAACACCCTAAAGAGACAAGTGGATCACTGAAACACTGCACGTGCCTTGCATGCTCCCCCTGACTTTTCTAAGGAAAACAGCAAGGGTCTGATGGCTGGGCGTACAGCAGTCAATGCATGGGACCCCCTGTGCATTCTTCTGGAGACGCGGCCTCTTCATTCGATGGCATTCGATTCAATAATGTCTGCGTGTGCGGTACCACTGAGGGGGAATGACGTCTCCTGGGAACACCTGGAATCCCAACTTCATGATCTGGGTTACAGCTGTTGCCCCCCTGGCTTCCATAAAGCCCGATGTCCTAACTTAGGCTCTGATGTGCTTACAAATCCCAAACCTCCTCATCCCATAAATATCACCTGATATTATATTCTTAGTTTTAAATATTGAAAATCAATGTATTCTCCTGTGCATGTTTCAGACTCTAAAGGGCTGGGCCACTTCAAACAGGGCAGTATTCTCCATTCTCTGTGAGCCAGCTCAGGGGCTGAGCTCCTATTCTAGACAAATCGTCGCCCCCAGCATTCTACACCAAGGGCATCCTGCTAGGCACATCTTTGGCTTTTGTTAAAAGTCATATATGCTAGATACTTCTACTTCAAGTTATTCGTATTATATTACTTATTGTATCCATATTATCTCTGTCCCAGCTATACCAGCTTTCTGTGTGACAACAAGCACTGATAAACAATGCACGTGTGACACACACACATATGACCCACATGTATCCAGTTAGAAATACAAGTTTCGGGTTTTATGTCCAACAAGTCCATTTTTGGGCTCCTTTCTCTCCTTGGGAATAAGCACGAGTGGGGTTGGGGATGGTGGTGGGAGGCCTCCTCTTCCTTTCTTTCTGCATCTGTTTGTACAGAGCACAAGCTTGGGTCCGAGAGAAGTCATCTCTCTGGCCACACCTGGGCAGCAGCCTTGCCGAGTTCAGGGAAAGCTATGGACTAGGATGTCTCTAGGATCTTCCTTACCTTCCTTCCAACAGCCCCCATGGCATGAGCCGGCTCATCAGAGGGGCCAGAGAGACCTGCCCCGACAGCCTTCGACATAGCTTACAGACTGCCCTTTGGGCTGGTACCCCAATGTCACCAAAACTCAGTCCCCATCCCGGGTTCCTAACTCAGAGAAGAGGCCATCTCATGAACTTGGAATATTCAAGAGCCTCCAGAAAACACCCAGCTCTGGGATCAAACATTTACAGATTGTGGAGGGGGCCGAGGCTGGGGCAAGCGGGGAGAAGCCCATCTCCAGATCCCGTGTTATGGATGCTAGCCAAACTTCTGTTCATTTTTATGGAAATCCACTCCCCGAGGGGCTGGCAGCTCTCACCCTCAGAACTAATCTCAATCCCTCTCCAGGCTTCTGTAGTCAGGGGGTTTTTCAGGGTTTTGAGGAAGTGTCTGTAGCACGGGCCTCGCCATTCCTGACCCTAAGAACCCCGACGGCTTTCAGAAATTACCTGGTATACAGGATCTTCAACATCCTCTTCCAAAATTGTCTACAGCAGAGCGAGAGAAAGGAATTTGAAAAGCAGAGGATATAAATAAAGGGAGAGGTTATGAGACTGTATTCAGAAAACGCAGGACAGTAAAGGAACCAGCTCTGGGGAGGATAGGCTGCTGGGTCACTTCAGTTTGAAAACATACAGAGGAAAAATGAAAACCTTTATAGCCACCACCTCCCCCACCCCACGGTTAACAACAGCAAATGCAATTGTATTTCTTTCTGTTCTCCTCCCCAGAAATCTTCCTCAGAATTCAAAATTTCAGTTTCTCTAACACGTCCAGAATTTCAGAAAATAAAAGATCTTCTCTAACGGCTTGCTTTCGGTGCCTGTAATGTACACGGGGACCTTTCATCTTTGTTTATTTCTACTTGGCAGCAGTAGGACAAGTCCTGACTGTCAAGTTTTCATATCTGTTTGTTTTAAGTCCCAATCTTCTCTGGCACTCGGATAAATTCACAGGTATACCTGATACACAGCTTGTTCACACTGCTTATCCTTTTGTGCCTTTTTTTCCAATTCTTCTCTTTGCTTCAATTCATAAATAAGTTGAAAGAGATCTCTCAAGTCCAGAATAACAGGTTCAGCCTGCAGTAAACGGTGGTATAAAGCGCATTAGTCAGGGAATGGTACGGAGACCCAGCGGCCTGTTTCTGTTTTTTGCCTGCTACAACCCACAGCCCTTCCTTTTCCTATTAAACTGAAAGCATTCCATCTTTAATTAATTCTACCTTGTTTATATTGGTTTAGCAAATTGCATCTAGGCTAAAGTTCATTTCTTCAACTAATTATATTTGCAAATTCATAATAATCATAAGCATAAAAGGCATTGCTTTTATTTATTAGTAATTTCGAATACAATAAAATTAGGGTAGGCCTGATGCAAAACAGCTATTTGTTTTCCCTTATTTTCTTTTTAAATGAGGCTATGAGCACAAGGAAACTTATTTGTATAGTGTGCCTCCATCCAGCTTAATCAGAAAGGAAAATAATTAGTCATTACGAAACACGCATTAGAAGAAAACCAACAAGACTGGATGGGCCTGAGCCTGTTTCCTTGCTCTGAGGCTATTTGTGCTCTGGAGATGGGAGCCTGAGCATCAGCATGGCTTCGTCTGACATCAGAGGCGGCCTTCAAAGACCAGCAGCGTGACCGTACGCACTGTCCCCTAAAGCTACAAGGAAAGGAGCCCTCCTTGGATGGGGATACTCACCGCCTGGGCTGTTTTTATGGCAACAAATCTGTGATTCCCTTCCTTCCCACAAACGTATCCAAAGGCCCGGTGATCTGTGATGTCCTTTGCAATGTAGGAAATTTCGTGAACAGCATGATGATGCTGAAGGGCCTATTGGAGACAAAAGGAAGAGCATATTTCACGAGACTTTCCCTTCGAGCTGTTGATCAATAAGAGTTATGTTTCAGCTACGTGTGAACAGGCCCGAAGGGCTCTGGGAAAGCTGTTGGGTCCAGATGGAAGGAAAACGAGCCGCGCCTGCCCTTGAGAGATGGAGGCTTCCCTCCATGGTCTTAGTGCTGTGACCAGAGAGATAAACAGGACTGCTCATATGCTGAACGAGCGTCTGCGGCGGTGCGTTCCTGCAGCTTGCCAGGGCCAGTCAGAGTAACTCAGCGGTGCAGGCTTCAGCTGCAGCTCTCTTCAGGACACAGCCCGGCCGAAGTTTGGGCTTAATATTTAAGACACTTACGTCCCCAGGGACTCTGCTTGCTATGGTGGAAGAGTGCAAATATAGGAGGCCCCATTCATATTCATGGAACTGTACACTTGTAGGGTTACCGTCCTTTTTTTGACAGATGGTGACAAGAGTGCCTTGAGGAATGAACACCTTTTGCTATCTTACCAAAGTCACCATTTGGGCTAGAGGTAGCTGGGCTCCCTTAGTTCTGAGGCTTTTTATGGGCTTGCTGCTCTGTTTGCAATGCCCATTCTTTTATCCATTTGCCCGAATCCTATTCTCTTTTAAAAGGACATTTGAAGGGCACCTGGGTGGCTCAGTCGGTTAAGCATCTGCCTTTGGCTCGGGTCATGATCAGAGGGTCCTGATACGGAGCACTGCACTGAGCTCCCTGCTAAGCAGGGAGTCTGCTTGTCTCTCTCCCTCTGTACCCCCCTACTCGTGTTCTCTCTCTAATAAATAAATAAAATCTTTTAAAAAAGGACATTTGAGCAGCACCATCTCTGTGAAACCTCCCTTGAACAAGGCTTGCTTTCCCTCCCCCTGCAGAAATAATTCCATAGGACTTCAGTCTCTACTGATCCCCAAATTCCTGAGTCCTCACACATAGCTCTCTGTGTGGGCTCCTGCTTTCAAAGACCTTCCTTCTCTGACACATTTGCCTGATTCCTTGCCTGTCTTCCCCACCAGGCTCTAGCTTCCTCAACTCTGTCATGCTATAAAACCCTGCACTGTGCCTGACCCACAGTTACTGAACTCAAGTAAGTTGGGATAGATAGTTAATCAGTAATTAGAAAATCTTTTAACACTGATCTTCCCTCCTTTATTACCTAAGCCTCAACAAATAAGGCTCACCATCCTGTTGGTGATGATCATCTTTATGGCCATTTTCCTAAATTAAACTTACTTAAGGCTTATATAAGCAACTGGGCATTATATGATGTGCTTAAAGCCATTATATAAGGAGCCTTTTTATTATATGAGGTATTAAGAGGCTTGAATTCTAGCTACTGTGTGAACACAAGGCACTCACTGTACTTCTCTAGAGCTTCATCCATTCTTCTACACAACAAGAAGTTTGTATCAGATCAATGGCTCCTAACCCAAAGCCCTGCATCTCCTTGGGTCATTAAAAGTAAAAAATAAATAAATAAAATAAGTCCTAAGCAATTTTCAACATTTCAAAAAGCAAAACAGAAACTTATAACTATCCTTAATTAAGATGACACATTTCATTGTACATGCAAATGAAAATGCCAAGATCATTTTAGCATTGTATCAGGTTACTGTTGTCCTCCTTGTTCATCTTTGGGAAGATTCTCTTTGGCATTTAGTTATGGGGTTGAATCATTCAAATAGGCAAGTGAATGATTATAAATACATTTTTGGGGGGTGGATATAATTCTTCCCCACTATGGAGTCTGTGAAGGGAGGGAGACATGTGACATAAAGGGGACTTAGTTATGAAAGTGGTGGGAATCACTGGAATAGATGTTCTAGAAGGTCTTGTTCTATCAGCCCAGATCCTTTAGTCATTGGGAAACTTGAACCACACAGCCAGCCTCTCAGGTCAGTGGGCATGTGGCTCTCACTATGGCCAGCACCTTAGCTCTAGACCCCTGTCCCTGGCCTTCCAAAATGCCCATTCCCAGACTGTTGCTGTCTTTCTAGGCTTCTAACCTTATGAATCAGTTCTGCCTTCAGAGGACGCCCTGGCAAGCTGCAGGAACGCACCTACTTCAGAAGAAGTAGAATTTGCTGCTGTACCTTAACCTTCTAGACTCTGATCACTCACTAACTTCTCTGACTACTCTGGGGACCCTCCCTTCAGGTTCATGCCCTGTCAAGTTGCTCTCTGTCCGCTGAACATCATACTTGGAGGGTGGTGTCACTGTCTGGTCACACTCACCCCTAGTCAGCCATAAGACAACTGCATGATACTCGTGAATTCTGACCCAAATAAAGTTGGTGAGGAAGGAAATGTTTGTTAACAAAAGACTCAGAATTCATTTATCCTTGTTTCATTAAGAGGACATACTTAGCTGGTGGAGGAAAAGTGCTCAAAGAGTGGTAGCTTTTTCATGGTGTTAATGATGTAAAACTGATGAGATTTATATTCACCCAACACAGGGGTATTGATTTATAGGCTTTTGTGAACTAGAATGGTATGCAGCAGGGGAAAGTGGGAGACAAAGACATCCTCCTTCTCTCCCCTTTCCAGAAAGTATTTCTCTCCCTGCATAATGGACAATGTTATCTGCGTCGCCTAATAATTCAAAGTTTGACGACAGTAACCTATTGATTGCCAAGTGGAATATTGCTCTAAAATTAAACTGTGATTAGAAGTCTTCCTGGTGGAATGAGATTTGGAGATGATTGTGCAAGGGTAAAATATCACCTACCATGCAAGACAGCAGATGGAGATGCTTTAATTCATCTGGGAATCCTCATTAAGTGTTTTAAAATCAAAACATTTTTAACGCCTGATGATACCTAATATTGCCTCGCCAAGTGTAGCTCTGTGCGTGCCTGAAGTGCCTAAAGATATCTGTAACATTATCTTTTCCCGTAGTTAATTTTATGATGTTAAAAAGGATTGCTGTGAAAGTGGCTCATTTATTTGGAAATGAAGAATCATTAAGGGGGATAGGTCTCCTGCTTCCTCCAACCTCAACTGTGCAGACATAATACAGATACGTGGAAATAAAATATATCAGGATCCTGATAACCCCCATGGTCATATGATTGCATTCATCTTGGCAACTCGGAGAATCTGGCAAATACTTGTTCACTGAGGCTCAAAATTGCTCCATGTCTTCAAGTAGATTCTATCAGCATCATCAAGGCCAAGGAACCTTAAACATCATACTGTTCAACTGAATTTATGAAAGGATGAAGGGTCAGAGAGAGAGTTCTGGCGGGACCAGTCCTAAATGGAGCCCTCGCGCTCCCTAGGAAGGATGACCAAGCACTGAGAAAAAGAAAGCAAGATTATATAGGATCAGGGTTTCTAACCCTTTGACTCCTCCTACCTCCCCAGTTCAACAACAAAGCCATGGTCCCTGACAGGCTGGGATGAGGAAAGGGAGAGCCTGCTCAGAGGCAGAGCTGAAGCTGTTCTGGCTTCTGGCAGGTGTCGGAGGTTAGACAGGGTCATAAATCAGAAGGTCTGGGGTAAAGGCCAGTTTGCTCTAAGGATCTCAAAGAAAAAGGTCAAGACGGCACGCTCTGGGAGTGAGTGCTCAGGAGCCTGTGGCTCTCTGTGGTGTCTGCTGAGCAGTCAGGCTGGAAAGGTGTGGGGAGGACCCTGGTCATGGGAAATGAAGACCACTCCATCCCAGGAGAGTTTCTGAGGGGAGCTCCTGGGGCAGCACCAGTCGTTCTGGAGGCAGGAGACAATACTGGGCTAGAAGAGGGGAGGCGGAGGAAAGGCAAACCCTGGCCATCCTTCTTTCATGTTTCCTTTGGAAAATAGTTGTTGTTGTTGTCTCAGAAAAACAGTCTGGATATTCAAGTCCTGGCAAAAATCAAAGCAGGTATTTGGTTTTAGAAAGAGTCTTCAACACCCTCTTTCTCTGCCACGGCTTTGTCCGTTTCTCCCATCCTGAACCCTCCTCGTTCTATTGTGCATGGAAGTTGTTACTGAAAAATTCTGGAGACAGACTGCACGTTAGCCTCCTCAACTGGGTTTGACCTTCCTCCCATCACTGAACTCTGGGTGACTCAGGCTGCACAGAGTTTGAAGAGCCCATCACTGCCCCTCTGGGTTCTGTGTTTCCCCACCTGTCTGCCACTGTTCACAATGCTATCTCTGCTGACCGCCCTCTTCATCCCCTCACCCATGCTTTTGGAACTCCACGTAACTAAATTATACGTATGCTTCAGGGTTAGCTCCAACAGGGCGCTCATCCAAGGAACCTTCCCTGACTCCCCATGATAATTCCTGTCCCCGGATCTCACTGCACTGTATTTGTTTTTCTATTTAGTATGCTTCACACGTCTTCGTTTTGTTTCACATTTACCTGTTCACCCAGTTGTTTATTCCATATGTACCTACTGAATAGCTGCTAGGTGCCCAGTCTTCTGCTTACTGCTAATCCACCCATATATTATAACATAGTCCTTTCCTCGAAGACCTTGTGATCCTGTAAGAACAGGCAGGCAAAGAAACCCACAACCACAATATAATAAGACAAGCTTATATTAAAGGTGTGTATGGGGTGTTACATTGGCTCAGAGAAGGGATGGGAAAGGGCTTTAGGGAAGACTTGATAAAGGAGCTAGCCTTGAACTGAATCTTGAAGGTTAATGGGAAGTCCCTAGAAAATCAAGGGAACATATCTCTGTACCTGTTTTCTCTCTACTTCGGCGATGTTAGCTTCTTGAGAGAAAAAGATCCATGTCTGATTACTCTCAGTCTCATCCCAGCTCCTAATTCTGTTCCTTTTTGAACAGTGAGTGCTAAATAATGAGTTGAGGAAGGAAAGAAGAACCAAACCATCTGAAGGCATGTGCTGCAAAAGGTAGTTGCTCAATAAATGCTCAGTGACTGATGGAATCAGGTCAACTCATGATATTTTGCATAGGATTCATTCTGTGAATGGAGACTTTCTTATCTGATCATCATTAATCCCCCCACCCCCCTTAGCATCTCCATGAGCCATTTACCAATGTTTAAATGAAGTATCAAATTGTGTGGAGGGTTACCATCTGACAGAATAAATTACAGAGGAGACTTAATTTGTAGTATGGTTCAATACAACCAATTAAATACAGTATGGATTGGAAAGTCATCTGCTCAGACTTTACCACTAGCTTTTCTTTTAAAGAATAAATTCTATCCCATTTAGCCTTCATATTATTTGTGTGTGTGCATGTGCATGTATGGGAGTACGTGCTTTCCTGAGGCAATGCTTCTCACAGGAAAAATACCCACCAGGATTCAAGTGAGTTAACAAAAAAACAAAACAAAACAAAAAAGCAGATACGCAGATAGACACAGAATAAAAATAGATACATGGAAAATATACTACTTCACACTACAGGCAATTACAGTAGTTAAAACCTCACAAGACAAAGGCAGGCCCAGGCTCATTATAAAGGCCTTTCTCTTTTCTAACATATTTTTGGATGCGTTTGCTGCATCGCAGTGCCAATGAGGCTGGGAACCAACCTCTGTACCACCCCCAGGCACCCCATCATCAAGTGCTCAACGGAGCTGGTCAGAGTGAACTCTTCCTTAGTTGCCATCCTGAAATATTCTAGAAGGTTTTATTCAAGGACAAAACCACAGTTCCAGATATCCTAGTCTCTAGCTGAAGAGGCAGTGTGATAGCAGACGGAAGAATATGAACTCTGGAGCCAGAGAGAACACAATTCAAATCTAAGCATTATCATTTCCCAGATGTGTAGCTCCGGGCAGCTCACTCTGACTTTCTGAGCCTTATTTTCTCTTTTTTTTTTGTGTGTGTGATATGAAGAATGACAGGGAAACTTAAAGGTGGTTGGAAATATTAAGTTAATTCATATAAAACATACCAGATATAAATGAGATGTCATATCCCCCCCACCCCCACAAGAATGAAAAAAAAAAAAAAAGGTAAACCCAGTGTTGACAGAGTGTGGGGAAACAGACTTTCTTGGGCTACTGGTTTTCTATGTGTTCAATGGGAGTAATAATAATAACTCTCTCATGGTCCTGTTAGGAGGATTGATGACTTAGGATATAGAAAGGGCTTAGAACAGTGCGGGGCACGTCGTAAGGGCTGCGTAGATGGTGCCATTATGGTTATTTTTATTATTTGTGGGAGTGTGATTTGGTGCAACTTTTCTAGAGGGAAGACTGGCTGTGCATTTCAAAGCCTTAAAGACATGCATAAACTTTGACCTGTGATTCTTCTCGTAGGGATTCAATTATCTGCAAATAATGTAAGATGTGCATGGGGCAAAGGCTTGGACACAAGATATTCCCTGCAGTGCTGTTAGAATAGTGAAAAATTAGAAATGCACCCAAATACTGAGCACTGACTGACTGGTTATAAAACATGCATTGTGTTATACAATAAAATAATATGCAGTAACTGGAAATCATCTGAGGAATGAACAAATTTTCGGCATAGAAACATATTCATAACATCCCACCGAATGAAAAAAGATATTACAGAATAGTATGTTTAATATGATCCTGTTGTTGGAAAACAAGTATGCATATCCATCTACGCGTATAAAAGGTCTAGAACTATATCCAACAAAATCTTTACGAGACTTCTCTTGAGTGGTGGAATTACTACCGTGATTTTTAGAATCTTTTCGCTTATTTATACTCATTTTTTAAAAATTATACCAATCACATAAATACTAATAGCATTCCATAAGTAATAAAATACTAATAAGTATTAAAATAAAGAGAGAACGTAAGACGCTTCTTTTTTTCTGACTTGGATTCAGTGAACAATGCATGCACAGCCATCTGTATATTTCCTCAGTTGTCCTGGAGCCCACCCTACCTCTGTCACTCTCAGCCCCCACAACCACATCATGTCAAGTGCATCCTCCAGTATCTTTCACTCTGCCCATTTCTCTCCAATTCTACTACAATGTTTGCCACTTCCAGCCTGGAGAAGGGCAGTAGCTTCAGTCTCTGCTCATCCATTTCTTTCTTTTCTTTTCCTTTTTTTTTTCTTTTTCTTTTTCTTTCTTTTTCTTTTCCTCCCTCCCTCCCTCCTTCCCTTCCTTCCTTCCTTCCTTCCTTCCTTCCTTCCTTCCTTCCTTCCTTTCTTTCTTTCTTTCTTTCTTCTTCTTTTCTTTTCTTTCTTTTCTTTTCTTTTCTCTTTCTCTTTCTCTTTCCAAAAAGATTTATTTATTTATTTATTTATTTATTTATTTATTTATTTATTTAATATTTTATTTATTTATTCATAAGAGACAGAGAGAGAGAGGCAGATGGAGAAGCAGAGGGAGAAGCAGGCTCCATGCAGGGGAGCCGGACGTGGGATTTGATCCTGGGTCTCCAGGATCAGGCCCTGGGCCGAAGGTGGCACTAAACCGCTGAGCCACCCAGGCTGCCCTGATTTTATTTATTTATTTGAGAGAGAGCTGGGGTCAGGGATGCAGAGGGAGATGGAGAAGTAGACTTCTCACTGAGCGGGGAGCCTGACACAGGGGCTTGATCCTGGGATTCCAGGATCATGATGTGAGCTGAAGGTAGACATTTAACCAACTGAGCCACCCAGGCACCCCCACCACCCCCACTCATCCACTTCTGCTGACCTCTGCTCTAATTGTCCCACCAAGGATGAAGGGACAGAGAAAATCTGGCAAATTTGTTCAAGGCTATCTATACTGAAAATACATCAAAGGTTGCCCACTGCTGCAGGCCATTATTCAGACTCTCGAATGCCCCACCCTCACACCTAGGAGTTGTATACAGGCTACATGGTCTGCCTACAAAGCTCAACTCCTTTTCTTCCTTCACACCTCAGCACAGATGTCTGTTCTCCTCTGAAGCTTCCCTGACTTTCCAGTATGGACCTAGTTCCCCTGACATAAGTCCTCTTAGCTTCCTGGACTTTCCTATGTGGTGCAATTGTTGAGCACGTCACTATGGATATGTATACATATACATAACAGCCCCCAGGATGGCAGCAACAATATCTGTTTTCCCTCCCCTTAACTTGAGCATCATATGTAATATATAACAAGCAAGCCGTACCTACATACTTTTAACTGTAGTAAAATATACATAAATTTACCATTTTATCCCTTTTTAAGTGTCAGTTCCTTGGCATTAAGTACATTCACACATTGCTCTGCAACCATCACCACCATCCATCTCTAGACTTCATTGTCTTCCCAAACTGATAGTTCATACCATTAAAATACTAGTCTACTCCTCTCTTGCCCTACCCCTGGCAACCACTTTCTTTTTTTAAAAAATTTTTTAAACATTTATTTATTTATGATAGTCACACAGAGAGAGATGAGAGAGAGACAGAGACACAGGCAGAGGGAGAAGCAGGCTCCACGCACTGGGAGCCCAACGCGGGACTCGATCCCGGGTCTCCAGGATCGCGCCCTGGGCCAAAGGCAGGCGCCAAACTGCTGCGCCACCCAGGGATCCCGGCAACCACTTTCTACTTCTCATCTCTCTGAGTTTGTCAGTAAGTAATTTTTGAAGGAATCATTTGAATGAATGAATCTGTCACCAGGATCCTGGGTCAAATTCTCTCCCTGAGCCCCCCACTCAAACCTGCTGGCTCTAGGACCATCTTCCTTACTAAATGTTTATTTCCTTAGCTATTAAAATGAGGAGGTTGTATTCAGTAAGCATTCATGTCTTGTTTTGCTCCAGATACTTAATTCCTTTTTAAGTTGTATAAGAACACAACAGCTATATAAGACAGTTCCTTCTTAGTAGCTCTCAGAATGTATGTTATAAACACACAGCTCTGCATTATCCACAACAGCCAAACTATGGAAGCAGCCCAAGTGTCCACCAACTGATGAGTAGATAAAGAAGATGAGGTATATGTATACAGTGGATTATTACTCAGCCATCAAAAAAGAATGAAATCTTGCCATTTGCAACCATAAGGATGGAGCTGGAGAGTACTATGCGGAGGGCAGTAAGTCAGAGAAAGACAAATACCATAAGATTCCACTCATATGTGAATTCAAGAAATAAACGAGCAAAGGGGAAAAAAAGAGAGGCAAACCAAGAAATAGACTATCTTTTTAAAAAAATTAATTTATTTATGAGAAAGAGAGACAGAGAGAGAGAAAGAGAGAGAGAGAGAGAGAAGGAGCAGGGGGAGATGGAGGCAGACTCCTGCTCTACAGGGATCCTGATGTGGAGCTGCATCACGGGACCCCAAGATCATGACCTGTGCTGAAGGGAGATGCCTGACTAGCCACCCAGGTACCCCCTAAAAACAGACTATTAATTATACAGAACAAACTGACGGTTACCAGAGGGAAGGTGGGGGGTGGTTTAAACGGGTGATGGGGATCAAGGAATGCGTTTATTATGATGAGCACCAGCTATTGTAGGGAAGTGCTTATTCCCTATACTGTACACCTGAAATCAATATTATACAGTATGTTAAGTGGAATTCAAATAAAGACTCAAGGTGCAGCCCAGGTGGCTCAGCGGTTTAGCGCCACCTTCAGCCCAGGGTGTGATCCTGGAGACCCGGGATGGAGTCCCACATGGGGTTCCCTGCACGGAGCCTGCTTCTCTCTCTGCCTGTGTCCCTGCCTCTCTGTCTTTCTCTCTCATGAATAAATAAATAAAATCTTTAAAATAAATAAAAACTCAAAACAAGCAACATACTAAAAAAAAAATACACAACTCTAGAAAGAGGGGAGTGAAGTCCTTGCCTAAAAATAGGCAGATGAACCATGTGAGTAGCTAAGAGCATCCTAGACCTATGATTTGGACTTACATTTGTCTAACAGGCAAAGTGAAGCTAGGTGTGCCTCATCAATTAGCAATCACCAAAGTGACAACAAAGCAGATTTCTGCTCCAGAGACTTGAAAACCACCCTAACCAGAAAACTGGTTTCCATGTGAAACACTAGTTTCCTAAGACTGGGGTTCCATTAAATTCCACATCCCATGACTAAGGATGCGGCTCTGGCACAGTCACAGTGGTGGCAGGTTGGACTAGCTGTCCTCTCTCATTCAGTTCACATTCACCCCTTATAGGCCTTTGGGCCCAGGCACTCTGGAATGACCAAGGCAATCAGGGCTCTCAAAAGCCAGCACTATGAGTATGTGTGTGGAAGGGAAGGGGCTCCTTTTCTGCTAATTACTCGAGTAGTTTGCATATGGTTTTGTCCCTGTTGCCATTTCCAAGAGGCATGTAGTGTTAAGGGAGGGATCTGAATCTCAGCTTTATGGCCATGGCCAAGTCACTTTATCTCAGTGAGTCTCAGTTTCTTCATCTGTAAAATGGGAATAATTGCTCCCTCATAGGGAGGAAATGAGGAAGATCACTCAAAGTATCGAGCAGTATATCTGGTAGATGGTAGACTCTTAATACTTGGGATTTTTCCCCCCAGGCAACTGACTTTTAAGATCCTCAATCTATTGAACTACACAGTCAATCACCAAGATGCTTCCCTCAGGTGAGGCCTTCCTTAGAGCAGACAAGAGAGCAGTCCTTGAGTAGACAAAAGGTGCTAAGAACGAGACTCTAATGGGAAATCAAGTCACTGGGAAAGTGAGAGGAGCTGAGGGTTAAGGAGAGTTTCGAATGTGGTGACATCGTAGAAGAACCTGGATGGTGCCAGCCTGGGAAATTTAACCCTGTACTTCTAGTTGTATGAATCAGTGAATTCCTTTTTTTGCTCAAGACTGTTGGAGGCGGGTTTCTATATTAGTTGCAACTAAGATTTCTGAATAATATAGTGATCCCATTACCCCTATCTTAGGGGGAAGCAAGCTCAGAAAGAAGTGACTTGCCCAAGGAACAGTAGGCTGACATGGGCTTTTAGCAGGTCTCACTGACACTCAAGTCTCTGCCTTCTTTATGGCTAGTAGTGCTTACTACTGGAACTGCAATTTGAAGTTGGTTTGGGTATGAATTAGGATAAATCAAATACATAAAACCACTGTTTCTAGAAAGCAAGACTTTCAATGAAAGAAAAAGGAGATACAGGGAGATCCCTGGGTGGCTCAGAGGTTTAGCACCTGCCTTTGGCCCAGGGCATGGTCCTGGAGGCCTGGGATTGAGTTCCACATGGGGCTCCCTGTGTGGAGCCTGCTTCTCCTTCTGCCTATGTCTCTGCCTCTCTCTCAGCGTCTCTCATGAATAAATAAATAAAATCTTAAAAAAAAAAGGAAGAAAAAGGAGATACAAATAGAAAAGTTAAGAATGAACCAGATAATTTTAAATTTGAATTGGAAATAGCAATATGAACTCATGACTTTATTTTTTATTTTTATTTTTTTGAACTCATGACTTTAAAACTATATTCCTACCACCGTTTGCAAAAAGGGCTCAGGAGGAAGGATGTGCTGTTTATTAGTAACGTGGCTATTTATTACCTAGCTATCTGGCAATCTATTGATCTCTAACCTATCTAGAGAGAAAGCGAGTCAGAGAAAGCAAATATGGTAAAAGGTGAGATGTTGTTTGCTTGAGTGTTTTCATGACAGAATGTCGGAGACAAACGTGAGACCCTAGCATGCCTCTTTCTCTAACTCCTGCCCTCTCCCCCCTCTTCCTGAGAACAGGAGAAACTAAGACACTGAACATTTCAAGAGCTTAATTGAAAGGAAGCTGCAGACAAAAGGCCTTTATCAAGTCCACCCCAGGCAACCACTGGTCTAAAGCATAAGGGGGCCATTTAGCGTGCTCTGAAGTGCTTACAGTTGGGAGCTGCCAATTCTCTTTGTTCTTCTTGCATTCCCATGGCCAGCATACATAAACATCAGCCACTACCTCTCTATTTTCAACAACATTTTTAAAAGTTCAGATTGAATAAATATGGAAGCAATTTATACTTCTGAAACTCTGGGGGAAAAAAAAATCCCAAACTTAGAAGATTCTCAGTGTCTAAGAATTCACATTTTATTTTCATTATATTAAAAAGAAAAGGTACTATTCTGAGTGCCTCCTCTGTGCGAGGCACCATGTCAGGCACCCTATGCATGCAATCCTCTCTTACCCCACTCCATACAATAGCCCTCCATATCGTTTATTCCCTTGTTACTTTTGAGGTAACTGAGACACAGAGAGGCGGGGTGACTTGCCCCCAGGTCTCACTGCAGATAAGAGGTAGGCTAATCCTACATTACTGCTAGGGTATGGCTGGCTCCAGGCCCTACAGCCTCTGCACACTGAATACAGCTTTGAATGTACTTTAACTGCTTATATTCTCATTCTCCTAAAATTCTTATTTTTATTTCTGTTTCTTTCTGCATGAAGAAGCCTAATAACCATTGTAGGTGTTTAGTAATATAACCAATGATTTCAACATTTTAGCTTATAGTGTAAAATTATCGTAGCAAGTAGGTAAATGAGTGTGGATGAATGGAAATGAAACAGCATGTTTTGCTACAAGTCACTGCAGAAATGAGGTCATTATATTTAATAGAAAATTACTTTTTGTGTTGTAACCAGTCTGAAATTAACCTCTGCTTTGGTCACAACCAAGTCTTGCATGCCAGACAGAAACTTATGAAAAACTGCACTGACTAAATAAAATGCAGCCAATGGAAAGAACATTGGATCAGGAGGGAGATAGATGGATTCCAGGTCCTGGTATCTTCGTTTGTAAATTGAGGTGGGTAACTGGTGGTGGTGATGGTACATATGATTTCTAAGATCCATTTTACAAAGACACTTGGGTGCTGAAGCAACATATGGCTTTGGACAGCCCCAGGTCAGCCTCTGAAGTCTAGATCTGTTATGGACTGTTTGTGCCAACCTGGACAGATCACCTCACTTCTCTGAACCTTGGTATGCTCATCCAGAACTCCATGAGATTGGGTGAGCAAACTGAAATAGATGATTCTGCTAAAATGCCCAGTATCCTGCCTGATACCTAGTGATGCTTAAGAAATGGTAGTTCCTCTCTAGTTCCAGGATTCTATTATTTAACTTGTTTGTCATGCTTACATGTTGAATTGTGCCCTCCCAAAATTCATGTTTAAGTACTAAACTTTGGGACTTTGTTGGGAAATAGTAACTGCTTTTATTTTTTAAAAGATATTTATTCGGGCAGCCCAGGTGGCTCAGCGGTTTAGTGCCACCTTCAGTCCAGGGTGTGAATCCTGGAGTCCCGGGACCACGTCCCATGTCGGGCTCCCTGCATGGAGCCTGCTTCTCCCTCTGCCTGTGTCTTTGCCTCTCTCCGTGTCTCTCATGAATAAATAAATAAAATCTTAAAAAAATATATTTATTTGACAGAGAGTAAGTGAGAGAAAGCAAACATGTACAAGCAGGGGAGGGGCAGAAGGAGAAGCAGACTCTGCTAAGTGAGGAGCCCGAAGTGAGGCTCAATCCCAGGACCCCAAGATCATGACCTGAGCTGAAGTTAAATGCTTAACTGAGTCACCCAGGTGCCCCTACAGGTGTAATTACTTAAAATTAGGTCATATTAGAATAGAGTGTGCCTCTGATCCAATACAACTAGTCATTATAAAAAGGGGAAATTTGGACACAGACACATGCATGGGAGGAAGACCCCAAAAACATGACGGTAGAGATTGGAGTGATGTGTCTAAAAGCCAGGGGATACCAAAGATTGTTAGAAAACAACCTGAAACTAGAAAATGGGCCTGGGAAAGATCTTCTGCCACAGTCCTCATAAGGAATACACCTTGTAAAAATCTTTTTTTTTTTTTAAGATTTTATTTATTTGACAGAGAGAGAGAGAGAGAGAGAGAGAACGCACAAGCAAGAAAAGCCGCAGGCAGAGGGGGAGGGAAAGGGAGAATCAGGCTCCCTCTTGAGCAGGAAGCCCGAAGTGAGGCTTGATCCCAAGACTGTGGGATCATGACGAGAGCCAAAGGCAGCTACTTGACCAATTGAGTCACTCAGCTGCCCCCAACCTTGTCAAAATCTTGATCTTGGACTTATAGCCTCCAGAACTATGAGACAAAAATTTTGTTTCATAAGCCTCTCGACTGTGGTAATGTGTTGTGGCAGCCCTAGGAAAGGAATACAGCTAGGTCCTCTCTATATCCTTGCATTTGAGGAGTTCACCAAAAGAATACAGGAGTGAAACGACAAAATCTTAGGCATCCGTCCCATCTGCTCCCTCAGTAAGCCTTAATTTTCTCATCTGTAGCATGAGCGGGCAGGCCTGGTTCCTGCTAGCTTTGCTCCACTTCTCAATGCAAGATAGCCAAGCCTTCAGTTTTCCTACTGCCGCCAGACCCTACTACTTAAAACAGAAGCTGAGTGCAGCGCTGTGCAATTTATACCGCATCTGTCCAATTATTTCCATTTAGTACAGTGCAGCATTTCCCCAAATACACCGCCAAGCCACCGAGGTGGTGGGCTGAGCTCTCTGAGTACCAGGATCAGTTGGTTCTCTTACACTAATTGGCCCCATGATTTGTTAGGCTGTTGCCTTAGAAAATGAACTGTCAGTAAAAGAAATTAGTACAAAATCGCCCCCTTCATTGGAAATTCGCCAAGCACCACCATGTAGCCATCTCCTTCAACTCACCTTAAAATTTTAAGGGAAAAATTGACATAAACTAATAAATCTCTAACCCTTGGCTCTGTCGTTTTCCCATTGAGACGAGAAAACGAGGGCTCAGAGGAATGAAACAACTTGCTCCATCAATGTGCAATCAATGGTGAGGTTCAGAGCTGGTGCAAGAAGTTGGTGGGCTGGCAAAGCTCATGCCCATTTTAGTACATCAGGTGTTTCCTTAAGAGCTGTGAGCATCAGGCTCTGCCTAGATCTCTGTTCACTTATTCCTTCTTCCCCTCCCTTCTGGCATGTGTCTTGCGTGCCAGACTTGGAGACAGCTGCATGCAAGTGAGGACGGATGTAGGGAGGCCTGGCTCCCTGACTTAGTGCTTCCTGCAACAAATACCACAAACTGCTGGCCCAGCTCTGACTCATCTCCATGACTCAATTCCAGCAACAGGCATCTCCCTTGATCCAGAAACTGTGTCAGGCACTGTGCTGGGGACATAATGATGGAGCTGGCAAGATCCTTGCCCTTGAAGAGCTCATCCTTTCTCGGAAGACAGGGAGTCAGGTGTCTTTATTTAGTGTTTTCAAAGAAAACCATTCCCTTTCTTCCTAATGCATAATGTTGCAGTCTAGAATAGACTTTGTTAATGTATGTCTTCTCCATTTGACTGTGAAGACTAGGAAAGCAGTCCCCGTGTCAGTTCCTGGCTCACCCATGCATCCCCAGCACTTAAAGTGTCTGATACTCACTGGGGGCTCAGGGATGAATAAGCTGAGTAGTGTGTCTATGCCATAACGAAGGTAAGAACAGGGTGGGAATGAGCCTGAGGGGAATAGATTAGTAGGAGCTGACTAAAAATTATTAACAGCCAGGGTTGGTTGGGATTAAGATGTTCCATCCTGATGGAAAACAAAGAGACATGAAGCTATAAAGTAGCATGTGATAGAGGGAACTGAAATCTGTTTGGGATCATTAGGCCATAAAGTGCTAGGCAGAGAGGGAAAGTGTGAGAAGGTAAGCAGGGGTCAGGGATGCAGGATTTTGAAGGCCACTTTAAAAAATTGGGGTGCCTAAAATTGTCAGCTCCTTTCTACTCAATTCTGCTATTAATCTCTGTGGCAGCTGACCCTCTCTGCTAGTTGCAGATGGAATCCTCCTTCAGGCCAGGGAAGGAACACAAGCCAAGCAGACTCCCCCAGCTGGATGCCATTGGACAGGGACACTAACAAAGCCCTAGCCAGACCACAAGTGGACCTGGACAAATCTGCTGCCCTGGGCTATGACAGCAGCAGGTTCTCTGGGCTGGACATCATCTGGGAAAATGTCTGTGGGCCGTGGACAGACCCCTGCCTCCTCCACCAACAACCCCTGCTCCCTGGCCCACAGTCCATTACCTGCCAAAGTTCACTCAAAACTCCCTGGCACCAGAGGACAGGGATTTTGTCTTCTGGAAAGCCAAATGACAGTGCTAGTGGTGGCAATGGTGATGGTGTTGTGCCTTTGTTACTGAGCTGCACTGATAGTTTTTGGGAACAACTGGATGTTTCCCACCCAATAGTATAGGCTTTATGTCACCTTTGGTGAAATCTATGAGTAAGCGTGTGTGTGTGTGTGTGTGTGTGTGTGTCAGTGTCAGACGCTCTGACACTGGGTCTGGATTGCTCCTTGGCTTTGCTTCTTTCTTCTCTGGTAGGACCTTAGGGAAGTCCTAGCCCTGCACCAGACCTCAGGGACTCCGTTTGTGAGATGCTGTCTCAGAGGGGCATCGTGAAGACTGTACGGTAACTTGGCAGGTGCTTGGCAGGGTTAAGTGACAGGGGATCTGGGAGGGCCAGAAAGTATGCTGGGTGCAGAGCTGAACAACCTGGATTCCTGCATCGGTTGTCCTTTCAGAGAGCAGTCACTGAAGACCTGTCATGGGCTGGGTGCCACGGAGGCAAGGGGCACAACAGGGGCAGCTAGCTGGAGCTGGCTGCCAGGAAGAGGAGGCATGAGGGCAGATTCACAAAAGATTAGGAGTTATAAGGTAGAAAGGGGAGCATATTCCAAGGTACAGGCTGCAGTATGTGCAAATGCCAGAGCAGAAAAGGTAGCCTCAAGAGATCTGGAGGGGTTCTAGGGTTGGGTGTTCACCGGGTATGGGTGTGAGGTCATCTGTCTCCCTTCTGTGCACATTTTCTAGAGCAATTTCTCAGTGTGATGCAAAGGAGAGATAGATCAAGGCCAAAATGTCCTTGTCATGTCCTTCTGAGGATTCAACTGAGGCTTCAGGGACATGCCACTGAAGACCTGGCTCCTGGTTAGCTGACAGGTTACCTGACAGGTTACTTTTCCCAGCTGGGTTGGCTACCCATGCCTTCTGCCTCCCGAGCCTCTGGTCTGCTGTCCCTGTGTGCAGAACACTTGCCAAGTCAATCTGCCATGGTCTATTATCTACACACTTATCTTTAGCTTCTCTCGGTGCCCATTCACGAACCTGTGTAAGAATGTCAGTGGCTTGCCTAACTGGCAGAGCCAGACACAGACTAGCGACAAGACATGAAATACTCCAATGACACAGTCTTCCTCACCAAATTCTAGCCAGGCTCCCTTGACGAAGCCTCTTCTTGACAAAGCTTCAACCTTTGCCTGTAAAGACCTGAACAAATGCTAATATACAAGCGTATCTAGGACATATGGCAGGTTCTGTTCCAGACCACTGCAATAAGGCAATTATCACAATAAAGTGAGTCATGTGAATTTTTGGTTTCCCAGTGCATATAAAAGTTATGCTTACAGTACACTGTGGTCTATTAAGTGTGCAATAACATTATGTGTAAAAAGACAATGCATATACCTTAATTAAAAGGCACTTTATTGCTAAAAACGCTAACCATCATCTGGGCTTTCAGTGAGTCATAATCTTTTTGCTGGGGGAGGAGCTTGCCTCGATGGCGATGGCTGCTGATGGATGAAGGTGGCGATGGCTGTGAAGGCTGGGCAATTCCTTAAAATAAGACAACACTGAGGTTGGCTCTATTGATTGACTCTTGCTTTCATGAACAATTTCTCTGTAGCACGTGATGCTGTTTGATAGCATTTTACCCACAGCAGAACTGCTTTCAAAATTGGAGTCAATTCTCTCAGACCCTGTTGCTGTTTTATAAACTAAGTTTCTGTGATATCCTAAATCTTTCGTTGTCCTTTCTAACCATCTTCATGGCATCTTCACCAGGAAAAGATTCTTTTTTTTTTTTTTTTTTATGATAGTCACACAGAGAGAGAGGGAGAGAGAGGCAGAGACCTAGGCAGAGGGAGAAGCAGGCTCCATGCACTGGGAGCCCGACGTGGGATTCGATCCCTGGTCCCCAGGATCGCGCCCTGGGCCAAAGGCAGGCGCCAGACCGCTGAGCCACCCAGGGATCCCCCAGGAAAAGATTCTATCTCAAGAATGTCCCTTCTTTGCTCATCTGTAAGAAGCAATTCCTCGCTCGTTCAAGTTTTATCCTGAGATGATAGCCCTGCAGTTCCACTTTCAGGCTCCATTTCTAGTTCTCTTCCTCTTTCCACCCAATCTGCAGTTACTTCCTCCCCTGAAGTCTTGAACCCCTCAAAGTCACTGATGACGGATGGAATCAACTTCTTCCAAACTCCTGCTCATGTTGCTATCCTGAACTCTTCCCATGAATCACGATATGTTCTTAATGACATCTAGAATTGTGAATCCTTTCCAGAAGGTTTTCAATTTACTTTGCCCAGATCTACCAGAGGAATCACCATGGCAGTGATAGCCTTATGAAATGTATTTCTTAAATAATAAGAAGCTTGAGATAACTCGTTGATCCATGGGTTGCAGAACGGATGCTATGTTAGCAGGCATGAAAACAACATTCATCTCATTGTACGTGTCCATCAGCGATCCTGGGTGACCAGGTGCATTGTCAGTGAGCAGCAGTATTTTGAAAGGAATCTTTTTTTTGAGCAGCAGATCTTAATGGTGGGCTTAAAATATTCAGTAAACCATTTTGTCAATAAATGTGCTGTCATCCAGGCTTTAGGGGAAATAGATTTAGCATAATTATTAAGGGCCCTAAAATTTTATGAATGATAAAGGAGCACTGGCTTTAACTTAAAGTCACCAGCTGCATTAGCTCCTAGCAAGAGAGTCAGCTTGTCCTTTGGAGCTTGGAAACCAGGCACTGACTTCTCTCCTCTCTAGTTATGGAAGTCTTAGATGTCATCTTCTTCTACTGTAAGGCTGAATCATCTATGTTGGAAATCTGTTGTTTAGTGCAGCCACCTTCATTAATGATCTGAGCTAGATCTTCTGGATAACCTGCTGCAGTTTCTACACCAGCACTTGCTGGTTCACCCTGTACTTCTTTATTTTGGAGACAGCTTCTTTCCTTCAACCTCATGAACAGGTTGAGGTTTCCTTCAACCTCCCCACCTCTGCTAGCTTCCAACTTCTCTGCTGTAGCTTCCTGACCTCTCTCAGCCTTCACAGAATGGAGGAGAGCCAGGACCTTGCTCTGGGTCAGGCTTTGGGTTAAGAGGATGTTGTGGCTGGTTTGAACTTCTATCCAGACCACTCATACTTTCTCCACATCAGCAGTAAGGCTGTTTTACGTTCTTCTATCGCTGTGTGTTCACTGGAGTAGCACTTTTAATTTCCTTCAAGAACTTTTTCTTTGTTTTCACAACTTGGCTAAGCAGCATGAGAGGCCTAGCTTTCCGCCGATCTCAGATTTCAGCATGGCTTCCTCACTAAGCTTAGTCATTTCTACCTTTTCATTTAAAGTGAGAGACACACAGCTCTTCCCTTCACTTGTACACTTAAGCCGCTGTAGGATTATTAATTGGCCTAATTTCAATATTGTTGTGTCTCAGGGAAGATGGAGGCTTGAGGAGAGGGAGAGGGGGGAATGGGAGGGGTTGGTGTAGCAGTCAGAGCACACACATTTATCCATTAAGTTTGCTACCTTATGTGGGCACAGTGAGTGGAACCCCAAAACAATTACAACAGTAACATCATATATCACTGATCACAGATCACTGTAACAAATATGATAAAAAAAAGTCTGAAATATTATGAGAATTAACAAAATTCGACAAAGAGACACAAAATGAGCAAATGATGTTGGAAAAAATGGTGCCATTAGCCTTGCTTGATGCAGGGTGGCTACCAACCTTCAATTTGTAAAAAAACACAGTATCTGTAAAGTGCAATAAAGTGAATCACAATACAATGAGGCATTCCTGCAGCTTCTGACAGCTCAAGGCTGTATCCCAAGGATGACCCGCTTAAAGTACCTGAGAAAACTCGAGGCTACCAGAAGAATTTACTGTTTGTTCTAACCAGCACCTGAAGATAGGGCCCCCATCTCCCAGTAGCTGCAGGGGGGTAGGAGCCTGAGCTTGAGTAAAGCTTGGGTAAAGCCAGCTTGCAAACCCAAATGGTTTCACATGTACTGACTGCTCTTCTGCCCACATTTTGCATTTTTCCAAGTTTCTCTGAGCTGGCTCTAGGAAACCCTGCTATTCCTCCTCCCTCATTGTCTCATTAAAATACCCAGTCATGGGGCACCTGTGTGGCTCAGTTGGTTAAGTGTTCTTGATTTTGGCTCAGGTCATGATCTTAGGGTTGTGAGATCAAGCCCCAGGACCGGCTTCATGCTCAGCACAGAATCTGCTTAGGAATTGTCTCTCTCCCTCTGCCCCTTCCCCTGCTCGCACCCACTGTCTAAATAAATAAATAAAATCTTTAAAAAATGCTCAGTTACCACTGCATAGGTTGGAATGGATTTCTCAGTTCTACTGTCCATAGTTACTGAATAAAATGTGTTTTCACCACTTTACTGTCCAGGGGTGTTTATCTTTTACACTATATAGGTGGTCACAATCTCTGCCTACTGTATGAGGCTAAGTGGATGATAGACACTGTCTTATTTATTATGATGCTGGAATTGGAGGCAGTCTAGGTGGAGATCCAGGAGACCCGATATAGCACAGTGGTTAGGACAGGCTCTAGAGCCAGCGGTCAAAGCCTGGCTTCTTTATTCTCAACCTATTGCACCTAGGCTAGGCACTAACCTTTCTATGACTTTGCTCTCTCACCTATATTTTGGGAACAACTGTCTCCACCTCCCCCAGTTGTTAGGAGAACTCCAGTAAATCAGCACACATGGCATACTTAGCTTGGTGCCCAGGGCACAGCAAGTGCTTCTATAAATGTGATCTTGTTACTTCAAAGCTAAAGTGTAATCCATGAGGGGATATCTTTCTGTTTATGCAGAATGTATGCCCTCTCCTAGCATATCCCGGTGCACAGACAACACTTCATAAACGTTTGTTGAGTAAACAACTTAATGTTGGAATGCTTATCCTTGCTGTTATTCACTCCTGCACACTCTTCAGTCTGGTCCCAGAACTGCACTGGGACTGCTGGTTTGTGTCTGTAGGGCAGCGTTTGCAGTACCCTGGAGCACGCGCACGCATGTAGATACCTAGACAGTCTATCCTATGGGGCAATATAAGCACGTGTGTGAGAACTCATGACACACAACAGACACCCAGGGACAGGCAGGTCCATGAGCGGACAGGGCCAGCAGATACCCTTGCCACCCTGCACTCAACTGAGAAGAACCAAAACTTGGCTGGAGACTGCAACATTTCATGCTCCCTTTGTGTGTGAGAATGCAACGGCAGGACAAAGTGATAGGAGTTGTCAAGTTTTGAAATGAATAATAAGATGTCTTTGGAGTGAGGCATATAAAAGAGATGAGCTAAAAATATAGCTGCTCCAAGAGCATCTGGGAAGCAGAAGGATTAGCAAGGCGCCTTTAATTGCCGCAGAACAAAGACCCCTGCTGAAGGGAATGTTTCTCTCCCTCTCTGGTTGCACCTGTGAGCGAGCAGGTAAGCAACAGGATGAAAATGCAGTGTT
This sequence comes from Canis lupus familiaris, assembly GCF_011100685.1. NCBI lineage: Eukaryota > Metazoa > Chordata > Mammalia > Carnivora > Canidae > Canis > Canis lupus. Next base: position 52,777,912 of record NC_049226.1, on the reverse strand, counting down.
TATTATGGATGCCTTCTCCCTACTTTAGGAAACGAATTCCCCAAAACAGGCATCTAGCAATTTTGTATCATGTGGATATTATGGGAAACAAGGGACTCAGGAGTAACAGGTAGGGTGGCAGATTGGAGTGTCTTCTAAGCCTGATGCTTTTCTTATAGAAGTGAATTTAATTCTCATTACAAGCCAATAAGGATGGCTTTATTCTCATTTATTTGATGGAGGAGGACACGGAGACCCAGAGAGGTGAAGTTGCAGTTCAAACAGCTAGAAAGTAGAAGTTATGAGATTGGGCCCCCCTACTTCCACCCCGACTGTCTAATTCCCAAGTCCAAGAGCATGATAATATACTGCTTCTTATACATTTTCATTCTTAAGGGTCTTCAACTTGAAGTATGTCTTCCAAAATACTGATTCTCTTTCCTTTCTTTCTTCCCTCCTTCCATCCCTCCTTTCCACCTACCTGTAAACATTTTTTGATAAAAACTTCCCAATGGAAAAAAAAAAATTCCCAATGCTTTCACAGGCCTGCAGCCTATAAAGCAAGCACCTCATTTTATCATTCAAGGCTCTTTGGCACCTACAGTTAATAGCCACTTCATACTTACACATGCAAAGAGCTTTATAGCTTTTAAAGCTCTACCTAATTTATTATCTCATTCATTATCTTATTTTATTATCCCCATGATAAAATGAGGATGTTACATAGCTCAGAGAGGCTAAGTCATCTGCCCAAAGTCACACCTAGTAAGCAGCAGATCTGAAATCAGCACTCTCCGGGACTTTCTAAACCCTAAATGTGGGCTCTTACTATATCACCTTACTCCATCATCTTGATTACTGCAGGTTAAGAATATGGACATTGGAATAAGACAGCCTGGATTCAAATCTTGGCTGTGCCATTTACTAGCTATGGGATGTTGGGTAAACATGTATCCTTCCTGTGCCTTAGTTTACTCATCTGTAAAATGAGCACAACCACAGTACCTATTCCTCATGGAGCTGTGATGATTAAGTTGATTATAATATTCAGTACACTTAAAATAGTGTCTGGCAGCCAGTCAACATTACGTAAGTATTGGGTTTTGTTTCTTTTTTGAACATGCACCTTCTCTTACTGTAGTATGTCATTCTACAGTTGAGAGGACCCTGTAAGAAGCCCAAAACTACCTAGTTAGGAGGGAAAGAGTTAGGATTTGAACCCAGGCCTGTCTGAATCTTTCAGCTGTATCAAGAAGACTCATATTCCTCACCCTCTGAACACGGAATAGATGCAGAAAAGGACCCAGGCTGATTCTCTCTGTCCTGGTCCAGCACGAGGAAGTGTGCCTGGGGGAATCATGCCATTATAAGGACATACCCTCAGAGGGATATAACAATATAACAATGGCCATTGTATGTATGTATTTGTTCATTCAACAAAATTATTCACTGAATAATTCCTATATTTCAAGCATGGTACTGCTTCCTAGGGACACAATGCTGAGATACACAGGGCACCCACTCCTCCTGAGTTCAAGGTCTAGTGGGGAGCCACACATGAGAAATAGTAAGGTGGTATGTGCTAGGAGCCCAGAGCAGGACAAGTGCAGGGTGGTGGGGGAACCCTTGTGAGATGCCTCTGACTGATATTGAGGTAGGGGTTAAGTCCGAGTGCCCGCATTCTGAGAATGAAGAGAAACAATTAGAAATTACACAATTGAGTTCCCTATCCTAGAAAATAAATAGATGAATCCTTCCCGGGCCTTTTCTTCTCAGACGCAAAATGCAACCATCCATTTCTTGTTCAGGAAGGAGGTGACTGAGATGGGGTACAGGCAGTTTTACTCATGCCATTTGTAGAAGAAAAGGAAAAATAGGTGAAAGTATTGATGGGAAGATGCAGAGGTAGGCAGCCCCATGCTAACAGAGCCACTCGGCCAGCTGTCAGCCATGGATTTGCCAGGCCAGCCCCAAGTTGGGTCCGGATTCCAAGTCCAGCTTGTTCTTTCTCCGGCTTATTCCTGAAGCTGCTGGTAAGCAGCACAGATGATAGGAAATGAGGCTCCCCTACTGACTCCCTCTTTGTGTCACAGAGGTGGACGCAAGATTCGGAGCCTGGGCACCCTGCGCAGTGAAAAGAGGTTCTCCGGCTCAAAAGGTGGGAGCCCTTCATTGACTCCGAGCCTTCTCAGCACCAGAAACAACATGCATCAGCCCACAAGGCAAAACTTCTAATGCTCAGACTAACACCCAGGATCCAGGCCTTAGAGTCCTTCTGTTCCATCACTGGAGCAATCTCTGCTCACCTAACATGCACTGTGAGACCAAGACTTCATCTCCTTCTCTACAAAAGGGAGTGAATATATACTTTCCTTGCATGGTGACTATGTGGATAATGCATACAAAATGGATATTGCATATAAAACACAGAATCGGGCTCATAATAAGCTTCCAATAAATAGTGGGAATGAGGAAATCCCAGCCTTCAAAGAATCAGTGTGACCCTGGGCAATCACTGTGCTTCTAATTTCCTCAGTTTCCTGGTCTATGAAATGAGGATAATAAACTGCACATCATAAAGCTATGAGTTGAAGGAGATGATTTCTTTAAGTACCTAGAAGAGGGCCCAGGATATCAATGGGCTCAAGTGCCAAGAACCTTGGAGTTGACATCTTTAAAACTTTCCTTTTCTTTTCTTTTTTCTTTTTAACTGAGTGCAATGTCTTTCTTTCACTTGTTCATGAACAAAGTCTCTTATCTAGCACTTGGTGAGTCCCTGCTGCCAGGCAGGTACACAGTAGGGCAGCTTTGGCTGTGTCTGCTCTTCTAACACTACTTTCAAAGGAAAGGGACAGAGCCCAACCTCAGCTTGCAAAGCTTTGCAACATTCTCCCTTCTACATGAGTCTGAGCAATTCTAAAGCAAAAGGACTTTTCTGTCCTTCTTTTTGTCCCTTCTTTGTCCATACATGGAGCTCTGGTTCTTAAATACACTTCTGGGTTCCTACCACAATGATCAGAGGACCTGAGGTCAGAGTGGTTATAGGTAGGAGCATGGGAAACCTTGTGTCCAGTCATGGACACAGTCCATGGACAACATGGGCCAGTCCCGTTCCTAGGTTACCGTCACAAATTCACCTCCTTACACTGAGCAGGATTTTAGTTTTGATCACCTGTTTATGTCTCCTAACATGTTTCTGAAGTTGGTATCAGAGAGCATCTCCTGTGGGTAGACCTTGATCATCTCCTGAAGGCCTCCTCACTGCCCATGTCCAATGCTGGCTTTCATCCCCAGACCACACGAGGATCACCGGCTACTAATTCCCATGAGGCCAGGCTGTTTGGCAGTCAGGAGATGGGGCTTTATGCATTTGGTTTCTGGGAGAGTAGGGTGCCCCACTTCTGTGCCACAGCACAGTACCTTCTAACCACCCTGGCAGGCATTGTTGCCAGCTTTATACCTCAATCGCTTGCCCTGAATTATTTGTGTCCTGTATCTTCACTCCTTCTGATTTTTCTCACTTTTGACCTATTAATAGCTTTCTATTACAAGCCCTTCTTTGGCTACAGATTCCCAAGACTGAATTATAATTTCTCCATCTACTAAAATTCATCCTCTCCTTCAGGCTGGGGTGACTCCATTGGCTCTGAGAAAACCCTTGTATCCATGAACTGTACATAGGTTTACCCTGCATGTTTCAGCAAGGCCAGGACACAGGGCAGGATTCCATCTAGAGCTTAGAAGATTCAGCACTAACCTCCAATGGTTCTTCTAAGTGGGTGGGACTCACTGAGACAAGAATTTTTGTCTCCTCAGAGTGCTTTGCTGGTTTGTCCCTCTGCCCTTGTTTCATCTGTCCTTGGCTCGATCTTCCTATTTATGTCAACATGGACGTAGGCCTGTGAGGCTGTGGATACCTCACCCTGGATCCGAAAGATGCAGGAAGTAGCTCTTCAGTCCCGTCCTGCAGGGCTGAGTGGGTTGGCATAGTTACCACCAATCCTCCTCCCCTACTTCCTACCTGCCTGGATTTGGCAGGAAATATACCTCCCTTAGTCTCTGTTACTTTTGTAGAGGTGAGGACCAATGAGATTGTATTTGTAAAGCACCCACCCTAGTGGCTGGCACAGAGTAAAAGTGAAGAACTACATATTTTATTATGGTCAAGAAAGAGGATGCTATGTTGGTGGAAACCTGCTTGAGTAAAAGCATGGAGGTAACTATGGGGAGAGGACTCTGGGGTGTGAGAGGTGAGAGTAGGGTTAATAAAAGTGGGAGGTGAGGTGGACTTACTCTGGTTAAAAATAAATGAAAAAGGGCCTCAGTTGTCAGGATGAGAATATGGGAGTTGGCATACCAGCGACAAGAGTCTAATGTAATTTGTTAAATGAAAGCAAAGCTCTCATAAAAATCATTGCAAATGATGGGAGGGATATTGCCTCCCACCAAAATAAATACAGTGACGATGATGACAATAAAGACACAGATGAGGAGGTCAGCCACTGGCAGTAGCCGATACTGGGGACTGCATGTTGACTCAGTGTTTTCTTTTTGCCACTCACCATGCTGGGAACTTCTATGCATTATCTCACTTCAGTCATATAACCAGCCTGTTGGATAGGATAAGTGCTTATTATTATCTCCAGCTAATTTATGAGCAAACGCAAGTAGAGAGAGGTGGTCCTTCGCCCAAGATCAGCCAGCTGGGAGAGTAGTGGAGCTGGGAATCATACCCAGAACTTTCTAACTCCAGGACCTGGAGTTTTTCCAGATCTTCAGAGTACAACAATTTCCTATTTCAACCTCTTTGCTTAAAGGCTTACTGCTCATTACTCTTCTCAGAGTGTTGCTTTCTGAAATGCCTAAAATAAAAATACGTAAGTCCAATAATATGTACCTCCACCATAAGAGATATATTTAAATTCCCCATTTTAGGCGAAGGAATTGAAAGAAAAATTAAATCTAGCAACAGAAAAATTGAGTGTCCCAGCAACACTGACATAAAATTAAGCCTGTGTGTTTCTATTCCACATCTTCATCTACCCTCAGACCTTCACATCCTACCATGTCTCCTAAGGGCCTTAAACCCCAGGGTCCCAGCAAACTCAGTTCTTGGTCACCTCCTTACAGGGGCCTTCCCTTACCACCCAAGCTAAAGTCTCTCCCTTCAATTAATCCCTAACGTATCACCCACCCTCTACCCTGGGCTTCATTATATTTATTACTCTGAAGTTTGTTTACTTACTTGTATCTTTATTGTATTGTCTTGCCTGCCTTGCTTACTACTCTATCTTATAACCTGGCTATAGTAGCTGATTAATAAACATTTGTTGAACAAACAGAACCTCCTACTCATCCACCAAAGCTCAGCTCCAGCACAAGCACTACCACCCCCACTCCAAACTGAGATCAGTGTCCCTTTTCCTGGGCTCCCATAACACTTTCCTTATCCATCACAGTCCTTATCATATTGTATTACAATCATGATTCTTCTTGTTTGTTTCTCTAGCTAGATCCTGGCCCCATGAGGGTAGGGGTGATGGGGCCTTTTAAATGATTATATCCTTAATAAATACCCAGACTAGTATCTAGCAATTAATAGATGTTTAAAAATGTTTGTTGAATATATAGGCTGATGAATGTATAGGCTGTTGAATATATAGGCTGATGAATGTATAGGATGATGAATGATATTTATTAAGGTAACTTAATAGATGAATTAAAAATGAATAATTATTTATGTTTTTCAGCCATGGAAATTAAAATTTATAGACACTGCTTGATATATCCTCTAAGACTTATGGCTTAGTATATTAAAATGGGCTATGTTAAACCATGAAATCTCAATGGCTTGTTACCACATAGGTTCATCTTTGATTCAAGCTACATGTCCAACCTGAGTTGGCAGGGGCTGTGATGCACAGTCACACTGGGCTTGCTTCCACATCCCAACCTGTAGTCTTATAGTTGTCAAGGCAGGAGAAGAAAGAGCTGGAGGGTTGCATCTGGTGCTTATGAGCTTGGCCTAGAAGTGATGTCACTTCGGTTCAAAGCCAGATACAGTCACATGGCTCCTAACTGCAGGAGCTAGAGATGTGGAGGAGCCATGGCTGTGAGGTGGGTAGTGAATGTCTTTGCTATACCTGGGGATTGCAGAACACCTAAAGGCCATGCCAACCACCAAGGCTTCCATATGCTCCAGGTTTTAAGAAATGTCATCGAATGACTTTTAGTTCATCACTAATTTTTTGTTTATCAAAGACATGGTTAATTACCAATGGGAACTTTTTTCCTTGAATAAGCTATAGAATAAGACTTCAAGGAGTTGATATGACTCTAACTTAATGTAGGAAAGAAAATTCCACTTGATTATTCTTTACAACTTTTTCACAGGTAAATATAGTTTCTCTCAGGCTTTTTGAAATAATAGCTCACACCTAATTACCGGCTATTTGGTACAGTGTGATTGGTCCTTTACATAGTAACTAATCCTCATAATAACCATGCAGGATATTATAATTCCAGTTTTTATATACGAGGAAACCAAGACTCAAGAGGCTTAAAATTCTTGACCAAGGTCACACAAATTATAAGGATTCAACTAGAATTTGAACTCAGGTCTATCTTAAAACAGCTCATAGAACCCATGACCATCTAACTGGGACCCAGTGTGTCTGGATGACAAAGAAGTGATTTGCTAGGATAGATTCCTTATTGTCCCTTTGACCTCTAACATCCTATAAAAACATTTTATAAGCCACAGTGGAAGAAAAATAAAACTGCATCATATAAAAGACTCTGATTTATCATGCATAAATTATGGCTTGTTCCTTGTTTAAAGATGTGAGAAGACAAATGGAGGATTACAAGTTAAGGACGGATGTTCTATCAGACATTGAGCGATCACGGGGCCCATTCAGAAAACTAAAACTATAATCAACAACAATTGGGGCTTATAGACTAAATATATCTAATGTTGCCCACCCTGTGGATCCTATTATTTGAGAAAGAAACAAAAAAGGATACATTTTAACTCTACCTTATAGATAACTCACATGTTACAATTAATTACCTTTGGGCTAAATGTTCTTTACCAAAGACAGCAGGATAGATGTTGGTATCCTCTCAGCTATTTCTCAGTTGCATGGGCTGGGACAATGATTTTATTTCTCACAGGCTAAGTATACTTCTCCGCAAAATTAGGTTGAAATTTAGGGTAGCATAATGGTTATGACTGACAGCTCTGAGGTCAGACTGCCATTTAAAAAATGGATCCATTGGTTCATCCATTTATTCAGTTGATACATATCCACTGAGGACTTCATAAGGGCCAGAAACTGTTGGGTGGATACAAAAATGAATACAAGCAAACACAGTCCTAGTGCTCATGGTGTTTGTAAGACATGATATTCAATATCTCCAAGCCTCAGTTTTATCACTTGTAAATTGAAGATAATAGGGCTGCTGTAGGGTTGAAAAGAAATTATGCATATGTGGTTTAGCACAATGTCTGAGAAAAACTAAGTGCTCAGTAAGTGTCAGTTGCTATTATTAATAATAATTGCAGCTGTAGGGGTAATAGTAATTAGCTCAGTTTTGAGAACACTATGAGTACTCAAAAACTTTGAATGATACATGAATAAAATGGAAATACAGTAAGTTGTACACTACAGATGTAGTTTCTCATAAGAAATCCATCTATCATTTATCATCTATCTAACAACATCCATTTATTTCATCCTTACCACTTCTGGGGATCTGGAATAGGAAGAATTTTAGAGGACCCTAAAGACATTTAAGACTTGCCCCTCTCCCAAGTAGATGGTACCCTAAGGTGAAATGGGGTTAAAACAAGGCAATACACCATAAGCTCTGACACAGGTGCATTATACATGCATAAATTGCCCCATAAATAGTTTTCAAAGGTGGCTACAGACATTGCATTAGAAAGAAAGGGACTTCCATATAGGGTGGGATAAGTTCCAAAGACATCACAAAGGGGCTGGAATGGGATGCACTTTGAATCCAGTTCTGTATTTCAACTGATGATAAATCAAAGGCAGGTACAGTTCAAGGTAGAGGAATGATATGAGCAAAATATGTATCTGGCACTTGTCTTGACTGGATTATATGGGTCGTCTAGGCAAGTAGTGAATGATAGAGTAGGAAGACTGGATGCTGGTTAGAGTGTTTTAAACCAATCATTCATAAGCAATGAAAGGTCAATGGTTAAGAGGCAGATTTTCAGGCTCTGGAGCCAGACAACGTGGGTTCAAATCCCAGCTCCATCATCATCGGCTACAGGGTCTCAGGATGTTGCTTAACCTCTTTGACTTAAGTTTTTTCATGAGTGAAATCAATATAAAAATAGAATATACCTCTTCAGGCCATCATGAAGATGAAGTGAGTAAAGAATACATGTGCTTTGATGGTGCTTGGCAGGAGAAAGGGCTACATTGTTGCTTTTATTATTGTTACTTTTCAAATGTTAGGACAGAGCCAAAGACATCTTACTACCCAGCAAAATGAGACACCTAGCTAAACTGTTCATTTATTCTTCTAGTTGTTTAGCGGCACTGGCTGAGTGCTTTGTCTCGGCTTGGGGGAACACAAAGTTCGTATACCATGGTCTCCATTGTCAGGTTGCTGAGCCACACACATATGGTACTAGCCATAGAACAAACTATAGTGGAGCTGCTCTACTGCACTGCATCTAAGATGCTGCAGACTATAAGCCAATCCTTATTGCAGAGATGTTAAAATGTGAGGGAAAAAATCCGAAAAAACATTGAAACATAACATATTCAAGGAATAAAGTGGCACAGGGGAAAGGGTGTCCAATTCTCTCTGGCAGAGGCAGGTGCTTTGAGGAGGAAGACTTGGTTAGATTAGGATTTTCAGGACGAATAGGAGTTTGCCAGGCTGGGGTGGGGGTCAGGGTGAGTGTGGTAGGGTGACCAGGAACTGAACCTCTGAGTCCGAGGGTGCAGTACAATGCGGCATGGCCCGAGAAATAAGAACTATGGGGGGGTGGGGGGGGGGAATGTTAAGGGTGTGAGGCTGGAGAGAAAAGCAGAAGGTAGATCATGAACTATAAAGAATGTTCAGCCCCCATTCACAAGCCAGACAAGGTTCCAACTTTAGTTCTTCCAACTTCCCCATGAGGGAGATTAGTAGCACCGTTTCCAGAGGTGGGCACTGTTAATAAGTGGTCAGCAGCAGAATCAGGATCTGAACAGCCCTACCCCACAGTCCCTCAACATCTACTTGCCATGCCAGACTCCATCATTCTCACCCTTGCCATCGCACAGGGTTTGACTTCCACTTGGGGACTTGTACACTGCTGCCAAGTCAGACTCAACACAGTCTACATCTGAGCAGGATTTTGAACCAACAACCAATGTTTTTTTGAATCTCTTTTATACACTGACTTTCTAGCAACTAACTGTCCCCCTCCTTTGGTGATGTAATTACTTTGGTATTTGAAAACCAGTAACAAATTAAGGGAGCTACATAATCAACTGTTACATTAATTAGTCACCCTTTGTTGAAAGGCAAACATCCTGTTAAATGTGTGAGTTAATAATGACTTCTGCATCAATTCTCAGTTTTGCACATTTGCAAAGGCTCAACTCTAGTCCCTGGTGTGCAAACCTCTTTGTCTCTCCCGATAGCTATCTGAACCAAGTCCAATCATCTCCGGGCAGCCTCAAGTTCCAACAAAGAAGAGGCCTGGATTCTGGCAGAGTCACTGAAATACACAGAACACTACAGATTCAGATAAGCAATGCACGCTGTGGATCACAGCCATGCTGTTTATCCCCCCATCCATCCATCCATCCATCCATCCATCCATCCATCCTTCCACCCCTCACGTATTGATTGGTCATCTACTCTACACACCCATCACTGAACAAGACACCTGCGGTACAGACATGAGAATAATAGCTGATATCCCGCGAGCATTTTCCATGTGTAAGGCATCTCTCTAGGGTTCCACTTACTTAATACCCATCACAACTCTCTGGGATAGGCAAGTGAGGGACAGGGAAGTTCATTACCTGTGCAAAGCCACCAAGCTAGTATGCGATTTGAATCCAGGCTATCTGGCTCCAGAGCCAGTGCTTTTAATCACTAAGCCACATCATCCACTATTTCAGAGATAAACAAACAAGGGCCCCTGTTCTCAGTGAGCTCTGCATCTACTGAGGCAATAGACAATCAATCAAATGCCAAAGCACTGTGATTTCTGCAGTGACAGAAGCATGCCTACAGAAAATCATAGCTAGAGGATCTTCCCTTCTGGAATGATTCTTTCTCTCTCTTGGTCTCCCCCCAACCCCTTCTCTCTTTCCCACTCCCTGCCATCATAAACAACTGCCATACACATGGCTAATAGCAGAACTCAAGCCACATGAGTTCAGTAACAAAGCTCAAAGCGTGTTAAGATGGCTTGAGCTTAGCTTAAACTCTTAAGAAGGGCTACAGACACCAGCCTGTGGTGATGTTTTAAGAATATTATTCTCAAATAGGCTACACTGCTGTCTTCATTATATTAATGCACTGTAATGATTCTATTCTGTAAATAGTGCTTGGAATTGACTGACACGATACCAAATTTGCACTTGCATGCATAATGCTAGTATTTTATTATTAAACTGAGCTCCCAGATTGAGTGCCAGGATTTAAAACAAACAAAAATCTATAATTACGCCATATGAATTTTTCCAATTGCCACTGCCTGTTCAACTATTTCCATCAAGAAAGCTCTTAATCTCCTCTTTTCAGAGCTGTTCTTGCTTCCGGTGGAAGCCCGTAACACAAAGTATAGGATATTGTGATGTTGCAAAGTTCAGGGGATTCTTTCTATTTTAAAACAGGCAAAAATGGTTTTTCATCTCCTGAATAGTTCATTTATTCATGTAAATGGATTTTTAACTGCATATTCATGTGTGTTAAGAGGACAGAATCTGCAAAGGCTCTTGTGGAAATTGTCAGCTCAGTAGCTTTCTGTCTGGTGCTTCTATCTGGAGCTCCAAGAAGGCTCCTTCAAGAAGCTGAAAACCACCACGCCCTGGATGGGAGGAAGGCAGCTCCGTCCTTTGAAATGGCAGGACTGGAGCAGGGCAGAGGAGGGCCACCTGTCGTTATCACCGGTCTCTGAAGCCCAGGAACCCAGGCCTTTCCAGAGACAATGGACAAAATAGGGCTATTTTTAGTTGTTCTAAAGGCTCTGCCTAATACTGAATCCCTGGGTGCTAACAGCTGGATGCTAACATTATCATAAATGAGATGAGCCGCTAAAAGGGAAGAGGAAGAAGGAGGGTCAGCTGAGTGTGGGGAGGGGCGGCCTTAAGAAAGGGAAATGCAAGAAAGAAGCACAGGAGGGAAGGCCTCACTGTGCTGAGGAGGCTTGCTCGGGAATACGGTATAGCTCCCTAAATCTCCATGTGAAAAGGTCTCCTGGGCCGCCCTGGATCATGTGGGTCGGGGTGCAAGTCTCACGAATTAGCTGCTCATCCCACCCTTGGCAAGCTGCTCACCCGCTCTGAGCTTCAGCTTTCCCATTTTAAAAACGGGGTTAGTCATATCTTGGAGATGTGAAAATTCAGTGAGATCACCCTTTGCAAGTTTCCCAGAACAGAGCCCTGGAGTGGAGTAGCTCTGTACTGCGGTTGTGGGGAGAAGAGCTGAATCCAGAGACATGGTAGGGGCAATGGCCCCCAGGGGGCCCTGGGTGGGGAGGCAGAAGGCTTAAGCGGAACGAGAGGAAGGCGAGCATGCTAGGCAGCAGCAAGCGAGTGGGGACAGGGTGACCTAGGGAAGCAGCAGGTGCCGGCTCTCCCCTCAGGCCAAGTCTGTGAGCAGAAGAGCAAGAGAAGTCACCTTCTCTCAGAGGAGAAATCTGCTGTCTCTATATTAAAGAGGTCGCTGGGGCTGGATTCTGCAGGAAGGACTAAAATGCGTCCCCAGGGGCCACAGAGAGACCAGGTGGGAGGAGGAAGCACTACAGTAGTCCAGGTGAGACAAGGGTCTGAGAAGACATGATGGCAGGTGTGGGGGGCAGGGAGGTGAGACAGGCAGGAGGCCTACTGGACCACATCTTTCCCAGGGAGACGTGGGGTCAAGTGTCTGGCTTGTGCAAATGGCTGAACAGTGGTGCCAGAGGCAGGAGGCCCTGCAGGGGGCCTGGTCTCTTTCATCTCACAACACCACCGCCCTGGAAAGTGAGAAGTTAATCATGTCCCAAACACGTACTTTGAGGTCTGCAGGCTGGCAATGGTCAACTATCACTGTTCTGTGGTAAGTATGAAAATGGTGGTTCAGAAACTGCTGTGGCGATGTTGGTGCAACATGCGAGGTGTGTTCAGTGGACCTGTCTTACTGAGCAGGGCAGAGGTGAGCTGAGCCACTGCAGAGCTCATGTGGTGTGTCACATGAGCTGGCATTAAGCGTGCACTGCACTGCAGAACCGCATCTTGGTCCCTGATGGACTGGAAGAGAAAATAACTAGTCCTTTCCTACAAAGTTAAAGAGGAATGCCGCTGTCCTCTGTAACTGGCAATTTAACATTTTTCAAAGAAATTTGTTAATTTCAACTCCAAAGGGGGTTGACATTAAGACTAGGTGTGCTGAGAACTAGGGTAGGGAGGGCTGGTATTTGAACCCATGCCTTATGGTTGAGGAAAGCCAATTATTTCAGGGGACCTGCGTGTTTCAGGCACCAGAGGTATGCAGAAAGATGGAGAACAGAGCAAATGCGCCTATAGGTTGGGGCTGGTGATTTCACCCAGACACCTGGAGTTTACAGCATTTAGCTGAGATACAGGTAAGGAAATGGGAAGAGGAGAAGGTTGAGATTCTGAGCTCATAGGCAGAGCTGCATGTAGAAAAAGCCGAGAGAGGGCTGGTGGGTGGGTGGGCTGTTGGCCATGGTCCTAACTATAGCATGAATCCTGCCAAGAGGGGTGAGCCGGGTTGTAGAAAGCGAGGTCAGAGAGAAAACTGGTGGCCTCCCCACCAGTCCTAGGTCACGTCACGGTCTGAGTTCACAAACATCCTTCCTTGATGCCTGCACCCATCTTCCAGGGCTGCCCCTAGGTCAAGTACCCTTGCAATAAACTTTGCCATCTGTGTACACTTGAAAACGATCACAGCCATGCAGAGACAGGAGGGGAATCTCTCGGGGGTGGGGGGGGGCAACAAGATCTCCATCCAACTTACAGATTTGGGATCTTTGTAGGCAAATCTGGATATTTTGCAAATTCTTTTCCTTCATCTGGTATACAACAAACACCCTAATTGATGCAAAATACCTTTATGGGAAGAACATGCTGGCAATGGGGGTGGGGTGGTATGGATTAATTGGACCCTGGAGCGAATGTGGGAAAAAAATGCATTTTTCAAAAAGCAAACCTCAAAGAGCCTGGAAAAGAACAAAGCTCTTTCAAGTGCTTCTCAGTGTGTATTTTTTTTCCATCCCCTTGTTGTTTGCTGCTCCAGGGAGAGGTGGGAGCGGCCGCAGTCCCCCTCAGTAGGTGCCTGTCACACTGTGTTATTACAATTCTATATTTCAATTAAAGCAATGTAGCCAATTTAAAAGTTCTACCGAGCTCCACTCACGACGCAGAGATCTAAGAATTCAACTCACACATTTTAATACCCCACTTTTTTCCCCTCTTCTCATTTTCATGTAAATCAGGTTGAACACTGTCTTTTTTCTTCTTCCTTTAATCTAACCCTCCAAATACAACGCCAATTAAACAGCCTGTGCAAGGACAGCCTCCCAAACCCAGTGTGATCTCACTGGGCCACTTTGATTTTCCTTAAAGTTTTCTTTCCTTTTCCTTTTCTAGTTTCATATTCTAATTTTAAGAGTGGTCCAATATCCTCCCAGGGCATACATACCTGGGACTCGGGAGCCCAGCTGGCTGAGGTCTTACACCTCATGCTCCTGTTGGACTGGCTTCGGGGAGAAGAGCCTGAGTGTGGAGCTGGGACCCCAGAGTGAATCCAGGCTGAGACGCTTCCTAGTTTGGGTGACCTCAGGCAGATCACTCTAACCACTTTAACCTCTGTATCTTGATCTGTCAAATGCAGAGACTGAAACCTAGCTGGCTAGTCTGGCATGTCTTCTGCGGCCCCTAGTAGGCGCTCACTTCCTACTAGAGTCCCCTTCCCCTTCTCTTAGGCAACCTGAATCACATTGGGTTAACCTTTTCTAAAACAGAAACAAGATCTTAGATGACACATAGAGCGGCTGCTATTTTATTTGATGTTTGGAAATCTCTCTTCCTGTTCATTTATTTTCCCCCAGTATTCTCTCTTTGTACTGAACATTTGTGGAGGGGGTGGGGAGTGTGGATTTCTAGCTCCTTTAATCTCAACAAGACACAGGCTCATTAAGTCCATCTCTACACGGGTGTTGGGAGGAGCAAGTGTTCTGTTTGCCCAATTTAAATGCTTCATCACAAATTTTAGGTCATTTCCCATGTTCCACAGGGTGTAAAGCTCTTTTATAAGCACCAAGCATAACCCACCTTTGATGTATGTGGGTCTGGATCAGTCCCAAAGCGATCCAGTTGGTGGGGTGGAGCTTCTGCTCTGTTCCTTGTCTAGGGAGGCCCACGAAGGATTAGAGATCATAAAAATTTGAATTTTTACTTATGTCTTATGAGGCCTTCAAAGATATAAAATTGCCTGAGACATACAGAGTAGTTTCCTTTTCACTGAATGGTTGAAAAAGTGGGATACGTTTAAAGGTGTCAAGTTAATAAAGGAATAAAGAAGTGTATTCACTCATCCTTCATTTGCTCAGTACCTTCTATGTGCTAAACTTGGTAGAAACCATGATGGAGAAGACTCTGTTCTCCTTCTCAAGACTCACAGATTGACAGATGGACAGAACCAGGTAAATATGGGCATTATAAAAATAATAAATAGAAACAGAAAGGAGGATAGAGGAAGAATGACCAATTCTATTAGATTCTCAGGGGAGCAAGGTTCTGTCTCAATAGAGGTGGTCAGGCTGTCACGAGGCTGGAAAGGATTTTAGGCATCATCTTATCTGCTGTCTCTGATTTACAGATAAGGTAATTTCATGGTAAATGAGTTGAAAAAATAAGGAAGAGAAGCAGCTTTGCAATGTGAAAATTCAATGTACACTGTAGCCACCACTTTTCCCTCACCACTGTAGTCATTGTCATACTTCTATGTACACATATATTTTATAACTACTAGATAATATTTTGAAGAATTAAAGTGTGCTGGGCATTCTCCCCCCCCGCCCAAAAAAAATGCTGGGCATTGTGTCTGGTGCTCCACATGCATTGTTTCACTCAGCCTTCCTTACAACAACCCTATGGGAAAGAAGGGGTTGAGAAGCACCATTATTTTTCACATATTCCTAATGGGGATAAGAGAGCGGACCTGGCACATAGTAGGGGTTCCTTGGTATTTGTTGAATATGAATAAGCATGAACATGAATCCTAGCCCATTAAATGATTTCTAAATACAATCTGCTCTGCTTCTGAAATCAATAACCCCAGGTGTCATTTAAATGCTCACAAGCTTTCAAATCATGGATGGATCAATACGTATTACCTCCCAGGGAGGCGGAAATTTACTGCTTCCCTCATTAGATGGGCCATAGGGATGGGGCAAGGCCTGAGATTATAAAAGTTACTCTGTGACACAGGAAGCATAATTCCAAATTCTATGTTTAGGCTGACATCAAGGTTAGTTTGCACGTGAACACTTTTACATTAATGAGCTCTCAGGAAGGTGGCCACATGTGTCCATTCATTTATCACCTGTTTTTGGAGCATTTGTTCTGTCCAAGGATCTGTGCTCTGCTGGCAATGATAAAAAAATCAATGAGACCACCATTTCCAAATAAAAACTAGGCTAACATGTTCAAGAAAAACAAGTATTCTAATGGGACAAACTCTTCTAAATCTGGGCCATCTTGGAGAACTGGAGCTATCAATCACCTCCTTCAAGTAGCATACACTGCTGTCCTGAAGGGAACCAATGCCATTCTGAGATCCATTGTTAATAGGTGTTGTAACTGTAGGCTTAACTCTTTAGCCTCTGCTGGCCTCTGTGTTTTGTTTTTTATTGTTTTTTTTTTTTTTTTAATTATGGAGCTGAATTCATTAACAGCTAAGATTTCTTCTGGTTCTGAAGTTCTACACCCCTGCAGTACTTATATCTGCAGAGAAAAGGAAGATTTAATTCATTCACTCCAAATACGTATCAAGCACTACTTCTGTACTAGGGAGTGGACTAGGTCTTGCAGATACAAAGGCTAATGATACACTGTCCCTGCCTTCCAAGCCAAGCCTCATAATGGAGTGTGAACAACTGGCTGCGAGGCACGCAATAACTATGATGACAATTAATCTGCGTCCACCGAGTGCTGACGATGAACTAAGCCATTCATGGCTATTATTTCCTTTTCACCTCTCAATAACTCTATGCTACAGGCCCTGGAGTTAGGCTCACTTAGGGGTGAGGAGGTATCAAGCAGTCGCCCTCAAATCACACCTTAGAAAGCTGGGACTCAGTGCCGCCCGCCCAAACCCCAGTGCCCTGGTCTTGAAGATGATGTGAATGCTGATCTTGATGAGTAGACTGGAATCTAGACAACGCAGAGAGGAAAAAGATGCATAAGGGAAGAAAAAGAAGAAAAGGGGAAGTGCAGATAAAGGGTATAGGGGAAGGAAGCCTACCTGCTTGGGGCTGCAACCCTGGCAGGTTTCTGAGAGAGGAGCTGTCCAGCCCAGGCTGAGATAGGTGGGTTTTGGATTGGAGGTGATGGGGACAAATGGAATTGTGAGCAAGAGTAAGGAAAGCCTGGCCAGTCTGAACCCTGAACTCCCCTGGAGCTGAGGGCACAGTCCTTGTTACTCCCTCAGGGCTAGGATTAGGCTGGCAGTGTGTCCCCTGCATCGGTTTCTACCTATGAGTACAGGAACCTGCTGGCACTCATCCACGCACACGGCTCTTCCCTCCCATGTCCTCCTCATGCCTTCTACAGTTCAAGTCTTGGCTGAAATGTCCCCTTATTAGAGACCTGCCCAGACCCCTTCTATCTAATTCTGCTACCCCTGCCAGTCAACCCCCCCATCACGTTATTCTCAATTTAAAAAAAAATCACAGTACTTATCACTATCTGAAATTATTGAATTTATTTACTTACATGGTTATTGCCTGACTCTCCCAATAAAATAAAAGGTAATAAGGGTCATGGCCTCATCTGTCTTGCTCACTCAGGGCTAAATCCTCAGTGCTTGTTCTAGGTGATCAATAAATAGTTGTTGAATACAGAAATGACTCAATCATTTCCACCTCAAATTTAGGATGCATTTACGATGGGTTTGGGTTAAATGATCAGGAGTCAAAAAACTTAAGTTCTGCTCCAGGTTCTGGAACATTATAAGTGACAATCTCTACCTCTGAAATCTCAGTTTCAACATCTGCTGAATATGGGTAGTAATATTCCCATTAAATACTTAGGGATAAATGAAAAACTTCTAATACCTAAAAGTCTGTGATGTCATTATGGCATTCTTGCCATCATACTTCTTTCCTCTAGGGACTCATGTAGGAAGTAAAATTATCTGCTTAATTTCTGCATTCCTTTCCACCTGTCTGAAGTTTGCTTCCAGTCTAGGAGACAAAGCACAGAATAGCCTCAAGGGACTTGTGTCAGACAGAGGGCCAAAGACGTGTTTCAGAGGAAGTGCTTTGGTCACCCCTGTTGTGAATCTCTGAGCCAGACCATCCTAGACCAGTCCACATCCACAAGGCTGCATATCAAGGTCCCTGTTGTTTTCAATGAAGATCTTTTGAAGCCCGGTGGGTGAATCATTATCAAGAGGGAGCGGTCTGACTGCTGGCCTAGCAGGTCCTAATGCCGTCTTATGCCTGAGAAATACTACTGGGCTTTAAAAGAACAATTACAAACAATACCACCAAGCAGAGGTAGAGGCAAGCTTGAAAAGGTCTTTTTTCAACAAGGAGGCTAATATGTTTTCATAAATTTCTTGTAAGTTCAAGGGGCCAGTCAGACACAGGCTCCTCCTCCTGAGATTCTTTGCACATGAGAGCTCTCATGCCAGCTGTATGCCAAATGTACAGTATATACCACCAAAGGAGCCACACACGAGAAGTGTAATAAAATATACAAACAGCATCAAAAAAGTCCATTGTTTTGCTCACTCATTCATTTATACAAGTAGCAAACACTAACTCAGCACCAGTGATGGGCCAGATACCATGCTAGACTACAGGATGCAAGGATGAAAAAATATGGCTTCAAAGCTTAAGAAAACCACATTCTAGGAAGGGTAGTAAATACACATTTGGTCCATCATAATGCATTTGTAAATGAACATTTGAGACAAAAATGTGAAGAACTAGTGACGATACAAGATAGAATGATAGTAGTGTCAAACATGGGCATGCAGAATGTGCCACCATGGGAGCAGGGTGGGGAGGGGGATGAGGACGAGGAGGACAAACAGGAAGGGAATGCATAGAGACTCACAGTCTGTTAACCCACCCAGGCTAGACGACAGAGTTATTTAGAGCAAAGGGCTCTGGGATTTACCTGTTTCAAAGTCCAGCTCCGTCATTTACTGCCTGGGTAGGCAATGCAAGTCATGTAACAACATTTTTTGTCTCTGTTTTCCCATGTGTCACGTAAGTGCTAAAGAGAAATGGGCCACTATTGTGATGGATAGGTTACCCCATTAATCCTTTGAAAAATCCTGTGAAGTAGGTATTATGAGATCCATTTTACAGAAGAGGTCATTGAGAATCAAAGAGTTTAAGTAACTTGACCGAATCACGTGGTCATCAAGTGACATTTACTGTGTCTACTGTGTGCAGGAACTGTGCTCCATGATTGACATTTATTACCACATTTAACCTGCACATCCATCCTGTAACGGGACTATTCTTACTAACCCTACTTTTCAAAATGAGAAAAGTGAGGTACAAAGCAGTAAATTTACCTTTTTTTTTTTTTAAAAGATTTATTTATTTTAGAGAGTCTGTGAGTGAGTAGGGGGAGGGACAAAGGGTGAGGGGGGAGAGATAGAGAAGCAGACTTGATCTCAAAACCCTCAGATCATGACCTGAACTGAAATCAAGAGTTGGATTCTTGATCAACTGAGCCACCCAGGTGCCTCTAACCTTACCTCTTAGAGCAGGGGTCTAGAACCTACAGTAGGGGTCAGAAAACCTTTCCTAGGGGTACCTGGGTGGCTCAGTCAGTTAAGCATCTGCCTTTAGCTCAGGTCATGATCCCAGGGTCCTGGGATGGATCTCCGCATCAGGCTCCTTGCTCAGCAGGGAGTCTACTTTTCTCTCTGCCCCTTCCTCCTCCCTTGCTCATGCTTGCTCTCTTTCCCCTCAAATAAGTGGAAAAAAATCTTTAAAAATTAAAAAAAAAAAACTTTTTCTATAAAGGACTGGACAGTTAGTATTTTCAGCTTTCGGGGCCATGTTGTCTCTGCTCTAAGTATTCAATTGTCATTACAGTGTAAAAGCAGCCATAGATGACATGGAAACCAATCACGGGGGGCTGAGGGGGGATGTTGCAGTGAACCTTTATTAATGGATGATGAAATTTAAATTTCATGGATATTTTTACACATTCTATTTATTCTTTTAATTTTTTCCAACCATTAAAAAATGTAAAAGCTCTTCTTAGCTTGTGATGGTACAAAAACAGAGGGTGGGAGGGCTTCAGCTTAGAAACCACTATACTAGTTTGCAGACTCTGGCTTTAGATCTGGGATGGGAGCCTCTTTGGTTTGATTCGAGAGCCTGTTCTCTTCACCAGCAGAGGTATAGCACCGTTACAGATCCAAACCTCTCACAATCCAGAGCACACGCTCTTTCTCATAAACGCTACCATTCGTGACGAGTATTTGAGGAGGAAGGCCAAAGAATTCCGAACGTGCACACTCGGAGAGTGGATTTCAACTAGAGACTGGAACACTTCCCTGCTGCTTTTGGTGATGCCTCAGAGTCACTGTAAGGAATAGTTTCTATGGAAACTGACCTGGTCTCCCTGCCTTGGTGATCCTCGTTTAAATTCCCTTCCCTGACCAAAATATGAATGCAGAGCTGGGGGCCAGTCACTGTGTTCTCATCTATCCTCCCAGCCATTTAGTATTTGGGGTTTCGGATACACCAGCTTTATAGACAGAATTTGTTAACAGACCGCTACAGATATACAAGAAAATGGGATAAATACTGTTTATGAGGGTACATCTCTTTTATTCAGGTTCTTAATGAATGAAAATGGAATGCAGATGGTACTCTCTTCTCCTTTGCTATATCTTCTAGATCAGTTACTGTAATTGAGTAGATTCTTAAGAGTGGGTTGGCAAAGAAACCTCTTTGGAAATATATTGGAATCAACCGGAAAAGCTTTTGCTTGCTCCTTAAGAGAAGCTCCATTTGTGTTTACAAAAAAAAAAAAAAAGAAAGCAAACTGGGATTGCAGGTCTATAATCAGTTTTCAAATTACAGAAGATGTTGTCCTTTGTTGCAAAATGGGTCTCTGACATGAAGTCAATCAGGTGTATTTGCTGCATCGATTAGCACTTCAGTAGTGGAGGGAGAGGGTGAGCCTTTACCCAGGGCCAGCTCTCCAGGGACCAGATAAGCTCCTATACTCAGAACCATCCACTCTACTCAGATATTTTACTCTGTTTACTCTCCCAAAGCAAGCAGAAGATTCACTGAGGCCTTCCACACTTGACAAGAGGCGGAGAACCCTCTGTTGGGAGTGAGACTGAAGTCAGACTCAGGTAAGTCAAGGCAGCAAGGCCCAGTGGACACAGCAGGGGCTTCCAAGTCCAGATCACCTGGGTTCCATGTCAGGCTCTGCCACTTACTGCCATGTAGCTAAACTTTTTTCCCCCATCTATAAGGAGGATACAATAAAAGTATATGATGACGTTATTGGCAGAATTAAATGTGACACAGGCCTGGAAAGTACCTAACAAAGGAACATGTACAAAATGGACAGCTGGTATCATTCTCTGCAGAGCCTAGTGCCAGCATCAACCCAACCCCACTCTGCAGCTCACTCCCTTCTTGCCAGCTCGCAGAAGATGTGAAACAGAAACTAACACAGGAGAGAAGTGCCTCTACTGCAGAGCACATATTGTCAACAGTCAGCGTAAAACAGTGGTTCAGACAGTAGTTTTCAGAGCAGAGAGACTCAGTGTCCAGTCCTAGCTCGGCAACTTACCAGCTCTGCATCCTTGGGCACATTAACATCACCAAGCCTCAGGCTTCTCCTGGGTTAAATCATGGCAGATTGGGGATTATAAAGTACTTAGCATGGGGTTAACACAGAGTACATACTCAGCAGCATGAGGTGGGCATTTTCACCCCATCCCTGTCTGGTAGAACTTTCTATGATGAAGGAAACGTTCTAGATCTGCTCTCTCCAATGTGGTCATATACAAGAAACCCTCCTCCTATATGTCTCTTTTACTCCCACACTACAATGCTTCTAACACCAGATGTGTGATTGTTTTCCTCTCACCAAGCAATTCTCTGCCACACTGGCTGAGTGTCTCACAATTTAACTCCATTCTGACTATTTACCTGGACATAGGTCAGATCGCCCAGGTAAAGGGCTCAGTCCCATAAGATTGCCCCCTAACTTCAGATGCTGATAGCAAGTCTAGGTTGTTACCCGTGCTTCTGACAACTGGCTACAAATCAGGGTCCCCACGACCCCCTCCTTAGGTTTCATTAATTTGTAAGAGCAGCTTACAGAACTCAGGAAAATGGTTAACTTACTGTATCACTGGTTTATTTTATTTTATTTATTTATTTACTTATTTATTTATTTATTTATTTATTTATTTATTTATTTATTTATTTATTTATAAAGATTTTACTTATTTATGAGAGAGAGAGAGAGAGAGGCAGAGACACGGGCAGAGGGAGAAGTAGGCTCCATACAGGGAGCCTGACATGGGACTTGATCCTCGGTCTCCAGGATCACACCCCAGGCTAAAGGTGGTCCTAAACCACTGGGCCACTGGAGCTGCCCTATCACTGGTTTATTATAAAAGTATGCAACCCGGAAACATGCAGATGGAAGAGATGCATAGGGCAAGGTATGTGGGAAGGGGCGCAGATTCCCATGTCCTCTCTGAACAAGCCACTCTTCTGAACCTCCACATGCTCACCAACCTGGAAGCTCTCCAAACCCTGTACTTTTTATGGATGCCTCACCAAGCAGGCATAATTGATCATTAGCTCAATCTCCAGCCCTCTATTATTGGTTACAGAGGAGGGTGGGGCTGAAAAATTCCAAGCTCCTAATCACGGCATGGTCTTTCTGGTGACCAGCTCCCATCCCAAAGCTATCTAGGGGCCTACCAAAAATTGCCTCATTGGCATAAAAGACACCTTGTCATCCAGAAAATTCCAAGGGATTTGGAGCTCTGTTTCAGGATCTAGAGTCAAAGGTCAAATATTAGAACAAAAGACACTTCTAGTGTTTTTAACACTTAGAAAATTACAAGGGTTTAAGGAGCCCTATGCCAGGAAGTGGGGGCAGACACCCCCCCATGTATGTATTTTTTTTCTTGTACTTCATAGGTAGTCATTAGCCACATGTGGTGTTTTTTTTTTGTTTTTGTTTTTGTTTTTGAGCATTTGAAATGTGCCTGGTGTGACTAAGGAACTGAGCTCTTAAATTTTATTAAATTTTAACTAATTTAAATTTAAGTCTAAATAGCTATATGCACTAAAGGCTACTTTCTTGGACAGCAGAATTCTAGAAGGAGGACCTAAAGCTTCTTGGGTCTTCAGGAAGGAAAGACAGGGCTTTCAGTCAGCTTGGGGGAGGAAAAGCCACATTGGTTAGGGGGTCTACTCTGAGCTGGCCTCTTAAAAAAATGAATGGAGCCTGACTTTTGGAAAGCCTGGCCTTACTTTGGGAGATGAGGGCATGGGCATTTCCCAAAGGGATAAGGTGTTTATAAGGAAAGTATCTGAATTTGGGCTGGCTTGGAGCCTTTCTTTAAAGAGCTTGATTAGGGGCATCTGGGCGGCTCAGTGGTTGAAAGTCCACTTCTGGCTCAGGTCATGATCCTGGGGTCCTGGGATGGGGTCCCGCTTTGGGCTCCCCACAGGGAACCTGCTTCTCCCTCTGCCTATGTCTCTGCCTCTCTCTGTCTCTCATGGATAAATTAATAAACTCTTTAAAAAAATAAAGAGCTTGATTATCAAGCTAAGGAGGGGACCTCAATAGGACACGAGCAGCTTTGTTCAGCAGGAAAAGGGTGACAAGAACAATAGTTCCTGTCTCTAGAGCTCAGCTGTTTCATGGGGATTCTAGCTCTTTCCCGCTCACTCTGTCCCTGATCTAATGTATCATGAACATGTCAAGGATTTGTGCAACTACTGCTTCCATGGCTCAGCGGACTAGGGTCAAGAGCTGTTTAGGGACACATTCTCACCTTGGAGCGCTGGGCACTTGAACACAGCCAGCTTAGAAGACAGGCTGGGACCCTCACATATTCCTTTAGTCACATCGCCTACCTGAATGACAGGCTTCTGCAGAACCTATTGCAGGAATTGCCTTCATTGTACAAGTGGCCGAATGGATGCCAAAAGAAGCAGAGGGGACACCTCGGTGTCTCGCCCACTCATAAAGGGAGCCCAGGGATGAAATGGTTTCTGGGGCCAATATTCTATTCCAAAGGCTGAAACGACGGTTACAAAGGGAGGTTTAAAAAAAAAAAAAAAAAAAAGATTATAGCCCAGTGTCTTTAATACCAGACTTGCCTTGAATCTACTAAGATACCTATAATCTCTGAAATATACAGCAAGAAGAAGTAATTAGGTGGCTTTTTACAGCTCTCTATAACTGCTATGAATTAAAAGGAACACCATGGAGAGAATTCTTTTTATGTCCTGGCATATATCTTTTGGTACAGAGCAGAACTAGCATTTATCCTGAATAGAGATCTTAGTTACTTCATCCCAGCACTGTGCAAACATTGTCCGGCAGACAGCAAAATGAGAGGCAAAGACAGCCACAGTTCTTGTAATTTGTACCTACGTGGAAAAAGCCCAATGATTCCTGGCTTTGACTTCTGTTTTCTCTCTATTCTCCCTCTCCAATTAAAGAACGGAATAGGTGAGAAGATCCATGTGGCTGAGACAGCTGGAAATCATGCAGTGAAAAATAAGGGTTTCTCCATGGGAAAATTACTGCATTTACAAAGGTGCCCTTGGGACTTATAGGGACATAGACTAGACACTCCACTGCTTGGCTGTCCCCATCGTAAAGATGGTGGCTGCCATTGGAAGAGTGCTTAGAGTTCAATTTTTAAACACTTTTATTGACATCCTATTGGAGCCTCAGGGCCACTCTGTGAAACATGGAGTCTGAAGATTATTTTGCGGATTTTTCATATTTAAAAAATGAGGCTCAGAGAGGGTCTGTACCCAAGGTCACATAGCTGGTCAGCTGTAGAGCTGCACCAGAAATTTCTACCTTTTGGCTCCTAAGGCTGCTCTCTTTCCACCTGTGCAGCAATGAGCATTTTGCAGGGCCAGCTTCAGCTTCCAAGGCATTTCTGACATACATGGTCTAATTCAAATCCTCTGCACAGCACAGGATATAGTAGTACCTACACATTCAAGAAATTGAGTTCCAGAGCCTTTGTATGATCTGCCAAGGTGATAGAGCTCACAAGTGGAATCAGCACCGAACCTGTACTTTCCCCACTGACTCTACTGGTTCCAAGCACTGGTTCTGTTTCTAAGCTGTTTTATTTGTGTCTTCATGCTGAAAATCTGTCTAAAATGTTGACGTCTGCTTCCCTTCCAGCACTAGTGATAAAAGCCTCACAAAGATGGCAGGATTTTCAAGATGGCATAGGGCAGGGGGGATGAGAGGTTAGTCCTGCCATACTTAGTGCATCACTCTGTGTATGACCTGCAGCCATGCTGGCTTGACGGACCCCAAATCTAGGCTGAGGGTACAGCCTAGCACAGAGAGGGACACTGTAGTCCAGTGACTTTAAAGGAAACTCAGCCAGCCAGAGAAAGAGTTGGCATTTCTCTTTTGATGTAAGACACAGAAGTAAGACATATAGGCATAGAGGTAAAGGCCTAGATCCTAGATCTGAGTCCTCCTCTAGCACTTTTTACAGCTAACAAGACCAGTCTAATTGCTAAAATAGCTGTAGAAGAAAAATATACAGCCATGGCTGAGGTCAGCAATGGTTAGTCATCAAATAGACTCTCTAGTAAGAGTGTGGAGCTGCTATAAAAACACCAACAGAGGGGTCCCTGGGTGGCTCAGTCGGTTAAGTGTCTGCCTTTGGCTTGGAGTCCTGGGATCAAGCACCACATCCTCAGGCTCCCTGCTTTGCAGGGAGTCTGCTTATCCCTCTCCCTCTGCCCCTCCCCCTACTTGTGCACTCACACTCTCTCTCTCACTCTTGCTCACTCTCTCTCAAATAAATAAAATGTTAAAAAAAATACCAATAGATATTTAAAGGTGAGAGGGAGTTTAGAGATCCTATTACAAAAAAGAATGGAAGTCCAAAGGGACCATATTCATTCACATTTGGACAAGACACAGAATATACTTGGGTACTAACAGATCCCAGTTGACCGTGAGAGATTCTACACCAAGGAAGTTTGCTCCACTGTGTCCCTCAGCTTTGGACAGGCTACAAAGCTAGTAGGGTCGTAGAAAAGACAAAGCTCCCTCCTTACAGGCTCAAAAGTCAGAACGAGGACCAATGTGTGATATTAATATGGAAGACGTGGCAGGCAGGTGGCAAGTACAGAATGAATTTAGACTCTGGAGTTGAAAAGACCCAGGTTCAACTCTTCTACAAGTGACCTTGGGCAAGTTTCTTCATCTCGCCGTGACTGGTTTCCTCATCTGTCAAGTGAAGATGCTACGGTCAGCTCTCACTCCATCGTACTTACTGTGTGCCAAGCAGTGTTCTATGCACCTTGTGTGTTCCACCACATTTAATCCTCTCAACAGCCCCGTGAGGTTTGTGAGGGTTGTGAATGCTATGATTACTTCCATATTCCCAATAAGCCATTTAGAACAACTTCTAGAGAAGTTAAATAGCACGGCCTAGATGACACAGTTGAAGTACCTCACGTGTGGTCTTGTTTTGAAGATAACAGCTAGTACGCATGGGTAGTTGGCACAAAGGAGAAGCCCTGTAACTGACAGGTCATCTACCGTGGGCACTGATATTATCATAGTGGCCAACTATAATGCATCCAACAAGGATGAAGTACTGAGCTTCTTATTCCTTTGAGTACTTTATAAAGGCTGGGTGGCTGCTGGTAGATTGTTTGTCTTAACTAGATCAACATCTTTCCCAGCCTTTTGATTCTCTTAAACCATTATACACTCCTCATAGACCTCTTCCAGTGCCAACACGTGGGTGAACACGTGCTTAATCCAAACAATGCAAGATTTATGATATTCCTTTATTTGAGTTGATTCCAATGTGTCAGCAGATATGAATTGCAACATTAAATAATTCCACTTGAAAGTGAAATGCAGGCCTAAGGATTCTGGTTGGCTCTCTCTCTCTCTCTCTCTTTTTTTTTTTTCTGAATGCAAGCAGTTTCTGAACGATTGGATTTATTTAGTGCCTCCCCCGCCCCCCTTCCTGAGCACTTAGAGACCTCAGCATCTAGGAATGCCATTCTGGCTACCTTTATTACGGGCTACTTTATCAATTACCCTGACAGTTATTCATACTATACATGAACATACTTTATAGTTGTTACATGTGCTCCATAGACAAGGTAATAAAATGTATAATGCATTTTTCTTATCAGTAAATCCAGGGTGGTACAAGCCAGGGACTCTAGAAGGGGAGCCTTTTAGAGGTGTGACAGACTTGAAGTAGCTTGAATTTATATATAAACAAATTAATGGAGTCTTTAATGCAGCATGAGAAGGGGGTTCCCACAAGGAAGATTAGCAATTAGGGTAGGAAGAGGCCCATTAAATTATCTTGTCCATCCCCAACCGTGGGGGCTGTTCCCTGTAGCAAAACCCCCTTCCAGGTTAAATTACCGAAGAGACTGGGATTCTGGTACAGCCCTTGGGAAACAACTGATTGCTCAATCAGTCTCCCCATTCCAATGCTTTTGGTTACATGGTAAGAGATTAGAAAAAGTAAAAAGCAAATGAAAAGTGACTGTATCTAGGGAAATCTTCTGGGTTCTTTTCTTCCTCTTCCTTTCTGCCCTCTTTCCAGACTTTTACAATCATTTCTGGCCGAAGACATGGCATTTCGGGTTCATGTATCTGCATCTACCTTCTCTGGTTCTATCGACTGTGAGTAGACACCGATGGCAAATAAATGCTGGCATGAAGGGAGGGATGTTTGGACTGGGGTCAACAGCATCTGGATCTCAGTCCTGATGTGGACATCTATAAGCTGTGTAGTCCTAGTAAGGTCACCACTCCTGAGGTTTCCTATCTATAAAATTAGGGCATATTAGTCTGATAGGATAGTAATCGACAACTTCTACATTTATCCATTCACTTATTTTCAAAGATTTATTTGAGAGAGAGAGTGTGCGCATGTGAGTGTGGGGAGGTATAGAGGGAGAGGAAGAAGCAGACTCCCCATGGAGCACGGAGCCCCAAGCAGGACTCCACCTCATGATCCTGAGGTAATGACTTGAGCCAAAACCAAGAGTCAGACACTCAACTGACTGAAATCACCCAGGCACCCCTCATTCAACTCTTTTTCTTTTAGTGAGTACCTACTGTCTACAAGATGTGTGCTTAGTAATGAGAACACAATGATGAAAACCCTTATGGCCCCTGCTCCCAAGGGAGCATAAGGTATTGGAAGGTATACTGTCATGATACACCCGATTATAACATATTTTTATTGTGATAAAATACACATAACATAAAAACTACTATTTCAATCATCTTCAAGTGTACAGATCAGTGGCATTAAGAACATTTACACTGTTGTGAAACCATCATGATCAAGCATCTCCACAACTTCATCGTTCCCAAATGAAAGTCTGTACTTACTGACATGTGCTCCCCATCCCCTCTACCTCTGCCCCTGGCAGCCACCATGCTACTTGCTCTATGAATGTGACAATTCTAAGAACTTCATATAAAAGGAATCATATTTTTGTCCTTTTGTGATTGGCTTATTTCATTTGGCATATCTTCAAGATTCATCCACTTTGTAGCCTGTGTCACAATCTCCTTCCCCTTTTAAGACTGAATAACATTCCACTATATGGATATGGTGTATTTTGTTTATCCACTCATTCATTGATCCACCTGTCTGGATCCACTTGGGCTTTTTCTGCCTTTTGCAAAGTACATTTTATTTTTACTTTATTATTTTTTAAAGATTTTATTTATTCATGAGAGACACACAGAGAGAGAGGCAGAGACACAGGCAGAGGGAGAAACAGGCTCCATGCAGGGAGCCTGATGTGGGACTCGATTCTGGGTCTCCAGGATCACGCCCTGGGCCAAAGGCAGGAGCTAAACCGCTGAGCCACCCAGGGATCCCCGTAAAGTACATTTTAATAATTACTGCCAGTAGCTGATGCCTGAAAGTACAGACAAACAAAAATCTAGCCTAAGTTGGTAGGTTATAGAGGAATTTCTGAGGAAAAGGCACCTGAGCAGAATGGCCTACAGGACAAACTAGAGTTGGCCAAATAAAGGAAGGGGCAAACAGTAATTGGGTTGGGGGTAGGCAAGGGGAGAACTTTCTAGGCAGGTAAACACAGTAAAACCAAAACACACTACATGCAAAGGCCAAGAAAGACAGGTGCAATGTGTATGGTCAGTGCTTCCCCCTTTGGTTATGCGAGTCAGCGGGACACCGGGCTGAGTGGGGTTTACCCCCACCAGTGATGGCTTTTGTGATGCTGTTCTCTGCTCAGTATCTCTATTTCGCTAAAATTCCTAGAATGCATCAATTAAATATCATCTGCTCTCTTAAGTAGAATGATTCTGTTTGCTTTCCTTTTCAGAGCATTAATACAGAAGCACACATGTATGAACATGAAGTGAGGCGACCACAACCATGACCTTGCTTATCACACTGCCATCTAACTGGTTGTTTCCTCAGCTGCTGGATCATGAGTCCTGTGGAGGAAGGGGGTTTTTCTGATTCATCTTGGTATCCCAGTGCCTGGACACAGGGCGTGTGTGGTAAATGCCTGATGGAAGAATTTAATTTTTACAGATGAGGATATCAGGAAAAGAAAAACAAATGACTTCTCCAAGGTGTTGATGGAAGCTCTGGTTTTTACTGATGGAATTTTATACACTATGTAATAGTTAACTTTAACTCTCCCAATGATATTCACATGGTTCCATAAAAAGAGATAAAAGCAAAGGCAGATTTGTGCAGAAAGTTCTCTGAGGCTAGAGAAATGGCCCCAAGAGGTATAAGGCACATTCAGTTCTCTAGAAGACCTTATCTGAATGGCAGGAATACAAGCACTGTGGGCAGAAAACCAAACTGATGAGCGCCATGGGGGTATTGGAGCCATCCTAAAGGAAGCTGAAGGAAAATCTCATTATTTCAGATCCCACTAATTCTCAATTTAGACAGACCTAGGCTGCATTCCTTAGCTCCATAAACCTGTTCTCTATAAATTATACAAATTATTAGAATGAAGAACATCAAAGGAGGAGTTTATTCACTCATAAACATTTGCTGAATGCCAACTTTATTCTCCTCTTGTAACAAAAATAATGCATGTCATCAAGGAGCACTCATTTATAAAGAGCTTTAACATGCACTCTCTTTCCCTGAATTATTGCAACAGACCTCTGAAGAAGGCCAAAGTCATCCCCATCTCCACTTCAGGATGGAAGACACTTAGGCTCAGAGTGGTGAAATGACTTGCCCAAGGCTGTAGAGCTTTATGGGTAGGGATGAATATATACATATATTTTATTCTGCTTGAAAGTCAAAGATCAGAAATATTAACTTATAATTGTGAAGACTGTCAAGTTTTCTCCTCTTGGTGACATTTATGCATACATGGGGAATCAATAATATTTCCCTCTTCATAGGCCATAGAAAGTATAGGACCAAGGGCATAATTATGGTCCAGATAGTTAACAGCTTGAGAATTGATAAGCCAACCCCTATAAGAAATCCATTTTGAGCCAACTCTCAAGGCCCTTTGGCATTATTCAGTTCTGTAGGTGAGGCCAAAGGACCATTAGTCTCATCAGTATAAAATATAGTTTCTACAGTCACATTGCTGCCCTATAATGACTATTCTGAGTGGGTAATGAAATCAAGACAGAGGTATTACATCTAAAGTTTAATATCAAAAAGCTTAAAAATTTCTATTTTAAAATAAATGCAGGGCACCTGGTGGCACAGTTGGTTCACTGTCTGCCTTTGGCTCAGGTCATGATCCGGGTCCTGGGATCAAGTCCCACGTAGGACTCCCTGCTCAGCGGGGAGTCTGCTTCTCCCTCTGCCCCTGCCCCATGCTCCTGTGCTTTCTCTCTCCCTCTCTCACATAAATAAATTTAAAAAATAAAATAAATGATAACATGCTGACAAACATGTAATGAAACAGTAAGTACTTATACATCTGGTAGTACAACATTCTAGAATGTCATTTGACCCCCTCACCCCAAAATCAAAGCCTTAAAAATATACATACATGTTGAACCAGTGATTCTGAAATTTAACTAAAGGAAATCATCACAGATGTATATAAAAAGGCATGCCCAAAGATACAGATACTAACAAGACGGTGCTTATTAAATTATGTTGCACACATATGCTAGAATGGTTTACAGTGATTGAGAATGTTGGAGAAATACTTAATGAAAGAAAAAAATGTAGATAAGCAAAAAAGGAGGTTACAATGCAGCATGTACAGGTTAATTTTGGTTTTGAAAAAAGTTACATCTGCATAAAGAAGACTGGCAGTACAGGTTATCAAAATATTGACTGGGTTTGTTTCTAAGTGGTGGCACTTCAGAGAATTTATATTTTCTTCTCTATAGCTTTTCTATATTTTGTAAAATTTCTACAATAAATATATGCTGTTTTTATAAGTAGAAGAGGCACTAAATACAAATAAGGATCAGGCTCTGTCAATTATCACGGCGGGACTTTGTGCCTCCATGCACATGGGTGAATGTCTCAGACTGCATGGTCACGAGATGATGCACCTGCGCACCTCTGAGTCTCAGACCCGTTTACAGAGAGGATGAGTGCCTTCCTTCCCCAAGGTGTGGCTGTGACTGTCTTGAGTTTAGACAATTGCCAGAGCCATCTTTATCTCCAAATTTTTAAATACGGGATTTCAAAATAGCCTGCACATCTCTTAGACATCATGAAAAATTCAGACTTCCGTCTCTGGAGGTACAGGCCTTCTGTATTTAAATACCAAAGCCCTGTTTCCCTGGTAATTTCTTGCAGATCTGCAATCTCCTGATTTTCTAAATAGTTTAAGAAGTCAAATCCATTCTGGCAGGTGAATCCCTGAGCTATGTGACAGAGGCAGCTGGAGGAGGATGAGTGCCCCAGGGATCCCAAGAGAATGTTGGGCTGGAGCCAGAGTATGGGAGCTGCCTACGGCGGAAATGGCTACATACTGTATCTGATGTGGGGTCATCAGGCAGACCAAGAGGCCTTGGGCTCAAGTCAGAACAGTGAAGTCACTGGCCTCTGGTCTCACTGCCAAGAGCACCTCTATCCTTCTCCACCCACAACATTCATGGCTGCAGCCTGGAGAATGGGGTTAGTAACACAGATAGCCTGCAGCGTGAACGTGAGCACTGAATGAGATGGTGTGTGATGCACCCAGCATAGTAGACTCCCTCATTGCCTTCCATCTCTGCTAGGCTAAATCTCAATCTCTCTCTCTCTCTCTCTCTCACCCTTTGGAGCAAAATACACTTGTACATGCTCTAGGACCCAGGGTGCCGGCACCTCAAAATTCTGAGGTGCAGATCCCACAGGTCCTTGAAGGGACTCCCTTCCTCGGGGAGGACTCCCTGCTCTGGTGGGGCACAGGATGGGTAGAATAAGTCAAGAGCTGCTGTCCTCCAGAAATCTGTACTGTAATATTAGTAGAAGGCTAGACACACAGTGGGTGCTCAAATAAATGTTTGTCCTACCTTCCCCTCAAGTGTATTTTATTTCTTTTATAGCAGATTATATTTTATATCTTCTACAGTGTTGGTACTGGATAATGTCCTTGGAAAATGTATATGGCAGTAGGAAAAAAAGTGACTTATTTACATATGAGCACTGGAGAACAGGGATGAGCACAATAAAGGTGTATTAGATGAGAGGAAAGAGAAAGAAAAGTGCGAGGGGGAAATGAGGCACTTATATATTAAGCTTATTAATAACACCAGAAGGGGAGATTTAATACCTTACATGCAACTTTTTTTGGTAAAGATTTTATTTTATTTATTTTTAAAAATATTTTATTCATGAGAGACACACAGAGAGAGGCAGAGACACAGGCAGAGGGAGAAGCAAGCTCCATGCAGGGAGCCCCATGTGGGACCCGATCCGGGACTCCAGGATCATACCCTGGGCCGAAGGCAGGCGCTCAACCTCTGAGCCACCCAGGCATCCCATTGATTTTATTTATTTATTCATAAATGAATTTATTTATTCATAAATAAGTGTCTCACAGAGAGAGAGGCAGAGACATAGGAGAGGGAGCAGTAGGCTCCTCCTGGATGATCCGGAGGCTCCTCCGGGGTCCATGATCCCAGGACCCTGGGATCATGACCTGAGCAAAAGGTAGATGCTCAACCACTGAGCCACCCAGGTGCCCCAATATGTAACCTTTAATATGTTTAATGTAACCTATTATTCATTTAGGAGTTCAAGTGGCCCTAAGAAGGGTAGATGTGGCTTGAGTGAAATGGGTTCTACCATTGAAGCCCATCCCCAGAGCATATGGAGCTCCTGTTTTCTATCTTAGCCAGGTAACAGCTGATAGAATTCAGAGGCCACCCACAATGGCCAACGGTTTTAGATGAACACAGATAAGACAAGCAGGTCAATCACAGGCTGTCTGACTTAACGATGGGGAATTTGGTGCAATTCTGTAAATATCTCCTGGGAGCTTGCTACAGGCCACGAGGTAGAAGATACAAAAATGGCCAAATCATGAACCCTGACTTCAAATGACTCACAGTCTAGCATTTTTGTTTTCTTTCTTCATTTAAAAATCTCCCTACTTTTCATATCTGCAAGTAATCAGGGAACACAAATGCCTTCCCAGCTTAGCACTGTTGCTCCTAGTCCATAGAATAGTGGGGAAAGGTGTAAGAAAACAGGGACTATAAAGACATAAAAATGTGAGGACATCAGATGCACCTTATTAATGCTATACACAAACACACACACACACACACACACACAGACACACAATCAGTAACTATAGCATAAATAATGAAAAATAAACCAGGATGTTATTGAACATTGAAGCATTCTGTTCTAGGTATCAGTTTGCCATCAATGTGAGACTGTTCACACTCATACACCAGTTTCTTTATCTTGGTCAACAACCTGGGGGGTTGGGGCAGGGGATTACATAACGTGCTGCACAGGGCACCTTTTTATTCTCTGAGACATCGTGGTAATTCACTGCACCTTTCATGGAGATTCACTGCACCTTTCTGAACCTCTGTGTCATCTTATAAACAATAGGTAATCCCTCTATTTTGTAGGCTGGTTATCAAGACTGACTAGTTAATGACTGGTTTCAGACTCCAAAGGAGAACACTGAGCTACTACGAGAGTCACTGCTTTATACGAGTATGAAATGAGATGTCTATAAAGCACTTACAATCATATCTGGAACAATAGTGTGGGCCTTCTTTGGGCCACCAGCAAAGCCAGAGCTCCCCCCATGCTTCTGGTCACCTAGCCCACACATTCTACCCAGCGCATTTCCCAAAAGAGAGGTTTTACCAGGCGCTCACCTTGACCCACTCTCACGTTCCAGGACACACATTCCTTTACTGTGCCCAGAACTATTAATGCTGCTCCACGTTAGGCTGCCACTGAGAAGTACTCCAGAGAAGCACAAAGAACCATCATATCAGTGCTGCGCCTAATTATAGTATCACCATTTCAATACAAACGGCTCTGGTAAGGAGTGTGTTCGTAAAAATAGCAGTAACTATTAAGTAACCATGGCAGAGTCCTGGAAATGTGTCTCAAATTAAAATTTCAAAGCAATGCATGAGAGGGAGAAAAACAATCAACATTGGACCCCACAGAAGGCCATCAGCCGTCTAAATAAAAGCAGAAACACCCCAATCGGACAGCTCTGATTTATCAAGTGTAACAGCCTCTGGAATTTGCATGAGAATTTTCAGAAGTGTCTTTCTCCATTACTCAGCTGACCCTTAAAACTACAAGAAGCTCCCAGAGCACGTTAATATTTGTGATTTACAATGCACATGTGTCACAGGCCCCTTTGCAAGGACAAAGAAAGTATGTGGAGAAATGCCCTGACCTTGCTTTACTTTTTCCTTTTCCATAGCACGGACTACCCTCTAAAAGAACATACGATTTATGTACGTCTATTGTTTTATCTCTGTCTCCCCGCATTGGAATGTAAACTCTACAAGGTAGGGACCTTCCTTCTACTCACCCATGTTTGCACATCCCTGAGACTACTCCTTGGCACATAGAAAGTACTCAAAGAATATTGGTTGAATGAATAAATTGACGAAAATTTAAGAGTAGGCCTGGTTAAGGGACCTAACTTCCCTGAATTCTAGTCAACTCATCTATAAAATGAGGATAGTCATATATAACAAACAGATAGACTGCAAGAACTCAATGAGAAAAATATATGGGAAGCACTTTGCACAGTGTCTGGCAATTAGTGCTCAACAAATGGTAGCAATAAATAATACAATTCATCAGAGCTGAATATTTATCTTTAAAGTTTATTAAAAAAAAACACTCTGCATACATCTGAAAAGTCAGCCATGAAAGGGCAATGAACAACGGGCAGAGAGAGGAAGAACCCGAGATCTTCAGCTGGGCTCTCATAGGACTCATCGGAGTGTCAGAATGAGAAAGTTCAAAGATGCCTTAATAATCATCCGGAACAGAGCCAGAAAAGTACAGCTCACAGACTAGATACTTATTTTGACAAATAAAGTTTTATTGGAACTCAGCCAAACTCATTTGTTTACATATTGTATGAGGTGGCTTTCATGTTACAAAGGCAAAATTAAATGGTTTCTGGGGCCCATATGGCCCACGATGTCTGCTTTCTGGACCTTTGATGAAAAGTCTGTGGAATGACCGTCAGGTGAGGAAACCGAGTCCCAGGGAGCAAACAGATGAGCCAGCCCCAAGGTCACCCTGCATATTTAGGCTCTGCAACTTTGAGACCAGTGGTTCACACACCCCTTCAGAATCCCAAAGTGTAGCTGATAAACCTTCAGTCACAGGGCTGGTCTGCATGATGACAACCCTGAACACAGTTTGACTTCCCCCCTGAAGAGTAAAGAAGGGCCACCTGCTTGCCGGAGGCCCTAAGTACACCCTTGAAGAGGAGATATAACACCACCAGGAACTGGAAAGAACATGGGCTTTACCACTGTGCCATGTTGGCATCAGTTCCAGCTTTGCAACTGGTTCAATACTGGGCCTTGTGCAAGTTCCCTGGACTCTCTGGGTCTCAGTTTCCTCATCTGCTTAATGGTAGTAATAGTACTTCCTTAGCTGAGTCCTTAGGGGACTGAAAGAAATGAGACCACGTGTATAAAAGCAGCTAGCAAAGAAAATGTTACCTCTTTATGTCCTAAAACACCAAAATTGATAAAATCGTTCATTAAGGGAAAGATATTATGTTTCTGATTTTACCAAATCTGCTTGAAAACATTCATGGTGTCACTTTCCAGGGTAATAAGCACATCCTTTTCTCGTCATGAATCTATGTCCTGTCAAAAATTATCTTACAGAGGCAGCTTCCTGACAGTACCAATTTCTAAAAATATGTTGGTTTTGAGCTATAAATTGATTCTTTATTGTGATAAATTAAAATCCAATATCATCCAACAAGACACTAAACATACAGAGACCCAATTTTTCCCCTTAGATGTTCTGTCTCTTTGATATTAAAATAGATCTGGGGCTGCTATCAGGCATGTGGGGAGCCTGAGCACCGAAGCCAAAGAGCAAAGAGCACAGAGATGGTGTAAAAGGAAGAGACTGTAAGAGAAATGGCAGGCAAAATAAGGAAGCAGAGGGAGGGAAGAGGACACCTTCTCTTTCCTGTTTGGTGAGCATCACAGAGTGCCTCAGGTGAGCCCTGAGGGGTGTTCAAGCCTGAGTGCTTGCACTTGATTTGCTGGGAGGGGTCAGGTGTCACCTCTCTTTGGGTTCTAGGTTTCTTCACTTGCAAATTAGTAGGTTGGTCAATGCACAGGGGACCTTCCATCCAGGACCTCCTAGCACTGGGCTAACTTGGAACCACGTACTTTGTTTTTTCCATTCTCACTGCCTGCGTGGCAAAATGAGCATCTTTGGTTCTAAGATCTGGCCCAGGTGAATAGCCTTTCATTATAAGTTGACTTCTTTATTTCCTTATTCCTTTATTCCTTCTCTGTTGTTCCACTCCTCCCTGATTGCCTTCCCTTCTTTCTTCAGTGTCCAAGTAGCATTTCTATCACATGCCAGGGCCTATGTGAGACCCTACAGATACAGCAATGGATGAGTCAAGGCACCTCATGGTGTGTGTCATCTGATGGGAGCATGATGGTGTGCTATGATAAAGGAGAACAGAGGATGCTGTAGGAGCATTATGAAAGGATCTCTCAATTCTGCTAAGAGGGCATAAGAAGGTCTGTACTAAAGAAGGAACAATATAGCTAATAATATAGTATTATTTAAGATCTAGAGCTTTGGGGGCAACTGAGTGGCTAAGCGGTGAGTGTCTGTCTTTGGCTCAGGTCATGATCCCAGGGTCCTAGGATCCAGTCCTGCATGGGGCTCCCTGTGGGGAGCCTGCTTCTCCCTCTGCCTATGTCTCTGCTTCTCTATGTCTCTCATGAATAAGTAAATAAAATCTTTAAAAAAAAAAAAGATCTAGAGCTTTGTATCTAGGCACTATTCTAAGTCTTAAAAGGATTAAATTAAATCCTCATTGTATCTTGCACCAACCCCAAAACATAGGTACTTTTATTATTCCCATCTTACGGATGAGTAAAAGAGGCACAAAGTCATTAAGAAGAATTGCTTTATGATTGCACAACTGGTCAGGAGAAGATCCAAGATAGTCTGGATCTTGAACCCAGGTTCCTTCCACTATGTCCACTCTCTGGTGCCTGTATCATAATGGCAAGAAGTGGGGGCAATGGATTCCAAGAGATTCGATGTGAATCCTGCATGGAGGACAAAATGGGTAAAGTGCTTGGTTAAAGGAAGCACTTCGCCCACAGAAAGGTCTTGATAAATTTAAGTGTGTTGTACTGTTGTTGGTATTGTTGACATTATTACACCCTGAAAAATGAGACATCTACTGTGTGGAAAAGAAAGGGCAAAGGACATTCAGAGTGGAGGGGCTGCCTTGAGAAAATAAAAAAAAAGTGCTGGACGGTGTGTGGTTTGCACAGAAAATGGCAAGATGTGGTAGCCCCAGCATTCTGCTCATCCTATTGACGATACTCTCAGATTTGCCACATACGGTTGGGCAGGGTATACACTGCAGGCTTCCAGGGGAACTAGACATGATAAAGTCATCAAAAATGTATATACCTACTCCAACAATTTTCCAGCAAATGGCAATGAGTCTTAAAGAAAGGGACCTGTTCCTGATTTGCACAAAGGCATCTTAAGAATGAAGGGTGGCCGTATAGTCACTGTATCTACTTTTCTATATATCTAGTCCAGCTTCAGGGCCACAGTACACTGAAGAGTATCTGACCTTTAACGGGTACGGTGCAATCAAAACCCTTTGGTCTGACATTCTAGGCCTTACAACCTGGCCCCTGCCTACCTTCTCAGTTTTCTCTCCCACTGATAGCAATCACCCATCTTCAGATCCAGAACAATAGACATCTCACGCTTCCCGATGCCTGCCCTCCTTCATGAATTTCCCACTGTATAGGTTTAGTAAACATTCCCTATAATTCCCTTTGCCTAGACACTGGTCCTCTGATATCTTCAATTTCAACTCTTGTCCATTTTTAAGGGTTAGCCCTTTTTTTCCTAAATCATTTCATAATTTTTCAGGTGAAAGAAAAATCATTTTTTCTTTTAAACCTGGGTGGCTCAGCCAGTTAAGTGTCTGCCTTCGGTTCAGGTCATGACCCTGGGGTCCTGGGATGGAGCCCTGTATTGGGCTCCCTACTCAGCCAGCAGGAGTGGGCTTCTCCCTCTCCCTCTGCCCTTCTTCCCTGCTCATGCTTGCTCTCTCTCTCAAATGAATAAATAAAATCTTAAAAAAAATAAACTCTCATGATAATTTTCATCTTTCTCTTATTATATTCATTATTCTTGCTTTGAGCTTTTAGTTATTTATATATGATTTAATTCCAACACCAGAAGTTCCTCAAAGGAAAGGTTTCAGGCTGGTTTGTCTCTATCCACCAAGTAGGATGCCTCTTACTTACCAAGTACTTGGCCCTGGTCTAGACAGAGGTTCTTAATCTTGTCTGACCACCTTCTTTTTATAAAAAATATTGTGTAATTTTTCCTTTATTGCTTGCAAATGATTAATATAATCTACCTATACATATAAAGTTCAAGCACAGCAAAATGTCCTAATTATAATATAAAGAAATAGAAGATGATTTCTGATAAAAAAGAACATGAATGTCTACATAGAAACGCTCATTTATAGCTACAACAGAAGAACATGACACTGGTACATGTTCACGTTTTCTTGTAATGAATAAATTTGGGTTTAAGAAGTGTTCAATTCAATATTATAGAGCAGATGTTCTTTTCCTTATATCTGACATTTTTAAGGAAGGGCCAAATGAGTCGAGTTATAGAGACCATGATAGGTACTATGAAACTGATACATCAGTGCCATGTTGGTAACTCAAACAGGAAGAGCATCACGTGGTATGGTTTTCCAAAATGATGAGCAGGTCTTGATGGGGATACAACAAAATAAAGTACTCCTTTCTTGCAGCTCAGTTGCATTTCTGGAAAATTCAGTATTATGGATATACATGGATATACTTTGCTTATATGCATAGTTAGGTCTTAGATTCACTTCAATATAGTTTTTTTAAAAAACCTAGATATGTCTAATAAGACAATTTAAAGTCATA
Source organism: Canis lupus familiaris (assembly GCF_011100685.1). Lineage (NCBI taxonomy): Eukaryota > Metazoa > Chordata > Mammalia > Carnivora > Canidae > Canis > Canis lupus. The sequence continues at coordinate 52,738,574 of NC_049226.1, read as the reverse complement.
TATAGCACAGAAAACACTTTTGCTGCGTGGTCCCATCCTATAGTCCATAGAATGTCTAGCGTCTTTGGCTCCTAATAAATTCCTGCATCAGGGCCCTCTCTCCCAAAAGTTGTAACCACATAATGGCTACATAAAGTTCCAAAACACTCAGCACAGGGAAAGAACCAATGAAGTGGAGAATCTCTGGAGTAAAAGAAAAAACAAGCTCAGGCGTCATAAAATGTGAATTTGAATTCAATTTCTGCTACACATAATAGTCTTAGGCAAGCCACTTATCCTACCTGTAACTTTAGGAGACTCATCTGTAAAAGGCAGCGATAAAACCCTCCAGAACTGCTGGGTGTCCAATGAGACAGGACACACAAAAGCATCCTGGATACTGTTTCAGGGGCTCCTAGCACAGTAGGGATGCCCCCTACTTTCAGGCCCCAGCACTCTGCTCATCAGCCCCTTTATCTTCTTCCCTGTCTCCCTCCCCAGGGCCATCTTCCTTTTCTCTCCCTGAGCTGTTTTCCCCAAAGCCCACTCAAAACACACAGTTCAAAATGAAGGAAGAATGGTCCCATTTTTGGTGAGATACAAGGAAAGTGACATCTGGTTTTCACTGAAGAGTAAATTATTAAATCAGCCCTGAAATTTAAGTGCAATGACTTCCTTTTTAAAAAAAAAAAAAAAAAAAGATTTTATTTATTTATTCATGAGAGCCAGAGAGAGAGAGAAAGAGAGGCAGAGACACAGGCAGAGGGAGAAGCAGGCTCCATGCAGGGAGCCGGATGTGGGACTCGATCCCAGGACTCTAGGATTATGCCCTGGGCCAAAGGCAGGCGCCAAACTGCTGAGCCACCTAGGTTTCCCCACAATGACTTCTTTTAAACCATCATTAGCCCTCTATTACAGGAGACAATATTCAATCCTGGGTCACTCTCCACCTCTCCCTTGCTCTGGCCTACTCATTCTGTGTACATTTGCTGATTCTTGATCACTGTCAATTAATTTTTTGTGCAGTATTACTGAGCACCTACTATGTGGGAGTCATTGTGCGAACTAGATAGACAACAGTGATGAACAAAAAGCTCTGGCCTTGCTCATCTATGTATTTATACAGGTGCTCAATAAATATTTTCTGCAGCAAAGGATGAACATATGTATCTTTCTCTTTAAGACTTTTGTGCATTTGGAGATACCGTGTTTAGTTTCCTGACTTGCTCATCTGGTCCTCTCTAACTCTCCCGCTGCCATGTCGGTGTGCCCCTTTCTGTGAAACAATTCCTGAAAATTCTAGGCAAAGCTGGGCCTCCGTTCCCTGAGTACTGACAACTCCATTCACACCTGTATCTCAGCAATTGTCAGTTTGCTTTGTGAGTCTGGTGAAGCCAGACTGTGAACAGCTCAAGGGCAAGGACCACGTCTCATTCACCTTTAAATCCCCAGGAAACAACATCACAGGGCACAGAAGAGGCATCCGATCTGATTTTGCCCAACCATGTACTGGATATGCTGCCAACGTCCCATCCACGAGACAGTTCCAACTGTAACTCCCTTCCTTGTACCTTCCCTCAGGAAAGGTCATCAGAATGAAAATGAATAATGGTGACAATAAAACAGAAAGAGTACTGAATCTGCTCTAATACATATAAAAGCACGTCACTTATAAAATTTGATATGGCTATGGTCTGAATGTTTATGTGGTTCCTCCCCCATTCCTATGTTGAAATTCTGACCCTCAAGGTGATGGTATTAGGAGGTGGGGCTTTTGAGACATAATTAGGTCATGAGAGCAGAGCCCTTTTGGAATAAGATTAGTGTCATGTTAATAGAGGTTCTTGAAAGCATCCTGACCCCTTCTACCATGTGGGGGACACACTGCAAAAAGGCACCAGCTATGAGGAAGCGGGGTCTCCACACACACACTGAATTTGCTGGGGCCATGGTACCTGACTCCCAGTCTCTAGAACGGTGAGAAATAAATGTTTGTTATTTATAAGCCACTTCCTTTATGTTATTTTTGTTAAAGCAGCCCAAACAGACTGAGGCAGGTATGGTATTATCAGTACTGTCTTACTAGCACCAGGGATTTCTGGGCCAGACTGCCGGGGGTTGAATTTCAGCTCTTGCTATTTAATTTACTGTGGGACTTAATTTGGATTTCAGTTTTCTCAACTGTAAAATTGATGATGATAATAATAATAGCACCTACTTCATAGAATTCTGGTAATGCACGTCAAATGGTCACATTGTAGTACCAAAGCGGGGTTGGTTAAACCAAACAAGTAAAATTCACATGTGATTATGGCAACGAGATATTACATCATCTTGAAAAGTTGAGGCAGACTACTGCCCTGTGTCTTGAGAAACAGACTTATTGTCAGGGTCCTACAGTATTTACGATTTTTTTTTATGGCTCAAAATTATAGCAATTCTATGGAATAAGACTGTAAATTAAGAGAGAAGAGAGTCAGTGAGTTTCCCTGGAAAGACAGAAGATTTGAGACTAGAAGGCTTGTTCTAAGTCGACAGCTAAGTCAGACACACTCCTAAAATCTCAGTTTCTTTATCTGCAAAAATGAAGATGATATCACTTCTGCCTTGGTACCCGCTGGTCTGAACTGAGGACCTGGTAACACTGATATGAAACCACACTACTCCTGATTTGCTACAGCTCCTACTATTACCAATAACAATGAGTTTATATATGACATTTTCTGCATTCTCACTGATCCTCTTGACACATTATCAATACCTAGATATCTGAAAATATGAACAGCTTTTCAATATTGATTCATTTCCCTGCAACATACTAATAATAAAACAGAATTTACTCAAATAAGGATTGGGATCAAGAACCCTTTGAAATTCAAGACAAGGTGTAAATTGCTGCAAAGGGTCTCTTTAATTGGGATCAAAACATTTTTGACAGCTTTTGGATTTTAAAATTCTAGCTATTGTCACGTTCTGCAAATGTTTCTTTTTTTGGTTTGAAAAAATATGCAGTCAAGCTTGAGCAGGAATACTTTAGATATGATAAACAACTAAAATTTGTCATTCCAAATGACAAAAACCCAGTTTTCCATTTCGTTGATATGAAGGACAAAATACTTCACTTAAACTCTTATCCGGCACAATCAGTTGGTCCCCTGCTGGGTAACAACAAGGGTTTAGTAAACTCTTGCTGCTCATAATCTCCAATGGAGTTTGAAAAACCTCCATTTATCTGAAGATAAATCACATCAACAGCGATGACTTGAAGGAAGAAACAGAATTTTATAACTAGTCTCAGGATTCAACTTCAATGTGACTTTGTTCAATACTTCATCCTCTACTTGGCTCCCTTCCACAATTTTCTCATCCTATGCTTGTTGCCTGAACCCTCCTAAGTGATGGTGAACTCACTAGCATAGAAGGTGGTCCATCTAACTGGTAGAAAATTCTTCCTCCTCCTCCTCAACTGAAACTGCTTCAAAGAAACTTCTGCCACCTGGTCTCGGTTCTATTTGTTGGGTCCCACAGAGCAAGTCAGCTCCTTCTGCTACTACACGACTCTTTGGAGGGATGAACACTCTTAATATGGGGTGTCCTAGTCCCTGTTGCTTCTGCTTCATGCTTTATCATGCTCAGTCCTTTCCACTAGCTTTCCCTAGACTGTGTTGAGCCAGAGTAACAAGCTCGGGTTGTGGAAGCAAGATGCTACTGGGACCTAATGTGAATCCAACAGAACTGGAGTGAAGTAAGCCAAACGGAAAACATCCAACTCTGCCTTCTGAGTCTCCATCGGGAATCTGACATTTTTGTCCCCACCAAGTCAAATGGCTTTGAGCTAAAATAATGATTTTACTGGTGTTCCTTTTGTGTCCCACCGAAGAATCAAAAAGAGCATTCAAGAGTTTGGTAGTATCTTTCTTGAGGGCCAGTTTAGCCACCCTTGACTGAGGATCTAGATCTGGGTCAAGATAATAGACCATCTCATTAGTTAAAATTTGGTGACTGGAATTTTAATGATTTGGGCACAGCCTCTTTCATGGTGGCTTACATAATGCAACAGCAATGCCCAAAAACATGGCCCCTGGACAAGATAAAGCATCCGACACTCTACCTCATTCCTGCCCCTCTGGTTATACCAGCTGTCATGGTGGCAACGGAGACCAGAGATGATGATGTAGTATTTGGGTATATATATCTCCCAGTTAGGCTTGGTCCACATTACTTGTTTCCCTCCAATAAAGAGGCTAAGGGATGAATGACGTCCTACAAGTTTCTACAAGCCTGCAGCCCTCTTCCTCATGTGTGCTGCCCGGGATCCCATGAGGCTCTACCTGTGTTAAGAAGTAGTCTTGGCTCAAAAAAAAAAAAAAAAAAAAAAAAGTCTTGGCTCCACATAGTTTCTAGTCCACCAACTGTCCTGGTTCCCCTCATTGGGATGCTCTTTGATTTGCCTATGTCCCTTCTCAAGTGTGAGGTTCAAAACTGAGCACAGGTCTCCAAACTGTAGTCTACCCAAGAGAAGGAAAAACTCTTCTGGTTTCAGAAACTACACTTTTAGTAAGGCAGGAGAGGCTTTCATTGGGCTCTTAAGCTTGCTGTATTCCAGCCCTCTCTGCTCGTGCCCTCATTCTAAAAACTACTTTCTCCTAAGGCATCCCCAGGAAAGCTACCATTCTCTACAATAGAGAGGTCAAGTGCCCTGATAGTGACTTGGGCCATCAGGAGGCTAAATCCCACTCTCACTTCCCACATGCTGGATAACCTTGGCAAAGTCATTTATCCTGAGAGATAACAGGCACTGAGGCTCAGTGAAAAGACTCACAAGCCAGACTAACCAGGGTTCTAATCCTGTCTGCATCATCACTTACTTTCAATAAATTACGTACATTTTTCTCCTTGATATCTTCAACTACAAAATAAATAGAGAGGTGCCACCATCTACCCTCACAGGGCTGTCGTGAGGATTAACTGAGTTGGTACTCACAAGGGGTTCACAACAATACCTGGTACATATTATGAGCTTGATGAAATTATTATTATTATTTTCCCATAGGACTGCTGTGAGGGCAAAACTGAATCATGTACGTAACGAGACTGAAAGGCACGTAGTATACAGTAGGTACCCCATGAGGGGGACTAATTATCACTAGTTATTTTTTATAGTGGACTGTACATAATTCAAACTTTGCCATTTTAAGTATTTCTTGGCACGCAGTTCAGTGGCGTAAAGTGCACTGACAGCGTTGTGCAGCCACCCCAGCCATTCAGTGCAAGCAGCATTTTCTTCCTCCCAAACTGTAATTTCATACTCACTAACCACTACCTCTTCATCATGCCCCTCCATGCCCCGCAGGCCCTCACAACCACATTCTACTTGCTGTCTCTCTGAATTTCATTTCTCTAGATATGTCATTTGAGTGGAATCCCACAGACTTTATCTTTTTATAACTGGCTTATTTCACTTTGTATAACGTTTTTACATTTCATTTGTGTAGTAGCATGTGTCAGAACTTCCTTCCTCTCTGCCATGGAATAATATTCCATTGGATATAGGCACCATGTTTTGTGCATCTACTCAATCTGCTGATGGATGCCTGGATGGCTTCCACCTTTTAGCTGCTGTGAATAATGTCAGTATGAATCTGGGTATACATATATCAGTTCTATTACTAATTCCTCAGAAATCACTTCTCTTCAAAACCCATTTTTACTGTTAAATTATCATCCTCCTACCCGGATGGTACCCTAATAGGAGTCAGAACAAAGGGAAGAAAGTATAATGCAAAATAACTAAGGTCAAGTAACTTGGCTAGTTGAGGCTAGCTTACACAACACTGGAAAATTAACTTGGGAACTGCAAAGGAGGTGACATATATAATGGTGTTTTATAAGCTGTAAAGCACTGAATGAATAAAAGAAAAAAAAACCCATATTCATTTGACTCCTGCTCTCTGGACTAAACAGATCATAGAACATTTTTCTGTTTTTCCCTTATCGTCCATGAACAGCACCAGCACTGTGAGGGCAGCCCTGGGGCTGAATGTGGGAGCTAACTGCTGCTGGGGGCTGATGAGAACACAAACCATTTCTTTGGTGGGTTCAACAAACATATCAGCCCTTACATTTCCTGGTCATGCAGTGACAGATTTTTCTAAGATTGAAAACTCCATTCTTTTTCGATTACAGCAATTGCAAGGTGGCACAGGTTAACCTCAGGAGAGTCTGGATGCTTTGACCAAGTCAAAAGACATTCATGTGTCTCCCTCTAGGATGCATGTCATTAAAGTTGCCAACACACAAAGAAATTTAAGTTAAACTGTCACATTACCCACTGCACTTCAAAGCTCATCAATCTCCTGTTAGATTACGGGGACTGTTTGACACTTTTATCACAATCACACTGTTAGAAACACTGTGGCCAAGTCAGGGAAGAGCTTCCCTTTGATGGACGATCACAGTTGATCAAGTTTGTCAGTCGCTTTATGTGTTTTTATGCTTGTTTGATATTCCTGCCCAGAGTAGAGGCTTTTAAGGGCACATCTGTCAATGGATTCAATTTCACAATGCCATGTGATTCTTTTACTTACCCCTGTCTTCTCATCAAAGATTTTGATACCTCCAAAGGAGATGGTTAAAAAGATTTTCTGTTTGTGTTCTCCTTTGGAACGCGCGCCAGCAACAACGCCCTGTTGAAAGGAAGGACATGGTTTTTACTTGAGTGTTTTCATTTGAAGATTCCCTCCAGTCCCAAAGGCATGTCAGATACCATCAGCCAATGCCACCCATCACACACACTCCTCTCCCTTCGCTCCTTCCATGCTTCCCTGCCTGGTGTGTTTGCCTCTCCTTGACATTTTAGGCTAATACTTACCCTAATGTTATCTCTAACATTGTATAAATAGAAACCTGAACACTGATTCACATGACTACCCAAGATTTATAGAAAGCCTACTTTGTGCCTAGATATCCAGCTCAGCATTCAAGACCCCAAGATATACACAATATGATCCTCTCATTAATTGTTTTTTGCTGGGCTTCATACTGTACGTGGTTTCAATCTATTACATAAAGATGAATCACAAAATATATTCCTCAATGTGATTTTATCATTATACTTCTGGAGAAAGTTTCCCTAGGAATCAATTTTCAAGATTAGAAAGAAAATAAAAACCATTGCCAGACTGCATGTCTCCATTTTGTCTGGAAGAATATGATCATCAGAGTTATATGCTTATGGTTTGCAGTTTTTTTAACCACATATGTTTCCTATTTTCCTTTACCCTTTCTGGTAGGAAGGTACCTACCCAATGCATTCTATTTATCAATGCATCTGTTTCCCCACTTTTCCAAGCTTTTTTTTTTTTATAAACCAAAGATATGCATGTGAGTCAGTCAGAAGGTAAACATCACAAAAGGCAGCGATACTGCTTGCTGCTCTACAAGTAGTGCCTGGGACTGTCCCTGGAGGGAAGAGGCACTCTGTAAATCACTGTGACATGAATGTGCTATCCAGACTTCTTCCCAAGTTGACATGATGCAAGTGAAGAGCAAAGATGTGTGCTTTTCAAACCAGCTTCTGTGGTGGCCAGTGACAGGTAAGCGTGGGCTTCATATGAGGGTACCACTCAGAGGGTGAGGACATTCCAAGGCATTTATACTCTGCATGGGGGTCTTCCTGTCTCTGCGTTGTGTTTTGGTGCTTCTAGCCCCTTCAATGCTGTTCGCCTCCATTGAGTGCAAGATCAAGCCCAACTATTAGCAGTTGTAATTCTAGAAGTCTAAAATAATCATGATGTCATGTTTCTGGGAGAGACCAGTCATTTGTGCTCTTGTCAGTACAGCATGTTCACAACCTCAGTGGCAGAGAGCCAGCAGTGTTAGGAACAGAGATGACCAGAAGGCACGGGTTCGAGGCATCCCTTTGAAGATGTTTGGTTATCCTCACTTGGGGTATTGGAATCGGAACAGCTGGCTCCTGCTTCCAGCTCTCTGTGATCTTGGACAGATGACTTCTCATTCCCACATCCTCAAGCATAAACACTACCCTTGTGTGACTGAGAGAATTCAAGAAAATCTAGGTCAAGGATCTAGTACAGTGCCTGGAACACACTACAGGGATGGCATGAAAATTAACTTCTTCTGGTGAATGGAGGACTGTCCCTAAAAGTCTCTGCTCTGCATCCTGCTTGGGGACTGTCTAGCAGGAAATTCACTCCCTCCTGAGTCACCCATTCATTCTCAATCGCCACTTACACCCTTGCAGATGTAGGGAATGTCAGAGCTCAAGAGGATCTTCCAAGGTTCCAGCTGACAGATGAGGACAGTGGTACCTGGGAGGTGGGTGTGGACAGTACAGGGTGGTACAGGGTCCTGGCGGAGATCTGGGACTACAACTCAGCTCACTAGACTCCTGGTGCAGGGAGCACATAATCCTCTCCATGGGCGGGGTTTGGGGGTGGGGGGGTCTTCTTTCTAGCAAGCCCAGATCTCTCTGGGTACATAACCCTCCTCAGCCTTGCTCTTTCAGCCCCTTGGGGCTGCCACACTCTGACCAGAGATCCCTCCTGCAATGCCTGTTCCTCTAAATAGTTAAAGAGAGTGACTCACTCCCAAAGCTAGGTCCTCTGTCTCTGTAACTTCCTTGCTTAGAGGTTTCTAGAGTCCTCGATGTGCGCTGGTTTTCCGTAAATTCCCTGAGGATGATTCTATGAAACATGGGGAGAATGGCCAAAGTATGTTTTAGCAGTCCCAGGGGGTAATTCTTACTTCTCATGCCACCCTACTGGGGACACTGTCTCTGAACCACCCCCGCTTTGCATTATCCTCTCTCCTTGCTTTTCCTCTTCCTCAAAAAGGAAACTGAGTAGGCCCGCCAGACTTTCAACCTAGGGAAACTCCACTCTGAATGCTGTGTTCTTGGCTGGGTTTGGAATAAAATACCTTATGCTGCCACCCCTCCACAGCTGAAACTTCCAGCTTCAGATCTCCAGACACACACACACACACACACACACACACACACACACAAACACACACACACGAACTGGAAGTAGCTCCGTCATAAATGAAACGACTGGAAGGACTGAAAGGACTGTCGAAAGGGCGGGGAGCCCTTCCTTCTTGTTTAACTCCTCTTAGGCGAGAACATCACAGCCCATGGTGGGGAAGAGGGTGGCACCTTTGATCGAGAAGAGTCCTTGTGGTCCTTAGCTCTCTGAACCACTGCCACACCAACAGCCGTGACTCTTGGCACACGGTAGTGCTGCCCAGATCATGCCCCCCTTTGCTTCCTGGTGCCAAAGAATGTGCTGCTCAAATGCAGCTGTATGCAAAAAAGGATAGGGAGAGCACACACACATGTTCCAGGAGCTTTTCTGCTTGGGGCAGTGGCTGGTGGTGGCTTTACATGACAAATGAAAGAGGGAAGGACTATCCCTGCAGTGCTGTCTTTGGGGAAATAAAACTCCAATTTTATCAAGCATGTTTCTCCTGTGAGACAGGACCCTGAGTCAAGCTCTGAAAAATTGCACTAAGTCCAGGCAAGTGTGCTAGCAGACAGCACGCCTCACGGTCTCATCTCCACCACGAGATTATTCATTGCTGGCACGCAGCAGCAGCAGCAGCAGCAGCAGCAGCAGCAGCAGCAGCAGCGGTCCAGGAGACAGCTTGGACTGGGGAGTCAGATGATGTGGATGGATGTGCCCTTTGGGGCTCAGTGCCTCACTGTTTGCCACCTGACTAAGTCACCATTGGAAATCTGGAAAATACAGTCAGGCATTTTTTTGAGTAGCTACACTATGTGCTACAAGTTCTCTTACGTATCATATAATTTAGCCCAGGCCACAATCCTGAGAAGTAAAAATGATCTCGCTTAGTTTATATGTAAGGAAACATAAGGCCAGGGGGGCAAGTGATCTCCCCAAACCTCAAGGAACTAAGAAGACAGAAAGAAAATTCAAACTAGAGATATTTTGGATTCCAATGTTGGGCTTCTTTCTGTTATAACCTTCCTCGAGAGCTTTTATTTATTTATTTAGAAAACATAGATGGGGGAGAAAAGACTACATGATGTACTACAGATATGTCAAAAATGTTCTGCAAAGAGCAGAGTGGATCCACCAGCAACCAGACTCTGCAGTGAAGGGGAATTTTAAATGATAATAATCACATTTCTTACCTTGTAAGGGTGTTCAGATATTGAAAACAGTTATGCACATGCAGGCCTTAAGCAAGTAAGCTGCATGTAGGAAGAGCTCAGTGAATAACAGTTATTATTACTGGTAGTAAGATTCTTTTTATGAAGCAATGCCATGTGTGAAATGGCTGACATGGGCATCCCTAAGGGAGTCACACGTAGGTAGCATCTCCATGAAGGAACTGACACACAAGAGGTCAGGCACACCAGGCACGATTAACTGGCTGCCCTGTCCAGCTCTGGGATTGTTGTGAGGATCAGAAAGGGGAAGCCCAAGAAAGGGCTCTGAGAAACCTCCCCCAGCATGGTGCAAACATATAATGGGATGGCTGTGATCTCCATGGATCCTGTAAAACAGGTAGGAAAACACAACAGGCTTTAGGCACGAATGGCCAAAAACCTATTATGCTATTCCAGAATGTTCTACTATTTAAAAAAGCTGGTCTCCAATTTCAGCCTTCCTAGTTATCAGCTATACAAGCCTCGGAAATAACTCACCCCAAATTTCACTTTTTCTGGTTAAAAAAGAATTTAAAGACTTTATTCTGTTTTGTGTCCAGAGCCTGGCCCCTGTGGACTGCATTCCCTGGTACTCTGGGCTTCCTGTCATCTTGATTCCAGTTGAGTTCCACCCATGCAAGAGAGGCAAGAGATTAGAAGGTGGATGGGGAGAGAGGTCAGGGTATTCCATCCATATCCTTTCCTTCCTTGTGCTGCATCTCTGGCTGTGCCTATATTTCTGCTTGGTGAGGGAGAGGACTTCCTCCTCAATCCTGCTCTGCCTGGGTTTCAGTAATCTTTCTTTCTAGGGTGGTAACTGCTTTCACTGTTGCAGGTGTCTGAGAGGTTAACCATCCCTTGTACCTTACTTAACCTTACCTACCCTTTCTAAGTGGCTCTTTCATTCAAGTGTCCTCCTCTGACCTAGCCAAGGTGGGCTCTGCTTCTTATAGGACCCCAGCTGACATATTTAGAGCTCTGTAATTAGCCCTCCAGGCACTGTCTCTGGGAGATCTCATCCCCTCCTAGAGTCTCAACCACCACTGTTTTGCCCAACATCTCTAAAAGCTGACTACTTTGGAGATCCCTGGGTGGCTCAGTGGTTGGGTGCCTGCCTTCAGTCTAGGGCGTGATCCTGGAGTCCTGGGATCGAGTCCCACATTGGGCTTCCTGCATGGAGCCTGCTTCTCCCTCTGCCTGTGTCTCTGCCTCCCTCTCTCTCTCTCTCTCTCTCTCTCTCTCTCTCCTTGTCTCTCATTAATAAATGAGTAAAATCTTAAATAAAAAAAAGCTGACTACTTTGTAAGTCAATGATATGTGGAGACTGGGTAGTAACTTATCAGCTAGGGCTTAAAATCTCACTGGGAAACAAAGATAAGTTAAATGCAGATACAAAAAAGAATATAATTAAGCACTAAACTATGTCTTATTGAATAGTGGGCATCTAGAGATCATGGTCTGAATTCTGGGGTTAACACAGGTTAAAGGAAGGTGGGGCAAATCCCTTAACTTCTATCAATTTCAGATTTTTAATTTCTAAAACAGAGAGGCTAATATCTATTTCAGAGATGTTATCTGGGAAACTGCTTATGTTGATTCTAAATTAAAACATGACGATGATGGTGTTTAGCTAGAGGATAGGCAACAGTCCACTCATCCTCGGAATAGGAATCTCCTCTCAAATCTCTGTAATCCAAAAGAAAACTCTCTAAAACAAGAAAAGGTACCAGCCTCTGAGTCTAGCAAAGAAAAACAGATTTTCTTTTTATTTCTCCTATGGCCTAATATGAACAAGTGGGCCCTTTTGCAAGGCTAACAGGCATTTTGTACTTCTCTGCCTCTTTCTTTCCTGGGCAGGTGGCCAAATGGAGAATCGATCATTTATGTTTCTGTTCTCCTAAAGAAAAACCACTGGGAGCTGAAATGTCAACATTCTTCTCAGGAACTTGCAAATAATGAAACACAATTGTCTGGGAATCAAGAACCCCCTCAACAAGCTCAGTGCATCTGACAGGAGTGTGTTATGGAAGGACAAATTCCCAGGGCTTTGGGGACCTCATGGTTATAAGGGGTGACAGATGGGGCACTTCACTGCAGGTAACACACGCACAAGGTCAGCAATCATTGCTGGGCCTGGTCCAGCTAGCTGGAGTCAACGTTAATGCTGACAGAGGACCTTCAGAGAGCACAGGCAGGCTGCTGCTCAAAGCCACTTAGAACTCAGTGCTTCCATGAAGGCAGTTGGCCAACAAGGCGCTTTGTGACAGATGCCTGGTGAATAGCAATCTAGCAGGATGCTGGGAGAAGAAGCATCAGCTCCTCAGCAGACTTACTCGGGGCTCTGGGTGAGAACCAGGATGTTGGGAGGTTTTTCCTGATGTCCTTTATTTAATATTTGCTAGGAGCAAATCTCATTTACCTGGTCTCATATTAAGTAAGGGGGGGACTTCAGCAAAAATGAAGGTCTGGGCCTTCATTCCTTTCACTGGCTAGGGTCTCCTTGGGGTAGAAGGCATGGCTCTACCTGATGGAAGTCTGGAGAGAAGCTGAGGACCCCAGGCTCAGTCTCCTCTGGGTTCTCCCTGCAATCTGCCCACTGGTAGAGAGGCTGTGCTCTGCTCAGATCTCATGCATGGATCATAAGTCTTGCTCTGGGACAGGACAGTGGTTGGTGGGAACAAGAAGGCTTGCAGTTATCCAACTGCTCCACAGACCACATGGGACAGCCTGTGTCTCTTAAGGATGCCCACTGTGGCCATATATCCACGTTATACCCTCCATCCCAGCATTTATCAATCAGAAGATTGGAGTTTAGAGGTCCTCCTGTCAGACTTCTTTATCTACTTATCAATCAGATTTGAGCTTAACAGAAAAAGAGCTCATTATTAGATTGCCCTCAAATCTCGTAACACTGCTTAATCATAAAAACAAAAAAGGAAAGAAAGAAAATATTAACCTTTCCCAAGGTGACAGTCTGTGAAATCATGATTTTGGTATCTTTTAAAACCTTTTTCTAGTATACCTTATAATAGACACATAACTATTAAAATAAGGCTTGCTTATGTAACAGCTAAATAAATAATGGGTAGGTAGTTTAGAAAACTAAGATTTCTGGGGTGCCTGGATGGTTCAGTCGGTTATGTGTCTGACTCTTGGTTTTGGCTCAGGTCATGATCTCACAGTCGTGGGATCGAGCCCCACATGGGGCTCTGTGCTCAGCACAGAGTCGGCTTCAGAGTCTCTCTCCCTCCTCCTCCAGCTCACACTCATGCTCTCTCTTTCTTTCTCTTTCAAATAAATAAATAAATAAATAAATAAATAAATAAATAAATAAATAAACAAACAACAAACAAATAAATACATAAATAAAATAAAATCTCCCTAAAAAATTTTAAAAGTAAATTAAGATTTTTAAAAATGATTTCTACAGCCATACTACAAGATACTTAGCATCTTTTATATGTCTTAAATTACTGAGAAAATTTGTATACTATAAATAAAAATAAGAGTTATGATTTATTAAGCAAATAGGAAAGAAAAGGCAACACAGAGGGTGTTTTACAGATCCTGTCCCAGTTCATTCTTGGAGGCACTTGGCCAGCCTTGTATATATATTTTTTCTTCTTCTTCTTTTTTTTATACTTAAAAAAATTACACTGACCAAGTTGCATCCTGAGTGACTATTTCAAAGTATGAAAAAAGTTCTCATAATATTAAATGAGAAAAAAAAATAACAGGATATAAGACTGTATAAATAGTGGGACGCCTGGGTGGCTCAGCGGCTGAGTGTCTGCCTTCAGCTCAGGGCATGATCCCGGGTCTGGGGATCAAGTCCCACACTGGGCTCTCTGCGAGGAGCCTGCCTCTCTCTGTGTGTCTCTCATGAATAAATAAAATCTCTCTCTCTCTAAAAAAAAAAAAAAAAAAAAAGACTAAGTAGCAATTCCAAGTGCATTACATATGTTTGTAATTCATATAACATATATAAATAGGGCAGCCCAGGTGGCTCACCTGTTTAGTGCTGCCTTCAGCCCAGGGCATGATCCTGGAGACCTGGGATCAAGTCCCACGTCAGGCTCCCTGGATGGAGCCTGCTTCTCCCTCTGCCTGTGTCTCTGCCTCTCTCCCTCTCCTGTGTATTCTCATGAATAAATAAATACAATCTTTAAAAAATAAATAAATATACAAAGGCAGATTGTGAGTTACACACAAAAATGTTGACACTGATTTTATGTGGTGATTTTAATTTTTTTTCCTTTTATTTTTGTGTATTTTCAAAATATTTTACAATGAACATCTTGTGAATTCTATAATCAGGAAAATACTTAAATTATATGCGTTAAATGCATGAGGTATTTTTGAGGTGTCCTGCTAAATCATTTGTTTTTCCAATATTTTAAGTCACTTTTTAAAAGAAGGAAACATAGACTATATGAAGATCAGAATGTAGGAAAAATTATGCTCTTTTTCACATGCTTTTAAAGGCCATTTAATAACATAATTTTATTCTACATATTACTTTTTCCCCAATTTCTTTCTTAGATTTTTTTTCTTTCTTAGATTTTTCAATAAAAAAGCCTTCTTTAAATATTTATAATCAGAAACCTCTCTGTGATATCTCCTAATCCCATAATCTCATTACACATTACTTTAAAAATTAACACTTTACAAAGTATTTTGAAACATTAATAGGAATGATAAAAATGAATAAAATTAGCTTTTATCTTAATGTAGCATCTTTTACCATATTTATCATATGGCAAAATACTTAAAATGTGTTAAAAAATAACAAAAGGTAAAGATTTATAAAATCTGAGGGACTATAAAATTCGACAACTTTTCTTTTTGCAGGCAGTGCACAATGAAGATAAAATTGAATAAAATGTGATATGCTCATAAGTTATAAAACCAGTTTCAGGAAAATATCTCCACACAGTAGGCGCTCAATAAATATTTTCATGATGACTAAAATCTCTTCCCAATGAATATATGCACTGACTCATCAGTGAACCAAGTAATTTACTAAAAAATGAATAAGTAAAAAGTTTTGCCACAATGATCATAATCACTCCCTTCCCTCGGTCCTATTAAGCCAATGATTTTGAAAGTAAAATATTTGCACAGTACCTTGAGTTTCATCATGGAATCTTGACATAACTTGTCGCCCCGAGCTGCAGAAACCTCATCAATCCCGATCAGCTTGGCCTTGTACCGGACCCCTTCACCTTTAAACCTCTTTATCAAAGTGGCTTCACTGCGATCCTGACCTAGAAACAGAGAAAAGCAGGACTGCAGGCATGTAAGTATTCAGGTCCCACTGTCTTTAAATAGCCATAGTGCTGAGATTTGTTCTCTGGTTTCACTTATGTTCTAAGAAGTCACATCATTGGACCGAGTAGAAAGTAATTATAGTTCTCTTGGATGCAAATTCTGGCTATATCCTTTTAAATCCAGAGGCAACTTACTTCTCTCTGAGTTTTCTCAGGCAAGAGAAAATAAGAGTTAAAAATAGCCAACCCCAATGGGGCATTAAGATAATTAAACTAGACAACACGTGTAAAGCACCCAATACAGAAGTTTGATGCACGCTAGATATTTAACAAATAAGAATCACCTAGTAGGAGTTCATGTCTGACATTCTTGTTAGAAAGTGGTATTAGCACAGAGCCTCTTTGGTTAGGGTCCAAGACCCTCTTACACCCAATTCCATGGGCTGCTTTTTAGTGAGGCTCCAGTGTAATAGCTTTGTATCAAATAATGATCCAGGGACAACTATAAAAAAAATGGTTTTACAATATCTCTTCTGCTAACTCATGTGTATAGAAGTAGGCTACTTGATACGGTGTGCCCATATCCTGCAACAGCCTTTCTCAGTAATTATTAACATAATATTTTGCTATGATATATCAACCAGAAGTTCAAATACAACCACATAAAATAAGGACAGTAAAGTTTCTGTGAACTGAGTGTCTCATGGGAGATGTTTTATAAACTTGATCGCACTCTTCATAAAAACTCAACCATATCCATCATCTAGATGAAGAAGATGAAGGTCACAGAATTCAAGGAGCTGGTCCCAAGTTCACACAGTCAGAAAAAAGATGAATACACAAGAATTAAAATTTCTAATACCATCAAACTTTGGTAAAATTCATCAAAGGATGGGGCATTGTATGTGTGGCTCTTAAAACATGAGGTGCTCTAGTCTCTGAGACTCATGGCCTGGAACATCATTGACTTGAATTTCCAATGCCTTCCTCTATCATACCTGCTCTTACTGGGCAGAATTTCTGAGCTGGGCACATGAGCAATATCTCAGCCTACCCCCCTGTATCTATATAACGTGCAAACTAAGGCCTTTCTATCATGTGCAGTTGAGAATCATTTGAGTTGAAAACAGAGGAAAAATAACAGCAATACTTAATCATTGCACAATGCTTTTCTACTGAAAAAAAAAAAACCATAACTTGTGGCCCATTTATTTATTCAGTTGTCCCTCATTGAGTGTCTCCCCTATGCCAGATGCTGTAACTCTCTGCAACAGACGCATGAGACACAGTCTCTGACCCTACCAGCTCAAGATTTTGGCGACTGAAGGTAAAAATGTGTAACACATTATACCAGTTGTGTAAGAAGGTACTGGCTTTAGTTGGACATCCTCATTTCAAATCATAGCTTTCTCACTTGAAAACCAACTGAACTGTCTACCTAGCCTCAGTTTCCCCATCTGTCAAATGTGGATAAGAGATCTACCTTCTGACTTATTGTGAATAGTAACTTATAGGAGAGAGTACATGTGAAGCACAGATTCACATGCTAAGTTCTCAGAAAATGGCAGCTGTTGTCACTATTATCAGCCCCGTGAAAGAAGCACAGAGAAGATCCCATGCTGAGGGAGGTGGGTACAAAGGAGAAATGTCTGCAGAGCCAGACCCCTAATTTCCAGCTGGTGCTTTTTCCCAGTGTACCCTTGCTGACTTCTGGTATATTAAAGCCTTTGAATTACATTCCACAAAGCAGATATAACACAGGGATGATGAGTCAGAACCTATAATAAATGTAAAAATTCAGCCTCAGGATTCTGTGAGGGCAGATGTCAGAGAATAAAGCTATGAACAAAGAGGACACTTGCCATGATACACTCTGTACAGACATCTAGCTCAACAACACGGTCTACCAAGTCACCTCTCTGCATTATCATGCAATGTTG
Organism: Canis lupus familiaris; assembly: GCF_011100685.1. Lineage (NCBI taxonomy): Eukaryota > Metazoa > Chordata > Mammalia > Carnivora > Canidae > Canis > Canis lupus. Next base: position 52,721,190 of record NC_049226.1, on the reverse strand, counting down.
GGTAGGAATGGCCTATGGCTTGCTCTATTTCTAGGGAAGGTTATCTTCCTCTATCCCAAATATCACCTCTGCCTCTTCAACACATGACACTATTTTAGTCACTGATCAAATCTCTTTCATTGTTTGGGATTTCTCCAAGCTTTATATCCCAGGTAGCATTTATTATGTTCTATACAAAGCACACTGTATACACCAATTTGTTTAGCCACAGACATGACCCTAGAGATAGGTACTGTTATTCACATTTTTATAAATGAGTAGCTAAAAGTGAACATCTGAGAGGCCAAGTAACTTCCCCAAAATTACTGAGTGATACCTTAACCCAGATCTGTCTGATGCCAAAGACCAGGCTTATGGTTTGCTTGTGTTATGCGTTTTCAAGCTTGTTCTCTTAACCACCATGATTAATTGCTTCTCATTCTACCTGATTTCCCCATCTTTATATTGTACCAAAACTCACCTGGCCTGAATCTGTTGATACCTAATACGCTGGCGGCATTAAAACTCCTTTGAAAAGACAGCTTGAAAATGGAACAAACAGCTTCCAGCCTTCACATCATGTCCCAGAAAATGTCTATGAGTCAGATACAAAGACAGCCTTAAGAAAATATTTGTCAAGGCACAGAGCTCTAACCAAGGAGGATGCTTCATAAGGGGGCAGAGCCAGATCAGGTGAATGAGGGCAGAGATTAATAAGAAAATATTAGGCCATTTAGAGGAAAGTAGGGAGCCCAATTTAGATTAGGACCCAGGGCCAAGCTAATTTGTATGAAGGGCACTTATGCAGTAGATAATCCAGTTTCTCATTAAATGCTCCACCATTAAAAGGGTAATTTTTCATGAGCACATCTTGAGCAAGGTCTCAGTTATATTAGTTAAGAAATAAATAACAGATATCAGAGCCATAAGGCTATTCCATCAGAGGCACATATGATTTGAGGGTATTAGGGAAAGGGTCAGTCTTCATGCATCCCAAGTCATCACGAATCCCCACCTTATTCTGCTGAAAGAACCAGTGGCCCTATGCTTCAGGATGGACAAAAGAAAGGACACGTGTTTAAGGAAAATCAACAACATTGTCACTACCAATTATCGACCGTTTACTATACCAGTTGCTGGGCCAAGATTTTACATGCAATCTCTCATTTAGCCCTCACACCTGCTCTTTAAGACAGACTCTATCACCTGCCCTATTTTACAGAAGATAACATCAATTAGCAGAGCCTGAATTTTTAAAATAAGGGCTTTATTGAGATATAATTCCCATACCACTTGATTCCCTCTTTTCAAGTATATAATTCAATGATTTTATACATTCACAGAGTTGTACAAACATCATCACTAGCTTATTGCATAACATTTCCATCACTCCCCAAAGAAGCCCTGCATCCATTAGCAGTGCCTTCCCATCTCCCCCAAACCAATCCAGACAACCACTAAGTCCATTTGCTGCCTCTGTGGATTTGCCTGTTTTGGAGGCAAATTTCATTTCACGTCAATGGTAACATACAATGTGTGATCCTCTGTAACTGGTTTCTTTCACTCTTCATCACATTTTCAAGGTTATTCCCGGTTATAGTATTATGCAACTACTTCACGCCCTTCGTTTCTGGCTGAATAATATTCTATTCTACCAATGTACCACGTCAATTGATGACATTTAGGCTGTTTCTATTTGGGGGCTATTATCCACAATGCTGCTATGACACTTGTGTATCAATTATTATGTAGGCATATTTTTTAATCCTTAGTATTATACCATTTCTCCCTGAGTACCTGTTCTCTATCAGGTATAATACTGGGCCGTATGGTAACTCTATGTTTAATTTTTTGAGAAATTATCAAAGTGGTTTTTCCAAAGTGGCTGTATCGGGTTACAATCTCACCTGCAAAAGTATGAGGGTTTCAGTTTCTCTACCAGATATTCTTGCCAATATTTATCTTTTTTGCCTTGGCCATCCTCGTGAGTGTTTAGTGATTATCAGAGTTTTGTTTTGCATTCTCTTAGGACTAATGACGTTGAGTATCTATCTTCTCTTGTGCTCACTGTCCTTTTGCATATCTTCTTTGGAGCAACTCTTACTCAAATGTGACATAGTCGGGGACCTGGCTGGCTCAGTCAAAAGAACATATAACTCTTGATCTCAGGGTTGTGAGTTTGAGCTCCCACTGCGTGTAGAGACTACTTCAAAAATAATAAAATCTTTTAAAAAATAAGAAAAATAAGAAAATCTGCCATAGTTTAATCTGACGTCCTGAGTTTGAACCCAGGTTTTATGTTTAACTATTAGGCTCCTTGGCATCAGTTGACCTTACTCCATACTCTGTTATGGCACTTGCCACTTTTTACTTTGTGTCACAGCTATTTGAGTAGATGCCTTATGCAGTCTACAGTAAATTGGCAGCTATCTTTCTCCTAAGACAAACACATCATAAACACACACACTGTGCCTGATCTTCTCAGGTCTTATCCCCTTTACCCCCGCAGGGCTACTGGAAATAGGCACTGTCATCATTCTATGAATGAAGAAACCAAAGCCAGAGAGGTATATAATTCAAGTTACTGCAAGCTGAGCTGGGAATAGAATCTTATCCCGCCCTATTCTAAGACCTGAGATCTTCCACTGGGAGGCAACAGGGTTTAATGGCCCAGAACAAGAACTGTGGATTCCAAGGACCTGAATTCTGGTCCCAGCTCTCCCAATCACTCCCCTAATTGTGTTGTGTTGGGTAAATTTCCTTCCATGTCTGCCACAGTGTCTTTCTTCTGTGAAGTATAGCTAATACTGGGTCACTGTGTAGGTCAAAGAAATGATACACAGCAACAGAGGGCAATGAGAGACAGTCGGAGCTCAGTCAAAGTTGACCATTGGTACCTGGGTGATCATACTTCCAGTTTGTCTGGGACAGTCCCTGTGTACACCTTTCACCCTGACACTATTATTACTATCATCCTATTGCTCTCAATCCTCCCAGTTTGGATAATCAATTGTGTGGTCCCCCTAATCATGTCATCATCATTGCACCACCCCAGGGTTTTCTTTGTGCTAGGCAATGTGCTACCTTTCTGAGGTGCCTGGGTGTGTGGAAAGAGTCTCCTTTCCTTTCTAGAGGAAGCCACATTTCAGAAGGGGACACACAGAGCTTCATAAAATGTGACCAGGACTTTAAATGTCATATTGAGCTGAGGGGAGGAGAAATTTATTGTTTGGTGGGGAGAAGATTAGGAACAGCTACAGAGGTGAAATGACATGTGAGGGAGGCTTGGTGAGGAAGCAGGGGTCATCAGGCAGAGAAGGGAGAAACTTCCAGAAAAGCATAAAGTATGATGATATTCAGAAAAAAAGTGAGTCATTAGGTTAGTCTAGTCTTGAGTGTTTCTCAGCCCAAGCAATGTTTTAGAATCACCTGGGGAGCTTTCACAAATAGTTCCCCACAGATGCTGCTTAGATTGGTCTGGGGTGAACCTGAGCCAATTCACATGCTTTGGAAGCACTGTATTAAAAGCAGCCTCACATGACGCTGGCCAAGGCTTTGGGGGCCTATTCCTGGGGGTCCTGAAGCTTTTGGGCTCTGTTGTGTAGGCCACAGGAGCTCTTTATGATACTTTCTGTTGTGAGGATAATATTGAAATACCACTGAGACAACATCTAGGGAAGCATGAAGCTCTCACTGATTGAAGGAAGGACTGACCATGCATTCCTTCATTCATGGAGTCAAGACAGATTATGTGACCACTATGTGTTCTAAGGTGCTAGATATACAGCAGTGAACAAAACATAAATAGCCCTGCACTCAGCCTACAAGCCAGTAGGTTACTGCAGATATTTTTTCATTCTAATATAATGGAGAATCAATCATCTGTAAAAAACCAAACCAAACCAAACAACAAACCCCAAAACTCAAATCACAGATTCCGAAATACCATCCATTGAGACTCTGAGTCTAGTAGGAAGGACCCAGTAATCTTTGAGGATGGTCTGTATATGGGTCAACTCAATCTACTGGGTCCCTTTATAGAAACAAATTCAGAGCAGTCACGTTGCCTAACCTGATACATCTAGGTCAATGCCAGAGCCAAGATTTAAACAAAGGTCTGCCCAAGTCCACAGAACCAGGATTTCCAGGGTTTTGGTTTCTATTTTTAATCACACGTCTCTATCAGTAAAATACTGTTGAGCCTATACATTGAAAATAGGTATATTTCTGTATAATTTATATGTATGAACTACTTTCAGTCTATGTATTGATATCATTAAAGCTCATTTTGTCTTAAAATGTTCTTTATAGAACCAAACATAAAGAGATGTCTAATAATTTCCCACATCCCCAGCAGATAATCTTGCATCCCCTGCAGGGGTCTGCATCTCATAATGCTTCCCTGCAGATTTCTCTGACTGAGAAATAACAACCTGAAAGATCCTCAGGGAGTCACAGCAAACCTACAATCACAATAAAGCATTTGGGTTTCCAAGAATGGTCCACGTCTAATTTTATAATGGACTGCTGGTCATCGTAGGGGCTGCTGTCTTTCATGGATGGTGGGGGCAGGTGGGGTTCACATACATCCTATCACTCTAAGCATCTGGAGGCATCCAGGAGCCACCACAGAGGAGCCTCCATGGTCACTCTCAAATCCATGCCCCACACTGCCTCCAAAGAGACCCAGCCTAGACACCACCTCATCATCATGCTAGCATCCTTGAAATGTCATTGGCTTCACCCCACCTACAATGGGCAGCCTCCCTCTCCTCCCATATCATTTCTGCTTAAACTCCAGTCCTGCGGGCCAGGCTTCTCTGTGCCCTTGGCCCGTGTTATTTCCTCCTCTCTGACTTGCCTTGTCTCCCTGATAAATGTTTCAAATATACCTTCAGATCAAGCATATCTTCTGTTATGAGGGCTGTTTTTTGGAGGGGGGGAAGCACTCCAATATCCCCCATTCTCCACCAACTACAATTAACTTCTTTAATATATCCTACAAGGCCCCTTTTAAACCCATCAACCTCACTTTGGACTCCTTTCCCCCTATCTCTCACATTCTGCCTTTTATCCAGACCTTCCCACAAGCCCTGCTCTGTGCAATGCAGGCTATGCTCTGCAGTTTTGCACTTGTTTTGCACAAGACATTGTGTACTTTTGCACACATGCAAAATGCACATATGCTCTGCACTTTTGCACCTTTGCACAAGACATTGCCCCACCCTGTCTCTCTCCACCCCTTAGCCCCCTTCCACATCTGAGGTCTCAGCACAGTACCATGTGTGAGAGCTCCTCTGAACCCAAAGGGAGGCCCCCTCTGAGATGCATCCAGAGTGCTCTCCTGATAATCCTCATTGCATTTTCCCAGTGAATCAATCTTATTTGTAATAATATGCTTCAACTCAGCTTTCTGCTTAGTCTCTAAACTCCAGAATATAGTGAAGGTACCAGAGCTCGGCACTATCCTAACACATCGACATAAATCCTACAGTATTCCCTCATAGCATCTGCATGACATCTGTGGCACTTTGTTGACTTTGTCTTCATACCTCCTTCTCTGTACTTGAGCTCCACCAGGGTGGGGGCTGGGACAGATTCATCTGTAGTTTCTGAGCCTAGCATGGTGCCTGGCATAGAGTGGACCCGCAGTGCCCAGCTCTACTTTATAATTGAATAATTGAATGAATTTATTTCTTTATTCAAAAGAGGCAGTGGACTCCTGGAGTCAGAATCACTTTGGGGAAGTGTATGGGGCCACTAAACACCTCTTCTATCCAGACCCTATTTCAAATCCATTCTGTGAGTGTGCTTCACTTTGTCTCCAAGGAATAAAATCCCAAATGGGATAAAGTAAATGTCACACCCATGGTAATTTTAAGGTTGCCTTTGCTTTGAGCCATTAGGAAGAGCATTTCTCAACCGCATCACAAACCTGCTTTCCTCATAACCTGGGAGATGCCTCGCCTCAGAATTTAAATTGAGGTCATCCCCAGTGCACTTTGTAAATTCCCTGTTTTGAACAGTCCTCAAGGCTGCTGTTAGGAAGAACACTGAGACTCTGTCTTGGAGCAGAAGGCATCGCCAATGCGGAGGTCCCACACCAGGAGTGGCCTTGCAGGAACTGCAACTAGCAAGCCCTCTGTCAAAAGTCAGGGTCTAGAGGAAGCAGGCAATTAACATTTTTTATGACACTGAGCAGAGAGCCCACAGAAGCCACTAGAGTAATGTATGGCCTCCCACTCCAGGCTGTTCACTGAAAACTGCTAATGGCCAAATAAAAGATATTTCACACCCAAGATTATTTTCTCTTTATCCCCCCAACTTGTCATAGATGATAATGAGCCCAGCCACAGCAACCCACACAAGAGCCAAGATAAGTGTCTTGCTGTGTTTTCTTCTCATGTGGTCAGCCTGGCTGTGAGTTCTTTTGACTTCTGATAGTTACAGTACTTCCCTGTCTAGCAGAGGTCAACTTCAACATATTCCTTACATGGAGCTGAGTGTTCACTTCTATGTTTAGAGGGAAGTGTCTCAGCAAGTCTAGTAAGTGTCTCAGTCGGCTCGGGCTGCTATAACAAAAATTCCAGAGAGCAGGTGTCTTAAACAGCAGTTCTGAGTAAGTGCTTGTTTCCTGGCTTGCAGATCACTGTATCTTCCTGGGGTAGACAGAGTGAGTGTGCTATCTTCTCTCTTCCTCTTCTTACAAGGGCACCAATCCCATCATGGGTAGACCCTCATGATTTAATTTCAACCTAATTACCTCCCACAGGTCCTACCTCCAATACCATCACATAGGGGGTTAGGGCTTCGAGGTGTGCATTTTCTTGGGTGGCTGGGGGTGGGTAGTGAGACATCAATATTCAGTCCATAATACAGGGGCCAGGATTTGGGAGGAAGAGTCAAAAGCTGGATGATACCTGAAGACGAGCCAGTCCTATTTTCATAAACAGTCATACAGAAGAATCATAACACTTTGGAGACAAATAGGGCAGCCCAATCAGAGGATGGGGTGGGGGGACTGGGGCACAAGAAGTGAGGTCACTGGCACAAGACTGCACTGACAGCAGCGCCTCACTCTTTGGAGTCCAGTGGTGTTTCAATAGCTCTGCGACCTTCACGTGTGTGTAATGCTCTGAAAGTTATTTAACTTTTCTGAGTGTTAGTTTCTCCATCTGCAAAACACCATAGTTATTTGCACTGCTCTCTAGGACTGTTAGAAGGGTTATATAAGACTATGCACATTTTGCTCTTAGCACGCTCCCTGGCACATCACAGTCATTCAGTAAATATTTATTGCCTTCCTCCTCCCCAAATAATATATTTCACATTAAGCACCAGTGGCCCAAAGCTAACCACAGCAAAGTTGACTGCAGTAGGAGTGATGGTCCCAGCTGTTTGGGAAATACTTTTGGTTGCCTGGGAATAAGGGTGCAATTAGGAACAGGATGTTCCTTCCTGAAGGCAATCGGGAGATCACCTTATGAATTATTAACACAATCGCCAAACTGAGACATCCTCCCTCCTTCTGCATATCTATCTGAATCACCAAGCCATCCATCTTGATGATAAGAAAATTTCAAAGAGGTTTTTTTTTTTTTCTCCCCAGCCTGTCCAGCGTGATTCTGTCCATTGCTGCTGAAAGAGCTCTATTGTCTGTTATGTTGTCCAATTTAAGAACAGATTGTGGGGGGAATTTCAGAGCCCAGCAGCAGAGATAACTTATTTTATTTAGAATTCTATCTTGCAATTATCCAGGTGTTGATTTGCAATGGACAAATAATTATGTATACTGGCTGCGTAGGAGAGAATGCTGATTTTGTGCAATTAACTAGCTGGGTAGCGAACAGAATAAGGGGAACCACACATTTAGGGAGCTGTTAAAATGTGCTATTTTATGAACATGGTTGCTGTCATTATTGCTAAAAGGTAAACTAATTAAAGAGCCAAAATAATATCCAACCTATAATTCATGCACACATTCTCTTAAAAAGATGTTCTTGATGGGTACACTTCTTAAACTCTATATAGAACATCCGGAATCCACTGGTATCTTCCCAGGTAAAGCCAAGTCTTAAGAATACAAAGATTCTAATTCGAGAGACTGGGAGTCCGTATTTGCAAAGATAAACCTATGATTCTGAGGCTGAGTCAGAGGAGGAACAACTGAAGTGTAAATCAGGGACCTGTGGTGACCTCACATAAGTAGGTCCTGATGATCAGATCACTGGTCCTCCTTTTATTTCCTTTTTATTTAAAGTCAACTAGTACTTATTTCTGTTCCTTTCTTCCTTTCTTTTTCCCCCCTGCTGGAAAAAAAAAAAAAAAAACAGAGAAACTTCCCAGTTTTAAGATTATAGAGGTATCTGTAATCCTCTGTGGGTGAGTCCTTCTGAAGCCCTTCTATGAAGATCGAGGAGCTTGGGGTATCCTACTAACATGGGCCTATCCAGGACCACGTGCAGGTTTGTCCATGCCTGTTTACTGAGAGCCTGAGGACAATGCACACGTCATCGGCTTCTTGGGTGTTCTACAGTGGGGCCTGTGTCTTTTTCCTGGTGGTCAAGGGGCAAACTAAACTAGTCTGTGTTGCCCCTAGGGTCAGACCAAAGCACAGACTAGACTTTGAAGGATACGTACGTCCTTCTCCATCACACACACCTTCATTCCTTACAACTGAGCATGGTATGCATCATTAATCCCTTCTTACAGGTGAGAACTCCGGGGCTCCAAAAACTGGCCTGAGATGACAGAGTAAGGACAAGACAGAGCCAGGAGTGCCAAAAAATACATGGAGTTAATCAGAAGAAGTCTTAAGGATGAGATTCTGAAGATTCGGGCTGGGTAAGAAGTAGGACCACAAGGGCAGGGGAAAACTGCTCTGAAGCCACACCCCAGCATTTATTTTTGTTTTTGTCATTTGCAACCACAGGTGTCCTATGAAGGGAGTGGTGCTCCATGGAGGAAGGCAGAGGGATACAGATAAAACACCAAAGGGGTGGGAGCAGGCCAGGGCAGGGTACAGAAGGGGGAAGAACAGCATCCAGGAGAGATGTGTGTTATCAGCTGGCTTTGACATTCAGAAGCCTCTCAGCCTAGAGCCAGTCACTTCATCTCTCAGCAAAGGAGGACAGTGATACTCACCTTGTAGGATTACTGTAAATGCAATCATATATTTGAAGCACCTAGCACAGATGCGCAAGCTCCTGGGGGATTGTGGTCATGATGTGGAAAGGTAAGCCAGCAAGTGCCTACAATAGCCCAAAGGTGACAGGAGGAGAGTTCAGGGACAGCACCCAATGCTCGCATAACGTGTGATATTATGTGATACTGACGCTCCATGAGAATAAGCCTGATGAAGAAGGTAAATCTAGGGCTAACACCCTCTCATCAAATGCATCAGAAAGGTCCCAGCAAAAGTACTGAGTGTTTGCCAACCATCCTGGGCAAGTGAGTCTGCAGGAACAAGCCACCCAGGGAGGTGCTGTGGGGTTTGCTTTTCTGAAATTCACAACTTGCCTTCCCCACCCCCCACCACCGTTGTGGCAAATGCACACCAGAGCAGACACTAGGCATTTACAAAACCCTGGAAGCTGATGACAAGTGTAGACAATCTTGTTTTCCAACGAAAAATAACAGATACGTTTTTAAACCTTTTCTATATCCATTCTTTAAAACAACTGCTTTTCTTCTCTTTCTAATTACAAAGTGAAACATGTTCAACCCTTAAAGTTTGGAAAATGCAGGAGAGGAAAAAAAAGAGGGAAAGTCACCCATAATACCTTCTGGTGGTATCAATAGTTTCATTTGGGTATAAGTTCTTCCAAACTTTTTCCTAAGCATTACACAAACACACACTTTTCAAAAAATTTTTCATGCTATAAATCTCTGTCTTGCTTCTTCCATTTGGCAGTGCATTATACATTTTCTTCCATATCGGTAGTTTTTGTAACATGATTCTTAGTGGCTGCATAATACCCCATTATATGGATGTAATAACAATTCTTCTAACTAATCCCCCTATCATCAGACAGTTACAACATTTCCAGTTAAAAACAGTGCAAACAAATACAATATTGAGGATTCCTCCTCAAGACAGTAGAGGAGATGGATTTTCCCTGTGAGGATCCCTCCACAGAGTATCAGAATTGATGCTTCATTATTTCTTCCTCTTCTTCTTCCACTCCAGAAAAGTGTGGGCTCAAAAACGACAAATGTGTGAAAACAAATGTAAAATTTACCTCTCCCAATGTCTTTCTTTGGGGGAAACACAGGAGGGCGAAGAAAGGTTGTTTGTATAATTTGGATTACAAAAGAATCCTCAAAAGCTCGGGACATGCTGCCCATGTGAAACTGGGTGACTGTAGGCAAAGGAGAAAGAAGCAGGAGAACCGGATTTATTCAGCGAGCCGAGGTCACGTCGCAGCCCACAGCAGGCGAACCCCCGGTTTGGAGTTCTCACCCGATGTGTGTGAACACTCGGAATGTGAAAGCCCGCTCTTGGACCCAGACAGAGGTTAATTAAACCACAGATGGACAAGGGTTCCCATTTTCACATGCAGCCTGCAATTGGCCAAGAACTTCCTTCTGCGGCAGCTACAACTTCCGTGGGGTCATCTCCATTAGAAAAAAACAAGAGGATTTAATTGAGTGTCTCTGCTGCCAACTTGTTTGCAGACTATTTTTTTAAGGGAGATTATTTTGGTCCTGGTATATTCTGGTGCAAGCAAGACTCATGCTTTATCTCCCATCTGCCTTCTAAACAAGAGGGCTGTGTATACTATCGACTGATTAAATTATTTCTTTAGAGTACAAAGAAGTATTTGTGATGAAGACAACAGAGAGGGCAAATCAATTATTTACTGAGAAGGCTGCAATATAAATTACATTTGATTAAACTCAGAGATAAATCTCAGTGATGGAGGTTTTAAGTGGAATGTGCCAGAATAGACAGTGACTAAGTGCCCCCCGACACTGCTGGTAATGAATGCAAGGGCACGGGCCCAGCCCTGACACCCCTGTGTCTCTAACAGAGTCAGCTTCACACTCGTCCATGCCACAAACATATGTCTGATGCCTGCTATGCAAGCACTGGCCCGGGTGCCAGGGTACAGTCAATGAACACAGAAAGAAAAAGCAAGCCCCTGCTCTCCTCGAACTTCTGGTCTAAACGGGGAAGGAAGATAATAAGCCAGTAAATAAATAATGAACAAGATGGTTCCAGATAGGGAAAAGTGTTATGGAGATGATAAAACAGTCTGATGAAATGAAGAGTGACGGAGATGGGGTGGGGGAAATGACTCATTTAGACAGGCTGGCCCACTGAAGGCACTTCTGTAGAAATGACATTTGAAAGGAGATGTGAACAACAAGAAAAGGGCAGTCGTGCCAGGAGGGAATGTGTTTGGCCTGTTTACAAAACAGAGAGAAGCCAGTGTGATGGGATTGGAGAAATAGAGGGGGAGGAGGTGGGAAGTGGCTGCAAAGATGGGAAAGGGGGGGCCTTCACAGGCTGCTTCAGGAGGCAGGGCAAGAAGCAGACCTGGCTCCAGGGCGCAATCCAAAGCCTTTGGGGGCTGTTGGGCAGGCACATGATCACATGCTGTAAAAATATCTCAGACTGCTCTGTGGCAAAAGGGGACAAAGTCAAAGCCGCAGTTGTCCTGTCATCCAGGTGAGAGGTGGGATGAGGATGGAGGCAGCAGACATGGAGGAGTGGGGCATAATCAAAGTTCACCTGGAGGGACAGAGGGAGGGCAGATGGGGTGTCCCGGTAGACTGGCTGTGCGGGAGGCAGGAGGAGGGAGGAAGCAGGCGTGACTGCCGAGTGTGGGCTTCAGGACCTGAGTGGAAGCCAGAGTCACTCCCCGGTGCCACGTCGTCCTGATCAGTGATGCCCACGAAGCCAGTGGAACCTGGTGACTAGACGTTCAAGGCCTTTCCCGTCCCAGCTGTGTGCAGGGTGCGTGGACTCAGGAACGGAGAGGCCCGGCCTCGGAACGCCTGCTCTGCCACGAGGGCCCGGCCTCACCGGCCTCACCGAGACGACAGGAAACAGACAAGACCCACCCTGGAGTTTGTGAATGAAATGAGTGGGAAAGTGGCCTGGCCAGCAAACAGCTGCTCCATCTCAAAGAGGAAGTCCTGTCCCTCCAGTTTAAATTTAGCGCCAGAGTTCAGCTTTGTCAACGCTGAAAAGCCCTGGTTTTCTTCTCAGCATGATTTCTACCATATGAAAGGGGTACTTTCTTGGTTTTGGTGTTTGCTTTTGTACTGATTCTATACTGCTTCTCTCCCCGCCACTGAGTGAGAGGTGGGAGCTGCTCTCATTCCTCAAGGGCAGACACCTGAAATGTGTGCCCAGTCTCAGTGACTGGGCCCCAGCTGATGCCCTCTCACACAACAGTGTCCTCATTTATACAGTATGACCCCACCTGCAGGCCTCTTTTGATTCAACTGGATGGTGACACTGGGTACAAACTGTGATGGTTAGAGCCCCAACCTGGGGAACTGAGAATTGAAGCAGAAAGAGGGGTCAATTTATCCATGTGAACAGAGTCCTAACACAAGATTGTAGAATTCTGGGGCGCCATCTTTTTCTGAGTAAGAGAAAGGCAGTCTTCTGGCAAAAAGCAAAGGGAAAAGATGTTCTAGAAGAAGTGACTGCAGAGACAAAGTATTGTTGGCATCCTCATTGAGGCCAAATCCCTGAGTCATCTTTCCAGAGGCTCAGCTCACTCATGTTCTCCCTTCAATTCCGTGAGACACTTCGGAGTCCTTATTGATATGTCCTTTGGTTATATTTAAGTCCATTCAAGTTGACTTCTGTTACTTGTAACTAGAAGATTTTCATTAATAATGGATGCGAATTTCTGTCTATCTGGCTCCTCGCCACTGCTGGGTGGGAAGGGAGAGATAGTCACTGAATGCTTGCTGAAGAGAAGACATATGAATTGCACCCAGTTGGCTGCCCCAGGAACTCTTGCTTTATCCCCATTTTCTCCCAGCCCTCAACTTTCCATCTGTTAATAAAGCCACAAAAAGAGAAAGAATTTGGGTTTAGATGATTTCCCTCCCACTTTCATTATTAAGATCTCAAACCTCAGTCTAATGTTTGTAGTTCATCTCCCTGAATGGCTTAGCTTTCAATGAATTTAATATACAAGAGTGAATTATTTCCTAAACAACCTATTTTGGTCCCTTTTATGCCAATGAAAATACATAGGTCTTTTTGATCAGATAACAAAAGCATGAATAACCTGCACAGCCTTTTTGATTTCAACAAAGCACCTCCCCTCCAAAAATCTCAGTGTAGTCACAAGCATGATCTTAAGGCTTCATAAAGCACTGTAGTAAATTTCCAGGAAAAATATATGACAAATTCGGACAATCAGCAATAGTAGGATATAACAGGTCAATGGAAAACAGAAATAAATATTAAATCTTTTAATTCAGTCAACATTTTATCAGCATCTTTTATGTGACTGACATGGTGCCAGGGGCTAGTGGTGTTTAATCTTTTATTAAACACTTACTATGTTCTAGGTACAGTGATAGACATTTTCTCCTTTTTTTGATAGACATTTTCATATACATTACTTTCCATTTAGCCCATATATGAGCCCTATGTGGTGTTATGACCTCATTTTGTGCAGATGAGGTAAAGAAACCTGTCCCAAGTTCACACGGCCAATAGTAGATGTGATTCAGCCAAGATCCACTCAGCTATGGTTGTTTCCACCTCTCTATGTGCTTTCCACTTGACCTGAGTTGGTCCCCTGAGGAGATGGGTAAGATGGAATTGGTCCCTTTAAGAGGTCCCCAGTCCAGCTGAAGAAGCTAGTTTATAAAAGTGAATGTTTCATAAATAAAGGTGTCACCAATGTGCAAAGACTCCAAAAGTGAATCACGCATTCAAATGGATGGGATAGGGCTGGCTGCATGGATGAGGTGGCATTTCAGTGGGATACTAAGTGATGCAAAGGATTTTTGAGCAAATCTTTTAAAAGAATCCTGACAAAATGGAAATATTCATTATTGCACACCTGTTCAGGGAGTGGTAAAAGATGTCATAATCAAGGACCAATTATGCAATATGTATGCCATCAATGACCCTCAGAGGGAGGCATTATGATTTTTTCACTTTTAGAGATGAGGAAAGTAACGTTCACAGTGGAAAAGTGATTTCTTCCATGTCACACAATCTTCATTTGCCTGTTGACTATTTCAAACCCAGGACTCTCAATAATGTATTGTTCCTACCAAACCATGTCTTCCAAAGAACTGAAAGACAAAAAGAAAAAAAGAAGAAGAAAGAGCTACAAATTATAGGTGCAATAAATTATAAGGCCATTCTCTACCCTCAAGGGATTTACAATCAAGTTGGGGAAGTAATACATAAACCTCTGAAAACTGAAACAAGAAATCAAGGTAGAAAAACAAGTCAAGAACAATAGAAGTCATGGTCCAGGTCAGCTCAGGCATAACCAGCATATATATCATAGTAGGCAGTGTCTAGGGGTCTAGAGGAGAGAAACAGGATTATTTTTTTAAGATTTTATTTATTTATTCGAGAGAAAGAGAGAGAGAGAGGCAGAGACACAGGCAGAGGAAGAAGCAGGCTCCATGCAGGTAGCCTGATGTGGGACTCAATCCCGGGACTCTAGGATCACACCCTGAGCCGGAAAGCAGATACTTAACTGCTGAGCAACCTAGAGATCCCGAGAAACAGGATTTTGAAGCAAGGTCCTTGGAGGGAGTTTTCAGGAAGAGGTAGGACTGAAGCCACATCTCCAATCATATGCACAATTTACATGAAGTGGGGGAGGGGGGCATGGAAGACCACCCTCAGCCAGAATTAAAGGCAAAATCAAGGTCATTAAAGCTGCTGAAAACAGGGCTTTATTGAATTGGGTATAGTCGTAACCACTCCACATTACTGGCATCCCTCATGAGCCAGGCATGGTACTAGGCACACTGTAGATGATGCTCATGTGCAGAAAAGCAGCTCAGATTCGGGGGGCGAGGGGCATGAGTTGCCCAAATCAGATGACCAGCAAGGCCTGGGTAGGAGGTGAGGTCTGTAGACAGATGCGCCTGTCTGACTCCAAAGTCCATGCTCTTTCCACTACACTCCACCACCTGTGCAGTCTGGGCTCAGATTCTGAAGGGCTCTGAAAGCCAGCCTAGATTTGCTCTGTGGGTGTTAAGGATGTCTTTGTTTAGGGACATTATTATAGCATGGTCAGAACCATGTTATGGAGAAAGTGTACAAGTATGGTTGAAGAAAGGGAATTCAGGGTGGGGAACATCATTCTTTCACACACACACACACACACGCACACACACACACCCATTTGAGGAAAGAAATCAATGAGAAGTGAAGAATCTCAGAGGCAATCAGGACACTGAGAGTCCACAGACTGGATAATCTGGCCCCAGATTCACTAAAACTGAGACAGCCACAGCAAAGGCCACCAGGAGAGTTAGCAACATGATATGCTTTCATGAAGTGAGGTCCTTAAGGACTTACTGACGCCAATGGTCCTTCCTGTGTTCACTTTCCCTGGCCCCTCCACGTAACTGCATTATCTCCTTCTTCTTGAAGAGGCTGCCCCTCTTGTGCTTCTGTGACTCTCTTGGTTCCCCTGCTTTCCTGACTTGGTCATCTAGGATTGAGGTGGTCTTTTGTTTCCTTGACAATCTCACCCTCTCTTAGATGACACCCTGGTCAGCATATTTAGTCTGCACATCTCTCCCAAGCTCCAAGCCCACATTCCTGTCTGCCTTCTATATGCTGGCCCCTGAATTTCTTAACAGTGATCAAAATTTAGTAGGTATAGAATGGAGATGACCAATTTCTCTGGACTCCAACCAGCCTTCTCTTTTGGTGCCTGTTCCACTGCTGCCCCTGACATCCTCACCATCCCGTACAGCCTCACCAGGCCCTTTGAAAGTATAGTGACAATAACAGGACAGTGCATTATAGCCACATTAGCAACAATACTCAGCATACTGCACAGTTATTTGCAGGCCTGATGCATCAAGTGGGATGCTTCTTTTTCTTTTTAAAGATTTATTTATTTGAGAGAGAGTGAGGGGGGGAGAGAGAGAGAGAGAGAGAGAGAGAAGAAGCAAGCACTGTGGGGGAGGGGAAGAGGAAGTGAGGGAGAAAGTCCAAAACAAACTCTGGGCTGAGTGCAGAGCCCAATGTGGAGCTCCATCTCATGACCTTGACATCACGATCTGAGCCAAAAACCAAGAGTCAGATACTTTACTGACTGAGCCACTCAGGCATCCCCCAAGCAGGATTCTTATTTATCATTAAGTCTTCTGTGTCTAGGAGAGTGCCCAGCACAATGCAGGTAACATTTGACAAATAAATGCATGTCTTAGGCAGTCTACCCTCCACTTTGGGTAAAAGCTTTGAAGAGACTTTTGATTTCTCCCCTTTTTCTTACTTACTATGCCTTTCACACAGATTCTAAGAACAGTGAATAATATTTCTAAAATATCCTCACTGTCACCACATTTCCGATCCTCATACCTTACCTAGATAATTCCCCGGTCTACTGATACACCTGTTAACAATTTCTCTCTAGTCCAATCCATCTGCTAGAGAACCGTAACATTTCTCTTGAGACAGTACATGCTTATCGTGTCATTCTATTATTCAAAGTCTTCAATGGTTCCACTTTCCTCCAAAGCAAATGGATACAGAAATTACTCATCCGTTTATTCAATAGTTCATCAAGTATGTATGACACACAGACTTGCTGAGCAAGGAGGGGGGAGCGAGGAGGGAAGCTGACAGACAAATCTCCTACCCTCGTGAAGACCGCCGCGGTCTTCTGGATTGGAAAGAAAATGTGTTTCTTCTTCTTCAGTCCCATTTTTCCCCCATACATGCTCTCTACATCAGCCAAATGAAGTCCCATGAAAGCCAGGTCCCAGGAAAGGGAAATCCCACATGTCTGGACATCTGTGCATGTTCCCGCACCACTTTCTCTGTCAGGAGCAAGAGCCTCTGTGAACCCACCTGCCAGGTCAATGCAGTATCTGTCACCTTCCTATTGCCACTGTCTGCCCACCTGTCCAAAATCTTGGGTCTTGCCTCCCAGTTCTCTCTTAAGTGATTAACTCAGTTCCTCCCATAATGCTGTTTTTCCCTCGACCTCTCTCCTTTAGTCTATTAATTTCATTCCCAGACATTACCCAATGCCCTGTTCTCTTTAGCTCACATTGACAAGATTCTTAATAAGTAAAGATTAAAAAACTGAAAACAAGTACACATACCCTTAAATCATGGAAACCAACTAATTTACAAAACACAGTTTTCTAATGCTGCTGAAATTTAGTCACAAACAGAGTCACTGGATCACCTTACACGTCTGTGTATCCCTTTTTAAGTTACAGAGAAGCTTACTCCTCAGCACGTTCTTTTTATTAGGTTTGCTAATACTTGTGGAGCACTAACTATTTGCCAGGCTTTGTGTTAATATTTTGCAAGAATCATCTCTTATATTCTTCATGAAAATCCTGTACCATAGACATTGTCATCCCCGGTTTATAGATGGGGAAGCCGAGGCTAACAGAGGTAAAGGGGCTTGACCGAGGTTACACAGACAGCTGGACTTTATGTGAACTCAAGTAATGTGATTTTTAACCACTAGCCACATACTGCCCTCCCTTAGGGAGCATACACATATTATTATGTGATTAGTGGAGAGAATAAACTTAACTAAGAGCTGGGCACATAGTAGTCATTCAGTAAATGTGACAAATGAGAACTAGGGAGAGAAAACAGGTTGACAAACACACAAGTGCAAGGGATACTCATATACACTACTGCATAAAATCCTGGCGATAGATCTGTCATAGATACTTATTATCCACCTATTTTACAAATAAGGAAACTGAGACTCTGGCAGGTGCAGGGGCTTTGATACATTTTCCCACCAAGTAACTGGGCAGATGCAGGACTGGAAGGTACATCTCTGAGTCCAGCTCCCGTGTCCTCAGATATGACCCCATTGTCTCTTTCCTCTCCCACACCTACACACCCCATTTTCTTTGTATTCCTGCAATGTCTAGGGAAACAAAAGGGATCGCTCTATTCCTCAAAGGGCTGGGATAGATGTGAGTTTTGGAGAGGTCATGGGTTGGCTCCTTTTGCTCTCAGGCTCTGCATGGAAATCACCCACAGGTGTGAGGCTTTTGATACTTCAAAAATCCTCTCTCTGCTGGAATTTTGCAGCCTGGAGGCGGCTTGCTCTGCGGGGTCCTGGCTCCCTCATTGCTGCCTGGAACACTTGAAGGAGCTGAGATTCGAGGTTCTCAGATCAAGGCAAAGGGTTCAATATGGATCGGTAGAAAAGAGAGGACTGCGTTTTGCACTGTGGCTGGAAAACTCTCCTCTGCGTCACTGGATGCACTGCTGCTGGTTCCCAGAGCCTGAATTTCTTCACAATAAGGCCACTGAGAGTGGCAATACTAATGCTATTGTCTGGCCAGGCAGACATTTCTCCATAGAACATCAAACAGAAAGCAAAGCTGGACCCCATAGGGCCGATTTCAAGAAAATGCCAGGGAGGCATTGAGACACAACCTTGATTGTGAACCCAGAAGGAACTCCGTTTTGAATTTTAAAATTGCTTAATTGACATGAATGACTAAGCGAGGTGGTTTGTGCTCACTGAATACAATGCAAATCACTCAGGGATGTTTCCAGGGAAGGCCTCTGACTCTGCCTCCTGCTGTCTCCACAACACCTGTGGGGGTCTTTTCCTGCTATAGGAGAAACAGGAAGCCTAGAAGGAAAGAATCCCTCTCTTCCCAACTCTCAGAGATGCCTTAAAAAATGTTGTTTCAAAATGACAAGAATGGCAACATGTTTCTCTCTGCTGTTCCTTTTCAGGTCGGCCTCACGAGGCAGCTCTGATTGTCAAATCTTCCGCAGCAGGATGTGTGTGCATGAGATTACTGCAGGCACTACCCAAAGGATTAAAAAATACATATTGCATATCATAGAGAAGAGGACAAGTCTTGTACGTGCTCTCAGAAGATCAGAAATGGATGTGTTGCACGCCTAGCCATATGTCCCCCCAGAGGGTCCAGCAGCGCGTTTATTTGAATATATTTAAAGGAGGCCAGGGGAGGAGGAAGGACAAGGGGGAAGAGAGGCAAAGAACTAAAACGGCCCGACAGGCGTGCAGCATTTGTTTCCTAGGGTTGTTGGAACAAAGTACCACAAACTGAGTGGCTTTAGACAACAGAAATCCATAGTCTTGACAGTTCTGAAAGTTCCAGATCAAGGTGTCAGCAGCATTGGCTCTTTCTGAGGTATGTGAGACGGAATCCGTTCCAGGACACCTGCCTGGCTGTTGCTGGCAATCTGTGGCCCTCCTGGGCTTACAGATGCACCGTGCCAACCTTTGCTGTCATCCTCAAGTGTCATTCTCCCTGCATGTCTGTCTCCGTACCCATTTCCTCTTTTTGTGCAAACCCCAGTCATATGGGAGTAGGGCCCACCCTAATAAGTTCCTGCGAGGACCCTATTTCCAAGTAAGGTTACATTCTGAAGTACCAGGAGTTAGGACTTCAATATATTCAATTCATTTCTGGAGGGGGTGAGGGTGGGAACATAACTCTATCTGTAACACGGGTGCTTTATCAGTGTTGCCTCATTTAATCTTCAAAGCAATTCCATGAGAAAACCCCACACGTTGTTGGAGGCTCACCAACATCAAATGATCTGGCCAACTTGCATAGGTGGTACAGACGGAGCTAACATTTGAACCTGCACCTGATGACCCACCCTGTGCTCTCTACATGACGTCACCTTGGACTGTAGTAAAACACTTGGTTACCAGGTCTGCCTGCTGCCACTGATGGCTGGTCCCCAGTATCAGGACTTCATAATGAGCCCCCCACATCAGAGAACAGAACTGCATGTCACAGGTATGGTGATCAGAGAGGCACGCGGCCCTTGGTACCAGCCACTTACCCCTGAAACAGTGTGAATAGCAAATCATGGGGTTATTAAAGCCAGAACCAGCCCTGGGGTGGAGAGAGAGTCTAATTGCCAGACAGAGAAGCAGATGAGAGAGGAGAGGATGTTCTGTGGCTCACACTAGGCAGCTTTCTCAAATTAAAGCAAGCTAAAGCAAAAATGGTCTTCCTCTCAACGTTTCATAAAGGCCATTTCATTTCTTTGTTACTTGGCAGAGGGCCCAAACAACATTTTATTTTTTAGATGAGGTTTAGAAAAAAAGAGAATTTAATTTTTATTAACAGAGTTGCCAACAATTGGAACAGCATATTTTTATTCACCAGCAAGAAAGAACTGCGATAATTTCAGCCCATGCAGGAGGCTGTGAAGCTCTTGACAGTTTGATTTGAAAGACTGGAATTTCATGGAATTACCAAATTGAATCTCTGATCTGTCTTCTTGTATATTTAGATCTAAAAACGAGTAGGATATGATCACTGTGCTTAAGAAGTTCCCAGGACTGCCGGGGGATGGGTGAAATATGTGATGGGGATTAAGTAGTGCACTTGTGAGGAGTACTGGGTGATGCCTGTTAAGTGCTGAATCACTGCATTGTACACCTGAAACTGATATAATAGAGTATGTTAATCATACTGGAATTTATTGATTTGTTTTTAAAGATTTTATTTATTTATTCATGAGAGACAGAGAGAGAGAGAGAGAGAGAGAGAGAGAGAGAGAGGCAGAGACACAGGCAGAGGGAGAAGCAGGCTCCATGCAGGGAGCCTGATGTGGGACTTGATCCCTGGATCCAGGATAACGCACTGAGCTGAAGGCAAACACTTAACCGCTGAGTCACCCAGGTGTCCCAGGATACTGGAATTTTAAATTAAAAAAGAAAAAAGAAAAAAAGTTCCCAAGAGTGAAATCATGTTGGGTTCCTTTTGCAAGCATCTTTTTGTTTGGTAGCAAATCTCTGCATAAGGAGTTTGATACACTGATTTCAGCTGGCAGGATGGACTGACCAAAATAAAAAGGAAATTCCAGAGAAGTGCCTGAGAAAATTGGTCTGACTTAGACTTTTGGCCCCACAATCCCCATTAGGATCCCTCACTGACCTCTTAGACTTGGTGCCTTTCCACACACTAGCCCCCCTGGGGCCTGCTCTTGGCATCCTGACCCCAGACACAGGTCTCCTGCCCTTCCCTAAGAGTTATTCCATCCCCACCGGATTGCAGTGAATTAAAACACATTTCCTAAAGCCTACTAGATGCTAAGCAATATAGTGGAGACAGAATAGTCTGACTATGGCATGCCCTTAAATTTAACCCCAGCAGGCTCATAATCTATTAAAAAAAAAAACCCTATAGATTTAAACCACTGATAACAATCCAATAAAAATATATTGACTGAATTGATGAGAGTGAGAAAAGAGGAAAAATTTAAGCTACAGATTTCTGAGATCCTACTATGTACTCGCCACTTTGTTAAGCTAGTCACTTTATTTATGTGCCTTACTTTATTTCACATCACCAGCGCCACTCTGTAGGACAGGTACAGGAGACAATCTGTTAAGCTAATCAACCTGCTGCACTGACCCTTCTCACCATCTGACGCTGGCTGCATTCTGAACACCATGCCAGGTAGGCTACTTGACTTTCTGTTTCATGCTGTTAAGTTAGATGTTTACCAAGAGTCTCATACATTTGTTCCCAAACCTGCTTATGAGAGTTGCACTTGTTATTGGAAATACAGAATTATTAAGTGTTACATATATCAATGAAACATGAGTACAAAAAGAAAGGGAGTTGCTATTTTCTTTAAAATGGAGTTTAATGTTTGGAAGTAGTCAAAAAGGTCAAGTTGTTAATAGAAAGTGCTATGAAATAAATGAAGTAAAAAAAAGCATATGGACCCAGAAGGAATTCTACATTCTAGCCGCTTTACAAGTGTTTTTAAATCCTCATGCCACTTTACAGAAACCAAAACGAGAAATGACAGAAGATATGTTGTACAGGTATGGATTTTGTTAGAAGAGTACACAGCATTTCAATTAGCAAAACTGTATTCCAAGGCTAAGAAAAAGTCCTTATGCTAACATCAAAAAGATCAATAAATTTATGTACATTCATTATATATTTCCAGATGAAATAAAATGTAAAAGAAGGTCTAATATATTTTTTTATGATTCCAGACTTGAAATGATTTTTTTTTTTTTTGGATTACCTGACCAACTATAGGCTCCAATCTTCTCTGCTAAGTGCTATTAGCAGAAGATTTCTCTGTTGGGTTAACATACTATTAGCCAAGGAACTCTGGGGGAGTCTTCCTGCAAAGTAGGTCAGCTCCTTGCTATATAATTCTGATTATGTCAAAGTATTTATTCATGAGTTTTCTAATTCAACCCACTTCAAATAGAGTCATATTTATATCACCACGAAAAATTACATCCAATTTACAACTATAGCCTTTGCATTTAGCTCTTTGGTGAATGCTAGAAAAATGTTAACCGTTTACATAGCATATCTGCACTGAAAGAATAGGGACCCAAATAGGCTAATGATGGCCCAACCCAGAGAGATTCTAAGCCTGCAGTCTTCCAGGACAAATTCCAAATAATGCAGGTGCTTGCTCTCTGACACTGGAATTCTTTTAGATGCTAGTGGGCAGTGGAGAGTATCAAATACCGAACACTCAAGTTTAAAACCCAGAAGAATGACAACCCCAGGAAAGCCTCATTTGCAGAAGAGCCAGATTCCAGGCTGCTATTACGAATATGTTGAATTTTCCTGCTTGATTTTTCCCCTCTGATTGGAAGCATTAAAGCACAGCAGTTAAGAGCGATATAGGCAGACCTGGATTCAAACACAGACTTTGTCACATTCTAGCTGCGTGATTTGGGGCAAGTTACTTAACCTTTCTAAAGCAAAGTTTCCCCATCTATAATGTAGTTACAATAGTATTCATGCAATTATTATGATAGTCAAACAAGAGGATGTATGTTTAGGGTAAGAGTGAGTATTCTTGGCTCCCCTTGGAGGTCTGACATTTTAGTTTCAACATTAACCAACGTTGCAGAGGAATGTCCTTCTGTATTAAACAAAAATCCTTCCACAATAATCTGAATCTTGTAGAACATCATAACCTTTCTTTGGCAGGTGATACGTAAAATATGTACTGCTGTGACTATTTTGTTCTACTTCGCTAACATAGGGAAGGACTGAGTAAAAAGAGGTTTAATCAAATCTGGATCCTTCTGCTTATGGGTAAAGATATGCAAGAGAGCTCACCATGCAAGGTAGAGATCTACTACCTTGAAGATAAGAGACTTCCAAGGGAAACATGTACAAGTAACAAGGTCATAAGGACTGGATGAAGGAAACTGGTTTATCTTTCACAGGTGAACTCTGTCTACAATATCCATTTAGGACTGGGCAGTAGACATCCAGGCTCTGAAGCATAATAAAAGCTCCCAAGACTCTGCACACCAAAGTAGCCTTTTTTTTTTTTCTCACATCACTCAAGAACTGAAGCACATGGTCATGGAAAAGTACAGTGGTAACAATTTATGGACACTGCTCAGTACCTCTTCCAGGATGATGGAAGGCAGAAGTTATTATTAACATTATTTTTCTTTTGTTTTCATTTTGTCTTTTTTACTGTTTATTTTCTTATCCTGACCAAAGCACATGCTATTTAAAGAGTTTTTCCCCCAAAACCGTTCAACTCCAAAGCAAGAAAGCTGAAAATAGACATACTCTATTTAAAGCTAACTGTACACACACTCCCTGACCCCATAGTCCCATCCCATCTTAATACATGCTTACGTGTGTGTCTCTGAATACATGTAAAAGAAAAAAAAAAAGCTTGTTTTAGTAGCACTGTTCTAAGACTTCCAAATCCAGATATCATAGAATCGGATGGTAAAAACTGTGGCATATTCATATGATGGAATACTATATTTCAGTAAAAATAAAAGCCAAAAATTGTTTTATTATATGCCATGAGGTGGATGAATCATAAAGACATTCATTGTGCAAAAGGAGAGAAGTGCTTGCATTTATATGAAATTCCAGACCTGGCAAAATGAAACTATTTTTGTGTATTTCTTCATTTATAAGAGCAAGGAAGTAAGGATCATAGAAGACTGGAGAGTTTCTGTTAGAAGGGAGAAAGGGATGATAACTGAGAGGGGACGTGGGAAAATTCAGGGGCACTAGTTACTATGTTTTAAATGTCCTGATTTGGGTATGTGTTTTGTTAAGCGTTCACTTTACAATCATTCATTGGGCTGTCTGCTTACATTTTATTCATTTTTCTCTATTTTCAGTATCCTTACTATGTTACACAATAAAAAAGAAGCAGAAAAAAATAAGATAAGTGATCACGTATATGGTGCACCTGACTATACTGTGTGACAAACTGTTAGGTGCAAAAGGGGGACAGCAGCTCCTAGCCCCCTTCCCACCTCCTGCAAATAAGGGACAGCTGAGAAGGAGGCATGAAGTATAACATTTTAAAGATGTTCTTTAACCAAAAGCAATTAACTCATTTAGGTTGCTTTTAATGGAGGAGAATTTTTTTTTCCAGTTTGAGGAGGAGAATGAGGATTTCAACCTCATTTAGAAATTCTGAAATTCCCTATTCAGACACCACAGAGCAAACAGGCACCTGGGGTTTGGAGGGATTAGTAGGAAGGCCCAGACACCCTGTTTAATGATGTGGGGCTGCTTTTCCACGCTGTGGCGCTCAAAGAGGCCCCTGCTGCTTTTATTTAAAGGAGATTCTAGCGCAGGCAAGGTGGCTGGTGGATCAAGGCCTGAAGCAGCAATCTGCTAAACATCTCTGTGACCGGGAAAAGCCCAAAAGGCTACATCCCAGCCTTTGTACCTGCAGCCATTAATGACTTCTAGAGGAGCAGAGCTCAGGGAGGGGCAACAATAGGTGAGAAGTCCATTTCATTTCATTTCTTTTTTTTTTTTTTTTTTTGTCCATTTCATTTCCATTCCTTGCCTGCTGCATTCTTAACACGACCCTAGGAGAATTTATGTCAGATGCAAATTGTATATTTGTCCCTGATTCAAATAGCAGATCTAGTCTCCATTTCAGATTCATTCTTGGGTCCTTAGCTGCATTTAATGAAAAGTGGCTGTATTCACTATGAACCAATTTTCCCCTTGAGTTTTATTACTGAAATCATCAAAATAAATCACCTCGAATCTTCAACCCTATCTGCTTTAAGGGCTGGGGGGCACGGGTAGGAAACAATGAAGTCTTTAAAAAAAATACTTCAAACATTTTTGTGTACTTGAGACAATGCTTAGCTATTAAATTGTGTGTGTGTGTGTGTGTGTGTGACGTGGGGCTGGGTGGGCAGTAGGAGGTTTCAGTTTCTTGTAGGTTTAAAGTAATTTGCAGTGGCTTGATTTTACATGTAGTAAGGAAAAGTACCATTTAAACAGGAAAAGCGTTGGGACAGATGGTGAACGCTGACCCTCAGGATATTAATCTGTCAACCAGAGGATTACAGCAGCATGCCAATCTTCACAAACCAGTTCTAGTCTTCTACAATCAGTCTTGTCTTTTCTGTGTTCATTTCATTCTAGTTGGGGGCAGTGGGGTGTGTGTGGGGGAAGAATGGCAGAGGAAGAAACCAGGGACCTTGCCAGAACCCCCTCTTTAACACATGCCAGTCATACCCCGGCTGAAGTGTTCATCCTCCTACCAAGCTACAGCATCTCCACTCTTGCTCTCCTGTAGACTCAGAGCAACTGTTTGCAAACTTGATTTGGTCCAGCCAGGCTTCGGTGACAGAGCACAGCAGCAGACACCAGGGGACAGGTGTCTTGTCCTGCTCCTGGTCTCCACCTTTCCTTCCTCTCAGTTAAGCTCCCCTCACCCCCTTTTCACGACTACTTTTAACCTAGATTTTATTTTGGCAAATAACAATTTTTACACCATCCACCCCCCCTCTCCCCTGCCAATTCTGATACATCCCTATGTGTGTACAACCCTAAGGGTTAAAACAGCTGCACTGCTAATGTTACTGTTCCATGTTTTGGTGTGTCAGCAAATCCAGATGTTTTGTTTTTCAGCTATAATAAGCAATGGCTTAAAATCAAAAGGCAGAACTCAGAGACTTCAAGGTTTATGGAAAGTTGGCAAAGAGTTGCTACAGTAATTTGAGGAGGCCCTGAAATGATGCCATATAAGACAAGGTACTTTAAATGATTTAGGTCCTGGGTAACAATGACAAATTATGTCACCAAGCCCCCCCTACATCCACTTCCAGTGAAATGGGAGAAAGGAGCCACTCCTTCTGTGTCTCTGTCTCTCTCCTGAGAGTCTGTTACCTTCCAGGCACAATCAGGTTATTCCTACAGGAGAAAACCCAGCTAATGGCTGTTCATCTTTTTATACGCAGTTCAATGCAGGCTTCTCCTCACACCTTCTCTCTCCCCACCCTACGCTTCTGCAGAAGAATTAGCCTTTATTCCCTCCATTTGCACTGTCTAGTACTTGGTACATTCTTTTCTCATGGTAGCAATGCCCAAACCTGGCTGCCCCTATTCACCATTTGCAGGCTTTTTTTTAGAAGCATATCATTCTATGGGCCCTCTTTATAGGAACAAGCCTTGGGGTCCTTGTTAAAAACCTTCTTGGGTAATCCTGTGATATAGACTAGCATGGGAAGCACCCATTATAACTTACCCCATGGGACCTCATACCCTAACCGTCTGTACAGAAATGGAGAGGCAGTAGAGTGCTGTGGGTCCATGAGCAAAGACTGAAGCTAGACAGCCTGGGTTCAAATCCTAGCTCTCACACTTACTGGCTGTGTGATTCAGGCAGGTCATGCAATCTCTCACATGTTTGTTTCCTCAGTCTCTAAAATCGGGGACAGTAGTACCTGATGCATTGAGTTGAGGTGAGGAGTACATCAATCACTAAGGCTCTTCTTACCTGCAGCAAATGCTGCTTACCTTACATGTCAGCTAATATTGTGTGTAGAGGCTTTCTCCTCAGTTCAGAGACCAAATGTCCAGCCCTATCTCAGTGACAGGTGTATTTTCAGAGCAGGTAGTCCAGTGTCCTGCATGGAGTGGACACTCAGTAAATGAGGATAGGAAAGGGAGGTGATGTTTACAAAACATGAAGGAGCAGTAGTGGCAGGGCCCCAGTGGTGTCAGTGGAAGTGCCCAGAATCCAGCCTTCAGTGGAGTCTTCTCAAAAGAGGCTCACTGTACAGATGAGGAGAGTGAGGCCCTGACTGGATGGTCCTGTGAGCTGCTTTCAAAAACTGGACTTTGAGTTTCCAAGGATCAGATACTAGCAGGCTTTCTGCTTTACACAGACCTGATAATCAATGAGACTTCTGAGATCAGCTGATCAATGCACTTCACAACACTAGCATTGAACACTTCTCTTGAAAATGCCCATGACAATCTATTACACAACCTAATTGAGAGAATGGATTAAATGTTTCCTTATCTCTTTACCTAAAACCTGCAAACAGGGAATGGAAATACCGCACAAGGACTGCAATGCGCAGTCTCCCAAATCAACTAGTTCAGGAAATTTCCATTGGCTGTGTTACAACTATTTCTCCTTCCGATCTGCTTTAATCGAATATGTGCAATGCTACCTGTAATCAAGTACAAATGCATGTGAGTGCAGCAGTCAGGAAGCCTGGCATGGGCTTTGCATTCAGGCAAACTTGGGTTGGAATCCCAGCTAAGCCACTTCCTAGCTGTGGAGTGTAACTTCAACTATCAACTGAATCATAACAACTGCCTTATTAGGGTTATTGTAAAAAGTGAGTGTTATGTTGCTAATCAACACACTGGCTAGCGCTCAAGTACCTGAGGGATTGTAGTGGTAAAGGCTCAAACATTTGTAGAACATCTAATAACAGTAGCTACCAATTACTGAGGGCCTGCCATGCCCCAGGTACTTGATGCATATGATCAGTAATTCTCATAACCACTTGAGCAATGAAGGAATTAAAATGCCACATCTGCACGTGAAAAAAAAAAAAAAAAAAAAAAAAAAAAACTAAGGCTCAGCTGGGTGGATGTGGCCAAAGCCGCAGAGTTGGTGGGTAGCAGAATCAGGGCTGGAGTCCAGACTGTCTGTCCTTGCCATGCTGTCTCCCAGAGGGGCCAGCAGGTACTGTGCTCTTGGGAGGCTAGGAGGAGAGATCTGGCTCTACTCCGAGGACCTTGCTGTCTAGAAGGGAGAAGGGAAATAAAAAGGCAGAGGCGAGAGATGGTAAAATGCAAAGATAGAGTGTATCATGAGTCCCCTGGTAGGAGTGAATACCAGGGTAAAGCAGCATCAAATTGAGTCTCAAGATTGGGAAAGGTGTTGGGGGCAGGGAGGTGAGCCAATTCTACAGGATAAGTACAAGGATTTCTGGGGGAAAAATGCAGGGATGAGCACTCAGGAAACAGAGAAAGATTTGAGCCAAGAAACAGAGATATAGGCAGGCACAGCATATTTAGCACCTAGCACTATGCTGTCCAATATGGCAGTCACTAATACATACTGTTGTTTAAACTGAAATTAATTAAGGGGCACCTGGGTGGCTCAGTGGTTGAGCATCTGCCTTTGGCTTAGGTTGTGATCCCAGGGACCTGAGATTGAGTCCCACATTGGGCTCCCCGCAGGGAGCCTGCTTCTCCCTCTGCCTCTCTCTCTGTGTCTCTCATGAATAAATAAATAAAATCTTAAAAAAATAAATTTAAATTAATTAAAATCAAATACAATAAAAAATGTGAGTCCTCAGTCACACCAAACACACTTCAAGGGCTCAGCAAGCATATATGGCTCATAGCTACCATCAGACACACATACAGAACATTTCCATCATCATGCAAAGTTCTGTGAGTGAGCACTGGTGGTATTTTTTCTTGGATGATAAAATGTAAACTGCTAGGGGAACTAGCTGTCAGGGTAATTAGTGTTTACTCCCTGGAGAAGGACACAGGGGCAGGATCCTGAGGAGTCCCAAGATGATGGGGAGCTGCCCAGATGTAAGTGGGTCTGGGTTTCAGGAAGGCTGCAGAGGGTGAGGGTGACATGGCAAGGCAGGCAAAGGTTTAGCTACTGTGAGACAGGGACACAGTTAAACTGGGGCACAAACTTGGGGCACAAACTTGTATGGATGGAGAGGTGCGAAAACATGGAGAACTCGCAAGAGCTGGAGCAAGGAAGCTGATGCTGTGCAAGATGAGAGAGGCAAAATCCACCCCAGGGGTGTGGGCGGAGAAGATGCATGTGTGCAGAGTTACCATCACCTGGGATGTGGAACAGAGAAAGGAGGAGATCCAGGCATGTTTACCTTTTGCCCATGGCACATTTAAACAGAGATGCCTACCAGGCAACTGGATATAGGAATCCCAAGACCATAACTACAACTCTTTCTAATAATGGGTGAGCTATGGACCAGGAGCCATAAAACCTTCTGTGACCAATCACTCTATTGTAGAGGGAAAAAGAATAGAAAAACCAGTAACTGATCCCTCTCCTCAGAGATTGGTCCTTTCCAAGGGGAAAGAGGCAGTGCTCTCATGGCAATGCCACAATGAGCAACACAAAAGTCAACAAAGGGCTAAGGGAATAGAGTGAGGGTGAGGAAAGGAGAAAGAGGGGAGGTTTCATGGAGGGTGCAAGGCTGGCTTCGGTCTAAAAGGATAGGGGAAAGGACTTATCTAACTAAGGAGGACCAATTTTCCCTGCTGATCTTCACTTTTTTTTTTTTAACCATTGTTTAAAAAAAAATCAAGACAACCTTTCCAAAAGGAGCTAAGAGAGCCTACCACATAAACAGAAGTAGAGAAAGCACCAGACACCATGCCTCCCCACATCTGGGCATCCCCTCTGGTTAACAGAGATGGGTGCCTGGTATCAGAGAAGACTGTCCTCTCTGACTTAAGATTGGAGAATATGGGTGAGAGCCCTTTGGGAACCACAGGGAATATTATGATTGTCTGATTCAGGAGGTAGCTTGTAACACATTTTGGAGAAAAGAGATGCCTTGAATTAGATGATAATTAGAGAATAGTTTAGAGGTTACAAGGCATCCATTCTTGACCTTCTCTGATTGATTCTCCCCTTTGCAGCTAGAATGTCACCTTGAAATGCCTATCTGATTATACTACCCCATCCCCATCCCATCCCTGCTCTCTGCTTTAAATTCATCTAAGACTTCCTATAGGATAAAGCCACAAATCCTCAGCCCAGAAAACCCCAGGAATCATAGGTTTCAAAAATGCAAAGTTACCAAAAATAAGTGAGGCTGGGCTAGCTGATTCCACACACTGAGGACACTTCCATTTACCCTCACCACCATCAGAAGCTCACTCTTTCTGAAGTCCTCCTCCCCTGATATATGACAACCTTTTGGGTCATGTGCTCCACAGGACCTGGCATCCCAGTCCACCACACACACGCACATGCACACACACACACACACACACACACAAATCTGTGCTCATTAAAACCCCAGCTACCCTTCCTCATGGCCCATTTCAAAACTACCCACCCAAGGACAGCTTCTCCCCATTTCATCTACTCTCACCCACAAAGCCCTGAGAACTAATCTAACAATATAACTGAACACATGGAATGTACCAGGTATCAATGGCACAAAGACAGATAACCAGGCATCAAAATATCTGTAAGCTTACTGGTTCTCCTTCAGAAACTATCCCAGTGGGGTGCCTGGGTGGGTCGGTTAGTTGAGTGACTCTTGAGATCAGCTAGGATCATGATCTCAGGGTCCTGGGATGGAGCCCTGAGTTGGGCTCTGTGCTCAGTGCACAGTTTGCTTGAGATTTTCTCTCCCTCTCCCTGGACCCCTCCCCCTGCTCACTTATGCATGCTTTCTCTAAAATAAATAAATCTTAAAAAAGAAAAAAGAAAAAAAGGAAAGAAACTATCCTAGCATTCAGTGCCCCTCCTGAGGATCCTGCCATTCCGATCCTCTCAGCCTGCCAAGCTAGTGCCCACCCCTGTGTTTTTGCTCAGGCTGTTCCTCTATCCCAAACACCCTTCCCTCTCTATGCCAGGCTAACTCCCAACTAAACCTCTAGAACCTGAGTGAGATGGCATTTCTTTGAAGAGGTCTTCAGAGATTCAATGTCCCCAACCCCCAGCCAAATTAGGAGCCTCCTTTCTAATCCCATAAAACTGTGAACATTCCCTCTCCTGACATTTATCATACTACTCTGTAAATTCCTTCTAGGACCACAACATGGGCTGTAAAAAGGGAGTGTAGAGAACAGAAAATCTAGAGGCCCAAAGACCAGTTGTGATTTGGCAACTGGCAGAGGAGGTCAGAATCTGGGGACAATTAACATGCCTCTGGCTTGGATATGGAAAGGAGCATCTAATGCACAGCTTCTCAGTGAAAATCCTTGAGAGTTATACCAAAGGAACACAGGGAAAGGTGAAAAGAAGGAACCTGAAGGGAGGCAGAGAACGAGAATGGAACAAGCCTTTATAACAACCTCTTATATGAAGGGCCCTTTGTAATGTAATCGTATTTACATCTTCACGACAGCCTAGAGAAGTAAAAATTATCCTCCCCTTCTTAGCAATGAGTCAGCCTATACTCACTAGTATTAACACAGCTAGAAGATGGTTTTTGGGCATCGAAATTATGATGCTGTCTCCCATGTAAGCAATTCCAAATTCACAGTAAAGCACAATTTCTGATTTTTCTCCAGAGACTGAGGTAGATTCCCCAGGGAATCTCAGCTAGCAAATTACCAGGCCACCAGCCTGTATTTCAGGAACTCTCAGTGGAGACCTTTCCCCTGTGCCATAAATGCCCAAGCAGAGCCCCTGAATAGTAGATTTCAGAAGACGAGATCATGGAAGATTTTTATTCTCAAAGATTTAGTGTGGAGCTGGGATGCTCAGCCCCTGGCCATTAAACAGAATAACTGCCCCTCTGAGAGCACAGCTTAGTGAGCTCTCCATCCTGGCTGCACGTTGGTATCACTTGGGACCACCCAGACCAGGTGAATCCCAGTCCCTGGAGGTGGGGGTCCAAGCAATGGTATTTAAGTGTTCTACAAAAGTTTAAGGTGCAACCAAGTGGTAGGAATCACTAGATTAAATCAAACCTCCTCATGTGAGCAATTAAGTTGGAATACAAATTCTCTCTCCTATGTATTTCTCTAAAAAGAGCCTCAACTCTTGAGTACAGGATTTTTTTTTAAGGTTTTACTTATTTGAGAGAGAGCGTGAGCGAGTCAGACAGCACAAGCAGGGGGAACAGCAGAGGGAGAGGGGCAAGCAGACGCCCCGCTGAGCAAGGAGTCTGATATGAGCTTCGATCCCAGGACCCTGGGATCATGACCTGAGCCGAAGGCAGACGCTTAACCATCTGAGCCACCTAGACACCCCTCGAGTACAGGATTAATATAGAAAAAGCAAACTCATGAAAACCCACACAGCGTCCAGCTGGCCAGCACTCTGATTAGGAGTGCCAGCCCATCCACCAGCGTTGAGGTGTGTTTATTTATTCTCACTTCTCTGGCAGATATAGGATCATAGGGATAAAAAGGAGTGTATCGTAAAGCATTATTTATTAGCGGGCTGATAGATTTTCATGTGAAGCAGGTTTAACACATTCCACTTTCCAGTGAAACAATGGAATGTTACATGGCTAATAATAAGGCACAGCCTTGATTAAATGCCCAATCCATAATTCAATAAAGAGGTAGTGCTGACATAATCAGCAAAGAGGGACCCTTATGAATATCCAAATAAGCCAAAACCTGAAATGCACAAGTCAGCATTCACCCCACAGAGGCATATTATTTGTAAAGTGTGCAAAACATTTTTCCTCCAGCATCCAACTTCAGGAATTTTATAATTAGCAAAGTTTCATTAGCGGAGTAGAGATATATTGTGTTCCAACTGAAGGCTGGCCAGAAGTCTTAGGATATTATGGTGGGAAATTACTCTGTTTCAATTACATAAGGAATAATATGTGCTTTTTAACTGAAAAACACACTGTTGATTGAAGAGGTCTTGAAAATTTCTACAAGCTTAGCTCAAGGCTGCTTAATTTTCATTTTATACAAGAGTGCCAAATTTTGATGGCCACTGTTGCCTCCTCAGCCTCCCCACCCTAAAAGGTGTAATTTAAAAGATCCCAGGATATAAATTTTCTACTTTTTAAAAGTTAGAGTAGTATAAAAACTTCATATTGTACATACACAATTTTAAAACATGCACATACTTTTAAATGCAGCACATACTTTCTGGGGCGCCCCAGACCCACCTGTTTGCTTCCTAGAGACACTGTGAATCTTAAGACTGGTTTTATTGCCTTTTTCTTTCGACCACTAGAAGCACAGAATCAACTGTGTATCACACCAAACAAACAGGACCTTGTTGCACAACTTTATCAATCATTTATTTACTTTTTTCTTCATAGTTATCTAAATAACCTTCCTTATAATTTAGGCATCTCTAGAAGCCCCTTCACATCATCTTTGTAACAAAGTAGCAGTTAAAAAACATTGCATCTTACCTATAAAGCATCAGATTTTAAATGTGGCAAAAGGTATAAGACTTTGGAAAAGTATGTGCACCAAAGATATAAATGTGTTTGTGGGCTCTGGCAGAGGATACTGAAAACTGGGACCTTCCTAGGAAATCTGGGCCATGTGGCCAATGTTTAGACTGTATACTTATCAGGTCTACACTGCCCTCAGTGGTTTGTTATTGTGTCCTTGACACTCTAGTCCAAGGTGGGAGTACCATAAAAACACTAACAAGGAACATTTGGTAGAGAATAAAACCTTTACTTTCTGAATAAAGTTTGAGCAGCCAGCAAAGGTTGCTAGAAGTATAAAACCATATTTGGAAAGGAAAAAAGTCCTCCTTTGTTAATTCTGGTGTATCAGTGGCCACTTATAAAAAACAAAACAAAACATACTAAAGAACCCCCACAAACAACAAAAAAACCCCACTCACTATACTTATAAAATTGATTATATTTATCTCTGAAGAAATAGATGGGTCTTCTGATCTCTAAGTCAGAGAACACCTTGCCTCCTCAGTTTGATCAAGTGTTCCTAAACCATGTGTGCATACATCAATTTGGTTCATGCACTCAAAACAGAAGTGGTAAAAAAAAAAAAAAATGGAGATAAGTTTAGGAGAAACCCCTGAGAAATAAACCACAAGAGGGATCCTAAGAACATGGGTGGCGGTGTTATGCTAGCTTGTATTCAAATCCCACTCCTTGACCTACAAACTGTGATTGTGGAGATCTGATGACTCCTGGCTGAGCCCCACTGCCCCAGTGCCCCATTGGCTGTCTAAGCCCTGACCTACACACTGCCAGTGATGTCACAGACATGGAAGGGCTCTGCAATCAACAGTGGTCAACAAATCAAAGGGACTGTTGTTAGTAAAGTTTTGTAGAGAAGGAATCTTTCCATCGGCACTTCTTGAGATTGTAGATGACTAATAGGCATGTGCTAGGGATAGAGTAAAGCAATTTCAACTCAGCCAGATTTTACTAGGCATCTACTACATCCTGGACAGTCTGTGTGTATCTGCACAACATAGATATCCAGAGTGATAGAAATAATGACAATTCTTTTTTTAAAGAATTATTTATTTATTTATTTGAGAGGGTGAGAGAAAGAGAGAGAGAAAGAGAGAGAATTGGCATGAGCAGGGGGGAGGGGCAGAGGGAGAGGGAGAAGCAGACTCCCTGCTGAGAAGAGAGCCCAATGTGGGTCTTGATCCCAGTAACCTGGGATCACAACCTGAGCTGAAGGCAGCTGCTCAACTGACTGAGCCACCCAGGTACCTCAAAATATCAACAGTTCTAAGTGAATATGCAAAACCACATGAAAGGGCAAGTCTAGGGTATCATGGGAACACAGAGGCAGCACATCTAATCCTAGCTCAGGAGGTCAGGAAAGACTTAGTAAATATGTAATACTTATATATGTATAAATATGTTTTTATCCTTACTGTAACTTTTACAAAACTAAGGCTAAAAAAAGTGATTAACTTGCTAAAAATTATTTGCCCCACAAATGGTAGAGCTAGGATCCTACTCCTGAGTCATCACTATATGAAAATAGTTCAATGTGAGTAATCTACAGGAGAAGGCAGAGGTGGGGGAAGAAATTATAAATGGGGCTTTGGGGAGAAAAAAGTGCCCCAGACCAATGAAAATAAGCAAGGCCAGAATTTGGCTCATAGCTAATTGGAGAGTGTTTCATAATGACCCTGAGAAGAGGTACTGAGAACTGTCATTTGGATTGTCTCACACTTCATTTATCTGATGTCATCATCAAAGAAGAGAAAAACTGTTCTATCAACTTAAGTTCGAATCCTGGGGTATACAGTCCTAGACTTTACTCTGCCTCCCCCACCATGTTAACTCATTAGCATTATTTCAGTAAAAACAATCAGAGCTAACATTTGTTAAGTCTTTTCTATGTACTTGGTACATAGTACATCTTGCTAAGATAAATCTTAAAACATTTTCTCAATCTTCGTAACTATTGCACAGATGGTTTAGAAATCAGCAAAGGAGAGTCTCAGAAAAGTGAAATAACTTGTCCATAGTCTCACAGCTCTGAAGAGGGGTGAGGGACGGGGAAACAAAAATTCTAGGACTGTGGGACTCCACTTGATCCCCCACTCCACGGCCCTCACTACCACTTATCTGGAGACAGACTGTGGTCTCCTAATCAACTGTCTTCCTAGCTCCTCTCTTACCCCTCGAAACCTACTTTTCTCCCCTGAGAACTTTGGGGCTGACGCCACAAGAGCGTTATCCTCAAAGTGGTTTGACCACAAGACCTAACAGTTGACATTTGGAAAATCACATAACTGTAGTCCTTTATCAACATTTATCAGAGAAAAACAAGAACATGGTTTCCCTTCAATCAAAGTGCTAAAACCTTGGTTGCACAGATTCTTCTTTTCCCCGGGGAATGTAGCAACCTAGTTATCTACTCAAATTATTCTGACCTTCCAAGGCCAAGTCCTGTTAGCCCTTCCTAATCCAAAAATAATTAGTGGATAACAGACCCTGGCTTGTTGAGACAGAGTTATTTGTAAGCAATCTTGTCTGGAGCAAATGGTTTTGCAGGAATCACTAACCCTAATAGATTCTCCTGAGCTCTTGCCACCTGCTTTCCTGAGCCCCCTGTCATCTCTGACAGTAAAAGGGCAGGCAGGTCACAATGTCAGCCTGAAGATACAAAGTCACCACCACACTGTCACTGATGAGGAGAATTAGGCTCACCCACCAACCATCTGGCAGAAGACTGGATGGACACAGGCATTCCAAGGAGGTAAACACAAGAGCTATTAAAAAGACAAGGATACTTGTCCAAAACAGGGATACCTGGCTGGCTCTCAGAAGTGTTTCAACATTTGTTGGCAGAGAATAGCAAAGGGAAAAAAAAAAATCCAACAACAACAAATCACCAACACTGCCTGTCATAGCCTGAGGGATCCTGCAGGATCCTCAGGATTATTATATCAGCTGATGCTAGAACTAAACAGAATTTAGTGTCAGAGGAAGGATAGGAGCCTGAAGCATAATGTTCAAATCAATGTCCATCCTGCACAATATCCGGAGTCTGGGAGCAGACCCCAAAAGTGAGGCCACTTTAGAGCAGTGGTTCTCAAACTTCAGTGGAAATCAAGCAGATTGCTGACCCCTTTCCCAGAATTCCAGGTTCAGTAGGTCTGGGGTGGAGGCTTGAGAATTTGAGTTCCCAACCAGTTTCCAGGTGGAGCTAATCTGGTCCAGGGACCACATTCTGAGAACCATGGCTTTCCAGAAGAGCAGGAAAGGCAATTAG
This sequence comes from Canis lupus familiaris, assembly GCF_011100685.1. Classification (NCBI taxonomy): domain Eukaryota; kingdom Metazoa; phylum Chordata; class Mammalia; order Carnivora; family Canidae; genus Canis; species Canis lupus. The sequence goes on along the minus strand of NC_049226.1, from coordinate 52,684,356 downwards.
GGAAGAAGCCATCATGGACTATAACCAATATGTGCAAAGTACTTCCCATTCCATAGGGATGGTCTCATTCTTTTTTTTAAACAGTAAAATAATATATTTTATGTTTTAATTGAAGTATATTGACCCACAATGTTACATTAGTCTCAGGTGTACAATATAGTGATTCAACAACTGTATACATTAGACTATGTTCACCACAAGTGTAGCTACCATCTGTCACCATGCAATGCTATTATAATACCAGTGACTATATTCCTGATGCCTCAAAGACAGTGATAAAAGGAGAGGCTTTGATGAGTGATGCAAGAGGCAAGAGTAATTCTACTCTGTGATGCCCAGGGATGGCTCTTTCTCACATGCTGTGTCACTTTGGAAAAATCTCTTTCTTTCTTTGGGTGTTTGTTAAGAAAAAACAACAACAAAACACTATAATTTTAGGTGTGCCTAATTCCTGCTTCCAACTGAGCCAGCCCCATGAGTACATCTCTAAGTCTCAGTGCCAGGTACAAATTCTCATACCATCTGAAACTCACTGGCCTGTGTGCTAGTAGCAGTTGTGAGCCTACAGAGAAGGCATTTCCATGGGCAATGTGGTGGAAGTACATCTCCCAGACAGTCATCAGGAAACCATAGAACACAGCCATATCCATTGCTGGCCTAGTAACTAGCACTTATGATGCAACCAACATATCACCCTAAGGCCTTTGCCTACAGACAGATAGCAGGATGAAAGGCTTGTTATCATCCAAGTGCATATTGGTACATATAATAATTAGTAACAGTAGAAAGTGTAATAACTGCCAGGGTCTTAGGTTTTAGCATCATGAATAGAAAATGCCTTTCCAGGTTCTACCTCCAATGGGACATGAGGAGCATTCTTGCCTGATTTGGGCTTCTTTCTCTCTCTGAATCATGGTGGTGCTACAAACAGGTTCATTTCTGCATCCACCCAACATTGGTTCATTAAATATTTACTGAGTCTAGTAGAAGCCAGGCAATAATCTGCTGAGTCAGAATGGCAGCATAAATTTCACCATGACCTTCTACTCTCTTTTTCTATCTCTCACCACTTAAACATTCCTCAGGATAGGGTATCCACTGATACTAACAGACTATCTGTTTACTACTAAAGGGGACTTTTCTGCTTTTGTTCAATGTCTATTACTGAGGAACCACAACATGTTAATAGCAATAAAGAAATCTAATTGAGCACTTCATGTGTGCAAGGCTGAACACTAAAATCTACCCTCTTATTATTTCTCTCAAGAGTGAGTTGAATTTCTACCATCACATTCCTATTTTGCAGTGAGGAAACTAAGGTGAAAAGCAGGTAAATAACCTGTGCAAAGTCTTACTGCTGGAGGCATTAGGACTGAATGCAGTGCTCTTTAAAATCAGAGTCAGGCTTGTCACCAGAGCCTGAAATGCCTTCGGCCACTAGCAAGATGGAAAGAGGTAGTAGTTGAATCAGGCTATCTACTAAATGGGCATCCAGCCTCAGCTTTAGTTTCCTTGGCCATGAAATGGCAGTAAAGGGTTGTTGTGAGGATTTAAAGAGATGTATGCATGGAATCCCTATGAGCAGCATACATGTGATGACTGGTGTTTGTTACTAGAAACAATCCAAGTACACAACTTTGTAGGTGGGCAGTGTGGCTTCAAATTTCTATTACAAAATGATTATTCCAAGCCAAAAAAGAGTACAAGTGGTATGAATTCATAGATGAAAATATTCTAGAAAATGAAAGCTAACCTACTGAGACATAAAGCAGATTGGTTTTTATCTGAGGACAGGGAAGAAGGCACAGGAGGGAGGGATGACAAGGGGATGAGGAAACTTAAGGAAGTAATGGATGTTTAGTTGCCTTGCCTGTGGGGATGGTTTCATAAGTATATATGTGCATGTGAAAATGGATTATATTGTATACTTCAAATATGTTCAACTTACTAGATATTAAGTATACTTCCACAAAGCTATTTTAAAAATGCTTCTGGCATATGAGTGTGAATTCTCTACTTAAAGAGGGGCCCAATTTATGTGCACTAGCTCAGTGCTACTGTCCCTCATCACAATACCACACCCAGAGCTAGAGCTGAAGTTGTGGAGTTCTCATCTCAGCAAACATCTCTTTTCTGTTTGTCATGTGGCAGGAGGAGATGACCATGCAGTGACAATAGGAGCAGGTGGGTAGCTGGCAAGTCGCAGAGCTTAGCAAACATTTTTGATGATTTGATGAAGTCTTGAATAACATAATGAGGAGAAGCTTTTGTTAATTAAAGGTCTTTAATAAGTCAGTCTTAGCCCAACACTGACCTAGACAATTTTGTTTAATTAAGGTAGTTTTTGAACTCTGAGTCATCAGGCATTTTTCAATGGGGTCAACCAAGCTAAGCTAACTGGCAATGGAGACTCCAGAATATTACAGTTATCACAACAAAGGCAATTGTTCAGAAAAATCAAGAACTGAAAATATTTCTGACTTGCAGGCACTTCAGAGTAAGTGAGGAATCATTAATCTCTAATAGAGATTAGTAATTAGTAATAAAGGAAGCTAGCTAATATTTACTGAGGATTTACCATATGTCGAGCACTTCCTCAGTACTTCATAAGTACTGGCTCATTTGATCTGTACAAGAAACCTACGAGGTAGCCTGCTATCATTATCCCCATTTTAGAGATGAAGATATAGAGGCACAAAAAGCTCAGAAGCTTAATTGAAGCCACGTGGCAAAAAGTAGCATTTTAACTATTAACAGCTACTCTTTCTTTAACACTTACCATGTATTAGACCTTTGACAAGCACTTTATAAAATTCCTTTTTTAAAAAGTGCTGTTAAAAACATAACATGAACTAGGTACAGCTATCCTCATCTTACAAAGCTGGAAACAAAGCTGGAAACTAAAGCTTTAAAATATTTATTCATCCAAGATCTTACATTGAGCCAGACTGATGTAATTGCAAATCCACAGACTATTCTTTAGAGCACATGGTTTTCCATCCCCTTTGGATATCTTTCTCTTCTCGAGTCAGAAAAGTCTACTCTTCAGATGTGGGAGACAGACACACAGACTCCAAAAGGCTGAAGGGGACAAAACACCTGTTTAACTATACTTGTACATCTTAGAGTCAGTTATTTCTAAAACTTAGGGAAGGAATGTACTCTGACTCCTGGGAAATGCTTTGGAAAGCAATAAAGTCTATTAAATTAAACTATGGTTTGAAGGTGATGATTTAGCAAACTGCAGTGGGTGTTAGTAAAAATGAAATAGAAGATCTCTTTGCATATTATCTCCCCAAAGAGTATTGCTTAAGAAACATTCTTTGCACATAAAATAATGAGAATATAGTACATACAATAAACATAAACTACAATAAATGAAAACTTGCTTTTCCCATCAACTCTGTCTGCCAAACTTATACCAGTAGGTGGAAGGATATTAAAATATGATTTGGAAGAAATGAGAAGGGATGTAAGCAACTTGTAGCAGACCTGGGTTCATTAGCATATCCCTCCTCCTCCCTTGTAACCTTCTAGTAAATACTAAACATTCACTAACACCTACCATGTTCCAGAGCAAGGGATGTGGAGCTGAAGAAGAGCTGCTAGTCTCAAGGAATTCACTGTCTAGCAGGGAAGACAAGATATGGTCCTAAAGCAAGGTAATTTAATGGAGTATCATGAAACCTCTCAAGACTTTCCTACTATATTTAGAATAAAATCCACAAATACTGTGCATGGGCCTGAGGTTGTAAGTTCAGAGCTGCATCTCCTACTAGGAACACACTAGGTGCATTAGCCTTCTCTTAGTCCTTCAAATACCCCAAACTCTTCCCCCTTTGCACTCTGTCCCCTCTACCTAGAATGTCCTGCCCATCCATATTCTGGCCCAACACACACACACACACACACACACACACACACACACACACAGGCACACACAAGTTAAGCATCCATTTTCCTGGGAGAATGAAGGAAGCATTCCCAGAGGAAGTGATATGTCAGCTGGAATCTGAAGGAGGAGATGAGGCATTTCCAAGTCAAGAGAGGGGAAAGGCAAAGGCAAGACAGAAGATGCAGTGGTGGAGGTGCTGATCTGTGGAAAAGCAGGGTGTACTGGGGGAAAACAGTGAAGTATGGGGTGCAGGAGTGTGTGGGGTACAGGAAAAGACGAGAGCATCTGTTGGGCCCAGTTGGCAAGGGTCTGTCTATCAAGGTTAGTACTCTGTAATGGGCTGTGTGTACCATGGGAGTCCCCAGAAGAGAACCAAGTACGGCGTTGGTCTAATGAACATTTGTTGAATTCATTGAAAGAAAAAGCCTCTGGCAGCTGTGTAGAGAAGAGACTATACTTGCCCAGAGGAAGACACTGAGATGGGGAAAGGGAAAGATCTAGGATTACAGTTAGTGAGACCAGCCCCTGTCTGGAAACCACCACCATACCTGAGACCCCATTCACCCCTGTGAGGGCTTTGGCTAGCATCCTTATTACCTTGTTAACAAGTCTCTTCCAAAATGGCATCAAAAGAAGAGTGGGGTTCCTGCACCTTTTAATAATTTCTTCTCTTGGCAAAGTAGAAATTCTAAGTCCCAGTGTTTTTTAAAAAGGGAATTAATAAATGGAAACCTTTAAAAAATCCATTATGTAGGGTACTTCAGCAAGTCACAGGGTAGCAGGAACTGCCTGGTGCTTGAGTAAGCCACACAGGGCTGCTCCTGGGAGCTGTGCCACCACCTGGAGGGAAGGGATGTTTTTGTCACCTTTTCTTCAAGAGAAGCTGCCTCCCTGATGGCCCAGCAGCCACTATTAAAGAAACAGCAGGGAAATACCACTACAGGCATGCCTGTGGTGAGTAAGGAAGAGAATGATGGTGGGCTATGTGTGAATCATTTCTTCACTTCTTTTTGGTACACGAACAATGCTGAAATCACGGGTTATGGATAGAGCCAACTATGGATGTTTGTGGAATAAAATTGCTGCTACTAAAGATTCAGAAGTAAGAAAAAGAGACAAAGGTATTTGGAGTCAAAAGTCAGAGGCCCAGCCACAGCTTCATGACCTGCTCCATGACCTTGAGTCAAGCATCTCATGTCTCCTTGCCCTGTCAAATGGGAAGAATGGTCAGTCTTTCACAGGATGGTTTTAAAGAATAAGTGACATAAAATGCACTTGAAAAGTGTCTAGCCCAGGACCAAGCAGCACTAAGGGATCCAGATTTGCCCAGGCTGCCATCTAGGATTCCCAAAGGCTTCTCAGAAGTGCAGGTCGGAAGGGAGGGTTAGTGGGTTGAACATCAGGGTTTAATGAATGGAAAACACACAAGAGAGTCAAGGAAAGTCCACTAATCTCAAGTCCCCCAGAGAAGGAAAAGAGAAATGAGGCAAACTCAATTGTGATTTGTCCTCTAGCTCATTTATCAATTTGTTTCACATTTATTTGCTTGTTTTATGTACCTAGTGTGTGATATATACTGAATTCAACTCTGAATTCACAGAAGATTCCAGACAGAGCCTTTTCTCAAAACGTTCACAACAGATACTATCCTAAGTCAGCACCTTGTGGTATGAGAGGAAACAGGAAAAGCCATTAGCCTGAAAGGCTTAGGAGGGGAACTTCAGGATGGCTTCCTAGAGGAGCCGATGTCTATGCTGAGTTTTATAATCTGAGCAGGAGCCAGGCAAGGCTGGAGAGGTCAGAGCGATGGTAGTATGCTCGCTGAGGTCAGTAGGAGTGCTTCGAGTAGGACCTGGCAGACAATGAAGCAGAAATAAGAACGTGAAGCATCTTCCTGTACGTGAACATGGACACCTTCCTGTAGGTGTGAGCAGCCAACGACAGAGGTTAAAGCAGGGGAATAACATGATTGCTTCAGTTCACCAAGGACATGAATAACAAATGGGAACCAGAATGAGAAACCTAGTGTTATGTCTTGCTCTCCTCTCAATCCCCATGTTAATTAAAGAACTGACTTCCAAATCAAATACAAGTCTAAAAACTGGGAAAATAAGTGAGCATAATTTAAAACTGCAGTTCTAAAACTGGTGGGCATAATAAACCATCATTTTATTTCCTGAGCCAAAACCTTGGGTTCTCAGCCTGTCTCTGCCATTAGCAAGCTGTGTGTGACCATGGGCAGGTCATCCAAACCCATGAGCACACCTGCAACTTTTGGGCACAGGACCAAGAGATTTTTGTCTCCTGGTATCCATCACTGTCCATGCTATAGTTCTAGCAGGGCTATGAAACTCAAATCAATATTTTATTTAATCAAGTCATTTTTTTTTTAAATATTAGATCACCAGAATGATCTTAGGCAAAGAACTACCTCTTTTTGAATACTGCCCCCTAGCGGGTCTGAAATTACTGGTGACTATGCCTCCCCCATCCTTTACACCCTTTTAGGTATTTCAGAACTATGGTTCTGCAGCCTGTCCTGAGGTCAATCTATTTGTGTCAGATAGTGTTGAAGCTGCTAGAAAGCATTTGCTCAGCATGTATTAAGTGATTACATACTATATATCAGGTACTGTTCTAGGTACAGTGGGTAAAAGTCAACATCGTCTCAGCCCTCAGGTAACAGACAATGAATATAGCCTGTGACAGGGAGGAGAGGCAGCAAACAATGATCAGTAGCACACAGAAACAAAAATCTAGTCTTGGCGCTATGTGTTATGTAGTGGTTACCAACACATGCTCTGGAGATAGGGTGCCCGAGTTTGAACCTGAGTCTGTTGCTTCCCCCCATCTAATTTGGGGCAAGTGCTTTCTGGGCCTCAGTTTCTTCATAGGGGTATGGTAAGGATTAAATGATCTAATATATGCAAAGCTTAGGACAGTGCCTGGAACTTAATAAGAATCTAGCTAAACTTTTTATAATTGCATTTGACCAGGTCCACAAGCGATTTCACTTGTAATTTTATAAGCTAATGCTTGAAGGTGATCAATAAATAAGCAAGGTTATGGAATAAAAACAACTCATATTTTACATCACTTTCAAATTTCCAATACAGCTTCCTACACATTCTCATTTGATAATCAAAACAAACTACCTGAGTAAGTGGGTAAGGCAAGGTATTTTTTTCTAATGTCTTCATTCATCAGTGTCCTCAGTACTTCACCTAGGGTCAGGTATACAGCAGGCATGTGATAAATGCTTGTTGAATGAATAAACATGGATGAAAGAATTGAGGCAGCATTTACTATGAGACAGCCACTGTGCTAGATGCATTGCACACATTTAATTCAGATAGTTCTAGGTGACTCTCTCAAGGCCACAGAGCCAAGCAAGAATAAGGGCTGGGATCCTAAACCAGAAGTCACTGCTACTTCTGCAAAGCCACTGCAGAGAGACCTCTTGCGGTCACATTTCTGCAGCTTTGTCAGTGAAACCCCCTTCCTGCTTGGCACACAGTAGGCATTCACAGTAGGCATGAATAAGCACTCATTCATCCACCATTAGTCGAAACACACTTACTATGCACCAACCATACTTTCTTGGAGCCTTGGAGTACAAGCATATCTACAGTCTTTGCTGATTGATGGTGTCTATCAACTTCCAAATCCTCCCAGGAGCCACTCCATTAAGACCCAGTGCACATGATGCCACCACTAAGCAGAGTTTCCTGGATTCTATCAGCAGGGCTAACACAGATCAGAACCCCTTCGCACTTCTGCATGTTGGCTGTCACCTTCAACATCCCACGTGATCCAGCCCCTGCTTACATCTGCAGACTCACTCTTCACTCTTCTTGATGATTCTAGCCTTCGCTCAGTGCCTCAAGGGTACAGGGCCATCTTCCTGTGGGGTCTCCTCACAAACTCTTTCCTCTCCCAGACCACTCTCCAACCCCTATGTGTGCCCTTAACCACCTGACTTGCAGTCACTCTTCAGATCTCACCCTACATGCCATTTCCCTGGGAAATGCCACTTTCCTGGACTTTTCCATCTGCATTAGGACCTTCTCATATATCCCCTGAGAAAGCACCCTAAGTTTCAAAATTTATGAAAAGTGCATGCCAGGACTGTTATAGGAATGGAAATTCAGAATGAACAAAACAGACAAAACGTGCTGCCCTCATGGAAACTTCTTTAGCAGAGAAACTAGCATTTTCTCCAAAAACTCTTACCATGATTTTAATGAATTATCTGAATAACCATTGGAGAGCTGTCTTCCACACTCAGTTAAAAAATGCACAAGAATAGGGACTGCCTTTGTGTTCACTGCTGAATCCAGAGCCCAGCACAGAGCCTGAGACCTGGAAGATACTCAGTAAACTCGTTCTATGAAAGCTCAGATGAAAGAGGAATGCATGCATGAATGAATACATGAATGAATGCAGTTGAAATTTTCAAAGCATCTTCTCCAGATTGATTTAAAAATGAGGTTAAGGAAAAGGAAGGCATTCAAGCTGCCACTGTCACAAATGAAAGTAATCCGCCATCTTTAAGGAGTCCCTTCAATCTCTGATGTGCGTGCAGTACACATATTTCTGCCAAGCAGAGGTATTTCAGAATAAGCCTCAAGGTAGTAATTATCTCCCCCAATATTCCTATAAATAGTTTTAGGCAGCCCTCCACCCATCCTGGTTTCATTACTGGGTTTCTGGGCTGAATTTGAAAGGCAGATTTTTTTTTTTTTTTAAGCCTTGGCAATTTGGAGGCTATAGTTGGCTTATAGAGACTATGCCTGCAGGTGCGAAAAAATACATTTTGCATACACAAAAAAAAATACAAGGGGGTCAGGCTGAATCCTTTGAAAATGTGGCCTTACATCTTTTTATTTTATTTTCTTGAATTTTTGATGAGGGCAGATTTTTGTTGGTGTGCTGCCCATTTTAATAGCAGCATCGGAATTTGGCAGTTCCACTTGGGAACCCATTGAAATGCAAAGAGAGGCCAGGTCTATAAGTAGGATCCCTTTACCTGCATTCACTGGGAAGAGGAGCAAATGTAAAGGGGAATTAACCACTGAATTACCAGTTGAATCAAGATTAGAAATTGAAGGGGGCTGGTTTCATTCATTGAAATACTAATTCTGAACAGCAGGCTTCAAAAAGAAAGAGTACAGTAGCTACACACTCCATTTGGGTTAACACTTTACAGTTTAGAATTTTTTTTTTAATATTCCTCCATTATTTCATTTCATCTTCACTGAAGCCCCATGATTAAGTTATCGCACTAGTACCAATTATTGTGGGGTGGTTTTTTGTTGTTGTTGTTTTCTTTACAAATCAGATCATGTAATTCCCCTCCGTTAGTAAGTTCAGAGACACCCTGTTGCTTTCAGGATGAAGTCCAAGATCCAGGCTCCCTATAGCTAAATTTAACCCACTTTCACAGCTCTTTGTCATTCACTCATTCCACAGGCATAGTCCTTGCTTCCAGTATAACGAAGGAGGTTGGATGGAGGATCAATTCAAGTGCATGCATATTAGGATTGGCCCATACTAGGGGGCTTCTGAAGGAAAAGGGGGGTTTAAGTTGACATCTGTGTGTGAGGGCGGGTGAAATGCAGAGGCATGTTTTGTGGTGGAAATGCATGAATGGTTTCAGGGCCAGGAAACAGTGCCTACAAAGGAGCCCAAGGAAAGAGCATCATCACCCCTAGCCACAGCCACACAGAATGACTGCCACATAGCTGTTCACATTTCCAAGATTTGGACACTCGAACAGAAAGATCTCGTTATTCTTTCTCCATGAGATAAACAGTTATTAATCCTGGCAGGCCCCTCTCCCTTACCCTTCCTGTCTTCTCGGCTTCTCCATTAAGCTCTACATGTACATCTATCTCTTCCTATACTGGACTATAAGCTCCCTGAATGCAAGGAAAGCGAAATGTGGAACTTGACATACACGTGCAGGGGTGAGCTGAGCAGGGACCTGCTGCCTGAGGTGATGAGTAAGGAGGCCTCATGGAGATGGGAACCAGTCACCATTGAGACAGGCTACCACCTTGCTGCCCACGTTACTGTTCTCAGTAGCACATATGACCGTGTCAATGGCAACAGAACAGCAACTAGGCCAGCCTTTAAGCTAAAGTGACCAAGAACCAACTGACCAGTGGGAATCTCTGTATAACTTCCATTCGACAGCTAATAAAGGTCCTTCGAGTGATTCATCAATGGCAGAGCTCACTGTATTCAATGGCCTGTGCAATTGGATACATGGTCTCCGTTCCAACCCAAGCTCCTATCTGTGTGTTTTTCATCACTGTGTCTTAATGCCTGTTTGTTTGAAGGACATTATGCAACCTGTTCTGGATCTGTGGACAACTGGTATAAACAAGACTTGACTTGACTTGCTAGATTTTGGCTTGACTTTTCAGAGCAGTGCTTTTAAAAAGATATCAGCAAAAGAAATTTTTTTTTCCAAATGTAACAGTACCTGGAAACACAAAAGCCTAAAAAAAGATAAAACATAGTTCTTTTGAAAGACAAGCAGGCAGGGGGTGCTGCCTGGGTGGCTCAGACTATTAAGTGGCTATCTTCAGCTGGGATCATGATCTCAGGGTCCTGGGATTGAGCCCTGCATTGGGCTCCCTGCTGAGTAGGGAATCTGTTTCTCCTTCTTCCTCTGCCCCCTGCTCATGCTCTCTCTCTCTCAAATAAATAAAATCTTTAAATTAAAAAAAGCAGGGGGATACCTGGGTGGTTCAGTTAAGTGTCTGGTTCTTGGTTTTGGCTCAGGTCATGACCTCAGGGTTGTGAGATCAAGCCCTAAGTTGGAGGGAGTCTACTTCAGATTCTCTATCTCTCCCTCTTCCTTTGCCCCTCCCCAGTGTATTCATGCTCCCCCTACTCTCTCAAATAAATAAATAAATCTTAAAAAAAATTTAAAAAGAAGGAAAGAGAAGTAGGGGGCACTGGGTGCCATTTACTCAGGCTCCCGCTTGACCTCTTGACTCCTAAGGCATCTCCAGAGACTTAAGGTTCTAGAGAAAGAAAAATGAAAGCACCAGCCTAGAGAAATGCCTAGCATTGGTATTAGCTGGCCTACAAAACTAGCCTAGCTTTGGTACAGATCTGAAACATTAAGGGGAAAAACCTAGATTTGGAGTCACCGGAGTTTGATTCATGACCTGGGCACTTCTTTGATGACATGATCATAGGGAAGCCATCCCAGCCAGCTTCCTAAAAGCCTTGAAGGAAGGAAGGAAGGAAGGAAGGAAGGAAGGAAGGAAGGAAGGCAGGCACACCTAAAGCCTCAGTTTCCTTCTGTGTATGGTGGGGATAAATACAGGCTTTGCTGGAACTGTCCTGTGGATCATGTTGAGATGTAGGTAAAGTATTTCATGGAATAGGCAGGCAGCAAATGCTTAAGCATTTGTGATTAAGGTCAACATCCTACTTATATTGCCATGCACTTTTTACCGAAGTAGATTTTCATTCATTGCGATCAGAGCTATGTCTAGAAGGCTTTGAAAAATAGCAATAATTCTTCAGTCTCCACCCCTATTAAAATACAAATGGCAACACTCACTTTAAAGAGCTTTCAATGCAGCGAATAAGATGGTTGAAACAATTTCTCATATGAGCTTCTCACCTTTTGAAAATAAGGCTACTTGGTGGGAAATTAAAGCCCACCCATTTGAGGGTATTAATGGAAGGTTAGAGAAAACCCTCCATGTCTTATCACTGTGGCCTCCCTCGGTTACTGTAAAGCACGAGGGGAACATCTCCCATACCCAACACAAAGAAGAATTTGTGTCACCATCTAATGAAAGGCAGAGTCCCTAGAAAATAAAATCTCCCCAAAATTGGGTTTCCTGGCAGTCTACCTCAGTAGTAATTGGCTGGTTCAGCCTGATGTCACTCACTGTACTTCCCAACAATGATTTTTTTGCACACCCTCAATATTGTTGAGTACAGAGTAGCACAGTCTCCACCCTCTCTGGGCTTAGTCAAGGGGAAGTGGGGCAGGGGACAAGACAAGGGGGGTAAGGAAAGTTCTCCCCACCGACACCCCAAAGTCAGTCTTCTGACTGAGACATCAGCCACTTTTCTTACCTGGAAACAGAGCGAAGAATAATTGATCATCTCCAGTTTGTCAGAAACCACAGGACACGTCAATATGCCACCTCGTGTAATGTGCACCACCACCACCACCAACCCCACCTGGAAGCTAGGTGTTACCTCTTTGGCCTCACAGATATAAACACTGAGCCTCAAAAGAGGCAAAGTCCCTTGCCTAACCTCAAAGCCAACGTGTTTCCACCAGGCTTCCATCTCCAACACACTGGCTTAACAAACCTAATTTCATTAGTATGTACAATGTCTCTGAATACATCCAAACAGTACAGACCAAATGACTGTGCAAAGAGAAATTAGTGGCTCTCCATTTAGAAACCACATGTCTTTATTGGCACTTCTCTTTCTCTCTCTTAATGCTCTCTCCAATACCAATTCACTTTATTCTTTTCAATGAGCATTTATCCAATTTAAAGTCAATGAAAAATAATGTACATTTTTCAACAAGTTTACATTAAGCACTGCAAAAGTGCTTATGTGCTATTTAGTGCTGATGGCGCTGGAGCATGGAACGAATTTGAATATGTCTTTAATTGAAGTCCAAAGGGGTTAGCAGGAAGCTGGTTTTGTTCTATAATTTAGGTAACTAAGAGCTTGTTAGAAAGGCTTTGGGGGAGAGCAGGGGGAGGAAGGGAGGGGGAGGAGGGAGAGGGAAAGGAAGAGATGCTTAGCTAGGGGAACGAGACGCAAAGCTGCAGGATACACTCTTTCCTCACCACCCTCTCTCCAGCCTGGAGGATGAAATAGTACCTCCGCCTAGCAGAGAGCGCCAGGCTTGGCTGTCAATGATCTGGGTTCTATTTCCAGCTCCATGAATTCCTAGCTCCGACTGCCTGGTCAGTTAAGATTCGAGACATGGGAACAGCCTAAGATTCTACGAAAAAAGGCAGAGACTATAACACCAATGTGCTTATTTTTACCTCTTCTTTATATTTACGTTAAAACTTCAGCACCCAGGCCTGTCTCTTCCCATTTGCTATTCCTTTCATGAAACAAACTGCTGACACTGTGTGCCAGGCTGTGTGGCTCCTGGTTCTTTCCTTTGCTCAAAACACTGTGTGGAAGTTCAGGTCTGAGGTTTCTCACTGCTCATCTGGCTTCTGAAGTCTTGGTCCTTGTGGTTCTTCTGCTGGGCTGTGTCTACAGTTCAGAACATAGTCCTAAGCAAGGGACTCTATCAAGAGCCCGAGAGTAGAAATGGGGAAACGTGCAGGTGTTTTCAAAAGTCAGAAAGTCTCTCCTTTGGCCCTGCTGAGTCTCCTGTGTCAGATATGGGCATTATAATGGCATTTTTTTTTTTGTGTGTAAGATGTCTGACACACACACTGGGCTCTCTAATGATAGCCATGCTTATTAATTTTTTTAAGATTTATTTATTTATGAGAGAGAGCACGCACGTGAGCATGAGCAGGGAGAGGGGCAGAGGGAGAAGAAGAGAATCTCAAGCAGGTTCCACATCCAGCGCAGAGCCTGACTTGGCTCGATCCTATGACCCTGAGGTGATGAACTCAGCCAAAACCAAGAGTCAAACAGACTAAGCCACCCAGGCACCCCAGCCATACTTATTTTTATTAACAAATGCCGTTTGCTCCAGATATCATAGAAATGTAGATGACAAAAGTTTAGACTCTTTAGTTTATGAGTTGTCCCCAAAGGAAAAGCAGAAAAACCTTTATGTCCATTTATAAACATAATTTAATGAATTATTTTATAGCCTTTCTCTTTCTAAATGGAGCTTAACCCGCCTTTGCTAGACATTTCCTTAGGCAGGGCTTTAAGTCTTGGGATGGACTGTGTATTTATGTCTTGAAGGGCTTGATTCTTTAGAGTTTAATAAAAACCACAGTTGAAAACAAGTTGATGGCTGATTTGTCAGGTCATGTAAAAAGTATCTAAAGAGGTCAAAAACCTGGAGACAGACATATGACCACTGGAAACCAAGCTGGGAAAATACTTCCTTGGTTACTTTGAGCTGCCCTCTAGCAGACACTGAAATGAAAATTCCAGTGCAAGTAAGTGATGAGAGAGATGCAAGAAGCGCTGTCAGGGGAGTGAGGAAGTGCTATAAAAAGAGAAGGTAGCCAATGAAAAGGGATGAAACCAAATGCCAAAGACAGAAAACAATATAAACATATATCCTCAGAATTATCCCACCTAAAGGGTGAAGGAGCCAAGCTACTTATAAGCTAACTCCCAGAGTCACTGGTCAGAGGCTGCTCCCAAGAGATGTCAACAACCCTGACCAGCAGAATGACCTTCCTCAGTTCCACAAAAGTCCACACAGAAATGCAGCTATGGGCAGCTGGCACTAGGATGACAGACAACAGCAGATATGGTAGGGCCCTGGTAGTCAGCAACCCCTTCCTAATCTGTATCCCTTCCTAATGAGGCTTCTTGTCTAGACGCCATGGATCACATTGATCCCTTAGCCCGGAACAACAATCTTCTTGAGGTTCTCACCTGTCTACCCCTTCTTATCCTTCAGGAGCCATCTCCCTAGGCATCTTCCACTTATTGATACCATTATACCAAAACCATCTGCATCTCAATTATCTCTGCAGTGGAAGCATCCGGAATAGAATCTGGCCCATGGTAAACACTCAGCACTCACTTTGTTAAAATAACGATTCCACTCTTACCTAAGTGTTTATTAAAGGCATGTACTGTGACAAGTGATTTCACTGCATGTTCTTTTCCTAGATTTCATGATATCCCTATTTATTAATTTTCATCCCCATTTTATAGATAAGAAAACTGAGGCCCCAGGGAGTCAAGAGCTAAAGACCAAGAGCTCAAACGTGGCAAGACAGAGATTCGGGTCTAGGAGTGTTTGATTCTAATGCCATGTCCTTACCTCGGCAGGACTATAACACAGAGAACTGGAGGGTTATAGAGGGTACGTTCAGCAGGGCTACAGGGAATTCGGAGCCCACCTTAGGCTTTGGAGAAAAATGCAGAGTCACAGGGTGTTCTCAGGGCTATTCAGGAAACAACTCTACTGCTAGTTCCTCCCTTGAGAAGGTGAGCTCTAGACGGCAGAGCCCTGCAAGACTGCCCTCCAATCCCAGCATATCACACAGGGCCTGGCACAGAGTGAGGGTCCCCTGGAGGCTAACTGGACAGGGCAAGTTGAGTAAGTGAGTAGGAGATAAATAGAAGAATAAACTGAGAGGACTCCCAGGATAAGAATTCCAAGGGATGGTGATTCAGCATGGAAATGACATTATTGCATTCAGTGTCTCTGGACTGGGTTTTTATTCACTGGACCAGCATTTACCAAACATCCATATTTTTAAGCAATACTCAGAAAGCTCAACCCAAACCATATGCTGTAAACACACTGGTTTCTTCCCCATTTAAACACATGCTCTCCCTCTGCTGTAAAGACGATCAAATGAACTGGGGAAAGTTCATACTTTACATTGAAACTGGGCGGGTATTAGCAACAGTAAAAGCTTCTACAGACAACTGTCCCTCCACTGCAGGGTGTGCTTGTTGCTGTCAATAATGCCCTTTACCTAATCACAAGGGAAGACGGATGCCTGGCGGTCAGCTTCAATTCCACTTCACACCTTTGTTTTGCGAGCTAAGAGGACCACCCTGTAATATAACTCACATCTCCTGTCACTGAGCTGAACAAATCTGACAGCTAACATTTTGCTGCTTTATTTGACCTTAATCTGCTCTTGAACTTTGACTACCGTTACTGGATAACCAGCAATTGCAAAGTGGGAGAAACCCACATGCGTGATGCCTAGTCCACAACACTATGGGAGGAACCAATGTGCATAATGTCTAGATCACGACACTCCCTCTTACTGTTGTTTAATTCAATGGCCCTCAGTTGTTCCTTGCCTCTGGTCTCTACACCTGTATCCTTTACCTTCCCCTTGCACATACCAGGCACACTCTCAACCTACTTGGTCTACTGGAATGTAAACGTAACACAATTTCATAGGAAAAGGTATTTATAGGATTACAGAAAAGCCTCATCACTTGGGCTAAAGAGACCTAAATTGAAATCTCCGTTTAGCTTCTTACAAATGGTATGACCTTAGCCAAATGATTTAACCTCCTTAAGCCTTGGTTTCCTCATTAAGAGAACTGAGATAATAATGTCTAACTTCTAGGATTACTGTAAAGATTAAATGGAAAGGTAGAAAAAAAATATCTGAACCAGTGCTTAAAAAGTTGACCTATGGTAGCTGTTCTCATTAGCACTGGTATTAATATTAATAAGCATTGTGTTGCTAGAGTCATTATTGTGTAGTTTAAAGACATAGTACTTCCATTAATATTTGAAAGAATAGTCTACGGCTATGTTGTTAAAATATAACCAAAACCATACTTAAAAAGGACAATAGAATAGGGCAGTCATTTAATATTTTTCTGCCACAAAACCCTTGAGAATGAACTATTGCACTAGATAACGATAAAACTCTAATACAAATAAAATGTTCCAGTCTGTGTCCTGTAGGTAAAGTGAGCAGGGGCTTGCTTATCCCACTTGATGGGGGTTGGATAGGGGTAGGGGTGCAGATATTGAGGGGGTAGCGATTTCTTAGTAAGTGTTATAAAAGCTTCATGTCTCCTAGACTACTGTGTCTCATCAGTGATACACCAAAAGCTTCATTTCTCAACCGTGATACACCAAAAGCTTCATTTCTCAACCTGCTGTCTCAAAAAATAGTCTGCATTTTGAGGAACACTGTAAGAATATATACCCAAACACAGGCGCGCACACACACATACACACATGCATATAAAGTTCATCTCAAACCAAAGGCAAATCACTATTTGATGAAAACACCATATGGTTGCAATCAAATTCACTGGCTTTCAAAAGAAGGGCAAAGGAGAGTGTGAAACCAAATGAAACCTCATTCTAAATGCAGTCAGGAGGCCAGAAAGGGGCTCTCGCACACACTTCCACTTACACACCCCAACAGGAACCAAGGTGCTTTGGGTTCCCAAGGACAAGAAGCCAACTTTACCTCCAGAACAAGAAAATTTTCTCCTCACCCAGCAACAATCCAGCCAATGAGATTGTCACAACTCAGCCAATGAAAAGCCACTATACTTCAGACATCCAGTTTAGTCCAATGGACTTCCTGGTTGTACCAGCCTCTCCCAACTTTCTTCTTCCCTCTATAAAAGATCATCTCCTTTGTTCTCCAGACTTGCCTATGCTTTTGCCCTAGCTCCTGTGTCTCAAGTTACAAGTCTCTGGTTTTACCACATAAACCCATTTTGCTGATAAAAATAACTGGTTATTTTATTTTTAAGGCTAACAAGGGAGTACGTATATTTCAACCAATACCAAGTCTGATTACCAATAAAAAAATATTTAAAATTTTAAAGATGAGGCCAAAGGAAATCGTTTTCACTGTCTGTGCATGTATATGAATACATGAATATACAAATGATACATTTTACTACCAACCCATTAAAGTTAAAACATCAATCTTCATCATATCAATTTCATAATATTAGACTCTGCCATTCTAATCTGGTATTGATAAGAATGAACAAGGCCTGGAATTTTACACCTGGGTGCATTTCATTTTGTTTCTCTTCAGTGACAGAATTCAATATGACACAGCTCAGCGTGACAGCATCAGGCTGGGACTGTCACCTTAGGGGCTTATACATCTTTAAAATTCTCACAAAAGTGAAATTGACTGACAGTGAAGCAAAATGATGCTTTTAACTTGAGTTGGAAGATCAGAAAAGTCAATGAAAACACTCAGAGTTCTTTTAGGCTCTTCAGTGAGGGATCTTTTGGAGAAAAAGAGCTGCAGACTTCCAAGTGCTATGCTGCTGCAAACTGGGGGCACTCCATGGACAGTACTGAGGGAGACCCCACACAGAGCCATAGTGTTAAGACAGGTGGAAGTGACAAGGCAACCAGCCTAAAAGGAAGTTTGTTTCTCTTCTCAACACATCAGATATAATATGATGTACAGGGGAGAGTGAGAGGCTCATTCAAATCCCTGCTCCAACCTTACAGACAGGCAACTCTGAGGTCTTAACATCAAGTGTCTCCCTTTAGTCATCTGCAAACTAGGGTTACACACAGACTTGAAGTGTGGTGGAAACGTCAATTCAACAATGTTGTATGTGGCCAACCCTCCCTCTCATCCTCTGGGGGATCTGCCTGTCAGGGTGCTCTCCTCTCTGCACTCAGCCACTGGCCAGGGGCCCTAAGCCAAGCCTGCTTCCAGGTCAGGAGGGCTCATCCAGACCCAGGAGGGGATGCTGGTGGTAGTGAACCTAGGTGGGGTGCAACACTGGCTCCTAGCGGACGTGATGCAGCCCTTTGAGAGGTGGAGCTTTATGCTTGCTAGAGATGAAGGTCTGCAGGCACCAGAGAGCGTCCATGGTCTGGGAAGGCCCTAGAATGGCCTACACCTCAAAGGCCAAGATACAATACACCAGCTTGGATATGGCTACTCCCAGCACCATCTGGGGAGACTACAACGTCCACTTCAGCAGGAATGTCATCCATACCAGCGGCTCCATGGAGGAGCCCAGAAACAGATCCAGCTGTGGTTCCAGAGTGGTGAGTTGGTAGACTGGGCACCCAGGACCAGCTACCTTTGTTTTTTTTTTTTTTGTTTTGTTTTGTTTTTTTTTAATTTTTTATTTATTTATGATAGTCACACAGAGAGAGAGAGAGAGAGGCAGAGACACAGGCAGAGGGAGAAGCAGGCTCCATGCACCGGGAGCCCGATGTGGGATTCGATCCTGGGTCTCCAGGATTGCGCCCTGGGCCAAAGGCAGGCGCTAAACCGCTGCGCCACCAAGGGATCCCCAGCTACCTTTGTTGACAAGAGCTGGAGCACGTGCTCTGCCCATCCACTCCAAATCACCTGCCAGCCCACCTTCTGCCCTACCCCAGCTGATCGGGGTTTGAGCCATCAACTTTACAAGCCTTTCAGAATTCTAAGCCAGCAAGAAATTGGACCAAATCATTTCCATACCAAAGAACCAGACAACCCTTGGGGTGTCTCCCCAGGTATAAAGTGTGACCTCCCTTTCTCCAAAGTGAGGTGAGGGCATTAAAGTTCACTCTGCTGTGCAGGGATATGGAGCACTCCTAACAACTGCCATCTCTGAGAAGCGAGCAGTTTGAGAGTAAAAATGAAGCTTCCTGTCTCAAAAAAAAAAAAAAAAGTTTTATGTGAAAACTAAATTCTAAGGGCTGTATAAGGTTGAGATTTTATCATGTTTATATTTATGCAGCTTTTTTTTCATTGTGCTCATGACCATCAGTACAAGGAGTCCTCCACCCAGGCTACCTCAGAGAAGATACATGAAAGAATTTGAAGTGCAGGTAAGATGTGGTGGTTTGCTTCCCAAACTAATGTTCTCTGTGTGATAGCATCCTGCATCCTACCATAAAACCACAGGGCTGGAGAGATGCCTTGTCCATCCCCTTGTTTTACAAATGACCAGACACTCAGCGAAGGGAACTAAGTGGTCCAAGTTTGGGGGGCTGTAGTTACTAGTACTATTAGCACGTACACACCATTTTGTTACTTACAAAGCAGTCATATGGACTCTTTTTCACTTTTATCTTCTATTAGAAAGATAAAAGATATTCTTTTATCTTTTGTCTTTATTGTTACTTCCATTTTATTTAAGATTTATTTATTCAACAAAGAAAGAGTGAGAAAGATGGAGGGAGAGAGAGAGAGAGAGAGAGAGACAGATCATGAGCAGGAGGGGCAGAGGGGAAGGGAGAGAGAATCTGAAGCAGACTCTGCACTGAGTGTGGAGCCTGATGCAGGGCTCGCTGTCATGACTGTGAGCTCAGGCCTGAGCTGAAATCAAGAGTGGACACTTAACTGACTGAGCCACCTAGGCACCCCTATTATTTCCATTTTAAACAAGAGGAATCCAGCATTCAAGGAGCACAAATCTTCCCAAGGTTCAGTGGTTAAATCAGTGGCAAAGTTTGGACTCAAGGCTGGATCCAACCTTAATCTCAGATCACCTTCTGCCAGCCTGTGCTGAGCAATAAGGCACGGAGGATCTGGCCAGTGAAGTGTGGCAGGAGGGGGTTACCACAAGCTGGAGAATGAGAGGGCAGGAGGAGCAGCAGGTGGGAGACCAGTTGAAGCTCTAGGCTGCCAAGGGCCTGGGACGACGACCTAGGGCAGCGCTGTCCAAAAGAAACAGAAATTGAGCTAGAGATGGAATTTGAAATTTTCTTTTAGCCACATTTTAAAAGGTAAAAAGAAACAGGTGGACTTTTATGAATACATTTAGCTTAACCTGATGTATCCAAAGTAGCATCATTTCAACATGTCATCAATATAAAAAATTATCAGTGAGATACTTCACATTTTTATTGTTGTTGTTCCAAGGTGTTGAAATCTGGCATGTAGTTTACATTTATAGCACATTTCCATTTTGATTAGCCACACATCAGGTGTTCAATAGTTGCATGTTGCTAGTGGCCACCATACTGGTCAGTGCAGTTACAGTGCAGGGGTCAGGAAGGACAGGGTCTTGACCTCTGGGCCCAGGACAGATCCATAAGGAGGAGGAACAAGAAAACACTGTTGTATTAATACACCTTCCTCCTTAGGTAAAAAATAAGAGAGGAAGCAGGAAGCATTTAACCTATAGAACAAGGCTTAGGTAGCATTACCTTCCAGGCAGGTAAGCTCTTTCAGACCCTGTTGCTTCACTTATAAAATGAGGTGGCTCCGCTAACCCAGAACCCCCTTAACACTTCACCATTTTGTTCTTTCTCTTGCTTATTGTGATGGTTCACATTATGTGTCAACTTGATTGGGCCACAGAGTGCCTAGGTACCTGGTTAAACATTATTTCTAGATGTGTCTGTTAGGATGTTTCTGGAAGAGATTAGCATTTCAATCAGTAGCCTGAATAAAGCAGATTGCCCTCCAGAATGCCAGTGGGCCTCATTCAGTCCAAGGACAGCCTGAATAAAAGAACCAAAATGTGGATGAAGGCAATCCCTCTCCTCTGCCTAGCTGAGCTGGGACATTGGTCTTCTCCTACCCTTAGACTGGCACTTACAGCATGAGCGCTCCTGGTTCTCAGGCCCTTGGACTCAGACTGGTGCGACCCCATCAGCTTTCTGGGGACTCTAGCTTGAAGATGGCAGATCGTGGGACTTCTCAGGCTCTAGAAGCCCATGAGCTAATTCCCTATAAATACCCCCCTCCTCCCTCCCTCTCTGTCTTATACACACATGCATATCTTATTTATATATATCTCTGATTTTCCTTCTCCATAAACTTCCACCATTCACTGAGTGAGTACTATTGATAAGCCCTGTGCTAGGTCCTGGGGTCTCTGAGTGACCAGTCCCTGCCCTCAGTAGCTACAAAGTGGCTGGGGAAACAGATGTGCAAGAAGGTCAGTGTAATGCAGAGGGACACAAAGTATAATCAGGTCACCTAGGAGAGAGTGTTCCAGAACTCTGACTGCCCTTTGGTTGGAGGGAGATCAGAAAGAACCTGACAGAGGAGAGACTGTCCCCCTGCACTTACTAAGTCGTTTCTTTTCCCAATTTTCTTCACCAGTGCAAACAAGAGCCATCCAGTGTGGCCGCGGGGAGTTGATAAATTCCACTCCAAAGCAAAGAAGCCTAAGAAGGAGAGAGCATGATTTCCCTTTCGGCTTAGAACAACAAAACTAAACAAAGCGTAGTGAAAATGTGAAAATCGCTTTGAGGATTCATCACGTTTGTGCATGACGGGAAATGTGGGATTTCAGACTGGGAGACAATGAGGTAAATAATCACTTGAGTATCACTGATGTCTCAGGACCCTGCTACAGGCTCTTCCACACGCAGATTTGCCCTGCGAGGGTCCATTTACCTCAGTGAGACTGTTACATTTGGGGTTTGATCCTGAGCTGCAAGCTCACAGCTTCCTGCACTGTGATGGATGCATAATATTAACTTGATATGAAAAAGGCATGGGAAAAAGCAATGTTTTCCAAATCAGATGGAAAGTAAAGACAATCAGGGAAAAATGTGCTAGTAGAGGCTTAATAAAAGCAAAGAACCATTTGTTCCCCATGAGGACTTGCTAGAACAAACCAACTGTTCCCATATTTGACACCATCCCTAGAATGTGGGAGAAGAGGAAACAAAAGTACCTCCCAAGACTGTCAGCCTTTGCCTTGGTAGGTTCACCTGTACGCTCTGCTCCCTGAATTATGTCCAATAGCAGCTTCCTAAGGCCAGAAACTCTCTCAGTGCACAACCTTTGAAGTATGGAAAAATGTCTTTGTGTTGGCCTGTGAATTTTGTGTCCAAGTGCTCTTTATAGAAATCTATCAAATCCCCATTAATCCAGTGTCTAGTCGGCTCTGACGGTCTCTAATCAGGGTACTATCACCTTTCTGAGAAGGTCATCCTACTCCTGATGGAAAACACAACGATCACTGAAAGTAAAAAAAAAAAAAAAGTGCCTCCTTTCTTCTCCAGGATTCACCCCAACCAGACCCAGGCAGACACTTGGTTTCTTCCTTACTTTTCTTTTTTCTGCCCAAATTTAGACCAGTACTGGGAAACCTCTGTGTATTTCAGAAAGTCCCTTTTTGGACAAAGCCAAGCCCAGACAGGCAGCTGTCTGTGAAAAGGGAAGTTGGGCGAGATATCCTTCTGTTTGCAATCAGCATGTCCACAAAAGGCTCTGAAACCCCTTTGGGATCTGAAGTGCAGGGCTGATCTGATTGGAAAACCAGGTAAGTCAGACCAGAGCTGGGAGATGGAAAGGAACTAATCAGAATTAATTCCAGAAACAGATGTCCCTGATCCATTCTTAGCATTTTCTACACTTCAACGGCTGTTTGCATGGGGAGCTGTGACCCTTAGAGAGGCTAGGGAAGGAACAATGACCTGCAAAAATCTAATACGTGGGCTCAGCTTTTATTATTTAATTTACCTGCTGTGTGACCTTGGGAAGTTTCCTTATCTTTTCTGATCCTTCCAGAGTCTTCTATAAAATAGAGTGAATGTTCCTTCTCTGTGGGATTGCTGCAAGGATTACATGTATGTAAGGTCTCCAGTGTGGTGTCTAGAGTGTACTGGGGAGTCAAGAAATGTGGCACCTTTATACAATTATATAATATTCTAATTTCACTAATACTCATTTAGGTTATGGCACTGTGCCAGGCCCCATAAGGGACACAAAGAGTTATGAGTGTGTCCCAGATCTCCAAGGATGGTGCTATTTTCAAATATTCTCTTTAGTTTCTCTATAAGTAAAACATGTTCTTATTAGATGACACATCGCCATTTTGGGCTCTGGATGAGATTGTCACAATGGGTTTAGGCAAGCAAACAAGGTCCCTGGCCTCAAGGAATTTTTAATTTAGTTTTGGGGAAAAAGGCATACTCAGAAATACCTATCATAAAGTGCAAGATAGTAAGATACAGTGAGTATGTTTATAATCAGCCCTTTTATTTCTATACCACTTCACAGATGATGAGGCACTTTCATATACATTTCCCTGCAAGAGAACCTTGTAAAACATTTTATTGTCCTCATTTTTAAATATGAGAAAACGAGGAATCAGAAATGCTTTGGAAACCACCCTCAGACCAAGAGTACTTGATATCTGGCAGGGCTGGGGCTTTTACTTGTTTGTTCTTCATTCTAAAACCAGGAGCCCTACCTCGTCATGTACCATCAACAAAGTATACCCAGAAAAAAAAAAAGATAAATAAAACCAGTGTCTCTTCTAATTTCCTATTAGAGAGGCTCCAGTAGAAATTCAGCCTACGTAAACTTCATTCATTCACACAGATAGATACTTACTGGGCTACTCAGGGACTTCGTGTCTGGCATTATGGTGACACTCCCACTCCACCACCAGCTGAGCTCTTGGATCTTGGGTGGATCTGTTTCATGGGTTATAAAACTGGCCTTCTCAGGCTGGCACCAATAACTCCTACTGGTAGAATGTCTAAAAAATAACACTAGCCTTTAGGAAGGAGGACATCACTTTCAATTTCCTCCTGAAATACCTATTATTTCCTTCACAATGCTTAAGTGACTGAGCATCCTAAAGGCTTGTTAAAGCTCCTGGAAGATAGTAATACTTAAAATAAAAATCTATGTTTTTTAAGTTCTACACTGAAGTGCATTAAGGACTCTGATCTTCAGTCTAGGACTGCTGGCTCAACCTCCTGAAGACTGTGGGAAAGTCAGCATGCCAGAAGGGACCAGGCACACTGGACACACAGGCAGTGGACACACAGGCCCTGAATAGCACGTCCCTATTGGTTCAACACGACACTGAGCTGACTCCAATAGGCATCGTCATTGACTTTACAGGAACCCCAAAAGAAAACATGAAGAAATATTCCCAAAAAACACAGAAACCTGACACTGAAACAGAAAGCATCCATGTAAGTGGGGCGGGTGACAGGGAGAGATCGTAAACGGTATTTGGCAAACCTTCAGCTTCCGTTCATGGAATCACAGGGACACAGAAGGTGCAAGCTGGAAGTCATGTTTTATTCTCTTGATAAAATGGATTCACTCCAAGTCACAGATCTGATGGTATCACTGTCTTGTTTGGGGACAATGACATCTCAAGCTGAGGAATAAAGGTTTGAATCTGCACTGAAACTCTTCTAAGGTCCGATCACATATACCGCCCATCTGGCCCCTGCCACCCAGCTATGCCTTCTATAGCTTCTGCTCAAGTTGCAATCACCATACATCCATTATTCACTCACCCAAATGTGGGTACAGGTGTCAGACGCTGCTAGGCACTGGGGGTGAAAACACAAGTAATGAACCCTGGCCCCTAGGAGCTCAGTCTAGCAAGGGAGACCTATAATTATAGACATGTCACAGCAAGACAGCACGCTCTAGGGATGCAGGGAATGAGAGTTGTCTGAGCTGTATCTTGAGAGTCCATTATGGTATCTGCCAACAGGACAAGACTGGGGAAAGGCACAGAGGGCAGAAGACAGTCTGTGCAAAGGCACGCAGGAGAGAAAGCATTCCCTAGTTTTGCATCCTCTGGGTTAAAAGCCTGCATCTACCTGCAACACCCACTTTGCCACATCTACCACTTAAAATCCTACCCCTTTTGTAAAACCCTGCACAGATAACATCTCTTATAAGTAATCTTCTGTATTTATTATCCTAGGTGAAGTGATCTTTTCCTTCCTTTTTGCTTCCATAACCCACATTTTAGCACATTCCACAGCCTGCTCTGTGTTCACAGTGACTACAAAACAAAGAAAATGAGAGTCGTGGAGAGAGGTGGGTGCCAACGTGGGGTGCGAGGGGAAGCGCTGGCTTCACACAGCAGCTCTGGCGGAGAGAAACAGTGCCTGAGCCTCTGCTCCCCTTGCTCTCTCAGGGAGACGGTGGCAGAGATGTGGGGAGGGTCTTACCAAACCAGATCAGAGACTCCTGGCCTGGAATTGTAGCATCAAAAAATTGTCAAACAATGCTTTGCGTGCTGGGGACAGTCACTGACAAAAAATTCCTGGCTCGTACATAAGCTAAGGGAATCGTGCTGAACTTTCATTCTTCTATGGTACAGATGTAAGAATGGGGGACCCCTAGAGTGGTTGGTGATAGGAAGCCCCGATATGTCGAACAGTTTCAAGTTTTGGACTTTAACAGATCAATGAAGTTCTGATAGATAAATAAATAAACTCACATGGATCCTGTTTTCTTTCTACTTTACCAATCAAGCATATTTTTAAAAATATATCTACTATAATTGTCCTTTCATAAAAGAAAGGCATTTCAACACGAACATACAGAAGGATCACCTCAAAAGATATGGCTTTATAAGCCCCACAATATTTTTTCTTATTTTTCTCATTTCAAATTAGACCAGTTCAGGTTAGGCAAACCGATACTATAAAATGTTTTTATCTGGAGTAATACCCTATGGGTCTCCAATACTGTATGTGGTCAATCTATCCTAAGGTGACCCCCCCCCCAATGAGTCATAACCTCATGTAATTTTCTCCCCTTGCAGTGCTAGCAGGTCCTGTGATTTGCTTGTAGTCAACAGAATATGGCAAAGGTGATGGGCTGGCTCCCCACTCCTGTGATTACATAAATTCTCCAACTCCATCTCAGCAGACCGAGTGTAGACTGTCCTGCTGGACTCTCTGAGGAAGGACATTCCCACAGAGTGAGGGGACCATAGGGCAGGAAGCAGCAGGGACTCCATGAGCTGAGCGCAGCTCCTGGATGACAGTTGCAGAGACAACAGGAAACTCAGTCCTCTGACCACAGGAACTTTACTCTGCCAGTGACCACCTAAGCTTGAAGGGGAACTCAAGTTCCAGAAAGGAACATGGCCCAGCCAACGCCTTGTAGCTTCATGAGACCCCAAGAAGAGGACTCTGCTAATCTGAGGCCAGACTTCTGACTCGTGGAAAGTTTGAGACGATCAATGTACTGATGTACTGTTTCAAGCCACTGAGTTCACAGCTAATCTGTGATGTAGCAAGAGCTAAGTAATGCACCACACCATGAGCTTTCTGAAGGAAGATCTCAGAGGACCTAGAATGGTTGTCCACACATACATGCTAGGGTAGAGGCACTCCAGAACAAACTGGACCGGCCCTGATTGAAGGCTGTTAGGAATAGGTGTCTGCCTGTCAGGCTGCCAAAACATAGGAAACTGTGCAGCTGGAGCTATGACATGGTCATCCTCGTGGAGTCAAAAGTTCTCTGAGGGCTTCCTTTGGGCTGCAGTCACATTGCTAGGCCTTCTGGAAAGCCAAGAGGATCTTTCAAGAACACTAGTGTAGTAACACCCATAGACTGTGTGTCCTGAGCTGTAAATCAGACATTCGGCTGTACTGTTTCATCCTGAAATCTAAGACAAAAATCTCCAACAGGGCTAGGTGGGGTGAGGCTTGACGTGGGGACGGATGGCAACCACTGTCACCAGAACTGACAACTGTAAACATCCAGATTTCACATAAGCCTTCACACACATCAAGATGTGTGACCCTGTGTGGCAATCTCCCGATACCAGGCATTGGTGGTAGTACTACATCCATTGTACAACCAGGGAAACTAAAGTTTTGAGAAGCTGCAAGACATGCCCAAGGTCACCTGCTCAGTAATAGGAGAGATTTCTTCTACATAAATAAAGAAATATTTTCAGAAAATCATGATGCTCTGGAATTAGACTGTCCAGCACGTATGGGGCTTGAATTGTCAATTTATGGAAATCCTAAATCTCCATGTTTTGCCATCCTGAGCTAATAATAAGTGAGGTAAGACCTTTGAGGATGACAGTACAAGGATACTAAACTGTGCCTTCTGGAGAATCACACTCTCCGTACTTTGGCCTTGAGAAACAGAGACATCATCTGTGGTCAGTTTTCCCAGAGAAGGATAAACAAAAAGTACATATCTCTCCTGTCACCAAATATGCCACTTACCATCTCCTAACTGCAGCATCACCCTATGCTTCATATTTAAAGGACAGAAATGGTCTACCCTGACATGGGCAGTAGTTAAACTTTGATTTTTGTTTTATACACTATTTTTCCTAGTTCTTTTCACATAAATTTCTCTTTATTTTTCCTTGCCCAAAGTGACAGTTTGGGAAAAACAAGCCAGGAACGAGCATTTATTTATTGCCTTCCAAGGGCCAAGCACTGTTGGGCCCCTTACAAATGTTTTCTCATTAATCCTTGCAATGAATCTGGAAGGAAAGCATTATTACTATTGTCATTCCCCTTTTTTTTTTTTCTTTTCTAGCTGAAGAAAGAAAGGATGAAGGGGTGAAGAAACTTGTCTGCAATGACTCGGCAAAGCTGTGAATGAGATCCAGGTACACAGGACACCTTACCTGTTTGTGCTTCATTTTCCTCTTTTCTTCCTCCTCCTTTCCATTATGGATAGAAAATTCTGGTCCCATGCTGATGTGGTGAGTGATATCAAAGTCCCAAGTGTTGTGGCAGAGAGAAACAGGGACGTGGAAGCGCGGAGAAGGTCACTGATACTGAGCTGTCAGGGTGAGCCCAGCTGAGTGTAGTCCCTCAAAAGGTGGGGGGGGCAGGGCACAGTGAGCTTCAGGTGACACAGTCCAGAAGCAGGTGAGCCGAGCCGGCTGGGCGCACTGGCAGCTCAGTGGTCGGCATGCCTGGAGTGCAGAACGTGATTGAAGGACTGCCAGAGATCCATCAGGAGAGAATGGCCCAGACAGGGGTCTGGTATGCCAAGCTATGGAATCTGGACTTCATCCATCACAGCCCAGCCTCACACCGTCTGTTTCTCTATAGACTGACAGAGGGAAGGCGTTCCCATAAGGCAACTCATTCTCCCAGGTGTACAGAGAATTCAGCTTACTGCCCTGCACGCTTGTAACTCTATTCTCTGTTTTCCCCCATGTAAGAAGTGAAACAATCGAGCATCATGGCAGTTAATGAGAGGAATAACCCTATCTCCAGTCTCGCTTTTCTTTTAAGAAGAAATTACAGCTGATCATATTTTATTATTAATAATTGTGACTTGTACATAACGCATGTCACACCTGAGTCTGGGTGGAGCTGCCCCAAACAAGACACTTCCTGGGGCATTACGGCACCTGCCTGGCTTCCCTGTGGAGCCTTGTAGAGTTAACTCCTAGCAGGCTAAAATCTCCCAGTCCTGCCTCTGAATGCTCCTGCGGGAGAAAATCCCCAACAGCTGCCATATGGGGAACTCTTCACACACCTCCCGCCACTGAAATCTCTCTCCTGCTTCAGCTGGCGGGAAACCAAAGGCAGCGCTGTTCAGAGTACAATCAGTGCAGTCACTTGTTAGAGAAGCAAAAGGGAGGAGGCATCCAGAGGCCACGGGGAATAAACACCATCCAGGACAGCAGCAGAGGTTTCCAAAAGCACATGCAGTGGCCACCTCGTGAAGTGCTTTTATTTTTAAAAGAGAGAAGAAAATAGCTAAAAGCAGAGATTCCAAAACAATAGGTATTACAGAAGAGGATGATTCGTGTGGTAACTATAAGGCTTCTGTCCACAACTACGGGATCTGCCAGGACCATGTGGCCCAGGTCCTTCCCCAGAAGCTGGAAACTTGCCTTGCTGGCTCAGAAACTGACCGCGAGGCACTGTAGTTCCATGTCTGCTACTTTCTCTTTGAGCTATGAGGGACCAGACTAGAGCCCTGTCTCTAGTCTGTATGCTCAGCAGAGCTAGGTATTCATTAAGGAGACAGAGGAAATGGTCCGTCAGGGCATCCACCTCCTTGTTAGCAGTGTGGCTGGAAGCCAAGACCATGCCAGGACATGCTGCCTCAGCAGGCACAGGGAGGAGGCGAGCACAGGCTGCAGGAGCACCCATGCTATGATGGAGCTGCAATAACCGCATAGAAAGGTCTTCAGTGGATTCTGCTGGGATGACCCTACTCAGCAGTCAACACATACGCTCTTCAGTGGGTGCTCTCTGAGTTCCACCCGGTTACCATGCCCATCACACCCCACCACTGAGCAGGGCTGGAGCTGGTCCTAGCACCATAGCCCTCGGGTGAGCTACAATTAACATACTGCCTGCCTTCTTCCCACCACGAAGCTTCCTCAGGTGAGGCAGGGTTAAGATTGTGGAAAGAACTGGCTTTGGAGTCAGAAAAACCTGGGTTCAGTTCCTGGCTCTACCCCTATTACTCTGTGGCTTAGATAAATTACTATTCTCTGCTTTTTGTGATACTACTTTCCTTCCATGCACTTCCAAAGCTCCCTGCATTATGCTTAGCACATTTTACTGTCCTAGCCAGCTTGTGATTATCCTCAGCTAGACTGCAAGTTCCTTAAGAAGCAGGCACCATCTCAGGCTTACTCACAATCTTATCCCCAGGGTCTACCTACTCCAGTGCCTGGTACTAGTAGCAAGTCAACAAGTTTATGTAGACCAATACTGAAGCACCACCTCCAGGGATTGCTGTGGAGTGTGCAAAGAATTTGGTCATGGTTTG
Organism: Canis lupus familiaris; assembly: GCF_011100685.1. Lineage (NCBI taxonomy): Eukaryota > Metazoa > Chordata > Mammalia > Carnivora > Canidae > Canis > Canis lupus. Next base: position 52,654,368 of record NC_049226.1, on the reverse strand, counting down.
AGTCCTTAAAAAAAAAGAAAAAAAAAAAAGCAGTTTCTCTTACTCTGGCCACTCTTCTTCCCTGGTGACCAACTGAGTTCTGCTGGAATTATGGCCGTCCTTGATTACAGCCCACCACATGCATCTTAACAACCTCTCTGTTTGGAGAATAGGGCTGGCCTATTTCCCACCCCACTTGTGGCATCAGTGGAAGGCTTGCTTCCAAAGGGTGAACCACTCTGAGTCAAGACACTGCTGACTAACTAGTCAGTCCTACTCCCGTGTCCCACCCAACACCAGCTAGCATCGAGGGCTACCTTGGTCATCAGTGCCAGCCTGAGTCACATCAGGGTCCTCTGTATTACTCTGGACAGGATCTCCCTTCAGGGCAGGCCTGGAGCTCAATCCTTACCTATGTCCCATTTACCATCATCGCAGCGGTATAATAAAATTATATATAGTTTTTATCCCCAGTTCTTGGCACAGAATTCAAAATCCCTTGGAATTCCCCGAGTGATAGGAGTATTCCATTATGCTGATAAGGTGACTCCTGCAAGGCCTTGAGATACTTCAGGATGGGCTGATCATCACAAAGGCAAAGCACATGATTAAAGGGCTGGAGCTTTCAGCTGGGCCTCCTGGCCTCTGGGGAGATGAGGTTCAATCATGTGGCCGTCGATGTCATCCATCATGCTAGTGTAATGAAGCATAAATGAAAACTGGGAACAATGAATTTCAGGGACACTCTTGGTTGATGGACATATTGACGTACTGACTCCACAGGGATGGAAGCAGCTCCCACACCCTCCCATTGGCCATCTTGCTGCCCTATATATCTCTTTATCTGGCTGTTCGTTTAGATGCTTTATAATTAAAAGATAATCACAGGTATAGTGCTTACCTGAGTTCTCTGATGTGTTCTAAGAAAGTCTGAACCTGAGGGGTCATGGGAACCCCTAAATCTGTAGTCATCCAGGCAGAAGTGTGGATTGCTTGGGGATACCTGGGATCTGAAGTGGGGGCAACCTTGTGGGACCGAGCCCTTTACTTGTGGCATCTATGCTAACTGGATAGTTAAATGTCAGGAATGAATTTTTACCCAGTTGTCGTCGGAGAATTGGTATCGAAATGTAATTACAGATTCCAACGTTGCCTACCCATCCACCAAGGATACAGAACACCACCCCTCACAACTGGCAGGTTCTGTCCCATAAAACCTTCATGAACAGACAGCCACAGCAGCAGGTGGTAGGCACACAGGAAACAGATTTATTAGTTACAGTTCCTGCCCTCTAGGAGCTTATGACCTAGGCTAGACATGACAACAGGTAATTTCAATAAACATAAAGTCAAAGGGTTGGAGTAGTAGAGTGTGCAACTGAAGATAAAGATGGGGCTAAAGAGATGCATTCCTAAAGAGCACAGCTACCAAAATGGGCTAAAGACCTTGGCAGACATGTCACTAAGGAAGATATACAGATGGCAAATGCACACATGAAAAGATGCTCCACGTATGTCATTGGGGAAATGCAAATTAAACAACAATGAGATACTACTACACGACCACTAGAATGCCCCAGATCTGGAACACTGACAACACCAAATGCTGGCAAAGACGTAGAACAACAGGCAGTCTCATTTATTGCTGGTGGGAATGCAACATGGCACAGCCACTTTGGAAGACAGTTTGAAGGTTTCTCACAAAACTAAACACACTCTTACCATCTGATCCAGCAACCTCTCAAAGGAGTTGAAAATTTATGTCCACACAAAAAACCTACACATGGATGTTTATATCACTTTACTCAAAATTGCCAGAACGTGGAACCAACCAAGATGTCCTTCAGTAGGTGAATGCATGAATAAACTGTGGTACATCCAAGCCACGGAATGTTATTCAGTCAAAAGGGAATGAGCCCTTAAATGCATATGACTAAGTGAAAGAAGCCTGTCTTTTGAGTCCACACAGTCTTTGAGCCCACAGCATTCTGGAAAAGGCCAAGCTATGGAGACAACAAAAAGATCAGTGGGTGTCCAAGGTATGTGTGTGGGCAGGGGAGAGATGAACAGGCAGAGGAAGGCATTTTTAGAACAGTGAAAATACCCTCTATGATATTAAAAAAATGAATATATGTCATAGCTTTGTCCAGACCCATAGAATGTCCAACACCAAGAGTAAACTCTAAGGTAAAATGGACTTCGGGTGGTTATGATGTGTCAATCAGGTTCATTTTTGGCAGAAATACACCATTTTGGTGAGTAACACTGATAATAGAAGAGGTCATGCATACGTGGATAAAGGGCGGTACTTGGAAAATCTCTGTACCTTTCTCTCAGTTTGGTTGTAAACCTGAAACTGCTTCAAAGAAATAAAGTCTTTAAAATAAAAAGCACACCTAAGTGAGAGCAAACTCTAGAGTGTCCATGTGCAAATCAATCCTCTTTGAAAAGCACGATTCATTAAAATTTTTAAAAGATCAATGTGGAGAAAATGATGTTTTTTTGTTTGTTTTAGTTTTTCTTTTTTATAAAAGGAATTTTCAGAAGATTCCTGGGTCAAGCTCCACCATACCTTTTGAATATCATGTACAAGACTACTTACATGTTGTCTAATATTGATCAATTCTATTCTAAGTCCTCACTTTACCCTCATGCCAGCAGCAATGAACACATTTGGTCACTCCCACCTCTTGAAAACCCCTCACCTCTTGGCTTCTCACTCTCCTGGACTTCTCCACCCTCAATGGCCACTCTTATTTGGCTCCTTTCACATCTCCCCAACTTCTAAACGTTGAGATGCCCCAAAGCTCAGACCTCGAAACTCTCCTTGCTCCACTCAAACTCATTATGTAGGTCCTCTCCTCTATCCAAATGGCTTCTAATGGTATCTCCTTGACAAAGCCTCTCAAATCCCCATCTGTGACAGATACCACTCTCCCGAACTCCACATTCCTTTATCCAGCAGCTGCCTTCACAATCACACTTGGCATCTACTCTTCATCTCAAACTTAACATCCCAACTAGTATTTCCCCAATCTTTGCTTCCTTCAATATTATCCATCTCAGTAAATGGCAATCCATTTTAGTTTCTCAGTCCTAATCCTTGGAGTCACTCTTGATTACTCTTTCTCTTGTGCCCCAAAGCCAAACTCCTAATAAAATCTGCAAGCTCTATTTTAAAAATCCATGTGGCATTTAATTGTATCTCAACTCCTCCACTATTCCAACTCTGATTTAGCCCATATTCATCTCCTATGCTGTTTCCCTTGTTTCCATACTCACTCATCTCAAATGATTCTCAACAGAGCCACCAGGCAAGCCTCTGAAAAACCAAGCCAATCTTGTTACTCAAGAGTGGTAAGATTATATCAACGTTTATAATGGAGCAAACAGGCTTAGAAAGGTTAAGTAAACAGTCACACCACCAATAAGTATAGGTGGTAGGACAAGAATGATTTAAATCCAACTGCTGTTAAATCCAAAGCCCATACTCTTAATTGTAACCCATATTGCCAAGAAACCATTCCATACTTTCAATGCAAAATGCATTTATATCCTAAGCCCTAGCGGAATTGAAATACACCACTTCACACAGACAGGATTTCAAAGAATAATACAGATTCAATCATTCATTCACTCAACAAATACTGTTAGAATGTAGTGGCATGCGTGGCACTAGTCTAGACTCAGTGGTTTACAATAAACACCAATGAGTGTCATCACAAAGCCTATGGTCTAATAAGAAAGACAAACAATAAAACAAAATAGACAAAATGTCTATTTTGTTTTATTTTATTTGGACCATTATGGCCAGTAGTAATAAACTATAAATAGTAATAAAGCTGGAAAAGAAGATAAGGAGCAAAAGAAAGTAACTATCACCCATAGGGGTGGTCTTAAGGCACGGAAGCAGCAGCAAGGGGCCAGTTATGCTGGAGCAGAATAACTGGGGGGTGAGGGGTGAGTGGTAGGAGTAAACATTATTTCTGTCAGTGAATGGATGGGTTAGAAACATTACTTATTGTCTGCCATGTAACCTGGAACAGATATGACACAAATTCTTCTTGTTCCTGCAGCATTAAAGAGAATGCTGCTAACTCTTCATCTTATTAACAAAGTGTCTTTAATAGTGCCTGGCTCAGGGTACATGCTCCTATCTCAGTATCTGGGAGTATAATATCTGCCCTTTGTTCTTTAAAACAGTCTTCCCTATTCTGGGCCATCTGCATTCTGGTATAAATTTTAGAATCTGTCAAACTGCACACATATGCACCCACACGTTAGGATTTTGATCTGGATTGCACTGAATCTACTATATCATCTGCAAAAACAGTAACAATAATACTTATAAAGTAGCCCAGAAAGGATTTGTTATATAGAACACAGAAAGAACTACGTTATCAGTAAGAAAAAGGAAAACCACTCAAAATAAAAATAGGGCAAAGGATATGTGCCTGAAACCTAGGACAGAAAACCCGAATAGCCAATAACCTCACCTAGAATGTACTCAGGAAAATGCAAATTAAAACGAAGAGGAGGAATCATTCTATACCTACCAGGTTGGCAAAAACTGAAAGTCTAACAGGACTAAATGATTTAATTATTGCTTTTTATATGGAGCATAAAGAACTCTCATATCGTGCTGGTGGGTTATATAAAGTGGAAAACTCCACTTTAAAGTATAATTTGGCAGTAACTACTAAAACTGAAGATGCATATTCAGTAAGATCCAACAATCTGGTCCTGGATAGTCTACCTTGCAACAGTTTCTCACATGAGGCCAAAGGGATAGATAAAGGAATAGTTACGTAAGCTTTTTTGGGTATAGCTCCATATTGTAAACTACCTAAATTATCGACATCAGAAGACTGGGTAAATAAATATTGTTATATTCATTTAACTAAATATTCAGTAGCCATTAAAATGAATAAATTAGAACTACTTATATCAACATGGATAAATCTCAAAAAAATGCTGAGCCAAAAGTAAAGAGATATGTTCATATTCCATGTGCTTTTTTGTAAAGTTTTTAAAAACATATATCACCTCAAGGACATTTGTAAAGTTTTAAAAAACACAGATCACCCCAAGGACATTTTGCTTCAGATATATAATATGCAGTAAGAGTTTAAAGACCTTGTAAGAAATGTTTAATACCAAACTCAAAATACCAATTTCCACTTAGAGAAGGATGGAATGGGTTCAAGCAGGCATACCACAGAAGGCTTTACTGGTGTCTAGAATATTTTAATTCTCAAAGAAAGAAATATGAAGTTAATAATACAAAAACATTAAGCTTTGCTGAAACTGGTTAGTGAGTATAGTGAGGTCTATGATATTATTTTCTATATTTATATGCTTAAAACATTCATAATTTAAAAAGCAGCGATAAAACATCAGGATGGTTTAACTGGGCTGTAAGTGGAACTTTTCCAACATTTTGGTGGCCATCTGTAGGGCTATATAAATCTTCCCGAAGTTTCTACTTCCATGCATGAGTAAACACACTGCATTACTCTAGTTGTCATAAGAGGTGAATTTGCCTTTTCTCCATGTGGGTTCACTTTAACTTAAATAGAAATCTTTCTTTTGGCCTCTACCTGAAATGAGAGCCCCTGACTGGATGCCCCAAGCCCATCTCCCTAATTACGAGTAGGGAAATTTGTCCGAAACTGACTACAGGGACACCTGGGTGGCTCAGCAGTTGAACGTCCCGCCTTCTGCTCAGGTCATCATCCTGGTCCCTGGATAAGTTCCGCAGCTGGCTCCCTGCTAGGAGCCTGCTTCATCCTCTGTGTATGTCTCTGCCTCTCTCTGTGTGTCTCTCATGAAGAAATAAATAAAATCTTTTTTAAAAAAGTAAGAAACTGACTACAGTTTGGGTTAGGCACAGTTCCCACCTTCCTTTTTGGGTCTTTTCAAGACTTGTTTATTGAAGCATACATTCTCCCTTCCTAACATACGACTAATGTGGAGACTTCTGTATTTCAGTTCTGAACTCAATGAGCACCCAAGTAATGTTTCTCGTGATTATGGATGATTTCTCTATAAACCTCAAATTGGGCTCTTTGACTCTTGTGCTGGACAGTGTCTATATTATCTTCTTTTGCAAGCTAACCACCACTACTCTATAAACATGTAAGCTATGACACAGAGACTCCTTTAACCTTTTGTTTTGTTTTCAATATTGGAGACTTGAGGAGGGGGAAGTAAAAATTTTCCTAAAGAGTACAACTTCCAACTCTTCAGAAAAAACAAAAAACAACAACAACAAAAAAAACACAGCAGCTCCAGATGTTAAATGAATTAAATGCCATCAAAGATATCGTGTACTTATACAATCTTCAAAGAGAATGTCATTCTGATAAGGAAATAGGATCATTAAAATTAAATAATTATACAGAAATGAACGAACATTATTTCCAATATCCTAATTTGGATTTGCAGCTAACAAACTCAACCATGCTAGTTCTCTTTTCTAAATAAAGAGATTTATGGAGGCAACATAATATTCTCATATAGAGCATGAGCTTTTTTATATTTTTTTTTAAGATTTTATTTATTTACTCATGAGAGATACACAGAGAGAGAGGCAGAGACACAGGCAGAGGGAGAAGAAGGCTCCATGCAGGGAGCCTGACATGGGACTTGATCCCGGGGCCTCCAGGATCACACCCTGGGCTGCAGGCGGCGCTAAACTGCTGCACCACCAGGGCTGCCCGGAGCATGAGCTTTGAAGCCAGATAGAACCAGGTTCAAGTTCAACTCTGCAAATTATTAACTGGTAACCTCGTGGAAATTACTTCTCTAAAGTTCAGTTTCCTCCTTTGTCAAATGGGAACAATAAAAGTGTTATGGGATAATAAAATGTATGTTATGAGAATCTGTGGAGAACAAACTAAGATGATGAATGCAAGAAAAACGCCTGTCACATAATAAACAAGAATTAAGAATTATTAGTATTATTCTTAGCTGCCATAAATATTAGCTGTAATTGTCATTACTTGTCACACATAACTGACACATGTGAGACATTGTTGCCATTTTTAATAGATCATCAATCAACAGCCCCTGATTCCTAGAACTCAAATATGGAATCAACTTCCAAAAGGAAAGACCAAACAACACAATACAAAATATTAGAGAACATTTTCCTTCCCCAAGTTGGGTTAGCATATGCATCTTCAAAATATTTGAGCTGGGGCACCTGGGTGGCTCAGTGGTTTACCATCTGCCTTTGGCTTAGGTCGTGATCCCCGGGTCCTGGGATTGAGCCCTGCATCGGGCTTCCGGCAGGGATTCTGCTTCTCCTTCTGCTTATGTCTCTGCCTCTCTCATGAATAAATAAATAAAATCTTAAAAAAAAAATTGCTTGAGCTGGAGTACAATGGATGCCTTCCCTGCCTCCCTAAGACAGAGTTGGGCATTTCCTGTCCTGTACACCAATGGTTCATGCTTCTGTATTTCTGATATAGATTTAGCCAAATGATATTGTCATGTACTGTTTTCTTTACTGCTCTTTTGACTCAGCTGTGAGCTCCACAGGGGAGGAGACTGTTTTTCATGTCTGCGTCCCTACAACAAGCACAGTGCTTACCCAACTGGGTGCTCAATGAATATTTAATGATTGACTAAGAATGAGAAAGAAACAAAATAAGTACTTCCTGATTACCTGCTGTGTCCCAGACACAGAGCTAGGCACCTTACATACAACATTTAACTCAGTCCTCAAAATAACACTATGAGGCAGGCACTATTATTAACCATGTATTAAAGATGGAGAAAGGAAGACTCAGAGAAAGAAGTCATTCAATATAGTCAATATATTATGTAGTAATATCATACAGTAAATGAATGATGGCACTAGCTTTCAAGTTCACTTTGTCCCAATTTTATTTTTTAAAGATTTATTTATTTATTTTAGAGGGGGTGGATAGGGACGGAGGAAGAAGGAGAGAATCACCAGCAGACTCCCTGCTGCGCATGAAGCTTGACACAGGGCTCGATCTCATGACCCTGATATCATGACCTGAGTCGAACTCAAGTCAGACGCTTAACCGACTGAGCCACCCAGGAACCTGCACTTTGTTCTAATTTTAAAACCCTTAATTCTCTCTACTAATCTTTATCACCCACTTTATAGAATGAATTCTAGTTGGGGAAAATCAGTACTTTTAGGATGATATATGGGACCCTAGAAGTGAAGCATCTGTTTCTGACCCATCCAACCTCCTTCTGATATCAGATATCAAGCCCCCTATGTCTTTGCTGCTTTCCCCGAGTCTCTCACCTACTGGCTCTATGTACTACCTACCCAGGCTTGCAGACCTGCTCTATTCCACTTGAAATGACTTCCCCGGATTTCAACCCTTCACAGCTTGAACCTAGAGTATGGAGGAAATCTCTGGATTCTGAGCTCTAGACACCCGTGGTTGCCATTGCCAACCATAACCCATCAGACATGTAATTCACAGACTAGCCTATACCCCAGGTTTTTACATAACACGCAAGAGTGATAACAAGACTAATTGTCTCAGGGTGTGATGCATTCAAGAGCAACAAATCCATAATCACTCCCATACCGCCACAGCTGATACACTTTCCAAAGGCAGTGTATCAGCCCTTTTTCTTTTCTTTGCATAAACCCCATCAAAATGAGCATAAAAGACAATAACAAATATGGTGAAGACCTCTTCATTAGCTTCATTGACATTAGTTATTCATTCCATCAGTCAGTCAGTTACTTAACAAATACTAAGTATACCACTGCTACCTGCCGAGCTCTGTGGGAGGCAATGGGATACTACAGTGAACAAGGCAGATGGTTTCCCCACCCCATGAAGCTTACATTCTTAATATATTGTTTGAGCGCTAACAGATAAAATGTACCTTAGAGATGACCTAAACACGCTTTCTCAGTTTTAGGGGGGGAAGTGAGACCCATAAGTCAAACAGCCAGTAACTGGCACTTTCTCTGCCATTCCCAATCAAAATCTCTTTCCAATACACCAGATGGCGCCCATCTGATGAGCAACATGTGAGCTGACATTTATTAGGCGCCATGAAAGCAGGGACATTTCAAATGGCTTGGCAAAGAACAGAGTTAGGGGATTTTTTTGTGTGTTTTGTTTTGCTTTTTGGTGGTTATTTATTTATTTAGTTAGTTAGTTCTCAATTCCATTGTAGCAGCTCCACCAGAAGCAGTAGAAACTAATTTGACAGTGCAGTGCAATTTCTTTGGAAAGACAGCAGGAGCCATATAAATTTTTTAGAATGGAACTGTCATTAGCATGACCATGTCCAGTAAAATGTTCAGCAGGCAGCCAGTGCTTCTGAGGAATTTCACTTGCCTTCCTTTGTCTCCTTGAAGGTTTTCAGTGCACGATATGTTACTCGTAGAATTGTGTGGGCTGTCTGGAGAAAGGGGAATGGTTTTAAAAATAAAGCTGAGTAGGAAAAAACAGAAAGACACTGGCAGTCACTCCTGAGACTAAAAAGAAGAACTGTGTGCCAATGTTCAAAAGTTAGGATCCCACCTGAGTTAGCCTGCTTCCCTCTCCATATTGCCTTTTATCTGCCTTTCCCCAGCAGCTCTGCTCACTCAGGAAGGGCTAGCCCAGCTCAGCAACATGGCTTCGAGTTTCTGCTCCTATTCTTAACAAACTTATTTTAAATCTGCTGTCAGGTGAGTGGCAATGCCTCCTCCTTGGACTAAGAAAAGACAGAGCAACTATATACTTGGATGTGAGTGGGGAGGTAGGGTGCTAGGGAGCTGATTCATAGCTCTGGGAGCTGTCAGATATAACAAACGTAGGGTTCACTGCCAGCCGCCAGAATGGGGTGATTTCATTAGGAGAAGGGTAGCGATGAATGTATAACAATGATTCCAAGGTCAATGGCACTGCAGCAGAACTGGTAAGGGCCCAACTATCCACTGGAAGGAGGGATATATTATACCATAGGTACCAGGCCTTGTTGTGGGTACAAATATGATACAAGAACACCCCTGACTCAAGCAGCTCACAGTCTAGTGCAGGTGTGTATATCAGAAGCATCCATAAAGCTTTTAAAGATCACCCAAGACAGTATGAATCATAATCACTGGGATCAGGACATGAGAATCCCTATTTCATAAGTTCTGTGATAATTCCAATGCACATTCTTGCCTAAGAACCATGGTCTATGAAGGAAGAGCAGCAACCCTTGGTGCCTACTCTTATTTTGACTCTTGCCAGTTCCAGGGCCTTGGGCATGTTATTTAACCTTTGGAGCCTCAGTTTCCCTACTTTACAAGGAGCACAAATAAGAACATTTTTAAGTGCTCCCTAAATGTCAAGAACTGTGCTAAGTGCTATGGTTTTCCTTTTACTTAGTTCATAAAATAACGTTGTCACGTAGGTGTGATTAGCTCCTATAAACTACCATATAAACTAATATAATGCATCTGTATTAGTTTTCTCTTGCTGTGTAACGAGGTACCACAAATTCAGCAGCTGAATACAATGCCTGTTGATTATCTCATGGCTCTGTGTTTGTAAGTCCCGGAGGCTCAAAGGGCTTCTCTGCTTAGGGTCTCACCAGGCCAAGCTCAAGATGCTGGTCAGCTCTGCTCTCATCCAGGGGCTCTGGGGAAGAATCCGCTTCCCAGTGCCTTCAGGTTGTTGGCAACATTCAGGTTTGTGCTTGCAGCTGTCAGTGGGGAGCACTCACCACCCCTAAACGCTGCTGAGATCCCTTCTATGGGGGCTCTCCATCTTCAAGCCACAAAAGCACCATGAGTCTCCCTTGTGCTTTGAATCTCTCCAACTTCTTCTATACCAGCTGTCAGGGAACTATCTCTGCTTTTCAGGGCTCTTGTGATTTGATGAAGCCCACCTGGGTAATCTCCCTTCTCTTTCTTTTTTTTTTTTTTTTTTAAGATCTTATTTATTTACTCAGGAGAGACACACAGAGAGAGGCAGAGACGTAGGCAGAAGAAGAAACAGGCCACTGTGGAGAGCCTGACACAGGACTGAATCCCAAGACCCCAGGATCATGCCCTGAGCCAAAGGCAGACGCTCAAACACTGAGCCACCCAAGTGCCTGGTAACCTCTCTTCTTGATGTAAACTTTGAGTGTAACATGATGTAATATCACCGAAATTATTCACAGATTTCAGGGAATAGGGCATAATATCTTTTGGAGGGTACTTTAGAAATTCTGCCTAACGTGGAGTTACAGCCAACAAAATGAGTAAGAAGAGTTTCAGAGTCTTTGTGGTGATATCAGGTGAGACTCCCACTCTGCCATTAATTACCTGTTTGCCTCTTAGCAAGTTACTTAACCTCTTGGGTCTCACTATCATAAGTCAAATGGAGGACATTATGATCTAGTTTCCTAGGTATGAGGATTTATAGAAGTCACACCTGTAAAACCAACCAGGATAATGCATGATATGTAGTCAGTGCTCAGATAGTAGGGTCTGAAAACAAAAGACAGCATTTTGTGGTAATGATTGCACCTACATATTGAGGATTGTGCTGGGGATTATTAAATATGAAAAAGAACCTAATGGTCCTCTAAGAGCTTTTGGCCCATAAAAGGTACCTGATGAACATTAGCTCCTTTTTTTCCTGGAGTTTATGGGTTAAATGGTGGTGTGTCATCTCATTTAAATGTCAACACATTCAGATAAAGTAGATAAGTTATTATTACCTGTGTTTTACAGGTAGAAATGTTTCAAGTAATTAACGTAGTACTCCTCATTAAATGAGAGCAGAGCCAAAGCTCAACCTGCACTGTCTTAGTCCCTAGTTGGTAATTTTCACCCTAAACTTGTAAGAAACAATTGGCCTGTGCATGGCTGAGTCACGTCTCTTTCATCCACTACTATAAGCACAACTTAATGGCTTGCATTTTAATCCCCTTCGCACTAAACTCACAGAATAATGTAGACTCATCACAATGCCAGCATCCCACCTTGCCACAGCATGCACAGCCCAGAATTTATAACCCACTTCATTAGGAGTACACACAGAGCCTGTTAGCAACATCTGTCTAAGTGGAAGCCAGCAGGTCTCCTTATCTCCTGACCTGCATTCTTCTTAAGATGATTAACTCACACTTGGGTGCCATGCCCGGGTGTCTAGGTTAACGTCCTGAGTTCAAAGGTTTTTGACTCTGGACTCTGAGAGATCACCCGGAATTTTACAGCACAGGAGAGAACAGAATTGGACTGGGGATACAAAGGCTTTCACTAAGCTCATTAATTCTCAGTTGGCCTGGGGCATCCATTTGTTTGTCATTCATTCATTCATTCATTCATTCATTCATTCACCTGTTTGCACAGCAATTTCCATATGCATGTGGGAATCTATTCTTTCAATGTCCCTTTCAATTTCCTCTGAGAATGCACTGCAAAGCATACTCAGTGAAGTTCTTGCTCTCAAGGAGCTCACAGTAGTAGAAGGGACATGTCAATAGATCCTTAGGCAGGGCACCGGAAGTGCCACAGGAGAGCCATAGGAGCATGGAAGGAAGAGACAGCTGGGAGCCATTTAACCAGCGCCCTGAAGGATGAGCACACACAGTGTGCCCAGAGAGGAATGGCTGAGAAGTAGGCAAAGGACGAGAGGAATAAAACTACAAGGTGTGGCTAAAAATGGCAAATTCAATACAGATCTGCCTTGACTTACGAAGGAGTTCCGTCCTGATGCCCCATGGTAAGACTAAAATACTGTCAGGCAAAAATGCACTGAGTACATCTAACCCATTGCACATCACAGCTTTGCCTCACCTATTTTAAACATGCTCATCAATAATAAAAAGTTGACTATTTCATGTAATTTACAGAATAATACACCACAAGTGAAAAACAGACCAGTTGCTTGGGCCCAGCAGGCTTAGGGTGGTTTGGTGGTTTACCCTGGTGATCATACGACTTATCTCCAGTGTGGGATAAGTTGAAAATTCAAAATTCAAACTACAGTTTCTACTAGATGCGTGGTGCTTTTGCACCACTGTGCAAAGTGTCATAAGTCGAACCACTGTAAGTCAAGGCCATCTGCATAGCAAGAACAACCTGGGATGTGGGCCACGAGTGGCCCGGGAAGAACAAATAACCACACTCTTTTCATGTCATGCTAGACGTTCTCTTTGCTTCTCGTGGGCACTAGAAGTCAAGGACCAATTTTCATTTAGAATGGGAAATCTGACGTTTGAGTAGAAGAGATCTCTGTGATCCCAGGATAGAGGGAGTCAAACTGAAGGGGCAGACAGCTGGCAGGAGACCAATGTCATTTGCCCTGCCAGGCCTGCAGGTGCTCCACTCCAAGGGAACGCACAGGAGCCCGATTCCCAGGGCGGTCTCATGGGACTCTCTACCATGGTGAATGTTCTGTGCTAGCAGGGCAGCCACTAGCCACAGGTAGTCTAGGAGCACTTGAAATGTGGCTGGTACAAATGAGGAAATGGATTTTCAATGTAAATATATTTAAATTTAAGGTTGCTCCAATAGTTATTGGAGAACACAGAGTTGAAATTTGCTCAGATGATTCCATCTCCATTTCTCCTCTCAAGTGCTCTAGCCTCCTAATCCTTTGTAAAGAGAGAGATTGTCCCAGGGGGGATCAGGGTCATATCTGGACACTCTACGAACTGGTTACTCACTGGACTTGAGTTCTCTGAGGGCAGGGACTGTGTCTTCTCTGTGTGGGTATACCCAACATGTCTAGCACAGCATCTGATCCAAGGAATGTTTGTGGAGCCGAAACAGATACTGTACAGATGAAAGACCACCTTTCCACACAGAGAAACAATTCATCTTCTCCTGGGGGAAAATTTACCATTAAACACAAATCACTTCTGAGACTTTTTGAATAGCCCAGAGGTATTTCTTTACTACTTCTCAGTATCATGGCTTTATGCAAAGTAGGCAGATTTTCTTCCTCTCTAGGAATGCCACTCCAATTTTCTACCACTAATTGGCTAAGCAAAGGCATTAATTATAAATTTTCTGATACCAAATAAATAATACATTTTATATAAGAAATACTTTAAGGAAAAAATAATAGCTCAAGTAACTAGTATCTAATAGTACTTTATAGTTTATGAAATATTTGCTCAAGCACAATATACTTGATCTCAACAAGAGCCTTGTAAGTTTCAAGTAATTATTCCCATTTTACAGAGAGGGAAGTAAAGGCTCAGAGATTATCCAAACTGTTTGAAGACACATAGGTTCTAAGAGATGGAATGAGATTTCAAAACAAGATTTACTCTACATTGTCACCCTACCATGTGTAAGGGAAACACTTTGGGTCAATGCAAAGATGAATTATTTATAGATCTTGAAGAACAAATTAGATTTTGACATGAAAAAATTATAAAGAGGAAGACATTTAAGGAAAAGTACAAGTTCCACCTGTGTGTTTTCCCTGCCTGGAGGACTATACCTCTGTTTCTTCTTCTTCTTTGTTTTTTTTCTATTTATCTATCCAAAAGATTATTTCACTCAGAAAGAACCCAAGTCAATTAATGAGGTTCTTCAGATAAAATGCAAACATTCCACTTCACTAATAAATTCTCTGCCTTCTGATTCCCAAAGACTTTTATTGTCTGTCAGGTCATTTGTCACTTAACTAATTAATTTATTCATCCACCCAACCAACAAACTTTAAAGGAGCTCCTGTTGCGAGCCAGTCCCTCCACCAGGAATTCACAGATGAAAAAGTAAACAGCCTTTATCCTTGAGAAGCTTACTCGTCTCTTGACCCTGATTATTTTGAATTGAACTGTTACTCATTTTTAGATTTCATTTGTCTGTGGCACACTGTACTGACCCCAACTGCACCGAGCACAGAAGTAACATCTTTATACACATTGATGACAAGCATTTATTAATTGGTGCTAGAAGAGAAATGAGAAACAATACATTACTATTTGTTAAGCATTACTTAAATCTCTATTTAAGACCTGGGACAGGAAAAATGAAGAGGACAAAACAAGTATAAAGAAAAGGCAGAATGAGGGGTTGAGAATCTGATTAGGGGGACAAGACATTAAAAAATTGAAATTTAATAAAACAAATAATAACCCACTTGAAAATGTATTGGAAACTCATACAATACAAACATTCAATCAGTTTTATGGCACACATCTATTTATCACCTACAATGTGCCATACACAGTGTTAGGTATTAAGAAAAAACAGGTGAAGTCTTAAGCAGTTTCCATACATCATCTGACTGGACACACCAATCCTAAAATGCCAGCATTATTAATCCTACATTTTACATGAAGAAAATCAAAACTCAGAAAATGTGAAGTTGACAAAAGTCACAAAATAAATTGAAGACACCCAAACTCACACTTGGGTCTTCTGACTGTATACCTTCTGTTGCTTCTACCAGACAACACAGCATCCATTTTTAGGATTTAACTAATGAAAAACAAGAATGATGAACATGGGCTAGAATGAGGTTAGGAGGATGGGCTTGGAAAATGAAGGATGGATATGATACTACAAAGGAAATTAAAATTTTAGTCATTAAATTGAGCTTACTATTGCAGATTCAACTTATGTGATTAAACTACAAGGACCACTCTTACTATTAATGATTGGTTAATTATATAACCTTCTCTCTGGGATTTTTCTCTTGTTCTGGGAAGGGCCCAATTTAAGATAAATGCAGACCTCTCCCCTTGCATCCTTGGCAGGATTTTCACAGCTATGCACATCTGGGTATATGAAATTATAGACAACAGTCACATTTGCGTGTATCCCACTACATACGCATATACAAGCAGGGTGGATATGCTAAGAGAGAAAACTGGGGGTGGGATGAAGAAATGTGGTAAAGAAACCTTATTTATCATGCTATCCATTGCACTTAGCAAGATACCTGGCACAGATCAGGTGCTCAGTAAGTATGTACTGTATTCGTGAACTTAGCTGCTTTTTATATATATATATACATTTTTTTTTATTGGTGTGCAATTTGCCAACATATAGAATAACACCCAGTGCTCATCCCATCAAGTGCCCACCTCAGTGCCCGTCACCCAGTCACCCCCACCCCCCGCCCACCTCCCCTTCCACCACCCCTAGCTCGTTTCCCAGAGTTAGGAGTCTTTCATGTTCTGTCTCCCTTTCTGATATTTCCCACTCATTTTTTCTCCTTTCCCCTTTATTCCCTTTGACTATTTTTTATATTCCCCAAATGAATAACTTAGCTGCTTTTATTTTTCTTGTCAACTATCAATCAACACAGTCTCGGCTACGTAAAAGGCAAAAAGGGATAGACATATACTCAGTGTAATTGGGGGAGAGAGGAAGAATGGGAATAAAAAACTGAGAAATACACTGTTATATAATGTTATATATAACTCTTTGTCAGCATGGACCCTTCCTTCTCTAGTCTCTCTCTTATCTAAACCAATGACCTGGGCAGCCCCGGTGGCGCAGCGGTTTAGCGCCGCCTGCAGCCCAGGGCATGATCCTGGAGTCGCTGGATCGAGTCCCACGTCGGGCTCTCTGTATGGAGCCTGTTTCTCCCTCTGCCTGTGCCTCTGCCTCTCTCTCTCTCTGCATCTCTATGAATAAATAAAGTCTTAAAAAAATAAACCAATGACCTCCATATGCAACACCTATGCTCCAGTATCTTGACTCTCACTCAAGTCTATTAAGCAGAACAGAAAACTGATCTTGAGCCTCATTAGCAGTTAGGGTCTGGAATTGATCATGTTACCATATACAGACTATATGCTGGGCTTAGTTGGGGTCTAGAGAGTAACTGAGTTACCAGTCTTCTGTGGACTTGGACAGTGCACAAGAACTACACAGCCAAGTTGGTTAGCAGTTGTACACTGTTCTTCATTTGGAATGGGAATACGACCCACTTATACAGAGAATTCTTCTGAGTCTAGCCCTTGCCAGATCCTATCCTGGAAATGAAAACCTTACTCCCCTTACTGTGAGCTCTTGGCTGGGTTTTGCCATGGAAAGGATGCCATGGGACTTATTCCTCTAACCTGTGGAGTATCAACACCCATCGCTTGTGCCTTCTGCTACATGGCCCCTTCTATCATATTAATAATCCCTTATATTCTGATACCTGTTGAAGGAAAGCCCAGGTTTCCAAGAGCTGTATGCATATTGCTTGTTAATGCCTTCAGCCATAGTCAAAGAATTTCCCCTAATGCTTTTATTTCTCAATCTTAAAGTCCTAGAACATCTCATAGAAGAGCTTGAATTATGACAACCATGTATGGTTTGTATGGTCTTGGGTTTGAGGGAGCTAGTTTATCTTTCCTAGGTAGTAATTATGAAGAGATAACACAAGTAAATGGTTATAGATTTATGGATGAAATTGTTAAAGGCAGGAGTTTGGCATATTTTATAAACCCAACTCCAAGGTCCTAGAGAAAGCAACCTCTGACCTACCCAGAACTTCTTCTAAAAGTTAAAAGCATGTTTATACAGTTTTTTCTTTTCCTTTGGGGATTCAGAGCATCTTGGTGACAAAAGCATGTTCAGATGCTTGTCTCCTGCCTTTAATCTTCCTAACTCTGGGCCAAAAGATCATAAAGGATTTTCCTTGGGCACAGGGATAAAGAGACAAAGAGACTCTCCTGGAGTGGGAAAGTGCCAAGGCCCTTTTGGAGGGGTTGGGGGGAGGTATCTCAAGGGGCTACAGGAGATGCCTGTGTTTCTAAGGGAGATGTTCATAACAGGCACTATCTCAGAATCTACCACCCTTCTAATTGTCTTATTCTCACTTTTTAAGGGGAAAAAAAAACATGAGGAAGACAAAACTAAATACATACACAAGGAAAAGAGCAACACACATAATTCCTTGGGTCTACGTGTAACTTCCTGCTGGTTGCTTTATCATTTTTAGATATTCCTCTACATAATCAGTTTTTTTCCCCAACACATTTAACACTTTTTGAAATCACTTAGTATTAAAAATCCTAATATTTACCAAATACTAAATATTGTAATCTACTGACCACTCTTAAAGCAACTTTTTAAAACCACTTTTCATTTATAAAAGCAACAAAATACCCTCTAAGTATTTCAAAACACATTTAAACACAACTATGTTTTTAGACAGTCTCATTTGCTATTCCCCAGAGCCACAGTTCTAAGCATAATAAACCAACTGGAAAAGTTCCAAGAAGGGCAATTTCAGATCAGTATCCTTTGATCATTGTTATTCTGGAAGCACGATTCGTGTACTTAGTAGACACTCAATAAATACTTGTTGAATTGACTTGAAATGGGTGGTTGCCAGCTGCTAGAGTCCTAACGTGGATGCTATGAGGCTCCCCTTGATGGAGTTACTCTAGTTTATGTGTGAGCTATCAAGCCTGCTAATGGCACTAATTATCCACCAGCTAAATGGAAAAGATATGATTGATCAGCCATGATCGATCAATACTTACACGTTTATTATTATTTTTATTTTAATCATTCTTAAGGGCTGCCTAACTTGGTATAGTTATGAGTAGTCCCTGAAATCACTGTGAATGAACAGAATAGCTGAGATGTACTTGGAGAAACTCCATAGAGGATTAGCACTTAATAGGGCATCTCTCCCACAAACTCTCATATGCACAGCAGCTTTGTCCAACACTTTTTGTCCCCAACTCTGTGGCTTTTTTCTTATGACTAAGCTAACCAAATTCTATTTTTTTTAAAGATTTTACTTATTTATTCATGGGAGACAGAGAGAGAGAGAGAGAGAGAGAGAGAGGCAGAGACACAGGCAGAGGGAGAAGCAGGCTCCACGCAAGGAGCCTGATGTGGGACTCGATCCTGGGTCTCCAGGATCACGCTCTGGGCCGAAGGCGGCGCTAAACCGCTGAGCCACCGGGGCTGCCCCACATTCTAAACATCCAGCAAGCTCCCAATAAATAGAATCTCAATCTCTCTTCTTCTGTCTGTTTCTGTGTGTGTCTGTGTGTGCATGTTTTGGGGGGAGGGAGAAGAATGTGGGGAAAATGGAGAGGAGATAATCAACCATGTTAAAACCCAAAGCCCTGGCTCCTGATCTCCCTTGTCCCTGCTCTGTTGCTCAGAGTCTCTTCTCTTCTTGCAACTATCCAGTCTCTGACCCCCAGGACTTCCATTTTGAATGTCTGGTTTGCTTGCTGGACCAGGTTGGGTTTTGATACACTGCAAATCTACTCCTTGCTCAGTTCCTGTCCTCACTTGGGCCCCTGGAGAGATCCAATGGGGACAGATGGATCTTGGCTCTGCCAACCAACCATACATTGTGCCAGTGATGGCTTCCCCCAAACCTTAGAGCAACCCTGACAACTGCACAGGAGCATGACTTACCATAGAGGTACAAGAAAAAAGACATCAGCTTTGGGGGTGTGCCTTTCTTAAAACATTGAGATCCAACCCATCCACATTTCCTGCTATTTTCCACAGTCACCTTTCACTTGGCTTAATTTTTTTAACCAATCTTAAATATAACCCATCTCCAAATTCCTCTTTTCCTTTATCTGGGCTCTCTCCTTAACCTAGAATGTTCTGCCTGTTGCTTCTTTTAACTGGGAAAAAATTTTCCAGCTGCCCAAAATCTGTTTGTTCCCTTTTGTGAATTCTCTCTTGGCCTGTGTTCTCTGGCAGAGTTTGTTCTCCTATCTCTTAGTCCAGCTGCATTTTCTGTCCCATGCCCTCTAAAAACCTTACAACATTTTAATTATCCATTTTCTTTCTCTTTTTTTTTAAGATTTTATTTATTCATGAGAGACACAGAGAGAGAGGCAGAGAAACAGGCAGAGGGAGAAGCAGGCTCCATGCAGGGAGCCTGATGTGGGACTTGATTCCGGGTCTCCAGGATCACACCCTGGGCCGAAGGCAGGTGCTAAACAGCTGAGCAACCCAGGGATCTCTAATTATCCATTTTCATGTCTGATTCCCTTACTAGATGGTGAGCTTGCCAAAGACAAGGCACCATATTTTTTGTCTTTGTATTTCAAACACCTACCACAGTGCTGGGCACATTCAATGGGCACAGAAAATATTAGACATGTTTGATGAAAAAAAAAAAAGAAGAATGGATCAATGAAGGAAAGATGAATAGATAGGCAAATAGATGATGGAGCAATGAGTCTTTGTCTATGCTTTAGAGCTGCGTATCACCACCTAAACTTCTATGGGAAGTCCTACATCACCAAAAATGTGATAGAGAGCCGTCCAGAGCAAGGACGATGATCTCCAGCTGAAAACTCTGTCTGGAGAAGTATTTGTTGCATTGTTACTTTTGACCAGTGAAAATACCATTAATTTCCCTGCAAATGAGGGACACCTCTGTGTGCTTTCCATCTCTGGCCTCAAATAAGCACCATCAAAAGTTACTACACTGTGAGTCTCCATTTATTTCTCTGTAAAATGAGAATAATGATATATAACCCACGAAATTTTGTCTGGAGGAAAAAAATACTCTAATTCATGGTGAAGTATAAATCAAGGGGCTGATGACCTCATAGTCAATAAATCTACCTGGTTCTCCTTTCTCTTGTATTGCCACAAGTTTTGGACCTGACCTATTCTTGGTAGTAGACTATGATGGCAGAGACTGCAGGGCCCTCCCAAATCCCTTGACACACAGCCTAATCACACTTCCCAGCTGCTCTCCCTGGTAGGTACATTCTACGCAAGTGGAAATGATGAGTGCCATCTTTAAACCTGGCCCATAAAGACCCCTGTGGAAACTAGCCCCAGGAAGGTCCCATGGACCTACTTGTAGAAAATGGTAGAGCCTCCTTCAGTCTGCATTCCTGAAAAGAGACTCTCACAAGTGGTTCATCTGGCTGGTACTGTTGTACGAGCAAGAAGTTAACTCCAATTTTTCTTGAATGATCACACATTTTGGATGAGAGTGGCTGACATTCCCCTAATACAA
This sequence comes from Canis lupus familiaris, assembly GCF_011100685.1. NCBI lineage: Eukaryota > Metazoa > Chordata > Mammalia > Carnivora > Canidae > Canis > Canis lupus. Next base: position 52,633,489 of record NC_049226.1, on the reverse strand, counting down.
CTGCATCCTCCTTTAGGGCAGGATCCACAGCACTAAATACACCACAGAACAAGAACAGTGCTCAGCAAATAGTATATATTCATTAAATACTTTGAAAGGAAAAGAAAAAGAAAAGAACAAATGCATGACCATATCAGCTAACGAGCACCAGTGCTGAAGACGTGTCCTTGAATTTGAATTTGTGGACTTTCTCAAAATTGACTATAAAAATAGTGTTCAAAGTATTATAGTTCCTGGCTCTCCTGCCGTGTAATTCTTAGCTCATATTGATTTTGAAGCTCAAATCTTTGCAATTCCCCGATAATGCTATTCCTCAGAATAATGAAGCAGGGAGGTCCCCTACGCCCACAGTTGTGCTGGTTGTGTAGAAGCTGTGATTTTCTTTAACCACAGGTATCTGCGCTTGCTCAGGCCCTCATTATAGTGTATGGATGTTATTTAATCTCCAATGAGTCTTTCCCTAATACTTTTCTTCCTTCGTAGGAAACCGAGTTGAGTTTCTTGCAGATGCTGTTTTGGCTTCACTATCATACTTCCCAGGATAATTCTTAGAGTTAACCCACCTGATTTCTGCTGGCTGCCCCTCAAACGAGAGGTATGTTAAGTTCGTGATCCCTAGATATGGGCACTGCCAAGTCAGACCTTCTACAAAGGTTTCAAGCAGGGCTTCAGGCTTGAATCAATTATTCAATTGTCAAGAGTGAACTGAAGACCTTCCAAGAGCTTTTTACTAGTGAGGAACTTATGGTCTAGCTGGGAAAATAAGACAAATAATCAAAGGAACATAGTAACTGAATTTTGATATGGACCTTGGATATATAGAGAAAAATGTCCATCTTTTGTATTATCCCAATTTATTTACTCCTTTATGTATTTGTTTGTTGAGTGCCAGGTCCCAGGCCTTATGCTAGGAGATGGGAATAAATCCATGCATAAAACAATGTTCCCTACTCTCACGAAGCTCTTAACCAAATAGCTCTACTTATAATTTGATTCGAATATACCAGGCCTTTTCCTGACTTGGCACACATGATCCTTCTACCCACCAACTCGATATTTTGCATCTGACAATGTCTAGCTCCATTCAAAATTCTGCCCAGGCATTGCCTCTTCTATTTGCACTGCTCTGATAATCTATATTTTAGATTGAAACATGTCTCACTCTGTATACCTTGTAATCATTTTCTTTTTTACATTTGTCATGTTATAATTAGGGACATACAGACATTTGCCTTTATTTTATCTTTAGGTCTCAAGTGTCCAGAATCAGCACTGGCACATAATAGTATAGGGAACTTTTTTGTTGTCCTGAACTCAACCAGGAAGTAGTCAAAGCCCTATTAAATAAAAGTGCTTGCCCAAGACCACAGAACCGGTTGGTAGCAGAGCTGAACTAGATCCACTTCGATGAATCAAATTCATTGCCATGGACCATGTGGTTTGCAAGAATTTTGCATAGAGACAAATGTCAGTTCCTCACCTCAACTAGAAGAATATAGTACCCCAATCTGTCTACATTTGGTAGGGTATTTATATCAAATTTTCAGTATCTTTTGTAGTCAGCCTACAACTATTAAGGAAAAGAATTATGTAAAGCAAAGGAAGTACCCATATAAGGAGGCCATGACCTGGGGGTAACCAGTAAATACATTTAAAACTATAATATTTATCTTCTTCCTTTTATCATATTTTAAAATGCTTTACAGGAAAACTCAGAGTTCTTTTTGAGACTTTTCCTATTGCACAGCACAAAAAGCTAAGTTCCGTTTATTTAAAACAGACTCATTCCAGCAAATATTTCAAGATTTTTCATTTCTTTATATTCTAGTAAGAATATATAGCTTTTTCTAACTTGTACTTGCTCATTATTATAGGATATCGGGCCGAGAGCTAAAATTCATTCACCAGCTAACAGCTCTTCACTATGTCATTATTGTAGTAAATACATTTATTTAATTTTTTATTCCAATAAATTACTAAGTGCTTTATATGCATAATTGTATGTAATCCCTTTAAGGAGAATATCTCTATTCCTCATTTTACAGATGAGAAATCTGAGACCCATAGAGGTGAGGTCACTTGTCTAAAGTCATCCAGACAGCATTTTTCAGGCCCAGGATTTAAACATGCATCTTTCTGGTTTCAAAGTTCATATTGTTTTTATCATATCAGAATTCAGAAGTTGTGCGTGTGGTGACATTGCATATGTGTGGAGAGCAGTGGGAAGGGATAGCATTAGTTGGTTACAAAACCAAGACATGATATCATTGGATTTACGGAAGAATCATACATTATTTTAAATGAAGATCCCGAAATGTGTAGTTGGCACTAAGTGACTCTGGGCCACCAAAGAAAGCCACAAAATCTTACCAACATGAGTGACCATCCCTGGAACATACCAGCTTAAATAGTCAACTGTCTTTGTAAATTTGAAACGTCTTCGAAGTGAAAAGTCTGGCTGTAAGAAGAAAGAGAATGGCTTTGGGACTGCCAGCTTACATGGCCATTCCTGAGAAGCCAGTGTACTATAGTGCCTTGATCTCACTGTTAATCAAAAGTGTCCTTAGAAGATACTGAAATAGTGAGATTTATGGAATATGTTGTGAGGATGCACAAAGCTTCATCTTATATTCCAGATGGCTCCTTTAGGCCTATCTTTTAGAACTATGTAGCCTGCTAGAGCTGGATAATTTTATAAATGAAGAATCTAAAGGTTTAGCATTTTATATAGCCAATGACCAACCTCAAGAATGCTGAAACAGCCAGTAAGAAGTGTAAGCACACTCTCGAGGAGACAAAAAGAGATATCATTAAACAAGTGCTTATAATCACTGTCCCCTTGATTTTCTCATTTCAGGACTTTGAACAGCTCCGTTTCAAAAGAAAGCAAAGCAAAAAAAAATTTTTTTTTTCTAAATCTTCCCTTTTAACTGGCTTATTGAAATAAAAAGGAAGTGTTTTTCTTCTGCACCCTGAAACCCTTTTCTTCCAAACAAAACCTGCAGAGAGAAGTTTTCTTTCTTTCTTTGGAGCCAATGATTTCAGAAACAGAAAATGTTAGAATTCTACATGATCAGAGGATTTGGGAGGGGCAGGGTGACATATAGGCTATAAAAGGGAATGACCTTGGTCCTGGGAGCCCTGCAGCCTACAGGCACCAAGGCATCCCTTCATCCCAAGAAGGGATGAACAGTCGGGGGACAAGATGAAAGTGAGGCACACCTCAAGCAGTCTTGCTTTCCCTTCAGGTCCAATCACAGGCATTGTTCCCCAGTATCAGAGAGGTAAAGACTTCAAAGAAGGGTTCTCTATAACTTAAAAGAGTAGATTTAATAATAGGGGGAAATTCCATTTATACCTAATGTAGAGATGCATTCATTTGTCCTTCCCTTATACTTAAAAAAAACTTTCATTCACCACTGACTAATTATCAGTGCAAACCTAGCCCACATCCCACTTTTCCCTATCTGATTCTGTGGCAGGCTGCATGAAATTTCAGCTGAGTAAAACCAGTCCCCACACTCTACTTATTGGGTTAAGAGCTCATGTAGGTTATCATGAGGACCTTAGACGAAGTCTACTTGATTCCACTGATAATAAGAATACACCTTATGATTATTTTATTTTATTTTTATGATTTATTTATTTATTTAGATTAAGAGAGAGAGAAGGCAGGGGGAGGGGCAAAGGGAAAGAGGATCTGAAGCCAACTCTGCACTAGTTGTGGAGCCAGATGTGGGGCTCAGTCTCAGGATCCTTGAGATTATGACCTAGGCCAAAACCAAGAGTAGACACTCATCTAACTGCACCACCCAGGCACCCTCTCATGACTGTTTTAAAGATATCTTTAAAATGGTGAAAAATTGCATTTAGCAACTTTTATTTCCATGAAAACAAAAAGGCAAAACAAAGCTAAAAATCAGGACAACAACCTTCTTTCAGATGGACCCAATGGAAGACTTATTGCTCTATTTTTTCCAAATGCTCATTCATTTATGTGCCTAACAAAGAATTCACTAGTACCTACTAGGCACTAAATACGAGGTCTCACATATCTAGTTAAAGATACAGAGAAATACAAACACTAAGTGGAATAGACTGTGATGAGTAATACAGATGCTTTGGTCACTAAGCTGAAGGGTACCATACCCAGGAGAACGGGGGCTTGTATTCGAGGCAATGGATCAGGGTTGAGAGAGGGCAGGCTCTGTTTAAGGCCTCATCAACAAATGGCTGGCTATGATTGGGATGCAGCTCTGAAATAGGGGAGCAGGTGGTAGGCACATCACTAAGGAGCTTGAAGCCACGCTAACGTGAGAGACTGGAAAGCAGGAGAGTGGCTAGACCAGTTTTGTGTTTTAGGGCAGATGAAACCAGACAGCCAAGGGCCAGGCAGATGGGTAGATGGATCAAGTCTGAAGGGAGGAGACTGGCAGTCCATACAGTGGTGAGACCCTCATCTCTTTCCAACGGCAGGAAGGTGGCATCGGCTGTTTCCTCCCTCCCCACTGCTGCTTTCCTTATAAAGAGGTGTGAGTTTTTAGATCCTTGAGACTAGGAAGAGCTGTGAGGATTGGAGCTCAGTCCATTTGGGGTTCTTCTGCTTCTGGATGTGCAAGAGGGGAGCGAGCACACTCTTGTTAGGCCAACTAAAGCAAGCGCTGTCCTTGCATGTGTTAGGAAAGGAAACACGGAGAGGATGGGAGGGGGGCACTGTCCTCACCCCTGTGACTGGCTGGGTGACTTTTAGCTCTACAGACCTCTTGGATTCAAAATAGATCTCCAGGTCAAGGAGGGCAGGTAGGAGGCAGCCTGAGTCTAGCCTTCAAGCTAAAGCACACGCTCCAGCCCAACTTGGCCAGCAACGGGAGGGCATTTTATCTTTGTCTGATTCCTATATATGGTTTGCTGGTGGCTCAAAACACAGAGGGAGGAGGCATGATAATGATAAGCCAACTCTCACAGAGATTCCCCAATATGAGCTCAAATCAAACAAATGGCCCTGGGGATGAGAAAGAGGGGAGAGATACCAGACATACTGAAGTTTGGATTTAAGATGTGGTATCATCAGTAAGTAATGGCAAGCAATCTTTCAAAACCACCAAGAAAGAAAACAAGTGAGACACTTTTAAACTGAAAAAGAAGGAACCCTGTAAGTCAGCACTCTAATTTCTGTATTTCTTGATAATGTTAATGCATTTATTTTTCATATAAATCTTTCATACGCTGAAAAACATATTAAGACCATCTTCCATTCTGCATCTACTTCAGTTTCTCTGATGAAAAATAACTGTTGGGGGGGCACCATGTTTGGACACCCTTAATCAGTACATTACCTGATGGAACATTTATTAAGGATAAAACATTTCTTTTATCCCAATAGCTGCCTCAGCAGTTGTTAAGCTGAGAAGGGGGAGGGGAAAGAAAGCCTTTATCATTTCCTGATCTCTCTAGCAAATTGCCAATTTATGCACAGAGTATTACAAATACTACTGAATTATTTGAGCCTGGAATTAATTTAGAGAATCTTCTCCTTCTTTGAGTGCCCAGGGATTTGGCTTATCTTTATTTGCTGAAGGAACCATGTCACTGAAAGCAGTACCGGGATTATTTCAAGTGAATGAATAATGAAATCGCCCAGCTTTCTAATGGTTTCCAAATTCCATGACTAGCTCAGGATGCTCTCATGGGCGAGTTCATCAGCTGGGTCCTTTCACTATGGTTGAAGCACACCCAGGCTTAGAACAGGAGCTTTGGCGTAGAGTAATTAAAGTCAGTGAGGAAAACCCAATGTCACCGGGGGTTACTGAGGGTGATTTGGAAAATGGAGAAAAGATATTTCATCCTTCAGACAGTATCATTAGGGGTAACACACACAAAATAATCAATTACCAAAAGCGGCTATTTTTTTAATAATCCCTCACTAGCGTGAAATCCTTTAATCATGTCAGAAATCATTGCTCTTGCTAGGGGTAAGAATACGCCAAACAAGAAAGAAGACTTCCTGGCTTTAAAACAAGGACAAATTGAAGATGATAAACAGAGAATCCAAATAGATTACCATTTCTCACACAGTTTTCTATGTCATGTAGCTAACCTTCTAAAACCCTACTCACCCATGCTGCTCAGTTGTCAAACCAATACCCACACTGGTTATTTATTTGCTTTTCTTTTCTTGCTAAGCCATGAATATTTATTGTGGAAAACTCAATGTAAATACAGAAATGAAAACAAAATGTATACTTAATCTACAAAACCAGAGCTATATACGTTAAACATCTGGGGTACTTCACAGCAATCATTAATTTTTCTACTCTTACCAAATACACATACAGATAAAACTGAAAACAGAAACTTAAATTCTGCTTTTTCACTTAGATCCTAAGCATATTGTCAAGTCCTCAACTACTTAAAAGAAAACTTATGGCACACGATACTGTATCTTATTTCCATAACATAGAATGAAAGAGACTACTTTTTTAAAACTATTGAGTCCCAACATTCAAAACACCACCTGGCACACAAAGTAGGTGCTCAGGAAACAAGTAATGAATGGATAAATGAGATAACATGAATGAATGAAGAAATGAATCAATGAATGAATGAGTTCATAAATGACTGGTTTTTCCCTAAAAATAGGTGAATGTTAAGCTGGACAATTATCCTGCTTTTCCAAGAAACCAGTATGTCAGAAGCAGACTCCATCATAGTATTTTGTTGAGTTAATAAAGTCTGAGTCAAACTTGCTTATGAAACTGTCTTAACTCATCTTCTTATATACTTATATACATTTCTGTGAAACCCAAACAACACAGCTCTTCTCGCATGACAAGTAACATCTAGCTCTTCTGTTAAAAACAACAACAACAACAAAAAGTACCAAGTCTTTTAAGAGAACTCTGGTCTCCTTTTCAGTTTACCAACTATATCAGAATGTTACCCCACCACACTCACAACCCCCCCCTCAAAATATTTCCAATAATTCTGATGAACTGGCATTTCAAGGCATTAAAATAAACAGTTGTAAATATCTACTGATTAAGCATTAAACCTAAGATATCATAAAACTGCTGTGTTCAAGGGGCTGCCATTTACTGGCTATTCAGCTCTTTAGGTGCAGTTTTGATACATTTGCCTTAATGTGCCATTTAGGAAATGTGTATCTTAAGTAGGCAGTGAAACGAAACCAACATCATTAATTCTACAAAAATCACGGATCTGCCACATGCATTATCCTGCCTTGTGCAATGTTATCAGCATGTTACGTCCCATGCTGGATATTATATCCACTCGATATTATCCCTTATTACTTTAAAAACAATTTTACATTTCACATCCAAATTAATGACTAATCTCAAGAGACTTATGTTTAATTACTTTTTATTCCTGAATCCTCCCTTTCTCCCTGCACATTCTTTCCTTAAATGATAGTCAAAAACTTACCATATAATCAGAGAGCACAAGAGTTGTTAAATTATGGATACTGATTACAACAGAGACAGGATCTCAAACCAATCTCTCTAAATTCAAGAGCAAAGAGTCTCTAAGACCTTACAAAAAGAGTCATATTTGATCAGTTTAAAAATCTGGCAGGGGCCAAAGTTCCTAGGTCCTGTCCTAGGTTCTGTCCTTAACATGCCATGTCCTTAGCTGCTCAATCTTTCTGGTCTTCATTTTCCATTTTTATCCATCAGAGCCTCCCTGTGCCACAGCCAGCACCACACTCATACATAGACCCTGATTCTGTCCAGTCTTAGCTGGAGCTACTTACTTGTACCCAATAGCACTCAACTTTCTAGATGTCATTGGTCTTTTCTGATTCTGAAAAGCACCTTGGAAGCACCCAGGTTCAGCTCCTTGACTAGAAGCCTAGTTTTTTTTTTTTAATTTTATTTATTTATTCATGAGAGACATAGAAGGAGGGCAAAGAGAGAAACAGGCTCCATGCAGGAGCCCGACCCCAGGATCACACCCTGGGCTGAAGGCAGGCGCTAAAACCGCTGAGCCACCTAGGGAACCCCCGCCCCCTTTTTTTTAGAAGCCTAGTTCTAAAGCAGCCTTCAGTAATTCCTGATATTCTAGCAGCCACCGTTCCTAGACTGGACCCACTCTGATGTTGGCAGAATTTACAGGGAATTCAGAATCTCAAGGCTTGGCATTACAATGCCTTTAGAGACCTAAGATCTGGGCTCAGCAGTCTTACCTGAGTTTTCATCACTGGCAACCAGACCTGGGATTAAGCATCCCCAGAATGACTTCCTTGCCCCAAATCCTGTTTTCCTAACCTGAGATATCCCCCTCTCTCAGTCATGGTGCTGGCTCTTAGGTTCTGCTGGATTGTCTTTCCTAGAAACTCAACCTTCTCTGAGCACCTGTGTGGTGGCCATAGTCTTGCCTCCTACAGACAAATTGCAAAGGAGTCACCAACATTCCCAGCTGCATACTTAATACTGAGTGTTACCTCCATTCTCCAAAATTGTGCCCTGTCAACTTCTTTGGAATTCTGAGTGCTGATTAAATACTGGTTGATTCAAAACTTAAAACCATGCCCAGCTTTTTTTTTTTTTCTTAAATATATCTGTAGTGGATAGGGTACATGCTTATCTAATTTACAGAAATGTACTACCATTACTCTTCTTTAAAGATGAAGAAACAGAGCTCAAGAGGGATGACCAAGGGTTCCATGGAAGTGAAAACCAGATCCTGGACTTCATCCAGATCTCTTCTGTACTGGTCAAATTCTCTTTCTCGATGTACTAGTTTCCTGCGGTTGCAGTAACAAATTACTTCAAACTTGGTATCTTAATACAGCAGCAATTTATTCTCCTAGAATTCTGGAAGCCATAAGTCTAAATTCAGTTTCACTGGGCCAAAATCAAAGTTATCAGCAAAGCTCTGCTCCCTCTAGAGGTTTTGGAGGGAATCCTATTCTTGCCCCTCCCAGCTTCTGGTGGCTGCTGGAACTCCTTGGCTGCTGGCCACATCACTCCAATATCCTTCTATGTTAAAGAGCCCTCAGTCTTCTTAAAAGGACACTTGTAACAACATTTAAGCCCTACCTTGATAATCCAGGATAATCTCTGCATCTCAAGATGCTTAATTTAACTGTATCTTCCATGTCTCATTTAGGATAACATTTTCGGGATTAGGACAAGAATATTTGGGGGGGGGATGTCATCATTTAGCCTATCACACTAGAAACAACCCCTTTCCCATTTCCATTCATTGAAAACACTGGATTTGGGAGAGGTGCATTGTGAACATAGAATTACTATCTATAAGAGTGAATTTCCTGGGTTTCCAAACAAGTTGCATGTATTTCTCACATCCATGATCTCATTAATTCTTCAGTGCAGCAGGGAAGTATGCACCAGTTTGCTGTTATATCAAAGGGAAGTGAGACTCAGGGGGAAACAGATTCTCACCAACGGGCCACAGGTAAGAGGGAAGTAGGAGAAATGTGAACCCATAAAGTGACCATGATGGCTTTTCTGCCCAGCCAATCACCATCCACCCCATGTCCTCCCCACCACCATTTCCTTTCTTACTTTTAGAAGACAGACATGTCCTCTTTCCTGCATTCCAACCAGCCAAAGAGTCACCAGGATACTCTGCATATTGTACCTCTGTAACCCAGAGCTGTGCTGTTTGTCCTTCTAACACACTGAGATAATAATGATTTCAATGAGCTTTTCTCCCAAATCACTTTCCTCACCCATAAATTGTGTTGCTTTCTCCCCTTGTAATTATTCTACATTTTTGTACTTTGAACTACATTTGCCATCTGCTAGCCCAATTACGCAAATGATCCAAATCCTTTTGAATCTGGTTAAATTGTTCAACTGGATTTGCTCGCTCTCCGCTTCTAAAATCATCTGTGAACCTGAATGTGACACAATGAGTCATAAATAGATGGGAGTGGAAAGGTAGGAGGTGGGGTGGGGGGTGGGGGAGATATGTCAGAACTATGTCAGGGAGAGAAGGGGAGGTTCAGGCATGGTAAGGAGGGTGTATTCTGTACTGACTCCCCCAGGAACTGGGGAGTAAACTATATTAGCCTTCGAATGTGCAGGTTCAGCACCTTTGATGTCTCATTTTCTCATGCTACAAAAAAAAAAAATGAATTCTACTTTCTCACTTCCTTGGGAAGAGGTTTGTGAGGATTAATGAGATGGGTTTGATTCAGCACCTTAGAGAGCGAACGACAGAGATAATTGACATCTGGATGATGGTACACATTTAGTTGTTGTGTAATAGAAGCTAAAGTCAAAACTCCCTGTACCACACTATCCTTTGGTCTCTGCCTTCCCTGAATAGGGTGCTCTTTGCACCCAGGCCCCAATATGACCTCTTTCGGTTCATGAACTATTCAGCCAACAAAATATATTAAGCACCAGCTGGGGAGATCATGAACACATACCCAGTCCCTGTTCTCATGAGATTCATAGTTTAGACAAGAGGCAAAGCAGTAAAAAGGTGATTAAAAACACAGTGAAATGAGGACTACAGGGAGGGAAGCAGAATATCTTAGAAGAGGAGAGAACAAAGTTATTAAAGTTAGCCCGTCTGGGCATCTGATTCCAGAATGAGTAGGTGGACTAAGTTGGCCTTGAGAGAAACAGAACATTCCAGACTGAGCAAATGACAAGTGCACAGACCTAAAAGGTGAGAGGGCAGGGGAAAGTTCTAGGAGGTTTGAGGCCCTGCTGGCTCCAGGTAAGTAATGGCAGAGCAGAGCTAGAGTAAATAGCACATGTAGGACGGTGCTGTGATTTGTAATTTACTGGGTCACAATGAAACTAGTGTGCAAAAAAAAAAAAAATAGTGAAAAGCTATTAGCCAGTTTCAAGAGAAACTCTTCCTCTGCTAATTGCTGTCAATGATTTCTGAGCTTCTGAGACCCTGCCATAGGAAGCAAACGGTTAAAACTAGACCAGGACATCCAGCACCATCTTAGAGGGTCTTACACATTTCAAGACAAATCAGATTCGGGTTTAGATATTTTGTTTTTGTTTTTGGTTGAATGGTTTTTTAAAAAAATTATCTTCCATTTCTTTCTGTTTGCTAATAATATACTGAAGAAGAAAGGTACGATTAAAAAAAAATGACCCAAGTTTGTAAACCTCAAAGTTTGTTCGATTGTTAGGTCAAGACTAAAAGCATCCTTGGAAGACTCTCGGTACTCTACAACACAGGCAGTAGTGAATACTGTGGGCACTGACAGCCCTGCCAAGAAGCAGCCGTGCCAATCTACTAGGTTGGGGCAGAGACCCTGCAATGCAAACACCCTACTCCTTCACCCACAGACACTGTCTGAGACCTATTTGTGCTCACTGCCTAGAGACAGAGAGAAGAGGATGGCACAGTCCCCACCTTCCCTCAAGGTGACCATACTTTATAGAGTGGCTGGTCCTCAGAGTCCACACAATGCTGTAATGAGACAAAACCACCAGGTCCTGGGAGCCAGGCAGTATAGTATGGAGACCCCACACATGACCTCATTTCATCTTCGTAATAACCCTGTGGCTGGGGTTCTTTTGGCACACTCATGTAATAGACGATGAAAGTGAGGCTCAAATTGTTCAATATAAGCTATTTATTCAAGCCATCTCCCCTCCCCTAGCACATGGGAGAGCCACAATTCAAACTTAAGTCAGTCTGCATTCAGAGCTTGGGATCTGACTGTCAAGAGTCGATGAAATGGCACAGCCCTCATAATTCCTGAGGCCCCTCGGCCAAGAGAAGGGGCTTCAGATGATCCTCTAAGCCAATCCCCTCCCATGGTACAGATACGAAAACCAAGGCACAAGGAAGTATGGGCCAAAAGTCCGATGTGAGGTGTCGCACGCTCTTGGCTTTTCTCACATTTGCAGTGATTTCACTGTATATCTGCCCCCATCGCTCTGTGGCCTGATCAGTTGGACCCTGGTAGTTTTGGGGGCCACACCATGCCAGCTCCCTTAGTTAGAGGGCGCTGGTCCCCACCCTGTAGCATGGTAGCATGGTTAAAAGAGCCAAGAAACAACTATCATGGGCTCACACCCTTGCTCTGCCATCCTCTGTGATGTGACCTTGGGCAAGTAATTAACCTCTCTGTGCCCCAGTCTCCCCCTCCATGAAATAGATCCATGATAAGAGCTATCAGAAGGGCTTATGTAAGGATTAAATGAGTTGCTATGTACAAGAGATTTGGATCAGTGCCTAGTATGCAGTAAGTGCTTAGTAACTGTTATCTGTATTTACGATTACTACTCCTACCCTCCTAATCTGTTCACACATGCTGGCAAACTGGCTCCCTAGAAGCTTGCTGCAGCCTCCACCTGCCACCCCCACCTCTGCAAGAAACACGGTCAGCCTAGACCTAATTCTTCACCTTGAAATCCTTGGGGATCTGGCATATATTTTGTCAAAGTGTAGAGAGGGACACACTCAATGACTAAGTAATATTCTTTTTCTAATAAGGGATGCTAGAGGTAGAAAGAGGCCTTTTAAAGGTCTTAGAGTCCCTTCCTCCTCCATTCCCCTTTTCAGGGATTACCTTCTAAAATTCTCAGTAATTTACTTATTTAACAAATGTGCTATTTTTGTCTGCTCTCTGCTTCCACTGACGGAATGTAAGCTCCATAAAGGTAGAGGCCCCTGTCTTTTGTGGCAGATCCCAAGAAGCCAGAACTGCTCATGGAAGTGTTGGTCACAGCAAGCATCTGGCTGCCCTAAAGAAGCCATAAAGAAGGAAGAAAATAAGAAAGGCATCACCTGGATCACTGGGCATTAGGAAGTGCCTGATGAACACTTGTTGACTAGTGAATGGTAAGTGAAGGGTAAGCCATGCCAGGTACCAGCAGGGTGACCTTGGACAAACCACCCCCACTTCAGAAACTTTAACTTCCTCACCTGTAAAACGGTAATATTATCACAGATGGTTATGCCAATTACATAATGAGTGAGCATTAAAAACACTTTTCCAAACTGGAGTGTGGTATAGAAATGTTACTGCGCCTTTATGTATGGAATGGCAGGGACACCAACGATCACTCATTCATTAGCCATCTCTCATCTATCTAGTGCATGCACTGAGCAAATGGAAATCAAAGAGGCACAACCATTACCCTCAAGGGGTTTACTGGTTGAGGGAGGCAGAGAGAAGGGCTGGGGAGTGGTTAAACAGAGGAAGGAACTGTTAAAACAGCCAGAATCCAGGAATGAATGTCAGAGAGAGTTGAAAAGGAGGAGTTGCAGGACTGAGAAGGTATTCAACAGGCAGCTGTCAATACTCATGACGACCCTTGTCACTGAACATTATTATTCCCATGGTACCAATGAGGAAACTGAGGTTCAGAGAGATTAAATGATGTACCCAGGGTCACACAGCTTTAGGGGAGCAAACCTGCTGGACTGGAATCATATCAGATACAACCATTAGGCAAAGCAGTCCAAAAGTTTTGTTTCTCTTTAAGAACTCTTAGCTATACTGGTGCCACATGACTAAGAACTGGGCCCAGGGCCTGTGCTCCTGCCCCAGATGCTTCTTCCCAGATCTGGCCATGAGGAAGAAGACTGACCACCAAACCCACAGGTTTGCCCACATCTGCAAGCTGGCCACCAAGTAAGGCCAGCACTGCTAATTAGCTGGCAAGTCCCCAAAGGAAATTTTCCTTCTTTTTTTTTTTTTTTTTCCAGTAGTCAGTGGTTTTAGTCACACATCCTTTCAGCTCTTACTCAGAGCTCTTTGTAGGAAAGTCTTTTGCATCTCTAAGAGATTAATTTGCATTTAGTCTGACCGAAGGGGCTATGCTTTCCCTTTTGTAGGGTACTGAACCCATAATGTAAAATGTGATCAAGAGGATCCCAAAGCCTCTTCCTCTGGCTGTAGTGGGCAGGAGCACACCACCCCCACACCTCTGCTCCCAGCCAGAGTCTAAGAGGTCCCTCAGACGTGATCTCTGATCTTAGAAATATGGGTACCATCTCCTATGTGTCTCAGAATGCAACAGATGAGCATGGTACCCTCATCCAGACAGTAAGAATTTTGTGAGCTCCACACATGTGCCAGGCTTTGGAATGTGGTGGTGTGAGGGCTTATTTTCCTTCAAGGAGATCACGGACTAGGAGTGGCTCTTAGTGGCATCCATCTTTCAAGAGCACTGAGACCCAGGAAATGAATGAACCCATTGAATCTAAAGTGCATCATCTGCCAAGGAAGAGGATAACACATTTTTTCCTCAACCTTTTTCAAGATTAAATGAAATGATTAATATAACCTGCTTCGTGTAATACCTCGACTAGTAAGTCCTCCTTAACAAGAGCTGATCACAGCAGGGACAGGAGGTGGTAACGACAGCAGTGGTGGTAGTGGTGTTCTAGAAGTAGGAATGATGGTAGCAGCCACAACAGTACAAGGAATAAGATGCTAGACCTCACCAGTACTATGAGGGACAAAGAGAAACACTGTATTTCACAGGCAAATCAGCTGGAAAAGCTGTACTTTTTTCAGGTTTGGAGAGAAAAGCAAGGAATTTGGTGGGTGGACTGGAAGCCATTCAGGGAGAGACAGCTTTTGTGTCAATAGCTTGTTACATCTGTTCTCTCATTGAATCTTTACAATGTTTTCCAATAGAAGAAAGGGGGAACTCAAAGTGATTACATCATTTATTCAAGGTCACAGCTGTTTGATGATTGGAGGCAGGGGGATATGGGTTTAAACTCAAGTGTGCCTCATTCCAACAGCATGGCTGCTGTCCTGCACCACAAGGGGCAAACTGTAGCTCTGAGGAACACGGGCCCCCTGGGAGCACCTCAACCCCAGCTGATCCTGGCTTGGGAGAAAATCCTCTTTTATACGTTACAAAGAGTTGGGGAGCAATTCTTCTATATGTATCATGCTTCATTTAGCATTCTGCATTAGACCCATCAGTTCATATGTCTTCCCTATGGACCTCCAACCAAACTATGAACTCTTCAAAGGAAAGAGTCTTTCCTCTGCAGGACTACAGTACCTGTTCCCATCCTAATGCCTAAAAGATAACAGACTTAATTTACTGAATATCTATAGTTCACCTACCAGGTGCTGGGAGCTCTTCTAGGTACTTGGGACATTCCAATGGACAAAACACACGCAAAAATTCCTGCCTATATGGAACATTCCATTAATACAAGACAAATAACAAATAGGAAACATAATTATTGAATAAAGTAAATGGATGAATGAACAGTAGAAAATAGGATGGGTACCCAGACCTGCCTCTGACTCTTTCGAATGTGATCATGATCATATTTTCAATCATAAACTTCACACTGGCATCACAATTTCCATATGCTTATCTGTGATTTTAGCTGATTTTATATCAGTCCTGTGGAGAAGGTAATTATAGAATCATGTGCCCTATTTTGTAGAGAGGGAGACTGAGACAGATGCCAAGTGCCTTGAACCAGGTTGAATCTTTAGAATGAGGACCCCAAGGCATGGAGCTTAGATCTCAAGAACAGGTCTTGTGGTGAATCTACCTTTCAGTCCTGTTCCTACCACCTCCAGCCCTGTCCTCACCACCTCCCAGGCTCTTGCTCATCTGGCTGGATTTCCTGCTATCAAAAGTGAGGCAAGTCCAGCTTTACTCTTGAGCACGTCTCTGTGGTTCCCTGATGTTGTAGTCTTCACATGCTTTTTGATTACTTACACTGTCTCTTCCAGTGTGTATTTAAATATCTCAGTGGTCAATGTCACCAAAAGCAATCTCAGTAGTAAAAAATCAACAGCTTATGGACGTATGGTCTCTTCTTTTTTCCTCTAACTTCATCTGATCCTCCTGACAACCAAAGCCAAGTAGGAAGCCAGTAGCTGAGACTGCTGTTATTTATTCCATTTTGTAGACAGGGAAATGGACCCACACTCTCGAAGATGAGGAAACTGGCTAGAGTTCAGGTGGGTGCAGTGTGGAAGAACCACAATAGGAGGTTACACGCTTCTCTCACCTGGGTGGGCTCCCCTCCCTTGAAGAGTCCCACACCAAGCTCCCAGGCACAGTGGATTTGCTCCAAACGTCTCATTCACCACCTCCCAATCCCTGCTCCCTTCCCGTGAGTCAGCGGCTGCCATCCGCACTCCTCATCTTTATGCGGCTGAGATGTGCAGGATGTGCGTTCTTGTGTGGAAGCCTGTAAAATCTATTTATGGACCTAATTGTCAGTTTTCATGAGTGACAGACATACAGTGCTTTGACTACCCAGCCTAATGCGTCTGTATCTGACATTTTAAATACAACCCTCTCTCCCCCTCCCTGATCTTTTAGGAAGTAATTTGAGATAGCAGGTATTTTTAAATTCATATATCTTTAATTATATCTACACAACTGTCAGAGATTAATGATTTCCTCAAACTGGATCTCCTTAAAGGAGAATTTGGAACTTACGCAACACTGCAAAGAGCTCCAACGGATATGCTGTCAGTAACAAAGACATTCACAAGCAGGGCTTTGGGCTTTAGTCAAGTTCGAGTTCTCACTGTAGATTAATTTTGTGCGACGTTTCTATGAATTATGAAAAAGCAGCACTCATGTGGATGGCAAATGTAAATAGATGTAACCATGTAAACCAATAAAAAAGCATGTGGCAGACGGAGAGCGGGCTGTGTGTGGAAATACTCCCCTGCCCCCAGAGAAATAAGTAACAATAGGTTTCGGGTGGTATCCATGTATTTTGACTCCAAAAGAAAATTTCATCCTCCCACATAGGCAAACTCAATCTAGAAGCTTGAGGTCAGAGAGGACTTCAGAAAGAATTTCATCCAGCTCTCCTGCTCGATGCCAGAATTTCCACTGTGATAAAACTCAGTTAGCAAAGATCTGCTCAATGCCTGTTGAGTGCCAGGCATAAAGCAGGTCAGGGGCACACGCTAGGCACAAGGCACATCCCCTAGAAATCACAGGGCTCACAATATAGAAGGAATCTAAAAAATAAGCAAAGAAGCACCTGCAGACAATGGAAAAAGAGCTGAGGGATATCTGTCTATTGCTATCCGAAAGGCACAAGTCTTCCTTTTAACTAGGTATGTGAGGCTGGGCAAGTTAATTTCTCTTTCTCTCCCAGTAAAATGAGATTAATGGTATTTTCCCTTTGGGGGCTTTAAATAAAAGCTGGCTTTGGTTTCCTATGACTGTCTTATTTCCACTGTTCGCTTACACAAACCCTGTGGCTCCAGGACCCTGAATTTCTCACCATTCTTCCAAAACACTATGATTTCTTCTGCTTCAATAGATGGAGCATCTCAGGTGGTGCCTGCACATCTGCCTTCTGTTTAATAAACTCCTTTCCAACTTGTATGATCTACCTTGAATTGCACATCTTCTGTGAAAGCCTTCTCTAATTGCCTAGGTATATTTATTGCTCCTCTAATCCCTGGCAAATACATCCACTGAGATGCTTATCACACTGGCCTATAGTAGTTTCACTGTTTATCTTCATATCCAGTTTATGTCTCGAGAAATATACATGTATTTTATGTCCTTGGGGCCTGGCTAGTGCCTAGCAACTGGCAGATACTAATAAATACTAATAGGTACTCAATAAACTGTTGTTCATGTGAATGGGGAATAAAAGGATAAATGTTCAAATAAATGATGAGTAATATCTGTAAATACCTTGTAAATGTTAATAAAAGAACCTACCATTTTGTTACTATGTCCCAGATGCAAAGGCAAAGAATTTCAGTTGTCCAGGGATACCTGGGTGGCTGAATGGTTGAGCATCTGCCTTTGGCTCAGGGTGTGATTCCAGGGTACCAGGATCAAGTCCCACATCAGGCTCCCCACAGGGAACCTGCTTCTCCCTCTGCCTATGTTTCTGCCTCTCTCTCTCTGAGTCTCTCATAAATAGATAGATAGATCAATAGATAGATAGATAAAATATTTCTTTAAAAGAGGAATTTCAGTTGTCCACAATAACTCCATAAAGTAGACTTGTTCTAAAGTAAACTTACGGCATGGGTACCAACCAATGAGAGCTGCTATCAGTGACACCACCATCAGCCCTTGAGATACTACAGTGGGCTAAATGGTAGCCCCCAAAAGATACTCTCATGTCTTAATCTATGGATCCTGTGAATATGAACTTATTTGGAAAAAAGATCTTGGTAGATGTAATTACATTAAGGATCTTGAGATAAGGAGATCATCTTGGATTATGTGGATGGGTCCTAAATCTAATGACAAGTGTCCTTACAACAGACACATAGAAGAAAAGGCTGTGCAAAGACAGAGCACAGACCAAAAAAAAAAAAAAAAAAAAAACGATCAACTAGCAGCCACCAGAAGCTGGAAGACGCAAGATACAGATTCTCCTCTGGATCTTCCACAAGGAGACCAACCCTGCTGACACCTAAATTTTGGACTTTTATCCTCCAGAACTGCGAGAGAGTGAATTTCTGGTTTGCTTTTGGTTTTGTTTCTTAGCCACCAAGTTTGTGGTAATTTTTTATAGCAGCCTCAGGAAACAAACACACAGAGGTGCTTGCCTGTCCATTATAAAGATCAGGAGGCTAAAGTTGAGAGAAGAAAGTCTTTCTCCAAAGTATGAAGCTACTCATCAACAGAGAAGACATGCAGATCAGAACTTGTCTTACTGCAAAGTCTTTGTCATAGTTCTCCCATGGCAGCTTCAGAGACACCTCCCATGGTTCTCTAGCTCAAGCTTCTGACACATACAGATGCCAGGCCCTACCTGCAGAGATGCCCACTCACTGGGAGGGCAATAACACCCCCCTCCAAAGGGTTGTGCTACATAGTATGACTGAGAAATATATCCCTGAAGGGTGGGGTTTTCACTCTCACAGTCCTGTAGGAGTGCCTACTCTGAACCATATATCCTGTACCACAGATGGGGAAAATAGTAAGAATGAACCAAATCCCAACTTGACACCAAGTTCTCTTTCTTTTCCACAGGCTTCCCATGCTTTCCCAGGATGCTGCATCATAAGGGAGTGGATGCTGGTTGGGGAAACAATTAAATACATGGGTTGGTTCTGAACCAAAGCCATTTCAACTCCCCACAGGTTTTATTAAACCATTTATAATTCCAAGAAGCTGAAGTAAATATTTAATATTTGATTCCTAATCCATAAATATTTACACGTAGAGATTTCCCCATGTTCGACAAGCCCACCAGAGGTTTTACACTTTTAGCAAGTGTGACTAATGAAACCTTTCAATTCTCCTCCCTAAAGCAAGCAGCATCTGGCCACTCCTTCAAGAGTTCTGAGGCAGGCAACTGTCTGTGTGCACCAGGGATGCAGCCACGAGCACTGAGAGCTGTTAAGGGATTCAGCCCTCAACCTGTTTTGGGAAAGAGAAGAAACAGGAAGAGAGAGAAGAGGCACTGGGTGGGGCAGGAGCAGGGTGGGGAGACAGGGCACAGGGTAGGGAGACAGGGCACAGGACACAACATATGCTGTTTCAATTACGTACCTTCCAGAAGTTCCTGTGGTGTTCTCCACTTGTTGATTTCATGGCATTTACATGGCAAATGGATTTCCCAAGTGAAAATATTGATAAAATTGCACTAGAAAAATCTAAGAAACTCTCTTTGAATCTTTTCTTGGAAATCCTAGAATTACTGGAATGATAATGGTAGTCCTCAATTCATCCAATCCATTCAGTTTCAATCTCTCAATTTCTCTCTCTCTCTCTCTCTCTCTCTCTCTCTCTATATATATATATATATATATATATACATACACACACATATACATATATGTATATATATAGATATAGCTTTATTAAGTTTACAGACTTTATTAAATGCATGGCATCCTGCTATGACTTGAAAAATAAAGAGATCAGCTTTCTTCCTTGAGAGGTCCTTACTCTCTTCCTAAGTGACTTGTAGCACAAAAGAGTTGCCACTCATTAAATACCTACTATGTGCCAAGCGTTCAGTTAGCTTCTATATACACATAATCTCTAAATCTAAAATAACCATTTTATAGGTAAATAAAAAGGATCTGCAGGTTAAGAAGCCTGTCCAGAGTTGTATTTCTCACATATTAGTGGAGGCAGTTTTCAAACAAAGGATCAGTCAATGACCAATCAGACAAACTGAGCACTTGCCAGCTATTCAAAGAGGGAATTTAATGCAGGAACCCTTACAATGGTGTTGGAAGAGCTGAAAAGCCAGGGGAAAAGGAAGTGATCCAAGGATTAGTGAGTGCAGGAAGCGGCCGCCAGCCCTGGGAATAGACCAACAAAAGAGAAGGTGCTGTGCCCAGAGCACAGAGCCGGGGGCTGTGTAGAGGTGGCTGGGTGATGGCAGGGTTGCCCTGGAAAGCTGCAGTCATCAAGACAAGAGCCATCCCACAGGACCTGGGTCCACAGGATGAAATGACTGCCAGAACCACAGCCAGAAGCAGAATGAGAGAGAGAAAGGCCCCAACGTCCCCCTTTGCCCTACTTTCTCATCTCCCACTAGGGCCTCCCATTGGCTGAGTCCAGCCTGAAGTCCAAGTATCAGGAGAGCTTAGGGTGGAATGGGATTGTGAGGAACAGCTCTCTGGGATACAGAGAATACCTTACCATGGAGGTGTTCCATCCACCTGGAGGATGAATCTGACAGCAACAGGCTCATGACCAGACCTGTCTTAACTTCTGAGCCCTTGATCTTGCTGACAAGATATACTGGAAGAGGCTAGGATCCAGTCTTTGTAAGAGCGTCCTGGGGTTGCTATGGCCACCACCACCCACCCAGATATCTCCATCAAGGGTCCTGCCTGATGACATGAATGGTTGTGCCTTGTTGGTTATGAGGCCTAGGTATGCTTCTGCTTACCTTGAGCCATAGAGATAGGTTTTCTTTCACTTGACAATATAGTATACCCACACTCATCCCCCACCCCTGCCATCTTCCCTTCCTCTGGAATATTCCTGTCAACCTCTTACCCTGAGGTGCTTTGTGCAGCCCCAGCTGCCTTGCTTAGCACTTTTCTTTCCAAGGATATTTCCTAGGGTCTGGCGGGCCTAGGAGGATTTCATACGGGGAAGTGACTGCTGGTGGGGGAGGGGAAGGCAAGGGAGAGACTGCGGTTGCTCGGTAATCCTCTCTAAATCATGTATGGCAAGACGTAGCAGACAATCATTTCTTGTGACTGAGACCAGATCAAAGGATTAAGGGGGTTTTGGTAAAGAAAGGTTGGCGTTTGGTCATGAAAATTATAAAAGTCAGTCTGCTGAAAAGAACAGCCTGCTGGGTGCAACTCTGATAATGTAGCCAGGATCCCTCTGAAAAGCCAGAGTTCTTTCAAGGTGAAAGGCAAAGGAAGGCCAGAGCACTGTGTGTCTGCAGCAGACAAGCCCCCCTCTGAACCTGCCCCCCTCCTCCTGCACACAGCCCCTAGAGACAGGTGGTCAAGCCTTCTCCTGATGGGGATGGCGTTGCCCACCATTCACAGAGCACTCGGAGCCCAGACCAGGCATGTGCCCTGTTCACTGTATCACATTATTCTTCATACGAACCCCGTACAGCAGAGAGAAGCATTTTCACTGTATAAATGAAGGCACTGAGATGTGGGTATCAAGCATTTTATTTAAAGTTACTCCGTTAACAATAAAAGTAAGAACCACACTTACTATGTGCCAGACACTGTATTCAGTAAGTGCTTTATATTTAAGCTCAAAACCGTGAGAAGCATGGGTCTTTTCAATAATGATGAAGGATCAGGGTCTGAGGGAGATGGAAATAAATTGCCCGTGTTCACAATGTGCAGAAGTGCCAGAAGCAGAATTCAAATCCAGGTCTCTCTCCCGCTAGAGCTCTTAATTACCATGTATCATTTGCTCATGCATTCATGCAACAAATATTAACTGGGCACAGCAATGTGCCGGGCACTGGTGGAGGTGCTGGTCATGCTCCAGTGGTCACTGCCGTGACCTCATGGAGCAGACACTCTTTATTATTCGTGACACTGCAGTGCCATGGGCGACAGTTCCTCCACTCACTGAGTCACTCAGTGCCAGGCACCATGCTCAGCCCTAGCACATGGCTCTAAGTGGAAAGTCTGCTTGGGATGTCACACCTGCGCTGTCTTCCGGATGCGCACACTGCCAGAGTCTCAGCCCATTAGCATTTTGGGGTGGGGTGTGGGGTGGGTGGCAGTGCGGGTATGGCATCCAACAAGGCTCCTGGACACTGTGGCTCTAAAATCTTTAGGTCAGTTACCCAAAGTAAAGTCAAAGTTGGAAAAAACAAAAGCAAAAATGCCTTTGTGAGCCTTTCCCCAGAAAGGTTAAACCTGACACCATCCAGTTGGTTTAAGCAGCTAAAGAGATGCAGGCTGGAGCACTGAGTGAACAGGTGCCAACTCAGCTCATTAAGTCCCCAAAGTTTTCATCTTTCCCAGGCTAATTGGCATTAATGCATGGGGTGCCGGATGGCTATTAAGTGGGGAGCTGCAGCAGGCTCTTTAAGATTCAATACCTAAAGAAGTTTGGGATCAAAGACAACGGAGCATGACTGTACATGAAAGGCAATCGTCGGAGCTCTGCCTCTGTCCCCATGGATGTTTACAGCACCTTGGGGGCGGGGGTGAGGGTGGAGAGAGGAGGCCAACTGTTTTTTTGGCAAAGCGACTGCTTCATGTTGTTACTGGGAAGTACTTCTCATTCTGCAGTACAATTATCTGTCAGTTTCCCTGGTGATACTTAGTTCTGTAAACTATTTATGGAGTGCCTGCTGGGTGGCAGGCATTGGGATACCAGTAGAGTCTGCAAAGGTGCATCCCTACCTTCAGGATGCACAATCTACTGTGAAGACAGATGTGGGCTGAGGTAAGTACAGCACATCCTGAGAACTACTGTAACAGAGGCCAGTGCCCAGAATCAGAGGAGCCCAGGAGAGGGCCTACCTATTCTTGTTCAGCTGGGTAAAAGGAACACTTCCTGCAGGAAGTGACATCTAAACTCAATCTTTTTGGTGGCTGTGTGTGTTCAGCCCCCGCCTCACTACTTTGCATATCGATTTCCTCCCTATTACCCATAGCGTAGACTATCGCGCCTACTGTCCATCATACATCGAACTCTTGAACAGCCCGCTGTCAGTTGGGATGAACCTACCTATTTGCTCCACCCTGGATCTGGAATGGAGACCCTGTGACTCACTCTTGAGATTCTGAACGCAGAAGCCAGTAAAGCTGGCCACAAGTACAGTGACCAAGGCAAGCCTGACTGCAGAGAGAGAGAGAGAGAAGCAAGAAGTGGGTCTGGGAAAAGCAAAGTTGCTCTGGAAAGACGAGAGGAGGATACATGAGTGCATGGCTTTTCAGTACTCAGCTCACAGCCCTCAGGATGCCCAGTCTTCCATATTGCCTCTTTTATGAGTGGGTTCTGTTCTAAGCAACAAATGATTTTGGAGGAAGGCCAATGTGAAGGCTGAGCAGAGAGGTATAAGGTGGCATAGTGTGCCTGAAGACCAACAGGTAATTCTGAGTGCTAAGTTGTAACCTCCTAGAAGTCAGCAAAGGGACAGGTGGTGTGACACCCCTCACCCCCCACCACCTGTAGCACAGAGCTAGTTGGGGATGGATGCATGCACACAGGCTTGCCCAGCTCACCTCCCACCAACCTTAAGGTCCCAGGAACCAGCCATAATGCATGGACTTTGGTTTTCTCTTAGTCAGAAGAGCAGCAAGCTAACACGTATATGCCAAATGCCATGCTGGAGCCCTTACACAGATGATTCCATTTGGTCAGAATTCTCTCCCTAAGAGATAGGTCCTATCACTCTCATTTTACATGTAAGGAAATGAAGGCTTACCAGACTTAGAAGAAGTTGTCCAAGGTAACTGCCATTAATAAATGACAGAGCCTTGACAGATTGGTTTGGAATTCTGAAGATAGTGATGCAATCTCTAGGCTATTCTCTGAGGAACAGTGGCCTCACTGGTTGTTGTGAGGGTTCACTTACATAAGACCCTATGCATGCTGGCCATCAGAAAGATGTTCCAGAAATGGGACTCTGACCTTCCTGGCATTAGTGGTGGTGCAGGGGCATGATGGCATGGGCATTCTCCTTTTGCATGTACACAAAAAGAAGTATGGAGTGATCACTAGGTACAAAGACGGCTTCCTTCTCGGGCTACCAACCCAATAGCTGCTTTCAAATCCCTTTCTTCAGGCCTTGCAGGCAGCAAAAGGACGAAATATTCTGGGACTGCTGGACTAACTGGTCAGAGAATCCAGGGCCCCAACCTCAATCAGCACCTCCTTTTAAACAACATGTGTCCACCCTTGCCTGAGGGGCATAGGGTGACATGGGAAAAGAAATCCCAATTGCTTATTGTACCATGTAACAGAAGACTGAAGAAATTAGAAGGGCTGAATTATTTAGGTACCTTGAGTATCAGTTCGGTGCAGTGGCGGGGGGGCAGCATGAGCATGTACCTTGCAGACTTCCAGCTGCAGGGAAAGAACCCCAACTAGTGCTTTCAGAAATCCACCCCACATCTGCACCAAGACCATGCTTCCCACAAGCTGCTCCCAGCCAATGATAGAGCAAGCAGGGATAGTGAAGCAGGCCTATTCCCAGAAGGCAGGACCTCTTCTGATGAATGACTCTGGCTCAAGGACTCCACTATGATCTTGCTGAATTCTGAAATGCTTCTTCTACCCGCCCTTCCTTCCTTCCTACCCTTCTTCCTTCTTTCTCTTCCTCCTTCTTTCACTCAGGATCAAACCTGGTTTGTGGTCTGATGGCTCCCCTAGCCTCCTCTGGCTCCCTCCCCATATCTTCTCATAGGCAAGACAAAGTCGACCCTTCCATCTCTCCCTGTCATCACCTCCTACATCTAGTTGGAACCCCACCAGCCCTGACACATCCAGCGGCTGCTGACAGAGGAGCCTGGTAAGCACAGGCTGAAAGGCAGATCTCCAGGCTCTGTTATAAGAGGAAACATTATGACACAATACAGATGCAGTGGGACCACATACTAAATATGGGCCTTCCAGATGCAAATTTTACTCTGTTCATTTTCATCACTGAACTTACTGGGTACCACAGGCATTTTCTGAAACGTACCAACCTCTGCAGCAGCTGGCTTCAGAAGGATTTTAGAGATGATTTCACCCATCGAGATGGATAATCCTTCAGCTTTGAAATGGAAGATCATAATGCTTTGCCAATCTACTCTGATCCCAGAGAAAATGGACCGATAAAAGAAGATGATTTCAAGGTTTACAGCCCCCCCTCCTTCCAACCCAATCTGCTAAAAATTAAAACTCAGCAAGGCATGATGTGATGACTTTTGAACCTGTCATTCTTATGAAATAGAGATACTAATAGGCCCCAAGTTTTCTAACTGAAAATAAAAACAGAAGCTAGTGTGGACAGAGTTCTAAGTCAGAAGCTGGAGCTCCATCCCTCACTCACACTTTGGGCTCTGAGCAAGCCCAACTCCCATTAATTGTAGTCTCTTCTTTTAAAAAGAAATCAACATTGAGGCATTTGGGTGGCTCAGTGGTTGAGCATCTGCCTTCGGTAAGGGGCATGATCCCAGGGTCCTGGGATTGAGTCCCGCATCAGGCTCCCCACAGAGAACCCACTTCTCCCTCGCTCCATGTCTCTGTCTCTCATGAATAAATAAATAAAATTTTTAAAAGATAAAAAGAAATCAACATATTATCTTAAATGAGTTATGGCAAATTAAACACACTGAACTGAACAGTGCCAGGTACATAGTAAGTGCTCAGTAAATATCAGCTATGACACCACTCTCCTCATAATAGCATCAGTATCATTGGTTTGTGCAAATTAACTGCGGTAACAGGATTTGGCATTTCCCAGGCCTCTGGTGAATGTTCGTTTTGTTTGAATCTAAACCAGGTGCTTCAACACTTTTTTAAAAAGTGACTAATGCCAGTCTCCTCTTTAAGAGGCAGGGGGAGGGGGCAGGGGGAGGAAGAGAAGGAATATCTAAGAAAGGTCTGGGACAGGGTGTTTGTCTTCATTTCCTTTCAAGATCTTTATTGCATTTTTTGTTGGATTGCAAGCAGTTCTGATCCTTCTGATGGATATGTGTGCTGTGCTCTCAAGAAGATAAAAAAAGAGAGAGAAAGAGAGTGAGCATAAAACTATATACACACAAGCAATGATGGATGCCACGGACAGAGAATTTCCAGTAGACCTGGTCTATAAATTGTCATTTAAATTTGCAATTTAAAAACACTGTCTGACTTTTTGATTTAGCTGACTGTATATGAGAGACAAATAATGGAATCCTAATAAGCAATGTTTAAATGACATCTCCAGTCTCTCAGACGGAGAGGGCGGCAGTAGAATTCTAAGAAGAGAAAATAAATCTACCAGGAATAGGAAAGACGACCAGAACTAAATAGTTGCACTAATCACTTGATGACAGATACCAGGAAAATGTATTTTTGGCTGCTTAAAATTCGAATCCTTAATAGACGGAGGATAGGCTATCAGCTGAAAACCCCTAAAGTCGTTGTGAGGGGACAAGACTGAGCTTGGTTTTTACATTTCATCACATTAAAACAGATGAACCAAAAAATCAAGGCACCAGGACAACATATTAAAGTTGATAAAGCTGAGGTTAAAAGATGGGAACTGCAAGAATCACTCCGGCTCACAGGCATCCATTGGCAAATCTGAATTCCAAGGCTTTCCCAGAGCGCACCCCCCACTGGAGACATGCCCACAGAGGGGAGCCCACCCCAAGGTCTCCTTTTCGGCTCGCTGCAGGAAACAAGTTAGCATCATCCCCCAGCTACAAAGTACAGAAGATAAATGTCTACATCAGTTCAAGGATGAAAACAGAAATGAATCATCAACTACTGCAAGCAGTTCTGTGCCCCACAACTGAAGTGAGATTTGGGAAATTTAGGAATGAGCCACTGAAAAATGCAACAATGATGGAAGGATTTGGCAGGAGGGCTTGTGAATAAAAGCTAAGGAAAATGAGATCACCTTGCTTTCTGTAAAGTGATAATTATACCATTTATAATGACATGGGAACAGCTTAGATGGTAGGATTTAGTGAAAAAGTAATGCAGAATTAAATACCCAGTAGGACCAAACTAGAATGCATGTGTTTGTTTGCATGTTTGTGTGCACATACCCATGTGCAGGGAAAATAAGACTGAAAGAAAATATGCCTGAATGTTAACTGTCCTCGCTCAGAGGCATGGTATGACTTCAGAATCCTCCACATAGTGCTCAAAGCAGCCATTATAATCGAACGGCATTGGCAAATTACACAAAAATCTATTTGCAATCTATAACTTTGAGAGCAGGAGGAGAAGCCACAGCAATCATTACTTTAAAACATCAAAGGAAAACTAATGGAATATAAATTACTGATTCTAGGAAAATGTAGGCCAAAGGCCAAAGAATTACCTATCTGATACAGGCTATTCTATTATTCTACAAATGCTTAATGAACATATACTATGTACCTGGTCCTACATGTAATAGAAAATGAATAAAATATTTGTACAACTCAAAGGACCTTTTACTCTAGAAGTCGTGGGGAGGAGGGGGGAGTAAGTTGCTGCCCAGAAAGATTTCTGATCTGCTGCTCTTCCTTTCACCAGAGAACAAGGTAGGATTTATTTTTCATGACAAAGGATTTAAGCCTAATGGGTAGACAATGTCTATAACAATAGAAGATATTTCAAAAAGCACTCATTGAACTGAAAAAAAGTAAGAAATCTGTATTCCAAGAATCTTTATTTAAATCACACAACCTCTGGGAAGTCCTTGGATAGTTGCTTATCTCTGCTCTGGGATTTCAACTTTACTGTAATGAACTATAATTAATTCTTTGTTGTTTGTCTTTCATAGAGATCTCAAGTTCCCTAAGCCCAGGACTTGTTTACAATCTTCTGTGGCCAACACTCTGCCTAGTTTTTGGAAACACTCAAAAATGGAACAAAGGAAAGAAGGAGGGAAAGAGAGGAGGAGGAAAGACAGTAAGACTAGCATTTCCTGAACATCTACTAGGTGCTAGAGGCTGCAGTAAGCACTTCACATATGCATTCGGTTGTTTCCATTTCTACCATTTTGGATTCCAACCAGGAGGTTATTTACTGAAAGCTACTGTGGTCTGCAAATCACATAGACTTTGAAATCCAACTGTTCAGGTTCAAATCTGCACTCTGCTAGTTTCTAGCCTTGGGCAGGCTAGTCAACCTCTAGGACTCTAGGTTTCCACATATGTATGTGAAATGGGAAAATAAAGTGAGATTAATTATTTTAAATGCCTGTCTTCTCCTCCTTATAGAAATATCTTTATTTCCTACAAACGTTTATCACATACCTCGTCCTCTTTAATCATAGCTTTTGGCCTGGTGAAAAGTCACTGGGTACTTTGGCTAATACAGCAGGAGCAGGTCTCATGAAGCAAGGGCTAAAATCAACCTTAGTGAGTGGCACATTTCCCACCTGCTATCAAGCATTAAGCTACCTTTCATAAGTCCAACCTGACTCAGCACTCATGGCTATCCATCACAGCTTCAGCCCGTCCACTGTCTTGAGCACATGCTTCCATATCGCTGTTAATAAGGGATACGGGGATGATCATTTTCCCAATGATAGGGGTCCTGATCCTTTTTAGGATCACATAATAAGAACATTTTTCATTGTTGGAGATAATTCCCCTTCCCGTGCACATTTGTCAAAGGCAGTTTCCAACAGTCCCGTACATCATCCTGAAATACATGATAAGATTCAGGTCTGCTATTCATCATTTGCTGGGCTTCTTCCAATGCAAGTTCCTGCACGGCTTTTCCTGCCTCTGTTTTAACAATTGGAATCCAAGTTCTCCCTAGAGCGGTATCGCCAGGCAGGGGAACCGAAAAACTCAAGCAATGACAGCCCTGCATCTGAGGGAAGTGAATCTACAATGATGATATATAAATTCTTTATAAAAGTAAATTGCAAATACTCCTGCCACTTTACAACAGGACACAGACCCCCAGGAACTGTGCTTTCACTGAGGTTTTATTTGATGGCCACTGCTGCAAAACAGCAAATACAGCAGAAAGATCCCATGTTCTGGATCACTTAAAGCAAAGTTTGAAAAATTTATAGTCTACCATTTCCATGATGGGTGACCTTGAATATATTCTGAACTTACCTGAGTATGCTTCCTCATCTGTAAAATGGGAATATTACCAACCTCCATCAATTCCTGAATTCTCATTGTACCCTCTGCTTACATTTAGTAGTTGTGCAATTAATGTCACTTCCCATTTTCCACACTGACAACCCTTTGATAAATTCTCCTCATTCCAGCTTTGAGAGGATATAATGATGCCCAAGACACAGTCCCTGCCATCACATCTCTATTTACAACACAATCTAGTAAGGAAGAGAGATATGTATGTGCAATCTGAACTGATAGAAGAAAGACTTAAAAGCTTTATCTGGATTAAAAAAATTAAAAACCAACATGCTGAGAATCATGGTGGAAGGAAAGCTTAATCCCATGGGAAAAAGAGAATGCTAACAAAGAGCTTCATGGAAGTGCTCTTTGAGCTAGGTCTTGGAGGATCAGACAGGCCTTAACAGCCAGGTAAGAGATTAGGGTGATTTTTTTTTTTTCCAGGTAGAGAGAAGCGAATGAGCTGGAGAAAACCCATGCATGTTCAGGGAGGGTCAAGCAAGTCAATGTGTTCAGAAAGTGCCAGGGATGCATAAGGCATGGGTGATACCTGCTGACTGCATGAGTGAGACAGAACTGCAGAGTTGTTCAGAGCACAGGTTCTACAGTGAGGGAATGGACTTCATCCTGCCTCCTTATTTTTCATTTCCTCATCTGTAAATTTGGGATTTTTAAAAAAGAAGCTTCCTCAAAGGGTTGTTCAGGAGAAAATACACATGAGGGGTAAATACATTGCCTGATATTTTATAACTGCTGATAGACAGTAGCTACCTTCTCCACCAGCATTCTCATGAGTATTTCTGATGTGGGGAAGCCCACCGGGAGGTAAAATGGGCTAGGGAGAATGCTCACTGATTTGGGGCATTTGCAAAATTGGAGTGTTTGCTCAAAATTACTAGCTAGGATTGCATTTTGATGATATATGGTCAAAGTCCTTCAAGTTCACCTAGACTTTATCTTCTTATATCTGGAAAAGACAGACCTGGCATCTCTCTTAGAAGGAGAAATGTTCTTTGTCAATCACATGGAATCCTTGTGTATGACAACTTCCCACCTGCCAGAGAAGGGGAGTGAAGACCTAGAACCTCTTCTGCCTTTCCAACTCCCTTGCTAATGATACTGCATAGTCTGCCATCATTCCTTCCTCTTGCGGTGACCATGTCAACCTAATAGTGTTTTAGTTGGAATCTGCAGGAAGATGTCTTTCGGTGTAAGCATTACTTGGCAGGTGGGAAGAAGACACACCAGTCAGTAGGGAGCAGCTCAGTCTAGTGTCAAGCATGTAGACAGGCTCTGGGATTAGAGAGATCCAGCTGTGAATAGGTTCCTTTGCTTCCTAGTTGTGTAGACTTCACACAAGCTGTTCATCTTTCTGAGCCTCAGTAGCTTCTCCTGAAAAATGGGAACACTTGTCTAAAGGTTGCCTTCAAGCTTAAACGAGACAACATTTCACCTCCACCACACCCTTTCCTCTGCCTTGGATGTACATGTACTCTCATGACCGACCACAGAATTGCTCACTCTTGCAACATATGCCCTCTGACCATCCTAGAGGCTTGTTGCAATAGGAAGGGGTTGCTGAAATCCCAACACACTTTGGAGCATTGTCTGCTCACTCAGCAAACCACACAGATAACAAAACCCCATGCTCTGGGGCATTTGCTGATTATCTGCAAAGATGAAGACTCTCCAACCCTACAAAGGTGTGTATCCTTACCTGACTCACAGTACTTGGGAGGAATAATGTGAAGGGCTTTGTTCTTCCAAACATCAAAATTCAAGCCCAGCCACCACCACAGACAGCACACTGAGCTTAATGAAGCAGTGGGGATGAACTAATATGGCAAATCTTATAGCTTTACTACCAATATGGCCCACATCACGCTAAATTACGGCACCAGACGTGATTGGACACACATCACAAAAGGAGAAGTAGTTCGCAGAACGGTAGGAATTTTCAAAGCGACATAATAAGAATCTCAAGAGCCAGCATTCAGAGGGCACGTTTGTGTTTTGTAATTTTCTTTCTCTTTGTGCAAATCATTCTCCCCCACACTTTCTGATAATCAATTCAATGAACACTTACTGAGTACCTACCATGTTCTGAGTGTTGTGTTAGCAGCTCGTGGCTAATGGCAGAGACAGAAAAATAAGCCAAAAATGATGGGAGAAACATGGCAAGTGTGATGATTTGAATAAGTATAGGGTGCTGTAGAACCCCTCACAAATCCAGGGAAGTGAGGCTTTCTTAGTCATAAATTCATTCACTCATTCATTCATTTAATCGACATTGCTGCATACCTCCAACTTTCAACATTGTATTCAGAAGTGAAGTGTTTAACAAAACAAACACGGTTCCTCCATCACAGGACTCCCAGCCTAATGAGGGATAAAGAGGAATAAAAAGACAACCAAAAATCTATTATGGTGAGCAAAATGAGACGTCTGAGAGCACACAAAACAGGTGGGTTGCAATGAGTCAAAGCATTTCTGTGGACAGTAATATTAAACTTGAAACTAAAGTGGGAGTTGCCTCTGAAAAGAATAAATGAAAACGTACTTTTGGGAGAAGAAATGGTATTTGCCAAACCCCAAATGTGAAAAATCACATGGTATGATCAGGGAGCTGAAAAATTCAGTTGTGCCACAGAATGGACTATCACTGCAGAACAGCACTGAAAGATGTGACTAGAAAGAGAAGGAGGTGTCAGACCAGGCAGGGCCTCTCTGACACCACGAGAAGCAGTGTGGACTTTACCCTGGGACAGTCAGAGGTGCTCACTGACGGGTTTAAAGCAGATCTGATTAGATCTTCCTATTGCTGACAATCCAGAACAGCTTAGAGATGGAAAATACTGATAATCTGACCACTTAGGAGAGAGTGAGAACAAACTGATTGGTGATGAAGGAAGCCTGGACCGTCCTTGGGAAAGGGACAGTGAAGAGAAAGAGAACGAACAGCTATGGGAGGCATTCAGGAGGTCACGGAGGCTGGCAGTTGATGATTAATTAATTGAGAATGCTATGAGGCTCAGAATGTCAAGGATAGTGGCTCAAGCAAAACGTTGTTGGGTTTTAAAGGATGATCAGGAGTTGGCCAATGAATAGACAGGGTGAGAAATATGCCCCAGGCAAAAGGAGCAGATACACAGACATCCTAGAGGTGTGCTCTGGGATCTGAAGCTCAGGGTGGCCTCAGGGAAGGAGGAGACAAAGTGGAGACAGACAAGGAGACAGGGACCAAATCTCAGAGGGCTTGCATGGTGTGTTATCTTCTTTGCAATGCTGATGGGGTTATACAGTATATCCAAGGAAGAAAGGGGTGTGAAGGAGGGTTTGAAGAGAGCCTAACTTCTTATAAAGGAACCAATTAAAATGAGGCCCTGAACCAAGTCACTAGTGAAAGCTGAAATGAGTTTGTCTTCAGGGAACGACCACAATGAGTGATGTGTCCTGTAATAAATTCAAGACCATGTGCTCAAAGAGAATACAGAAGTCTTTCCCCACCACATATCATATGATCTGACAGCCAGTCTTGCCATAAAGGACTAGACTTCTTGGCCCAAAACAGTATGCCCCCCTCCCAAGCCCTTCAGCCCAAGAGCTTTATGGATCAACCTCAGAGAAATTGATGTCATCTTGTAATTAAATCCTTGATTTTGAATTTCCAGAGCCTGCAAATCACAGAGTCAGTAGAGAACAATTAGCTCACCAAGATACAAAACCCTGCCAAGACAGAATGGTGCCATAAATTTACATGATGTGGCTAATCTGTTTCCATGGTTCCCCTGCCAAAAAAAGAGTGTAGCCCCTGTAATTTTTTTCAGATTCTCCAGCCCTCCAGCATCAAGGCACAGGGCAAACCCATAGCACGCTTTCAGGAAGGACCACACAGACGTCTACATCTGGTAAACCTAGTACTTCCCAGCTTCTGCAAACAAACCCCGTGACCCAGGGGAAGTCCCTTGATCTCTCCAAACATTATTTTCTTATGTGTTCTGTGGGGTGATGTAAGATTTGGGCTCATTAGGGACAATTTATCTAAAATGGTTTGCTTGCAGGAAGCACAAAACAAATAATGGCTATTAATAGATATTGATAACCTAAAACATGGTTCATTCTCTTCTGTATTTTCTGTCTGCCTTCCCTGATATCATTGAAACATTTGAAGACAAACCAGTTCCTTCTTCTCGGTCATTCCCCTGTGTCCTTCTGGAAAAATGGGTGCCTTCTACTTTTCTTTGATTTTCTACAGCACTAGGAGAAGTGCTGCCTCTCAGGGCTGGTCGGGGAGCTGAGGCGCCAGGGAAAGGGAAAGTCTCCCTATCCCAAGTCTCCATACAGAGAATTGTGTTAGGTAGTGTGTATGCTATTCACTTGAGTAATCCTCATGACAACACTCCAAGATAGGTGCTATTATCCCTATTTATAGATGAAGAGGCCAAGGCTCAGAAAGATAAAGCAGCGATCCTGAAATACACAAGTCAAAAGTGTGCTAAGTCTTAAATCAAACTGAAGTTCATCTAATTCTAAAGCCTGGTATCTTCCAGGAGTCTTCAATGTAAAGAAGAGGGAACAAACATGCCAAGAGGTTAATCTCAAGAAGGTAAATTGTTCACAGTCTGATGGGCTGGAGCGACACCAGCCATGGTAGCCATTCCTGGGCTCCAGGCCGGACTCTGCCACTGTCCAAATGAGTGATCATCGGCAAGTCCTTATTTTGAGAGTTCATCTATGAACAAGAGGCTCTAACTAGCCCCCAAATGCTAATTCCTTGTAACCTTTACATTTTTCCATTTCTAGAAAACTTACTCAAGTTTTGATGTGTACAGACTTTTAGAGTATTGTGCTACTTAAGTTGATTAAGATGAAAAGTCACTTGGCTTTTAGTCAGGAAAGCTGTGAAAGAGTTTAAGAATTTTCTATATTATGATGAACATGCAATATTTTAAGAAATATGAATCTGGGGAAAAATAAAATATTAATTTTTGAGTGGTAATAGGCTGAGAATGAATAAAAGCAGCAAAGTAGAGAAAAACATGTCTTTTCTTTTTTTTTTTTTTAAAACATGTCTTTTCAAGGAAGGATGAGACCTATAAAAAATCAGAAGGGCCTCTTGAGGTAGAAGTTCTTCAACTACATGAACAGCCTACAGTCAGGGTCTCCTTTCCAGATACTTCTCTCCCCGCAGAACATTGAGCGCTGGTAGGGCTCACAACCAGAGCTGGATAAGCCCTGGTGGACAAAAGACCTCATTAAATAATTAACGCTTTGTCTAGGTTTTAAGCAAATATAATTTCTGCCTCAGTTTGGTGCCTGAGGAAACAGAAGCTGGAAAAGTGAAAGTGGCCTGAGGGAGTGGAAGGATCCAGAATGGCAGGCCTGGGGTTTGAGCCCAGGGCCTGTGTCATGACCAACAGCAAGTGCACTCCGTGCAGGACAAGAGCAGCAGGCAGAGGCAGTGAAATAGCAGCTCTGCACCCAGGCCTGGCAAAAAAAAAAAAAAAAAAAAAATTGTTTAATTAAATGTCTCAGCCCTAAGGATCCAATCAGATGATGAATGTGATAGCACTTTATAAGCTCCTACGTGTTAAGCCAGTGTTAACAAGATATTTTCCAGGATTAACTGACCAGTTGAGGGATTAGGACTCTGAGTATGGCATTACTGAAAACATTCCTTATCCAAGATTAACCAGAATTTTCTAAGAAACCTCCTAATAGTTCACACAGCTACTGAGGCACACAATCAGGGTTCCAACTCAGCTTGATGGGGCTCCAAAACTAAGGTGTTTGCCATATGACCACCAACTTCTCCTGAACCCACCAGGGCTTTGATTCTTGGGGCCAAATCTTTCAGGGAAGAAATAAGGTAACATTTTGCTGCTGTTGTTGTTTTCTTAACTAATGATCCTTGGACATAATTCTAATATATGGAAAGTGAGTAAGTTTATTTCTAGGTAGTTCTTTTTTTTTTTTAAGATTTTACTTATTTATTCATGAGAGAGAGAGAGAGAGAGAGAGGCAGAGACATAGGCAGTGGAAGAAGCAGGCTCCCTGCAGGGAGCCCAATGCAAGACTAGATTCCAGGACCCCGGGATCATGACCGAAGCCAAAGGCAGATGTTCAACCACT
The DNA here is from genome assembly GCF_011100685.1 of Canis lupus familiaris. NCBI lineage: Eukaryota > Metazoa > Chordata > Mammalia > Carnivora > Canidae > Canis > Canis lupus. The sequence continues at coordinate 52,598,202 of NC_049226.1, read as the reverse complement.
GAGCCACCCAGGTGTCCCTATTTCCAGGTATTTCAAGAAGATAAGGAGACAGTGCTAAAGTGTGATCTCAGAAGGAAAAGGCCAGAAAAGCTAACACTAACCAGACAGCTGCCACACTGTAGACATTTACCCATAACACCTCCTTCATCCTTCTGGTAAGTATTATTCTCCTAAACACACACACACACACACACACACACACACACACACACTTAAAGATAGGCTCTTCAAAGAAGCTAAATAACCCATCTCTGGTTACACAGTAGGGAAAGAAAAGAATTAAAATTTCAAACCAGGTCCAGCTCCAAGGATAGTGAGTCCTCTCTCTATCACACAAAGCTGCCAGGTAGCACTGATGGAAACCCACCCCCCCAGGCACTGCCCCCAGGAACATCTGCCCCCCTCATCCTGAGACCCATTCCTTTACCACAGTCTTCTACTGGGTGGCCTAATGCCGGTTTTACAAATAACAAGAATTGTGTCAGCTGTTTTCCCCCTTTGATGGCAGGTAACGAACCTGAAAATATATATTCCCGTCCTCCATCAAATTCCATTCCTGGAATAGGCACCGTTTGACAAGCTGCATGTGTAGTGACACAATCCAATAAAAATGAAATGAAGAAAACAACTTTATTTCTTACTACTTTCAAGCCTTTCTTATTTGAATTGTGAATACTCCAGTTATGTCTCATACATGGCCTGTCTAGAAATGCATTTTATGGTGAAATATGCCCCTGTGTGACTTGTATTTGAAACTATCTCACTTCCTTTCAAAAGCCTAGGTTAAAGAACCAAGGTGGTAGGTTTGTAAGAAATTCTAAAGGGCCTCTTAACTTTCTTTATGCCACTCCTGCTCATGATAGATGACCCATATTGTCAGGTATTCTTTTCCAGGAAATAAAATATCTACCCCAAGAACCATCTAAATCTTGCCAAAGGGGGAAAAATTCTTCTAGTTTGTAATATCATGTAATAATATGAGAAATGTATTTATGATGTAATGTAAAACAAAGCAGGATATGAAATTGTATGAATAGTATGACCTCAAACACACATCCTGAAAAATCAGTCCAGAAGGAATTAACTTAGAACGTTAATAGCAATTATTTTTTTTTATTAATGGGCTTAGGCATGCTTACTTTCTCTCTTGTAATTTTCAGTAATCAGAATATATACCTTCTTAAAAAGTCAAATAAGATTACTAAACAAGGAAAAACATATATTTTTCCAGGAGCCTTAAATACCATTCAGTAGTCCCTTAGCACCAAAAATCACTGCATGAAATTATCAACTTTAACTAATACCAGGTACATTATTCAAGAAAAGAAAGTTATATACCAATTGTGCTGAGGAGTATAGATATCAAAAACCCCAAATATCAAAAAATCAAGTACATACACAGAAAATAATACATCACGAATGAGTAGTATTTAGCTCAGAAATGAAGATTAGAAAAACCTATCAGTAAAACCCACCACAATATAAATTGAAAGGAAAAATATGTATAAGCATTGAAATAAATTTAGAAAAGGCATATGATAAAATTCAGTAAGCAAGTTCAGGATTTACTAAAAATACTTCCTGGACAATGATAAATGAAGAAGAAATAATTTTAAAATCTCTAGTAAAAAAATTAAATAACACACTTAACGGCATTTCCAATAACTGAAGATCAAGTTAAGGATACCTCCTATCACTAAATATTGTACTGACAGTACATTGTAATAAGACAAGAAAAAGAATAATTATTTAAGGATTAGAGAGGAAGACAGAAACCTACTTATAAGGTTTTATGCTGTCTCCATAGAAAATCAAAGAGGAATTGGAATAATTAGTAAAAATGTTCAGTAACACCATTATATTCAAGATTCAAGATCAATAAATAAACTGTTAATGTTTCCTTTTAAAGTTCCACTTAATTTGGTTCAGTCAGCAATATTTGCTTAATGGAATTACTTATTGTCCCACAGGGAAAACTCAGGAGTAGGAAATAGACACATTCTTATGAGTACACCCTCTCCCTTTTTGAACGTATGTATGTTTAATTGTGCCTTGAGCCAGAGAAATCTATTAGGAATGCACACTGTTTATCACTGTTACGTAACAAAGAATAATTGCAAAATCTGACTTTGGGACAAATCAGCAATATACTTTTTAAGATATCCTTGGTTCTAGGATGGAATAAGAGAAAACACAATGCTTATGATAAAGACCATGAGACAAAGAAGAGGAAGAAGAATCAGAGCACAGAAATGAGAGAGGAGGAACAGAGAAAAGGAGAGAGGAAGGAAATGGAAAAAGATGAAAGGGAAAAAAAGAGATGAGAAGAAGAAAGAAGAGAAGGATACAGAAAAAAGGGAAGGAAAGAGTGATGAGGAAGAACAGACATAAAGGTTCTTTGTTGGGGGCTTGGGTTGCTCAGGTGGGGAGAAGTGTTGGCCTTTGGCTCAGGTCTGATCTCAGGGTCCTGGCTCCCTGCTCAGTAGGGAGGAGCTTCTCTCTCTCCCTCTGCCTTCGCCTCTGCTTGTGCTTTCTGTCAAATAAATAAATAAAATCTTAAAAAAACAAAAACTCTTTGTTGATCCTTTAATATATGCCAAGTACTATACCAAGTATTTAATCTGCCTTATCTCAATTATTCTTCATAGTAAGCCTTTGAAGTTTAATATTATATCCTTATTTATAGGAGAGAAAACAGATGCTCAGAGAGGTTAAGTAACTTTCAAGGTCACACAGGAAGTGGCATAACTAGAATTTGAATCCAGGTCTGTCTGTCTGGATTCCATGGAATTGGTCACACAGTAGAAGATGCTCCTTGCAATATGTATTATGCTGATTTTAGAGTCTTTTAAGACATGAAGATGAGGAAGTTCTAAAAAGGTCACCTTCACACTCCCATTCCAAATCTTCAACTAAGCTAATGTTCTGAAAACCCGAATCCTCTCTTTAGAATGCTCCTCGTTTTGCATGTTAAAATTAAGAATGAAAAGATATGCAGTAAGATACAATTTTTAATGCATTAAGCATTCAAGAGCACAAGTTTAGTGGAAAGGTTAAATTTGAAGCAAAAATATAACTTGTCAGTTTTCACTGAAAAAGCATTTGAATTCTAGTACATATTGTGCTCTGCAATCTTTTTATTCCCTATGAAGCAGTTCTCCCAAGACCTGTTCTCTCACTGACTTGCTTTCCTTCTATTAGACTGTGATGTATAAAATACAAGGTTTATATTAAGTTTTAGGAAATAAAATAGACTACTTCCAAAATATTTGTGTTTCAAGTAAACATCCAAAGCAAAATTTACCATCCTTCCTGAGGGTTTGGCTGTCAGGGAGCTGCATGTGTATTACATTTATGTCCCTTGTTTCCTACAGAGTGTCAGACAAATGCCATCACGAAACATGACTGGGCAGGCACAGCAGTGTCTCAAACAAATCACAGCCTATACAAAACAACTAAGTGCATCCCAGTTTGCAAGCCCATATCGACAGATTTCAAGACCTGAAGGAGAAAGTCTATTAATCCTCCTTCATGCATCTCAGAAGATGAGGGAGAGAAAGACAACACACAGCACGAAGTTGCTTACACCTAATTGCAACCAGGAGACAAATACACTGAAAGGCATGGTCCTAAAGCCATAGGATCGAATTCTCCAGAAAACATCAAGAGTGAGAAAATGATTTTATTATCATACTATGCATGCCAGTCCTCATTAACAGCTATTCATGTGCCTCCTCTGGGCCAAGCACATTCAAGTGTTGGAATTAAGGGGTGAACAAGAGACAATCAAAAACACAGAAAATTTTTAATAAAGTGAGATTCTAACAAAGTGCTACTGCAGCAAAACAAACAAAAACAACTAACCCAATTTGGGGAGTAAGGAAAGTACTAACCTGAATATTTAAATGGGAGCCAGTCTAGGAAAAAGTAGAGAGTGACAAAGGATTTCAGGCTAGATTAATTATTCAGTGGTTCTCAAAGTCTGGTCTCTGAAGCAATAATGTGGGGCTGGCGAGACTGGGGACCTCAAAACGGCTGACCCCAGGCCAGCAACCTCCCAATAAGGACGCCTTGTGGCCCTACCCTAACTTAGCACACAAAGACCCGTAATCCTTGCCCTAATCGGAATGCCGCCCTGCTCCCACCTTCTCCCTGATAAGTCTTTATAGACCCCCCTGCGGCTTGCCTGGGCGCGACTTCCCAGGCCCCTGACTTCCCCTCTCTCTCCTTCCCCTGTGGGCTGCGGAACCTCGCCCAAGAGCACATCCCATTAAAAGCCTGTTTCCACCAACTATTGCCTGGCCTCTCTATTCCATGTCACTACCAATCGGATTAAACCTGACAAATAGCACCAGTACCATCAGGGAACTTGTTCTAAATGCAGGCTTGGGTCCTACCCCAGACCTGAACTCAAAAATTCTGAACTCAAAAATTCTGGGGAGGAGACCCAGCAATCTGTTTTAACAAGCCTTCCAGGTGATTCTGGTGCTGCTGGAATTTGAGAACTTTGGATACATGCAAAAGTGAACTACAATAGACAGAATGCCTGCAGGGTAAACAGGGTTGGATAGGGGGGCGGGGGGTGCAGATTAGGCAGAGATGTCACTTGCTGGAGGGATGGGTAGAAGGCATACCAGGAAGGGTTTTATACATTATGAAAATAATTTTGGATTTTACCCAAGGCATAATGGAGAACCATAAAAATATTATACTACGAGTACAGAAAACAGCAAATAATACTGGCACCCATTAAAAAACATATGCCATCACAAGGGTAGTGCTGTACATGATTCCAGAGATTAAACAATGCACAGATAAACAGCCGGTAAGAAAGGAGCACATCAGCCCTACCTTTCTTTCTGGAGTCTTTCTTGGCGCTGGTTTTCACAGCTACTTGAAGTTCTGTCTCAGTTGACATCCTACTAAATCCTTAGTCCACTTCACACAGATCCCGGGCCTCGGCCAGGCTCATGGAGGACTCCTCTCCAAGAGAATGACTCCTCCCTTCAGAAACAACGCTCCAAGCTGCACATCTCATTCACTCCTTCCGAGCTCTGCAAATCAAGCCAAAAGAATGTTCAGAATCATCACCCTTTTGAGGTTAAGCAGAAATTAGTCGGAGCATGGGGAAATGAACTGTCAAACAAACAAAACCAGGAAAATCTTGGTCTCCATGTACAAACTGCTCACATGGGCAGCCTGGGTGGCTCAGTGGTTTAGTGCCACCTTCAGCCCAGGTTGTGATCCTGGAGACCCCGGATCAAGTCCCGCGTCTGGCTCCCTGCGTGGAGCCTGCTTCTCCCTCTGCCTATGTCTCTGCCTCTGTGTATGTGTGTGTGTGTGTCTCATGAATAAATAAATAAAATCTTTTTTAAAAAGTCCAAAAAAAAAAAAAACTGCTCACACGATGTCATGGAGCCAATGACAGGGTTTGTAGCAAAGGGAATTAGAGGTCTGTCTGAAAAATGGTCTCTCAACCTTGGTACATAACTTAAAACAGATCTTTTTAAAACTCTGGATTTCCAAGGAGGACAAAACCCAATTCCTTGTTTTCCATGTTTCTTGCTTTCAAGCACTAGATGCCACCCAGAAAATACAGCAAAGGAGTATTTCCTGAGCAACCCCGTGGAGACATTCCCAACAACAGGGCACCCATCCATCAGCCAAGCTTGATCAGAGCCTTGGCAGCTAAAGCAGATCATAGGGAAGTGACCTGTGCTCTATCCCTCACTGCCAGGCATCAGAAGGGACATGGAGTTGACATACAATTGGGCTCCAAGGGTAAGGTGACAAATGGGGCTGAGAAACTTTCCAGCAAGCCAATTTTTATGTCAGCTTTTTCCTCAGCTGTAAGAGCAGACAAGCATTTAATGTGGGGAGAAAAAGAAAAGAAGCAGGCAGCCACACATTCCATTCTTTCTTTCTTTAATAAATATGCACTGCACACTACTAGGTACTATTAAGTCCAGACACTGTGCTGGGAAGAGATGATAATGATAATAATGATAATACCACCACTTCAATTACAGCTGGTATTTACTATGCACTTACTATATACTATGCCCTCAGCTACTGCTTCACATACATTATCTCATTTGATTTTAGTTAAATTGAATGAATGTATTTCCTGTGTCAACAGTCTTTCCCAGTGACCATCTATCTGACAGTTACATCAGAGAGTTCAGCTGAAAATAAACATTTCGCTGTTATCCATTCTTAAAGAAAATGAAGATAGAGCTATTGGAAATGGATCTTCAAACTGTGTAGCCAATTCTGAGCTCAACCCACAGACCCAGAATGGCTGACTCTGAATGCCCATTTCTGCTCAAAAAGAACAGTAAACCAAACTTCTTAATCATTACAACTAAAAATGGCTTAACTAGAAGAGGCTTTATAGATTTGTCCATGTTGTTACAAATGGCAAGAGGATATAATGCTGAGTCAGAGAAAGACAAATGCCATATGATTTCACTTGTATGTAGAATTTAAGAAATAAAACAGAGAAGAAAAGAGACGGACAAACATACTTTTATATACAGAGAACAAACTGGTGGTTACCAGAAGCGAGGGAAGGGGGGTTGGGTAAAATCAGTGAAGGGGATTAAGAGTCCACTTACTGTGATGAGCATTGAGTTATGCATTGAATTGCTGAATTACTATATTATACATCTGAAACTAAGTGTGTCAATTATGCTTAGATAAAAATAAAATCAGTAAAATTATAAGGCCCAATAATAGGGTAATTCCCACCTTACCCAATGATATTTGGTTTATTTATTTGTTAACAGGCTTTTTTTTTAAAGGACACAGGCCCTTAATTAAAGATGTCTGAACTACAGTAACTAAAGCTACAACTAAGGAAAATGCAAAAGTGCCTTCCTAGAATAAAATCATACAGAGACGAAAACTTTCCTGCCACCTTTGTGCCATCTATCTGCATCATACCACTAGCCCTCACCCCCTCCTAACATCTCTGCCAGCCAAAGACAACATTCCATTAGAGATGACAGAGCCACAAAGCTTGGTCATACATGGACATAATTTTATTACTAATACTGATCATTTCACTGCAATAAATATCTGCTAAGAACCTACTCTGGGCCAGGTGCAAATGCTAGCTCATTCATGTCTATAGACATCTACAGTGCAACCACACTGGCTAGGAGTATGGATTCTTAACCCCTTTCCTCAAAGATACTGAGTCCAAAAGAGATGTCAGTCATGTAAGGGACTGCAATACACACAACCAGAACTAACACAAATAAATACCAGGTATACTACAACACAAAGGAGCAAATACTCACCTTTGCTTGGAAGAGTCAATAAAACTTCTCAGAGGAGGAGCCCTACCCCATGGGGTCTTGAAGAATGATTTTTTTTAAGACTTTATTTATTTATTTAACAGAGAGAGAGACAGAGACAGAGAGAGAACAAGCAAGGGGGAGTGGCAGAAGGAGAGGGAGAAGCAGGCTGCCAGAGGAGCAGAGAGTCCAATGCAAGGCTTGATCCCAGGACCCTGGGATCATGACCTGAGCCAAAGACAGACACTTAACTGACTGAGCCACCCAGGCACCCTTGAAGAATGATTCTTATGTCAAGTGGACAATAAGAGAATGAAACAGTGGGCACTCAATAAATACATGTATAATGAAATGGTTATTCTGGAAGAAGGATCAGCAAAGGCACGGAGCCTTAAATAACAGCACAACTAATAGAAGGAAATCTAAGTCTGGTAGGGAGGTGATATACTCTCTCACCTTTCCAATTTTAATTCGTGGTGCTACCTCTCTATTCAATCTTTCTTCCTGAGGTCTGCCTTAGCATTCTATTGACCCCTCAGGGTTCAGTTCAAAGGAGTATCATAGGCAGAAAGGTTTTCCGATTGTTCTATTAAATGGAATCTTTCCCTACTTATACCATGATCTGTTTTTTGGCCAGCTGCATAGTTTCAGCCACTTATAAGAATGTGATATTGAGGAAGTTACTCAACCCCTCTTTGCCTCAGTTTTTCTATCTGTATAATGGGGGTAACATGGAGCTACTGCAGGAATTAAGCGTGACCACACATGTCATATGCTTGGAAGAGGACCTGACACACCTTCTGGAAAGTACTTAATATATATGGGGGCACTAATAATTTCCTACATTAACCGCTCAAGGTCATGTGGCGATATGTAACTACAAGGCCATAACACTGTGATCCTCCCTTTATAGAAGGGGAAGCTAAGGCAGGTTAAGTCTACCTTGTAAAGATATTGCAGAAAGAGATAGGATCTAAGATATTTCCATCATGCTGGTTTTGTACACAGTAAATAATAAAGTAACATATAAATAATAAAATAAGCTGAAATATATGGATTTTACATAATTTCAAGTATTCTAAAAGTTCATGCATGAAACTGGAATGGAACGGGCCACTTTTTCCCCTTCAACTTTATAAAGCACAATATAGCACCTCTCCCTATTCTGTGGGTATCTCCAGCACCACTTGTTTGACAAAATGTGACTGTGTTCAAGTGTTGTAAAGCATTCCTTGTGGATTTCTGAAGTACACCCAGATACCAAGAATGAAAGGAAACCAACATCATTTCAAATAAAACCTTAAATAAGGAAGGTGTTGCAGTATGGAGAGAACATACCACAGCCTGGATCATGGCATCCCCTTTAATTTTCCAAAAGCCAGAGGTTGGGAAGATGCTGTAAAGTAACTCCAAATTATTTAGGAAATTCACTTCTTTGTAATTAAGGAGATTAAATTCCCCCAAGGGCCAGAAACCATGTGACAACTCAAATCATTTTCCCCCAGTAAAAGCTGTGAAACCCTATCAGTTAAATTCAGGCTCGCCTAGAATTTTGAAATGCTTCAATAATGTTTCTTTGCTCTACACAATCTGCAGTAATTTAATATTCCTGAAGTGTGTCAGGTTTTTTATAATGAGCTCTTCAAATCTAAATGTGAATTATGTAACATTCCACTACATTCTGTCTAGTGAACCGCTTCTAAATGTAAAATCCTGTGTTCAGTGATGGGGGGAGGGGGATTGGTGGGAGGGGGGCACAAAAACACCAAACCACAAAGCAGAGAAAACACATAGGCCTTAAAAAAAAAAAAAAAAAAAAAAAAAAAAAAAAAAAAAAGGCAGTATAAAGGTTTGAGCAGCCACAACAGAACATACTAAAAAACCTACTATAACACAAATCTGTGCTTTCTCTTCCCCCAGCCACCCCTCTCATACGATCCTACCATAGACTAGCTAACATTTAGGATGGCCCACTATTTGCCAGCTACCATACTATGAACTTCTTTTACTCAATCTTTCAGCCACTTGAAAATTTGAGTATTATTATTTTTCATTTTACAAATAAAGAAAAGCAAAAGTCAGTTTAGTAGCTTGTCCACAGCCCCACATGCCTATTAAGTAGCACAACACAGGGCAGGGTATAAACCACTCCTCTCTCCACCTTCAGGGGGAATCCTCCCAGATGTCCATCAGCTGGTAAATGGATAAACAAAATGTGGTATGTCCATACAATGGAATATTATTTGGCCATAATAAGGAAAGAAGTATTGATACACTGCTACAACGGGGATGAGCCTTGAAAACAGTAGGCCAAATAAAAGAAGTTAAACACAAAAGGCCACATGCTCTATGAGTCCATCTATATGAACTATCCAAAATAGAAACATCCACAGAGAGATGGAAAGCAGATCAGCGGTTGCCAGGAATGGAGGGAAGCAAGGAAGGGGGAGTGACTGCTTCATGGGTTCAGGGTCTCCTCCTGGGGGTGCTAAAAAGATTCTGGAACTACAGAGAGGTAGTGGTTGTACAGCATCATAAATGTAATAAATACTTTGGATTGTACGCATTAAAATGGTCAACTTTGTGTGAATTTCACCTAAATAAAGTGAAAACAAAACAAGAAAACCTCCAAGTCAGGTCCCACACCCAGACTTCAGCCTTTGTGATATGCTAAGAACATTGTAAATTCTAGTCCAAGAGGGTAGCCCTGACTTAAAACACAGATGAAGGGGCAGTCTTCCCAGAAGCCAGACTTGGGGTTCATTCGTGTTGCAGGGATTAAAAGCTCTAATGCCACTACCGGTGTGTTTTGTGACTTGGCCATTTTCATCAACTTCGTCCAAATTATAAAGCACCCCAAACAGGTTATTAACAAGACCCAAAAGTTTTTAACAGTACAGGGTAACGGCCTGTTCCCTCATCAGTGAAATGGAAACACCACCACCAAGGGTGTAAGATTTGGAAGATCAGTGAGATCTGGATGCTTAAGAAGAGTCATAAATCTGCTTGCCTTTACATAAAGAAACACAGAACAAACACAGCAGAGCACTAAGATATTGTTTTCTACATGGGGACACCTGTGTAGGGGAATGATGAAGTGACTGGGTAGAAGGATATGGCAGAGGGTGATACTTTGCAGAGTACAGTTTTATGCATTATTTTCCCATTTGGAAGCATACAGTTCCACACATGTGAAAAAATTAAATTAACAGGAGTAGGAAGTGGGGGGGAAAGGCTCAGAATGAAAGGGGACTGAGACAAATTAAATCCAACTGTATCTCAAATGAATATCACAGACACAGTCTCTGAAGGGGTGAGAGAGAAAGAACTAATTGAAATAATTTACGAACACAGAATTTGGCTGTTTACACTCAGTCTTGGGCAGAGTTGTAGCAGGGGGAACTACAAAGAAATCCCAAACTCCTTTTAGTGAGCAGAGTTGTAGCAGGGGGACTACAAAGAAATCCCAAACTCCATTTTTTTTTTTTTTTGGTAGTGTTTTGGGCTAAGCAATTATAAAACTATTTTAGATGTATTACAGGATTGAACAAAGGGTCAAATGTTTTGATGTTCTTGGGAGCCCAGTTCTCACTATAAAAGAGGAGATATTAAATTTTGGAAAGGGGGAAGCCAGGAAAGAATACTGTGGGGACAGACTGGAAATGGGAGATTTCCGGCAAACTCGTGATTTATAAAATACACATGCATCTGTATAGGTAGGTATACATACATGCATTTATATGCATACATTTCCTAGCTCTGCCCATTGACTAGGTGCAAAGAGTTCCAACAACATGATACCTAATATCTAGATTTTGGGTTATTTTTTTTTAAGATTTTATTTATTTATTCACAGAGAGAGAGAGAGAGAGGGGTAGAGACACAAGCAGAGGGAGAAGCAGGCTCCCTGAAGGGAGTCCAATATGAGACTCGATCCCAGGACTCCAGGATCACACCCTGGGCCGAAACGCTAAACTGCTGAGCCACCCAGGGATCCCCGAGATTTTGGGTTATTACTACCATTCCCCCAGTAAAAGGAGCCAGGGGTTCTTGGGAGAAATGGCTGATTCCAGAGCTGAGGTGGGACAGGTGCAAGAGGAGTCTGAACTATCTTCCTTATTCCAGCAAGTAAGGAAGTGCTCAAGACAAACACAAAAGATGTCACAAGAAGCCATCCCAGAGGTGTGGTCATTGGCCTAATCTGGAAGAGTGTAAACACCATGGTAATTTAAGAATTGTAATAAATAACAAATCACGGGATAAAACTACAATAATCCATGAATCCATACTGATAACAGAAAAAAAAAAGGAAGAAGAGGGGAAGGCTGTCTTGCTTAAAGTAGAAGAGGTACTGCCTGGAATATACAGAGGGAAGGTGGAGCATAAAGCCAACATTTTTCTGCCACCAGAATCAAGCTTAGAAAGGGGAGAACCATCCATTAATGCCTAATCCAGGGGAATGTTTGATGAGAAGACATCTGCAGGTCTTCAAGTGTCTTTCCATCTACTACTTATGGTTGCAAGGGAAAAACATGTGATTACCTGATGGGAAATTGAACAACACCTCGATTAGGTTATCAAAATGAATATTAACAAGCAGGGACAGGTGCAGGTGACAGAGTGCAGAGTACATCACTACCATGTAGTCTTCTGGCCCAGAATCTAATCACATGCATTTAAAATTGGGTGGGGGGAGATTATATCCTGCAAAAATATAGTAATAAAAGGCAATGAGAAGCTGGGGAAATTTTTTTAAAGAAAACAAATAGATACAATAACTAAATGCAATACCTGTATAAAATCCTGTACTAGAGAGAAAAGTAATACTACAAAAGGAATTATTGGACCGATGGACAAATTTGAATATAAATGGCATGTTAGGTAAAAACAGTATATCGATGTTAAATTCATTCAATTTGATAATTTTCCTATGGTTATGAAAAAGAATATTCCAATTCTTAGGAATAGGGGCTAAGATATGTGTACCTTACCGTGAAATGATCCAGAAAAATAATTCATGTACTTGCATATGTATGTACATGCATGTGTGTGTCTATAGACCCAAAAACACAGATAATACACAAATAATAAAGCCAATGGGATAAAATATTAGCAATAAAAATATAAGTAAAGGGTGTGGCAGTTTTTATAGTCTTTAAATGTATAATTTTTATATCTTCTCCTGTAATTTTGAGATTCTTTCTAAATTTAAAAAAGATGTTTTTAAAAAGCCCAGCCTAGACTCTGGCACACCAAGGTATGTAACAAAGCCAGTCTGGCCTCACTCTTAAGTTCAGACCCATTCCAGCTCCCTAGATGGCATGCTTTCTAATTCCCAAGGCTAGCGGAGGTTAAAATTAGTTTATGGCTGTCAGTTCTTATTACAGATTCCAACTTCACCTTGTATCTGCCCAGACTGCCTGACTTGGTGGGAGCCTCTGGACCAAGGATGCTTGGGGCAGGCCTTTTTCTTCCTGAGCTCTGGACATCCTCTTCATACTCTGCCTCTGTGCCCGGAATTTGGCCACCAAGACTTGCCTTCGTTTACCTGCTCCACAGATCACTGCACGCTCCTTTCGTTACTTGGCCAACACGAGTCTTCTCTGCATCCCCAAATCCTCTCCCTCTCCATCTGTGGGGCTACATACTCAGCCTGCCAAACCTTCTTCTTTTCAAAAAATATGTGAAGGGCTACCTGACCTGATCTAGCCCATTTGGAAAATGCCTGAACACTCATTCTGCACATTTGTTCTTTTCAGGGAAAATAAAATAGGAAAGAGTGAGGTTTTGCTGGAACACAAAGGCAATATTTATTAGAAGCCATGGGAGGTGTCAGAAGTACAAGTGCTATTGGGGACTTCAGCAGAAAGCTGGGCAGGGTGACAACATCCCTCACTACAGGTAAAAGACAGCCATCCCCACGGCAAACACAGCCACCACTTGTTTTGACCAAAGCCTTCAGGGAAGATAATACACTGGCTTTAAAACTCTGAAAGCCACAACGTTCATAGTTTGAGCACCCCACTGAAGACTCCACTCCAGGCTGTTCTGCCATAATGGTGCGTGTTAAGGGGAGAAAAATCAGAGGTCAGAGACCTCTCTTGGCCTGAGACCTCATCTTCATTTTGTGGCTTATTAGGTTATGTTTACTTCACATTTCAAAAATTAAAAAAGGATTTCAGCTTGTAGAAAGCATTATAGAAAGCCATTCTCTATGACAGAATAAAATAAATAAATGAGGAAAAGTGCAGTAAAGGGGAACAAATTATTGGGAATGAAGGTGAGGGTGGAAACCAGGATAGGGCACCAGGAAAATGTGTAAAGTCATGGAAGAGAGGCTATAAACTGTCCATGAGATTCCTAGAGGCCAAAGCAAAGAAGGAAATAGGATCAGTTCTAAGTTTCACAAGGTTCATGTTCAAATAAAGCCTTTTTCCCCCACTTTGAATCAGAGATGGAGAATGAAAAGGAGCTTTCCTAAAAGCAACCCAGGTGGTGTCATTGACATTAACATCAGCAGTGTATAAAAAAATCGAAGGGGCACCTGGGTGGCTCAGTGGTCGAGCGTCAGCTGAAGTCAGCCTTCAGCTCAGGGCGTGATCCCGGGGTCCTGGGATCAAGGTCCATATCCGGCTCCCCACAAGGAGCCTTCTTCTCCCTCAGCCTGTGTGTCTGCCTCTTTCTGTGTGTCTCTCATGAATAAATAAATACAATCTTTAAAAAAAAAATGGAACAGGGAATTTTCAGTGGCCCTTAATCTATGCCATAAGCATAATACTAAAGCATAATTTAGTAGTATTGCTTTTCAATAGGGTCAAAACAAAGTGACCCAAGTCACCCAAGTCATTTTAAATTCTCTATGAATAAAGCATGCTTTCTTTTCTTTTTTTAACTGAAGTGAAAAACAAGTAAGTGGGATCTTACTATACAGCTATCTGGTGCTTTGGTTTTTTTTTTTTTTTTTTAAAGATTTATTTATTTATTCATGATAGACATAGAGAGAGAGAGGCAGAGACACAGGCAGAGGGAGAAGCAGGCTCCACACTGGGAGCCCGACGTGGGACTCAATCCCAGGACTCCAGGATCGCGCCCTGGGCCAAAGGCAGGCGCCAAACTGCTGAGCCACCCAGGGACCCCAGTGTTTTGTTTTTTTAAGGAATTTTCTAGAATTAAGAAAAAAATATATAAATGGCTTATCAGTTTACTCATCTGTAAAACAGGATGATGCTGGGTATGACTCATGGAATTAAGTGAATGGGAATACATGAAATTATGTGAAAGCGCTTTTGGGAAAATAAAATGCTTTGTTCCAGAGGGCAAGCACGGTTATTCCTGAGGTATCAGTCAATCTTCATCAAGGGGATGATAGGAGGAGCAAAATGTGTTTCTTTAATCAAACTCAAAGCTAACAAAAGTCAGAACCAGGTTTCAGCAATATTAAAGGAATTTATGTGACAACAACAAAGCATACTTAAGAACATTTCATTTAACTAATGGATCACATAGTTTCATTAAGTATTTATTGCACCATGAAAATTCATTACATAAACTCTTAAGAGTATCAGAAAAAACAAATGTATAAACCTAAAATAATCCCATTAGGTTTTTCATTACTCAGGGCCCCACTTCCACCCAACCTCTAAAATTCTCACCTCTGATTCTAGAAAAATGTATCAGCAGGTGGGAGAACCTAAAGCAGTAATCTGTCCCAGAGGCTGGGTTAGAACCATGCCTGATTCTACCACTGTCTATGTAACCTTAGGCATGTGAGCTACTTAACCATTCTCAGCCCCAATTTCTTCATCTGTATAATGGGGAGATCCAATGGGCCCCACAGTACCCAAATGAGGGAACACGCAGCCCAGGGAGTGCTTAAGAAAGTCCACTAGAGTAAAAAAATCAAACTCTGCAATAACTATTTCAAACTATTTTTATCTGAAAAAAAGAGAAATAGCTTATTACTTAAATATGCAACCTAACAGCACATGTACACAAATGTATACATCAATATCCCTACCCTGGTATAAGGCGCAGGCTTCGAAAACTGATTCATTGATGGGGAGGGGGGAGTGATGACTGGCAGGTGACCGGGGGCCACACAGTGGTTTAGCAGGAGGGACTGACACAGTTCAGGCCTTTTCAAGATGATACTAGCCCAGGAATCATGGCAGGAGGGGAGGCCAATGATACTAGGGGCAGGGAAGCAAACTGGGGGAGCCTGCATCAATGGAGCTGGTAGGTTTAAAAGCTTATGATCTTCAATTTTCCTTTCCAAAGATGTTCTAGATAAATGAATCTTCACTTTTTTTTAAAAAAAGCAAATATCCCTTCAGCATGCAGCCATTAAATCAGTTTCTAGAAATCCAATCAATAGAATCCACATTTCCTAAGCACCTACTCTGTGCAGAGCAGCCCCCGTGCTATATGCTGGAGCTACAGAGAGACACACACCAAGGCCTGGAGGCTGCTACATCCCCACAGGGGCAGGGACTGGCCTCAGGTGGCCTTCAAACCTATTCGCCAAGACTCCTCCCAGTGGGAAGCTCTTCCTCACTTTAACCCTATCGGCCATATAGGGAGGTGGGCCACACTATTTATTTGCTCTTCAGGAACTGAAAACCCTCCTCTGTCATCCTGGTTCCGTGGCAGCGTGTTTGAATAACACGGAACTATTGCTACTCCCTGGAGTCTTACGGGAAGAAAAGCCAAGTATTTAATGAGGCCCTCCCAGTGAAGGGGATTTTAAGTAAACAAATGCCCATCTGGCAGCTTCACATGCTGATTTACCTGAACTATATACTGCCATTATTTGCTCTCCTTTCCACAAACTGCATTTCATTATCTTCAAAGTTGACAACGGGAAAGACAGTGACACTGGCCAACACGTGTAAGTGGAGAGCAGAGTGAGTGTGCAACATGCCCCCAAGCTGCCTGGTCCCCCAGGGTGGTCCCCCCCGGCAGGGCTCGTCGGGAAGCTGTGCACAACCCAGCAGCTGTCCATGAGCTCCTCCCATGACAGCCCCTTCCCACAGGCCACCAACAGGTGCCACCTCGTCCCTGCCCAGAGAGCTGAGAGATGGGTGGTATGTGTTCTCCCTTCCTTGACATCCCATTTTAATTATTCTTTCTCAAACACCTCATTTTTACCACCTTCCTTTTGAAAAAAGGGCCCATCATCTTCCTTTGCTTCACTAATGATTTGCTAGTTCAATCTCAATTACCGTAAAATGGGATACATGGATGGCTCAAATTTTCTCCACAAAAGGATCTGCACTTGACTGGAAGCAACCCAATTTCCACAATTATCTCCCTCACAAAAAGCACACACAACAGTGATAACCGTGGGGCTCTGTTTTCCCGGAGCCACAAATAGGGATGGATGCGCTGACAAAGGAGCTCTTTTTTGTTTGTTTCCTGATTTGTGAATGTATTTATTTGAACCTTCTCGCAGAAACATAAAAATTCAATCACACTTGGCAAATACTGAGCAAATCACCCACACGGAAAACCGTTTCCTCTCCGTGCAGTTTTCCCCTTACTGTTAAACCCCATAAACTCCTTGGGATCACAGTTCAAACCCCCTTCTAGGGGGAAAGCTTCCCTGATCTCACGCACCCTTCCCCTAGCACGGCAGCCTCTGCTGATGACAGAGGTGGTACAGAGCAGATGCCACCAAACTTGGCCCCATGGTGGAATCATCTGAGGAGCTACACTACTCATACTTGTCTGCCATCCTGAGATTCTTATTTAAGAGTCGTGAGGTACCACCGGCTCATTGGGCTGCTTAAAAGCTCCCCAGGTGGTTCGAAGAGGCAGCAACATCTGGGAAGCACAAGCATCTTCAGCACCCAGCATGACCCCACTCCCTCATCCCTGGGTTTGGGCCCAGTGTCGAACCCCCAAGTTTGAATGCATTCCCTGCAAAATGAGTAGAGTCAGAGTCTACATACCCGATACAGCGAGGGTATCCCATGACATGATCCACATAAAATGCTTGTCATGGGATGGTAAGTGCTGGTGGCAGGTGGGGAAAATGTTCTGCCCAAAGATGCATGTGCCCTAACCATCCAAATATGATTTAGGTGATATGGATAGTAAGAATTTGGGCTTTTGAACAGAGGAGGTCTCAATGAGATTTGAGGTTTTGAACTGATGAGACCCAGGAGATGCCTTGCCCGTAGTTTGCAGTTGGGCTGGATGTGAACCTTTGGGGACCAGAGAGTGGACTGGGATAGATAGAATGGGCCCCACAGATGTGCACTCCCTACTCCAAATCCCAGATGACTGCACCTGGAGGTAATTCCTCACCCAAGGGCCATTCACTGACTGACCAAGCAGCCACAGCTCGGCCTGACACAAAAAGTTAGATCCAACCCAGATATTGGAGAAGATAGGCAGAGTCTCTCAAGAAAGTATCTGAACTCATGAATACAGATGCTGCACAGTGGTAATGGGACCAGGGGGTAAAAAGATGCCTGGGGAGAAGCCATAAGGCAGCAGCGAACAGCTGAGCACCAGTTATGAGTGAGCACAGGACCTACAGAAGCCACCAAGTATAAAAGAATATATATAATTAGGAGAGAGAAACAGATCATTTCCAGTAGAAGTAGTAACTGAGGGCAGCCATGGCAGGGAGTAAACAAAGTCTTGTGCAATGGGAGGAAGAAAACTGAGTCGTAGGGGAGAGCCAGGACCGTCCCTGCTAGGAGCTCAAACCTCAGTCTGCTGGAGGCCAGGCGGCGTGTCCATTCTGAGCCAGTGGACAGAGTCCTCCCTGCCATGCATGGCTTATAGTGCTGCACTGCTCCTTGCCAGGAGGGCCTGTAACCAAGAGCCTGCAGAGTACTTATCCTCCATACCCCTCATCTGAACCCTTGAAGACATCACTATTCATATTGTGTAGCTGACAAAGAAAAAAAAAAAAAAAAAAAAAAAAACCACAAACATCCCTCCCAGTCTCACAGACTTGCCTTGGGTTTTCAAATCACAGCTCCATAAAGTCCCAGATGTGTGACCTTTGGCAAATCCCTTGACGTCTTTGAGCCTCAAAGTCTATCTCTATAAAGCTGGGAAACCTTACCTCTAATGGTTGCTGAGCAGAATAAATAAGATAATGTACGCAAATTGCCTGGTACTACAGGAGGTATTCATTATATATTGTTTGCTTTCCCTTCCCACGATTTCATTTGCATTTAATTCTTTGGAAGGAAAAGAAAATTTTCTGGTATTTCCTACACTATATGCCCATTAGTTTTTCAATACCTGCCTGTCACAATGAATCAGGAAACAATGACCTAAAACGATTTCTGCTAGGATATGAAATCTGGTGTTAACCTGACCTTCGGGCTCCAGCTGGGTATGCCTTCCCAGCTCAGGTGCTCCTCCTCACTCGAACCAAGTGCTCCAGCCACACTGGGTGGGTCAGACCCCAGAGCACAGCTCGGTCATTCAATGTCATACCTCCTTGCCTCCTCCAGCTCAGCTCTCACTCTGAGGTCGCATGAGTCCATAGTTGACAAACTCCAAACACACTATTCCAGAAGAATTAATAAAGATCATTTACACAAGGGCAAGCTGTGTTGGAGGGAGCCACTGAAGGACACTGCAGTAGCCCAGGGACAGGTTAGCAGAGCTGTTCCCTCTCCTGGGCCAGTCGGGGTGAAAGAAGGGAGAGGTGACTGGAACCAGAAGAGAAGGTAGACAAAGTTGCCTTGAAAGGAGCAGTGACCTTCAGTCTAGGTACAGCAGGCCCAAGGCATCTCAGCCAGAAGAATGCCCAGAAAGTGGATCAAATCATAAAGACTTCACTTCCCTCCTTCCCACCCCTCAGCCTCCTGCTGGGACGCATCATTGGCTACTCTAAGATGAGACCAGGGGGCAGGCAGCCCGTGGTTGCAATCCACATAGTTAGCCTTCTGGAGTGAGGGGGGTGGGAAAAGAAGAGAAGGCAGTACACCTGAAAGGACAAGGAGAGTCAGCTCAACGCCCAAGGGAAGACTGGCCTCCATGAAAAAGGTTGTCATGGGGCACCTGGGTGGCTCAGTGATTGAGCATCTGCCTTTGGCTCAGGACATGATCCCAGGGTCCTGGGATCGAGTCCCACATCAGGCTCCCTGCATGGAGCCTGCTTCCCCCTCTACCTGTGTCTCTGCCTCTCTCTGTGTGTCTCTCATGAATAAATGAAATCTTTCAAAAAAGAAAAGAAGAAAAGTGTTGTCACAACCCACATGCTTCAAAATTCTTCAGGAACTTCCTGATTACCATCGCCTGGTGATAGTAGAAAATGGAAGGGAGAAGGGGGAGAGGAGAATAGAACCGTGTGTGTCAGAACCGTCTATGTGCTGTGGTCTGTGCTGAGTGGTGCACATGCCTCATCTCATTCATCTTTACAATCTGGGATGGTTAGGACCATTATCCCCATTTTGTAGAAATGGAGGCACAGAATTGATGAAACACCAAGCCCCAGGTTCCATTTCTAGGGTAGATTTGGATCTAGGACACAAGTGCACCTGACTCTAAACAACACAATGTTTCCATAAAACCATCCTGCCTTACATAAATCGTCATTTTGTTATCTACCTGTACCCCTGTCCCTTTATGAGCATGAAGGCCACTGGAGGGCATGGATAGTCTTTTATTTCTCTTGCATATATATCCTCTTGCCCTGGGTATACTGATGAGATGCAAAAATGTGCCACAAAAATAAATCACAGAATCTTTGAAATCCCCACAATCCTATTTTTCCCCAGTTTAAAAATAACCTGTTTTGCCATATATTCAGAAACTTCTTTTCTCTCTTTAAACAGACCCATTTTTTTTTTTTTTAACACACATCTCATATTGGGATTCACAACTCATCACTCCCACAAGAAATACCCTCAGGCTCCTTGTCTATTCAGACAAGCACTTGGTAAATTTGGAAAACAGTTTAGATTAATTTCTGCCTGCCAAGTACAAGGATTCTGGGGAGCCTTCTCTTATACAAAGTTTTAAAAGAAATATTATGCTCATTTCCTTAAGTATATTCAACAAGAATTTTTTAAATGGACTCTGGTTAAAGTCTTTACGACTAATAATGAAAACAACAAAATGATTAATAATACAACCATGGCAGCTCTGTACACCCAACATTCTCTGTGTGTAATATTACCTGGTGAGTATTTCTAAAAGCCCTGAAGTGCCTTCCTGACATTTCATCATTAACTCCTTTTGCCTGCTCTCCTGGGTAGCAAAGGTGAGCTGGTGTGAGCTCCATGTGGAAGTGGAGGCCTGAGGCCCAAACAACTGGGTTCCTCCACTCCACACTCATCTCCAATTTCATTTACTGGGAAGACAAGAAGCCTTATCAGAACGCAGCAGCAGTCAAAAGAAAGGATCTCCAGCTTTTCTTAGGAGGGTGCCCTTGGGTCTCTCCCTTGTCTGTGCATTCATTTGACATTTCCTTTCCAACGACCATCACAGCTCAACAAGTACTTTCCTTGGTGTCCACTCATTTCACCTTAACAACTCCGTAAGGTAGGTCTTGCTGTCCCTATTTTACCATGTCTGGAAAAGGAGAAAAGATGGGCTACAGGTTCCCCCAGCTAGAGATTTTTGAAAATCAGATGGAATCCATAGCTTCTGGATTCTAAGATCTTTTTTTGTATCTGGCAAATACCTGGCTCCTTAGTCTTTTTAGGCTTCCTTATAGATTACCAGCTCTAGCATTACAATTGATATCTTGAGGAAGGGAGTAGGGGCCAGGATGGGGTGATAGTGAGAGGGCAGGATCTATTTGTAGTATGTTAGCTGGTCCCAACTCTCCCCGCTGGGCCCCAGCTGGCAAGATCTCACTTCTTACTCTATCTGCTGACTCTAGGCCACTCCTCCATCCTCCTCTGCTTAATCTCTGTACCTATGCATTACCACCAGGGGCCAAGGACGAGGGGGGGGGGGGTACTGACCTCAATCATAATGTCTTTCCCTAGTAATGATGAACTTCAGCCTTTAGTTATTCAGATTTACAGTCTAAATTAGGAGTATTCTTGAAGGATAAAAAGATCAAGGTAAAAGATAACAGAATACTCAATTGCTTCCAAGAGCCAAAGTGATAAATGAATTACTCCTGATTTTTTAGTGGATTTAACTATAAATAGTGAGCCAATCTTAATTAGTCCCCATTAACTGGTGGTTTCCAGAAGGCAACCAGCCAGTCCTGCAAATAGTCATTCACTCAACACTTGTGATTCTCTAGGTATTACCAGCCAATATCCATCCAAGGAGGAAGGGATACATGATCAGAAGAAGCATTAAAAGATCTCTTCCCCTAGGAATTCCGGAGGAAACACCCATAAAAAAGTACAGCATGAAAAAAATGAGGATATCAAAAACTCCTTTGAAAAATTTCATGAAAGCTACGGATCCCTTCCCCAAGTTCAAGTCAAGAACTTAAGATGTTAAGGTGGGGATTTAAAAAAAAATTCAAAGGTGAAATGTAAAACCAATATTTTAAAAGCACAATTTAAAAACTGTCAATATGATGTGCAATGACTTTTCATCTTTTAACTTTTATCTCACCATTTTGTTGGCACACTGCCACAAAATCACAATAAAGTTAGTCACTTCTGATAGGCTTTTACAGCTAAAAAGTACTTCCACATCTGTGTGTCCAAATAAAATTCTCTTAATAACTTTGGAAAGACACAAAGTAGGAATCTTGATTGTCATTTAAAGACGAGAAACATAATTTACCAAAACTCAGCACTACCAGAGCTCCAGTACTTTCAAGTGGCTGTGTCCAAGTTAAGTTCAAGGTCTTTAGGCACCCAGCCTAGAGTGTTTAAGGTTGACAGGATCTTGGATATCACCTCAACTCATGGCCTGGAGTCTTCATTTTGCAATGAAGAAATAGGTCTTAGAGAGATTGAATGGTTTGTCCAAAGTCACCCAGTTAGCAAATCTCATGAAACAATTAACCAGGTCACCAGATTCCTCGTCCATTTCTGATACCATGATCCGATACATATACCATTCATAACATCATAAAAAGCACTTCCATATGATTTCATATTCCCAATTTCCTTTTTTTTTTAAAGATTTTATTTATTTATTCATGAGAGATACAGAAAGAGGGGCAGAGACATAGGCAGAGTTGGAGAAGTAGGCTTCCTGCAGGGAGCTCGATGCAGGACTCAATCCCAGGACCCAGGATCAAGACCTGAGCCAAAGGCAGACGCTCAACCACTGAGACACCCAGACACCCCTTCCCAGACCATTTCTAACACCATTCACTTTTACAGGATTTCTACTCCAAAAACAAGTTATTCTGGAAACATTTCTAAAAGCACGTAAGGAACCTTTAAAAAGAATTAAAGGACATTAAGACCTTGGCACACACCGTAGAAGGAACCCTCTGTTCAAAACATAATTTACCAAAACTCAGCTTCACACAGATACTTTCTAGACTTAGAAAGCATTTTCCTAGAACTTGAGGTACAGTCAAGAAAGAGCTCAGAAGAACCATCTCCTACCCAGGGGAAATAACCTCAGCATGCTAAGAGCAAACAAAACCTAACAACCTGAGCAAATTAATTTCTAATAAAGAGCTCGACTCCGAGATGAAAAAAAAATTAAATTAAATGTTACATTACCCATGTGGTCATGTTACAAAGCACAGCTCCCAGAGACAGCTGTCTTGGCCCTTGTGGGAGCTGGGAGCCACCCCACAAAGAAGGAAGGACAAAGTACACAGCTGGAATCACAATTACGGAGTTTCAGCGACTGGCAGAGCAGGGGTTTGGTAGGGTGCAATCACCTGGGGAGAAGCAGTTAAGCTTTCTGCCACAATATCATCAGGGCAAAGGGCATCCAAACACAGGCTCCCTCTACTCCAAATGCATTTCTTTACTTATGTCCTTTCATTTCCTGTCTGCCATGCATCGTTCAGTTCTGGGGTTCCAGCTTTTGTCCTAGTAGAGGAAGGCAGGCAGCAACAAAGGAATGTGTACAGCATGTCAGATGTTAAGAAACTCTGTGAAGAAAAGCAAGGAAGGGGAAGGGAATGAGAGGCGCTGGAAAGGGGTACATTTTTTAAATGAGTCAGTGTCTTCACGGAGATCACGTGGCATTGCACCTTATGCCTGTCATGCGGATGGTTATCTGGAGGAAAGGACATTTCAGGCCGGAAAAGCAAGCCCCAAAGCCCTGAGGCAGAACTGAGTATTTCGGAAGAGTGGTGAGGTAGCTGGCATGGAACAGAGGTGAGGAGGAAAGAGAAGTTAAGGGTGATGACAAGGCCTGGAGGCCAAACCCAAACCCTGGAAAAAGAACCACAGGGGTCTTTGCTCTTGAGGAAAATACAATCCAGCAATAATTCATCCCAGAAGGCTTGGTTTTTCAGAACTGGCTTCCTCGCTCACTAGCCATGTGGCCCTGGGAAAATGATACTTCTGTGAGGCTCCATTTCCTCATTCACAAAATGAGAACAATAATAATCTCATCACATCTCATCTACCCTACTAATGCTACTCCTGAATCATCCCTTAAGATCATTTCAAAATGCTAGATGCTCATGCCTCATCTCTCTTCCCTCACAGAACAACCACATGGGTTTAATATTTTTATCTCCATGTTTTAGACAAAAACCAGAGACAGAAGGTGAAGTCTTGCTTAAGAAAACACAGGCAGTGTTACAATCAGGATTTGAACGCAGGTCTTTGTGATTTCAAAGGCCACAGAGCCGAGCTGCTGGTATTATGGCTCCCAGGAAGTTGATGGCTAGAAGTGAAATGTCATATGGGAAGGGCCACATGGCTTTTTGATGGCTGTGGCTGTCCTAATGACACAGTGTGTTTCACGGGACTCTGGAACAAAGTGCTCTCTCCCACCACAAGCGCTGGGCAGTCTACATGGGGATGCCTTCCAACCCAAGGGTACCATGATTAAACTCGTCTGGCTTCTCTTATTAAGTCTGAATTCCAGAAGCTTGATCATGCTGGGGCATTAAAGCAGTCACCTAGCTCATCAAATCTCTCAGAATCAAGCCTTAAGGAGAAGAGAGACAGAGACAGAGACAGAGACAGAGACAGAGAAAGGAAGACCTCAAACTCTCTGCAGCTCTCTCAAAATAAGGGGCTACTCCTTCTCAAAAGGAAATCTTTCTGCCTCCAGCCCACCTGAAGGAGAGGAAAGGAAATCAGTTCTGCTGAGCAGCACATGTTTATGGCACTGGACCTTGCTCCCAATAAATCAAGATTCAGTTCAGCTCATCAGAAGCTAACATCTGCTTGCTTTTCTTCCTGGACTGTCTCAGACCATTTCTCTCTCAGGCAAAGATCACCGGTGGACACCTCAACTCAAGCTGATTTAACTCGACGGTGGCCATGTTAATATGCTCTCTGGGTTTACAAGTCTATCTCTCTTCTCAATTGACTGCAAAACAATGCTAACAATAGATGGTGATGATGAGAATGATAAAACTCACAGAGACTATGAGGTGAAGCTAGTCTCAAGGTTAATTCCTGGCTTTAATGTTTTTTTAACCTCTCCGAGTCCATATTTCTCATGTCTGAAATGTGAATACTAGTATTTATCTTGTATTCTCATTATTACAGAAAAAAAATAGTATGTAAAGTCCCTGGTCCATACTAGTTCCTTAGTAACTCAGAGCTACTACTTTCCATTAAAATAAAGGTAAATGAGATTTACACAGAATTTTTCCACCCATGGTTTCATTTTTTAAAAAATGATTTTATTTATTTATTCATGAGACACAGGGAGAGAGGCAGAGACATAGGCAGAGGGAGAAGCAGGCTCTCTGCAGGGAACCTGATGCAGGACTTGATCCCAGGACCCTGGGATCATGACCTGAGCCAAAGGCAGATGCTCAACCACTGAGCCACCCAGGCATCCCATCCATGATTTCATTTGATCCCCATAACAAATCCTCAGCCCTTGATTTGGGGATGTTCCACTTGGTAGATGCTCAAAGCTAGAATCTACAGCTAGAATAGAGTTTAGAAATAATCTACGAGTCTCCTTTTACCAGTAGGGAACCTCAGGCCCAAAGAGAGGACATAGTATAATATTATCTAAGCAATCGCCTTCTATAGTAATTCAGAAACCCCTTCCTGATGATGAACTCAGCCAAAGACAGCAGGGCATCACAAGCTAAATGCCGTGGGGAATGCCAGTAGGGCACGGACCAATGCACCCAGGATCAAAGTGAGTTGTTGTGATACCCAGAATCACATCCAAAGGCTTTATTAAAATTCCATTTTACACGAGAGAGTAAAGAGTCCCGTGCCTTGCATGCAAAATGGCCCCTGCTTGCACTGGGCTCTTGCTCAGGCCAAATGCACTGGAGGTTCTAATTGGCAGAAGTGGCTGGTGGGCAGAGTCCATGTATATAAACTCCCACCCCCGCTACTTTACACCAGTTTCTCCACTTGCTCGTTATCCCAGGCTTCCAGGCCTGTTCCACATTCAGTCTAATTGAACAGGGGCAGGGCCAATGGGGTCTGAACCTCCAGGGCACTCACTCTCATCAGGATCTTGCATGGGACTGTTTGTTCAGCAATCCTGGGGTAAGGGCCCCCTGAAAAGAAGGTTCTGTGGCTTTCTTTTTTTTTTCTTTTTTAAAAATTTATTCATGATAGACACACACACACACACACAGAGAGAGAGAGAGAGAGAGAGGCAGAGACACAGGCAGAGGGAGAAGCAGGCTCCATGCCGGGAGCCCGACGTGGAACTCGATCCCGGGTCTCCAGGATTGCTCCCTGGGCCAAAGGCAGGCGCGAAACCGTTGAGCCACCCAGGGATCCCTCGGTTCTGTGCCTTTCTATCTCATTTTCCAGAAGCAGACTGGGCATGAAAATTAAGGAGGCAGTGCCCCATTTTTCATCCACCTACTGTTTCTGTGGAAAGAATGCTTAGACTAAATGTTAGTGAGAGTGGGGTGAAGCCAGTTGAGGATGAGTCCTTAGTGGGTGGGAGAGAAAGCACACAGGTTTGAGCCTGGTCCATGACCATCTCCGCTGGAGGAATCCGAGTGAGCTGCAACTTCCCTGAGCCCTCTCACGGTTCCTACCTTGTGACCCGCAGACACCCCAAGCACTTCTTCCTCTATAAAAAAAAAATGTTAAAGGTTATATTCTTTTCTGATTTGCAAAGAAATTAAACATTTTTGTGGGTTCCTAGAAGTCCTGTGAGGCCTGAGGCACTGTGCTGCTGTGCTAACAGCTAAGTTGGCCACAGTTCCTTAACCAACAATGGAACGTCCTCCTGCCACATACTGAGCATTAGTAGTTTAACCTGTAATGCCCTGAGCACCATGTCTGGTATCCAGTAGACACTCAGTGTCTCTAAATAATCATACTGCTGCTATTACTCAGAAAATATAACTTTGCCATTCTTCAGAAATAACAGGATTATGAGTCTTTTAGAAGAAGAGGCATGAGTTGGTTCTGTGACTTCTCATTTATCAACCCCTCAAAATTTCCTAATAGCTGTGAGAACAGAGCCATCTCTCAACAGATGCACATACCAAATAATGACAATGAGCTTGAAAGGCAACATTTTCCCACCAAAGAGAAGTTTTACCAATACTGTCTTTATTTGCTACTAATTTTTTGAAAATATAAAAATATCAGGGCACTTAAAAAAAAAAAATCAATGTCCCAGGATGTATGGGCAGAAACTGCAGTTGGAGCCATGAAGCTCTGGGAAGCCCACCTAGCCTGGAATGTCCTGTGCAGCCAAAGGAGATGTGGCCACTCCATCACACTTCAAGCCTCCGGCTCCCTTTTTCTTTATCAGGGACCGATGTGAGGGAGGACCTGAGGCTCATAGATTCACTGAGCCATTTCCCAAGGTTTCCCACAGAGCTTTCTCTTCCTTAATAATTGTCTTCAGGGACGCCTGGGTGGCTCAGCGGTTGAGTGTCTGCCTTTGGCTCAGGTCATGATCCCGTGGTCCCAGGATTGAGTCCCACTTTGGGCTCCCTGCAGGGAGTCTGATTCTCTGTGTCTCTCATGAGTAAATAAATAAAATCTTTTTTAAGGGACGCCTGGGTGGCTCAGCGGTTGAGTGTCTGCCTTAGGCTAAGGGCGTGATCTTGGTGTCTCAGGATCGAGTCCCACATTAGGCTTCCTGCATGGATCCTGCTTCTCCCTCAGCCTGTGTCTCCGCCTCTCTCTCTGTGTCTCTCATGAATAAATAAATAAAATCTTAAAAAAAAAAAAACTTAAAAAAAAAACCCCAAAACAATGTTCTTTGAAAATAAGGGATGGATAGATGGAAGGGAAGACAGGTGGAAGGCAGGATGGAAAAAATCCAGTGAAATCATTCTCAAAGTACTCCATAATACAGTGGTCCTCAATTACCTGAAAAATCATAGTGACTATTAGTATCATAAAATCTTGGAGATATCCTTTGATAAAGAAACCTTTTTTGTTTTTATGACCAGAAATCCCAAATTTGTTTAAGCCCAGTTTTTCCCCTGGCATAATATCCCATCTGATGTGGGAAATGCCCACCTTGGCCATCTTTCTCTGGTTTCTGCTTCTGGGTCTCTGCATGTTGTTCATCTTCTTGGTCCTTTCTTGTCTTACATGTCTCCCCTCAAATGCCCCTTCTTACAAGTGCCCTTCCCAGAACATCTGCCCTACAACAGCCTTTCCATGTCCCTCCTCCCAGTCTCTCTCATTTCAACCTCTCTTTACTGTACAGTATTTACTTCATCTGAAATATATCAATAACATGTGTGAACACAGTCTATCCAAGCCCTTAAGGGCAGGTAGTTTTCCTGACTAGTTCATCTTATGTTCACTGTGATGAGAAGAGTAGAGTCAGAGAGGACACCTCAATAATTAAGGCTGGACAGCTAGATAGGTGGGGAATGACTGGATGGATGAGCACAACACTTCACTGTCATCTTTGGTTTCCCCATCTATGTTGGAGGACTGAATATTTAAAGCTCATGCCAGTGCTGTTCTTTTAAGTATAGCAGCTATAAAGACATCCTTTATTAACCATTTACCAAATGGCAAGGAAATTTTCCTGATGTTTCTTTATCTTTAAAACCACTTTATGGTGGTGGGGGGGGCACCTAGGTAGCTCAGTGGTTGAGCGGCAGCCTTTGGCTCAGGTCATGATCCTGGGGTCCTGGGATTGAATCTCACATCAGACTTCCCACCAGGAGCCTGCTTCTCCCTCTGCCTATGTCTCTGCCTCTGTGTGTCTCTCATGAATAAATAAAATATTTTAAAAAATTAAAAAGAAATAAAACCACTTTATGGGGTGCCTGGGTGGTTCAGTCAGTTAAGCATCTGCCTTCTCTCATGTCATGATCTCAGGGTCCTAAGACCAATTCCCACGTCGGGCTCTCCGCTCAGCAGTGAGTCTGCTTCTCCCTCTCCCTCTTTGATCTCTCTGGCTCTCACTCTCTCTCAAATAAATAAAATCTTTAAAATAAATAAATAAAACCACTTTATGGGAGAAATGTTGCTATCCCAATGTAAAGATGCCACAACTCTAGGCAAAAGCTAAAATCACCTACTGGGAAATGGCGAACATTGCCAGTCTAAGCCAGTGCTGTTCCTACTGCATTATAAGCCTATAAGCCAGAAATAATGATTTAATAAGAAATAATGATTTTCACTTCTGCAAACAAAACAAAACAAAAAACAAAACAAGCCATGACTGTTAAAGGAACAGGAAGGAAAGGTGAGGTAACTCTGCACATAATTCAATTCACTATGTATTAGTCTATGCCTGGAAAGCAAGAAGCACTTCCTGAGTTGGTCAGTGGTTTCAAAGAGCCTCACTTTAGACATAAACAATTGTCTTCTACTTTTTAATCATATCTCTTGCATTTTATTTGCAGCACTTCTCTAAATCATCTCTGCACATGACAATCGGGCACTATCCCCTTCCCCCCCTCACCTGAAGAGATTATTTCCTCTGGGAGGGCAATCACCGGACAAATGCCAGGCTGTAGAAGGTGTTTCTCCAGCAGCAGCATCTGTCTTGTTGGCAGGCTCCTCAGGCAGTTTTACTGGCAGCATTCAAATGGCCAGGGGGCCAGTCAGAGCGCAGCTGCTCACGAGCTCTCAGGTGGCCTGCATACCTCTTCCCAGATGTCTCAAAATGAAGAAACTGGTCTGGACCCACCTCAAAAGGTGAAGATCGGCCAAAGCCAACTCTAGCTTAGTCAGAACCATCTGGGCCAATCCTAGTTTCTGCTAGGGAGCCAAGTAATTCCCATGATCCTCTTTGTTAGACAAATTGGCAATACCCACCACTTGTACCTGTATAAGAGCACAAGCCACCTGATTCTGGGGTAACAGGCAAATGTATGCTGTGGTGGGTAGCCTCTGAAATAAATGGCCCCCATAATCCCGGCCTCATAGTACCTATGCCATTGATAATCCCTTCCCCTGAGTGGGAGCTAGACCTAGTGGCTCATTTCTTTTTCCTTTTTTTTAAGATTTATTTATTTGTTTATTTATTTATTCAGAGAGACACAGAGAGAGAGAGAGTCAGAGAGCCAGGCAGAGGGAGAAGCAGGCTCCATGCAGGGAGCCTGATGAGGGACTCAATCCCAGGTCTCCAGGATCACACTCCGGGCTGAAGGTGGTGCTAAACCGCTGAGCCACCCAGGCTGCTCTAGTGGCTCATTTCTAATAATCAGAATATGAAAAAGTGAGGTCACTTACTAAATTAGGTCATGGAAAGACTGTAGTTGCCTTCTTGCTGGCCAGCTCTTGCCCTCTCATTTGCCTGCTCTGATGGAAGCCAGCTGCTATGTTTGTAAGCTGCCCTACAGAGAGGCCCATGTGGCAAGGAACTGACGGGGCCTGTGCAGAACTGGAGCCTGCCAACAGCCACCATAGTGAGCCTGGAAACAGAACCACCCCAGGCAAACCTGGAGATGGATGCAGCAGCCCTGGCCAATGCCCTGACTGCAGCCCTGTGAGAGATTCTGAGCCAGAGCACCCAGCTCAGGCCACCCACTGAAACGGGAATAACAAATGTCTGCTGCTTTAAGGTGTGAAGTTTTGGGGGTAATTTGTTTTTTAGCAATAGTAGATGCTTTTATTTTACTTTATTTTAAAGATTTTATTTATTTATTTGAGAGAGAGAGACAGAGCACGAGAAGGGGGAAGGACAGGAGAGGGAGAAGCAGACTCCCTACTGAGCAGGAAGCCTGATGGGGAACTGGATCCCAGGACCCAGAGATCAAGACCTGAGCCCAAAGACACCTAACCCCTTAACCAGAGGAGCCACTCACGTGGCCCAGGAGATGCTTTACAAACAGAAAACATTATTTCTTTAAATCACGTCAATACAAGTACTTTTTTCAAGTCTGCTCAAAGGTCACCCCCAGGGCCTATGCTAATCACCTGAATGAAAATGACACGTCACTTCTACCTACTTCCCATACCACCGCATGCTGTACCAGCTTTTCCCATTTCCTCAGATTTTAAACATGCTCTTTGAACACTCTGTCACTCAAAGTGTGGTCTTAGAACCAGCAGCATCAACATCACACGGGGGGTTTATTGGAATGCAAATCTTAGAGGAGTATTCCAGACCTAGACCCAGTAGGTCAAAATCTACATGAGAGGAAGATTTCCAGGCTATTTCCAGGTACATCAACATCTGTAAAACAGTCTTCTAACATTCTCTTAGATTTTCTTATTTATTCAATCTTAGTGGGGTTTTTTCTCTTTTTCTGTCTCCTACCCTCCTCCCAATCCCAGTGAAAAGCGGGATACAGAAGTCCTTGTTGATCCTGATTTCTACCAATTGGAAGTATCCATTCTGCATTTGTAAACACAGAAAGAGACACAGGGGGGCATAGGCTTACCAAATTTTATAATCAATACCACTTTAATCTGTGCTCATTTGAGATGGGTTTCTCGAATTCAGTTTAACCTACCTGCTGCAGGTTAGAAGGTCTCCACGTCATTAGCACTGGAGAGCCCCACCTGTTCCTCCACCTGGACACTCTCAGGGGGTAGTGACAGCACTTAGTGTATCACTTTGTCTTTTCAGAAGTGTTGCAAGGCCCTAGGGCAGCTACTAATTACTAGACCTGTTACTACTGAGTGTGCTCTCCTGTCTCCAAGAACAGCATGTTAGGAGACTGGCGAGGAGAGCTTTGGAAATGGGCTTCTTCATCCTGGCAGAGCTCACGGTCCAGCTCCCGAGAGCTAGTATCCGCAGCTGAGGACGACGGGAGCACAGATCTGGGTCAGAGTCGGCAGCTGCACACAAGAGCAATTGGATGACTCTTCCGTGGCAATTTTTCTACCCGCCAATTTGGAATCCAGGCACTTCCTCCATGTTACTCACTGATGAATGGTGCCTGGTACAGGCTAAGGCAACCTGAAGACATCGAAAGCCCTCCCTAATTCCCCTGCTCCTTTCTCTGGATGTTGTCCATATCTTGCCAAATAACATCCCCCCACCCCCTGCAAATTCAAATCCTTCGTGTCATCTTTCTGTGGCATCCAAATACATTTTCACTGATATGCTAACATTAGAAAACTTCTTAACCTACACTGCCTCTTCCCCTTGCCCACCTCCCTTAGAGATGTGGGCAAGCCAGATACTTGGTTTCTCAGCTTCCCTTTCCAGCTAGAAGTGGCAATACAATCCAGTTCGGTCAAATAAAGAGTGACTGGGGAGAGAGGGGGTCTCACTGTGTGGGAGTTCCTTCTGGCAAATTGTTGTTTGCTTTTGTTTTTACCTCTGATAAAAGAAAGGAGACAAATAATGAAAGCTCTATTGTACCATCCTGGCTGCCTCGTTTCTTTCTATTTTCGGTGAAGCTATAGGAGGACTGTACTTGTTCTTATGGCAGCTACCCTGGGACCATGAGCAATTAATCTATGGATGACACGGAGCAGAAAGAAAGAACGTGAGCCCTGATAACATCTTTGAACTATGGCACTGATCTTGGGACCACCACCTCTGACTTTTTGTTATATATAGGAGATAACAAAATGACTTGATTCCTAAAGCCACTGTTGGACATGTTTCCAGTTTTCTCTAACAGTCTCATATTCCATTCAGGGTTCTTATGCTAACAATTCTTTTTTCTTTTAAGTTTTATTTACTTATTTGAGAGACAGAGTGAGCAGGAGTGGGGGGGGGGGGGCAAAGGAAGAGGGAAAAGTAGATTTCTGCTGAGCAGGGGGCCTGATACAGGACTGGGTCCCAGGACCCTGAGATCATGACCTGAGCCGAAAGCGGATGCTTATTAGCTGGCTGAGCCACCCTGGTGCCCCTTTGCTAACACTTCTTAAACTTTATATCGTCACACAGTGATTAACGAAAGCCTAGAATTTTTCCAAAAGGACCGTCATAGCTCTAAGTCTTGCCTACAATTCTAGGAGCATCACAGACTCCCATCATCCATGGTCATCCCCCAAACCATAAGTCTCTTGCTCACAGAGAAACCTGTTAATGCATTATGCATACAAACTACAGGATTTTATAATTAACACCAATACACACCTTAAGAACCTCAAGGCATTTTAAATTCCTGAGCTTTACAAGATACAGCTGTCATCACCATTTATTGAATGTGTACTATGTGGACTCTGTTCCAAGCACTCTATACATGTAATCGCAACTGATCGATAAACCCTAATGAGGTAGATATCACTATTATCTCCACTTTGTAAGAAAGAAACTGAGGCTTGGAGTCACTAGTAAATTGCCTCAGGTCACAGTGCTAGGAAAGGACAAAGGTAGAATTTAAACTCAGGCAGTGTGACCAGCTTGGCCCTTCTTTTCACCTCACCATGTAGACCATGTATTATAACCGGGAAGTAGATCCATTCAGTCTAGAAGCTGCAACAGAATGGATTTAACTATTAAGCTAAAATGTTTTAAAATGTAAAGGTATTGGTTGCACATTTTAATTTAAAAAAATGAAAGCTGAATTCTTAGACAAGTGAGTGTCCTAAGCAAACTATTGCATTTGTGGTACTTTAGGCTTTACTTAGGTTTAATAAGTAATACGAATATAAACACCAAGTGCTTACCATGTGTCAGCCACTATTCAAGCAGTTTATGTCTATTATTTTACTTAAGCTTCATGATAAACCTATGGGGTGGGTAGCATTAGCCCTATTTTACAGATGATAAAGCTGAAGCACAGGAAAGTAACTGTGGAAGGACACATAGCTAGGGAGAAAGTGTCCAGGTATCAACCCAAGCAGAGGCTATACCTCGAGCCATCATATCATACTGACTCCAATTTCAGCACTGGATTTGCATAATCTCCATCTGGAATCTGAAAATTTATAGAAGCATTCACATTTTACAGAGATTAAAAACCAAGCTTCCAACATGCAGTAATAATCCACTTTCTCCTACTTAGAAAGCAGGTCTCATTCCCTTGGGTTTGCATTTCCAAGGGCCCACATGAAGGACTCAGCCCCCTCTGACCTCTTCTCTCTGTGCTCACACCTTGGGAATCCTGACCTAATGACATGGACTCTCACCTCTTGGTAGAGCATGCTCAAGGCTACATCTACCACCCTGACCACTCTCTCAAGTCCCAAGTCTTTGTGTCCAGCTCTCCACAGGACCTTTTCCACACAGACACCTAAAGATCACTTTTCAAATCCAGTGTCTAAATACACTCGAAATCATAGGATCTTAATAATGGAAGGGGCCCATCAAAGGCAGGTGGTATACTGAAAAGATCGTGTGTTTTCAAGTCAGAAAGCACAGGGTTTAAATCCTAGCTCTAAATCCGTTTCTTCTATAAAATGGGAGTGGTTGTCAGTTTCATCAGTGGATAGAAGGAATAAAGGTAATATTGGATACTGACTTTCCTACCACAGTTCCTGGCACTTCATAGCCGCTCAGTACATACTAGTCACATTTACCACTATTATCATCAACAAAATTTTGTGCATCCACTGAATGCGGGAGTATTTCCACAATACCCATGACAGATGGCCATCCAGGCTCTGCTAGAACATTTCCAAAGATAGAGAGCTCGCTCACTCACACCATCTCCCTAGGCAGCCGGTTCTATTATTGGACAGCTCTCACTGGCACAAGTCTACCCTAGGTTGAGCCAAATTCTGCCTCCATGACTTCCGCTGGCCCAAGCTATGTCCTGTGGAGCAGCACAGCACGGTTCTGCTCTCTTCCGACACAAGAGGCAGTTCTGAAAAAAGAAATCATGTCCTCACTACCTCCTCTCCTGTCCAGGCATTCATTCCCAGGCACCCCCTCCCAGGATGTGATTTCTATACTACGTGCAGTGTTCACCACTTCCTCAAAGTGTGCTGCCCAAGAGGTACAGCAGTCCAGTACCTGGTACAAGTGCAAACTGCAACTTCCATCAATGCATTCTAAAAGTCATATTGTGATTTTCTAAGTGGAGAGCTAAGTATCACTGTTGCATCATCCAGGGCTTGAAGTCCATTAAACCAGTAAGGTTTCCCTCTTCCCAACAAAAACATCATGTTGGGTCCCCCACGCCATCTGATTCTCATGGAATCTGGGCACCTACAACCTGGCATATCCTGTACACTTTGACTTTGGCCGAATGAGAACATTCTGAATCTTCTTTTTTTTTTTTTTTTTTTTTGAGTATGCTTCAATTCTTTCTCCAAGCTATCACTGATCTTTTTCCATTAGTGTGCTCTAATGTTGTCCTCAAATTCAGCACTAAAGGACCTCCACTCAGGTTTGTTTCCATTCATTTTAAGAAAAGATCATTCAATGAGAGATACTGCTGTATTAGAGTCTCAGAATATATAAAAGAGTCCCTGCCCTTAAGAGGCAGGGAAGACAGACACATAAATGAAAAAACAATGTAGCATGGCGATTGCAGTGACAGTAGTTGGGGAAACACTAGCCCAGAGATGGCTCACACGTGTGGCTGCAGGTTAGCATCACCTGGATGGATTTTAATTGGCCACACTGCCAAGCAATTAAATCAGAACCTCCGTGAGTGGGGACCCAAGCCTCTGCGCTCATAAAGATACCCAGGTGATTCCAATGTGCAGCCAAGTTTGAGAAGCAGCAGCCTAGACAAGCCAAGTTCCTTTTAAGTTTTAATATGCATACAAATCAACTGGGTTCTGCTAAAATTCAGATGCTGAGTTTATAGGTCTGAGGCGGAGCATGAGATTTTGCATTTTTAATTCACTGCCAAGGAGATGCTAATGCTGCTGGTGTACATCACACTGTTGAATAGCACTAGCCTGGGATACACTATCTAATTCTCCAGAAAGTTCCTTCTCCAGTCTTGCCTCCTTTTATGCTGCAAGTTGAACCTTTCATTCCAGCTCATTGAAAGAGACAAGTAAATGGTAAGATAAATACAATGATGGTTTGACAGGAGCTCTGAGGGCTCAGAAGAGGCCACTTAAACAGATGAGGAGGGGGGGGGTGGGGGGGGGTGGTGGCTGAGGAAGGCTTTCCAGAACAGGCTACGTATGATTTCATTGAGTTATACAGAGGAAAGATACGAGTCCCAGCAAAGAATTGGGCACAGCCTCAGAATTGTGAGAAGGAAAAACAAAACACAAGGTGTTGTTTAGGGAACTGAAGGGTTTCTTGGTTCTCACAGATTCCATCCCTCATTTACCAACGTATCTGGCCGGGGTCCCTCCCTAGGCTGTTGGTTTGAACTATCACTTAACTTCCCCCACATTTTAAACCTTATCTCCAGCACCAGATCATGACCTCCCGAAGGGCAGAATTGGGTTCAACTACATTGTGTACCCTTTGTGTTCACCCGGGTGTGCCTCCCACGTTAGATCTCAGAGTAGGTTTTAAAACAATGAAGAATTATTCAAAAAAGAAAAAATAGGCTTTCAGTTTCAATATCTTTTTTGAAGCACAGATTGATGTAAGCAGTTCAAGTTCCTTACCAAGATGTAATCTATCGAGAAAATGATGTAAACCAGTGAGATGGGGTGGAGAAATGTCACCAAAGGTAATTAGAAAAGAGGAGCTCTTCACTGCCGGTGGTGTGGTCAGTGAGGATGGTGGGGTGACTCAATGAGACCCTGTTCGGATGATTGGCAGGGGGTGGGGAGTTACCCATGTTTGGGGCAAATGAAACCGCAAAGGGCTGGCTACAAGAGAGAAAAGTCAGCCTAATTCAATCAGACATTACAGTCAGCCCTGGTTAATGTGAAACAATTAATACAATCCATTTTTATGCAGATTAAAACATTTCAAATTAACAGGTCAATAGCGCTCATATGTTCTGGATTTGGGCTCCACCGGAGCCAGGTGAACCGTTACGTGAACCAATCTAAACTTCATTACAGAGGAGGACTCTGGTTCTCAGAGAGTCACACCGAACTCAATTTGGAGTTAATCGCTCACATTTTTCTCTCATCTACCAGATATCCTAATTTAAAGACAGATCTGCTAGGTTTTTCTGACACAAGACAAAGAGGACATGAATTATTCATTTGTAGTAAAGGTATCATTTGATCTGTTTATTTTCCAATTAGGTGAAGTGAGATAAAGAAGCAGTCAATAAAACCAAGAGATTTTCGCCCATTGTATGGAATTAAAAGTAGACTGTGTTAATGTGGGTCTTGGAGTCCATAAAAATACATTCCATTAGCAGTGTGCGCTGGAGGGAATTGGGCTAAGAAATGGAGATCGTTCACAGCTGAAATCCCCCCAAGAGGCAGGGCTCTGAAGGTGCTTTCTGCCCTCCCGTCTGTCTCTGCCTGCTGACCACAGCCACCCTGTGCCTACACCCAACCTCCCTCCCTCCCTCTCAGCCTCTGTTTAGGACTTGTCCTGGTTCAACTGTCTCTTCTCCCCATCCCCAGCAACAACCCAGTTATGCTTCAGGGCCTGGCTCCTCACTCTGTAGCCTGTGAAGAACTTTCACAGTCCCCTCCCCTGTTCTGCCACCCTCCCCATCTGCACAGCAGGGCGCTCGGTGCTGGGTCCCCTCCTTGATGCTCCAGCTGCTCTGTGTGTAGCTCTGTTGGGGTTTCAGCTGATTCCTTAAGAAGCATGCAGGCACCCTGCCCTTGGACTTCTAGACTCCAGAACTGTGACATATCAATTTCTATTGTCTATAAGCCACCCGATCTGCAGCACTTTATTTATTATTACACTTTACACAGCAGCCTGAACTCAGGCACAGCCAGTCACTACAAGGAGGTTACAAGAGTTATTGAAGTGAATTACGAAGAGTAAACTGGGACAATGGGCAAACTCATGAAGGTGGAGAGGTCTCTGGCCTCCCTCTTCTCCCCATCCCCATGAGGCCCCAACCCAGAGAACACACTCCTTCCCTAGAACAGAGAAGGGATCAAGGTTTTTGGATCAAGATTTTTCAAATCCGCAACATGAGGGCCACATCACCACCAGCCTACTACTGATCTTCAATCAGACACTTTTTCTGATTCTTTGCTTCCTTGTTTCCAAAACGAGTTTAGCCTAAGTAATTACTTGGCTTCTTTCCAGCATTAAAGGTACGCGAACTTATCATCACCTGCAAATGATTTCATCTATGCGACAGGCACTTTTGAGAGATTTCTTTGGGCTCTACACATCTGCTAGGCATGGGCATAAGGAACAGGACACACTCTCTCCCCTCAAGGAGCTCAGGCCCGCAGTGGAACATTTGGGGATAATTAACACGACACCATGAGGTGACCACTCTAGTCCTTCCCATACTTTCCCTTTATATTCAAAATGTCAGGCTGTGCTCAGTCCCCCTTGCTCTTGCCAACCACAAACTGGCCAAATCACTGTGGACAGGAGCTTCAGGACATCTAGGCTCAAGATCGCTAGTCTTAAGTTCTGTCTCGATCCCCAGACTTGGCAAAGCCTTTGATGTGACCAGGCACAGTGCGATTACCGGGAAAGGCAGTCTTGTGCCTGTGTGTGGTCCTCCAACCCCAGAGCAGCCACAGAAGAATGCTCTGGGCCTGGATCAGCCCCTGACCTGGAGACAGACTCCGCACAGTCTGGGTCGTGCTTACCGCCTCCTCTGGGAAGACTTCCCTGCTTCAGAGTCCATGTGTTCTCCTTTATTGTATTTAAGCCTGTGTGCCCTTGGCTTTCAGCCTTTCAGACTCCATGCCCACGGGGGAGGGGTGTGTTTAGGCCAGTTGCTCTGCTGTGCTACCAGGGGGACCCACTAGTCCTGGGGCACTGATGCCCACGAACAGATCTGATCTTGTTCTGTCTCTCCTGTGTGTGAGCACACTCGTTCCAACCCATGCTTGACTGTGCTGTTTTCTTTGGTGACTACGATACCAAGACACGGTGCACGGAAGTGTCTGGACGTATCCCTGGGGGCTGGCATTGTGATGATCTCTGCTACTTTCTAGGAGTTGGAGTGCCCCCCCGCCGCCCCACCGCCCATGTGTGCTGTTCTCGACGTTCTCTAAGAAGACCTAGCAGGCAGCATTTCAGTCTGCTGGGGCTGCCACAACAACAGACCACAGGCTGGGTGGCTCACACACAACACACATTTATTTCTCACAGTTCTGTAGTCTAGGAAGTCCAAGATCAAGGCGCCAGCAGATTCAGTTTCTGGTGGGGATGCTCTTCCTGGCCTGCAGAGAACATTTTCTTGCTGTGTCCTCACGTGGTGGAGAGAAAACAAGCTCTCCCGTGCCTCTCCTTACAAGGGCACTAATTCCATCGTCAGGGCCCCACCCTTACAGCCCCAGCTGAACGAGACTGCCTCCTAACGCCCCATCTCCGAATACCATCGCATTAGGGGTTAGAGCTTGACTCTGAAGATCAGAATGGGATGGAGCATAAACATTCAGTCCGTAACAGGCAGTGCTGCCTCGTCTTGTCCCACACAGATCCCTCTTTACAGGAAACACTCTGTGGGGTTATGAGCACAGGATCATACTTGGGAGACCCACTGAGGAACCCAGAGTATGGGTTCTCCTCAGAGATGACAGAAATACATGTCAGTCTCCCCCGGGTTTTCCCCACATATTGCCATCCCACAGCACCAGGGGCCTTGCAAGGGTGAGTTTGTTGGGGCACCTGGGTGGCTCAGTGGTTGAGCGTCTGCCTCCAGGTCAGCTTGTGATCCCTGGGCTCTGAGATCGAGTCCCTAATCGGGCTCCCCAGAGAGAGCCTACTTCTCCCTCTGCCTAATGTCTCTACCTCTCTCTGAGTGTCTCTCATGAATAAATAAATAAAATCTAAAAAAAATAAATAAATAAAACAAAAAACAGGGCAGCCCGGGTGGCTCAGCGGTTTAACACCACCTTCAGCCCAGGGCATGATCCTAGAGACCCAGGATTGAGTCCCACGTCGGGTTCCCTGCATGGAGCCTGCTTCTCCCTCTGCCTATGTCTCTGCCTCTCTCTCTCTCTGTTTCTCATGAATAAATAAATAAAATCTTAAAAAAAAAAAACAAAAAACAGTGAGTTTGTTGGTAACTCCTCTGAGCGTGTGAATGCATCCCTAACTGACCCACAGGAAAACTATCTTGCACCCCCCTGGGGCTGCGGATGGGGCCTCTTCAGACCTGCTGCCAAACTTGGTAATAAAGCATCCCGAAATGATTGGCTCTGCCACGAAAAATATAAGGAGAAAAAAGATGGTTAAGAGATCGCTAACCGCTAACATGGTACCATGTGTCAGAACACACCTCCTGTGTCTTGGCAAGAGAAGGGAGGTGTAAATGTTAAGAAAAATGGTACTAAGCTTGCCAGGGAACTGAAGCAAAACGGGAAATAAAGGATTCCCATCCTATGGCCTGGGTAGCTCCATAGTGGCCCTCTGAGATGGGAGTGGCCAAATCACTTGGCCAAAGTTAATTTTCCTCAAAGCCAAAGAGATGAAAAAGTAAAAAACGTGAATATTGGGGATTGACTGATCTGAAATTCAGGTCTCGTTACCTTTAGGCTGTTTATTTTTTTTATTTTTTTATTTTATTTTTATTTATTTATGATAGTCACACAGAGAGAGAAAGAGAGAGGCAGAGACACAGGCAGAGGGAGAAGCAGGCTCCATACACCGGGAGCCCGACGTGGGATTCGATCCCGGGTCTCCAGGATCGCGCCTTGGGCCAAAGGCAGGCGCCAAACCGCTGCGCCACCCAGGGATCCCCCTTTAGGCTGTTTAAAAACAACCTTTAGTGACATATTTTTTAAGAGGCTTTTTTTAAGACTTTATTTATTTGACAGAGAGCACAGCAGAGAGAGGAAGAGGGAGAAGCAGGCTCCCCAGGGAGCTTGATTCGGGGCTTGATCCCAGTACCCCAGGATCATGACCTGAGCCAACGGCAGATGCTTAACTGACTGAGCCACCCAGGTGGCCCAGTGATATATTTTTTTTATATTTATATTTTTTAATTGGAGTCTCTAAGAATCCCAGCAGGTCACATTTTGGAGAAGGAATCTAATCATTGCAGACCACATGTTACGGAGTCTCTTGGATCTAAAAATACACTTCTTGGCCTTACCAGGTTGCTGCTACCCATGACGACATTTCTCACAGCTGCCACTTAACCAGCAGGATAGAGCACAGCTGCCTAGATTCTGAGAGGTGGCTATGTTTGTGTGTTTTATTGGGCCAGATCACTTGAATTAGAAGCAAAGAGAAGGAGGGAGCCTGAGGGTAGGTCTGGGTCCAAGCTGTAGGCCAGGGCTAGGATGGCATATGAGTTTTCAAAAGGCTTTGCCAGATTTGATCAAAAGGCATGTGGCAACCTGGAGCCCTGTGCTGAAAGAAATTTTGAGGTTGCACATGGGTTGGTGAGAAAGAAAGCCACAAGAGATTAGAGGTGTCTACTGTGGAGGCAGGGCGTGATCTCCTAGAGGCCAGCTACTTTGCATCTCTAGGCTAGAAGAATCCTACACATGAGCACTATATTCCTCAGTACTGAGGACTTTCATATACCTTAATGAACTCTATGCCTATATCATATTCTTTTTGTGTTTTTTTTTAAAGATTTTATTCATTTATTCATGAGAGACACAGAGAAAGAGAGAGAGGCAGAGACACAGACAGAGGGAGAAGCAGGCTCCATGAAAGGAGTCCGACAAGGGACTCAATCCTGAGACTCCAGGATCACACCCCCAGCCAAAGGCAGGTGCCAAACCACTGAGACACCCAGGGATCCCGAGTATTTTTATTTTTTAAATATTTTACTTAGAGACAGTGCATGAGCAGGGGAGGGGCAGAGGGAGAGAGAAAGAATCTCCAGCAGAATCCATGCTGAGCATGGAGCTCGCTATGGGGCTCGATCCCACAACCTCAAGATCATGATCTGAGTTGAAACCAAGAGTCAGATTCTTAACCAACTGAGTCACCCAGATGCTTCCCCTCCCCCATATCATTTTCTTCATCAGATTTCTTTTTTTTTTTTCAGGTTTATTTCAAATGTTTTAAAACTATGTGCAGTAAGGCTTTCATGAAGTTCAGATGATTTGCCTAAGGTCACAAAACTAACAGCTGGAAGTGCCAGGATTCAACACTAGGTCTTCTGATGACCAGTTCTCTCTGCATCCCGCCAGTTTCTACACCTGAAGACACAGGATTCTTGTTTCCCTCCCTGACTGAAAACTACTAGGGTGGTCGAGAAAAGAAGAAGAAGAAGAAGAAAAAAAAAAAAAAAACTACCAGGGAGAGGGATGCCTGGGTGGCTCAGCAGTGGGGGGGTCTGCCTTCGGCTCTGGTATGATCCCTTGTCCAGTGATCGAGTCCCACGTCGGGCTCCCTGCATGGAGCCTGCTTCTCCCTCTGCCTAAGTTTCTGCCTCTCTCTGTGTGTCTCTTGTGGATAAACAAATAAAATCTTTAAAAAAAAAAAAACTACTAGGGAGAAAACTTGCAGGTCAGGCACCTGCTTGAGATAACAACTGCCCATGTGGGGTATGAGAGATGGAATGATATATCTGAATATTATTTTGTGAATTATAAATCACAAGATACATTTTGGTCATGCCTAACAAAATTACTAGTAGGAGTATTAATTTGTGGTGAGTGCCAATAGGTTCACATCAAACAAAGGCCCTGGGAAAAATTATTAATGTCGACCACACTTTAAGAAACAAATTCCAAATTCCATCTTCCTGCAGGAGACCATTTCTGGTACCCCAGTACGCCATCTTTCTGTAATTCTATTACTCATATGCTATATCCATTCCACAACCCGTCCCCAGCCTAGAACCACATCCCACAAAGCAGCCAGGGTCCGGTGTAAAGAGAACTAGAATAGGTCAAGAGATTTGGCTTCATGGGCCAATTAATCCCAAGGTCATGAAACTAATGAGTGTCCCAAGAGAAGTGGATCCCAGGCAGCCTGCCTTCCAGACTTGTCCTCCCTTCTTCCTGTTAGCCCAGCAGGAGCCCCTGAGAACACACACACAGTGTCCCAGAACACAAGCTAAAGGAACACAGTTTCATAAACACTTCCTAGTTCTTGGTTACAAAGTCAGTAATACATACACATTCATGGGTCACTACTTGTATTTTTTTTATATGGGCACAGTCTCTCCTTCTAGGGCTGTCTCTCGGCTTTTTGCATTTTTAAACAGTCTCTAATTCCCCGGCCTCATTACTTGCCCCTTTGAAACCTTCCTCCCGTGTCATCAGCAGTTCAATGCTTTCTTATGTTTAGATTTACAAGGTGTATGCATCATGTTTATTAATTCCAAGACGGTCTGCAACCTGTGTCTTCCAAAAATTAGAAAAAAATAAACATAATATGTACCCATATGTACATGCATGCCTCTATATTCAGAGGACACCCCTCAACAGCAAAAGAAGGTACCTGAGTGCTCAGCATTAAATCTTCTAAATAGTGAAAAATCTACTATTAAATAATCTGGAAGAGGTCAATCAATAAAAATAACTAAATAATTGATGGTGTTATATTAGGTTAAAGGATAACATATGATATTCATTAACCCGTCAAGAAATATCGCTCGAGTTAAACCACATCTCTCAAATGAGCATTTCTGGTGTTAATTCAAAAGGCAATAGCAGTCACCCAGGGGATGTTTTTAATGTTTTATGCTTTCACTGCAGTGGTGTTTATAGAGGGGGTGAGCAGGGCAATAAGGATCATATTTAGGAAGGCAGCTCAGTGACAGCTAAGACACTGAACTACAATCAAGCCATCCTCCTTCACTTAAGCAACCTGGACAGCTCCACTCTGGCTAATCAGCTTGGCTGAGGAGGAATTGACAAGCTTATGGAAATTCACTCTCGTAGTAAACGAGGTACTTGCCTTTTTTTTTTTTTTTTCTTAAAAATAAAATAAATAGTCCCAGCTCTTGATGTTTAGATTGCATTTGGCTCTAAAGTGCTCTCAGATGTTGCTGCATTTCATCACCAGGTGTGTCTGTGTGTGTACCACCCAGGGTTCTGGAAGCAGTACAGCAAGCAGAGCACACAGGTTCCGGAGTCAGGAAAATTTGGAATCTTTGCTGCACCACTTAGAACTGGGAGATCCTGGATGATATGATGTGCTGACTCTTACCATGCTCAGTTTCCTCACCTACCAAAAGGAGAAGGTAAGAATGACCCTGAAGTTTCACGAGACAATGTCCACAAAACATCTACCCTTTAATCTGCCATAGAGCAGATGGTTAACACAATGTAAGCTTCTTTCATTTTTTCCATTTAGCAAATGAGAAAACTGACTGTCAATGTGATGTGCTTCCCAAGGGCAGGGGCTGCACCTCACAGCTCACCGTGTCCCTAGGGCATAGGGCAGTCAGTGCTCAGCATTAAAAAGGCACTCAGGAAGCCTTTTGCTCATATCTGCCTGCCTGGCTGGCCTTGACCCTCACACTATTTTCCAGCATGTTGGAAAGACATACAGAGTGACCCTTGTGTAGCTTGGCACCTGCTAAGCATATGCTGTTCCCTCTATCAAGAATATCCCTCCCTCTCCTCTTCCTAGGGAACCCAGCCTCATCTCTGTAGCCATCTAAAGAGTCTATCTTTCTGTAAACACTCATCTTTTCATCACAGACTCTCACTCTTGCCCATCTCTTCCTGCCCATCCCCAAGGAATCTCAATCCTTCCCTCATCTGTGCTGCTGCCTCCTCTCACTCCAGCACTGAACTTAACACTATAAATTACTATTTTTTTAAGATTTATTTATTCATGAGAGACACACAGAGAGAGGCAGAGACACAGGCGGAGGGAGAAGCAGGCTGCTCGCAGGGAGCCTGATGCGG
This sequence comes from Canis lupus familiaris, assembly GCF_011100685.1. Taxonomy (NCBI): domain Eukaryota; kingdom Metazoa; phylum Chordata; class Mammalia; order Carnivora; family Canidae; genus Canis; species Canis lupus. The sequence goes on along the minus strand of NC_049226.1, from coordinate 52,553,729 downwards.
GACTCGATCCCAGGACCCTGGGATCACGTCCTGAACCGAAAGCAGATGCTCAACCACTGAGCCACCCAGGTGTCCCTATAAATTATTATTTATGAGCAGTCTGAACAGGTGAGCTCCTACAAAGCAGAGGCTGTGTTGTATCTTGCTTGACCCTCCCTATTCATAAATGCTGGCACAGAAACTGCTAACAATGAGTACTATAACAATGTAACAGTGAAACAGCTAACACATATATGGCTTGCACTTAACTATATGCCAGACACTATGGCAATTGCCTTATGAGGTCATTATCTTCCCCCAAATCCTATTATTTAAATACTCTTATTATTTCTATTTAATGAAAATTATTGGACCAGAGAGGTTGGATAATGGGCCCAAGATTCTTAAGTCTCTTCCCTGTAGGGACATACTATGGCATTATTGTCAGGGGTGAAATACATTTTACACATTTACTACTTGTGTGACTGGGGTTTGGCTCACTAACACACTTCCTAACACCCTCCTGTAACCAGCAGCCTCTCAACTATAGAGTGGAATTCCTGGGTGGCTCAGAGGGTGAAATATCCGATTCTTGATTTTGGCTCAGGTCATGATCTCAGGGCCCTCAGATAGAGCCCCGCTTGTGCTTTGTGCTCAATGGGGCATCTGTTGGAGATTCTCTCCCTTTGCCTCTGCCCCTCCACTTGAATCATGTTCTCGTTCTCTCTTCCTAAAATAAATACATCTTTAAAAAAATTAAAGTGAAATTACAGAATCTTGCTTCCCTTTTAGCTAGGTTTGGTCGTATACTCCGGTTGGAGGCAAAAAAGGTGTGGATGAAACATCTCCCATCCCATCTCCCATAGCCTCATAAGCTGAAAGTTTTTATCCCTTCCATAATTGCTCATCTCCTTCAGCTCTTCCCCTTCCCTCCTGATTTGGAATATAGGTAAGAAAACTGGAACTGCAGCAGCCAGTTTGTATTCATGAGGAACAGAAAACTACATATTAAGGATGATGAAGCAAAAGGCAGAGGATCTTGGGTTCTTGATGACTTTTTTTCAGCATATTTACAGGCATCAGTTTACTCTTAGGGTGGGCTTCTTTTTATACAGTTACAAGAAACATCTTGCTTGTTCAGGGCAGGAGCTATTGAGGGCTCACAACCCTCAATAGGGTTACTCACAACCCTCAATTTTGTAACAACCAAACCCATGGATACGGAGACTTAACCTCACTGTGCCTCAATGCCTCAGCTGACAAACGGAGGAAAGAATGGGATTTATGTGTTCTATAGTATCATGAGGATAAAATAGTTATGCATTTAAAGAGCTTAGCTCAGAGTCTGGCACACAGTAAGAGCTTACTGGATACAACTATTACCATACAAGTACAACTAGGACTACTACTAGCCGATGAGAGACTCAGCACCCAGGAATTCCAATGCTCAGCTTCCCTTCTTTTACACAGTTGGTCTTCCAAGAATTCCTCTCTTTTACACAGATAAATGTGTCAGGTCAATCAGCCATTCCTCTCCGTGGCTTCTGAAGAATGCCTCTAGATTTCCCTGTATCTACTGTTCAAACAATCCTTGAGATGGACGTAGGGCAGGGACTATTACACACACGGACAGATTAAAACCTGCAGACTCAGTCAGAGCTATAAACAGATGGCTCAGGGTCATGGTGCTAATTTTGCTCTAAATTTTATGGAAATCAGAAAAATATCTAGACTTCTTACTCTCTCCTGGGAGGCCCTGCTTGATCTGCCCTCTACCTGCCTCCCACCAGCCACACCGCCCTTTTGCTGTTCCTCAAATATCCCCTACTGCCCTCCGCTTCAGAGCTCGGTGCTGAAGGGCTGCTGCATCTGCCTGGGCCTCTCTGCCTTGCTCTTTGCACGGCTGTCTCCTTCAACTCCCCTGGACCTCAGAGATGTCCTCTCTTGGGACCCCCGTAATGAAGGGCCTGCTGCCTAGATCAGGGGCTCTCTCACTCACCCTATTGATCTTCCTCACATCTGTAATAATCTGCTTCTATATCTATCTGGTATCTGTTTGTTTATTGACCGATTCCGTCTAGAAGGTAAGCCTCTTTAGGTCAGGCACCACAGTCCCAAAACTAGACTGGGGAAGAGAGGGAAGATTTGAAACCCAAGTAGAAGTCTGAGCTTCACAGCTGGACAGACCTGGGCTCAGATCCCAGGTTCGCCGTTTAAGTGCATAGGGCAAAGCAAATCACTGAAAGGCTCAGATTCTCGGCACCCTCACCTCTACCATGAGAAGGACGATACCTACCTGACAGGGGGGTTGTGTCACCTATGATAACAAGTGTCAAGGATGTAGCCCCGGATCTGGCACATCCATGCCCCAGAAGCCCTGCTTTCTTCCTCTTCTTATTCCTTCTCTCTCTTGTATCACCCTCTGGGGCACAGTATGTGTCCCACATTTGTGCTTTGCCCCCTGTAACCGACACAGACAGGAAGAAAGGAGGACAATACAGAGATCAGCCAATTTGGCCCTCTCTCAAGCTGCCCCAGCTCCCTACAGACTATGGTCCGGTGACTTATCTGAAGATTGCGGACAGTATTAGTGCCTACTGCCTCGTGTTGTTGTGGGGATTAGATAAATTAATATGAATTAACTGGTCAGGACAGTTCTGGCACAGAGCAAACTCTCAAAAAATGTTTGCTATGATTATAATCTGCGTCTATGTGGACCCATGTAAACAAATTTGGTATTTTCAATTATCACTGAATGTCTCCTCCAAAACAAACAAGAATCCACAGTGTCAGCATCGCGGACCTGACACTGTATCCCAGTGCCATGTGTCGTATTGGGAACAACAGGACAGAGATGGGGCTGGAGGAGGCAGAGAAGAATGATGTAGCTGGAGCAAGTCTTTGCAGAGAAAAGGAAATGGAAACAGGTCCCCGGACTTGGGATCCCTGTTCCCTAGAAGTAAGGGAAACAAGCCCAAGAGGACGGTATCCTGGTGGGTGTGAGTGCGACTCTCTTCTGAGTCGCGAAGCCTGGCCAAGGTCCCCATGGTGAATTTGGAGGTAAGACTCAGCTGCGTGGTCCTGTATGAGGAAGAGCCTGGAATGCTGCTCAGAAGACACCTATCTGGAGTGGACTCCAAGCTCAGACTAAGGAGGCACAGATACGATGGGGGCATCTGCATGCAGTCAGCCTGCTCTGCTTTCAAGTCCTACCCACGACTCCCTCAACATGCCCCCCGAGGGAGGGGCTCAGCCATTCGGCCTTTGTTCTCATCCACAAGGAGAAGTCAAAACTCCTTGTCCCTCGCAGATCCCTATAAGGATCCCTAAACTTAATGCCTTTCTTACCATGAGCACTTAATAAATGGTAGATAACTAATAATAAAAATAATGGCAAACACTTATAAAACTTACTGCGTGGTAGGGTTTCTTGTAAGTACTTTACAAGTATGAATTGATTTCATCCACACAATAAACCTGTGCAGAAATGCTATTAATACTAAGAATGATGATGATATTATAATAAGAAACATAAACAGCACTTCCCACAGGCCAGGCATTATTTTAAGCTTTCTATATATTAACTCGTACTCACAACGAGCCCATGAAGTAAATGCTAGGACTGTCCCCACTCTACAGAAGAGGAAGGTGAGGCAGGGATGGGTGAACCTCCCTGCGGCCACCTGGCTAGGATAAGTGGAGCTGGGCTTCTCACCCAGCTTAGCTATGGCACCTCTCAACGGATAAAACCTTGTAAAAATCCTCATGAAGGTGAAGGGAGATCACTGTCCCTCCTGTTCAACGGAGGCTCTAGGAGGGGAGGTGTCACATAGCTGAAAAACTCATGGTCTCTTTCTGATAACAAACAGCCTCATGATCTGTGGTCCAGAAACATGTCTATTTCTCCACAGTCTTTTCAACAATCAAATATGTTACTCAGTAGAAACCTTTTCTGACAATTCTTCCAAGTTGGGCTGACATCTGTAAAATGTGTAAACTTAAGAACTCAGCGATTCCTGGCTTTCTTCTGGAGACAATCGGATACAGCTATGTGGGGCATGGACAATTAAAAAAAAAAAAAAGCATACTGTTCAAAATCAACTTTATGTGCTCTGATAATTAAAAAGAACAAAATACATTTGACCCAAAATGGGATGTAGTTTGAACAAAACTGGGTCTTCAATCATTTGGAAATGCTAACACGCCGACTGCCTGATTAAACACAATTTGTATTGTCAATAAAAAATGCAAATGACTATTTTACTGGCAAATACAGCATTAGACTTTGCTTGATATGAGGATTAAATTGCACTTCAAGAACAATTCAGGAGGTCAACTTATAAATGAACATCCCCTTCCTTTGTCCTTAGGTTCTGGAGGCCAGGGTAGGAAACACAATAACAAAAATAATTGCCTGCCACTGTGTGCCATTTCATTTAAAATAAAATCCATGCCAGTTTTGTGTAGCGGAGAATGATATTTAAGCCCCCAAATGGGTACTGTAATTTAGTACATAATTCCTTGAAATTTACATGGCACACTCCCACTCATCTGAATCAACTGATAAACTCTCTTTTATTTGTATTAAAGAAAATGGGGATTAAAAGGTCGAGAATCCACACAGTGTAGGTACTGAGAGCAGAGGCACCATTTTAAAACCTTTTAGTCAATCTGGCCCAGAGCTAAATCAAGTACACAGGAATTATGTTTGACTGCAAATACTCCCCAGTTACAGATAGGAATAAGATGTGCATTTTGAATTCCACGGAAAAATATGGAATCACAGATGTTGCTTTGGAGCATCTTTATTTCTGAAATTACAAATAATCATTGTTGGCATCTGCAAGTGGAAAAACTAAAAAAGCAAAGAAATACCTCATCACTGCATTATGATGTGATAAAACCTCAGGATGGAAGGCAGCCGGCGAGGCATTAACGCAGTTGTGCATTTACATTCAGAGATGCACATGTCATTTTGGTTAAACATCATTGCCCAATTTTCGAAATTTCCCCTTGTTATTTTTCCTCCACATTTTTCACATTAACTTCAAGTAAGACAAGTTGATACAACCTCTAATACCTTGTTATAGCTATTGTCGTCTGCTTTCTGAAGGCTGGAATGTGTTTTTGGAGCTGTTGGTAAACATGACTAATCCAAGAAGAAATTAAGGAGGTACCCTGATTGTATGGGATGAGTAAATAGGGAACCAAACACATGGATGGGGTTTCACTGAAACTGTTTGGCCATTTAGGCAAGATGTGGCTTCACAGGATGTTGAAATAAAAAAAATGCCCTGGAAATAAGTAGAATGATGCTCAAATATGCTAATGATCTAAGGACAGTCTCAACAACTTCCCTGGAACTCACAACAACGCTAGGGACTAGTTTTAATTACGACATGTCAGGCATTGTTCTACATGCTTACATATTAACCCAGTTAATCCATATACCAGTCTTAATAAGTAGGCTTGCCTTTTCCATTTTACAAAAAAGGCATGGAGGGGTTAAGTAATTTGCCCATGATTACATAGTCACAAGGGTGGGAGGGGGTCTGGCTTCTGAGTCTGGGCTCTTAATCATAACATCAAGTCTCTAGATGTTACCTCTCTGCGTATACTCGATTTATTAAGAGAATTTCCCTAAGCAACTCATATTTGTTATTTATACGCGTAGTAAGTACACAAGTAAGTAGCTATCACCCTCCCATTTAACAGATAAAAAAATAGACTCAGAAGTTAAATCATTATCTCTCAAGGTGCCCCTCCCAGCATGTGGCAGGGTGGGACTAGAGCCCTGAAATCCTGTCTGCTTCTTAAACACAGCACTGCCTCTCCTGCTGCGTACCAGTCACTCAGAGTGCATGTTCCTCACTCCTAAAGGAAGCAGATCCTCCAACTATTCAGTGTCCTGTGTCTCAGTGCCTGGTACATAAGCATAGACTCAAAAAGCACTTGAACGACTCTATCTAGATTCCAAACTTCTCACCAGTTGCACAGCTAACACTCTGCTGCAAACCACCATCATCTTTCTCGCTCATTATTGCAATTCCTCCTGAATACCTTCTCCATTTCTGTTCAGATGCCTCTATAATTTCTTTTCAAAAAAGCATCGGATTCTTTTATGATATTATTATTTTTTTCTCTTATGATATTATAAAGCTCTCTATGAACTTCCTGCCCAACTCCCTTAATTTCTCTGACCACCTTCTCTCACTCCCTTGCCCTATTCCAGGCACACTGGCTGCCTTGCCATGCTTCAAATACACAGGGCACGCTCCTGCCTTTGCACCTGCTGCTCCCTCTCAGATATCATAAAAGCAGGCAGCCACAACTTCCTCAGAGTATTTGCTCAAATGCCACTTTCTGATTTCCCTATTTAAGATTACAAACCCTACCTCCATCCTCCCAATACATCTCCCCTGCTATTCTTCCCTCCATAAAACTTTCTAATATACCATGTAACTTGCACATTAATTTTGTTTATTGTGCAAATCTCCCAACTACATTGCACACCTCACTATGGCAGAGACTGTTTGATTTCCTGCTGGATCTTCAGTACCCAGAACAGTGCCTATGGCATGAGCAGCTGCTAATGAGTATGTGAGTGAGTGAGCGAGTGGAAAAAGACCAAAGTGCTTCCTCATACTGCTCAGGCTTCCACAAGTATCCTCAGCAGACCAGGAGCACCCATATTCCCTTTCCCCAGGAACTTCCAGGACTTCAAGGTCTTTCTGTTCATGTTTTTTTCTCCTCGCCATCCCCCTTCCCCAAGTATATTCCTTATGTCCCAATTCAGAGAAATAGAGTTTTACCTGAAAACCCTAAACTCTGTATCCCTGCACTAGGCATTCTCAATGTCTCTGATAGCCTGAATCTAAACATCTGGATAAAAGACTCAGTTATTTTTTTAAATTTTATTTATTTATTCATGAGACACACACACACACACACACACACACACACAGAGGCAGAGACATAAGCCGAGGGAGAAGCAGGCTCCCTGTGAGGAGCCCAGTGCAGAATTTAATCCCAGGACCCTGGGATCACAACCTGAGCCAAAGGCAGACACACAACCACTGAGCCACCCAGGTGTCCCTTTCTTTTAAAAAATTAGGGGCAAAAAAATAAATAAAAATAAAAAATTAGGGGCATCTGGGTGGCTCAGTTAAATGTCTGACTCTTGATTTTGGCTCAGATTATGATCTCAGGGTCATCAGATTGAGCCCCTAGTTAAGTCCTGTGCTCAGCATGGAGTCTGCTTGAGATTTTCTGCCTCTCTCTTCCCCTCTGCCCCTTCCCCCCACTCACATGCCCACACTTGAGCGCATGCTCTCTCTCTCTCTCTCTCTCTCTCTCTCTCTCTCCCTCTCTCTGATAAATAAAATATTTAAAAATAAAATTTATTTTCAGGGGCACCTGGGTGGCACAGCAGTTGAGCATCCGCCTTTGGCTCTGTCCTCTCTCTCTCTCTCTGTCTCTCATGAATAAACAAAATCTTTTTAAAAAATTTCAAATTAGAAGTTGACATCTGATATAACCTTATAAACCAAATGAACCGGGTTGAACATATATATATGACAGTATCTTTTTTTTTTTTATAATAGTCACAGAGAGAGAGAGAGAGAGGCAGAGACATAGGCAGAGGGAGAAGCAGGCTCCATGCACCGGGAGCCCGACATGGGATTCGATCCCGGGTCTCCAGGATCGCGCCCTGGGCCAAAGGCAGGCGCTAAACCACTGCGCCACCCAGGGATCCCTATATGACAGTATCTATATGTGCTTAAGCATTCTATAGGAAACTGGAATTCCCTTTAAGCCTATAAATCTTCACATAATTGTCATTCAGTGAATGATCATAAGATATGGATATTGTTCATCTGTGGTCTTTGAGACCCACAGTCCAGTGTACTAGTCATGGTCCTGCCTCTGACAGGTGCAGAGGCCTTGCACAAATCATCTTGCCTTTATGATCTCAACTGTAAAGCCACTAAGAATGCCCACAAAAGTTTACTGAAAGGTATAAATGAGATATATGCTTATAAGTAGTTAATAAACTCTAAATATTTAGAAGCTATATTATCTTGGTGATTACTACCATTTTTATTAGAGAGAGTGCAGACGCGTGCATGCACAAGTAGTGGGGGGAAGGGCAGAGGGAAAGGGACAGAGACTCTTAAGCAGGCTCCACTTTCAGTGTGGAGTCCGAAGTGGGTCTCCACCTCACCACCCCATGATCATGACCTGAGCCAAAATCAAGTGTTGGACGCTTAACCAACTGAGTCACCCAGGTATCCCACTTACTACCTTTTTATAAGCCTCAGTTTCCCCAACTGTCATACAGGGACAATGAATAGTTTACTGCTGAGGAAGGTCAAATGAGAGAAGCCTGATACACCATCCCTACTCATGGCATGTCCATCTCCATAATGTTTCTGCCCATCTTCCTACTGACTTAAGAAAAAATATGGCTTCTTTCTTTAATAAACCATTTTCAAAGGCTTTAAAAAGGCTTTGTTATATTCTTATTACTAAATTGCTATTTTAAAGGGTATACTTAAGAAAGTAAAGTGAGAATAAGAAGTGATTACAGACCAATGATTTCAGGCTGACACATTAATTGAGCTGGTATATTTAAGGTATTAATAGTCTCATTTTTAAAGGGTCACCTTTTAATCAAACTCCAACCACTATTTGCTGAACATAACTAGGTGCACACTGCCGTATTAGATGTTATATGAGTTTTCAAAACCATGATTAGAAATATGTGCTGAATTTAAAAATTAAGACAGATCCCTTATCACAGTCTTTACAATCTAGTTATGACGAAGTGACACTGAGTGCCAAAAAGTCAAGTGTCAACAAAAGGTGTTAATGTTTAAGCAATAGATATGTTATTCTGAACTAGCACTTAATTAATTTTCAAGTGAACACCAGGGGGGTCGTGCTCTGGGGCTTTGTGGGGATAGCAGAGACTGAGCAGAGTCTAGGATGCTCTGGATTCATTCCCTGGATTTGTCCTCAGATGGGTATTTCAATGCCAGTCACTTAGGCATGTTTGGAAGATGCCATAGAGCACACACAACATTCCTGTATCCTTCAAGTTACCCCAAGTGGAAAGGAATTTGCATAGTGGGCATTACTGCAAACTTACCCCAGTTTGATTCATTTGAAAATAGGAAGAAGAGGTAAGACACCACTTTATAAGCCCGAGCCATTCTGCAGAAAGAAGACACCCCAGACAAAAGCATGTATCATAAAACTCTGGAAATCCTGACACTGGACTAAGGCAAATTAATGCTGGTACACAAGCTCATTCTTCTTGATTACATTTAAAAGCATGTGCCTGTTGTCAATTTGCATGTGTTCTGTGTTGGAAAATAAGCACTCTGGATCTAATGAGCAAACAGTGAAAATCCATCCTGCCGCCAGGGCTCGGGAAAAGCTCCGCATCTGCGGGTCATGGCCCGTAAAGTCTGTCCATCAGCTACACTGTACTTGAATTGACTGGGCAGCGGTCTGTATTGATCCCTGCAGCCACCACAGAAACACAGCCACAGTAACCGTCTGCTGAGCTACAGGGAGACCCAACCTACATTGGCTTCAATCCCCTCAGAGGCTGCAGTGTGCAGGCTACCTTCTGACCAAACAGGCTCAATGCAACAACAGTTAACCTCTACTGAGTGTCCGGGCGCTGAGGGCGTGCACTGCACCGAGTATTGCTCATGACCACCTTACGTGGGCGCACTGAAGAAGCAAGAGCAGGGGCAGGGGATGGGGAAGGCTTCTTAGCGAGGAAAGCAGCACTTGAACTCTACCTAAGAAGGTCCCTCCAGCCCCAGTCAGGTCCTGAGCACCCATTCACTTTACTTCTTTTCATCTCCTCAGCCAGCACCGTTGTTGGGCATGAAGATCTCAGGGAACAGAGGCTGGGAGAAGCTGCCCAAGTGGCCCAGGAATTGCCAGAGCCAGAGCTGCCACCACTTGGCCCTTCCTCTGTGTAGGTGCTATTCTAGGAGCTTCACATCTGTAAGGCCCAGGAGCTCACTGAGGGGGCCACTGCCCTTCACCCACATTTTAGCAAAGGGGAAAGTCAGCAACCTGTCCCAGGGTACCCAGCTGCTGAGTGCAGAGCAGAGATTCTGATGTGGGCAGTCTGATGTGAACATGATCGCTTACCTCCCACGCTGACCTCTGATGCACCCCTGCACCCAGATCCCCGGCCTGCCCTTCCTTCCACCTCAGTTCCTCCCTGTGCTCCAATCAGAGCCAGTCTGGTTCATGCACTAATGCATGAACTCAGAGGAAGCTGGAAGATCATCTGACAGCAAACCTTGCTTTTAGTGCTAGGCCGACGAGCCATAGGACTCATCCCTGTAGCTATTTCAACTGTTCACTCCACATCCACAGACACCTGTACCAAAAAAATTATTAGCTGAGCATGAATATCAGACACCAATTAAAGTAAAAGTGAAACTCCTTGTAATCCTTCAGATTCTGATCCCTCTGAATGTGAGTTTTTATTCAAATGCCAAGCAAAGGCCTATATATGTAAGACAATGGATCCCTAAACAAAAAAGCGACAAATCATTTTCTTAATTTTCTTTTTCTTTGGGGGGAGGGGGAGCTGTTAGACCTTCAGCTAGGTTAATTCCTTTTAGAACCAAAAAACAGATCTTGTCTGGTGTATCTAATTACAGAGTTTCCCATACCTTAGAGTATAAAACTCCTGAGAAGGATTATTACGAGGAATAAAAAGGAAATGTTCACCCATCCAATGGGTCGAACAGGTTTAGGGAAAATGCTGTGTGTAAGGAACCCCTTTCAATGGCACAGAAGACCCACTGGGTTGGGAAGGTCCCAAGAACTCACAGGTAATGACATCTGGGGAACACCATTCAATGCTACTTGGTGTGGAGAATATTCTCTGCGGACTTTGTACTTAGCATCATTCTAGTGTCTTCCTTGACTTGCTTGCTTAATCCTGGTAACAGCTCTGTGAGGTGGGTGCTATTATTATGCCCATTTGCAGATGTGGAAACTGAGGCAAGGTTAAGTTGCTCATAGTTTGTTTCAACCATCTGGAACTATCTAGAGTTCCCAAAGTAAAACCTTGCTTTTCTCACCTCTTTGCTTTTGTGGTGGGCTATTTCCTCTGCCTGGAACTCACTTTCAACCCTTTTCCCTGGCTGTTCTCTACATATATTTTGAGACTCTGATTCCTCCCAAGGTCTTCTATAACCATTACCTTCAAGGTGGGCCAGAAGCTCCATCTCTGTGCCCTCACAGCAATTACCATGCTGTACTACATGTGTCTGCTTCTGCACTGAAGTGCAGAATTCCTCATGGCAGGACTGTTTTGTTATCTCCTTGTCTCCAATGCATTGCACTCTGGACACAATAGCTCAATAAATGGCACCCAAGGGGAAAAAAACCTCCCTAAGACAGTATTTTTTAAAGGTTTTATTTATTTATTCATTAGAGACACAGAGAGACAGCAGAGACATAGGCAGCAGGAGAAGCAGGCTCCCTGCAGGGAGCCCAATGTGGGACTCGATCTCAGGACCCTGGGGTCATGACCTGAGCCAAAGGCAGACACTCAATCACTGAGCCACCCAGGTGCCCTGATCAGTGAGCATTGTTTTTGCAGGAAAACAAAGTTCAAGGATGACACTAATAATAATAGCTCTGATTGACTGAGATCCCTCTGAGATTTCAGCCACTATGTCGAGCCATTGACCCAGAGTATATCCTCACCAAAAGCTTTTCAGACATTTGGAAACATTACGCCCATTTTATAAGGAGGCAAGCTGAGGCTAAAGATAGGTAATTCATACAACCAGTGTGCAAGAACAGCACACCGCAAGATCAACGGAACCACCATGCAAATCCAAGACCATCCAATTCCAAAGTTCTTGCTCTTCACACACGCTGCTCCATGCAGCCGCTATGTAATCTGCATATCTGATTCTTTTTGCAACCAGAGGACTGAGATCTCTTCTAGAACATCATTCTCCTAAGAACACTGCCTCTGCCCAGCCTCTTCTCTGTTAAAGGAAATGAGCTGAGATAGCCTTCAGCTATGCCATCGTGGTGGTGATGGTTGGAAAAATTAATCCTGTGCCGTTTTGCATTTGCTGCTTGTGAATCAAACTGTGAAAGCTAATTTAAAAACTTTCACACTTGGTTTGAATGAGGACTGTCGGCGCTTTGGGAATGTTAAATTGTACACAATTAGCTCAAGTGGTGTGGGTTTAGGCATACCCAGCATTCTCTCAAATGAGAAGACTCCTACGGTCACCCCGATGAACCCAGGGGAGACAGAGAAGTTTCCAGCTCAAAGAAGAGAAGTGTAATTGGTTCATGACAGGTCTGTGCATGGATATATCTGTCCCAGTTTGCAATCCCATTAAGATGGAATACCATCCCAGGAACACCTGTGCTTCACCCAGATCAGACTCTCGGACACACAGACCAGGGTTTAATTCCCAGCCATGTCACCTATAGGCTATGTGGCCTAGGGTGAATTAGGTAAGACACAAAAGCCTTTGTTCTGTCATCTGTGAAACAGGTATAACATTGCAGTTATCATAGAGCTTTGCTAGGGTTTTATAGTGCGCATGAAACACCCCTTGCATGGAGCTTCACAGCCAAGAAGCCAGTTGATATTTGTTGTTATCAAGTGCTCCTGAGGGTATTTACACAGACAGTCTTACCTACCTTGATGTTCCTGACACGTCTGTATTATCTTAGAGCCCCATTTCTTCAGGATGATTATTTCCATTATCACTAATATTAATGATAATATAGTTGGGACTTTGGGTCACCAGTCTTGCCTGACACTTTGGCAGAATATAATGAAAGTAGCTCTGAGCTGGACCTGAGGACCTCTGTTCCCATGCTGGATCTACCTTTCCAACTGGCCAGGTGCATCTACACAGACCGTCTGATCTCCAGGCACAGCACCTAGCATATGGCACACCACGTAGCAAAGAGCACACCACTGGTAAATGAAGAGGAGTAAAAAAAGAGCCAGCAGAGATGACAGAAAAGCTGCTGTCTCCTCTCCAGGCTCTGGCACTACCACAAAGTCCATGGTCAGCAGCATTACCTTTCCAGAGCTATTCCTGCATCTCGATGATGAGGCCTTATGTCTAAGTGATAGCCAGCATCTGGTCACCTGACTCAGAAATTCTATAATCTTTCACCTACTAAATGAGAGAAAAAAAAAAAAAGATTAACAAAAGAATTTTAATACCAGCAGTTTAGTTTTAAGGCAAAACTAATGTAGTAGGGGCACCTAGGTGGCTCAGTGGTTGAGTGTCTGCCTTTGGCTCAGGGTGTGATTCTGGGGTCCTGGGATCAGGTCCTGCATTGGGCTCCCTGTGAGGAGCCTGCTTCTCCCTCTGCCTATGTCTCTGCCTCTCTCTGTGTCTCTCATGAATAAATAAATAAAATCTAAAAAAAAAAAAAAAAAAACCAACAAAAAAACAACACTGTAATAGCAGGAGCCTTCATAATGTTGAAAATCTTTTTTTGTTTGTTTGTTTGTTTTTTTGTTTTTTTTTGTTTTTTTTTATTGGTGTTCAATTTACTAACATACAGAATAACACCCAGTGCCCATCACCCATTCACTCCCACCCCCCGCCCTCCTCCCCTTCTACCACCCCTAGTTCGTTTCCCAGAGTTAGCAGTCTTTACGTTCTGTCTCCCTTTCTGATATTTCCCACACATTTCTTCTCCCTTCCCTTATTTTCCCTTTCACTATTATTTATATTCCCCAAATGAATGAGAACATATAATGTTTGTCCTTCTCCGACTGACTTACTTCACTCAGCATAATATTAAAAGAGATGAGACGGTTTTCCTGTACCAGGTCACCACAATCACTGGGGGCATTTGCATGGGAAAAGACTCCTCATTTCTTAGTTTTCCTGCTTGCATTGTACTCTACTCCCCTGCAGCAAGGGCCATTTTAATGCACAGCTGATACAAAAGAGGAAAGAGAGTAACATTTGCTGAGCTACTATTGTACATGGGCAGGCACTTTAGAAAACGTGGCCAGTAAAGCTATTATCATCGTTTACAAAATGAAAACTCTGAGGCTGGGAGAGGTGACTGGTCGAAGGTGACAGCACAGCTCAAGAACCCAAGCGGTGGGCAGCCCGGGTGGCTCAGCGGTTTAGCGCCGCCTTCAGCCCAGGGCGTGATCCTGGAGACCCGGGATCGAGTCCCAGTCGGGCTCCCTGCATGGAGCCTGCTCCTCCCTCTGCCTGTGTCTCTGTCTCTGTCTCTGTCTCTCTCTCTCTCTCTCTGTGTTTCTCATTAATAAATAAATAAAATCTTAAAAAAAAAGAACCCAAGCGGTGAGTCAAGGCCTCTGCGGGCCCAGGCTGCACTCTCTGCCTCACAAAAGGGCTTCACTGGGCTGAGTGACGCTGAAATCATGGCTTCACCACAATCAGCTCCAGGGTGGCTGCTCTTACTGGTTTCAGAGAAGTGAGGGAGGAGGAGGGCGAGGATGGAGGCAAAACCCAGGTAATATTTTAGCTCCAACCTGCTTTCACAGGGAGGAACTTGAAAGCCTTCTATACATTTTCCTTGAAGAAGTAAAGTAACTTTACTCACAGATACTCTGAGGCAGAAACAATTAGTATTTTAAAACATTCATCCTTTCAACAGCTAATGGTTAAATATTCATCAAATATTGAGATGTCAATTCTCAGAAAGACCTTCCTGGCTACCTCACTTAAAAAGAAGCCACCACACTTCTTATCATCCCCTTGCTTTTCTACTCACACTTTAATTATTATAGTAACATACAGATGCAAATTTACAAATTTATTTATGAATTTAATTTATTTAATATATTTATTGTCACCTCATGTCCCAGAAATGGAAGCTCTCCTCTGATGAGAATTCCTAATCTGTTTGGTTACAGCAGTTCCCCAACACCTAGAACAGTGTGCAGAATCCAGGAAGTCCTCTGAAGTATTTGTTCAATGGATGAAGGACTTAAAAGTTGAAGTTACAGCTTCAAGTAGATTGGCCATTTTTCTGACCCATGTTTTAAGTTCTCAAAATACAGTGGGTTTTGCCTTTTTTTTAGTCTCCACATGACTTTCTCTATATGCCGTCTAGCTCCTTCAATATTCATTCAATCATTTAACAAATATTTATTGAGTATCTATGCTATGCCAGGCACTGTTTCAGGTGCTCAGATTCTACTTGTGAACAAAACAGAGGTCCATGAAGCTTGCAGTCTGGTGGAGAAAACCCACAAGTAAAATAGACCTTCTAGAACATTAGGTAGATGTAAGAGTAATGGCATCAAACAGGTTGAGGAGAGAGAGTGATGGGGCAGGCAGGAAGCTGAGGGACTAGTTGGTTAAAGGTCAAGAAAGCCCCCCTGAGCAGGTCAAGCTGTCAACAAAGATGTACCACACAAAGCAAGAGGGGACCTAGAGTCAGCCAGGTGGTGACAAAGGCCACTCCACCGCATCAACTCAGCCCAAACGTTTCTCATCCTTAATTCTTGACCTCCTCACTTGGTACTGTGGGAATAATAACATCTGCCTTGCCTGCCTTGCAACATAGGCCTGGTGGGTGAGCAAAATGGAGGAAAGTGGGCAAAAGGTACAAACTTCTTATTATAAGATAAAGGAGTCCTTGGGATACAGCATGGAAGCTACAGACAAGAACAAACACTATTGTATATTTGCAAGTTGCTAAGAGTACTGATCTTAAAAGTACTCATCACAAGAAAACAATTATAATTGTGTGTGATGGTAGAAGTTAACTGAAATGACTGATCATTTCACAATGTATTCATGTATCAAATCATGGCACTGTGCACCTAAAACTAATATAGTATGGTATGACAATTATAGCACAATTTAAAAAAGATTCTCAGTTGCTTTTTAAAGATCCATTTTTTAGTATTTAGATTTAAAGCATAAATGGCCAGGTTCAAACTGATGCATGAGAAGTGTGTGTAATGAAATACAAGAATATCCTAGCAAAGCTGTCCTGAAGTAATAATAGTTGCAGTTTTCTAGACATTTGGAGTGAGGTTTGGTTTGTTTCTTTGTTGGTTTGTTTAAGCAGGCTCTACACCCCATGCAGGTCTTGAACTCATTATCCTGAGATCAAGACCTGAGCTGAGATCAAGAGTCAGATGTTTAACTGACTGAGCCACAGTGGGTGTCAGGGTGGCTCAGTCGGTTAAGTGTCTGCCTTTGGTTCAGGTCATGATCCCAGGGTCCTGAGATCGAAGTCCCACAGTGGGCTCCCTGCTTAGCTAGGAGTCTGCTTCTCCCTCTACTCCTCCCCTCTGCCCATGCATGTGCTCGTTCTCTCTCAAATAAATAAATAAAATCTTAAAAAAATAAAGCAACAACAAATCCCAGTACCCTCACGCATAAGATGAAGGGGTTGCATCACTTGACTTCTATGTTCCCTTCCTGTTCTAATTTGCGAAGATCCTAGTGATATGAAACAGCCTTATAAACTCTAATTTGCTGCACAAATGAATGAGATAATGGTGATCACCACAATTTTTATCATTATTTCAACGATCCACTTTGGCTCTGGAGTTCAGAGCCCCCAGCATCAGAGCATTCTTCAGACTCATTTTATTTCAGTGATTTTAAGATCTCACTGAAAATGTAAGCTGAATGGTAATTTCATTCCTAGAGATGTTCTGTTGTCTAAACCATAATTTAAGTGCCCATTCTTAATTCTGCTAATTATCAGCACTAATGAAAGACAAAAATAGCACAGCTAACCTAAAAGGCCTATTCTAACTTGGTTTTAGGGCTGTTTTTTTTTTTTTTTTTAAGTATCAGATCTGCTTTCCCAATCCTATAGTGACTAAGTCACTGTAAAAAAGAACAAGCCTCAGGTAAGTAAGGGGTGCAGGGTAAAAGGAGGGGGTCACCATGCTGCTGGCTGTGGGTGGGCTTCAGGGCTCCATCCTTCCTCAGATACCATTAGAATGTTTCCATTCTAACCTCACGGAAATGAACTAAACTTGAAAACCTCTCAGATTCCCTCCTACATGGATGGAGCATCTGGTCCTTTCATCCCACTACGTGTAGCAATCAAGGGTATTGAGGGGGAGCATGGAAATATAAAGTCATCTCAAGTGACATCTCAACAAGAGCCGGAAGGAGCCACCAGTGGACACGTTCAACATTTATCGAGGGTTGCCCCTGTGCTGAGAGATGGGTACAGACATTTCCCTGCCCCCACCCCCTAGAAGCTCACTGTCTACTGTAGGAAACAGATCACCAATAAATTAAGAAGTCCGCCACAATGTCCCAGGGCTAAAATAGCTGCAAAGGAGACAGAGGGACAGCTGAAGACTGGGGTAGCTGTGTCCAGGTTTGAAGATGGACAGAGACTCTACAAGTAGGAAGCGACTCCTGATCTCTGGCTTCCAAGAGAAAGAAGTAGGTGTAAAATACCCGAAAGGCAGCTGTGAAACAGGAATTCATATTTATTTATATGTCGGGCCCAGGAGTGCACATCCTATAGTTACTGCCTCACGTAAGCTCTTAAGGACAGGGAACCTGGGCTTTACCACCTCATTGTACAGGTGAAGCAGCTGATGCACAGAGGGGACACACCTTGCCCCACATCATCCCCCTCTGCCCCCCCCCCACCAGAGCCAGGAATGAAAACCAATCTATCCCTCAAGGAAACCAACTCAAATGCCTTTCTCCCCTATCCAAGTGCGCCTTCTCCACGGCGACTTCTCAAATCTGACTGCAGCCAACCCTCTCCTCTCCCTGTCTGACTTGAACCAATTATGCAAAGCCTGAGCCATGTTGCTTGGCCTCTGGAAATGCCTCCTGTAGTTACCAGTGGTTTGGGTTCTTCCACACCTGCTGTCTTTGGCCTGGCCCCTTCGTTCTTTGACATCAGTGTCCCCTTACCCCTGGAGGCAGAGGTCAGTCCAGCCGTAAGAAAGGCCATGGAAGCCGACATACAATTCAGACCCATTCCTTGCTCCCCTGAGAACAGAAAACCTTCAGCCCCTCAACTTCTGAACAAGTGACCCTGACCCTCCCCACCATTCAAGAGACCCCGCACCCTTCAAGCCTTCTTCATCTATGACCCTTGGCCCAGAAAACTGCCCATTTTTGTTCCACTTGTCTTTGTTTTCACCTCTCTTTCATGCTCTGAGATGTCTTCCATCTCAAACCATCAGGCGTCAGTAGTGATCTTTCTCTGACCTTGCTTTTTTTTTTTTTTTTTTTTTTTTAAAAAAAAGAGAACATATTTTGGGTATAACATTTTTGTGTCACGTGTGTGTCATGGTTTTGTGGTCCAGGCTACAGCAGCACCCACACTGACTGAGCATCACATGTTCTACCTTGAATTTTCTGACATTAAGCTTCTTCTGCTAGACTTGCAGCCCTATTTCTAAATCATGGAAAGCTGTGGCACCTTTTCTCTAAATGGGTAAGAAAGAGAGAGAGAAAAAAAGGAAGTTCCTTGAAGAGGGTCCTTGGGGTTTTGAAATGTTTGAAAATAATCTCTTTTCCATTAATGCACAGAGTAACATATTTCCCCCGCTGCTAAATGACACCTTTCAGGACTGATGATTAACATATAGTCCTACCACTTAGGCCCCTTCCAGGGAAAAGCAACATGCATTATTTCAGTGTCTGCACAGGGGCTCCACATCAGCGACTTTCACAGGATGGGGAGGATTTTCCTCCTGAGGGGGTGCAAAAATAAAGGTATGAACACAAATGAATTCCACACATCTGTACTCTGTCCAAGGGTCATCACAAAGACATACATTTTTATGACTAAAATACTGACTGAAGCCTCTCTTTCTTAACAATTACATCTGTGGAATCTCACTATTATGTATTTATCCTGAGACAGACAGAGTTATTCACGGGCAAGAAATGACAGGCATAGAATCCTTCGTTTCTACACCATTGCAATTGACCCAAATATTTATAAAGGTACCTAATTCCTTAAACGGCCACCTCACCAAGAACCCAATTCTCTGTCTTTTAGCCCATGCTGGGACACAATCCTGAATCACTTCCCCGACCGGCTGTCCTATATTGAGAACTTACCATGCACTAAGCCTTGTGATAAGCTCAACATCTATTAAGTCATTTAACCATCGTATTTAGAAAGTAGACACTATTTTTAACCTTGTTCTTTGTATTTTGATGGGGATACTAAGGCATGGAGAACTTTAAGACTGGCCCTCTGTGCCACCAGCTTCCAAGGGGCACAGCCAGGATCTGAACACAGATCTGTTTGATTTCATCACTCTGTACTACTTCCTTGCTTGCCATCATCAACCACTGATAGAGCTAACGTCTCCTACGGTTTCAAAGCTGTGTAATAACCAACCAAGTGCTAATGCTTACTTGACTGTGTTAAAATGATTAGTGAAACGTGCACAAGAACAGCACAACACAGCTACCACTTGGCCCTGAGACTTGAAGGGAAGAAATTTTCTCTGTACTCAGCTTACCGCTATAGGATGCTTCTCAGGGAAAGAGGCAACTACTCGAAGTTCCTATCTGGCTGAACCAATCAAAGGCATGCCTATACCTCTGACTGGCACTAGAAAGGCACACTGACCTTGGGAATGAAAGATAAGTAAAGCCCCAAATTCCAGGGGGACGCCACACCAGGTCAAAACATCTGGCAGCAGGTGCCTTCAAAGACAAAGAGCTGCTTCAGTCACATGCACTGACATGAGGACAAAAATAAAGTCCCCTCGGTGGACAATTCTGGTAAACTATGCAAACCTCAACCTATGGATTTGTAAAATGATTCTATAGATTCAACTCACTTGAATCTCTAGCATTTACTAGAGATCTACTGAGCACACTGTGCCAGGAGCCAGAGATACAGAAATACATAGGATGAGGCCCCTAATGAAGCAGAAAAGACAGAGTACAGAGGTAGCCACACCAGCTTTCTCACCAGAGGCTGGGTGCTATGCTAGTTGCTTCTCGGTTACCTCCTCAACATTACGAAGAGATGCACCATGATCTGCGGTCTGCAGGTGATAAAACTATGCTTCACAAAGATGTGTCACTTGCTCAAGTTATAGCAGATCTGAGACCCAAACTTAAGATTTTTCAGACTATAAAATCTTTTATCTTAACCACTGCAGTGTACTGGCTCTGGAAACGCTTTTTCCAAATAAGTACAGTATACTTATTTTCTGATCGAAATAAGTATACTGCAGTATCATTAGGACAGCCAACAGAGATATTAACAAGTCCAAGAGGAGCCACCAAGGAGGAAGGAATTCATCTGGGGACACATAGGAAAGGCAGGAAATCCTTCACGGTGCTGATATCTAAACCAGGTTTTGAAGCGTAAGTAGGAGTTCACCAGGTAGATAAAGGAGGGAGTTGAACATTCAAGAGAAGAAGAACTCAGGAGCCCAGAGGCATAAAAGACCACCGCTCACTATGGAACTGCTGGGAATCCTGTTCAGCAATTCTATAATGTGATAACTAGGGATAAAGATAACAAGTTAGCTGTAAGATAACAAGTTAGGCAGGAAAGAGGCTAAAGGGTCATGCATAAGCACGTGTGCACAAACATTACACACACACACCCCTTTTTACGTGATTTTCCCAGAGCAGAGACTAACCTGAGTTTTACTGGCCCCCTGGTGGGAGTGAAAGCAAGTAGAACTCAGCTAAGGCCATCATTGACTTTCATGGAGCCATTCAGCTGCAGAGAGCCCAGTCTGCTGACACTGAGCTTGTATAAAAACCTACATGTGTTTGTCATTTCTCCCTACTCAGAAATAATGACTCAGCTACCAAGTGCATAAGATATGGCAAATTTTGTACCTGTCATTTTCAAAGGGTGCCTAACTACAGTCAAAAAAGAAATAAGTAAAGCAGAGAAAGAATCAAAACCACTTGTAAAATGTGAGTACCTGCAATCCCTTTGCATGAAATGGAGACTATCAAATTTGAACTCCCCAAAATGACTGCATTTCCAACGCAAAGAAGAAACACTCCTAGACCTGGTTGGCTCTGTCCCACCCAATAACACAGATGGAGTAAGGTGGAAAATGAACCAGGAGGAGACCCATTCAGCCCCTCTCTGTATGACCCAGAGTAAATCATTTGTTTATTTATTTTTAAAGCTTTCTTTTCTTTGAAGAAAAAAAGAAAGAAAGAAAGAAAGAAAGAAAGAAAGAAAGAAAGAAAGAAAGAAAGAAAGAAAGAAAGAAAGAAGAAAAAGAAAGAGGAAAGGCAGAGCGAGAGGGAGAAGCAGACCCCTAGCTGTGCAGGGAGTCTGACATGGGGCTCCATCCCAGGACTTTGGGATCATGACCAGAGCCAGAGTCAGATGCTTAACCAACTGAGCCACCCAGGCTCCCTGAAATAAATCATTTAACCCCTCTAAGCCTCCATGTGTCATCTGGACATAAGCACAATACTATACCTAATACCCTGCTTCTCATAAAGATTAAATCAGAAAATGCACATAAAAGACTTAAGCACAGTGGATGACAAACAATACTTAAATGGCAACATGAAAATGTGTTAATGTTAATCTAAAAACATTTCTGCTTAAAATAGGTTTTTAAACTATATGAAGAGTTTAGGCTTGACTAGGGTGACCCTATACTTACACGCTTGTGTGTTTCTAATACTACCAGTAACCGCGGCTCTGGTTTATGGAGCACTCAACAACATAATGCCTTGTATTATTTCACTTAAATTTCATAACCATTCTGTAGATAAGCCACTATTATTATCTCCATTTTAGAGGCAAAGCAACCAAGGCACGAAATCAAATAATTTGCCCAAAGATAACACAAATAGGAACTAAAGGAGTAAGATTTAGACTCAGACATTCTAGTAATGTAGAGCCTTTCTGATGCATATGTTTAAATTAATTACTTCCAGGGTGTTATGGTTAATTTTATATGTCAACTTGGAGGGTGTTTCTGGATGAGATTAACATTTAAATTGGTGAACTTTGAGGAAGCAGATTGTCCTCCATAATGTGGGTGGGCCTCACCCAATCAGTCGAAGGCCTAGTTAGAGCAAAAAGACCAGATTCTCCAAGCAAGAGAGGATTCTCCAGCAGATGGCCTTCAGACTTCATCTGCACCATTGGCTTTCCTGGATCTCCAGCATGCTGGCCAACACTGCAAATTTTGGACTTGCTAGACTCTATAATTACATGAGCCAGTTCCTTATAATAAATCTCTTTCTATATATACACACATATCCTAACTGGTTCTGCTTCTCTGGAGAACCCCACACAGGAAGAATGAACACATAGGGTTTTTGCTGGTAGTGGTGGTGGTGGTGTTTTTACCTTTCGTCCCATTCCTTATCTTTTCCACTCAACTTCTTCAACAAGTATTTCTAAGTGCTCACAAGAACCAGGCACTATACTAGATTACAAGGTTGGGAAGATGCCCTTTGTTCAGCCTTATTCTGCCTCTGGTTTCCCATCCCTGTAAGTCCATGCCTCTCCTATCTGGATTACGAGATACTTGAGAACTATGACTAGTCTTTGTAGAACAAGTACAGAACTTCAAATAGGTTATTGAGTAAATGCCCATCGATGTTGGTAAAATGAAAATACTACATGCTTCCCATTGCTGTTTTCACCCATTATTGAGTATGTGCAAGGCTCTATATTAGATGCTCAGCATTTATTTCTATGTCATTTTATCCTGATTTTAAGGGACAAAAAGGGAAAACCAGGAGGTTAGATGATCTGCTCGAGGCCACACGGCACAATTCATACTTGGGACTGTCTGAATCCAGAGCTGGTGGACTTCTCACCACTGCTGCTACAGTTCCCTGCTCCTCCCCTTTCCAAACTACGAATAACAGATGAGGCCAGGGATGAATGAGCACCCCTGGAGCTCCAGGGCCTTCAGCCAAACTTCACAAACGTACAACTTCATAGCCTGCATGAGGCCAAGTATAAAAATGAAGGCAATCGGATGTTATCTATAAACACCTCAAAGCTTCTTTTCCTTTCACTTAAAAATTCTCAAGTAATTGTTTTCACCACAGTTAATCATAAAAATGAATCACCTCAAATTTTCTAAAGAAATTCTCCTTCAAAATATGTCAGCTTTGTGCCATGAATTCATTTATTATGAGACCACATGATGCCTCCAAGTACTGCATTTTATTTAAACGTGACATTTTTTTCCCCACTCTGTTTTGATTCCACATCTGAAAATCACTTCTATCAATCTTTCATTGGAGCCAAACATAACTGTTTTGCTCACTGAAACATTAAATACAGACTCAGGGCCCTAGAATCAAATTAAAAAATGAAATAAACTAGTATCTGGCTGACATTCATAGCTTTATATCCAGGGAGACCACAGATTTGAGAATTGCTGTGAACCCACTTCCACGATAAAAACCAATCAATTCTAATCCTTTTGCATCTTAGATCATTTCAAAAATCCAAAGATTTAACGTAGGTTGATTTTTCTCTTTGAGATTCAATTTTAGAAATTGTTGACTCTTCTGGTTTTGAAAGGGGTAGGACATCTTCAATGAAAACCACCAGATTCAGTTGGGACACTGACTGTGATCAATGATTTTCTGCATCAGCTGCTGTTGGGTTGGGGGCGGGGTGGGGCGAGGGGGACGCATGCCATATACTTACATTCCCCATAATGCATCATACTCTTTCTACACAGTGGCAGCAAAGAGGCACATCCAATATTGTATTACTTTCTTCTTTCATTCATGACGATGTCCCACATGGGCCCTGAGAGTCTGAAAAAAGAAGCATTTCCCAGGTTCTAAGGATGAAGGGAACCCTAGCCAATCCATCATGCTTTGTCTGCTAAGGATAGACTCATGCATAAGAGCTCCCATAACGAGAGAAGGGCAGTGGGCATGAAAAGGAGTGACCCAACTGTCAGCAGCTGGGGTCTGAAGGACAGCAAAGCTGTGATTAGAATATTCAATTGAGACTTCCATGATTCATCATGGAATGGGGCAGGGGGTGGGAGAAGTTTGTGGAGGCATACTCCTCCCTTGGGCCTGTCTTCCCTTCTTCTATTAGCAGAGTTAAGTCCGTAGGGCCATGGAAAAATCAGTCTTACCCAACAGTAAAACTTTCAAAGATCTGCTGAAGCAGGGAGGATGAGTGCTATAAGTTAGCAACTCTCTCCCCGCAGTGCCCAGATGAGTGTCTCTAAAATACGATGCTGATCTTGTCATGCCGGGTCAACGAACTCTGATTTCTTCCTTCTACTCCCCTCTCCTTCTCCTCCCCACCTTTCTCCCTCCCTCCCTCCCTCCCTCCCTCCCTCCCTCCCTCCCTCACTTCCTAGCTGCCTTCTGGATTATCTTCCTGTCTTTCCTCCTCCTTTCTTACCTACCTGCTTATCTATGGACTTTCCTTCCTTCCGTATCTATTAAGCACTTACAAGGGAAAAATCATTTCCCCATGGGAGAAATGACAGACCACTGAAGAGGGACACCCAAACACTGACAACCCAACTAGAGTGTGAAATAAAATAACGGTGCTGTGGCGTCCATGAGGCACATGGGCGGGTGAGTTCCCATTGCTTAGATGGGAACAAGCTTCCTAGATGAAGCGGCAAGGTGCTGCCAGCAGAGAACGTAGCACACATGGTGGCACCAACACAAAAGGATGTGGTTTTCCAGGAAGTGTAGGCAGATCAGTGACGCTGAAGCATTGTTTATGGGGAAGGGATATGAAATGAGTCTGGAGAGGTAGACAAGCCCCCGTTACGAGAAGCTTTGTGCATAAGAATTTTATGAAGGCAATGAAGATAAATAATAGGTCCTAAGCAGTAGTGGTGGTGGTGACTAGGTTTTTAATTAAACCTCCATAAACATACACGCAGGTCCCTGTCCAAGCATACTGTCGCAAACTGCAACCTCACACCCAGTTGCCCCCCCTTCCTACTTTATTTCTCTCCATTGCTCTCATCACCATCTAGTGCTGGATTCACTTAATTTTATTTATTGTCTCTCTGCCTCCACTGAAACATAAGCTCCATTTTGAAAGCAGAGGTTTTGTTTTTGTTTGCTGCTATATATCCCTTGGACCCATAATACTGTTTAGCACGTAGTAGGTATCCCATGAATATTGCTGAATGACATGGTCTTTTTAAAGACACTAAGGCTCAATCACCTCAACATTCTATTGGGAGGAAAGACTTCGCCTTTAAAGAGGACACTTCACTTAAACATGTCTAGTCTCAATTCCCTGCAGAATGCAGAAATGCCTACATAAAGCAAGGAGCCAGATCTTATTAGGGGCTCAAAGTATGGCTTCTGATTCATCAGCAATCTGGACTATCAACCCAAGGAATTCTCTCTATAGGTCAGAACATGAGCAATTTCCCTAGAATATTCTAAGCATCAGAAGAAGCTCCTTTCAGGAAGACAGAAGTCTTGGGAATGCAATGTGCTTTACAAGCACCGTAGTTTATGGAACCAAAGCTCAGTGGTGGCCAATGAGGGTCCTTGAACCATGTATCCATCCTGCTTCCTAGACACCACCATACAGCTACCGCAGCAACTATGATACCGCTCTGACATTCTGTGTGCCTGCCACAGGAGACCATATCCATCTTGACAGAAGGACACAGTGGCCGGGGAAGACGTAAGACGGAGAGTTTAGCACCTGGTATGCAGTGCCCAACTGCCAGGTTTGGATCCCAATCCCACACTCTAGCTGCATAACCTCCAAAGAGCAACTTAATCTCTCTGGGCCTCAACTACGCCCTGGGAACCATAATGACCCACAGGGTCATTCACAGGGTCACTTCACAGGGTCACTGTGAAGATTAACGGAGTCAATCCTGAGTGAACAGTGCCCAGCACACAGTACATGTTTAAGAAATGTGGTATCTTCTCATTGGCACATCTTAGGACATAATAGGTGCCCAAACAATGCTTACTGAATTGACAATGTAACATACACACATCTGAACTGCCTTATAGTTGCCCACAGAAAATAAGAAAGGGGCTTAGGCACAACTCAACCCATCTCCCTCCTCAGAGATGTTAAAAAATATACTAGTAACTCAAAAGGCTCTGCCCTTTTCTGACTGTATTGATTTGAGGCATAAACTTTAACTGCAGAGGCTCCATTTCCTCTCCTGTGAAACTCCACTATCTCCCGGGATTGCCCTGTGGCTTGTTCAGGTAACATTCAGTGTTTTACAAACACGAGAGCACTATAAAATATTAAATTGATATTACAAACAGAAAAGCTCCAGGCACTCAGCAAAAGAGAGGGTTAAAAAAAAGGGGGATGTCAAACTACTCTGTCTTCCTACATTTGTGCAAAATTAAAATGACTCTTTGCAGAATCCAATTTGGATAAGCCCATGTCAATACTACTGATACAAGCCATCACTAATGACAAGATTGATAGCTCAGGAGGGCGAGTCATTTCATGTTCACTGTGCATCATGCTTAATTCGCCAAAAGGAGTTTGTGTGTATAATTAATGCGCTTTTCTTCCCAGCTTCATCTGGAAACATGTAAAGGGTCTCTAGGGAATTCTGTAAGTTAGAAACAATTAATAAAATAAAACCACTTAATTAAAGAGAATAATTGGAGCCTATGTTATACCCGAAATGGAGGGATAAAAATCACTTTGGAAACACACTGCAGAAAAATTGCTGAATTTTAAAAGAAAGAACAATGTGCAGCGGAACACATGTAAGTCATGAGAGTGGACTTATTTCCCAGGCCCTTTGTTCTGGAATGATTGAAACCCAACCGACTTGACATGTACAGGAAAGGTAAGATCACTGACCCTACAATGGCAAGTGCCATTCTTATGTAAGAAAACTTCTTTTATTCACTATCTCAGAGCATGTTTATAGTATCTTTTCTGGACCTGCCCTCAGGACCTATCAGTATACCAGCAACTGCTCTCCCTCTGTCTTCAAGAAACTCCTAGTGTTATCAGGAGAAGAGAAAAGTCCTCACACAACTAAAATGCAGAAGGACAAGCACTGTGTGGCAGCAGAGGACACAATGGAAGAGTAAGAGAGCACTCCCCAGGCAGCCTCCAGAGAAACCCTGTTTTCCAAAGCCCTGAGTTTTTGGAAAGAAATGAGCATTTAGGGATGCCTGGATGGCTCAGTAGTTGAGCATCTGCCTTCGGCTCAGGTCATGACCCCAGGTTGTGATTCCTGGCATCAAGTCCATTGGGCTCCCCACAGGGAACCTGTTTCTCCCTCTGCCTGTCTCTGACTCTCTGTGTGTGTGTCTCTCATGAATAAACAAAATCTTTTTTAAGGAAGGAAGGAAGGAAGGAAGGAAGGAAGGAAGGAAGGAAGGAAGGAAGGAAGGAAGGAAGGAAGGAAGGAAGGATTGATTTACCAGCACAGGAAGAGAAAAATGCAACAGCACGTGTAACATCATGTACTCAGTCACAGATATGTGCCTGTACACGCTGCTCTGGCAAATTACACAAAACTCAGCATGTCCCAAGAACAGAGTATGCATTTCAGAGCAGAGAGAGATGACATTGGAAACCAGATGGGCAAAGAGCATGTACGTGGAATCTGAAAAACTAATTCACATTGCATCATCATGTTACCCAGGATGTATGCAGCATCTCTAGGTGGCAGTTTTCTCTCAAATGAAAATGGAGCTCTATTAACACTCAGATGGTAGAGCACACTACTATGGTTCCAAACTTTCTGTGTCCCTCCCGATGAGATGTGTATTCATCTGTACCCGTTGCACCATGACTGCCAGCACCTCAAGGGAGATGAGGAACATTCCTTTCCCCGTTGTCAGGTTTGGCCATGTGACTAGCTTTGGCCAATGCAAAGTGCAGAAACTTACGTGCACTTACGTTGTTCAATTCAGACTCTGTATTTCAGCCCTCTGCCATGGGGACCGCATGGCTCTGATGAGGCTGCTCCCCAAGCCTGGGTTTCTAAAACAAAAAGGCTCCTGGAATAGAGCTGAGCAGAGCTATAGACAGCTTGGATAACTACTGAAATTTGGGGGTGGCTTGATACTACAGCGAAAGACCATCAATACATAGATGAATGAACAACTCACAGGCTAAGAGTAAGTCATACAGGTAATGATACAATAATCAGAGAAGGGCCGTGATAAATATATGCATGGGATAGTATCGAAGAACCAATAACGTGTGTAAAGACACTTGTCCCATATTAGGCAGTTAATCAATGTCTGATTCCTTCACCTTGGACCTTGCAGAAAGAGACAACAGCCTCAAGAGTTAAGCAATTATAATGAAGGTCATGCCAAGGTATGAATACATTAATTTGCTCCATATTAGACACCTGCCATCAGAATTCATTGGACATACTCTGGCCTGGCTCTCATACTTTCCTCGGGCAAGCCCTGATGTTCTCCGTACTTCTAGTCTCTCATCTGTAAAATGGACAGAGTAGCTCTGCATCTCCTTTAAAGAGCAGTTTTGATCATTATATTAGTTAATCTATGTGGAGTTGCTAAAACAGAGCCTGATGCCATATGTGCTCAATAAATGTAAACCATTATCAGCATTTATTCCTATTAACATTCAACACTAATACCTGTTGCAATTGACTAAGGGGGACTATGCCTATACCCTCTCAATGACATCATCTGTAACACACCACATTTTTTTCCTTCCTCTCTTTCTGTTAGAGTGTCTATCACTGTCTCCAAATAAGTGATAAGAGAAGCTGTTTTCAATTCCTTTGAAACTTTTCAGTGAAAAGACACAGTTGTTAAATATTTGGACTGAATACCGTGTAACTCATAAGACAGGTTACTACTTTTTTGTTTCTTGAGTAAATTCCTCACAGTACATTTCCAATGCAATTTTACAACTTCAAAATATTTGGTCAGATCATTAAAAAGCAATCAATATGAGTCTTTGAAAGCTTATTCATTCATAACCAAACTGGATCTATTTCCTTGTCTTCAAATGGCTGGTTGCATCGGTTTGTGGTCTTGTGACTTTAGCATCAAAGTCAGTGATTCTTAAACTTCTGGAGGTGACACACCCCTTTGAGAGTGAATGGAAACCTTGGACACTCCGTCCAGACAAATGCTTATCAAGAATTCAGAATCCTGGCCACATTCTCCCCTGCGGCTCCACAGCTGACAGAGGATGCAATGGCCAGGGTTGGTGGAAGAGGGATGTAGGAAGGGGGATGCCTATCACACATGACAGTTCCGCGATTCAAAGGATGAAGGAGGGAGGCCCACACAGGTCTCTCCCAGAACAAGCTTCCAAATCCCCTATTTCATGGGGATCGGTGAGCCAACTGTGCCTCAATTTTCTGAGTGCAATTTCCTCACAAAATGGTGGTAATAATAGCTCCCCCTCGTGGTGGTCTTGTGGAAACTAAATGAGGTGACCCACGGACAGTGCTTGGCACGGGGCCTGGCACATTATAAGCTCTTCAGAAATATGAGCTACTGCCCCCATGTTAGGGTACAGGACTCTGAGTCCTGAAAGAGGAATAGCTCTCCCAAGGGTATGCAGCTCTTCGGTGGCAGAGTAGCAAGAGATGATGAGGAGCCTCAAGAAAAGAGCTTACAAGTGAGCCAAACGCCAGAGTTAACAAACCAGGGCATCTAGAAATAAGAAGTGCTAAAATCAGCTGATATTTGTTTGTGGCTCAGCTGTTCTATCGCACCAGCTGCTCCAAACTTTCAGACGTGTCTTAGCACAGCACAGAATCACCCCATCCTATATTCATCCCATCAGCCTCAAATCTAATTTCAGTCCTCAAGAAGGGTTTTTTTTTTTGTTTTTTTTTTTTAAAGGGGGCCTAAAATTGAATATCCATTCCTATTTATAGTAAAAGGACATTTCCTAAGAAAGTGCCTTGTAAGGATTCAGACCCTCTTTTCTCAGCAGTTTTCTGCCCCCAGCCATTTTGGGTCTATTTTGATTCCTTTCCTGATTGAAACATGTCTCAGAGGCTCCCACTGCTGAAGAAGGAGAAGCTTCTCGGCAGGTCCATAGCTATGGGGTGTGCCCAGGGCCAGCATTAATGGGACAGGGCCCGAGAGAAGCCAGCACTGCCCCAGCTTTGGAGATGGGCAGAAAATCATCTCAACAGTAAATGCCAAGTATATTTCTAGGAGAATGGTAAAGAGCTAGCCCAAATAAAAAATCAGAATTATAGTATCATTAGCACAGGAAGTTGTTTAAAATAAAAAGGCAAACCATGAGACATGTGGTCTAGTCACAGCAATGAGCCAAACTGGGACAGGAGACCAGGGTTACTGGTCCCACATTGCATTTCTTAGCTGGAAAACCTTGGGCTGCCTTCTATATGTAAAACAACTGGGCAGTGACAAGATATCATACTAAATTATCTATAAAGACCTTTCCAGCTTAAGAGTCACAGGGATAGAAGAATATTTATAGCAAGTTATTTCATAAAAGAAAAAAAGTAGAAACCAACCAAATGCCTCGCATTACCAGAAGATAAAGGGATACTCTTAGAACAGAATACTACAGCGCCCTGAAAATTAGCCATATGTATGTGCATCAATATCAAGCAATCTTAAAAATTAAAAATATACTAAGCACCAAAGTCACAAGAATATTGTACAATCGATTCCAGCTATATATAGTTCAAAAGCAGGCAAAATGAAAGGCATCCAGAACATGAACAACATGAAATTCAGGCTGATAGCTACCTGGGTGGGGGGTAAGGAGGATGCTGTCAAGAAGGAACCCTTTGGAAGATTCCAGAGACTCAAGACATTCTATTTTCTGGCCTGAAGAGTAGATACCAGGGTTTTTATTTTATGTTTATCATTTTTCATTGATTGTCCCCACAAGGCTCATGAAGTCTTTTGTACCTAGTCTATGTATCACAAGAGAAAAACAGGTCTTGGGACACCTGGGTGGTTCAGTGGCTGAGCATCTGCCTTTAGCTCAGGTCATGATCCCGAGGTCCTGGGATCGAGTCCCACATCGGGCTCCCTGCAGGGAGCCTGCTTCTCCCTCTGCCTATGTCTCTGCTTCTCTCTGTGTGTGTCTCTTGTGAATAAATAAAAATCTTTTAAAACGAGAGAAAAGTCTTAAAAGGCCCCAATATTTTAACAAAAAGGGAGTTCTGTGTTCTAAAATACACGATACACTATTAAAGTCCACAACACCTTGACAATGCAGCTCACTGTTCTCACTTTGCAGACAAGGAAACTGGTTCTGAGCAGGTCAGTAAAGAAGAGGGGGCACAAGTCAGACAAAGTCTCTTTGACTGCAAAGTCCATGCACCTCCCATTGCACCAGGCTTTGTGTAGACAGGGGAAGTATAATTACTTTCTCCAGCCGTCCAGGAATTTAGGAGTCAAAGGGTAAGAGTCCAGAATCTGGCCTTGAAGTTCAGGCTCCTTCCAGCATGCCTGGCTAAATACTACAATATGCAGCCAAGGAGAAACTGGTATTTATATGCTCATTCCCAAAGAAATATACTAAGCCTCTCCAGTTTATCCCTTTTTGATCTAGTTTGCGTGAGGTCGGGGAATTTATCTCTGGAAAGGTGTACAGAAAAATAGAACTATGCTAATAAGGTGGTCTGAATATAATTTTCATATCCAAATGTGTCCTGCTCTTTGCAAGACCAATTTTCTCCAAGGATGCTATGTGCAAATATGTGCAAATATGTTCAAGCTTTCCTTCTCCCTGCCCAAAATAGCAAAATGGCATTACTCCATTTCCTGATACCCCTGGATATTCTCATTTAAATAGTGCTATTGTCTCCGCTGTTTATGAGTTTGTTTCCCATCTCAAGAAATTTCAACCCACACATAAGCTACAAATGTGTTTCCTTCCATTTTTTCCATTACTCTTAATTAGGTAGTAAAATACAATCCACCTACGTGAACAAGATGGGTAAAAGAAAGTAATAGCTAAATGCATTTTTCATTTCACACATAACGATTTGTAAGCAGACAGTCAGAAAGTCCCCTGAAGCTAACCATACAGTCCCCCAATGATGGAGGGTTTGGTTGTTTACACCCATCACTGAGTATCAGAGCTGAAACAAACACCAGGAATCCACCACATTATCTAGCATAGTGTTTGGCACATGGCGGGGGCTTACCAAATGTTTGAGAAGTAAATAATAATAGCTCATAATTTTAGTAGCTAGTACATATAGAAAAGTCTTATCATAAGTCAGATACTGCTTTCAGCATTATACCCACATAAATTAACTCATTTAATCCTTACAATAATCTCAAAAGGTCGCTATGGATATTATCCTCACCTCCAAGACAGAAAAGCAAGGCTGAGCATGTTATGGCATTTGCCCAACATCACAGAGTTGGGGAGCAATAGAGCTAGGACCAGGCTGTTGGCCCCAATGTCTGTATTCTCCACCCCCATGTCACTCTGAACATCTCTGGGAAGAGATGGGAAGAATGGAGCCCTGGAATGTAAAATGACAATATCAAGGTCACCAAGTGCTACTGTGGAAAAAAGCAAGAATCTAAGAGTCTAAAGGACAGTTTTCCAACCAGAGCTAGGTGCCTTCCTCATTAAGGGATATAAGCAACAGGCATTTCCAGACATCTGCTGGGGTTGGGATCCAATGACCCAAAGACTATAGGACTTGGATCAGTCTTGTGTTTGCATCTCCTCCTCTGGAAATTGAAGCCAGTAGCATCCACGTCCACAGACTG
The DNA here is from genome assembly GCF_011100685.1 of Canis lupus familiaris. Taxonomy (NCBI): domain Eukaryota; kingdom Metazoa; phylum Chordata; class Mammalia; order Carnivora; family Canidae; genus Canis; species Canis lupus. Next base: position 52,521,072 of record NC_049226.1, on the reverse strand, counting down.
TAGTGAGAATCACAGCAGCAAAACAGCAAATGCTCCCCAAGTAGCATGTACCTAAAGAAATCTTGGAAGTTCAAGTCTAAGTATCATGCCATGCATTCGCGTGCCCTACTGAACATAGGCAAACTTACCCAAGAGGTACTTTAGCTTCTCAGAGATCTGGCAAAAGGTCTATATTGGAAATACACAAAGAGAGAGATCCCACATCAAGGGGGTGTGGATGGGGAGAAGTGAGCAGGGAGTGAAAGGATGTCACTTAGGGGTCTAGGAAAGGAAATATGACCTCTGCCCCATTGTGTTATCAGAAAATGCTCAAAAGAATGTACTCAAATGGAAGTATTATTACTTAATGGGTAAAGTTTGGCTGTTGGAGCTCCACAGAACTGGGGTCATATCCTGCCTCCTCCCCTTGCTAGAAGCAATCTCTTGAAGGCCTTGACTTTCCCCATCCTTGCTATGATCGCTTCGAGGATTTATTACAATGGCTGGTACAGAGACAGAGCTTAATCAATGGGAATAAAAACTCAACAAAGCATAGCATGAGGGAGGGACACGAAGCAGATCCAACCCTCCCTCTGGAGTTTGTGCTTATATAATATCGAGATGATATAAATTCAAGGGATTATTTAACAAAAAGGAAACAAAATGCAAAAAATACTTTTTTCCTTCATACGCCCAAGTGTTTAATATTTTTGATAAACATTTTCATTTTTCTATTTTGCTCATCCACTATGAATAGGAAATTAATGTGTAAGAGAGATGACTGATATTCATGTCCCCATGAGTGTGCCTGCAATGTGAAGATGGAAGAAAGTTTCTTTATAGAGCTACCATTTATATAGCATGTACTCCCCTATATTGACTGTATCAGCCCCCTGAATCCTCAGTCGTGTGCTCCCAGAGGCAGCACAGGTTCCAAGCCGAGGCTCTGGGTTTAGGCTTGGGATGAAAGCAAGCCTCTGCTCCGAGCCTTCTCTGAAGGCTATCCAGGTGAGAAGTCCTGGAGCTGGGGCTTGAATCAACGCTTATGCTCTTCTGTGGCACCACGCTCACCCTCTTTCCAGGTGTTCTCCTGGAAACCAGCTCAGCATTCCCTCTCAGCCCCTGTGATGAACAGCAAGCACTCCACCTGCAATGACCAAGGACTCTCACCTTCCCCGGTGTCACCTGACTGACAAACAGCCCCCACCCACAGCCCTAAAGCACCATCCCTCTTACCTCCCACACTATACTCAACAGGCACCTTCTGCTTGTTTGTTTTCTCATTGAAGTGTGAGCTCCAGAGGGCAGACATCCTGTCCTGTCACCCAACATGCAGCAGCTGCTCAGGAAATGTTAGCTAATGAACGAAGGAATGACTGCCGTAAGGATAGCGCACAATCCAATCACAAGGAAGCTGCATGCTTTAGGAAAAAGGATAACTGAACAGAAAGGACCCACCTGGCTTTAAAAAAAAACAAAACAAAAACTTTTACAGCGCAACAACCCTTCTCTGATTTCTGCCTACTTATAAAGTAAAAGTGGCACTTGAATATTCTTGTTACCTCAGTTAGGTCCAATGTTTTGACAGTCTAGGAAAACCATCAGTGATCTGTGCATGTAAGTCTGGGTCAAATTTTATTGGGACAGGGGTGGAGAATGAATGAAAGAGAGAGATTCAAAAGACAAGCAAAAATTAAAAAAAAAAAATCTCTGACCTTGGACAAGTCATTTAATCTCCAAGTGATTTCCAGTTTCCTCATCTGTAAATCGAGAAGGTTGAACCAGGTCATTTCTACCATCTTTCGTGACTTTAACTGAAGTGCCTTTTAATTCCACTTTCCTCCACAAGCTTTGAATCCTGACCTAGAAATCCACTGTACCTTGTAAATGTTTTTTACAGTCCTTTTAAAATTCACACTATTGTGGTGGTCAAAGCCTAGAGAATGAATTTAAATCTAAAAGTTTTTAAAAGTGACTTCGAATACCTTCCAATAACACTCAACTTTTGTGCTGTTTCAGCATAAATCTTGGGAAGGGCTGCTATCCTCTGACTTTTTTAGAACTTTAAATGCAAGCCTAGAGAATAGAGCCATCACAGTAATACTGGTCATAGCTCTGGCAGGGCAGCCAGGCGAGTTCTGGGAATAAGAAGCGGCTACATGTACAACTGTGATGATTGGGAATATATAAAATATAATCATTCATCCCCCCACTGACCTAGAACATTCTTCCTCCTGCCAGTGTGAATTCAGAAAGACCCAACATGCCTCCTTAGACCTAGACCCCCCACCCTATCCCTCTGTGTATCAAATGTGAACTTCGAAGGAGGCAAAGTAAGCAGGCCTCTCAGGGTACCCACTTGTGGAGTAACCCCACATCCAACAGCAGACTGTCGTCATCACTGCAAAAATGCCTCTCTGATGGCATAGGAACCATGGATGTCCTGGTTAATTCATGACTTGAATATACATTTTATAACCAGGAAGCCATTCAACCTCCACCTTCTAAAATGTCTGCTGTGTGTGCCCACTCTTCAGATACTGAAGTAGAAAACGATATAACAGAGATTCTCACTTAGGTATTTTTATGGGAATACATAAATATGTACATAATATTTATGAACAAACATACATAAATATATGAAAGCACCATTTATGGAAGCTAAATACACATTTAGTGAAAAGTAACTGATTTCTCTAATTCATCCAACAAATACTTGGCTAGCAGTCCCAAGCTACAGGGATGCAAAATCCTAACAGCCTTGCCTTCCCCTAACATCCTAGAGGGGAAGTCATTATGTGAACAAGCATTTGTCACACTGAGGTTTGCCTTTGACTCTTGTTTTAAATACTGAGAGATTCACTTCATTCTGTATTTCAAATGCCGAAGGGCCTTGATTGAACACATTTTAAGGCAGTGATTCTCAATCAGGGTCTCTTTTAATCCCCAGAGGACAACATCTTAAGACATTTGGGGTTGCTACAACTGGTGAGAGGAGGTGCTACTGGCATCTACTAGGTAGAGGCCAGGGAGGCCAGGCGGCTAACCATCCTGCAGTACACAAAATCCCCAGGGCACTGAAACAGAGAAATCCTGATAAAGGTGTGTTTAACCATTCTAAAGGATAACATGGTTAAACTTTAAAAATCAGGGATTTTTTTTTTTAAGACTTTATTTATTTATTCATGAGAGACACACAGAGAGAGAGAGAGGCAGAGACACAGGCAGAGGGAGAAGCAGGCTCCTCACAGGGAGCCTGATGTGGGACTTGATCCCAGTACTTCAGGATCACGCCCTGGGCCAAAGGGTGTGCTTAACTGCTGAGCCACCCAGGCGTCTCAAAAATTAGGGATATTTATAGAATTGGAAAATTTAGGAGCCTGTGGTTAAGTTAAAAAAAAAAAGTCTAAAGAATGGAAGAAAAACTATTCAATTGGATTTGCATGAAGATAATAAACATTTGCAGGAATACATTAATGTTTGCTTCATCCGAGAGGAAATTCAGGGACATTTACAAATTATGACAATTTCTTTATATATGTCATAAAATGGTGTGTTTAATACCTCCCAATTCACCTGGGGGAGAATGGTGCTTGAGTCTGTCTTTGGTTTTCCACCTTGTGGGGCCCACTGTTTAAGACCTCACATCTCCCACTTACAAGAAGAACTTATCTCCAGAAAGACACATGGACCCTAAGGCCCAATTCAAGATTTGAGGAAGGCTGTAACTCAGGCATCAGACAATCGATATTCCAATTTGGAATTTAGCACTTTGGAGACAGAATGTTCAGAAACAGACATAAAGGATCTGCTTATGATTGAGGCCCAACTCATATTTACAATATAATCACCTAATAAAAACGGTAATGACCTCCGGCTGACTTGACACAGCGTGCTTTGGCATACAAGCTCCATAAAAGGATTTTCACAGACCTTGCCTTCAAGAAAATACATCTTAAGTTCCTGTTTTTTTCTATCAAGACTGAGGAGCCCAGACAAAAATATCATTTTGCTTTCAGAGTGCCAACACATACAGTATGTATAGGAGATTATCTTGTAATAATATGATAATGTCCTCAAGAACTCTTTCTGCTTATACATGTGACCTTTAAGATGAATATATAATACACTTTTTGGTTCATCTTCTCTACAAGCAAGAAAAGGATCTCTCTTCCCTTCCATGGCTACCTTAAAAACACAGATCAAAACACCCACTGACTGTCATATTTAGCTGCTGGTCTGTTTGCTCATCCCTCTGTGTCCTCTGACCAATTTCTAGGATCCCTTAATGATGCTCAAGAGTGATCAAATTTTAACAACACATAACTGGGCTGATAAGCCAAGTGAGCAGTTAAGAGCACATAAAGAGAGAAAAGGAAGTGTGTGTGTATGTCCGTGTGTGTGTACTTGTGCACCTATGCACGCTAAACAGAAGCAGTCCTGGTACAACTCCCAAGCTCTCAGTGGAAAGCATCTGTATTTAATTGGAAATGAAAGAGAACAGTGCATAGCAGCTACAAGAGCAAAATGGGGTGAGGTAGTGTGAAGCTGGCAACCACGTGAGTTTATCTACCTCCCAACTGCCTATACTCTACTTTTACTACCTATGATCTATTGTTTCCACATCTGAAAATTACTTACTGAAACTATTAGCAAAGGTCGATGAAAAGAAACCAGGGGTCACAAATTCTGGTCCATGCAGAATAAATCAGGGAGGGTGGCTCCCCCCTGGCCATTAGCATAGGTATGAACATATTTCAAGAACATAATCACCAGGTGCTTACAAAATTCAAGTTCACTTTTTCCCATTGCAAATTACATATCTATGGTACCATTCTGAAATGTGTATCAGAAGATACTTAAATGATTATCAGAGAAGAACTGGATATAATTTTTCTAATCTTACTTCAGACCCCTCCAGGAAGTATATCCCCAAGGAACAAAAGAAGGATGTGTTTTTTTAAACTAGCCAGTAAAATTCTTGATTGCAAAGCCTTTCTATGGCAGACCCAGGGGGATAGGTCCCTTTGCTGGAACCTGAATTTGCTTACACATACACATGCTAAGTATACTACACACTAAATAATCAACAAACAAAAAACTTTGCATTAATAGTAAACATTTGTTGAATAAATGAACAAATGGGTTATTTTATGACTGACGATAAGGCTAAATGTTTTAGTAGGAAAGTAAACAAGAAAAGAATAAGCAAGAAAGTTCTAAGAATGGATAAGTGTTTTTGTCAGAAGCTATTATAATATAGATCACCTAAGAGGACAGAGTTTCATAATTTCAATGCCTTATGCACTAATAAATCAAGAATGTGTAAACCTTTATTAATTTCTTTTAAACTTCTATATTAAGAAAGCTATTATCTCTTGCCTGGAAAGTAAGTTTTGATAGAAGTGAATTATCTTACAAATTACCATGCTACTAATATTTGACATAAAAGAAATTTATCCCAGAGTAAATCACCTTTCCAATTATACTGAATAGATTCAGAGATGCATTATTTGGAAATAAAAAATGAAATGCTTAAATTGCAAAGAACTTAGAAACCCAGTACCTAGAGACCCAGTGGATGCCTTTCTCACGTCCAGCTCACCCCAACACTATGCCTCTCCTATCAAATAAGACATTGGCTCCACCCAAAGGTTCCCCCTGCGTAGTTCTCAAGCCCTGGCTTCCTGCGACAATCATTTATGGATCTTTTGTATAATACTTAGGTAGCACTCCCCAGGACAATGATAGAATTGCTTTGGAATCAGCCTGTGCACAGGTATTTAGTAAAGAAGATTTAATGTGTAATCAGTGCTTGGGGGGTGGAGGGGCCCTGCCTCATCCCAGAAGCATAGCTGGAGAACACCCTTTAGAACTGGAAAGCTGAAAGCCTCTATCTAAATCCTCACAGGGCTCAGCACCCCATCCTGTCCCAGCTCACAGGCCTGGTTTCAGACACACTAATCCTAATGGTAGTGCCTTCATTTAGGGCTTGTTCAGCCACTCCGATTTATAGGTCTCGACCCTTCTGTTTACCGCTGGTTGTTACAGAAGGGAATGTGTAGTAGCTGACGAGGACAAAGGGACTCTCATGGCATTAGTCTTGAGCTTGCCCTTAAAAGGACCCTTCCTCATAAGCAGGTGGCTCTCTCTCCTCCCATTTACTCCCTCCACCACAGCTACACAGGCTTGGCAATAAGGAGTCCTCAGGGCTGTACTCAGTACTTGATCTACAGTATCTCACTGAACCCTCACAGCTGCTCTCTACATCAGGTGACATTATTAGCACCACTTAAGGTGTAGTAGAAACAGAGGTGATATCCCTGCCTCAGGTCACAGAGCCAGGAAGTAGCAGAGGTGGGATGTGAATCCAACTCTGATGGCAAGTGAAGGTCACTGTCTTAGTCTGCTTTGGACTGCTATAACAAAATATCACACACTGGGTAGCCTATATGCAACAGAATTTTATTACGCACAGCTCTAGAGGTTGGACAGGTCCAAGATCAAGGTATTTGCAGATTCTGGCATCCAGTAGGGCCCACTTTCTAGATCATGGACAGCCTTCTTTTCACTGTGTCTTTACATGGTAGAAGCAGGGAGCGAGGGACACCTGGGTGGCTCAGTGGTTGAGCGTCTGCTTATGGCTCAGGGGTGTGATCCCAGAGTCCCAGGATCCAGTCCTGCATCAGGCTCCCTGCATGGAGCCTGCTTCTCCCTCTGCCTGTGTCTCTGTCTTTCTCTCTGCATGTCTATCATGAATAAATAAATAAAATTCTCTCTGCATGTCTATCATGAATAAATAAATAAAATCTTAAAAAGAAGAAGGAGAAGGAGGAGGAGGAGGAGAAGGAGGAGAAGGAGGAGAAGGAGGAGAAGGAGAAGGAGAAGGAGAAGGAGAAGAAGAAGAAGAAGAAGAAGAAGAAGAAGAAGAAGAAGAAGAAGAAGAATTATTTTTACCTAACACCTCTCATAGGTGTTAGGTAAAAATTCTGTCCTTTGTTTCTACCCATACTGTTTAGTACTAAAGAATTAATGCAATTAATTAATGCAAGAATTAATGCAAGAATTGAAGCTCCATAACTGTAGGGCTATTTTACTGTTTCATTCACTCTGATATCCTCAGTGCCTAGAACAATCCTTGGCAAACACTGCGTGCTCAATGTTTATCTGCTGAATGAACAAATAAACACCTATTTGTGTACATGTTTGTTTCCAGCTACTTATGGGTGGCTTGGGGACGGGAAAGGCTTTTTATTTCCAGTACCTAGCAAAGTACCTGTTGCACAGCAGATGCTTAATAAATGTTTCATGAATGAGTAGATGAATGGATGGGTGGAGGGATATATAGAAAACTGTTCTAAAATAAAGAGATTCATCAAAACACAAAGCCTACTGAGAAATTACCATTATCGACCAGTTTTATTAAGGGGAAAGACAGAGAGCACTGTCTTGCTTAATGGTTCTTTTCAACAAAATTTCTTGTTAAAACACACACAAGCATACATGCACGCAGAATCTCATCAAACTGGAAGATATGGATTCCATTATGGAGTTTGACAGAGAGGTAGTTTATTGGCATAAGAAAATGTTTCTCAAATGTGGTCCAGGCTCTACCTACATCACATCCATCTGAGGAGCTTGTTGAAAATGAAGATATCTGAGCCTCACTCCTGGTCTACAGTATCAGACTCTTTGGGGGCACGTGCCCAGAAATTGGCAATTTTGACAAGCTCCCCAGGTGATTCTTATCTACATAAAATCTGAGAATCATAGGCACATATATGTAATCTTCAGCTCCAGCTCCTGCTGAGAGCATATTTGAAAGCTAAACTGTCTACAAGGCAATGCAGAGGACTTTTTCCAGTAACTCCTTACTCTTACTATGTGGAAGACTTGAAAGGAAAGACATTAGAGTTGACACTTCTATCAGTCAGGGCCTTGGAATGCCCAAGGTGACATCCTCAAACTGCGTAGCTTTAGAAAAGCTTGATAAAGGGATTATTTGCAAAGATGCAGGTCGAGTTCCAGGGTAGCTATAGGAGACAGTGCAGTACTGCAAGGCTAGAAAACATGGGGAACTGTTTGTTACTGGAGAGGGATTAGCACCCCAACACCTGAAGAAAGGGAGAAGAGAGGTTGCCAGAAACTAAAAACAGAGAGGCTAGATGGAGAGGGCCATCCTACAGGACTGTGACCACCAGTGGAGAGAAGTGGCCAGCCTGTAGTGATCTCAAAGTGAGGGAGATGGAGAAAAACCCCCAAGTTTACTCATCCTCCTGCCAATGCTCCCACTGGCCAAAGGAATCAGAAGCCTCTGGAGGACAAGATGCTAATGGGATTATACCGGTCAGTCTCCCAGGTCACAGAGCAAAGTGGAAGCAGGACCTGGAGGGATGAATGGAAGATGCCCAACACAAACCCCGAAACTCTAAAGACAATTCAATACTGGCACTCCCTATTTGTGACTCCTCAGCCAGAAGGAAAGTGCCTCCAAAAAGAGTTAACAGGGGAACAGTTGCTATATTATCGCTCATAGTCCCAAGGTTAGCTAGGTGATAATAAAACTGTTAATATTCCATTTCTGCCTAAAAATGAGAGCAAGATGGTCAGCAAAGAGTTCCAGAGTTGAAGACCTAGTTTAAAATCTGTGGAACATGAGCCTAACAACTGAATTTCTTTCTCAACTATGAAATGAATATAAATAAAGCCACCCGCTCTGCCTGCCCTGGTATGTTTCCCATAATTATGACATGAGATATTGGGCATTAAGTGTCTTCATGAAATTGCCAAGCCCTATAAGATGTCAGTTATCATTGCCCCACTAAGTACAGTACAGATGTGCAGATCTGTGCATCAGGAGGAGGGAGCAACCAATTTTGTTTTCACACTTGGATGATCTGTGCCCAAATCAAAAGCAAACCACAACATATGCTTTTGCGTGAGTTTTCTTATTTTTAGCAATGCATTAGGGAGAAGAAAGAGTCACTGGAATGCACAGAATTTGGCAACACGGCACAGAATGTCTCAGCAACTTGGAGGTGGGTTAAGAACATATGTTTAACAGCGTTTTCCATAAACCCAAAAGGAGAATAGAGAAGATGGCACTGCTTACTAAAATTGTTGCTACTTTAAGTACTCCCTACCTTTGATTAGCTTCCCTTTTAAAGTAAATTTATTGTAGCAGAATGAAAATAAAAGTACTGGAAGCAATGTCAGAAGACCTGGTCTTGAGATGCTGCTCCTGTTCCCAGCTGAACTGCACACCTTGGGGATTGGGGCTAACCTGGAGCTTCTGAACTCAGTTTTTGGAATTAGTGACGTGGGTGACCCTAGGGTGATTTTACAAGTTGTCTCAGAGCCTAACAGAAGGGTCCCCAATGCTGAAGACAAAGGATTCGATAATGGAGGGGCTGCCAGCCAAGACCTCCTTCCTTTTTTTTTTTTTAAAATTTACTTATTTATTCACGAGAGATATAGAAAGAAAGAGAGGCAGAGACACAGGCAGAGAAGCAGGCAGAGAAGCAGGCTCCATGCAGGGAGCCCAATGTGGGACTCGATCCTGGATCCTGGGATCACACCTTGAGCTGAAGGCAGATGCTCAACTGCTGAGCCACTCAGGCATCCCTTAAAGACTCCTGAGCTGAGCACAACATCTCCAAAGAAACGAGAGCTTTAAATGATACACTGGACCAGATGGATTTCACAGATATCTACAGAACTTTACATCCAAACTCAACTGAATACACATTCTTCTCAAGCGCACATGGAACTTTCTCCAGAATAGACCACATATTGGGTCACAAATCGGGTCTGAACCGATACCAAAAGATTGGGATCGTCCCCTGCATATTCTCAGACCATAATGCCTTGAAATTAGAACTAAATCACAACAAGAAGTTTGGAAGGACCTCAAACACGTGGAGGTTAAGGACCATCCTGCTAAAAGATAAAAGGGTCAACCAGGAAATTAAGGAAGAATTAAAAAGATTCATGGAAACTAATGAGAATGAAGATACAACCGTTCAAAATCTTTGGGATGCAGCAAAAGCAGTCCTAAGGGGGAAATACATCGCAATACAAGCATCCATTCAAAAACTGGAAAGAACTCAAATACAAAAGCTAACCTTACACATAAAGGAGCTAGAGAAAAAACAGCAAATAGATCCTACACCCAAGAGAAGAAGGGAGTTAATAAAGATTCGAGCAGAACTCAACGAAATCGAGACCAGAAGAACTGTGGAACAGATCAACAGAACCAGGAGTTGGTTCTTTGAAAGAATTAATAAGATAGATAAACCATTAGCCAGCCTTATTAAAAAGAAGAGAGAGAAGACTCAAATTAATAAAATCATGAATGAGAAAGGAGAGATCACTACCAACACCAAGGAAATACAAACGATTTTAAAAACATATTATGAACAGCTATACGCCAATAAATTAGGCAATCTAGAAGAAATGGACGCATTCCTGGAAAGCCACAAACTACCAAAACTGGAACAGGAAGAAATAGAAAACCTGAACAGGCCAATAACCAGGGAGGAAATTGAAGCAGTCATCAAAAACCTCCCAAGACACAAGAGTCCAGGGCCAGATGGCTTCCCAGGGGAATTTTATCAAACGTTTAAAGAAGAAACCATACCTATTCTCCTAAAGCTGTTTGGAAAGATAGAAAGAGATGGAGTACTTCCAAATTCGTTCTATGAGGCCAGCATCACCTTAATTCCAAAACCAGACAAAGACCCCACCAAAAAGGAGAATTACAGACCAATATCCCTGATGAACATGGATGCAAAAATTCTCAACAAGATACTGGCCAATAGGATCCAACAGTACATTAAAAAAATTATTCACCATGACCAAGTAGGATTTATCCCTGGGACACAAGGCTGGTTCAACACCCGTAAAACAATCAATGTGATTCATCATATCAGCAAGAGAAAAACCAAGAACCATATGATCCTCTCATTGGATGCAGAGAAAGCATTTGACAAAATACAGCATCCATTCCTGATCAAAACTCTTCAGAGTGTAGGGATAGAGGGAACATTCCTCGACATCTTAAAAGCCATCTATGAAAAGCCCACAGCAAATATCATTCTCAATGGGGAAGCACTGGGAGCCTTTCCCCTAAGATCAGGAACAAGACAGGGATGTCCACTCTCACCACTGCTGTTCAACATAGTACTGGAAGTCCTAGCCTCAGCAATCAGAAAACAAAAAGACAATAAAGGCATTCAAATTGGCAAAGAAGAAGTCAAACTCTCCCTCTTTACCAATTTCATACAGGGATGTTACATCTGAAATCTCCTTTTTACCCCATTGCTTAAAACAAAAACCACTTTGAAGCAGATGATCTCTAAGATATCTTAAGATGTCACAAAAGTTAGTGTTATAAACTCATTCACATTGCACTGCATTTGGAGCTGTGAAGCCAGAAAGGAGTATTTACCCACGTCCGCCTTCCAGTTCTAAAGCATGAATTACTGTACTTAATGAAGCTACAAAGTAAGGATCACTGCTCAGAGTGAAATTAATACTATGGCTCACAGACAGGTTTGCTATGAATATTTTTCAGAATAAAGGTAGACTGGGTCTTCTCCTCCAAGCACCGTTTAGCTGCAATAGCAATAGCTTGATCACTACATGTGAGCAACTGCCTATGGTTGGAAACGGGCAAGCCAGCTTCCATCATCCAACAGAGTTGGAACCCCAGGGTAACAGAGACAATGCTGTTTCCTTGTTCACCAGCTGCAACAACTTCCTCCCAAATTATGCAGATGAGGGCAGATTCAGCATCCCTCGTTAGATAAGGCTGACCTCCAAGTCACATACAGAACATGATTTAGTACTCAGCATTCTGCAGACAGGGAAACTGAGACATAAGTAGGAAGAAATCAAGGCTTTGTGTTACAGGTCAAGAACTCGCTTTCAAACTCCACCATTCACTAATGCCATGACTTCGAGTAAGATATGTCACCCTTCTGATCCCAGTCTTTTCATTCATTAAATGGAAATGATAACATTACTTCATACGCAAATCCATGAGAAGCTCTTAGAGAGCTGCTTGGCATATAGTAAAGAATTAATACTAACCTCTGTTGCTGTTATTTTATTTATCAAAAAATTAGTATGTGCCAAGCACTTTGCGAAGCTCTATCATACCATTCAACAAATATTTATTGAGCACCTACTAGGTGCCAGACACCGTTTAGCATTTTATTTAATCTCACAGCAACCCTCTGAAGTGGTATTATTATTTCCATTGTCTTGAGATTAAAATTGAAATGTAGAGAAATGCATAACAAAGATTTGGCTGCCCCAAAGCTACTGGGCTTTATCTTTGCTTGAGGGCTACTATAAAGCTGATAGGGCATTACACAAACAAAGCTTCTAGCCCAGAGTAGGTCCCAGTAAATAGCACCTACTACCTTCAGTATAATCGTTCATAATATTAAAATACTGCTTGGTACACTGTTCTCCAAATATCATATACTACCTTTTTTTTTTTTTTACCATATCTAACACTTGTGTCTTTACTTACTAAGTAATTTTCTTTAAAGTGGTCAGCATTTTAGAAAATTCAGATAAACTGCTTAGAACAAGGCCTGGAGAGTGATGACTGTAATGACAGTATGTTTATTATTATTGCCATCACATACCAATGCCAGGATACAAAGGTGACACAGCATAGGCCTCTCTGCTCATTCAGGGCTAAGTCTGGTGGGGAGACACAGAGACCAGTGCCAAGCACACTAATGAATGTGGTACAGCAGGAGCTAAGGCTTGCATCTGTCTAGAAAAAAATTAAGACAGGCTTCAAGAGGAGAGAGCCTTTGCTTTAGGACCTGCAGGGTAAAGAGAAGTGTGCCAAACACAATTAAAGGGCATTCCTAACAGACAGACGGTGTCAAAGTCCTCCTCAAAATCCCAGCTCTCTCACGTATATTTAAAATGTAAAGGATGATGATTATGAATCCCCATACCTTCTCCAAACTTACGTTTCACCCCTCTCCTAAAATATCTTCATTCCAGAGATTTCTGGGGTGGGGGCAGGGATAAGGAGAGAGAGATTCTCTTGAGTAATCTGCTTATTGTAAAGAAATACAACCTCGTGTTCCTTTGTCATTCCCGAAGGGATGCTTCAACACGACAGGCTAATCACCTGCAAAATTACCACGAGGAGCTGGTTCTTAGTTATGTACAAGCAGAACAGCATTCAAAGCATCTTCACATGGTTGGTTTTATAACTCAAGAAAAACTGCTCTGATTTAGCTTATTTTTCCAATTCAAACTCAGAAGATAATGGAATAAATGGATACTGGGACCTGTCAAATGAGAGGGAAACAGAAATGCAAGAAACAAGCCTTGGGTAATCAATCCAGGCTTCTTACAACTAGTCATGGAGATAGTGTAATCATTTTGGAGTCCAGAGCATAAAGCATAAGGCTCTTGAGTATTTTTATATAGAAGATGTTACTCTTAAAATACTGATGATGTGTCAATGTCTGTAGATTAAATGCTGCCTTGTATCACAGAGCTGTATACATCACTCATGCAAATTGCTTTCTGTGTTCACTCTCCTTTTATATGGATGGTCTCTATTTTGTTCAAGGCCAGGAAACATCCCCAGCACATCCTAGCAAAGCTTTCACTGAAAAATTTTTGTGAGAAAACCAGTCTCCCCACTATTTTCTCCTACACACACCATCTGCCTTGGCTAGCCTACCATGCACAGAGACTCCAAAATCCACTGAAATAAATCTGTGGTGTCTGTACAACCAATTCTCAAAGAATATGACTTTATAGCTCCTTTGCCCATACCAATCCCTTAATATTACCAATTGGATGTTGGTGTCAACATTTATCTCAGGACAAAAACAAAAACAAAAAAAAAAAAAAAAGAAAGAAAAAAGAAAAGAAAAGGGGGAAAAAAGATTTATCTAAAGACTGAGGGTGTGAAATTCAACTTTTAGCCCGCTGCTATCCCCAGTTGAACAACAGCTCCTGATCCTGGGATGACCTGACCTGGTTAGTTTCCCAAATCTGGTTCCCCAAATCAGATGCTAAAGGCAGATATGGCTGCTTCTTGTAGGGCCCAACAAACGAACCTCTGTGGGGGCACTTTTAGTCGTTTATACATGAGAGCAGAGACTGAAGTTTTTCAGTATGTCTCTAAAGTATATGGGGCATCATAACGTTTTCATTCTTCTCCCTTTCCCAGTCAAGAGACACACCCACACCACTGCACACCTGATCCGAGGATGAACCAATATGGCAGCTTGCTATGTGTGGTTGAAAAGGTCCATACCTTACCAACATCATCTCAGAGGACAGCAAGAGGGGAAATACAGGGAGCTGACTAGAGGTCACAGAGAGACCCCACTCTGCTATCACTACTGTGAGCCACTGGTCAACTTGGTTCATCTTGCTGAGTCCATTTCCTCTTAATGAAGCTGAGTCCTTACTCTCAACATTGATATGGGGCCCCTTCATTCACTCTTTGAACACATATTTTTTGAGTGCTATAGTAGTTTTCTATTGTTTTCCCAACAAAATACACACTATTTAGTGACTTAAAACAACAAAAATGTATTTTCAGTGCTATAGAAACCCCACAAAGTTCTCACTGGGATAAAATCAACTGTTAAGGGTTGTCTGGGTGGCTCAGTCGGTTAAGCTTCTGTCTTCAGCTCAGGTCATGATCCTGGAGTCCCAAGATCGAGTCCTGCCTTGGGCTCCCTGCTCCCGGGAGAGTCTGCTTCTCCCTCTCCCTCTGCCCCTTCCCCAACTCATGCTCTCTCTCTCTCTCTCTCTCACTCTCATATGCTCCCTCTCAAATAACTAAATAAAATCTTTAAAAAATTAAATAAAAAACAAAATCAACTGTTTAGAAGGTTGTTTTCCTTTCTGGAGCCTCTAAAGAAGAATCCATTTTCTTGCCTTTCCCAGCTTCTAGAAGCCACAGATGGATTTTTTGGCTGTGGCCCCTTCTGATATCTGCAAAGACAGCAACATACAGGATGGGTCCTTCTCATGGTGCCATCTCTCTGGCTCTCTGCAGCCTAGAAAGGGTCCCAGCTTTTAAGAACTCATGTGATTAGACTGAGCCCACCTTGATCATCTAGGATATACTCATCTCAGGATCCTTCACCTCAGTCCTATCTGCAGAGTCTCTTTTGCCATAGAAGGTAACAGATTTACAGGTTCTGAGGATTAAGGCACAAGAGCCTGAGGGGGCAGGGATATCATTTATTCTGCTTACTATGAACACACACTGTATACATCATTGAACAAAAGAAAAATCCCTGCTTCAGAGAGTAAACATTCTAGCGGTCAGGGGCAGATAATAAACAAGAAACATTAAAAAATCTCATATTCATTCTGTTAGAGGATATCAGAGCTATGGAAAAAGTGTAAGTGGAGGAAGGTAAAGAGGAATAGGAGTGCCAAAGCTGGGGGCAGACTGCAGTATAAGGATGTACTACTATAGCATTAGAGACAACAGTACTGAGTAACATATATTAGAGAGAGCGAGCTGCAGGTCAGAGGGAGGAATGCAAGGACTAAGATTAGGAAAGAGCTGCAGTGGGGCACCGGATGACTCAGTGGTTGAGTGTCTGCCTTCAGCTCAGGCCATGTTCCTGGGGTCCTGGGACCAAGTCCTGCATCAGGCTCCCCGCAGGGAACCTGCTTCTCCCTCTGCTTATGTCTCTGCCTCTTTCTGAGTATCTCTCATGAATAAATAAATAAAATATTTTTTTAAAAAGGAAAGAGTTGGTTATTGAACAATCATAATGTCATTGTCAAAAATGTACTTAGAGGTCCTGGCACATACTAGTTCTTTTTTTCCCTTCCAACAATGATTCTTCCATGAAAAAAGCCTATTCAAGTTTGTTCCTCTAATCTTTATTCTGGAGTACCCTGACCCAGGATGCAGCAGGCTTTGTAGCATAGTGAAGAGTGCGAAGGCCAGCTCTGCAAATTACTGGCTGGGAGACCTTGGAGATGTCATCTTTCCACCTTTGGACCTCAAAGTGTTCATGGGTTCACTGGCACTTGCAGCTGGAACCTGATGTTATTTACAGAATAAATATCAGTAAGTGTAATCTAAACAGTGCGGGACTGGCATAAAGATAAACCCACAGACCAAAAATATACAACAAAGGCCCCAAAATAAACTCTTGTGTCGAAGGCCAAATGGTTTTCGACAAGAGTGCCAAGGCCATTGTATGGGGAAAAGACAATCTCTTTGACAAAGGATGTTGGGAAAACTGGATAGCCACATACAAAAGAATGACGTTAGGTCATTATCATTTATTTTATAAAAAATTACCTCAAAATGGATCCAAGACCTAAATGTAAAACCTAAAACTATAAAACTCTCAGAAGAAAAAAAAAAAAAAAAAAAAAACAGAGTAAAAGCTTCATGACAGGTGGATTTGGCAATGGTTTCTTGGACATGACGCCAAAAGCACAGGCAACAAAAGTAAAAATAGATAAATTGGTCTAAGCAGAATTTAAAACTTCTGTGAATCAAAGGACACCATCACAGAGTTAAAGGGCACAGGAGAAAATATTTGCAAAGCATAGATCAGATAAGGAGTTATAATATCCAGAATATATAAAGAACTCCTATAACTAAATAACAAGAAATAAATAACCAGATTAAAAATGGGCAAAGGGGGCAGCCCGGGTGGCTCAGCGGTTTAGCGCCACCTTCAGCCCAGGGCGCGATCCTGGAGTCCCGGGATCAAGTCCCATGTCAGGCTCCCTGGATGGAGCCTGCTTCTCCCTCTGCCTGTGTCTCTGCCTTTCTCTCTCTCTCTCTCTCTCTCTCTCTCTCTCTCTTTCTGTGTCTCTCATGAATAAATAAATAAAATCTTAAAAAAAAAGGGCAAAGGGCGTGAAAATACATTTCTCCAAAGAAGACATACAAACAGCAAGCATCTGACACAGAAGCAACCCAAATGTCCTACAGATGAATGGATAAGCAAACGTGGTGCATGCGTATAATGGGATATTATATTATTATATTATATTATATTATATTATATTATATTATATTATATTATATTAATTATATTCAGCCTTAAAAAGAAAGTAAATTATGACATCTGTTACACTAGGGATGAAATGTAAGAACATAGGCTAAGTGAAATAAGCCAGTCACGCAAAATTTATGAGGCCATCTAGAGCAGTGAGATTCATCAAAACAAAAAGGTGAACAGTAGCTGCCAATCAATGACTTGGGGAAGTGAGAAATGGGAGGCATTTAATGGAGACAGAGTTTCAGTTTTGCAAGAGAAAAAGTTCTAGAGATTGGATGCACAACAATGTGAATATACTCAACACTTAAAAATAGTTAAAATGGTAACCTTATGGTATGTGTATTTCACCATAATTAAATTTTTAGTTAAAAAATAATAATGTGGGACACCTGGATGGCTCAGTGGTTGAGCGCCTGCCTTTGGCTCAGGTGGTGATCCCAGGGCCCTGGGATCGAGTCCTGCCATCAGACTCCCTGCAGGGAGCCTGCTTCTTCCTCTGACTATGTCTCTGCCTCTCTTTGTGTGTCTCTCATGAACAAATAAAAATCCTTTAAAAATAATAATGTAAGATCAGTAAGGATGTATGTGTAGGCTGTTTATAAAGCATGTTAGAGATGTAAGCACTGCCTCATGCTACGAAATATCCTTTGAAAAGAGAAGGGTTACACAAAAACATACACCTCCTCCAAGATCCACCATGAGAATAGCACACAAAATGGGATGTCTCCCCAGGGTCAGTAGCAGTGACAGGACACTGTTTCTCAAGGCAGCCGGAGCCGTCTGTGGACTCCCAGTGACCAGATGTAGAACTGATGGATTAGATATTATACAAACATTGTGAATCCACACGAATGTTTTGAAAAGGGAGAAAAGAGACAGTCTTGAGTTTAGATGTTCGACATAAAATTCTTCCTTGGATTTGAGTTAGGTCTTTTAGTTCTTTGGAATTTCAGAAAAATTCACTCTCAGAGGCATGGTTTAGCCTGTCTAGAACAAGATGTCTGGCAGAAACAGCTTCACACACTCATTTCTCTGTGCAGGTTCTGGGCATTAGAAAATCACCTCCTGCATCTGTAATGCAACCACTCAGCAAACATTTACTTAGCAACTACCATATGCTAGCCCCTGGCCGGGTCTCAGTGGCATGGTGGTCAATTAGATATAGCCCCTGCCTTCAAGGAGATGCAGTCAAGTTGAAGAGTCAGAGACCAAGACCTGTAATTACATTTCCGGATGTGCAGAATCCAGAGGCAAGAGACAGCATGATGCGCTCAGAGGAAAGAATAAATAGCTCAGTGAGGGTGGAACTCAGGCTTCCAAGCAGGGGGATGGAAAGAGAAGGGGCTAAAAAGTTACTGGGTTAGAACCAAGTACAATTTAACTGTAGCCGTATGGTAATGTTTCCCATTAATGCTGTCCCCCAAATGGCCAGGTGCCATGGAGACTACCAAATGGTACTTCACTTTGCTGCTTCTTTCCCTTGGCTTACAGAGGAACGGATGGTTCACTCATCACATCCCTGGGGAAGGTCTGATGTGTCCTTAGCCTCCTCTGGAGAGCCTCACATTCCAGCGTGTTGAGAGCACCAGTTACAGAGTTCTCAATAGCCAAGGTTCTGATCCCAAGTGTGTCTGTGAGACCTTGGGTGAGTGACCTACCTGGCCAGGGTCTGTAAACACCGTATAACACGGGAGTGTAACCTCCTGTCTCACTGGGTTGTTGCGTGGCTTCAATGAGGCGACGGATGTCAAGTCTTTACTGAGCACACAGAAAGTACTCTGTAAATGGTCTGAATGGTATTCACCCATTTATTCATGGTTTCACCACACGTATAAGAGGCACTATTTGAGACACAGGAGATTCAAAGATGCAGAAGGCATGGCCCTCATCCCTCCCAGAATCACCCAAGCTAATGGGGCAGCCAGACATAATTATACCACAGGGCAACAGTGTCGATGTGTTTACTCTCCACCACTTGGGTCCCTTGAAAGAAGGGGGCCTGACTAGTTTATCCCCCATAAGAAGGATGGGATGAATTCCTATCTGCTTTACTAGAGCCTGGAGGAACCTAAGGACAGCTCTGGAAAGCTGGTGACAGAAGCAGACACTGAAAGGAACCTGACTCGTGCACTAGATTTACTATCCTGCCACAGAGCCTGTGAGAACCAGAAAGAACCCACTGGATCCAGCTTCACTCTGCAGGTGAACAAACCGAGCCTCACAAGACCACACGTGTGGCCAGGGATCATTGAATTAGGTTGGGTCCTTGCTCCTGTGACAGTGATTCCTCCCCTCTCCGTACTGTGCAGCCCCATCCCTCCTCACTTTCTCTTTTAAAGGATGTGTTTCTTTTTTTGTTTGTTTCATAGCCAAACATGATTTTTGAACACCAGAGTTCTCAAAGGAAGAGGGGAGACCAAAAACTGTCCACTAGTGGCATCTCTTTAACCTCCTAGAAGCTGAAGCTTAGGGAGAATTGAGCTGTAAAAGTATCCTGCTTTTTTTTTTTTTTTTTAAGATTTTATTTATTTATTCATGAGAGACACATGCAGAGAGGCAGAGACACAGGCAGAGGAAGAGCAGGCTCCCTGCAGAACTCAATCCCAAGACCCTGGGACCATGACCTGAGCTGAAGGCAGACCAGACCACTGAGCCACCCAGGCGTCCCAAGACCCTGTTTTCTCTTCCTTCCGGAGCACATGCGTGGGCTGCCTCCAGGCCGTAGGACTCAGAGAGGCCAAGGCAATTTCCCACCGGCCTGGCCTGGGGGTGGGGAGGCACCTTGACAGTGGAATCAGCAGGATTAGTCTAACTACTCCTAAAAGGTACCATCCAGTTCTCCACTTCTGTCCTCAGGTTGAGAGTAAGGCTTTGAATTTGCCAAAAGTGCGACTCTGGCGCCTCTACATCGGAGCGGGGAGACTCGGGCAAAGTCACTGGACCTCTCCAAGCAATATCGCCCACCTCTGTGAATCATCATGAGGACAAGACGCCAGATGGAAAGCAGTGGCTAGGAGGAGGAGCAGGGGGTGGCTCCTGTAGGGTTAGCAGTGAAGTCAGAATCATACCTTATCTCAAATGCACAAGGAAATTCCTACTGCTCCATCTTTGACTTTTGAAATTCATAACTTCTGCATTTAGTGATAAAATGTACTACTGCCAGGTCACATTGCCTTACTGCCAACAGATACACACACACGCACACACACACAGGTCATCCCTCTTCTCAGCACCATAGAAACAGTGTAAAACTTGGAGGAAACTCAGGGTCGGAGGTCAAATTCCTGGCACCAGGTCATTCCACCAGACAACCAAAAAAAAAAAAAAAAAAAAAAAAAAACAGATTTGAAATTAGGCATCCGCAACTAAGCCCATGATCTCTCTGCTCTGGTCACCCATGTCCTTCGTAAGTCATACACAGATTCTAAACCAGTGCTGTGGTGTTTTCCAGCCTCTCCTCTGCCTGCATATTAATGAGCTGCTGGAACCCCCTCCGAGCCCCCCCAACCTGCACCCTCAAGCTTAAGGCCTTGTATTCTTGTAGACATTACCCTGACACATTTCTCCTTGTGGGGCATGGGCATTCATAAACGTGATTAGTTCTCCTCCCAAATAAATAAAACTTGAGACCATAGATCTTTCAACAAAGATTTCCTTTCACACACATCCACCTGATGTTTGTCAAACGAAGAAACCCAGTCCTTACTGGATTCTGCTGCTATTGACCAGACCTGCAGTCCTTATTCACCCAGAACATTTCCATCATCCTAGACAGCCTTGTTCCTTGTGCTGAAATTATAACCAGCTTCCCCTCTGCCAGAGCCCCACAGGCCTTTGGCATTTCATGCTATTTGTGCTTCCCTGTCCTTGTGTGGGCCGTTCTATCCCATATTGATGGGATCTCATTGAACTCGTCAAGGCTCCTTTGTACTCCCTTCTTCTTTCTCTGGCTGCCTTTGACTGTGTGCCAGCTTTATGCCCAGCTCAATGCTCTCTCCCCTCTCCTGTGTCTCCACCTTCTGCAACTGGTGTCCCACCTACGGCTGGCCTGTTATCTCCATTTACTTTCGTGTCTGCTTCCAGCTCTTTCTCTTTCCCCGTCTGTGCTCTTCAGACAAAGGCAGCCCTTTTGGAGGTGAGCTCGGCTTCCTCTTCTCTCACAGCTCATTTCCCCATCTGGATCTCCTCTTACAGTTTTCTTTTTCTTCTCCTTTATCCCTCATTACTTTATCACTCCCCCTTCTCCATGACCCCAAATCTCTCATCTTCAACCGAATACTGCTCCCTCTCACAAACTTCTCCCCTTACCCACTTGGAAGCCTCAACAGCATTATTTCAAAATGTGCCACGGGATCTGTATTGCTTTTTCTTTTATTCAGGGCCCTTGAAGTTGCTCCAGCTGTGCTGGGCTCTTTTTTATGTCATTCTTTTAGAAAAACGTTCAGAGATGTTCTCTTTTACACCACCAGGGTAACTATCAATTCCCGCATCAACCCTCTGTCCCTATTTCACAGAGGAGATATGGCTAGAGCCTTGTTTTACGTAGACCCCCGCCCTGCCCAAACACACATCCTCTCCTCTAGTTCCTGTTGTCGCTGCCTTGGCTCCATTCCTAATGATTTCTCTCTTAATCCCCTAACCCTCATCCCTGACTTATCCCTTGTAATTTCCATCTGCCCATCACACCCTCTAGTCTAGATTGATTCCAAAAAGCAAATTGATCAATTAATTCCCCGGCTTACAAGGCTCTGGTGGCTTCCCCCACGACTTTCAACATGAAGTCAAAACTCTCCAGTATGGAACCTGGCCGTGCCTACCACTACAAGCTCAAATTCCTCTCCTCACCCCAACCCAAGTTCATCAGAGACCAGTGATATGGGACCACTTTGCATCTACATGGGTGTAGCTACATGCTCCCAAGACACCATGGTAGTTCATGCCGCCAAGTCTCTAACACGATACTCTTCTGTGGGAAATGCCATTCCTACCTCATTACATATATGATTGACCCTTATTATCCTTTATCTTTGATCCTCTTATCCTTCTGGCCTCAACTCAACAACAACAAAATGAAGAACAGAGGGAGGAAGGATGAGAGAAAGGGAAACCAGGAAGGAGGGAGGGAAAAAGCAACTGCAGAGTATATAAACTCAGGAAACTTCCTGACCAAAATTATCCCTTCATCAATTATAATTAAATTGTTTCCCAAATGAAGTGTGTGGTGGGTTAGAAGCCCTATATTTCCCTTGACAGTCATCTCAATACCCAGATGCCCTAATATAAACCAGCATCATAAGAATAAAAATAATAGCTAACATATCATATTCCAGAAGACATATGAGTTCTTTACTACATTGACTCATGTATGCCTCAGTAAATGATGAGGAAGCAAACATACTCATTAATTTGCTCAAAGCCAGAGAGCTTTCGGTAGAGGGCCAGAGTGCAAACCCCAAAACCAATGCTACTAACTTCAACACCAATACTGATGTGTGGTCTCCTATTTTCAGTGGTACTAGTCACACATACTAATTTTTTTTAAAAAAGTCAATATCTCACATGCTCACTGTCTTATGACAGACAGTAAAGGTTTTGGCCCTGAGTGGCCCTCTTAAATAGACCATAACATTCCTCCTGAAGCCCATTGCGGTGAAAAGGATATGGAGTTTGAATCAGAAGACCTGATGGGATTCAGCTTCTATCTCTGTTGCTCATTAGCTGTGTGGCCTTAGGCGAATCATTTAACTCGGGCCTCAATTTCTGCCTGTAATGGAGATATTAACACCTACCCTCATAGGGATACTCGAAAGTATAAGTGAGACAATGCCTCTAAAAATATTTTGCAAAAGGTGCTCATTTCAATTCTATCAGCTCTAGTCAGACACCAAAATATCCATGATTAGTCTCTTGGTATGAAGATCACCTGGAGTTCCTTAATTCGTGAGTGCAAGATACTGTAGGCATGTGCCCTCAATTCATCCCAGTGCTGTGAATAATCAGAGCCCTGGCATGTAACCTTTTCCTTATCCTATATAAAGTTACTCCTCCTTTCAAATCTCCCCTTTGGAAGGGACCTGCAAGGACATTTTCAGCTTTCTCCCAGAATGAGACAAGGAGAAACTGCAAGAAAGCTAGCTTTGGTCCTTTTCAGTTCATCCTGTCAGCCTATCGTGATTTCATCATTTTTGTCTTTTTTTTTTTTTTTTCTATTTCTCTCTTCTCCCAACTTCTGTTTACAAAACTTAGTTGTGGTCCCAGCTGATGCCATGGAGGAAATCTGATTTGGGGATATCCAAATTCCCAACTTTTCCTCCTCCTGGCTATTTCTTTCTAGGTCTGCATGCCCTATGGCTCACACGACCATCCCATTGGCATGCTCCCAAGTCCCTAAGGATCTATATGATTATGTGTCGTAAATCGTTGGAAGTCTTTCAACCTTGTTTCCAGTGATGTTTTATCTTCAGCTATCCAGGGGAAGCCCAACTGAACCACACCATAGCCAGCTGGTACACAGAGCTGGCATCTAAACCCAGCTCCCCTGCCCCCCCACCCACCCAACTAAAGCTCACTCCAGAATAACACACAGCTCTATGTTTTTGGTCCAGGAATATTCATTCATTTGCAAGTATTTAATGACCCAGCACTATGCTGGGCACTAGGGATACTCTTAAGGGGCAAGAAGGACACAAAATACACTCAGATGTATGGACAAAGAAGAGGCTGCAACAGAAGTATCTGCTACTTCATGACACAGTTTTCTGGAAGGATGTGATGCTAACAAGTATGCTAACTCACGAGTGGTGTTTTTTTTTTTCAATAGAGTTTTTTTTTTTTTTAAGATTTTATTTATTTATGAGGTGGGGGGGGGGGGCAGAGGCACAGGCAGAGGGAGAAGCAGGCTCCATGCAAGGAGCCCAATGTGGGACTCAATCCTGGATACCAGGATCATGTCCTGAGCCAAAGGCAGACATTCAACCGCTGAGCCACCCAGGCGTCCCATGAGTGTTTATTATAGAATCTATCATATACAAGAGCACAAGAAGAGCTGCCAAGTCATGTTGCTAACTGCCCCATCTTCCAGATCTAGCTCCTTGCCTGGCACCTGGAAGGCAAACTAAAAATATCAATTAATTAAGGTTCCCATATACTTTAGTTACGCTTGAATTCCTATGAGCATGAGTCCTATATGTTTCATAGGTCATTTGTTTACCTAACAACTAACATTTACTAAATATGTACTATGTGCAAAGAGATGTGGGAAACAAAGAGGAATGTAAAACGCACATGACACCAGAGATACGTCTTGACACTAGCAGATATAAATAACTTTATAGAAGATGTTGAAAGCATTCATCTACCTATGCATTCAACAGTATTTTCAAAGGTAGATGAATACGCGCGCGCACACACACACACACACACACACATAGAGGATCTGATTCAGGCAAGTGTTTCAGGAATGGCCCAAAACTGGTGCGTATACTGATACCAAAGAGATGACTGACTAATAGCAGACTCAGACTCATGAGCCAAACATGGCCCACTGTCTGCTTTAGTAAGTTTTACTGGAGCACATTCATTTCTGCATTGTCTATGGATGCTTCTGAGCTATAATGCCAGAGCTGAATCATTGCAATAGAGACCAAATGACATGCCAGGACAGAAATATTTATTATCTGGTTCCTTCCTTTGCTGGCTCCAGAGACAGATGACTAAAAGAGAAAGAGAGAGAGAGAGAGAGAGAGATGACACCTGTCCAGACAGATGGGCACATGTACCTATAATCCAAAAACTTGATTCAAGAACTCACTCATTATCCTTCCCTCCTTTGGCAATTATCTGAGACTAGTTAAGTTCTTAATGTCCTACCCCCTTGTGATTTGCATGCATGAGCAGATGTATCTGTCAGGCTTTATCATGTGATCTAGTGAGGAAGCAACGTTGAGAACACTATCTTAGAGCTTACCACATTAGAGTTAACAGAGGTAGAGCTTTATTCAAAGCAATCATTTTGCTAACACTGGTTGAATTACATCTCCTTTTTTCTATAAGACCCACATCAGACTCAACGGGCACAGCATTGCCGAGACAGACTGCTGAAGACAGAGGCTTCAAAGACTACTGGCCATCCAATGTTAATAGATACATTAGCCTAGTCTCCAAGTACAAAAACAGCATCCACGGTTGTCTGAAATACGAGAGATCTCAAATGCAGTTTCCTGAACCTTAAACCTTGACAAAGTAGGTTACTTTCAGGTCCTGAACTAGCTTCAGATTTATCCTTTCCTTAAGGAACTACAAAAGAGGTTGAGCTATATGCACCACATCCTTTTTGTTATGTTAGAATTGGGGGTTACTCTTACACTATTGGTGGGAATGTGAAATGGTGCAGCCACTCTGGAAAACTGTGTGGAGGTTCCTCAAAGAGTTAAAAATAGACCTGCCCTACGACCCAGCAATTGCACTATTGGGGATTTACCCCAAAGATACAGATGCAATGAAACGCTGGGACACCTGCACCCCGATGTTTATAGCGGCAATGTCCACAATAGCCAAACTGTGGAAGGAGCCTCGGTGTCCATCGAAAGATGAATGGATAAAGAAGATGTGGTTTATGTATACAATGGAATATTACTCAGCCACTAGAAATGACAAATACCCACCATTTGCTTCAACGTGGATGGAAACTGGAGGGTATTATGCTGAGTGATACAAGTCAATCAGAGAAGGACAAACATTATATGTTCTCATTCATTTGGGGAATATAAATAATAGTGAAAGGGAATAGAAGGGAAGGGAGAAGAAATGGGTAGGAAATATCAGAAAGGGAGACAGAACATAAGGACTCCTAACTCTGGGAAACGAACTAGGGGTGGTGGAAGGGGAAGAGGGCGGGGGGTGGGGGTGAATGGGTGACGGGCACTGAGGGGGGCACTTGACGGGATGAGCACTGGGTGTCATTCTATATGTTGGCAAATTGAACACCAATGAAAAATAAATTTATTATTAAAAAAATAGAATTGGGGGTTAGTACAGAAGGATATTTTTCAAAGAGCCTTCCTACAGATGCCTCTGGAAAACAGTGGTTGACCATGCCCTTAGAGCAGTATGTATTAAAATGGTTTCTGTGAATACTATTTAAAAGTGTTCTCTAAGAACAGGGAGGAGTGCCACATCTATAAATGTTCAAAATACTGAGTTTAAAAAATGTGAAACATACTGCTTTCCAGCAGGACTTCTCAGAGCCTTTAACTTGTACATTATGAATCTCCAAGAGAAAATTCAAAGGAAATAGGAAATGCAGGGTTTCCCAAACCTAACTTGATGAAAGGGTCTGATTTTTCCTTGGAAGGTGGCTGGGGATATGTGCTCTTTAGATTACAAAAAGTTTCCTAATAGATGTGAACTACTTTACCTATTCTCTTAGAAAACATTTACTCATTAAAAAATTGGCCATTTTTGCCATTCTTCCCAACCAAGGAGTAAACACTAACTATAATGCATGTTAAATCCCACATTATGACTCAGTACCAAGGAGGCCAATTTCTGTGGAAGCAGGCTTTGCAAACTTCAGCCTTACAAACTAACTGGCTCTAAGCTATCAGACCGGATATCACATAGAACAAGTGACTTCCAGAAATGAAATTTCCCTTGAGCCAGTACTATAAACCAAGAGCTGCTTTACAAGACATTGCAATTAATCTTCAGAACAATCATGTGATGTAATTACTTATTATTTCCATTTTGCAGATGAGGAAATTGGGATCCAGAAAGTAGCTTTCCCAACTACAAAATAACCAGCACTGAAACCCATGTCTGTCTGCTTCAATTTATTCTCTGGTCTCGAAACCACAAGCACTTGAACAATGAGCACCAAGAGAACTTTCTGTGATGACTGAAATGATCTCTATCTGTGCTATCCACTAGCTCTACTACCATTGCCACTAGCCACATGAGACTACTGAGCACTTGAAATGTGGCTAGTATGACTGAGTAACCGGATGTTTTATTCTCTTTTAATTAGCTTAAATGTAAAGTGCCACAGGTGTCCCATGGCTACCATACTGGAGAGTATACAGATCTAACCGCAGTCCTTTCTTAAGTTCAAAGGCTATTTGATTCAGTTTTACAGAAACACCAAGGTTTCTGTTTTCCACTATCAACTTCCAGTTTTATTTTATATTACTAATAAAGGAGACAAGAGATCTTAGTTGGTTAGAGAAAAACTGGCTGTAGGGGAGTGGACTGGCAGATAGAATGGAAAAAGGAAGAGAAAGCAAGAAATGTGGAGAAACAGCACACAAACTTAAGGAACACAGAAGGCCAGGGGCATTTCTTGTAGGCCCATATACCTGAAGTGTTTTAATGAGCCAGAAGGTGGCTAGACAAAGGCAGAGTAAGAACAAAAGAACCCAGAAGTCAGGGGTCATCCAGAAAATATAGTGCACTGGCTCTGAGCCACCATGTTATGCTTCCCTTATTCTATTTGCTGTCCACTGAAGCACAAAAGAACTTGGGATGCTCCAAACATGAGATGCAGGTTTTCGAAAAATCCATTTAACCTAGCATCTCCAAGCTGAACGAGCCAGGTGAGTGATGTATGTAACTGTGTCATGAACCACTTTCAAGTGTAAGGGGCCAGATCTTCTGGGGGTCTTTGGGAAGGTGTGATTTTTTTTCAGCTTTTCTTGCTAACCTTTGATACAGGTTCCAGGATACCATGTTGTGGGGTGGGGTTTTTTTTGTTTGTTTGTTTTTTTGTGGTTTTTTTGGAGGAAAAAAGCACCACTTTTAGTTGCTAATTTTGTATTCTGATCATTTGAATGGTTGATGGCAAAACAAATTGTTGGTTGCTCTTTGACTTTATAATTTTACAATTTTATCAACTGGGATATTATGCTAATTAAGGAAATAATTTTTAACCTCTATGCTAGCACAGAGGTTAAAAACATGAGGTTTCAAATCACACTGGTTCAAACATTGGTTCTGCCACTGCATAGGTACGTGACCTTGACTTGTGCTCTCTACCTTGGTTTCCTTCTCTATAAAATGGGACCAAGGTTAGAATCTACCTCTTGGGCAGCTTGTGTGGCTCAGTGGTTTAGCATCTGCCTTCAGCCCAGGGCGTGATCCTGGAGACCCAGGATCGAGTCCCACGTCGGGCTCCCTGCATGGAGCCTGCTTCTCCCTCTGCCTGTGTCTCTGCCTCTCTCTGTGTGTGTCTCTCATGAATAAATAAATAAAATCTTTTTAAAAAAAAAGAATCTACCTCTTATGGATATCCTCACTACTCACAGAGAACCAGACTATAAGCACCTGTTATTAAGTCAAGGACCCAGTTCCTCCAATGGCCTTGAGTAAGTCATTTGTCCGTAATAAGTGCATAGGTTTTTAATCTGCAGAATGACGACAGCAATGTTTCCTCCATTTGTGTGTACCTTATAAGGCTCACCTGAGATAATATAAATAAGCATCCTTTAAGCAATATAATAAGTTCATCTTGTATTAATATCCTAAATCTTTTTTCTGGGGTTAAAAAGGAAATGTGTATTCAATAGAAATAATAAAATGTTATAATTAGAAGGATCCCTATAAATCATTTTATCCAATCCCCAATCCAATGTGGCAATCCTCTACAGTACCCTTTTCCCTCAAGCTTTTTAGCCTACAAAATGAGAAAAGGAGCACATTATCTCATGTAAGCCATTTCACACTTAGACATTCCTTGAGCCAAAACTTGCTTTTTCTAACCTCCACTCATTTGAGGACAAACAGAAGAATTCTAATTCCCACTCCACGTGGCAGTTTTTTAAATGTTTAAAGACGGTGATTATGCTCCACACTTGCCCACACACCCATCTCTGCCAACAAACACGTTTCAAAGTATAAATATCTCCTGTTGCTTCTATTATTTTTCTAATTCTTTCTTTGAGGGACAATCTTGCGGTCAAAAACCACTCAGCATTCTCCCTCCAGACACCCTCTAGTCTGATCAGTCCCCATTCCACTGACATTTACAGAATCTACTCCACATTCATGTAGTCACTCCCTGGCATGGGAGGCAGATGTGTCCTCACATACTTGAACTTCCGACTGGTCCTCTGGAGAGCAGAAACGAGAATCCAAGATTAACCTCTTTAGCTACCAAATTCTTCAGTAATCCACCCCAAGACAGAGCAGATATCTTGAGGGGCTTCCTGGTAACTTATATGAACTTAAATCAACCCTCTCCCCCATCTCCTTCATAAGAACGGGTAGATATTCACATCTTTTTTGCTATTAATATTAATGCTTTGCACTTAAGTAAAACACTGTGCATTTAGCCCTTCTAAATTTTACCATGTTTGACTCAATCAGCCCTTCTCATGTGTGAAGGTCAGTGTTTCAGCCTGTTATTTTGGCTTTCTGGGCTCGGTGTCACCTACTAATCAGACAGGCATGCTTTGTCCATTATGTCCCACCAGCCCCTCCACCCCCCACCCAAAGGCCACTGTTCACAGCACAAATGACTTCCATGGGATCGGTCAAGTTCACCAGAGATACTAGATATTTAAGGCTTTTGATCATTCATTCAGCCAGCATTGCTGAGTGTTTGAGCTAGGCCCATAGGCAGGAGAGGGTACTGTAGAGTGAGAAAGACAATGGTCCCTGTTCATGGGGACATTTGGAGTCTTCCACACGTGACAGACACAGATAGGAAAAACTCAAATATGGGGCCTGATGCTGGTGTCATGGAGCACGCTCAGGACAGTCATCCATTTGATGGAGACTGTCTAGGAAGGCCTGAGAGAGGGAAGGGCAATGGACCAGGGCCTTGACCAATGCAGAGGAGCTCAGCAGGCAGGGCTGGAGACAAGGGAGAGAAGAGAAACCTGAAGGCAATAGAATTTTTTTTTGTAAGATGTATTTATTTATTCATGAAGACACAGAGAGAGACGCAGAAACATAGGCAGAGGGAGAAGCAGTCTCCCTGCGGGGAACCTGATGTGGAACTCAATCCCAGTACCCTGGGATCATGACCTGAGTCAAAGGCAGATGCTCAACTACTGAGCCACCCAGGTGCCCCAGCAATGGGATTTTAAGTGATACAAGTGACAGAACTATTTTTTTGTTTGTTGTTTGGGGATATTTTTCCCCCTTCTGGAAACTTTGCTAAGTAGCAGTCAATATACTAACTGTCCTCTTACAATCCTCTCCTTGACCGCAAGGGGCTCATTTCACTTCTGTCTTTTCATTTGGGACTTTATAATAAAATGTCTTTCTTTTCTATTGGAAAAGCAAAAACACGCCATGTTTACAAGTCAGGGGCACACTGCTTGCCTGTTTGCTCCTGTCAGACCACTCGAGGTGCTGGCCTGGGCTTGGGGACAGGCCACACAGAGGCCTTTCAGCACTTCCTGGGTTTTGTCCCATTCCTCGCAGGGTGCCCACTTAGATTTCATTTTCCATGTGGCCTTTTATTTCCTTTGAACACTGACACAGAGGTTGGGGTTGGGTTCTGAATGTATGCTTGTCCAGTACTGAAGTCCTTCAGCAGAAGAAATGCTATCCGACTCCTGGTGGGGCTTTTGTTTATAAACAGGCTTGTCACAGTTCTGCCCTTGAATTTAGTGTCTAGTTTAAGCTTTGAAATGATTAAAAATGGTTGCAGGAGCCAGAGCTGAGGAACTTGTTTCCCCTTCTTTCTCCTGGAGGTCCCCAGCTCACCATCCACATCGCTCCAGCCACACAGAACCAAAAGGCAATGCAATTAAGAGTGACTGGTTTGTAGCGCATGGGTGCTTTTCCTTTGTGGAGGATGTGGAGAGGTTTGTGGACAGGGACTGCATCTCATTCTGTTTTGTTTTCTCAGTGCTGTGCATAGCACCACGCATATACCATGTGCTTAATATTAATAAATATTGAATAAGAGAATAACATGATGAATGGATGGATGGCACAGTTTCCTGATCTCAAAATGAGATCGCTCTAATTAAATAAAATTTTAATAGCAACTCAGACCTGAGATTCTAGGCTTATACCATTTTGTAAAATAAATCAGGACACTGACAGGCATATTTACTTGAATACTATGCACATGCTTAAGAAGGCAGGGCCAGATCTGTAGAGATTGGTTACAGGTCCCCGGTAACCTGAGGAGTATAGAGGGACCCAAATGCTTCTCATCAGCTCACTGGTGTGGCAAGCACAGTGCTCAGTGCCAGAATTCTGTCTATGTGTCCTGGAACATCAAAGCTAACAAGCCCTCATTTTATGGATATGGACAATGAGGCTGAGGGAAGTGACATGACTCGTGCAAGGTCACACAGCTAGTAGGCTGCACTGCTTGGACTGAATTTATTGCTGCTTATCCAGGAAAGCTGATCATTCACATTTAAGGTAGAAAACTTCTTTGCCATCAACTTGAGCCATAATAGATCTAACAGACTCAACTCCAGGGTTTTTGCCTTGCAATGAAGACCCAGCAAGTCTAAGACATTGGGAGCCAGAGTTGAAAAAGATCATTGCCCTAAGATGGACAGTGTTAGATTATAATGCATGTCCTACTTGCCCATTGCTTAGGGTACTCACGGATTGTTAGGCTGCCTATGCCCAGCACTTGCTGAATTCAAATTACAGGTAGTTTCCAATGGATTAGGAGATAAGAGTTCCTTTGGAATTATCATCAAATTTCTTTCAAACTCAAATGGAGCTAGTATTTGACAAGCTCCAAGAGCTCACCCCTAGGAGGGCTCACCTCCCAGTACAGACTGCTAGCGATCTGAAACACCATTCCCAAGTGTCTGCAGGTCTGTCCAAGCAAAGAACAGTGCATCAGTACTGGAGCATTTATTTTTCAGGTTAATTTTTAACAGCTGAGGTGAAAAAAAAATGGAAAAAGAAAAGCAGTGGGCTTTGGATCTATGAAGCAGTTATACCTAAACACTCCAACCCACCCCTGCCACCCCGCAACCCCTGTACCTACAGTGGTGCTGGGCACACAGGAGACACTTATTTCAAATGGCTAAAGGATCAGAGGTTATGAAAAGTCACCTGACCTGCCTATGAACTCCTCCTGGAAGTTCCAAGCAAAAAGTTTTTTTCCCACAACACAACAAACTTACATGTGACACCACAGGAAGCAAGATGATTTAGGGACTTTATGCCAATTATCAGTCTTTTTTTTTTTTTTTTTTTTTTTTTAACAAGACATTAAGAGTGTTTTCCCCACTGTCTCTGGTTAATAGTAACATCTTGCACTGGTCCACTTCACAATTCCCAAGTGCGAGTCCTAAATTACCTCATGTAGCCTGGGCTGTTTATTTGAGACACTTCTCCTCACATGCATCCACCGCATTACCATTTAGTAATGCTGAAGAAAGAGAAGCGATCATAGCTTGTGCCCATCTAGGCACATTACACAATTCATACACAGTGCAATCATGAAATGGGATTTATTCTGTCTCCCGCACTGACGTTGATGTGGCTCAAACCTAATTTTCTAGAGGACAGCACAATTCTCATTGATTTGGGGAGATGTATTCACATTGTCTTGCTTTGCAGACTAGCTTTTCCAGAGTCCATGCAAAAACAATCTCAAAACATTAAAACACCATTGAGGACGGTACGAGCTCTCTTTTCTTTCTTAAAAGCACTAGGATGACCTTACCACCAAAAAGGCCATATTGTGACATGATAGGAAATCACACAGCATGGCCCTACCATAAGGCACTGAATAATCAGAAACATATAAAAGGAATCCATTAGAGGCACCAAATAATTTACCTCTTCACTCAACTGCAAAAGTTTGGCATTTCGTATATATTAAAATGAAATCTCCCCAAGAAACTACTGAATTTGCTTTAAAAGGTTTAAGGACCTAAGCAATTTCATCACAACTATATAGGGATCCCCTTCCAGATATATTTGTATATCTGTGCTTGTTTTGGGTTTTCCTGTACAATCTCTAATATGCAATGCAGTTTATCCATACAGTTGTCAAATATTTATTAAGTGTCTTACTGCAAAATAATTTTCCTATATGGAAAGACGTGTATGAAAAGACACCTGCCCTCAAGGAGCTCACAGCTTTCGGGGGAGGGGGGTGGAGATAAGACATATAAAAATGCCCACTCTGATATACAGCATGATTTGTGAAAAGCAGAGTAAGAACAGAAAAGGACAGAGCTTAGGATGAGTGAATCCAGGAAGACTTTTGAGAGAGTCGGGAGAGCGTGTGTATAATTGCAAACTATATACTAGTTATTAGGTGTTACTGTATATGAACAAAATATCAGTGTGCATAAAAAAAAAATCAGAGGGTTACTGTGGGCAGGGATCCTAGGGATCACTCATCCAAACCTTTCCTTATCACTTGAGAAAATGCAGGTCCAGAGAAGTCAAGTAAGTACCTCAAGGACACACAGGTTTTCTGACTAAGCTGATGCTAGGCCCCTAGGTGTTCTATGATATCCTAGGACTCCCTAATACATAGCCTATCAGAGCTTCCTTTCTTTTACCCATTTGCAGGTAATTCAATTCAGCACGAGTGACTTGGTGGAGGGGATCACAGAGTTTCACCAAGACTGTGCTCTATGTTTTAGATTCTTTCTAAATATGAAGAGCTGGTCTCTAATTCCATCTGGAATAAAATAGCACTGAAAACTGAGCTGTGTTCATGACACTGCCTGCATCATTATACAATAATGACTGACTAGGTAAAAGTTGATAATACATTAAGGTCACACAATATCTGGATTGAGTCCCTCACCACCAAGCCTGCCACAATGAAAATGAAGTAAAAATATATAGACAGATAAAGAAAAGACCCCTAATTTCACGGTACAGTAGATGTTAGGACAAGAAATGAACTTATACCTAGGAGGTCAATCTCATCTTATAGTTGGGGAATATTAATTTGCTGATATGCTTTATGCTGGAGAGTTTAAAGGAAAATTGGCATAAATGGTACTACAAAATTTCAGCCTCTCTTATGAGGCTGAGCAAGAACAGTAAAAAGGAAAACTGTTTTAGCCGCCATATTTTATTACACAAAAGGCTGAATCAGAAAATTGAAACATTAATAAAATATTTTCTATACCAACTTTGCTGATGAAATAACTAGCTTCATGCTTTTATGAAGATCTGATATGTTACAGTCACGTTTAAGGGCAGTGAGTCCCTTTTTGTAATTAGTAATAGGGATGGTTTAATTACACCCATAAGTCCCAAGATATTGCTGCAATACACCAGCTGGGGACTGAAGTGCCCCCTCTCCACCAGATTCCTCGATTATCTAAAGTCTGACATGTAAATCCCATCAGCTTTGATTCAGATACTTGTAGGAAGGGGCTTAGGCAATATATCTTTCACCTTATTCATAATGAAAAATAATCACAATAGATGCATCGATTTATTTACCTCATTCATTCTCTGGGGCATAGTTACCTACTTCCCAGAGAGGAGAAATTAGCTTGCAAGCCTACCATCACAAACACAGAGTGAGACCATATACAACCCAAACACCCCAATGCTTTCATCATTGGAAGACAGGGCCCTCCTTAGGGTAAGGGAATGGTCCCATTAAATGATAAAAGCCTGCTATGTCAATGGATAGCAATTCACAGGACAAAAAAAAAATCCACCCCCTTCCCCAGAAAAACTGGCTTTCCTAAGAAGAGAACTGGGGAAACCAAGAAGGTTTCAAAGGTACAGTGCAGCGAGTATAAATAACTGTGCTGTGTGTGCCTGCCTGACAAGCACATCTCATTCTCTTAACTCAGTGGTGATCTGTGTAGTTTAGTGGGGGAACTCACCTCAGTTCTACATGGACCTCGGCCCAGAGCTGACCACCAACAGGCATGCATTCTACTTCCCTAGCTGTGACCACAGTGACTGATTCATTCATTCAAGTTCACCAAGAGCCAGCTCTAGGCCATTGTGTGGATCTGTGGGGGGAAAGCCCTTTCTACTCCTGCCAGGGTTGCTAGCCTAGTAGGATGTAACTCCAGACTACTGGTGGACATCTTTGCCACTATTTTAGGAGAACCCACTAAGAAAGCAAACAACATGGAGAATGCAAAGCCAACATGTGGAAACAGGGATGCTTGATCCCTCAGCTCTAACCATGCCTGCAGCACCTAGATTTGGACGTGCAAGCCAAGGAATTCCCCTTTAGACTAAAGTCATACTAAGCTAGATTCTAGTCACTGACAACCTCAACAGTCCTCACGTTGGCAAAATCTAAAATTCAGTTTCTAAGTTAACATGGTAGCTGGCACATGACATGTCCTCCACCAGCCCTTTGTCAAAATAAAACATAGAAAGGGAAAATCCAGTATTTAAGTATTTGTACCAGATAAATGAAAGAAAAGGCCAAAAGGTAAGGTTAGATGTTTCATAGATGAGTCTGTCTAAAAAACAAACCTCAGCCTACGTCCACTCTACTCTTTGAACCAGAACAGTGTAAGCCCATGCTGTGCAATATGGCAACTATGTGCTCACAGGGCTCTTCAAACTAAAATGAGATAATGTTAAAAATTCAAAAAAAAAAAAATCGGCTTCTCAGTCACACTAGCTGCATTTCAAATGCTCAATAGCCATGCATGGCTAGTGGCTACTATATTGGACAGTGAAGATACAGAACATTCCCATCCATCATCGCCAAGAGTTCCAATGGAGAATGCTGGCAGTAATCCTGCCCATTTCAGATGTGAGATGCAGTCACTATACTAACCAGAAAATCAAGCTGCCACAAAAGATTGATGAACAGAGATATTCATCAAATAATTATTTATAATAAAAAGGATGAACAACAACTTAAATATGCAAGGGAAAAATTAAATGAACATTCGGGTCTGTAAAGAAATATGACTGCTAAAATGGATATTTAGAGTGTTTCTTAAAGAGATATGGGAACAAGAGGAGTTGTCCTTTTTCCTTTTAACAAAAAACAGTGCACTGAACATGTGAACTCCACAAAGCCAAATGCTTATAGCAAAAAGAATAGAAGACATAATCATATAGCTCATTTTGTAATGTGTTCTGGGTGCCAACTAATGAGCTACATGCTTAATATGTATTATCTGGTTTAATCATGAAAATACCAGATAAAAGAGATAATATCTATATTTCTATTTCACAGGTGTGAAAAAGAAGACTTATCAAGAATAAATAAATGAGGAAGCTTCGACAGAAACCCATTTTCGTATGACCTCAATCTCTAGCCTGTTTATCTCTGCAACCCAAAACATTAACAGTGACTGCTTCTGGGTAGTAATATTATAAGTGACTTTTTTCTTTCATATTTCTTGCGTGCTTTCCAAATTCAATAAATAAGGGATCTAAGAAAAAATTCAGAAAGAAAATTCCTTACACTTGACTATAGCCACTACATAGTTAAAAGGAAGCTGTTGTATGCAACGGATCGGTGCTGAAAACGGGTTAATTATGAACACCAGGAGCTTTCATATTCTGCTGGAGCTTCTGTTCAAATCTAATTTCTCAAAGTATATTGCTAGACGCTAATGAAAACCCAAAGAGACACACGCATTCAGGAGATGGATAGCCAATGAATTTTCTGTTGTTTTTATAGTGAACAACTTTTTTATATCCTAACATTTTTATGCCAGCTATGAAAAAGATAAATAAATATTTATGACATTCACTCAATTCCACAGTAACTACTAAGTTGCTCATGTTCTCATTCTGGTTTGAAATGTGCATATTTTAGAGACTGGGAATCAAGTCTCAACCCTAAACAAGAAAGCTACAGAACGCTTTCATTTACAGACCCTAAACCTACCATTTGACTCACTACAGGGACTTGCCTTGGTAGCAGGACATAACAGGCTTAACTGAGGCAGCTGTAGACTCAGACACACACAAACCTCAGTGCTACCCAGCAAACAGCGAAGAACACAATGGGATTGCCATGGACAGTGGTCTTACTGAAGGTTTACCATGTATCACAAGAAGCATCTGATCAACAACAGAAAGGTAACTGAGGAAATACACAGAAATAAATGAGGACCAAATTCCACTAACTGTCCTGCAGAAACTTCCCTTTCCCAAAAATGGCCCAATTTATTCCTTGGTATATTGAGTGAACTTCCATTTGAGAGAGCTACATGTAATCATAACATAATAATTATCAAGAATAGGCCAGAATCCACCAACGGGTGGTTCATGAGTCAAAGTCAGCCCACAGGCCAGTTATCTTTAGCCTACAAATGTTGTTTTTGCTGTTGTTTAGCTAATTTAGTGCCACATTTTTAAATTGATGGATTTCACATTTTAAAAAACAGATTTCTAGCCTTCCTTGAAAAAGCTGAAAACCTGGCTGCTTTGGTCCAGCACTCTCTTACTGCAACCATTGGCTGGAGCTAAATAGTGCTTACCCAGGGCCTCCCAAGCCCTCCCCTGGACTGTTTCACTCAGTAATGTCAACTACCTGGCCTTTATAGACTCCTGAGCTTTCAGGGCTGGTCACAGGAGGCACCTGGCCCTATTAAAATACGCCACACCTGCCCCACACGCATCCTCAATTCACCTAAATAAATATAACCACATTTCTCCTTAGAATGCTCTTCATCTGGGGTAAGAGGAGAAGGGTAAGAACTGGTGAGAAGGGTACACAAAGGAAAGGTTCTTTCACCACCAGCCACCAACCACAATCTCAAGGTGAACATGGTCCATGAACTGGAGCACCTGCTTACCTTGATGGCCTCAATTTTCCTGGCTCTGGCCACCCTGCCACTTCATGATCTGTCCATACCAACTTATTCATGGCTCCCCATACATGGAGGTGCCCATCTCTACCTTTACGATGGTCCCCTGACCTAGAATGTGCCTCCTCCATGCATTTGTTGATTTGTGTCTCCCCTGCTAGAATCCAGTTGCTATCATACTCACCCAGCACAGTACCTGGAACATACTTATCACAAGAAAGATCCATCAGCAAATTCCAGCTCACCTTCAAATTACTTAGCTTCAAATTAGCTTAGCTGCTGGCAAAATTTATTCCCTCAGCTAATTCTACTTTTTTTGTTATATTTAGCCACCATGTTGTCATCTGTGTATTTGTGCTTCACAGACTAATCCAGGATCTTGAGGAGAAAGCCTATGTCTTTCATGGCTATTTCCATGGACCCCACCATTGTGTCACTACCCCACTGGGGCTCAATAAATACAGATTAAATGGATGAAGGGACACAGCACAAAGTACTTCCCCAGAAACCATTAGTCCTTGTAATGGACACAGAGGTTAACTACCCTCCTCCTCTTCGTTACCATCATCCTCATCATTCCTATCATCCTTGCCACCAGCACACCATCTCCATTTGCTAAGATGGCAGAGACCCCAGAGCACACAGCTTTATGCAGGGGAGCAAGAGTCCAAATGCATGCCTCTGTTTCTAATGTAGCTGAAGTGCTGCCAAAGGGGTATAAAGGACCAGCGTCCCAAGAACCATGATTATTCTATGTGTTGCCACCTACTGTTTCACACCCTTCCAATCTAAAAACAAAATGAAACAACTGCTGGTGTAGATCACCAAGGCATAGTTGCCATTGTATCAGCAACCTGGAATGCACCTAGAAGAGAGCTAGCTGAATAATGTATGCATAATTCAATTCTGGTAGTGACATGCCTGACGTCTTTACCTACAGAACATATCTCATATCCTCTTCCTCTGGAGTTTTCTGTAAGTTATGGATTAATAAACTTTCCCTAAGAATGCAGCCTTATTAATCTTGCAAAATACTCAGAAAAAGAAAATATTTTATTATGCCCATGGAAAGTGAATTATGATAAACAAAGTCCCATGTGTGCTGACAAGAAATAAAGTTGCTTTCTGCAGCAAATTGTATTTGTGATCCGGGTTGTTTCCTCTCCAGTCAGATTTGAAGTAAACAAAATAACAACCCGTATGTATCCATCCCAATCTCTGAAGACAATGGTGGCCACCAAGGTCACAGCCAACCATGACCCAGTTTCTGAGGGGAGAAAGAGAAAATGAGCACAGGGTGGCATTTTTTCAAGTCCCTCCTCTTGAGGCTGAGAATAAAAAGCAGAGGCATAGAGAGAGGGGGTCTGTCATCATTCAACTACTGAATTCTCCCCATTATATTGAAGCTTGTCCTTTCAAAGGGAATAGCTGTGTGACTTCATGCAATCTATTTTACTTGTCTGAGGTGGAGGGGTGAAGGAGAAAGGAATTACCATTGTGGCATGCTGACGCACACCAGGCACTGTTCTAATTGTGGCGGCACAATTGAATAAGAATTCACTTTTGTGCTGAGGCTCCAAGAGTTAAGGGACTTACTTGCCCATGGCCACAGACATAGTTATTAGTCAAACCTTGGTCTGACCATCTATAAAATAGGGACAGTGATACCCATCCTGATAAGATCAGAAAGCTGAATATTTTGTGAGTGTGTATGTGTGTTTACATGAAAATGCTAGAAAAATGTAAGATCACCACAGCCAGAGTGTAGATTTACCTGTATATTTGTTCACTTGCTGGATCCCTTCATTCCAACCAAATGGTAGGCACTTAAATGTCTGGGGTAACCAAAGATTCAGATCTAAAGCAACATTCACTGCAAAGGGAAAATAAGTGGTTAACAGCTCTACTATTAAGCCCCTGGTGACCCTGCAACATTTGTGCCAGTTCTCCAACCTAAACAAAGCCTCCACATCTATAGAATGAGTGGGCTGCCCTCCAGTCTACAGAGGGATCCAGCTCTGGCATTCAGTGATTCCAGAATGGCTGTGATATTTAACCATGAGCAGTGCCTTAGAACTGCCTATTATTGGGCCACATTTCCACTCATTCTCCCTCTGTCATGTTGAAATACAGGCTCAGAATCCAAATTTCCTGGGTCCGATGTGTTTGGAATGTAGATTTTATTTTGCATTTTAGAAAGGCAGTATGTACTATGTCATACACTTACCTTTTGTGTATTTATAATATCCCTAGCTAGGTCTGGAGTGCCCCCCCCCCCCTTCTGTAATCGAATTCATTAACACCTCTCAAGCCATATGTATGACTATTCACACTTACAGGGTTCAATAGAGATTATAAGGAGGCTCGTGCCAGTTCAGATCAGATCAGATTTTGCCACTAAATGAATTATAAAAATACTGTGACTTTTCAGAATCTTCAAGATTTGGGAACTGCAGAAAAGTGACTGTATATGGTCCTACGGTTACTGTTCTGCTCACCAGGGCTCTTGGCATGGACCTAGCTTCCCCTGGCAAGATAGAGATTCGAATACAGTGGTCAATCTCAAAGTTCTGCAAGGGGGGTTGGACGGGAGAGTGTGGGAGGGCAGCTAAGAGGAGGAGCACTGCCTCCCTTCCCCGTTCTTGCACTCTGCAGTAGCAATAAACATTTTTGTAAGAGAGTAGTTTTCCTCACATAGGAACTAGTCTTCTGCCTGCTTCTCTCTGATCCACTCGTGGCCCCTTCCCCTGCTCTGATGCATGTGGCAGGAAGCTGAACCCAAGTACAATCCCCAGGCTCCCTGACCAACTGACCTCCAGGTAGGTTCACTCAATGGGAAAGCCCAGCAGGAGACAGGAAGGAAAGAGAAAAAACTAGAGTATCTGTCTCCCCTTCTCCCTCTCTTTCTGCTTGGAGGTGGCATCCCTGGCAGTGGCCCAGCTTCCTCTATGGGGATCCAGCCTACCCCTCTGGGGACCTGCTCCCACCATGCAGCCCCTGCTACGCTTCCAGCAGCCCAAGTTCCTGGGCTCTGGTACCACTGCACCTTCCCTTTGTGTCTGTAGATCCAAAAGTAGGTTCTCGCTGCTGTTCGTCTTCGCGCTTTGCTTCTTTGTCACACGTTCAGCTCTTCAGACACATGTGTAATTGTATGAAATTGTTCCTATTGAGTTTCCTGTATTAAATTCTTTCTATTAAGCTACCTGGTATGTGTCTCCTGACAAAATACTCACTGACACAGTGCCTACTATTAACATTATTAGGTTCTGCTTGGAAGTCCTGGTGGTCTGGCTGGGCAGTTCGGGGCGTGTTCAAGGACAGCGCACAGAGACACCCTTCACCCCCCCACCCACAGTGGTTGGCAGAGTCTCAATCCGTAAGCTGTAATTTTAAACCAGCTTCAGATAACCCACAAAGGGGATCGTCACCCAGGTAAAATACCTGTTACCATGGGATTTGGCAAGCAACTACAAAGTCCACCTCCTGACTGCCCCCCAAATACTTCCTCCTCCACTGAAACAATAAGTGAGACAGGGAATAAAGCATGGTCCGACAACTGTGCAAAATCACACTATAAACCTTTTGTTGTTATTGATCTCATGCAATTCCTTTGATTTGATGAAACTGAAAGGAACCCCCCTTCCAAAAAAAAAAAAAAAAAAAAGGAAGCAAGGAAAAGAAGGGAGGGAGAGAGGAGAGGATGGGAAAGGCACAGTATGAGAATAAAAGGAACTAAAGACAGGAAACATTTAAAATTACAACAGAAAGCCCCTATTTTGTTTACAAAGATTTAATTAGTTCACTGAAGGGACAGAACAGTCTTCCCTCTGCTGCAAAGGAACTGTGGTAGGCACTATAAACCAGAAGTAGCCAGAATTTAAGGTGAACTTCCTTGAAAAGCTGAGCATATGAGGCATGAAAGACAAGTCGACAGTACCCTTGAGAAACCCTCAATCTTTAGAGGAATCGAGAGAAACAGACAGGGAGCAGAACAATGTAAGACATAATGAACTACAGTGTTTAATAGTCTGGGGCTCCAGAAGCCTGAGAAAGATACACAGCCTGGAAAGGCAGGCAGAGGAAGCATCAAACTTAGCTGAGTCTCTGCTGTATCATCCATATTTCTTTTTTTAAAAAAGGGCAATGTCCATCCATTCTCCCATCCCCTTCTTCCCAGCCATGCTGATTTATGGCTGCTGGAATCAAGCCTTCCCTCTCCACTGATACACTGAGAGCACTCAAATGTATACAGAATGATATCTAACCTCACTCATAGAAACCCATGGATAGCAAAGAGAAAACAGCACATTATCAGGGTAACCAAGGAATCAGTTTCTCCCTCCCTTAATTTTGCTTTTATATGACACCCTCTTTTACATCAACCTAAATTAGTACGGCACATATTATCTTCATTCCAGAAAATACAATGAAACATGATGACAGGACATGAGAGAAAACAGAAAAAGATGCAACACTCAGCAAGGGGAGAAGAAAAATTTGAAATTTTATGCACATCAATGTCCTAGGGGTAACTTCTGGAAAGAAATGAGTATCTCCTCTAGGTCCTAAAATAGAAATAATATTTGAATGGGAAAAAATGAGGAGTGGGCTTATGAAAGAATTAATAACATAAGGAATTCCAGAGAAAGACTGAGAAAGAAATACACAATCAGCAACAAAAGGAGGCAGAGAGAGAAGGAAAGTGATTGTCATCCCATGGGCCACAGACAGATATCTGTCCGGCTGTCCTCATTTTTGCAGATATGTTATAATATCTATGCATAATGGTGATTCCTAAAATGAAATATGCTTCAGTATTTCACCACATGATCATCATAATATACGTGAGGATGTCAGGTCAAGGTGGTGAGGTGGGAAGAATATTTATATGGGCACAAGAAGACCTGGATCTCTATTTCAGCTCAACTTGATGACTTGAGGCATCTTTTCATTTCCCTAGACCTGTGGCTGCTGAAGGTAGCAGGAACATTCACTGGAAATGTGCCTGGAAAGTTGAACCACACCATAGCTACTGGCCAAAATGTGGCCCTGAGGCAGCCAGATGAGTATGGCCGGGCCTGAAACTCCAGACCAGTGTATCAAGAGCCAGACTCTGGCCCCCAGCCCCCAGATCACATTACTCATGCCAGACTGGGCGTCTAACCAATGAAGGTCTCTGCTGTCCCTGCACACTCCAGGGGAAAACCAGAGACATCTTTCAAAGCCCTCTGCCACTTGAACAAGGTGACTGGCTGTTACTTGATGGATTAAGTCCTCGGGCCGCATTCCTCACTGCTGCATTCCCACTAGGACATTGGAACAAGGGACATCCCCTGCCCTGATAGCCTGTGAAGGAGGGTGCTGAGTGCTAAGCTTCCCAGAGCCCTTTCCTTGAGGCTATTCTGGGCATCAAATGATAGCATGTAAAGTACCTAGTACTTTTTATCTTTTTTCCTTCTCCTTTTTTTTTTTTTTGAGAGAGATGGTGGGGAATTGGGGGGCAGAAGGAGAGAGTTTTATGCAGGCTCCACACTCAGCACCAAGACTGATGCAGGACTTTATCACCCAACCCTGATATCAGGGCTTGAGCTGAAATCAAGGGTTGGACATTTAAATGACTGAGCCACCCAGGTTCCCCAGGCGTCTAGGACTTTGTAAGCACTCAATGAACACCAGTTTTTTCTCCTTCCCTCCCAATGCCCCACCATCCAGAGCAAGAAAGATCGGTGGAATGCAAAGAAAACCTATAATTACAAAATACAATTCTTACAGATAGGATTTACAATAGCAACTACAAAAATATAAAGCACCAAGAAATAAATCTAGCAAGGGTATACACCTTTACAGAGAAAATTACAATCTGTATTGAAAGATACTAAATAAGAACAAAATAAACAGAGAGACGCACCATGTTTATGGCCACAAGGACTCAGTATCACAATGATATCATCTTCTTGAATTAATCTATAAATTCACTGTAACTCCAACCAAATCTCAAGAGTATTTTTGTGTAACTTTAAAAGATAAGTATTAAATGCCAAAAAGCCAAAAAAAAAAAAAAAAGCCAAGACATTTCTGAAGAAGGACGCTGTAGGGATCTGTCCTGTCAAATATCAAGGCTTGATATAAAGCTATAATAATAAAGAAATGTAGTCTGAACAAAGAGCAGACAAAATATATGCCTAGAAACTGACCCTAAGAGCCAGAATGACTTTTTTTCCATACAGAGATAATCAGGAATAAAATAAGTTGCTACCTCACTACACACACATACACACACACTCTCCACGTGGATTACAGGACTTAAATGTGAAAGGCAAAAAAATAAAACTTTTAGAAGATAATA
The DNA here is from genome assembly GCF_011100685.1 of Canis lupus familiaris. Classification (NCBI taxonomy): domain Eukaryota; kingdom Metazoa; phylum Chordata; class Mammalia; order Carnivora; family Canidae; genus Canis; species Canis lupus. The sequence goes on along the minus strand of NC_049226.1, from coordinate 52,476,991 downwards.
AAGGAGAATATCTTTAGGATATCAGGGTAAAAAAAAAGACTTTCTTAAACAAGACATAAAAAGTACTAACCATAAAAGATTGATAAATTCAACTACATTAAAATTACTAAGTTACATAGCAGAAGGTTGGCAAGAATCCAACTTCTATGTGGCCTATAAATCTATTCAGCTTCCCAAAGGAATAAATTACAGTAACCTTTTTGCATTCACTATGTTCTAACAATACACACCATAGCTCAGATTCAGCATATGGTTGGTCCATCTTTGACTTCATCCACAATTGGATTACTACCACTTCTGGTTTAATTTTAATGTTTGAATGGTTGTGTTTTATATTTAGAACTTTTGTGAGCATGCATATAATACTGCTCAGAATGTGTCCTCCAATTCAAGATGAGCACCACCATGTGCCATCATCATAGCACATGGGTATCCCTGAGCAATCGTGAGAGGATGGCAGTGTGCTGTTTGCATTGTTGATGGTCATTCAAACCCAAAGCTGACTCTCGTTCTGCTATCTCTGGGAATTTTACCACTATTCCCAAAACTGCTCACAGAAATCAGGACTGGCGAAATCAAAGAAAGAAAAATCACAGAGGTGGATTGTCAGCCATGAGCAATGTCGAGCCCCACGGGAAAAGTTAATCTACTATCTTCCATATAACCAACATTTAGTACCAAGAAAAAAAAAAAAAGTCTCCCTCAGTGAGTCTACAGGTCTTCCACTTTCTTTGTCCTTTCATTTTTTCTACCATGCATTTCTCAGCAATATTCTAATGTTCCCTACATGTTGACATATATACAGTAGTAATTCATGAATACAGGCTAGGATAGACATAAAAGAAAAATGTCTCCCAAACATGGCATATGTTTCAGATGAAGCTTTTTCAAGAAGATGTCCCTCACATATATCAAGAGAGATGCTTGCATTGACATGACTCTACCTAATGTGATACTCTGTTACTGATAGCAAGTTATTTCTTGGGGCCTTAAGGATTAACCTTCAAATTATTTAGGGTCTGGGCACTGAGTAATTAATTACATTGTCATTTACAAATATTCTTTTTGATTGAGAGCACTTGTATTTATTTTTCCTGTAAGGGAAACAGATAGCTTTATTGAATCACCTATTTTAATAGGGCAAACTTGGGTAAGTAGTTATTGTTAATGATTCCAAACAATATCAAGAAAACATGAAAAGGGAGCACCAGTGGTAGAGTGTCTGCCTTCGGTTCAGGTCGTGATCCTGGAGTCCTGGGATTAAGTCCCACATCTTCTCCCTCTGATTATGTCTCTGACTTCCTCTCTGTGTTTCTCATGAATAAATAAATAAAATCTTTTTTTAAAAAAAGAAAACATGAAATGGACCTGCAGTCAATAATTGTTACTTACAGATCCAGATTACAAAACGAAAAGATGTAACAAAAAATGTTTTCAAGATCTCTGATTACAAAGAATTTCAAAATTGTCGATGAAAAACAATTACTCTGCCCCAATCTTTGTAACCACCTAAACTTAATGTATCATACGATAGTGTACACATGGAATTCAATTCAATTCAGCAGAACTTTATTGAGCATCTACTGCATTCCAGATACTGCTAAAAGGAGAAGCCACATTTCCTTTTTCTGAAGAGCTCAGAAATGTCCTTTATTCCAGAAAATTCCTAGACATAACAACTATTTCTGTTTATCTCTGTAGTGACTAGCTAGAAACTGAAGGAGAATTCAATGGAGTTCTTTTCTTCCAAAATGAATATTCAAAATAATTATGATAAACACCAAATTTAAGACAGTGGTAAGTGTTACCTCTGGAAGTAGGGAAGGAGGGAAGATCAGGGAAATGAGGCTTCCACTGTATTTATGTGGCTTTCTTAAGCTGGGCAGTGAGTAAAGACTTTTTTATTGTACTGCTCTTACTGTATTTTTATACTTTTTTTGTATGCCTTACATATACTATACTACATTTCAAATCACACAGATTACTTTTATGATAAAATTAACTCTTCTTCATAAAAATCATTAAGTTATTACTACAAATATGTTCCCCTCTCTATCCTATAAGACACTAAAAAGGGCTCCTTGAAATCAGAAAGCCTATGGCAAGTGAGTTTAGAAGATCTTAATGATTTTAATGATCTTTCTTTCTTTCTTTCTTTCAAACCTGTTTTCTACAGGTATTAAACCTCTGAAGCTTTAATACGTTTAATACGTCAGTAAATACCACGTCAAGAGAAACTCTTGGTCAATCTTCAGCTTGCAGCAGAAATGCAGTATCTTCTTTGAAGCCTTCCCCTCCTTTTCCTCTCTTCAGATGTAATAAATTCCTCTTCTGGAAGTTTCTGGTGCTGTGCAGATATTTTCTACACTATATCTCACACTGTGGCAGTAATGTATGCGTGAGGCAGAGTGCCTAGAGACTGCACCCTCGCATCACAGTACCCTTCACAGTGCTGGGCATGGGGCCAGAGCCAGACACAAAGTAGGTGCTCAGGCAATTCTGTGTTAAATGGACATAGGAATGATGTCTATGCGTGAGACCTGAGTTAGCTTCCTCAGTTGCCCAGAGTTTCTCAAGACCTATTCATAACTTTACAGGCTTTCCTAGCAAATGTGACACTAAACACAAATAGACACAAACCACTCCAAAGACTGAAAGAAAGACAAACTCTGAGACAAAAACAAGAAGCAACAAAAGAGAAAAAGGAAGAATAACTGATGGATCAGATCAAGCATCCAGTCAAGAAAAGGAGACACCACCCAACAGAGAGTCAGCAATTGCCGTGAATCTCGTAGCCAGTATACCAGGGTTGGCAATTTTGTAAGACTCGCTGTGGGTGGTCAACACAAGCTAGGGTTTACCCTGAATCATCACATCTGTCTGGGACGGCCCTCCTCTCATTTCTATCCCCTAAGCCAAACAACCCAACTTACCCATCATGACACTTTTATCATTTTAGCTGTAAGTTGTTCTATTCAGCAGAATTTTATTTCTATTCTCCTTTCTCTTTATGAGAATCCCCCAATGGCATTGTAGATTGGTTATATGTTGGGTTCAAGTGATAATAATAATAATAATAACAACAACAACAACAACAAGCTGGCGATTTCTCTCCAATCGAATATGCTGCATATTTCATGAAATAGAAGCCAGAGGAGTTTTATGATTCCTGAACCAAAATCTTCCTGTGTCTGAGATCTGGACAAGTGGGAAAAAAAATACAAAGAGCAACTCACAGAAAAAGAAACCCAATCATTTGCTCTGCAACCTAAGGGAAACACTCAAGTCATTAACTGATTTATTGCATATGTGTGTGTTTGACATGGGTCCTTATCCTGATATGCATTTCACAGATTGAGTTCAGTGCTAGTTTTCATGGACAGTAAGTAAATTTACCAGAAAAGCAGTTTTCCTATTGGACCCCTTTTTCAGTACAGAACATCTGACAGGCCCCTGCTCTTAGACTGGCAATAAGATTCCCCTTATCTCAAGTTTTATTAATAGTTTAGGCTACTTCTCTATCCTGGTCTAGGACACAATCTGGTCCAGAGGAAAGAGCAATAGACAAGAAGTCCAAGAATTTTGGACTTCAATGGTGCCTCTCTGCTGTAAAGTTGTGTGCTTCCTCCAACATGCTTTGTTTTCCAATCTTTAAATGGCTAGAGTCGACTATTCTGCTGCTAGAATTCAATCAAATAGTCACTTTATTTTCCTCAAAAAGTTACTGAAAAGTGCAATATCATGGAGATTTTAGCATTACGTGGACTTCACAATTCCATTCACAAAGAACGTAAATGTTCAAGGAAATATTTCTAATGAGCTAAAAACAAACAAACAAAAAACTTTGTCTGAAATAGTGACCTCTCTCTCTTTTTCCCTATCTCCTGGTTAGGAAAAAATAAATAAAAACAAAACCAGATACTGTTGGGATACTTTAGGTCTCAGGACATCAATAACGGACCTTTTCATTATCAAAGGGAAGAGAATGTGGATCTCATTTGAAGGATTAAGATTCATAGCTAAGTAACATTCCATACTAGCTACTGTTCTAAGCACTTGGTGTTCATTCCCATAATTGTCACAACAATCTTAGGTGGTGGAGACTGTTGTTTTATTGTCAAGGACACTAAAAGCAAGGAGAAGTTAGAGAGGTTGGTCAAGACCACACAGCTGGCAAGGCTGGAGGAACTGGGGTCTGAACCCAGGCAGTCTAGCACTCAAGTCCAGACTTGTAGTCACCTATTATGCCACCTTTTAATTTTAAGAAGCTCTGCTTATCACAGTTGGTAAGAGACAATAGAGTAATGCAATTTTTGCACACCTACTTAATGAATATTTTAACTGCATAGACAGATGCGAAATTACTGACCAACACCCGTCAAGTAGTCGCAAGTGTTCAAAATTTCTACTATAAGCCCAATGCCCTGTTGATAACAGAACACCACTCTTTTTGTGTTTTAGCATCTGACCTTGGGGAAAATCTACAATTTTGCTCGGGCAGGAAGTCTATTCCATTATTCCCTGTTAAGTTTTAACCACCACCATGAAAGATAGATAGCTGTGATCACCTTTCTCCACTCAGAGGTAGTATTAACACCATGGTTAGGACAGACTCTGGAGACAAAAAGTTTGGAATTAAATCCTAGCTATAGGGCTGCCTAGGTGGCTCAGCTGGTTAAGCCTCAACTCTTGATTTCAGCTCAGGTCATGATCTCAGGATTGTGAGATGGAGCCCCATGTTGGGCTGCATGCTGAGAGTGGAGCCTGCCTAAGATTCTCTCCTTCTCCCTCTCCCTCTGCCCCTCCCTGCTCACTTCCACTCTCTCTTAAAAAAATAAAAATAAATAAACCCTAGTTCCATACCTTATTTGCTTTGTAACCTTGGACCTGGTAACAGGTCCCAGCTTGTAACCTGGTAACAGGCACACAGCTCTCTGTGTGCCCCGGTTTCCTTATCTATCAAATAGCACTGAGACTACAACTATCCACTTCCTATGCTTATTTAAAGATTAAATAAACTAATGCATGCAAAGTGCTTTAAAAAGGTACCCGACTCTTAGTAAATGCTCCAAAAAGGTAAATCAAGCCTCTCTCTTTTTTTTTTTTTTTAATAAGAGAGGTGATCTGCAGAACATCACAAAGTCAGAAAGCACCTGGATTCCATCCTGGTTTTCTAGTTCCAAATATCCTATCTCCTTAGCAGGACTCCATGCTACGACCAAAGTTACCATTCTCCTGAAATCCTGTTATGCACCAAATTGTCCAGTTTTCCCTATAAAATTGCTCAAAGAACATACAATGTAGATAATATTATCCTTGTTTTGCAAATAATGAAACAGAGGTTCTGAAAGTTCAGGTGATTTATTCTCAATTATTTAACTCAACCAGTGCACATTCTTTGTCACAGCAAGCCCTAAATAACACTGAAACTTCCTGACAACAGCCTTCGATATATGCAATCTTTTAAAGTGCCATCTAAAAGACATAAACTGTTATTTTCTTGCTTTGTTAGCTTTATTATTTTGAGAGAGGGATTAAATTCCTGCAAAAACAAAACAAAACAAAACAAAATGTTTGACTTAAGTGAATTATCAAACTGAAATGCTCCTTCAATTAGATTCTTCATCTGCCTGCAGGATGGCTCCAGGCATCTGAAATCCACCAAATGCAATTTTTAAGAAGGGTCTAACCAGGTACCAAGCCAAACACCCACCCCTTTAAGGGAAATGACTTAGAAGGGTAGAGCAGTCAAGAAGCAGATTCCTCTCCGGCCTGGGGAGGAAAAAAAAAAAAAAAAACCAGAACAATAAGTGATAGCATCTCTTCCCCGCAGCCTCCCACAATGGTGTGTCTCGCAAATGAAACATACTGTGAAACAGCTTGTGAGAGGAGCTTCATCAACAATAAGTAATTTTTATTCAGATTTTATTGTTGAATACAATGAACATGATTAAATGTTGCAGATATGCCTATTCAGACCTTAAGCAAACCACCATGAAAAAAAAAATCCCTAGTAAAAATCATCCTCTAAATCTGCTTTAGGAAGAGATTTAATTGCCAACTTGATGCTTAGAACTGAATTCCCACTTGATAGCTGCACTGCTCCCAAGAAGACGGTAGCAACACGTTTGCACTTCCCACCTCGGCCTCTGCTCTCATCCCTGCCGATCCCCTCAGCGTCGCCAAATAGTTACAACGTCAGTCTTTCAAATCACTGCATTTTGAACTTCCTAAACCTTTACGAAGGCCTGTGTGTATGGAAAAGAACAATAGCGCTTCAAAAGCTAAGTCTGTGAGTTCTTCAATACTCCATTTGAATGCTGGGGTTTCAATCAAGGACAACAGCAGACGATTTCTGATTGCTTAGAAGTTGACTTTTACACAGCTTTGATTAGGCTGCCCTTCTCAATAGGAAATCAAGAAAATCTTTGATCCCTTTCAGATTCCAGAATTGTCACCAAGCCCTGCCAGGATAGGAAGTGAGAGAGATGGCGGGGAGAGGGAGGTGCTGCGGAGTGTTCCTAGTCCAGCCAGCTCATCTCCTCTCCCCCTCTCCCCACCACCCACCCCAGCCCCCCACGTCTATCTTCTTGCCTGCGCAATTCAGGGTTCCAACCAGAATCACTCATCGTTGAGATAACTAAAAACAATGCGTGCTAATTCAGGGGGTGGGGATGGTTTATAATTTTATGGATTTCCTCAAGACCTATAATTGGCACATAAATGTACAAACGTGAACCGGATAATTAGGGGGTTCTGAACGTAAGCCACCTTTAATTTATATGATTACTTGAAAACGTGTTAAGTGTTGCGGAGTGTCAGCGGAACCCCCCACAGGCCTTGATTCAAAGCCATCAACATCGTGAAAGTGCGTGGAACCGGCCAGCGGGAGGGGAGCAGGAAGGCGGGGGGCGCGCGGGCAGGTCCCCGCTCCCGTCCCGGGAAGTCGCCGGAGCTGCGGAGTAGCATCCATCTCTTTGGACTCGCTCGCTCGCGGGTCCAGCTCCCGGGCAGCGAAAGGCGCACTGGCTTCCGAAAGCTTTCCACCCGCGGCTCCTTCTAAAGGCTCTAAACCCTCCAAGAGCGCCCGCAGGCACCGACCCACGCGGGCTCGCAACTACTACGCTCGCCGACCCTTGCCCGAGCGCAGAGATGCCCGCGCCGGGGCGCTCTCCGCGCCGCGCGCCTCCGGCTACAGACTGCGCCGCTGCGCCGAGCGCCCCCGGGCTCCCCACCCCCTCCCCATCCCTCCGGACTCTCCCAGCCCAGGCGGAAGTGCCCAGCCAGACCCCCAACAATGAGGACTTGTGTGATGCAGTTGGGGGTGGCGAGGAGTCCGGAGCGAAACATACACAATCTGGCGGGGCCGGGAGCAAGCCACGCAGGAGCCAAGGGGCACCAGCCTCTCGGAGCAGCTTTCCCTCGTGCAGACTCGCTCCCCCCACCCCACCCGCGTCAGGCCACCAGCACCACCAATTGGGGGGAGAAAAAAAAAGGCGCTTTAAAAAGTGCCAAGGAGACACGCGCCCTCGCACCAGGGGTCACAGCAATGCTCCGAGGGACGGAACCAGCCCGGGAAGGAGAGTCCCGGCTGCAGCAACCTCCTCCGTCTTGAAATTTACTTTGCACCCTCCTCCCACGGCTCCTCTCCGACGCGCGACACGATCCCCCCCCCCCTCTCCATCTCCCCATCTCCGGCTCCCCAGAGTCCAGGTTCTCCAGACGTTGGAGTCCTCCTGTTAAGGGCTTCTTTTTGCGCCGGACCACGGGGATTTTAAAGTTTCCCCGGTAGGAAAAACAAAAAACCCTGAGCTCCGCTTCCCAGGCAGAGCGTGGAGTCTGCAGCAGGAACCCAGAGGGGCGGGCCGGGGCGCAGAGCTCCGGGGTGGCGGGGAGCCGGGGGAGCGGCCGAGCACCGCGCCGACGGAGGACTCGGCCGGGGCTGGGGTCCGGGGCACGCGAGGGTCCAGCTCTCGGGGTCTCTGCGGAAAGGCAGACTCGCTCGTTGGACAGTTCGGGGGGAAGGGCCGGAGCTCGGCCCGGGGACGCCGCCGGGGAGGCGGGGAGACGGGCTCCGGAGCCCCGGGGAGGTTTTGGAGTGCGAGACGGGCTCAGCGGCGGATGGACCGAGCCGGGATCGCGGCAGGCAGGAGGGCGCAGGGGGGCTCGGAGGGAGACGAGTGCTTGCGGCGAGGACGTCCGGGGAGGGAAGGCGCGTGGCCAGAAGTGAGGAGGCTGGCGGCGGTGAGGGAGAGCCCGAGGACGCAGGAGAGGTCGCCCCTCTCTCCAAAGCGAGAGGAGGGAGCGGGCGGTAAACTGCGGTCGCCATCCCCGCGACACCCCAAGCCAAACTCCCACGACCGGCACCCCCCGAGCCCTCCTCCCCCCCCGCCCCCGGGGCCCCGGCGGAGCGGTCCCGGCGCCCAGGCCCCCAGGCACCTGCCGGCGCCGAACTCCGGGCTGCGCCCGCCCCCGCCGCGCTCACCTCCGCTCGCCGAGAGCATCCTCCTCCGCTGCCGCAGCCGCGCAGCAAGCGGCTCCCCATGCCCGGCGGGCCGCGGCACTCAGGCGCGCTCTCCAGCCCGGGGAAGCCCCGGCCAGCCCCGCGCTGGGTCCATCCTCCCCGGGAGCCACGGGCCCGCGTCAGCGCAGGGGGAGGAGACCGGCCCGCGCCAGCCCCGCCCCCGCCGCGGCCCCCGCCCCGCCCTGCGCCCCCGCGCCCCGCGCCCCGCGGCGAGGCTCACCTGCAGGCTCCCGGGCCGCCGCGCGCCCCCGCCCCCGCCCCCGCCCCCGGCCCCGGCCCCGGCCCGGAGCTCGCCGCGCAGCCCGAGCGCTCCGACAGCTCCGCGGAGCCGCGGCGGCGACCAGGACGAGGTGGAGGCGACCGGGCGAGCGGGGGCGCCGCGGATCGCGGTTCGAGGGCGCGCCTCCCGACCCCCGCGCTCACCGAGGCGAGCGGAGGGCGTGGGGTCCCCGCCCGGGCCGCGTGGGCGGAGAGCGCGCGGGGGGCGCGGGGGGCGCGGGGGGCGCGGGGGGAGGGTCCCAGCTCCCCGCCTCGGCTTTCACAAAGTAGCCAGTGTGTTTCGTCACCATCACCACCAGCAGCGGCGCCCTCCCGACCCCCCTGGTTTTCCCCGATAGGGTCTCGTCCTTTATACACGCCCCCGAACTCGTGCACCCCCAAATACACGGCGGCAGCGGGCCAGGGCTGGGAAGGGGCGGGAGGGGGCGCCGGCAGCCCCGCGTCTCCACTGAGGCTCCCCAAGAAAACCTGGGCGGGGGGGGAGGGAGACGGCTTGCATCGCTCCCCCCGTGGCCCTTGGTTCTGGGGAGGACTGGCGCCCCCGAGCGCGAGCGGGCCGGTCCGCCCTCCGCACCCGGGTTCTTCGAATGCTCGGGAGGGAGGATCACGCGCCCTGCACGGGAGAAGGCCCGGCCGGGAGCGAGGGACACAGGCAGTCGCGCCCTCCTTCTGCTCCTAGTTTACAAAGATCTGCCAAGTCGCAGAAAATAATGTGCTGCCTGAAAATTCTTCTACCCTGAGATTGCGTTCAACTCCAGTAAGTGTCTGTTGTGGTATAACCACAGCAGACGCCAAAATGCCAGGTGTGGGAGAGGAAAAAACAAAAACCAAAAACAAAAAAAAAACAGATCAAAGGCTGCCCATTGAACAGGGCTGGAATAGGCAAGGAAGAGGCAGGCAACAGTTCCTCAAAAAGTTGATTTTTATCCTTTTTGGGGGCCACACTCTTGTCCTCCAGCTGTGTAATAATAAAGCTAATGTTGTGGATTTGGGTTTTGTTTTTTTTTCCCCTCATAGATTCCGTCACTCACCCATGAAAATTTAATGAAGCATTTAGGGTTATTACCCCCAAAGTCAATGGGCTAAAAATATTTAGCCTAATGCACTCCTTGTGGAGCCAATACATCCATAGCTGGTACGTACAAAGTCATCGAGAGACCCTCCCTTTCTGCACAAAATTCACGACCCATTAAACTTATTCCGTAATAACAGCTTCTGTACAAATGGAAGCCCAAGCAAAGGGAGGCTGTCATGCTCCTCCTGAAAAGATAGCAATTTACATAGAGACAAGAAAAATTGGTGAGGTCATTGGCAGGATGCAATCTTGGAAGAACAGTTGATCAGAGGAGACACCCAGCAAGGTGGGAGGGAGGTGTCACCCCTGGTACTACTGTTGCTATCCACTTCTGGATGTGACCAGCACACTTAAAGGCGAGGACCAGGGAAAGGCTCAAGTCTCTCCAACTTTTCCAAAGTTCTACAAAGTGGGAAGAGTTGCCACCAAACACTTATGATCCCTTTTGTAGGAAGGTCAGGCTCACCAGATAACTCTATTAAGATTAATGAAACACTTCACTATCCTCATCTCTAAAGACAGAGCCCAGGAGTCTGAACTCCATAAAGAGGACACAGGAGACATGGACAAATCAGAGAGGAGCTGGTTGACATGGAGGGAGTGTATGAAACTGTTATGTACTACAAGTATCTGTGACAAATGTCAAACCTTAGGGGGACACCTGGGTGGCTCAATGGTTGAGCATCTGCCTTCAGCTCACGTTGTGATCACAAGGTTCTGGGAATGGGTCCTACATCACACTCCCCGCAGGGAACTGCTTCTTCCCTCTGTCTCTGCCTCTCTCTATGTCTCTCATGAATAAATAAATAAAATCTTTTTTTAAAAATGTCAAACCTTAGGTAATCAAACACAGGTCTAACTTCTCATTGACTCTACCAAAAACCACTGAAGTTCCTCAATATTTTGAGAACAGCCGTGGGACATTTACCTACATTTTAAAACCCTGCATGTCACATTTACTGCCTCCCCCACTCCTCCACCTCTTTGGTTTTCCAAAGGGGTTAGGATTATGGACTTTGAAGGGATGTAGGACACTGAGCTGGCCAAGTAATAGAAATAGAAGAGGCTCATGTAAAACTCTCTCTCTAGTCAACATTGAAGAAGGTCCACCAAACTGGGCAAATTCTCATTAAGTCCAACAGAGGCAACAAGGTACAGCTGTTCCAAGTCTAGCTGGAAGAGAGTGTCATATATAGACTGTAACTGCACACAAGCTACCCACCAAGGACTTGGTGAAGACGCTAAAATAGTCTTCTGGGTTAAACCAAGCCAAATCTTAAAAAGTAGTATTTATTGTTATTATGTTAAACATATCAACAAAAAACACACCTAAAAGGGTGATTTTTTTCTTTTAATAGCAGTGTCCTTTGTGCTAAGTATGGCATAAAGAAAAAATCAATAAGCATTCCTTTACCATCTACTCTGAGAAACAGCAAAGTAATAAGAAAAGCAAAGATGTATGCCTTGCTTTGATTATGTTCCAGGCACTGTTCTGGGTGCTTTCCATACATTGACTCATTTAATCTTCATGACCGCTCAGGAAGAGAAATATCTCTTTTAATGTGTACTGGACAGACAACCAACTTTGGAATCTGATGGGCCTGAAGCATCTTTGACAAATTATTCACTTGTCTGGACTTCATTTCTCCATTCTACTATGGTGATACCTGATTCATGAGACACCTGCTTCATGAGACTCCTGCAGGTCTTAAGAGAGATAATGTAGAGGACATGGCTAGCACTGCATAAATCACCTAGTAAACATTGATTCTCCTTCTAGAATAGTGCCAAAATAGTTCATTTTAAATCAACAAGCATTTATGGCGTTTCTTTTATATATAGGGCTCTGTGCTAAGCAATGGGAATGATGATAAATCAGAAACAGACCCTGCCTTTTAGGAACTGTGAGTCAACTGAATAAAAAAAACAAGGGCATGGGCAGGTGGATGGATGCAAAAGAATTTTATTGAACTTCACACAATTCATCCTTACGCACATGATTCTCAAGCTACACAGAAGGGCAGCCTGTATAAGTACTGTTTGAAACTGACCCATGATTAAAAGTAACACCAAATGTCAGAAGTCATAAATTCAATTAGCAATAATTACTCCTCCAATGAAAGGAATGTAAAGTAGCTCATTTTGTGTATTATATATTATTTAAAACTCAGTTTATTCCTATAATTTTTTTTTCAGTAAATAAATTTGTGCCATAAGCTCTGGGGGTTTCAAAAACAAATTATTACACAGCTACTGCTTATTAAATAGTTTCTAGTGCTTGCACATGCCACGAATATGCTAATATTTCTATACACATAAAGCTCTCAAATTAATAAAATTTTGAATAATGTTCAGTAGGAACATTTCCACCAAGCTTACTAGAGATATCATGTGTTCAAAGTACACTAATATAAAAAATGCACAAAAATTTCAAAGATTAATACCATAAGTATATAAGCCTTGCACAGACCCTTTCATTCAAGTTCATGTTTACACTCAGACTCTATTCTTTTATTCAAAAAGCGTGTGCTGATTGTTTACTCTGTACCAAGCACAATGCTAGGCATTGGCAAAGAAAGAAAACAAAAAGAAAAAAAAAAGAAAAAGCAAAACCAAACCAAACCAAAACTTGTTCTCAAACAACTCATAGGCACATGAGGGAAAGACATCACTATGTTGCATTCCAATAAATGCTATGGTAGTGTTAAGTACAGCATGCCAAGGGAATGGCAGGTAGGGGCATTTAAGATAGGATGGGATGTCGAGGGATCCCTGGGTGGCTCAGTGGTTGAGCGTCTGCCTTTGGCTCAGGGCGTGATGCTGGAGTACTGGGATCGAGTCCTGCATCGGGCTCCCTGCATGGAGCCTGCTTCTCCCTTCTGCCTATGTCTCTGCCTCTCTCTGTGTGTGTGTCTATCATGAATAACTAAACAAAATAATAAAAAAAAAAGACTACCAACAAGATAGGATGGGATGTTAAGACTTCATGAAGGAAGTGATATCATCTTCATTTGGTTATTTAGTTATCATTTAGATAACTAAATAACCAAATGAAACAGGGGAAGATATTTCAGGCCAAGAGAAGAGAATGTGCAATTTTTTTGATGGGGGTGGAGAGAGGTGGATATAGTTAGCTATACATAAGGAAGCAACATAAACAAATTTTAAAGGGTCTAGTTTGCTATATGCAGGACTTTGGAACTTAGTGTATAAAAGGGGTCAGATTTTTTAAAAAGAAGGAAAAATATTTTGCAAATCTTATATTAGCCACATTAGCCACATTTCAGATGCCTTTTTTTTTTTTTTTTTTTTTTTTTTACATGCCCTGGACTCAAGTAAGATATCCAATTGCTATTTCTCTTCTGAGGTTAAAACAGAAAGAATTTTCTATAAGGCTTCATCAAAACAGAAGGTCCCTTCTTTTATGATGCTGCCCTTTCTTGATTCCAGAGAAAGGTTGTGTGGCAGTATTATTACTGAACTTGACTGTGGTTTACAGTTGCTATAAATAGCCCTCCTTTTATTTTTCCAAGGAGGGGGTGGAGGAGACCAGCAACACTGCAATTGTATTTATGCCACCAATCTGCTCTTTTTAGCTAAATACACAGTAGAAACAACGCGGAGAGCTGAAACGATCATCAAAAGGCTCTTAAGTTCTAACACAAACCTCCAATTTTTTTCACTCATAAAGTGGAGCTTAAGATGATGTTAGTGCTTGAAAATACAAGTAGACTAGAAGCTATCAGAAAGACTATGTTTCCCATGCCTAGGGAGTATAAGAGCAGGGAAGAATCAGAATGCCATAGGATCCAGTGCCATGTATTTTGTGGTTACTAGGTTAAAGTTATGACAGATACTTGGTTTTTTGCCTCTGCAGCCATTCCTCCCTCTTTGGTAAACACTACTCCGATTTTGATGGGGAACCATTTCCCCCACCATTGATTTTGTTTCCATTTAGTTTTGGTAGACTTGACCCAACGCCCAGCTCCAGGTATAGACAAGTGCAACACATCTGTTGACCAAAATTCAGGAATGGTCCAATAGACCTGTGTACTTTTGCTAGAGCAACTAGCAAAAATGCTCTAGAGCAACTAGGGAAATTCTCTTTACCACTGGCCTGGAAACTGGTAAGATGGTAACCCTGCAGCCGTGAGAACTGATTTCATAAGAAAAGCCTTCAGAGATCAGGGAAATACAAATCAAAACCACAGAGAGATAACACCTCAGAATGGCTAAAATTAACTCAAGAAACAGCAGGTGTTGGTGAGGATGTGGAAAAAGAAGAACCCTCTAAACTGTTGGTGGGATTGCAAACTGGTCCAGCCACTCTGGAAAACAGTATGGAGTTCCTCCAAAAGTTAAAAATAGAGCTACCCTATGACTTGGCAATTGCACTACTAGGTATTTATCTAAAGGATACAAACAGTGATTCAAAGGGGCACATGCACCCCTGCGTTTATAGCACCAATGTCCATATAGCCAAAATATGCAAAGAGCCCAGATGTTCATCGACAGATGAATGGATAAAGATGTGGTTGGTGTATATATATATATATATATATATATATATATATATATGGAAACAATATATATATCTTGTATTGATATATATATCTATATATATATAATTGCTCACTGAATTGTAATAAACAATATATCTATATCTATATCTATATATCTATATCTATATATATAGATATATATATCTGGAAACGATACAATGTCTCCACAGGAGAATGGATAAATAAATTGTAGAATAGTCATACTATGGAATACTACTCTGCAAGAAACAAAATAAACTACTGACAAGTATAGCAACATGGATAAATCTTTAAAAAGTACTGAATGAAAGAAACCGACTCAAAAAAAAAAAAAAGAACAGTATTATGACTCCTTCTAGATGAAGATCAAGAACAGGCAAACTAAATCTATGATGAGAAAAATTAGAACACTAGTTGCCTCTGAGGAGAGGGATTATCTGGAGGGGGTACAAGGTACTGTCCAGATTAATGGAATATACTATATCTTTAATGTAGTGTTGGTTATATAGGCAAACACATTTGCAAAAACTGCCCAAATTACTCTTAGGATCTATACATTTTAATATAAGTCTATTTCACCTTTAAAATAAATTTAAAAGAGGGACACCCAGGTGGCTCAGCAGTTGAGTGTCTGCCTTAGGCTCAGGGTGCGATCCCAGGTCCAGGATAGAGTCCCACACCAGGCTCCTTGTGTGAGGACTGCTTCTCCCTCTGCCTATATATCTGCTTCCGTGTGTGTGTGTGTGTGTGTGTGTGTGTGTGTGTGTCTTGTGAATGAATAAATAATCATTTTAAAAATTATAAAAAATTTTTAAAGAGAAAGCGCAGAGAAAGAGGAGCAACCAATCAGACCCCACAATCCTTATGGAAACCACTCCATTATGGCCTGACACAGATATTTGTGCTAATGTTGCAAATTCTAAATGAAATGTTACACTCAATAAAAAGAGAGCCCTATGTTATGTAAGGAACTACCAAAGCAATGAATGTGTATGTGGGTTGTGTTTATAGTAACCTTTAAAGTACATTAATGCAAGAATAGTTAGGCCAAAATACATAGCCTGCCTACTCCGCAAATGAAAGTACTGGCCAGCAATGCTGTGGGTTTCACCAGAAGGTAAAGAATTACCTGGCACAGGAGTTAATCAAATACAAGTTGGATGATGGCTTAGCAGAAATGGAATAGAGAAATTCATGCTTCAAATGGTGGAAGTAAATGGAGATATGGAATTTTGAGCATTAAGACATTTACCTTCTCCTTCGAAACCCCAAAAGTTTATGATTCCTTGAAGAATTCTTCTCAAAAAGCTCTGAAACCATGGTTATACTTCAAATGGTTCTCTTCTCCCCTGTCCCAGAAAGCCAATAGAGGCTACATAAAACTCTATACTGTGTAGTTGAATTTGTATGAAAACCTCCCAAGGAAAAAGTCACCACTCTTTCTTGGAAATGTACTGATGCAAATCACACTTTATAAAATATTTTTTTTAAATAAAAAGAATGTAATTGCTCACTGAATTGTAATATGAATGCAAATTAACTTACTGTAATTATACTGTGCAATTTTCTACTTTAAAAACTTAGAAAATGGAAGAGACCTGATAAGTAATTTGAACTGTAATTTTTCATTGTGTTCCTTCATGATGCAATGGTTACCATAAGCAATTTGCTCTGTTTTCATGTAAAATGTTTCTACTTCATACCTTTACATTGGCAGGACTCAAATGAGACCATTTAGTATACACAGATACTCGTTTCCCCCCCACAAGCACTTTGGAGAAATAATCGAGATAAAATTAATACAGCACAAGGGGATTTGTGAAAGATCCTTCATATATTTTCACTTTGGAACCTTTAGCACATTAAGTGTCTCTCCTTCCTATGTCCTTGATGTGTTTTAAATAATCAGGGAATTCCTAACCAAATAGTCAGATGATCAGCATTCATGCTTTAATGGCAAAGCTCTGGTATAGAAGTAAAGAAAATGGGTTTAGTCTCAGCTCTGCAGCTAATTAATTGTGTGACCTTCCTCATGCTAGCCCCCATTGTGCTCATATGTAAATCAAAAGGTTGGGCTAGGTGATTTCCAGCTTCCATCCTAGCCCTTACAATCTAAGACTGCTCTGTAGTCACTCTTTGCTTTGCATTGTTTAAGCAACATGAGTGACAGTAAATGAATCTCTTATGTAGAATTAATGACTGTCTGAATGAACCGCAAGCCCTCTGGTGCAGTCATTCATTGCTAAAGGACGCCTAACGCAAAGATCATCTGTGATGATGCAAATGTAAAAAAAAAAAATAGTAATTACCTGTTTTCATGCTAATAATAATTTGCATGCGTAGTTCCCTCAGTATGGTTCCTGCTATCTGTAGGGCGAAAAGACAGAAAGCTGGGGATCTCATTAAGCAGCAGCACAGTGTAGTGAAAAGAGAGGTAGGGAAAGCTTAGAATCAAGAGACTTTGGTTTGGCATTTCCTTTGGCTAAAACCATACTAGGCCTCAGTAATTTCATCTCTTAGACTGGACGACCTCAGCTACTTTCCTGGATGCTGTTAAGATTAAGTACATAATGAATGGGAAAGTCATTGGTCACTTGTATTTGTAAATGTCTCATTTAATCCTCTCAGCAATAGTGTGAAGTAGGTGCTCCTGTTATCTCTATTTTCCAGCACACACACGCACTCACAATATACCACACTCACATACATACACATATACCACACATACACTCACACACATACACACATATACATATACACTCACGTACACACAATATACCACACACATACACACACACACACATACATACACACCCAAAAGTAAAATAAAGAGAAATTAAATAACTTGTTCAGGGTCACACAGCCCATGACACTCGTCCATTTTGTCTATTCAGAAAGGATAGTAGTATCTCTTTATCTCTGAATTCCCATATCAAAGTAAGTTTTTTGTCTCAACATATATGATCTTCTTAGAGAAAGGAAACTATTTCATCTTTGTGCAACTAAAAGTACTATGAACCTCTCTACCTCAGCTATAAAATGGCAATAGAAGTACCTATGTCTCTCTAAAGGATACTCTTTAGTTCCCTCTTGGGCTCTCATCCCACTGACACCCCCTCAATTTCTCCCTTCATAAAAAACCAATTCCAATTTGGAAAAGTATGTGATCTCTCAGAAGCTGTCCTCACACTCAAGTCTGGATCGGAGCACATGACCTAAGGTCAGCATCCCTGACCAGGGTGGTTATTTCAGGGGTTGGCAGAAAACCTGTCCAATCAGACTTCTGCTAGAAAACTAAGACAAAAGAATATCCCATAGACCAGGAAGTAGCAGTATAGGCTCTTAAAGGGAATGGGCCTTATGATAAAGCTGGATCCAAAGAGGCCAAAATAGAGAGACCAAAAGGAAATCATCCTGTCATATCATGGAGTTGCTGTTGAAAGTCAGCATTGCATTAACAATAACATGAACCTTTTGATCATCTAAGCCAGAATCTTTTATAATTTTTGTTACTTCTACCAAAATCATGGCATCAGTGTAATGAAGCCATGGATGAGAAATTGCAAAGGCTAGATGACCATAAAACTTGGTAATGGTGATTATGACAACAATGACATGATGGCCGAGAGAAGGAAAGGAAGGCCTTTCAACAAACACAGCTCTGGAATTTCATGTAGATCAGAAATTTCCTTCAGTGGTTAAAAGATAAAATTAGTTCATTTTTCTATGTTTTATCTAGATTCATTTTACAATCTTCTTCTAGTGGTATACTCTTACATATCCCTGATCAAACCACAAAGATGAGGGATCTTTTCCTGACCACGCCTTCTACATGCTTGCCTCCATTCCTTCACTCATGCTATCTTCTCCTCCAGGATTACTTTTCTTCATTCCCATTTACTGAAATCCTTCCCAATGTGTAGGCCCTAGTTTAAAGGAAGTCTTCCCCACCATCATTCCCTCTTTCTGCTTCCTTTATATATTGTGCCTACTTATAATCCCGATCCCCACCATGTGTTGGAGCTATTTTTCACACATCCAGATCTCCCATAAGGACTATAATCTCTTAGAGTAGATGCTAAGCTCCTTATAAACAGCAGAGAGAAAGAGATGTATGTGACACCTGTCACTGCACTAATTTCCAGGGTGATTCAACTGATGTGGTTGTAATTCCACCATTGAATAGTCATCAATCAAAAGCATATAAGGAGCACCTTTTGATGAGATGGAAAGTCTTTATAATTAGGAATGCTTAGACTTCAATCTAACTGGGAGTTATGAAAAAAGACAGGAGAGTGGATGACAGAGGATGAACAGAGGGAAGGAAGGCAGGGAGAGAGGCAGGATGGAAGGAAAGAACCCATCCCAATCTGGTTCCAGGTGTTATCACTTGTTCTCTCATCTGCATTATTGAATCATGTTATGAATCCCTCTCTTATGGGCATTTGTTTAATGCCTGTTCCACCAACAGACTGAAAGCCTTCACTGCAGCTTCCCTGTGCCTCACTTTCCTATAGCCGACTCTTCTTCAACAATGTCAATGTACCTCCAGCATGTAACTCAATTTCCTTCCTTTCCATCACCTCTCCTGCCATCATCCTGGAGCCAGCCACATCCATCTCTGACCTAGGACTGCCCTCTCCCTTGTATTCACTCTTGCTTCCCTGTAATATGTGTTCCAAATATTAGCTGCAGTAACATTTTAAAAACATAATTCAGATCTTCTTACTTAAAACACATCAATGATTCCTCATCATGCTTCACTTTCCAAAAGTCTTGATAAAGGCTTTTGAATCCCTCATTGCTCTGATCTAGCTTCAACTTGCTCTGCTCTTCCCCTGCTCATTATACTCCAGCCATACTGGCCTTCATTCACTTCTATGCAACCCCATGTCAAGGCCCTGGCAAATAATGTTCTATCTGCTTCGAATGGTATCTCTTCTGCCCAGGCCCCAGCTCCTACACATTTGCTGGTGCTAGCTTAACTGTCACTTGTTTAGAGGTCTGACCTTACTCTCACCCTTAATGAGTTTTCTTGGTTAAAATCTTTCAAGACACCCTGTAATTTCCCTTCACAGACCTAATTACAATTTAAAACTATCTATGCAAAACTATATATAAAGTATAATTACTTTTTATAGTTATATTTCAGCTTAATGTCTATTTCCCCTACTAGACTATAAGTGCCACAAAGGCAGAGCAATGTTTTTGTTTGCTTGTTGTTTTTGTGTTTGGTCACTGTAGTGGGTTGGATGATGGCTCCCCAAGATATATGTCCATAACTTAATCCCCAGAATCTATGAATGTGACTTTATTTGGAAAGAATCTTTGCTGTCTCTGTATCTCAAACGTTAGGATGTTGAGATGAGAAGATAATCCAGGATGGTACACCTTGATGGCTCCATTGGCAAATCATCCTACTCTTGATATTAGCAAAGGTCATGATCTCAGGGTCATGAGATCAACTCCCATCTGGCTCCATGAAGAGTGGGAAGTCTGCTTCTCTTCCTCTCTCTGCCTCTTCCCCTGCTTGTGCTCATTCTCTCTCTCTCTTCTCTTTCTCTCTCTCTCAAATAAATAAATTAATATATCTTTTTTAACAGAGGATAATCCAGGATTATACAGATGGGTCCTAAATCTAACTAAAAGACACACACAAGGGAGACACAGAGGAGGCAGTGTGATCACAGGGGCAGAGATGGGAGTGATGTGGCAATAAGCTAACGAACACCTGATGGCACAAGAAACTGGAAGAGGCAAGGAATAGATTTTTTCCTAAAAGACTTGTAGGTAGCAGAGCTGTATGGACACCTCGATGTTAGACTTCTGGCCTCCAGAACCACAAGAGAATAAATATCTGTTGTTTTACGTCACCAAATTTGTGGCAGTTTGTTACAGCAGCCCTAGGACACTAATACAGTCACCTATATATTCCTGTGTTAGTAACTGCTGAATGCTGATAGTTATCACATGCTGAATGAACAAGTGCGCACTCATAGAGCAAACATCATACACATCCATCATTGTAAACCAGATCTTTTCACAGTGAACAGAACACAACACTAGGTGTTCAAATTATTTATCAAATTTGATTTAATTGGAATTCATTTTATAAAAAATATAGACAGATGAAATTTTTAAAGCTTAAGTATGCAAAAGAAGCTTAAAGATTTAACTAGGCAACATTCTTCTTTTATAAATGAGAACTATAGAATTGAGAAAGGTTATCTGACTTACCCGAGGTCACACAGCAAGCTCAGGCTGAGGGAAATTGCATTTATTTATATAATTCCTATACCAACATCTACTAGAGTATCTTCCCTAAGTACAATTACATTATTCTAATTAAAATCATTTGATATGTTGCTGCTACGTTCTTTAGTCAAAGACTCCAGCATTCATTGTCATTAAACTAGTTAGTATGTATAGGTCTTCACTGATAATGAACTAAATACTGAACTAAATCCCAAGAATTGTAAGATAAAAATTTTATCCGTTCAAATTCCAAGGAATCCAAGAGGGAATATCAACATTAGGTAGACATTTACTATTACATTTTACTTGATTTAATTATTATTTCATTACTGGTATTCAAATATTTAAGCAGCTTATCAGGCATTATCTCTTCATTTAAAAATTTACCCCAAAATATATTAAAATGCATAAAATAAACCAACTCACTTTAGTACTTAGGTCTTTCTCACTTAATTTCTGACTTAGGGATAACTCCACTTGAGGAGTCTCTAATGATTATGGTTTAAATTTAATGCTTTTCCATATTTTACCTATGCGTGGCAGAAAAGACTACATATGTTTTGTCAATACAAAATGAGTATATTGAATCAATCCTTCTCTCCTTCCTCTTCCTCTGGAAATCCAAATTTCTGTAGTTATTTCACTGGTCTAATATGATCTTGGGCAACTGACATGACCTTTTTGTATATCACTTACCCATTCACCTGTCCAACTACTCAGGTACTAATTCTGTAACTATTAATGCCACCCTATATCATCTGATTCCAAAACACATGTTGTTTTTTGTCACTGTGTCCCCAACTGTTCTATCCCCAGTGTAGATACTTGTCTATACCTGTCAATGAAATGAACTGCACAATGATTGTTAGAATCTAGTGTGTCATTTCCCTTGAATTTACTATATGTGACTAAATTTGGAGAATCCAGTCATTTGGAGGAATCTCGAACGTCATTTAGTGAAGTTCCCAGCTGCAGGTTGATTTTTAATTACACACACCTATGTAAGTTTTAACCATTATATCTTTAAGTATTCTTGGGACTGGAGCCCTCAAAATCTCCCTCAGAATCTATTTCTCTGAGTAACCATGCCTGGTTCCACTTATAAAGTCCATATTTTTATCATTCGTATGTTCATCTTTAAAAAAAAAAAACAAACCCAAATCCGAGTATTTTCCATGTGAATGATGCACAGGGCTAGGCACTGATGATAAAGAAACAAAAGACTAGTTCCGTTCGAAGTAACTTATAGAATACTGGGAGAGAAAGATAGGTAAACAGGTAGTTTCTTAAAATCTTGCTCTAAGTGGGGTGCCTGGCTGGCTCAGCTGATGGAACATGTGACTTTTGATCCCCGGGGACATGAGTTCCAGCCCTACATTGGGTCTAGAGATTTCCTGAATAAATAAACTTAAAAAAATAAAATAAATGGAATAAAATAGTGGCCTAAGTACTATAATACAGGTGGGTACTGAGTGTTTTAAATGCCTCCCTACCTCCCCAGCGAGAGGCATTTAGAGTGGGAGAGTGATCGGCGGTTTCAAAAGCAAGACTTTTGACATCATCTCATCCCTTAGCCACTCAACCCACCAGATTCTCCACTATTCAAAGGTTTTCTCCAACTAATTCCTTCTCTGTGACACTGATCACCGTGTTAAGATTTTCAAAGAAGTTCCAAAGAGAGAAACCTTGTGAAGATTTATCTCTCTCCGGGCAACCATGCGGCTACTGCCCAGATGAGATATAACTATTGTACCTTTATTTGTGCTCACACTTGCACTCAGTTTGTTACTGCCTCAGTGTATTTCATTAGTTTGGGGGGGGGGGGTAGGGGAAGATTTACTCCTTCTGTGGGCTTCATTTTCAGAGAGGTCAATAAAGAACTAGCTTCCCAGAGAAAAATGCAGTATGATGGTTACATAATGTGAAACCTAGGTCTGATTATATTGTGCCTTTATTTGAAATCATTTAATGGCTCCCCAGAGCCTCGAAGAGAAAATCCAGTGTCTTTAATCTGGTATATGGGACCTCCATGGTGGGCACATGCACACTCTGCAGCATCTCTTATCAAGAGGACCCCACACATCAGAGGCCACAAGACAGTCTCTTTAGGTTGTGGCCAGAGGAGTCACTGAAGGGGTCAGTGGAGAAGTGATAAGAGCTGATCTACATCTTTGGAAGTTTGTTCTACATTCCCTAAATGAAGCAACTGTTGCAGCAAAATCCATGTATAACTCCACTTGCTTCCTCAATACTTTTTTGGAATGAGGCAGACCACAAATTAGGAAGCAAAAAACAGGGAAAGAAAATAAGTAACAAAAAATATTCACATAACACTTCATTAAAAACACGCCAAAGAGGATTCCAGGATGTTTCCTACCACTTCTGAAAAAATGTCAATGTGAAGGTTTGCAGTCTCCTGAGTTACCCTAGTGACAATCCATTATGTATTCTCCTGGCAAACCCTAAATTGGCCAATAGTTTGTAAAAATAGCACTCTCTCTCTGTGTCCTAGCCATTGTGCACAGGTGCACACGGGTGAGTATGTGAATTATTCTAAGTGCTTAGTTATTGTCATAGTTTTCTGTACCTGCTTGTGAAACGTGCTTTGAATTCAGGGGTTGCTATCATTTTTTTTCTTTCTGAAAAAATAGAATACAAAATGCAAAAAACTCAAACCAGTTTAAGAAATGACACAACTACTCTTCTCCATGAGGCAATAAACTAATTATCTGAAAAATACCCTCTCGCGACTTGAAGAGTTAGATTCAAAATAACGTTTGAATCTAACATTTGAGTGTTAAATGATTATATTAAAAAATAATCACTGGATGTGTCTCCTTTGATGAATTAATTAACTCAATAGACATTTATTGAGCTTCTATTAGACATAACAAAAACAAACTGCTGTCTAAGACATTAGATACAATCCTTGCCTTCAAGGAGCAGAGTATTTCCATTTATTCTGAGGTCTTAGTAGCATGAAATACCAACCAATACAGGATACAATTTGATCGGCCTATTCCTTCATGCTATCAGGCCAACCCCTCAGATACACACACACACACACACACACACACACACACACACACACTATATTGAAAACAGTGATTAAGAATTGGTCTCAGGACTCCTGGGTGGCTCGGTGGTTAAGCATCTGCCTTTGGCTCAGGTCGTGATTCCAGGGTCCTGGGATCGAGTCCCACATCGGACTTCCTGCAGGGAGCCTGCTTTTCCCTCTGCCTGTGTCTCTGCCTCTCTCTGTCTCTCATGAATAAATAAATAAACTCTTAAAAAAAAAAAAAGAATTGGACTCATGCTGCTATTGATCCCAGTTCTAAATCACTAAGCTTCATGTACTTTATACTCCAAATTTTGGTTAGGTCCTTATTTTCCCACTTCTGATCTTAAGTCTCATTTTTCCATAGGAACTTTCCTCCCCCTTCAACCTCTGACTAGGATTTTGATTCCTTCCAAGTAACAGCAGTTCTATTTGTCTTGGATAAATATTTTGCCTTTTGATGTGGAGTCCAGAGGCTTTGGTGGTTTTGGGATGAGGGTGGGAGTGGGATAACTCTTCTCCCACCAGCAAGTCCTTATCTAACAGCCCAACATAATAACGCTGCATTTCAAAGGAGCAAAGTGTAAATAAATGTAAGAGATATGATCAACCATGTATCTTAGGTCAGGTGTCTACTTCTCTGTGGCAGTATAATAATGCGCAAGTATCACATTAAAATCACGATTAAGAACAAACTTTAGGTGTGCCATCTTGTGAGGATCCTGACTGCTACCAAGTCCGCTGGAGTCCCCAGCCTCTTATTTACCGTTTTAGTTTCTTTTGCACCTGATTGCATAAGTGGTTCCCAGGCAGAGGGTGGATTATTTAGGTACCTTAAGAGATTCTTTTTCAATCTGACTGATGGCTGTGAAACTCTTTTCACATATGTCATTTAGCATCTGTTTTTTTTTACTCAGCTTATGAAAATGTGATATATTTGACATGACTTGCTGTATCTGTTAGGTTGATTTTATTGATTATAGAATTATTTAGTGTTAAATATATGACAGACTTTGTACCCAGCCACTGGGAATACAAAAGCCAAGTAGACAGCTGTGATCCCTTCCTTTAGGAAGCTTGCCATCCTGTGGTAAATGACACTTTATATATTAGGTTCATGGATATATCTCAGGTAGTATTTCACTAGGGGCTTCTAGTAGAGGTCCCTAAATATAAATTGTTAACGCTTCTTATGCTCCTGAAATTCTTTCAATAGGAGAAACATGTTTGTGATTATTCAGCTGAAAGATAATGACTGAAATGCAAACAAGTAAGGGAGAAGGCTACATTGGCTTAAATTCATACTAAAGTGGAAATGACTGACATTGGATATTGTTTTATAAATAAATCTCTTGATGGAGAAAAGATAAAGAGGAAGATATAGTAGGTTTTGAATTAGGGGAATCATGGCGGAGAGAAACCTGGTGTTACAAGAGGAGAAATTGCTGACGAAATAATCTAGCTTATGTAAGAGGGTTCCCTTTTCTCCGCATCCTCTCCAACATTTGTGGTTTCCTGCCTTATTAATTTGCCCCATTCTTGCTGGTGTGAGGTGGTATCTCATTGTGGTTTTGATTTGGATTTCCCTGATGGCAAGTGATGCAGAGCATTTTCTCATATGCATGTTGGCCGTGTCTATGTCTTCCTCTGTGAGATTTCTGTTCATGTCTTTTGCCCATTTCATGATTGGATTGTTTGTTTCTTTGGTGTTGAGTTTAAGAAGTTCTTTATAGATCTTGGAAACTAGCCCTTTATCTGATATGTCATTTGCAAATATCTTCTCCCATTTTGTAGGTTGCCTTTGAGTTTTGTTGACTGTATCCTTTGCTGTGCAAAAGCTTCTTATCTTGATGAAGTCCCAATAGTTCATTTTTGCTTTTGTTTCTTTTGCCTTCGTGGATGTATCTTGCAAGAAGTTACTATGGCCGAGTTCAAAAAGGGTGTTGTCTGTGTTCTTCTCTAGGATTTTGATGGAATCTTGTCTCACATTTAGATCTTTCATCTGTTGGTGGGAATGTGAACTGGTGCAGCCACTCTGGAAAACTGTGTGGAGGTTCCTCAAACAGTTAAAAATATACCTGCCTACGACCCAGCAATTGCACTGTTGGGGATTTACCCCAAAGATACAAATGCAATGAAACGCTGGGACACCTGCACTTCCGATGTTTATAGCAGCAATGGCCACGATAGCCAAACTGTGGAAGGAGCCTCGGTGTCCAACGAAAGATGAATGGATAAAGAAGATGTGGTTTATGTATACAATGGAATATTACTCAGCCATTAGAAATGACAAATACCCACCATTTGCTTCAACATGGATGGAACTGGAGGGTATTATGCTGAGTGAAGTAAGTCAGTCGGAGAAGGACAAACATTATATGTTCTCATTCATGTGGGGAATATAAATAATAGTGAAAGGGAATAGAAGGGAAGGGAGAAGAAATGCGCGGGAAATATCAGAAAGGGAGACAGAACGTAAAGACTGCTAACTCTTGGAAACGAACTAGGGGTAGTAGAAGGGGAGAAGGGCGGGGGGAGGGAGTGAATGGGTGACGGGCACTGGGGGTTATTCTGTATGTTAGTAAATTGAACACCAATAAAAAATAAATTAAAAAAAATAATCTAGCTTATGGTAAGTCCTTTGAGATATATATATTTGGTAAAAAGAATAAGTTCTGGATTCTTTTTTGGGCTCAACCAATTTACATTGGGCTCGTAAAAAGACTCCTAATCTCTCTGGGATTTAAATTACTTGTTTATTAAAAGAGGATAACACAGTGTGTCCTAACACCTCACAAATTTATTGAGAAGGTAATATTGATCATAGGCTATACACATGTAAGATGTTAATAAGGCAGGAACACTGTTATACAGCAGTTAATACCTCAAATTTATCTCAAAAAGATGAATGAAACAAATATAAGATGGGGTACTCATTTAAAAGTAATCCTACATACGTAAATATTTGTTGGTCCAGTTATAAAGTTCTACTCTCAGACTTCAAAACAATGAACTTTAATATACCTGAAGCTATACTTTCAGATTAGAATAACTGATGATTACTTTATGCCTTCCAAAGGAATTATCGTGTTACAGGGCTTATCTCACGCTTTTGAAATAAATGTATTCCAGTAGGATTGGCTGCTTTCTGCTGCCCAATTGTCCACAGTTAACATGTGTGATATATATTTCACTTAAAATACTATAATGCTTTTTGAACAGTTTTTTTAAGGAGGTATTGTTTCATTTTATATTAGCCATGATTTAATTGTGGCTCATGAAACCCAATTGATTCATTAAGTCCTCAGGCCAGCAATCAATACAAGTCCCTCTTTGCCTTGGATGGATCACCTAAGTCTAGACCCCCAAACTCCACCAGCACTACCAGACTCCAGACATGCCTCTGCATTCACCCCATTTTGGCAGCTCTCCCACTGGGCCTCTTGTCAGCTCCTAGTCCTTGTGGAGAGGTTAATTAACTGAGGTTCAAAGAAGTTAAGCTTCTGCCCACAGACACATAGAAAAAGGTGAACGTCTAAGATTTTGACTTAGGTTTCTAAGGCACCAAAACCCATATATGTTCTTTCTACTGCATCCTGCTGATTGGCAGAGCATCTGATTTCTCCATAGTGAGAATCATTTTTAGTGGGAGAGACCTGGGTTACGGTATTCTATTAAAAAAAAAAAAGAAAACTATGTTAAAAGATGTTTTGTGATGTGTAGGACAAAGAGGGCTATTTAAATTGAAATCATTTTCCTACTATCCAAGATCTCTAAATCTCATGCACATTAAGTTTGAATTAACACTAACAAGGGTCTAACAGCTTTGATGCTGTGTTCTTAGATAATTAAATTCTTAGAAAATCATTCCACATTTGAGGGAGAAGCGAAGGACACAGTGAGTTCAGTCTTAATTCAAAGTCACTTACACATTGTTACCTGCTGTTTCCAGGCCTATCACAGAATCAGCAGGGAGGATTTAATATTAAAAATGAGGGTTCTCTCTTTCTTTTTTTACACCCCCTCCCTTTTTGGCCAAATCTCAGAATGGAGGGAATGGTGGAATTGGCCCCTGGAATTCTTCCTAAATTATCACTTTACTTTGGCATCTATCATATACTGGAATATTCAGGCTATTTTGCATCTGAGGCTGAGGCTTTAGCAATATCCTTTCCTTCAAAACCACATCCCACTTTATATGTATGAAGTGCTTTATAGTTTACGAAGTGCTTTTCCCATTCATCATTGCATGTGACCCTCAGAGCCATCTGTAGAAGTTTAAGAGATGGCACGTTCTTCTGTGTCATCATCCAAAGACCAGAAGGTTGCCGATAGGCCTCATCAAGTGGCATTTACATTGGTAGCATTTTACATCCTACGCTAACATTTGATCCTGATACTCAGAGTCATGAAACAAATCTTATCATACCTGAGAAGCGAGCTGGCTTGGGAATACTGACTCACAGTAACAAACCTCATGAGAGACTGGGGAAGACGCTTTGAATTCCAGCTGAAGATTTTATGATGGGAAACAGAACCGTCACTGGTGATAATTGTTGGATCAGCACGAGCAGGGCATTTTGTTCCGGGACAATGAAGCTATTAGAAGGTTGTTTGATTTTTCAACATGAGAAAGCAGAAGCTCAGAGAGATGGACTAACCTGCCATAAGCCATCCAGGTGGTAAGTGAAGGAAACAACTTGAACCCTCCATCTCCATCCTAGGGACAGAGCAATATAGAGGTAAGGGGGTGGCTGTTAGCCCTTGAGCCACGCCCTGTCCCCTTCCTGCTTAGATGAGCATCATGGATCCTTTCCTCATGGTACTCTTTAGTGTCTTTCTGTGACTGATTCCCACCTTTGGCTTAGTAAAGTGTCGCTTCAGCTTTGTTCTGGTGTAGGAGGGTGATTCTTTTGGTTTAAAGGTTTGTTTATTTATTTATTTGAGAGAGAGGGAGAAAGAGTGCAAGTGGGGGGAGAGGTAGAGGGAGAGAATCTCAAGCAGACTTCCTGCTGAACACAACGCCTGTGCGGGACTCAATCCCACAACCCTGAGATCATAACCTGAACTGACACCAAGAATCAGATGCTTAACTGACTATGCCACCCAGGCACCCCATGATTCTTCTGCTTTAAAACAACTTTGTATATTTCTACTTTGATCTCATAGACATTGGTTTAAACTTAGATCCTCTGATAGTAACCTTACTTCCTAGGCCAATGTGGCACCTACAACTAGCTCTGCATACCAGGATATAACTCCTTTCAGTAGACGAGGCAGCAATTATTTTTCTGAAAGCTTTAATTAATTAATTAATTAATTAATTAATGAGAGACACACACAGAGAGAGGCAGAGACATAGGCAGAAGGAGAAGCACGCTCCATGCAGGGAGCCCGATGCGGGACTCAATCCTGGGACTCCAGAATCACGCCCTGAGCCAAAGGCAGACGCCCAACCACTGAGCCACCCAGGCATCCCCGAGATAGCAATTATTATCATCATTTTTCATATAAAGAATCAGAGACTCAGAGAATTTCTGTAATTCAGTCAGTGTCAGTCAATTTGTAAATAAAGTTTCCAGATTTGAATCTACTTTAGACGTTGGGTCCTGTGTTCTTTTTATTATATCATAATGCCTGTGGGTAACAATAATCATAATATTCATTAAGCACTATTCTAAATATTTTATTTTAATTCTTAGAGAGAGGGAGAGAGAGAGTGAGAGAGAGAGAGAGAGCAGGAGGAGGGACAGAGGGAGAGGGAGAGAGAGAATCTTTTTTGTTGTTGTTAATTTTTTGTATTGGAGTTCGATTTGCCAACATATAGCATAACACCCAGTGCTTATCCTGTCAAGTGCCCCCCTCAGTGCCCGTCACCCAGTCATCCCAACCCCCTGCCCACCTCTCCTTCCACCACCCCTTGTTTGTTTCCCAGAGTTAGGAGTCTCTCATGTTCTGTCTCCCTCTCTGATATTTCCCACTAATTTTTGGGAGAGAGAGAGAATCTTAAGTAGGATCCATGCTCAGCACAGAGTCTGATGCAGGGCTCTATTTCATGACCCTGAGATCATGACCTGAGCTGTAATCAAGAGTCAGATACTTAACCAACTGAGCCATCCAAGTGCCCCTAAATAGTTTATATATACTAACTCATTTGATCACAGCAGTGGCCCTATAGAGCACTTCTCACTGTTACTATTCTTTCTATTTTATAGATGATGAGTTTATGGCACAGATAAA
Source organism: Canis lupus familiaris (assembly GCF_011100685.1). Classification (NCBI taxonomy): domain Eukaryota; kingdom Metazoa; phylum Chordata; class Mammalia; order Carnivora; family Canidae; genus Canis; species Canis lupus. The sequence continues at coordinate 52,447,019 of NC_049226.1, read as the reverse complement.
TCAATTAATTACACAGTGAGTAAAGAACAGCCCTAGGATTTAAACCCCAGAGTCTGTGCTCTTAACTGTATCCTTACAAGTAGAAGAAAGAAGATTGCCCTGATGAGGGCTTCAGAGTATACCGGGAGAGTCTTAGTACCAACATCATTTTCTCACACATTGGCCAATGCTAAAATTCCAACACTGGAGCTTCATTCTGATTTTTGGAAGGGTTTCTTTGGTTCTAAAAATGCAAATAGTCACTCTTGTTAATTACTCACATGACAATGTAAGTAGAACATCTGAGGACATGAAGGTTTTGTGAATGGAGACTGTCCCATACAAGGACCTTGCGGAGGAAGGGAGAAGAGGCTCAATAATTTAAGGATCTCAAACAAGAAGGAGAAAAAGCAGTGTCTACTCTCCAGGATTCTCACATCCATCAGTTCAGTTCTTATTGTTAATTCAGAGACTGAGATAATGTTTGCAACACAATGTCACTTGTAAAGAAATAAGATTTCAAACTCTGGTCTAACTGGCTCTAAAACCACTGCTTCTAACATAGCATGATTGATCCAAGGACATGAACATTTCACTGAGGTCACAATTCCGCTCCCTCACCCCAAACTCTTGATTCCTAAAGACATCACTGTCCTAGATGTAAAGACTTTAAATCTATAATTGAACCAGACTTTCAAGTGCCAGAATAATTCATATTTAGCAAACAGAATGTGGGGAATATTTTAAGAAAGATTTTTCTGAGTGTTTGTTTTTGAAATGCCATTCCCATGAAGCCCTTAATTCAATTACTCCTGGCCATAATATCGAGCTGACAGCTTAGGAGCCATTGCAGGCATTTACTGTCAATAGAAGAAATACGAATAAATGCTTCTTTGGTTTGAAAAGATGCTCAACTTGCAGAAACAAGAGAGAGAAAGTGGGTCAGGACTGAACATTTCCCAGGCATTTATGTTGGACCAAAGCACATTCATAATTCCCCAGAATCCTCTCAACAAGGAGTGGACATTACTGCCTTTTTCTAGAGATGAGGAAACTGAAGACAAGTTAACCAACCAGCATGAATCACACAGCTTGTAAATGTTGGAGCTAGGTTTTCAGAGCAACACCACTTTCCTCCATGACCCCACCAGGCACCCTCCCCTGACTTTGCTTGCTAATGTCTATTTTTAGACATGTACAACTCCTATTAAGGTCAGCAAAGTTAAATCTATGTACCCACCATATCTAGCCAGTCCTCTTTCTGTTCTTAGACTCTTACTATTTTATGTCCCAGGCTTTTTCAGGTACAATGTGACCATTTCATTGCTCTCCTGAAGAAGTACAAAATATACTTGTAAATAGACACCATGTCTTGTCTGTTGTGTGCATCAGTGTATTTTCAATGCCTGGCCCAGAGTAGGTTTTCAATAAACATGGGAGAGGAGGAGAAAGGGGGGAAGGAAGGAAGGAAGGAAGGAAAGAAGGAAGGAAAGAAGAAATGGAGGAAGGGAGAAAGGGAACAAACATTATAGAGGTAAAAGTAAACTGGTAGAATTTGGGACTTGTTTGCTTGAGAAGGAGTTAGAGAGAAGGGAGAAAAGCTAAGAAGACACAGGACTAGGCCATCAAGAGTCTTATTGTCTAGGGGATGAAAGTTCTATCTATGAATATTTATCATTAGTTTACAGGGTGTGTTCTAATAAATGAGAAAGATTTCCAGTTATCTTTTATTCCAGAGTTAATATTCAGTTCCATCACTGAATTACAGGCAAGGAAAAAGTTTAACCACATACAAAATTTCTGTATTTATAACAGAAGATTTGCTAAAATACTTTCAAATAGGACTCAAGAAAATGCTCCTGGCCAGGAAGCCACAAAAAAAAATCTATTTTGTTTATTCATTGAATCATCCATGTGTTTGTATTTTGGAGATACAAGAGCCTCATGTTGTTTTACTGAAACTTGCCTTGCAGTATATTGTCAGAAAGTATAATGTAGCTCGGTAGGTTTGCTGATCTGTAAGAAGAAGGTCAAAGAGTGGAATGAATATCTTGAACCACAATTCCAACTTTGTAATCGAATTTCTTTGAGTCTTCAGACATGTTCTTACAAAAACCTAACCAAAAAAAAAAAAGTATAGCGACAGAAATCAATTTTCTCATTTAATCAGCTTCTTTGTTAATTCAACCATAAATTATGTGCTAGAGAAGTCTAATCACATTGTATATGAATCTTGCATAATTTGCATTAATTACAACCTAAGATGTAAGTGCATTATGTGCTATTGTATGTATTTTTAGCTCATCTCATAAAAAACAGTTATAGTTACCTATGGCAGACATGCCTTATTTTTCCAAACACACCAAAGAAGAGAAACAAAATTTTAATGATTAGTTTAGGAAGTGATGTCTTTTAGGAGAGATCATCATTTTTAACTCTACTAGTTCTTGAAGTGTTGCTAAAGCAGCTCCTCCCAGATTCACCCAAGTGCCCCTCCCTCTCTGGCCACTCTTACAGCCCATAAGAGAGAACACCTATGAAACAGTTACATTGCTTATTGCAAACCTCTCGTAAGGTGCTTGTGGGCCAGGTTCGCCATGTTAAGTCTTGATTGCTATTCTCTAGACCCTGAGATGACTAATAGCACATGTGGTTCCTGCTCTTTCTTATTTTATACTCTCAGGACTAATTCCCAACCGACCTGGAAGTACAGTTATAAGGGGGAATGAGGTAACTCTCCACAAACCAACAGGATAATGTGCTGAGAACGATAGGTAGCTAAATAGATGGAAGGAAAACTCACTTTTATGGCTAGAGATTCCAGAATATGATATTCTGTTCATTTTGTTAAATTTTTAATTCATTTTTTTTTTCACCGTGGGGCTTGAGCTCATGACCCTGAGATCAAAACCTAAGCTGAGATCAGGAGTCACGTGCTTAACAGACTGAACCACTCAGGTGCCTTTCTGTTTGTTCTTTTACTCATTTAACAAACCTTTACTGTATACCTATCATGCATTGAGAATGCAGTTGAGCACTGGAAATTCTAAAATGAATAAATAAAAAAATCCTCTATCTTCAAAGAAATCAGTTTGGTAGAGGAAGCAGAATATAATCAAATTATGTCAATATTGCATTACAAGCACTTTAATAAAGGTATGTGAAAAGAACATGAATTGATACAAAAGGGAGAGAGGACAGCATCATCTAATAGGGGGAGGACAATTAGGGAAGAGGAGAAGATGCAGAGCTGGCTCTTGAAAGATGAAGCGAGATCATAATCCAGAGGAAAACCAAAGGAGATTTCAGATCAAGAGAAAAACATGTTCCAAGATAAGAAACATTGTTTGGTATGTGCAAGAAATTACAAGCAGTTTTTAGGGTGTAGCAGTGATAAGACTGGATAGGAAGGGATGGGTGAGCTCATGGAGCAGCCAAATTCTACTGTGGATATGTATCAGATGCTTCTGTCTAGCTACCTACCTACCTACCTACCTATCTACTTACCTAGTGTGTATATATAATCTAATTTACATAAACCCGAGGTTGTAATATTTATTATCCCAAATTTACAGATAAGGAAATAGAAGCATATACGGCTATCCAAGGCCACATAGCTGGGAATTAACAGCAACAAAATCTAAACATATGGAATCTGATTCTAGAGTCTTGTCTCTTCATCATTACATAAGAGTCTGGACTTTATCAACTATAGGGAGAAGTTTCAAAGAGAGGAATGTTATGGCAAGAGTAGGTTTTACAAAGGTCCTTCAAACCCCAGTGTGGAGAATAGATGAAAGAAGGATGTCTATAGGAGCAAAACCACCTAGCCAACCATGTTCATCATGAAGGCAATATAAGGAAGACCTAAACTACTGCAGGGGGCATGGTTTCTCCAGCACAGAAAGGTGATTGACCCAAGGGGACACAAGCAGCTAGGCTGGGACTAAAATGTAGGGTACAGACTCTGCTCAGTCATCCTACACCATTTACAATTCTGTTAAATATGGTATTAAAGAGAAAATACTCTCTTCTAACATGCAGCTGAGGCCCAGATTCACAGAATTCAGAGCTGGAAGAAACCTTAGGTTGATTCATTGCATCTATCTTCTTTAGTTAGGAATTCCTTATAGAGCATCACTGTCAAATGATGTTCCATTCTTTGCCTGAAATTGTTAGCAAATTGTCTTTAGAGTGATTAACATCATTTACTCAATAAACATTTATGGAGCACCTATTGTGGTCAAGGCATTATGTTTGATGCTGTGGTTACAATGAACAAAAGCAAACAGGGCCTTGAGGAACTTACAACCTAATATTAAAACTTGTTTTCCTATAATATCCACCTATTGTCACTAGTTCTCTTCCTTAGAATTATAAAAGTAAGCTGTTATTTTATTCGCTACAGCATTTCGAATACTGAAAGATTTGAAAACTCTCAAGGGTTTCTTTCTTTTTCTCTTTTCTAAGATAAACAGTTTCTCCAACAGTTCTTCACATAAAGCAGTCAAATCTGCTTGTAACTACTCAGTTTGTAATGAATAAATTGCTAAGTATTACTGAAAAAAATACAGCATCTCTCATTTATAGCAGAGTCCAAGATTGACATAGAAATCATATCAGTTATAATTTGAAAGATTGCAGATGTTAGTGGCTTTGAGATATCTGACCACCAGAAATGGATGCTGTATTAGAATTCAAATCATAAAGTTAAAAGTGTCATAATACATTTGCACTTATGCTTAAGTTATTATTTATATCATAATAAAGTTATAATATAAATTTTAATAATCAGAAAGAAGCCTCTGGTTTAAAAATATTATTAGAAAAGTAGTTGAAGAAATCTCCTCTCAACCTTCCAAATAAGACAGAAAATCCAAAATCTCATAAAAGCACATCAATAACCTCTGTCAAGATAGTGACACATTATTCAAGAATTGCTCATTCATGACAAGCATTGAACGGTTTGAAAATGCAATCAATGTTCCAACCATATAATCTGATCCTAAAGAGGATATGATTTAGCCCTTTCCAGCTATCTCTACACTAAAGATCTGTTTCAACTTGAAAACAGGGCAGACATCCTTCTCCTAAATAGGTCCCACTTTTGAAAGAGAAAAATAGAACTCAGAGTATTCTTCCTAACTTTCCATATTAGAATTCTCTTTTTATAACCACTCTAAACTGTAATTGCCACAATTTAAAAGGCAAACAAGCAAAAAGAAATCAGGAAGACAATGTTAATGGTAGTGCAATGAAACTGAGGAAGCATGACTTTCACAAGTAAGACTATGAGTTGCCAGAGAAGATTAGAGGAGGACACACAGAATCCTGTAGCAGTGAATCCTGAACACTGCTATTCATATACACTCCATCTGATCAGAGTGTCAGGGATCTTTGAGAGGAAGGTAAAGAGGAAAGAGCCTGTCTCAGTTCAGCACTAAACAAATGTGTGGTAGACACAAGAATTGTGGTAAGAACTCTAAGAATCAAACTGCCACCTGCCATAGATCTGTTAAAGAAATTTGACCAGCATGTCAGTGGACAGAAATTGGGGTCAAAAGCAATCCACATACCATATTTGTTGGCAAACGCTAGATCTGAATAGATCTCCTCTGATAAAGGATGAATAAATGGGAAACAACAAAATCAACAGAGGTACTATAAAAAAAAAAAACAGGTGCTATAGAATAAGGAAAAGGGAATTGTGTATTCATACGACTTCTGAAAGTTATATACTGCAGGAATTCCAGAAGAAATAATTTCAGAAAAAAAAAAAAAGAAATAATTTCAGAAATCTATTCGGCATCCCTTAATGTATGCAAAGATGTGTGATTTCCATGAAACCAGGATCAAAAGACACAAGAAAGAAGGATGGAAGTAAACTAAAAACATCAACAAAATTAAAACCTATGTAGAAGGGACAGAAAGATAAAAAATGGGATTTATGATGAAGACAGATTTGGAAAACTCTCAGAGGAGAAAAAGGACAAAAACACACCAATATAATTAAAAGTACAAATGGAAGACAGTAAAGAAAATTCCAATCTTATAGGATGTTCTGAGGAGCAAAGGAGAACAATTAAAACAAAGTAATAATCAAAGACATAACCGAGGAAAACTTTGCTGAGAGAAAAACGAAAAGCAAAAGGACAATCAATTTGAGCCCATAAATTAGAAAAGTTTGCTGTGTTTTAGGTAAAATCAGTTAACAAAAGAATCATACCTATGACTGTTTCACTAATAAATCGTGGTAAATATTTTGGTGTTTTTGTGTCTGTGTGCATTCTCCATCCAGTGAGGTATTTCATACAGAAGTCTATTTACATACATTTATATGTAGCATATATGTGTTCAGACTACACATATTTTTTGTAGATTTTTTTTCAATTAACAGTGTGTCAAATATTTTCTAGTGCCCTTAAGTGTTATAAAATACATTTTTCAAAGAAAGAGAGAGAGAGGCAGAGACACAGGCAGAGGGAGAAGCAGGATCCCTGGGGGGAGCCTGATGCAGGACTCCATCCCAGGACCCTGGGATCACACCCTGAGCTGAAGGCAGACAGACATTCAACCACTGAGCCACCCAGATGTCCCTTATAAAGTATTTTTACAGTAGCCCATCATATCATGAGTTATTTAACGAATGCTTTCTTATTTGTCACTTAAATTAGTTTAAATTTTCATGATTACAGATATAACTGTATTAGAAACTTTACCATAAACAACCACAGTTCTGTTTATTCCTATGAGGCAAATTGATTAACTTAAATTGCTAGATCAAGTGATACAGAGTATAATTTTAAATTATAAGTTTAAAATCATAAGCATTCCCTGACCAAGCAGAAAACTCCAATTTCCTTCAAGATGACCACCTACAGTTTAGCTTCAGACTTCTCTTCAATACTTCAAGTCAGAGGACAATGAAGGAAAGCCTAGTGAGTTCTCAGAATAAAAAGTTGTAACCTAAGATTTTTATGCCAAGCTATTTTAACATGTAAAGGCAAAAGGAAGATGTGCAGGATGCCTGGGTGGCTCAGCGGTTTAGCGCCTGCCTTCGGCCCAGGGCATGGTCCTGAGGTCCCGGGATAGAGTCCCGCGTCGGGCTCCCTGCATGGAGCCTGCTTCTCCCTCTGTGTCTCTTCCTCTTTCTGTTTCTCATGAGTAAGTAAGTAAAATCTTTAAAAAAAAAATAAGGAAGATGTGCAAGAGCTCAAATAATATGCCATTATGTACCACTATTTAAAAAATTACTTGAAAATGAATTGTTGACCCTTAATAACTTCCAAATGCATGAGATATAAGGTCCAGGAAGGAGAAGCTTTAGTTTATTTTTATTTATTTATTAAAGATTTTATTTATTTATTCATGAAAGATACACAGAGAGAGGAAGAGACATAGGCAGAGGGAGAAGTAGGCTCCTCACTGGGAGCCTGATGCAGGACTCGATCCCAGGACCAGGATCATGCCTTGAGCCAAAGGCAGACACTCAACCACTGAGCTACTTAGGTGTACCAAGAAACTTTGGTTTAAAAGAGGCATTTATTTTCGCATTCTAGGATTCTATCATAGGCAAATAACCTAAAATTTGGACAATGATTTGTAAACTACGATGACCATTTCAAGATTACTAAGCAAAATATTGGAAATAATCTCAATATCTAACAGTTAGAAATAACTAGTGGACTAAATAATGCATTATCTGTTTATAAACCTTTATTAATGACATAGGAAAATACGACATGAAGTTAAGTAATATTAAAAGCAAAACATGATTCAGATTTATATAGAGAGAATGATCTACCTATGCAAAAGAAAACCAAAATCAATGTCTAATGCTCCCTCTTTCTCTCTCTTTAAAATAGATAAATAGTTTGCCTCTGATGAGTGCAGTTTGAATGTTTTCGATTTAACTTTTTTGAACTTACAAATTTTATGTAATGAGTACCACCTTTATAATTACAAGAGAAATAGAAGTCAAAAAGTTTTGAAGTACCTTTCATTGCCCCAAGTGATAGTGAGACTTAAACGTTATAAAATTAATTTTTGTAAAGTACTCATAAACCCATTACCAAAATAAACTATTTTGCATTGTGTTCTCTTTCAGTCAATTAATCTGTGAACATTTTTATGCCTGTAATATAGTTTACATACAATTGTAAATTCTCTATTTTCCACTCAATTTTTAAAAAGATTGTATTTATTTAGTTGAATAGAACAAGTGAGAGAGAGTAAGAGAGAGCGTAGAAGCGAGGGTGGGGTGTGGAGGGGCAGAGGGAGACGGAGAGGCAGGTTCTCCACTGAGCAGGGAGCCTGACATGGGGCTCAATCCCACAACACTGGGATCATGACCAGAGCCAAAGGCAGATGCTCAACAGATTGAGCCACCCAAGCGCCCCTATTCTCCACTCAATTTTATTTCATAAAGACATATGCATGTTTCTACTTGGAGAGGTATCACACTTGGTAGGTTATCATGGTCAATCATCCCATTACACATACACCCTAAAATTTATAAAACCATTTCCCTATTGTGGGACATTTAAGTATTGGCTGTTTGTCACATGAGCAAATGCCACAACTTTGTACTCAGAGTTCTTTTTAATAATTTCTTGGGATATTCTCCCAAATTGTAATCATGATATATAATTATGCACATGATTATTTTTAGGGCTTTGGTATGTGTTGCCAGATTGCCCTCCAGAATGTAGGGAGTCTATGTATTCTTAATGTTTTCTTACAGGAAAAAAAAAAATGAACGAATGGAAAAGGCCATTGGACTTCTTCAACAAACTAGAAAAGACCTTGGAGATCAGCTGTCTAGTGCAATCCTAATTTTATAGGAAGAAACAGAAATTCAGAGAAGTCGCTGGCTCCAGGACTCAAAGCAAGCTTCACACAGAACATCGAACTTAGATCTGTTGACTACAGTGGCCCCTTTGGCCACTGTGCTAAAGCATTCTCTCTCCTTTCTCATCCCTCTTTCTGGAGTGAGAGATGAGGAAAAAATGTGTTTATTTTAGTTTAAGGCCACAGAGGAATGGGAACTTGCTTTGGGTCAAATCCTTGCTCTGCCACGTGTAGCTATCACTGTGTTGCTTTATCTTCCTGGCACTCAGTTTTCTAATCTGTACAGTGGGAATCCTATCACTATTCACACCATACAGGGTTGTTGTAGGGCTTCTAGATAATATTTAGGGGGCTACCACTAGCTCCTATGCTACCTTTGTGAGGGTTAGAAAAAAAAATCACTCCCTCTGAAAAGCTGCACAAAGATGAGAGTGTACCAGTCCTTGAGCAGACAGTAGTTTTGCATCAGTAGAAAAAGGTGCTCCTTCCTCCAGAGTATGCAGCCCATGCAGAGCACATGGTGTGGGGAGCACTGCATAGCATGGTACCAGTACTCATTTATCCCTTTGTTCTGGAGCCTTCATATTGAGGGAAAAACCTACATGCCCTTACAGCAGGGCTCAGTACATGTGGCCATCAGTTTTTCTTATGCTCATTATTATCTGGGAGGAGAAGCAATTTTCTTGGGACACTCACCCCATCTGTCCTATCCCCACAAAAGTGAAGGTACTTCTTGGCAAGTGAGAGCTGAACAGGGGGCTGAATCCCACTGCTGTGAAGGCCATAAAGGCCAAATGTGTGAGTACTGACCTTCATTAATTCAAGCTCTGTACCTCTGCTAAGGGGCTGTAGTTTGCCCAATGCATCTGCTCTTCCTAATTTGGCCTGTTTGGGTAACAAAGCTCCCAGTGATCATCTAAATCTCATTTGATGCACCTGTGAACAATTCGTTATATTAATATAACAGCAGGGGAGGAGCACAGACACTAATAAATAGACTTTAGCTGCCAGGAGTCCTTGTCTCAGCCATGTGGTCCTTTCCATCTCTCCCCTTCCACTCCCAGACCCCTGCCTCACTGGGCAGGTCCTGCAGACCACAGGGACGGTGTATCTTAAACTGTCAATGCCCATATCTGGCCAGAGTTAGGGCATCCATTAATTGTCTTTTATCAAGCTCTACAGGATTGTCACCTTACCTGATTTGAAAAACTTGTTCTGAGTTAGAAATGGAGCACAAGTGTTGCTAACTAAGGCTGCTTTGAACAGTATTTGGTAACTCTCCTCATGGCTGAAACTCCATTGATCAAAGTGGATCTGTACCACAGCAACACACAGAGCGATTGGTCAATGTCTTTATTTTGTTGACTCTCAGCACTTCCATGCTGGTCTAATGTTGGAGAGAATTTCCCTTTTCCATCACTTCAGAAGATACCACCATATGTTTGGTAATGCTCCATTTTAATGCTTTTTTAAAGCCGTAGGTCATTTTTCTTTTTTCCTGCAAACACAACCCTCTCAACTTTAAAGTACGTAGTTCTGGAAACCAACATCAATCCCCAGGTGTTCCAACATTGTACACGACTCCCCTCGCCAACCCTCTTCCAGTGTGTTACCCCTGACTTTCCAGCTCATCTCCCCCTCTTCCTGTCTTGGGTTCCAAGCTCACAGATGTCATGCTCTTCCCTGCCCCTGTGTGTTTGCTCAAGTGTTGTCCTCTGCCAGGTATGTCCTCAACCCACAACTGCTCTGTTTTGCCTTGTTATCTCTTACTCATCCTTCATATTCTGCTCAACATTGGATTAATTATTCCTCATCTGTGCTCCCTGTGCATACTTTTATCATTAAATCAATTCTCTTCTACTATAATTATGTTACATTTCTCTCCTCTCCCCGCCCTCCCCCCACCGAGTGTGAGTTCCATAAGTACTGGGACTGGTCTTAGTCATATTTATATGACTAAAGCTGTGTAAAGCTTTTGCCAGGGTCGGGGGGGAGGGTTTCAGTGGAGGAAGGAATACATAAAGACAACTGACAGTCAGACACGGTCATGTTTGGTGTAAGTGAGAAGAATGTGGGCTCAAGGCCAGACCTCCCTGCCAATTACTGGCTGTGTGAGATTAGACGAGTCACTTCATCCCTCTAGGCCTTTGTTTTTTAGTTCATAAAAAAATGTTGGGTGACCTATGGAGCTCAAGGGATTCTTGGAGTGAGGGGTGTCCACAAATCAGGTGGGCATAACAGAACACCAGGACTGTCCTTCCTCAATTCAGCTTTATTTGAAGAATGGATTCTATGTCTTTAAATGTTGACCTACTACTCAATGTACAGCCACTACTCAAAACTCCCAGATGCTTTACATGTATTAACTTGTTGCCTCCTATGGGAGGGTAGTATTTGTTTCCATTTTTATTGATTTTTTTAAAGATCTTATTTATTTATTTATGTATTTATTTATGAGAGACACAGAGAGAGAGGCAGAGACATAGACAGAGGGAAAAGCAGGCTCCCTGCAAGGAGCCAGATGTGGGACTCAATCCCAGGACCCTGGGATCATGCCCTGAGCCAAAGGCAGATGCTCAATCACTGAGCCACCCAGGCTTCCCTGTTCCTATTTTAAATGAGAATCTGAAGCATGGAGAATAACATGCACATAGACACACAGCTCAGGAGTGGTGGAGACGAGATCTCAACTCAAAGTGAGGGGACTTCCAGGTCTAATACTTGGTGGCTTTAGTATTAAGCTAAAAGCCTAGCATGTAAATCTAAAGATAACTCTGTATGTAATATAGTATTTGCAAAGTCTTAAGCCAGAAAGGCAAAGCCAATGGCCTAACAACAGAGTCCATGGGAAGCTATCAGTTGGCTTGACATATTCAAGAAGGCTGTTGGAGGATGGAAAACTTGAGTAGAACCTCCAGATGAGAGTGGGGTCTAGATAAATGGGAGAGTGAAGGAGAACCATTACATCTAGAAGAAAGGGAATATAAAATATAAAATGGATATCTCTACCAAGCCCAAAGGCAGCATGGGCTTCATAATTTGTCATGATGAGGTACTGTTCCCTCTTATCACTGCATACACAGGACCTGATTGAGTCTGAGTACCAGTTGTACCATTTACTGATTGTGGTACCCTGGACAGCTCCTGTAGCTGCGCTGAGCCCCAATCTTCCTATCTTTAGCACAGAGTTAATGATAGTAGATTGTATGGGAGAGGACATGTGGTCTATAATAATGGGCAAAGGTAGCAAGGTTGTTGCTATGTTTGGGCATATTTTAAATATTTTAAAAAATATTCGTATTGTTAAAAAGTGTGTATACATGCAATTCTTGAAATAATAAGGATTTATATTTGGGGGGATCTTAGATTTTTATTGTTGTGGATTAGACTTTAGCTGCACAGTTTTCTCTCAAGGGAGTATAGAGAAGAAATGCAATGCCCCAAATTTATTCTTTGAGGCAGGAGGGGAATCTCCTGGGTGAGTGTGTTTTTTACTCATTTTTACTCTTTTGCTGTTCCGAACTTCTGGCAGCCTGGGGAGCAGGTTTTTTTTTTTTTTTTAAGTTTTTATTTAAATGCCCGTTAGTTACCACACAGTGTAATATTAGTCTCAGGTGTACAATACAGTGAGTGATTCAATGCTTCCAACATCAACCCATGCTTATAACAAGTGCTCTTCTTAATCCCCATTACTATTTCACCCACCACCGACCTCCCCTCTGGCAATCATCAGTTTGTTCTTTGTAGTTAAGAAGGTATTTCTTGGCTTGCCTCTCTTTCTCTTTTTCTCCTATACTCATTTGTTTTGTTTCTTAAATTTCACAGTAAGTGAGATCATATGGTACTTTTCTCTGACCGACTTATTTCACTAGCATAATATTCTCTAGCTTCATTCATGTTTTTGCAAATGGCAAGATTTCATTCTTTTTTAGGGCTGAGTAACATTCCATTGTATATATTGAAATTGTATATATTCTATTGTATATAATGGGATATTATGTGATACATACATCACATCGTCTTTATCCATTAATCAGTTGATGGACACTTGGGCTGTTTCCATAATTTGGCTATTGTAAATAAAGCTGCTGTAAACATCAGGGTGCATGTATCCCTTTGAATTAGTAGTTTTGCATTCTTCGGGTAAATACTCTGTGGTACATAGCTAGACCATAGGGTAGCTCTATTTTTAACTTTTTAAGGAAAGTCCATACTGTTTTCCAGAGTGGCTGCACCAGTTTGCATTCCCACCAACAGTGCAAGAGGGCTCCCCTTTCTCCACATCCTCACCAAAACCTGTTGTTTCTTGTGTTGTTGATTTTTGTCATTCTGACAGGTGTGAGGTGATATCTCATTGCAGTTTTGATTTGCAGTCTCCTGATGATGAGTGATGATGAGCATCTTTTCATGTGTCTATTGGCCATCTGGATGTCTTCTTTGGAGAAATATCTATTCATGTCTTCCTGGGGCAGCAGTGTTGTTTAACTGTTACCTTGCACAGTAAATATCTTAGAGACTAAATTCAAGAGCTACTCTGAATTTCCTGCAGCATTTTAGCTTAGGATCTAATAGGATTCTCTTCTACTCTACTCTATTGCTTTTATCTTCTATTTATTCATTCATCCATGAAACATTTATTGAGAAACTATTTTGTGCCAGGCACTACATTATGTGTGTGGATACAGAAATAAATAAGACATAGCACTTGTCTGCAAAGAATGATAATTTTGAGTCAGATACAGACATATAAACAACAAATGTTTGCTACATCTATACATTGGAGAGCTTCATATGTACAACACAGGCTATACTCTAGCTGTAAAGGAAGTCTGGCATACAAGATTGGGAGAAAACACCAGGAAGCCCAGCCATCCTGATCTTGAATTTTCTTAGTTCCTCAATAAATGAATAAACACTAGCTTACAGTCCATGAGGACTTACTAAGAAACATTGAATATGTGTAAATGTTTTGCATGGACCATCCGGTTAATCCTTACAATGCTGTTTAATGGGTCTTGTCATTTCCCCATTTTGTTTTATTTATTTGATTTTTTTTTTCATTTTCCCCATTTTAGAGATGAGGAAACTGGACTCTAGAGAAGCTTAGCAGCTTGCCCAAAGTTATTTGCCGTGTTCTCTTTTTGCCTCTGAACTCCCTTTTTATGTGCTGTCCTCTCTGCCTGGAAAGTGCCACCTATTTTTCACTGCTTCTCTCTCATTCATCCCCCTCCCCTCCATGTCTGGATTACTTCTAACCACCTATCCTTCTAGTTTTAGCTTAAAAATCACTTTCTCAAAATAGCTGTCTTTGATCTTTGACTGTATTACTTCTTGTAGCACATGCACTCTGCAATCTTGGCTTATCACCATGTACTAGGATTGCTTGCAGAATTCTCCTCTCCTCCACCAGACATAATCTCCGTGAAGGCCATTCTGCCTCAGGTTTGTTTCATTCATTAGTATTTTCTGAGAGGCCAGAAAAGTGCTTGGCACATAGAAAGTTTCCATACACATTCTTCAAATGAAAGAAAGGGGGGAAAGGGTATATGAAACCCTACAAACAGCCATAACACCCAAAAGATCTCCAAGCACTTAATAAGAAATTCTTCCTGGGGTCTTATCATACTACTTCCACAGATGGGAAAAGGACAGTCGATTGGTGAGCTGCACCAGCTATCTTAGGCAAGTTGACATTTGTTGTACGGCAGGGAATTGCTCTTAGCACAATATTTCCTGGGAGGAGCAGGTAAATATTGAGACAAGATACACATCAAGTTTTTTCTGTGAACCACTGTACAATAATCAATTCCAGAGATAACAAAGGCGTTTGTTAACAGTCCCATCTCCTTTTTCAAAGCTCAGCTCTCACTCTGGCAACGTTACAAAGCTCAAGAAAAGAAGTGTTGTTAGCAGATGCCAACCACTTGTCAGAGGAAAAATCCAAAAGGCACGATGCAATACCTCAGCTTTTTTACATACAGATAGGCTTTCTGTCCTCTAGTTCATCAAAATTCCTGATGGAGTGGCGGCAGAAATGGAAAGTGAGGGTTTTACAAGCAGATTAAATAAGAAAAAAAAAAAAAAAAAAACGCAGCCCCACAGAAAAGCCTGCTTGTACAGTCCTCTGGTTTTTAGGTTATACTTGCACAAACAAGAGTTTATGGCTGGGCACATAGGTTTCCCTCCACCAGACTACTTTGCATGCGAAATGTGTTGTTATTATTAATATTTTTTTGGTTGCTGGGCTAGATTTTGAGGGCAAACCTTTGTTTTATTCACCTTTGTACCTTTGCCTCTCTGACTAGGGCATAGAAGCTACCCAGTGTATATTCCTTGAGCCAATGAATAGATGACATGAATAAACATTCAGGGAGTGAAGCCAGTGCAGCCCTTATTTGGAAGAGCTAACTAAATTATTCTTGGATGGATTTCTGTAGAATTTCTATTACACACTTTTGGAACTTGCCTATGCAAGCAGATTAATATAGTTAAAGACTCTTTTCAAAAGATAGGGTCGGAATTGGGGATAGATTTTTATTTTTACTCTTTCTGAGGAGGAGATGCTTTTTGTTTTGTACTAAAACTAGTCTGATGAAGCCCAGTTGCTTCTGAATCCCACTGAACACACCAGCAGGAGCTTAATATATGTGTGTGGGCAGAATGGATGAATGAATGCATGGGTGGGTGGGTGGATCTTCCTCTCATCTTGGCTTCCCTTAGTGTCTGAGAGAGCAGAGAAAGAGAGAGAGAGGAAAAAAAAAAACAACTCAATGAAAAGACCAGGTCGAAGCAAGCAAAAACATCACACTTTTGGCAGAAGTAACTACTCCTGATTCAAATAGCCAGAGGACAGAGCTGCTTCACTGAGTCTCAGTGTTTTATATTCCAGTTGACATCACTACACACAAAGTTCTGTCCTGGGAAGTTGATGGAATACCATGGAGGCCTTACCTACATGTTCTCTTTATCTGTAGGGGGCCAGGATGTAGGACCCTGGGTAAGGACCGAGCCCAGACATTTGTTCCTGGCTCCCTCACATGCTGACTGCATTGCCAACCTTCAGAGCCACTGTCAGGGGAATCTGACTGTACAGTCACCTCCTATCCATGAATTGTGGCTATGTTAAGCTTGAAAGAATAGCCTAACCCTCCCTTATGTGTTAGAACTATTCGACCATCTGATATAAAGAACAGATAGGAGTTTGCAATTTTTGTGGGCACATTAAGGAAACAGGACTCATTTTTTCCCAATGTCTACTGAAGTCTTTCTTCAGCTTCATCCAGTCTTCCTATTTTATATATACCTTTTGGTTTTTTGAGAGTTAGGGAACTTTGAATTTAAAAAAAAAAAGGAACAGGGGCGCCCTAGTGGCTCAGTCAGTTAAACATCTGCCTTCAGCTCAGGTCATGATTTCAGGGTCCTGGGATTGAGTCTCACATCAGGCTCCCTGCTCAGCAGGAAACCTGCTTCTCCCTCTCCCTCTGCCCCTAAACCTGCTTATGCACTCTCTCTCTTAAATAAATAAATAAATAAATAAATAAATAAATAAATAAATAAAATCTAAAAAAAAGAATATATATATTCAAATTATGGTCCTGCCATTAGGGGTGAGATTGTGGAGAAAGAACCTCAGTCCTCTGACACCACTTGGTCATCCATAAATTGGAAATAATAATGCTGATGCATCGGAGTTTAAGGGAGGAGCCTATCACTTCATGTAGTTACTGCCAAACCTAAATGTTTATGCATGAGTTTTCCACTGCTGCATAACACACGACCACATATTTACCAGCTTAAAACAACACCCATTTATTCTCTCATATTTCTACAGGTGAGAAGTCAGCAGGCTTGGCTGGGTTCTCTACTTAGGGTCTCACAAGGCCAATGTCAGGGTGTCAAGGGCCAGATGGGTTCCAATGTTGAGGCTCTGGAAGAATCAGCCTCCAGGAGTATTCAGGACGTTGGCAGAGTTTAGTTCCACGTGGTTGTGGGACCAAGGTCCCTGTTTCCTCGCTGGCTGTCAGCGGGGCACTGGTCCTGGTCCCTAACCCTACCTGCACGCCTTCTCATATGATCCCCTCCACCTTCTGCTAAGCAACATGGTGTGCTGACTACTTCCATTTGAAATCTCTTCAACATCTTTTGCCACAAGCCAGAGAAAACTCTGTTTTTAAAGAGCTTGTGTAGTTAGATGAGACTCACCACATAATCTACCTTTTGCCATATAACGTGGCATAACCATGAGAGTCCCAGCCTGCCATATGCCTGGATTCCACCCACACTCAGAGGGAAGGAAATGCCGTAAGGAGCAGGATCGCTGGAAGTCATTCGTAGATTTCTGAATATGATAGTGCATCAGAATCACCATGGAGCTTTTCGAAAATACTGATTTGTTTCTGCCAGAGGCCCTCTGGGTCAGAGTCTCTAGAAATGGGTCCCAAGAATTTGTATATTTTAAAACTTTCTATAACCAGCCTATGAATAAATTGTGAAAGCCACAGAGCTAATGTATCCAAAGAGCCTTGTACAGAGCCTGATACATAACTTGAACACAAAAGGTGTTATTTTCCATCCGTCTTTTCTCTAATGTCTTGCTACTCAAAGTGTGGTCCACGGGCTAGCAGTATTTTCACCCCTTAGGAGCATCTCAGAAATAGAGAATCTCAGGTACCATCCCATAGACTCAGAATCCATGTTATATGGGGATCTCCAGGTCATTTGTAACACTGCCTTAGGAAGCTCTCCTAGGATGAACCCATATCATCAACCCTAAAATTCTATTCAAACTTCCAAATGGATACGTATATAGAAATGCTTCAATTCTGCTAGAATCAATTCAACCAAATCCCTGACCATTTTTCCACATTTATTGTATATCGAACACAGTGCTAGATGGTATATGAAGAAAAATTATAAGTCACAATCTGAATTTATTAATGCTTACATTGTTTTTGGATGCATGAACTACAGAGCAATTCAAGGCAGCAAATTTGATAGAATGTTCTGAGAACTACAAGAGCATTTTATTCCAGAGAAGGCAGGAAGAAGACCTCAAGCTGGTTCTCGAAAGATATTGGTAGACAGTCTTTAAAATCTAGTTCAAATGTTACTTCATTCATTCATTCATTCATTCATTCAACAAATATTTGTTGAGCTCCCACAATGTACTGGGCACTTGTAATAGATGCTGTTCCTGAACTCCCAGGGCTGAGAGTCCCTGGCTCTCTGCCTTGGTCTCATGCCCTTGTTGTAGCAGTCAGCACACTACACTGTGTTCTCACTCAGTGTGTCAGGTTCCTGTGAAAGATTTTGCATTTCTCAGAGACCAAGTTAAATTTTTCTTGGTGTCTGCTTCAGTATGACAATGTTTGGCATACAATAAGACCTCAGTGAACAAGTGAATAAATGAAGAGAAAATGCAAAGAAGATAAAAGGCATTGCATGGGGAATGTGCCTGGATAGAGGTGTAGAGGAAAGAATGACCATAGCATCTTTGAGAGAAAATTCCATCTTTCTAGCCGGGCCTGATAGAAGGGTTCATTCTGGAACAGTTGATGGAGTGAGCGTATGGAAAAAATTGGAATTTTAGGATGGAAAATACGCCTTTCAGTTAAATTTACCAGATATGGATTAAGCTAATGAGCAACAGGGAGCTAGTATAGGGTTTTAAAGGAAATAACAAAGGTTTGTCATAGCGTGTGGTTATCTGTGGCAGGTTATAAAGGTTAATTTTACAGATCTGATGGCTCTGAACAGAAAGGATTAATATGGCAGAGATGGAGGCAGAGAGCAATGCACGGGGGTGTGCACCCACACGTGTGCACTTCATGTGTGTATTTGGGGGTTGTAAGGAGAGAGGTATCATAGCTATCCAAGAAAAAGTCATGAACAGATGCTCAACATGGAAAAATTCCCATTTTGAACAAGCCAGAACATTTAAAAATAGATTGATAGGCCAACTGTGTCCCAACAGAGCTCTGAGAAAACGTCCTTGGAATGCTGATTTATGGTTCACCCACTCACGCATTCATTCTTGTATTTACTCAACAAATATGAACTCAGTGCCGGGCACTGTGCTAAGGTCTGGGATTGCAGAGATGAATAAAATAGGTCTCCCATTCCTGCAGAGGAGGAAAAAAACCCTACAAATTAAACTTACTCACTCTGTTGGAGGATTAATCGTGTTAGTGATAAGATGAAATTGCTTGAAATTGAAGATGAAAAACTCCTTCTGCAAGTTCTTTAAGCTTTCATTGAAAGTCGGATATTTTCTGGCTCAGCAATGTGGTAAAATGGAAGGCAGATAGATGAACCCGGGGCTGAATCCATTGCTTTCTACTTACGTGAGTTTATGTCTGTTTCCTCATTTGCAAATGATCATGATTCCGGGATTATAGGATTCGCTTGAAATTTAAGGAAATGATCAATATATGTAAAGTGCTTATAAGTGCACTGCACACCTCTGGGTTGAGAAGCTGAACCTAGAAACTAGCAACAATAATGTAGTAATGCCCAGGCTATGCTGCTGGCTGGTTTCCAGTCATCTCTGACTCTGACCGGTAGGAGGCTGGGGGACAAGACAAAGCAGTTGTGATACATCTTCCCATTTCCTCCCTCCCGTCTCCTCCCCACCTCCTCCATCACTCTGGCCCTGAGAGAAGCCACATCCCTCTGAGATGCTAGGACCACTAACAGCCCCAGCTCCATTCTGGAGCGTAGTCTGGTCTCCTGCCCCTGCTTCTTGAGTGCAGTGGGAATGCTTACCCCTGCCTGGGGGCTCCAATATCCTTTTTTGGTTTCCTTAACTCTGCCTGGATCTCTGGATGTAGCCCTTTGTTAGCTTCACCATTTGAACCATGTTGGTTGAATTATAATTCCTATCAGTACGTTGACTGGTACAAAGACATTAAATTTTATCAGTGAGGCCAAAACCTTTCAAAGTGTCTTCTATGAGTTATTCTGCAAAAACGAGATTTCTATGGTCAAGTAAGTTTAGGAAAGCTGTATATTTGATTTCCCTCCTTGAGAGTCACAATATATATTAACATATTAAAGGTTCAGAGAAGCCTGAAATGAAGAAATGTGTTTAATTTTATTTAACAGCATTTTCTATACTCATTTGACCATGAAACTATTATTTCATGTAACACCTATTAACATCCCACACTTGAGGAAATGCTGAACTAGGCTAAACTAATAAGATAATTTGTCACATTTATAGCAGTTTGAGGGTGAAAGAACATTGGACTTGGAATCAAGATTTGCTACGTCTTGTCCTGAATCTGCTACTAACTCACAGGAGACCTTGGGCAGACACCTTACTCTAGTGGAATTCAGTCTCCATGCAGAAGCTGGAGAAATCTGTTTTTCCTCTTACAAATCTGACTCCACTGAACACTCATAGTATTTTCATCAACATGAGCAATCTTGGCAGTTTGGGTAGAAGTATTCAGGAATGTTTTGCTTTGTTTCTTTTGCAACTGCAGCTTTTCACCCCCAGAATTTTACTTCTTCACAGTTTTTATTTCAGCCGAGACTCCAGAATTTCAAAAGCACTTGTGTTGAACTGCACAGAAATGTTTGTAAAGCAAAATTCCACCGTCTTCAATGCTCTTTCCATGATGCCACACTATGGTTTGCTTCTACAGTAGTAAAGTGACGGTAGTAAAGGTATCTCCAGATCTAAGGTTTTAGGATTGGCTGTGTGTTTCTTCTTATCTGGTTATTTCTGCATCGTGGAGAGGACAGCCTCAAAGACAGTCAGTAAGAACCAGTCTTGTAATGTCTTCGGGCAGGATCTTCTATTCTCAGGAGGTCTAATCCAGAAAAATAAAGTCTGATGATTCCTTAGGTGAGGTTAAAAAAAGAAGTCACGGCTATTAGATAGCCATCAAATATTGTCCTAAACCAGAGAAAAATCAGCAAAAAAGAGCTATGTCTATAGCCATCATAGCAACATCACAGACATTTAATTCTGCTTGGCTGATATTATTCCATACATAAAGCACAGTCCAGATATTTCTCCCAACAAGGCAAATTGTAGCTCGCAGGAAGTGGAATTGAATACAGATTTCAGTTCTCAGAGTTTTAGATAAAAATGTAAATGAGGAGCAAGACAATAATTAAACAAATCATTCGCAGGAATTTTTATAGCCTACTTAAAAACCATCAGCACAATTCAAGACACAGCAAGAAATTCTGAGTCCTCAAAATAATTGATCTGCAACAAGGCAAACACTCATTTAATCACCATCCTGGAGTTGAATCAAGGGAGCAGAGAGTTGGCATCTGATTCCCACTTTCTCACACTTTAGGTTTTCCCCCAGATATCTGAGGAGAAGGTAGTGCATCCAATCCTAAAGAAAGATCACCAAGATACTCTTAATATGACCCAGTGTATGATCTATCACCCAACGTCAAAGCGATCTGAGACAGTGATGAGGAATTACTTGTAATAAACCCACCCTTTGGAAATGGGGACAAGGAGAGGGAGGCACTCTGTGAAATGACTATTTCCTGTGTAATTTGTAAATAAGTGTCCTGACCAAAGATGAAGTCAAATTTTCTGTAAGGTAGAAATCAAAATGTCTGCTGTACGTCAAAATGGCTGGATCATGTTTGGAGGTAGAATGGTGATATGTATGTTTAGTTGCCTTTCAAACTGTCACAGATCTGTATTACACACCACTTTGGACATAAAGCCATTTGAGATGACTTTAATCTAAATGGAGATGTTTGTCAAGGTCATTGTGTGACAAGCTTAAAAATGGCTGGGAGGGACTTAGAGTGTAGGCTGGGGAAATGGAGTCCTACAGAAGAGAAAATCTGGGATTGCAGAGAGGAAGAAAGAATGATAGTAATTGAAACCACAGAAAGCAGGAGATTAGGGCAAATCATGTTTCCCTTTTATAAATGAGACAATGAAGCCCAGAGACATATGTTGTCTAAGTCTCCAAGTGAGTAAGTAGCAGAGCCAGGATGAGAACTAAAGGACTCCTAGGCTGCTTCTCCTCTCTGCACATTTGTTGGCCCCCTAGCCACACTCTGCTCTGAGCAGTTGTAGGACAGATCAGCTACAGGGGCAATGGCATTTGCCATCTTAACTTCTAAGTGCCATGGAGGGTCATTCCAGGGGAAGAGATGCAAAGCTGTTACCAGTTTGATTTAATTAGGGATATATTTTCCTTAGAAACAATACTCTACTTCTACCATTTGCTTAGCATGTTCATACCTTTATATTTATGGCACACAAAGGAATTGGATTCCTTAGCAAAAAAAAATACACTAAAATCCTTCTTTCCTGTCTTTGTGACTTTGGGTTTTCCTATACTATATAATGCACAGAGTAAAGGAGGGTTTGCTTTCTTTTCCCACACAGTCCTGAGTTCCTTTACCTCTCTGGAAAGTTCATCACCTTCTCCTCTGTGTTGTTTCTGAACTCTGTACATGACTTAGATTAGAAGTCATCACTCTGATTGCATTTATAATGGAAGAAAAGGGGTCAAGAGCTTGCAGGCTGACAGATCTGAGTTGAGATACTTACCCACTAAAAGCAACTCGACAAGTTCAATGCTTTGCTCTTTAGTTTTCTCATTTAAAAAACGGAGACAGAAGCTAGAGAGGATGTAATAGATCCTGTTGGTGCCTGGCCTGGGCAGCATCCCCCAGTTGCCCTGAATGTGGACTGGACCCTTTTCTGGAGAAACCCCCTCCTCTTCTGGGAAGCTGCTTACACTGTAGCCACTGACTCAAAGCAAGGCAAAACTCTATATGTCAGCTCCAGAGGTTATATCCTTGCTTTTCCTTTCCCCCTGCCCTGTCCTACTCCTTCATTCTCCTTTTCCTGAGAGGACATCTCCAATCAATCACTTGCATAAGAATCCCCCCTTTTAAGACACTGATTCTATGGAACTTCATGCAGAATCATAAAAATTAAATGATGTCAGCTGCATATTGCCAGCATGGGTGAAGCATTCCCCCAAAGTAGCTATGATCACATTATTAGGCACATATCTGAAACTTTTGGCACAATTTCTGGCACGTTGATGTGTTCAGTAAGTTATACAAAATGAGGCTACACAGCATCCTGGCCTTGCCACCTATGCGTTGGATCCAAATACTTTGAGTATAATAATCCATGGAGGTGTCTGTGCTGCTCCCATTCTTAACCATCTCCAAAAATGCTCCCAAATGTGTCCATTTCTATATATTTTCCTTTAAGCACAATAGCCATAAAAATATCTATTGTATTCCTAAAGATGAGATGCCCATAGTGGAGAAGAAAAACACTGCTTCTGTTCTCAACAAGTATAAGCGTATTCTTAGATTTACTATCAACATAAAATAAAAGAACAATGCATATCATTAGATTTCAGGAAGTATTTAGGGGAAAACCATTAAACTGTTTATAGGTTTTATAGTTTTATAAGTAACCACATTAATGGGATATTGATATATTTAAAGTAGCTACTTGCTTCTTCTCCTCTTAAAAATACTGGAGTAATGATAATACTGAGTATATGATCTGAGGAATTCAAATAGCTGAACTTGTATTTTTTAAATTTATAATTCCCCAGTGAAGCAGACAGCAGGCTATTGCAAATATATAATGAAATTAAGCAAGATCCTGACACTGGATGATTCAGATGTCATGACTCATGGGATAGTTTTACTAGGAAAATCAGTGGTGCTTCTAGGTTGCTTCCATTTTCACGGCCATGAAAAGTCCATTTCTCCTCATTTTAATGACCCTTCCATCTATGTCTGCTAAATACATAAAACCTTATTGAATCCAAAAAATAGAAAAACATGATGAGCTAATCTAATGAATATGGGTTCTTTTTTGCTCCCATCAGGAAGCATAAACTTAGATTTCCCATTGTTTGTTCCAGAGAGCATTACAAACTCAGACCAGGAGTGTTAGGGAGAAGTGGTTCAGCTTCATGGCTCTGTAATATTTAGTCAGAAAGACAGATCCTCTTATGAGAGATATATGTGCTCATTTTATTAAGAAATTCAATGTTGGGCCAAAAGAAGGGCACTGATCATAAAAAGAAGGACAGAACCATTCAAAGTCCTATAAAATCATACAAAATCCTAGAAAAATTTCTCCTTCCAAAACTTTAGTATTTGAGTTAGATAAAAACACAGGTGCTCTATAGTTTTATAAGTATTTGAGTTAGATAAAACTCAATCTACATGGAAGTGTGAGCTAAGAGTGTATTATGACATGGAAATATTCATAAACATGTATCATAATGACACTAGGTGCTCTGAAAAAATAATAAGTAGGAATGTGGAAGTGCTGGGGTACTATGAGGGGAGGTATTGATTCTAGGAAAAGAGAGACCGTGACATGTACTCAGCAGAGAGTGAAGTCAGGAGGACATTGACCTGGGCCCTCAATGAGAAGGCAAATTGGCTTCACAAGTTGGTAGAGCCTTCCTCTCTTTCTATGGAAATGGCTAATAAATAGTAATTACCATTCAGATTCATAGGCCTATACTTTTTTTAAGATTTATTTTTTTAATTTATTTTTATTATTTATTTATTTTAAAAATTATTATTTAGAGAGAGAGCATGCACATGTGTGAGCTGGGGGAGGGGGCTCAGAGCACATGGAAAGGGGAGAGAGAATCCCAAGCAGACTCCCCACCAAGCTCAGAGCCAGACATGGCGCTCCATCCATTGCCTGGAGATCATAACCTGAGCCTAAATCAAGAGTCGGATGCCTAACCAACTGAGCCACCCAGGCAGCCCAGATTCATAGGGCTGTACTTTGAATTTTAAAAAAATCAAGGCAGAGTGAAGAATGCCGGGTAAGCTTATCAGAGGTTACAGATACAAAAAAAATATTATTTTGGTCATCAACCGGCAATATCTACTTCTAGAGCATTCTGTGCTTTATGCATTTTATCTGACAGCAGCCCTCTGAGATGAGAAAATTGAAGCTCTCAGCATCTACTTGAAGTCTGCAAGGTATTACAAGTCCTGAGTGGTGGGGCCCAGCCTTGAGCCCAAGACCAACCAGCTCTCAAGTTCTGGCCCTTTATTGTAAAGTGCTCCTGGCCAATGCCGTATTATAATCGTCTACTTTTTTGCTTAGCTCCATCATTGGTTGTTAGCACCTCTAGGGGATGAACTGCATGTCATTATCCTTATATCCCAGGACAAACCACATGATTTGACTCAAAAATATTTGCTGGATGAATGAATGAGTGAATAGACCAGATAAAATGGCACCTAGAAGAAACTTGATTCTTAAGCATGCCCATGAACAGTGTGGTCATGAATGGAAAAATAAAAAAATAGTATATTTTATATTATGTGTAACATTTCCTGTAGGGGCTTTATCTATCTGTAAAGTTTCTCATAGCTCTCTGAAGATCTCCCTGGCCTTCATCCAAAGCAATCATGTCTTCTAAACTTTGTTAATAAGTCTATCATAACAGGAAGAGGCTAGAAAGAACAATAGGCCTGAAAGGTTCCTCTTAGATAAGCATCAGTTTCTTGATTGGTGAAATGGTGATAATTCCTCAAATTGGCACTTATTATTTAATATCTATCAAGTGGTTTCTGTGTGACACACATGTATGTGCACAGTCCTAAAGCCAAAGGGAGAAACAGGAAAAAGTTCAGTTCTCATGGATTCTATAACGGAGTGTGGGGGACAGACATGGAAACAAGTATATACAACATAGTGTAGAAGATTCCACAAGGAGGGACACATAGAAGAAAATGGCTGGGCTCAGCCCAGGGGTGTTAAAAAGAAGCTGTTCAATGTACTAGCTAAGAGCAAGGACTCTGGACTCAAAGGCTTGAGTTCAAATCCTGGCTTGACCATGCTTTGCCTCTGTAATGTTGGGCAATTTACTTAATCCATCTATCACTTCCCATCTCCTTGTCTATAAAATGGGAATACTATTAGTTCTAACTTCGTAAGTTTGTTCTGAACATGAAAATGGCATATAACATCTACAGTACTGAACTCTGTGCTCAACACATAGTAAACACCTGATGAAGGCTTCATAGAAGAAGCAGTGTCTTGGACAGTTGGACTTTGTTGGGGGAATGGACAAGTACTTCACAGAAAAGGCCTTCCAGGTACAACAAACTGAATGCCCAATGGTTAAGAGGGGTGAGATTTTCTGTATTTTTATTTTACAACCTACTGTAAAAAATACACCTTACATTACAAATTGGTACCCCTCCACACACACATCACTAAAACCAAAGTTTAATAAAACAATGCTTACTGTGTGCAACGTACGTTGATTCATTCCATTCCATTCTAATTTTTTTTTAATGGTGATTGAAGTCCTTTAAATTGATTTTGTGACCTCTTAGTGGGTTAAGACCCACCATTTGGAAAACACTTATTTAGAATAGGGTTAAGTATGGCAGTTTTACAAAACAGTAGTGCTGGGCATAAAAGGAACAAAGTCTAATTATGCCACACGCTGTGCTTGGTCCTGGGCCTTAATATAATAAATGAGAGCATTTAGAGAGGAGGCTGAAAAGGAAGTCAGGGTCCTTATCCTGCAGACCTGCATAAACCATGTTACATGGGCCCGACTTGACCTGCAGGCACTGAGGAACCACTGGGGAATTGTGCCATGCTAGGTGTGGAGGGTCTGTGTGGTCACTCTGGGGGTGGCATGCAGGATGGCTCCACAATGGCAGGACTGGAATGATGTCACCAGGTTATGCTTTGATGAAAGCTCTGAATAACTGCTAGATTCTATGATGATACACTTACAGTACATTCCATACCTCATCCTAAAATTTGGTGCCTGCCCCAGGATGTTAGACTCCCTATCCTTTTGATAGTTGTACAAAGATGTGGCTGAGAAAGCGTAGGGTCTCAGGGCTGCTTTAGCAGATTTTCTTTCTAAGAGTAAGTGCATTCGGTAGGTACACTATTAGACAAGCTAGTCATGATGCATTTTATTTTCAGTAAGCGATTTGAGAATATTAGGCACCCGATCTGAACTCAAACCCATGGGAAATAATTTTTTTATCAATAGAAATATAATGCATTTCCTGAAATAGTGTGAAATTTGGGTGGCTATCACAGGCTACATTTAAAAAATTCTTCTGTTAATATTTGGTGTCAGAGACAATTTGCAAGCAGAGTTTTTGGCAAACTAAGACTTAATGGGGGATCCCTGGGTGGCGCAGCGGTTTGGCGCCTGCCTTTGGCCCAGGGCGCGATCCTGGAGACCCGGGATCGAATCCCATGTCGGGCTCCTGGTGCATGGAAGCCTGCTTCTCCCTCTGCCTGTGTCTCTGCCTCTCTCTCTCTCTCTCTCTCTCTCTGTGACTATCATAAATAAATAAAAATTAAAAAAATTAAAAAAAATAAGACTTAATGGTTAGAGAAAGTAACATTTAATGAGTGCTCACAGTATGTAAGTGCTTTTATACATGTTATGATAGAAGCTCTCATAGGCAATCTTCATTTAGGCAAATTCTTAGGTTAACAGGGTTCTCATTCTTTCGATGAATGTATTGACTAGTATCTATAACTTTAAAGAACATGAATGGCTAGCAGACTTTTCTTTAGAAAACTTGTATACTTCTGTTCACATGAGCAGAACTATATGCTCACCATATATTTGTTTATTCAAATTGTACTTGTTATTTTTATGCTGCAATCTACTAAGTAACATGTACATAGATGCAATAAATTCCCCCCAAAACAGATTTCTTTTTATGAAATCTAAGTTGAATACTTTGGAAAGACTTGATAAAATAAATGAACTGCCTAATAAAACATTGAATTTAGTTGGACTAGGGTAACTATAAAGGACAGAAGAAAGTGGTAAAAAAAATTTAAAGTGCTTTTACACACTCATTTTACTTTAAAGAAACTGACACTGAAAATCATTTTTTAAAAATGCTTTATGTGGATGTTTAAATGCCCAGGTTCTGGCCAGTGGGCCTTATTCTCCCAGAAAAGACCTTGGCTCTACATCAGACGGTTGCTAAATAAAAGAATTGTTATATTTAATTTGAAATAAGCTATTTAATGTCTCTATAGATTGACCCAGGGAGAACCTGTATTGCTTTTTATGATCTAACTTCCTGAGTCACATAGCATCCTTTCCATAATAACCCACTGATCAGGGTATTTACAGATGTGCACCCAGATTCAAGAAGAAGGAACGTGGGCCCTGCCTCAAATGGAAAGATGTCAGTGTTACATTGTAAGATCATATGGGATGGGAGATATTTTGGCCATTTTTGGAAAATACTATCTTTATAGCTGCTTTAATTTACTACTATTCTTTTTCAAATAACTAATGATTCTGATGTCATTAGATAAAAAGAATTTCATTATAATTAGTGTAATTCTTACAACAGATCTCCTGGATAGGTATCATAGTAGCCATTCTGGGGATCCAGAAGCTTGAGGCTCAGGGAAGCTCAGTGATTAAAGCCTGCCCTCTTTCCATTAAAACTTTCTGCCTTTCTTCTTGTGATAGGGATTTAGGACTTATGCTTTCTAATTATGTCCATCCTAAGACCTAAAATCCAGTACAACCCATTGGAACATCAAGACCCAGTGATGGACCACACAAAGTGGAGTGATTTTAGCTTCACTACATACAATAGTCTAGCTGCCACCAAGACTAGTGGTTTCCAAACTTTGTTGCACATTAGGTTTCCTGAAAAAATCCTGATACCCAGGTTGGATCCCATGCCAATTAAATCACAGTGTCTGAGGTGGAAGCCAGGCAGTAGTAATTTTTAAAGGGCCCCAGATGGTCCCAATGTGAAGCAAAGTGAAGCTATGACAGCGATTCTTCCTCAATTGAATCCTCCCATCTCAGGTTTCTACTAAGTCTTGCCTCTCTGTCTCTGTCTCTGTCTCTGTCTCTCATTCCTGCTATTGTACTTGACCTCACTAATTCTTCCCCAAACTGCTTATCCCAAAGATTTGCTCCAAGTCTTGGTTTTCTCATCCACAATATAAGGATGCTGCTGCTGATGGTGATGATGATGACAATCTTACACTGCTATGTTATCATAAGGATTAAAAGAGATAATGTAGGAGGTACTCAATAAGCTTGTTA
The DNA here is from genome assembly GCF_011100685.1 of Canis lupus familiaris. NCBI lineage: Eukaryota > Metazoa > Chordata > Mammalia > Carnivora > Canidae > Canis > Canis lupus. The sequence goes on along the minus strand of NC_049226.1, from coordinate 52,418,112 downwards.
AAATATTTGTTGAATGAATGAAAGAATCTGAATCATTTCATAGATTTCTTTTATGACCAAAGAAATTAAGTCAACATGAATCTGGTTTCAGGTATTAAACACAGATTAAATATTCATTTTTAGGACACATTTGTTTTAAATTTAACACATGGGTTCATGAATAACACTATAAAGAACCCATTCCCTAAAATATTAATATAAATATCTATGCACGAGGGGAAAATAATTGGGGAATTTTATCTCCTCTGACAAAGGGGAAAAAAGGCCATTTAAAAATATTACTTTCTCTCCCTCAGACGGAGAGTGGAGGTAAGCCATAAGAAATCCAAGTTCACATGAAAGAGCCATGATAAAAAATGCAGGTGGTGTGAAACATTTATAAGGGCCGAGTGTTAGGTGGTATGTAGGCTTGAATTTGAAATGACATTTTGGCATAAAACAGATCTCCCACAGGCAGATTTGAAACTTCCAGAAAAGTCTTAAAATGACATCTTTCAAAATGAACAATCATCAAATATGCCCAAGTCATTACCTCAAAGTACTTTGCTAATGAGACAGGCTGAAGAAATGGCTAAAAATAATTGACCCCAGTTTTACAGCTGAAAGTTGTAAAAAAAAGAAAAAGAACTATTGCAGGGTACGAACGTAGAATTAGGCAACTGGCAACTGTTTAGCATATTAAATACAAACATTAGGACATGTCTCACTCAGCACAGAACAATTGCCAATAGCTTTTTATGCACAAATTTCAAATTGCTTCACAAATTACTTGGTGTCATATTTTCTCCTGTAACTTTTATTCCGCTTGTACAGTGCTAGTCTAAAAAAGAGACATGCATGCCAATATCTAATGAGGCATTTGCTTCATTTCCTCGTTAGACCCTTGCACAATGCTATAAATCAGGCAAGGTAGGATTTATTGTTCCCATTTTGTAGATAAAGACATTGAGGTCCAAAGAGGTTAATAATTTGTTCGTGTGTACATAGTCTTTTAAAGACACTGCACCATCTTATTTAACGCAGACCACATGCACTGTGGGTACTTGTGTAAGAGTTTTTCAGGAAGGAAATCAAGATAGAAAGAAAAAAATATGTCTATTAAGCACACGTTATGTGAAATATTGGACACAATGTGGAGAATTGCATAAAGAGTTGAATATAAATTGGATGCACCTAATAATCTCAACTTAAAAATTTGCATAAGAAAAAGATGGGAATAAAATATACCAAAATGTCTACTTCTTTTTTTATTCCTTTATTTCTGAATTTTCTGTCATAAACATGTATTATTTTTATGACTGGAAAGAATAATCAATTCATTAATTCAACTTTTCTATTGAGTGCTATATACCAGGCATTGTTCTAGACACTGTGTTTTGGCAGTGGAGACAATGGAGGAAATCCCAGCCTGTATAAAGTATATATTCTAGAAGTGGAGTGGGAAAATCAATCAAATATATTTTATATGGTGACACATGCTATTGTGACCTGAAGAACAAGATGCCACAAATGCACAAGATGGGAGTAGGGGTGCAGTGGGCACATCTGAGCATCAGTGTAAAGGGTGTGAAGAAGCACACTCTTCAAGACCTCAGCAAGAACTGTTTCTGGGCAGGAAACACTAGGATACAACCCTGAGGTAGGAGCAAGTTTCAAGTGTTGGAAGAATAGCCTAAAGGTCAGTGACCCAGAGCAGAGCAAGAGAGAAGGGCTACAGTGCAAATTAATAATCCAGGGCTGGATCCTGCTGGGCCTTGGGAGCTGTGTCAGTAGTCTGGACTTTATTTATTTATTTATTTATTTATTTATTTATTTATTTATTTATTCACGAGAGTCACACACACAGAGAGAGAGAGAGAGAAAGAGAGGCAGAGACACAGGCAGAGGGAGAAGTAGGCTCCATGCAGGGAGCCCGATGGGGGGCTCGATCCTGGATCTCCAGGATCACACCCTGGGCGGAAAGTAGGCGCTAAACCGCTGAGCCACCCAGGGATCCCCAGACTTTATTTATTTAAATGTGATGAGTACCATCGGAGTTTTCTGAATATGTATTTTGGGGGCTGGGAATTGTGAATGATCTGATTTGCATGTTATAAATATCCCTCTGGCTGCTCCGTAGGAGGCAGCTTATAGGGGGCAGGAGAAGAATCAAGGAGGCCAGGGAGCAGCTGATGGCAATTGTCCAAATGGTCCAGTCCAAACAAGAAAAGACAATGGCTTGCTTAGTGCAGTACACCTAGAGATGGTGAGAAATAATTTGAGGCGAGATTGTTTTGTTTGGCGTGAGTTCAAATGCTGCTGCCGTTTGCTAGGATGGGAAGATTAGGGAAGGAGTATGCTTGGGATAATGTTGAAGAGTTCTATTTAGGACACTTTAAACTATCAAGTGGAGATGCAACGTAGGCAGTCTGGAGCTGAGGGGAGAGGTCAAAGTGGGAGACATATATATGGGAGTCACGGTCATATAAATGGCATTTCAAGCCAAGTGGCTGGTGAAGAGTCCCCAGGGAGAGAGCAGATGGAGATGAGGGCTCAGAACTGAACCCTGAACTTCCATAGCATTTAAAATCTCAAAAGGAAGAGCCAGCAGCCAGCAGAGGAGACAGTACATGAACAGCCATGAGACAGGAGGTAGCAGGAAACTTATCCTGTGGGTTTCTTTGAGAATGAGAGAGAAGGAGAGAATTGGCTCTAGGGGTTAGTGTCATGTGTGTAACTGTCTGAACGATGCCAGTACACAAATCGTCTCAAACATTTCTCTTTTATATATTTTCTAGATAATCATGAGAAGAGTATAAGGGAGGGGGCATTGATTGCTGAGGCCGGGAGACTGAACTTGGTATAAAGTCCTGACACTGCCTCTTACAGCTTCTGTCAACCTGAATGCATCAAACACCATGGCTAACTTGGCCTTCTCATCTATAAGACAGTGATAACAGAAGCCAACCTGGAAACCCGTAGGCTCAGCAGAGCATCCCTGGTCCGGGCTACTGGTCTGAAATAGGCTGCTTCCAGGTCTGACTCTGCTTCTAGGTGGTGAGCAAGAATGCCTGCTGATAGATGTTGGCTCCCAGATGTGTAGGGCAAGGCCTGGTGCATGGGAGAGAGCAGGAGTGAAGATCTTGCTCGTTGTAGTCACACCTGCAGAGTGGGGGACCTCCACATTTTTACTGGCAGGGTAACTCTGGTTGCATTACTTCCCCTCTCTGATCCTTAAATTTCCTGATGATTAAATGGGAACTGACACCAGTGTCAGAATGTTCTGAGGATGAACAAAGGAGATACTCTCTAAAGTGCTCTGCAGAATGCTTGGCATTGGCTAGTGGGGAAGACATTATTGGAATTCGTGTTGCATAATCGTCTGCAGTGCACTGACCACCTTTCCCCTCCTGCTCTGAGCCCCAGGAGGATGCTATGATTAGAACCACAGAGTCAGGTAAACCTGAATTCAAACCTTCGCATCTCTGCTTATCAGCTGACTTCCACACATTATGTATGACTTTAAACAGCAGCCTAAGCCTTAGTTTCCTCCTTTGTACAAAGGGGATAGTGACCCCAAACTCAATGGGCTGTTGGTAGGATAACCATAAAAGTGTGTTTACTCACTTAGCACTAGTGTACTGTGTGTACTCAGTAAATCCTCATGGCTGTCGTCATCACCGTGATGCACCAGAAAGCCATTTGTAAGCTGTAAAGGACTATATATCCACAAGAGATGTTTTCCATTGTTATTCATGGGAAGGTTTGTTGCTGCTGGGATATAAGGCTGCCCCGCACTGAAGCTGGCTGCATTTCTCCTTTCATTCCTTTACAGGACCTGTGATTATTGTCCCTCTAAGATTTGGCCCTAGATCACCCCCTCCAGGAAGCCTTCCTTAATTAATCGCACTTTTTCTACTCTTTTATTCTCCAAACACTCCATCTTTAGGAGTAAATTCAGATGTACAAAACAGATGAATTAGGGTTAATTAGTTGTAGCACCAGAGGATTCCTCAAGATAGCTTTAAATCATACAATCCCAAAGCACAGTCCAACCACAAGCAATTTACAAACATTTGATTAACGCTGAGGGGCACTGGGATGTTGCTATTGCCCAAATTGAAGTCCAGATTTGGTCTGGGCTATTTAGTGCATGTGTGTTAAACATGCTTTAGTGCATGTGTGTTAAACATGCTTTAGTGCATGTGTGTTAAACATGCTTTGCTAGTCTTCAGAGTTGGCTTTGCCTAGTCTAAGATTTAATGTTAAATTCCCAATGGAGGGATGCTAACTTTAATTTCCATTATTTTCGGGGAGGACATACCCCCAAAGGGCTGTCATAGGTGGGACTCAGGGGCAAGTAGACTGTCGAGCTGATTTTTGACAAGCAAAATCATTCATGCCTGTTGTAACTGACTTAAGTGCCTCATTGTGATGGGAAGTGTGAACTTTCTGGAATGGTAATCAACTGCATACCAAAAGTGGGGGCCTGAGGGGAATTTTACTCACAGAAGCAAGGGATTGGGAACTAAATACTAAGATAATAGTTTTAGATTTTTCCCCTTAATTTATTTCTTTGTTACTCTCCTGATCAATTATGATAAAACTGTTAACGGTAAACCAGTGGGATCACTTCAGGTATAACAATGAAGAAGATGCAGAGAAAGTTCCTACTCCTCGGGAGGCTTGGACGAGGAAGAGCTCAGGGGACAGAGACAGCATCCCTTCCTGGAACAGAATGTAAGAAAAGATGTAGGCTCACCATTTGCTTCGATGTGGATGGAACTGGAGGGTATTATTCTGAGTGAAGTAAGTCAGTTGGAGAAGGACAACCATCATATGGTTTCACTCATACAGGAAATATAAAAAATAGTGAAAGGAATCATAGGGGAAAGGAGAGAAAATGAGTGGGGAAAATCAGAGGAGACAGAACATGAGAGACTCCTAACTCTGGGAAACGGACAAGGTGTAGTGGAAGGGGAGGTGGGGGGAACAGGGTCACCGGGTGACGGGCACTGAGGGGGCACTTGATGGGATGGGCACTGGGTGTTATACTCTATTGAACTCCAATAAATATATAAATAAATCCAATAAATAAATAAATAAAACTCCAATAAACTCCAAAAAATACACATAAAAAATAAATTTAATTTTAAAAAACAAACAAAAAAACCCCACAAAAAAAAAAAAAAAAAGAAAAGAAAAGATGTAGGCTAGGCTGAGTGTCAAGAATTTCTGAGAAGGAAGGAGAAAGGAGAAGGCTTCTGCCCTCCAAGATTCCATAAATGTGAGGGACAGGTCCTGAGGAGTGGTGCAGAGGGCTGAAACCCCAGGGCTCCAAGAACTTAAACCCAGATTCCCTCAGGAGGCACACAGAGGAGCAAATGGACCAGCGGCCCAGGAACCCGACAGGCACAAGTCCAGACACTTCAGGGGTGCTGAGGAGGACCCAGACTGGAGGCGGAAAGACCCATGGTAGAGTGCAGACGCTGGTTCCTCTTCACTCCTCCCTGGCTGGGGTACCATGAGAGGTTTGATGTGACCCCTCATTACCAGCCTCCATCTTCAGCTCTGGGCTGCCAGCAGGACCATGGCAACCGCTCCAGACTCCCTCACTGCTTCTGGTCCTGCTCTGACTCGGCGGGACTCCCACCCCGCCCCAGACCTTGTCTCTGCCTCAGGAGCAAGATCTGCTCTAGTTCTGGCACTTGACTCTTAGTGTCTCTGGCTCTCAACTCCTAGTTGCACTGAAGCACTCACGCTTGGCCTTGTTCTCTCCCATCCACCCCAGGCAAACAATGGCAGCAGTTTGCTATTAACAATCTATCTTCATTTAAACTATACTTAAATATATATATTTAAGCTACATATATATATACATATATTTTTATTTTATACATATAACTTTTATATAAAAATATACTTTTTTTTTTCCAAAATAAGAGATGACAACATATTCCTTGCTCTGCAACTTGGTCTTTCTTTTCTTTCTTTCTTTTTTTTTTTAAGATTTTTATTTATTTATTCATGGGAGACAGAGAGAGAGAAAGGCAGAGACACAGGCAGAGGGAGAAGCAGGCTTCATGCAGGGAGCCTGACATGCGACTCGATCCCGGGTCTCTAGAATCACACCCTGGGCTGCAGGCGGCGCCAAACCTCTGAGCCACCGGGGCTGCCCCAACTTGGTCTTTCTTTTCTTTTCTTTCTTTCTTTCTTTCTTTCTTTCTTTCTTTCTTTCTTTCTTTCTTTCTTTCTTTCTTTCTTTCTTTCTTTCTTTCTTTCTTTCTTTCTTTCTTTCTTTCTTTCTTTCTTTCTTTCTTTCTTTCTTCTTTCTTTCTTCTTTCTTTCTTTCTCTTTCTTCTTTCTTTCTTTCTTTCTTTCTTTCTTTCTTTCTTTCTTTCTTTCTTTTTCTTTCTTCCCATTTTAATAGTCTATCATGAACATGTCTTTAGATTGCTGTACATATAGAATCAATACAACCTTTTAACAGCTGAATAATATTCCATTATATAAATTGCCATAATATATTTAACCATTGCTATATTGAAGAACACTGAGGTTATGTCCTTGTTTTTACCACTTTAAATAATATTGTAATAAGCATCCTCATACACATGTACTCAAAAGTCACATCTTTTATTTCTTTTTTTTTTAGTATTTTTTTAAAATTTTTATTTATTTATGATAGTCACAGAGAGAGAGAGAGAGAGAGAGAGAGAGGCAGAGACACAGGCAGAGGGAGAAGCAGGCTCCATGCACCGGGAGCCCGACGTGGGATTCGATCCCGGGTCTCCAGGATCGCGCCCTGGGCCAAAGGGAGGCGCTAAACCGTTGCACCACCCAGGGATCCCACATCTTTTATTTCTATTGTAGATATAAAGCTATTCTTTTTAAAAAATGATTTTATTTATTTATTTGAGAGAGAGAGTGAGTAGAGCCAGCCAGAGAGCCCGAGCAGCAGGGAGGAAGGGGAGGGGCAGAGGGAGAGGGAGAAGCAGAGTCCCCTCTGAGCAGGGAGCCTGTTGCTGGGCTCCATCCCAGGAGCCGAAGGCAGATGCTTAACTGACTGAGCCACCAAGGCACCCCGGTATCGAGCTATTCTAATGGGTCAGTGGGTGCCTCCGTGTAAGAGGCTGACTCAGGATGGGATTGCTGAGTTAATTGGCATGCATATTTGAAAATTGGTTGGGTGCTGTACTGCTAGATGTTATAAGAGAGTCAAAGTTCTAGCTAGACTCTCTTGCCACTCACTAGCTATTAATTTGGAGCAAATTATTTAGGCTTCTAAACTTTAGTTTCCTCATTTACAAAACGTAAATAATACATTTTTCAAAACATAAAGGTGATAAATACACGCTAGAACAAAAAACTTATTATTAAAGCTTTTATTTTTTTATCTTTTTTTTTTTCTCTTGTTAAAAGGCACATCCCAAACTTACAGTTAGCAAAAAAATAAAACCACAGGCCCATGGCTGGGAGACTCACATGCCAGTCCCACTCTCCTGCTATCTTATCTGATGTCAGTCTGGGCAAATTGTCTGAATCTTCCAGGTCTCCAAATTATTTTTAAAAATGCGGGTCACAGTAAGTTGCCTCTAGGCTCTCCTGCAGTTCCATGAGTGCTGCAATTGGTTCTTTCATTTCCAGGGCATTGCTAGGAAAAAGCTATTGGCCTTTCAGATCAACACAGATTATTTATGTGGAGGCAGATACAAAGTTGCAAAATAAAACCAAACAGGACAGCCTGGGTGGCTCAGCGGTTTAGCGCAGCCTTCTGCCCAGGGCCTGATTCTGGAGACCCAGGATCCAGTCCCACATCAGGCTTCCTGCGTGGAGCCTGCTTCTCCCTCTGCCTGTGTCTCTGCCTCTCTCTGTCTCTGTCTCTCTCTGTGTGTCTCCCATGATTAAATAAAATCTTAAAAAACAAAAACAAAAACAAAAACACCAAACAGACATTCCAGGCCAGGCTCTTAAGTACATAGTGAAGAAGCACAGTTGGGTCCTGAAGAAAGCACCTCCCTATCTCAGATCTCAGGTGTGGGCAGATGTGAGATGTTGCAGGGTCTCTACTTGGTAGTCAAACTTTCTTATCACAAAGAGGAACATTAAACCATCTCTGGAGCGACTGGAGATTAGGAAATAGCTGGTCTCTGAAACGCTTTTCTTTCTTTTTCTTTTTTTTTTTTTTGAAACACTTTTCAAAAGAGCTGTCATAAGTCCCCAATCCTTCAGGCGGGCTCCATCTTTCCCCAGCAGGCTCCTAAATCTCCATCACCCATGATCCCACAGTTCTATGATCTACTTACATGTGTGTCTGAACTCGACAATTAGCCTTTACATCTGATTGCTATAGTCCTGGAGTGGTGGCCCAGGGCCTTTCTTATGCCTACCAGAGGACCAAGAAACCCTTGCTAAGTGGAACAGAATTGCACGATTGTTTTCTTTATATGGTTAAACTAATTAAATAGTGTATTTTAAGATACAAGCTTTCTTCCTTACTCAGACTAGTTTTTTGTTTTGTTTTTTTGTAAATGCAACTAAATTGAAACAATGACTCATAAACCATGAGCCTGGGAGAAAATCTTTGAGAGTACCTCTCTCAAACCTTCATTTATTAACTGTACCCATTTCCTCAATGTTACTGTGTTCGCCCAGAAGAGGAGACTGAGGTCCAGCTAAGTGACAATGTCAAGAGTGCACAGTCGTTAGTGAAAGAGTGGAGGCCAGGACTTGGGCTTTCTGACTCCTGACGTAGTGCTCACTTTGCCTGCCATGCTGCAGCAGCACCAATCAGTTTAGGGAGTGTAATTCCAAGTGCTGCAGTTTTCCATGAAAACATCTGCGATGTGCAAAAAGGCTGGGGTTTCTTGAACTTTTCAGTTCTCTAGGATTTTTATGAAATTAAAAATAAAGTCACAAGCCATAAAGTTTCCCCGTGATTGTTTTCTCCTAAACTGTCATGTTCGACGGCAGAACATTTGTTCTGGTTTCATCTCATAAACTGGAGAATCCACTAACGATAACTAAAGAAGCCACCAGGTTTCTAATAGAAAATATAATCCATTTAACAAAAAGTCAGAATCCATACCTACTGCTATTTGGATGGTGTCTAAACAAATAAGCAGCTGCAGACCAAGGCAAGGGCTTTGAACTGTGCACTCCTCCCACCTCCGATATTAGCTGAAATCGGATGCCAACTGTATCCAAGGTGGAGACTCAATATAATTGGAACTTGCAAAATTTGGTAATAGATTCTAATTTAGAGTGTGTGGACTATAACATACAGGTAGGAGTTATTCAGAACTGGGAAGGACATAGCTCCACATACTCACTGTCATAACCTGAAATGTCTAACCACATCCAGAGAAGGTTTGTTCTGCAACAAGGAAAGACACATAAGCTTTGGAGCTTAGATGGGCCAGGGTTTAAATTCTGATTCTATCACTTCACATCTCTGTGAATTAGGAACTAATCTATCCTCACTGAACCTGTTACCGCTTGGGTAAAATAGTAATAACAATACGCTTCCCATAGGGTTTCGGAAGATAACATAGGGAAAAAAAATGTAAATGCGCCTGGTACAATGGTTGGCACGTAGCAGGTGAAGCCGCAGTCAAGCGAATGTGGATAAAATGAATTCAACAAATAACAACAGCAGAGCTGAGAACAGCTACAGAAGAGGATTCATGCTGGAACCAATGGTTCACCAAGATGAGAAATGCGGTCTCTGTAAGGTCCTACATGGGCAATGTCACACTCATTCATTCACCAGTAGGAAGAGAAGACAAAGTAACGTCTTGTAGACACAGAGAAATAGTTTCCCATGAAGTAACACATGAGATGCTTCCTGGCAAGAGAGGAACAGGACCTCATCTCAGCCCAGATTGACATGGGCCAAGGGAGATTTTCCAGAATATGTGAATGATGAATGGAGCTTGACATGAAATGAAGTACCAACAGGCAGAAAGAAGGGCATCTGGGACACCAAAAGCCCAGAGACTGGAACATAACTCATAGATTCTGCATCTGGAGCCATTAAAGAGTCTGGAAAAGAGGAAAAGGAAGAGGAAGAAACTGCAAAGTGTATTTATTACAAATTGTGGAAGATCTTGGTTTTCAAACTAAGGGATCTGTGTTTTCTCCAGGTGACAAAGAAAAGCCATGTGCATGATCTGTTAGAAAGTGGCCATTTAGGAAGAATAACCTCAAGAATGAGCAGGAGCAAAATTAAGGCAGAAGGTGGTAGGAGGCTATGGATTAATGCAGTGTACTGAGGCTGGGCTCACAGGGCTTGGGATTTGTGGTCCAGCATCACTGCCTGATAGTTGTGAAACCACAGGTGATGTATGCCAGCTTCTCTAAGTTGCAGTATCCTTTTCTACAAAATGAGAATAATGATACCAGAATTTTATGTGATTTTCAAATACACAAATAAATTAGTAGGCAGGGAATTTCTTTGTAAACTCTCCAGCAAGGGTGTTCCATAGAACTTTCTGTAATGATGAAAATGCCTTGTATTTGTGCTGTCCGTATGGGTGGTCACTAAAAACACTTGAAATGTCACTAGCCATACTTGAAATGTGGCTAGTGTGACTGAGAAAGCAAATTATTACTTTTATTTATTTTTTTCCAAAGATTTTATTCATTTATTCATGAAAGACACAGAGAGAGGCAGAGGCATAGGCAGAGAGAGAAGCAGGTTCCCTCAGGGGAGGCTGATGTGGGACTTGATCCCAGGTTCATGGGATCATGACCTGAGTCAAAGGCAGATGCTCAATCACTGAGCCACCCAGGGGTCCCTGAATTATTACTTTTAATAAGTAAGATTTAAATTTAAATAGCTACCATATTTGACAGCACAGCTCTAAAGTCTAGGTTAGTAGAAGGAGAATGGACTTTTGAAATAGAAAGACCCAGGTTTCAAACATGTCTTTGACCCAATGAGCAAGTCACTTTAACTCTCCGGGAGGAAGAAGGGCAGGTTTATCATCACAGTAGCTAAACGTCCTTGAACTGTGGAGTCCAGCCACCAAAGACTTTCAGCAGCTCCTTGACCATCCCATGCTTTCTTGAGCCACTGTGTTTCCGCACTCACAGCTCTTTCTGCATGGAACCCCACTTTGCCCCTCAACCTTGCTTGGAGAAAGTAGACTTTCTTTCAGACTTAATTCAGGCATCTGCCACACAGCCCTCACAGAGTCTTTCCTACCCTTCATGTTGATTCTTTGTGTTATAACTCTTCTCTATGTCCTCGGGCTGTCCCGTGATTCCCACTGTCGCAGAACATGTCATACTGTAGCCTGTCTCCTACAGGAAGATGTTAAAGCAGAATGGGCACTCACTGCAGGGCAGGATCAATTTTTTTAAAGATTTATTTAGTTTTGCGTGGAGAGAGAGAGAGAGAGAGGAGGCAGAGGAAGAGGGGGAGAGAATCTCAAGCAGACTCCCCACTAAGTGCAAAGCCCAACACAGGCTCGATCTCATAACCCTGAGATCATGACATGAGCTGAAATCAAGAGTTGCCCATTTAGATAAGAAGCTTTTGCACAGCAAAGGATACAGTCAACAAAACTCAAAGACAACCTACAGAATGGGAGAAGATATTTGCAAATGACATATCAGATAAAGGGCTAGTTTCCAAGATCTATAAAGAACTTCTTAAACTCAACACCAAAGAAACAAACAATCCAATCATGAAATGGGCAAAAGACATGAACAGAAATCTCACAGAGGAAGACATAGACATGGCCAACATGCATATGAGAAAATGCTCTGCATCACTTGCCATCAGGGAAATCCAAATCAAAACCACAATGAGATACCACCTCACACCAGTGAGAATGGGGAAAATTAACAAGGCAGGAAACAACAAATGTTGGAGAGGATGCAGAGAAAAGGGAACCCTCCGGCACTGTTGGTGGGAATGTGAACTGGTGCAGCCACTCTGGAAAACTGTGTGGAGGTTCCTCGAAGAGTTAAAAATAGACCTGCCCTACGACCCAGCAATTGCACTGCTGGGGATTTACCCCAAAGATACAGATGCAATGAAACGCCGGGACACCTGCACCCCGATGTTTCTAGCAGCAATGTCCACAATAGCCAAACTGTGGAAGGAGCCTCGGTGTCCATTGAAAGATGAATGGATAAAGAAGATGTGGTTTATGTATACAATGGAATATTACTCAGCTATTAGAAATGACAAATACCCACCATTTGCTTCAACGTGGATGGAACTGGAGGGTATTATGCTGAGTGAAGTAAGTCAGTCGGAGAAGGACAAACATTATATGTTCTCATTCATGTGGGGAATATAAATAATAGTGAAAGGGAATATAAGGGAAGGGAGAAGAAATGTGTGGGAAATATCAGAAGGGAGACAGAACGTAAAGACTGCTAACTCTGGGAAACGAACTAGGGGTGGTAGGAGGGGAGGAGGGCGGGGGGTGGGAGTGATTGGGTGATGGGCACTGGGGGTTATTCTGTATGTTGGTAAATTGAACACCAATAAAAAATAAATTAAAAAAATAAAATAAAAAGAGTTGCCCATTTAACTGACTGAGCCACCCAGGCATCTAGGATCGAATTTTTTAAGGCAAAATATGTACAGCATAAAATTTACTATTTCAACCATCTATAGGTGTACAGCACAGTGGTGTTAAGTATATACACATCCATCTGCAGAACTTTTTTCATCTTCCCCAAATTCAAACTTTGTAAGTATCAAACAATGATTCCCCGTTCCCTACTCCTCCTAGCCCCTGATAACCACCATTTTCCTTCCCATCTCCGTGAATTTGGCTTGGCTAGGTATTTGCTCTTTTGTGATGTTCCATCTAACCTAGCATAACATCCTCAAGGTTCATCCATGCTGTAGCATGTGTTAGAAATTCCCTTCCTATTTAAGGCTGACTAATATTCTATTGTGTGTGTATACCACATTTGTTTATCCATTCATCCACGGGTGGACATTTGGATTGCTTTTACCCTTTGGTGGAATTATTATTACGAACAATGCTGTTATGGGCATGGGTGCATGAGATCACATTTTGTATCATATTTTCCTGTGTCTCCAGCTCAAACTGGCAGACCTACAAAGGGTGCAAAATGATACAAGATATTTTATTCATTACAGGATGTAATGAATACTAGCACCAGCTGCTGTTCCTGGAATTACAGGAGCTATCCAGTAAAAGCACAGAGTAGAACAGAGTGGGAGAGGAAAGATGAAGAAAAGAAAGAGAGAGAAGGAACAAGGCAGGCATATTTGTTCACAGCTTGGACATACATCCATTTGACTTCACTTTCTGACTGAGGAAAGCCCATTACATTGGACAAACCGATCCCAAAGGCTTTAAAGGCTTTCCTTTCCTTCCTTCCTTCCTTCCTTCCTTCCTTCCTTCCTTCCTTCCTTCCTTCCTTCCTCTCTTTCTTTCTTTCTTTTCTTTCTTTCTTTCTTTCTTTCTTTCTTTCTTCTTTCTTTCTTTCTTTCTTTCTTTCTTTCTTTCTTTCTTTCTTCTTTCTTTCTTTCTTTCTTTCTTTCTTTCTTTCTTTCTTTCTTTTCTTCTTTCTTCTTTCTTCTTTCTTTCTTCTTTCTATTTTTAAAACCTTGTCTTGGAATCAGAAGCTTTATGTGTATTTGACATAGTCCTCAACCCTGAACCTCAGCTTCATCTTTAAACCCAGTCAAGCTGACTCTTCCCAGCTGTGTTGGTGTGTGTGTGTGTGGTGTGTGAGTATTAAATATCAGTATACTCTGTGAACCCTTAAAGAACTTATATGAGATTTCAATTCTTCCCTGCAACTTTTCTTTCATCTGTATTTTAATTATAATAAGTCAATTAAAATCCATAATGGAAAAAGAAGCTAGAGACTTAAGGAGAGTTTCTTTCTAAATTCCATTTCTAAACCTAGAGGCGAAGAGTGTCAAATTGTTAAAAAATTTTTACATTCTAATCACTTTCTGATTCTATTGAAGTTTCAAGTGTTCTGTTTGGGCTTGACATAGTCAGTGAAAATATTAAGCCCTTAAAACACCAAAAAATGCTAACACACAACTACAGTAATACTTCAGCCATAGGCAACATTTAAAGAATCCCTAGCTACATAATCACATTAACATTTAATGTGCCCAAGTTCAGCTAAAATATGTTTCGTCTCTTCTGCATATCCTTCCTGAAGCAAAAATAAAATAAAATAAAATGCCAATGGAACTCAGGAATTCCATGTGTGTCCTGTGACGAGTTCCCCACAGAAAAACATCCTCCAGACCCCTTTTCCACACAGACTGCTCCTCGAGGTAAACACAGCTTGTACATGTGGGCAAACATCTTTTATCATTTTACACACTTTATAGGTCAGCCAGTTTGAGTTGGAGACACAGGAGAGTTCCCAGAGAAATTCATTACTGCCACTCATTCTAGTTTTCTGTCTCAATATAATTAAGCTTGGCTAATTGTCTATCATGATTAAAATCATGCCAATAACAACCTTGTTCTCAAGTTTGGCTCTGCTCCAAACTTGTTAATCGCTCTTGTTTTCCAGGAGGTCATTCTGTACCTTGCTTCAGCTGTGAAATTTCTTATAAATAACGTGCTTAGATAATAAGATCATCCTTGGGTGACCAGGAACCGTCAACATGGAAGACACAAGCTGTGGCTAATATAGGGGATGGCTGAATCACAACTGGAGTAATTCTCAACAGCCTGGAACACCAGGCTGACTTTAATACAGTGCCATTTCAGTAGGGGGAAAAAACGTAGTCCTGGATATAGGTTTAAAGGATAAATTCCATAGAGTTAGGAAGGCAGGAGTTCACGAAAGAGATTGGATTATCTAAAGTGGGCCCAAAGCTTGATGTGAGGCAATATGGCTTCTAAAAATACAAGATTTGCCAGGATTAATTGAAATTCAGCAACTCACCTAACCCAGGAAATATCAATTATAAGGTATAGTATTATTTTATGTACCACTAGGAAAAAAAGACACTACCACTTAAAAGTTATGACAATACTTTCCTGTCATTTAGAATTTATATATACTTAGTGAAAAGTCTCTTGGATGCATTTGCATCCTATATCACACTTCTCTGGTTCCCTGCTTTTCTGAGTACAAATAACTTTTCATTTCAAAGCTGAATCATACTATAATCTTTTTAAAGATCCTTTAACTGTCAATCCAACCGAGCACATGTAGCAACAGCAATGTGCATAACTCAGCGGAAGCAATGACTGTATGAGCCCTGACCAAGTGCATGAGTAGAGGTAATGAAGACTGCCTGCTGGCCAGCAGCGATTATAAAATGCTGTAATCTAGGATGCAGTCTCATTTCCCAGATACTAAAATGTGGAATAAATATGTATGTTAGGGTTTATGTAATATGGTATAGGGTCCCGAGCAAGAGAGATGATAATCCTGCTCTTCTTAGCACTGGCGAGTTTCATATCTTCATAAGAATCTGAGCTCTGAGCAGCATTTCTTGTGCAGGATGCTTCCTGATGTATGTTCAGCATCCCCTCAGTTCTCCTTGAACAGTGCATATGGCGCCACTTACACCAACTGTCTAGCGGAATGGCATCCCCTCCACCCCACTTTAGAAACTGCATGGTCCTTGACTCAAGGGAAACGTCCTTCTTCATTTCTGTCCCAGTAGCAACTACAGTCGGACCTGACACAGAGTAGGTGCTCTGTATGCAAGTGAAAACATGAAAGAAGGAATGACTATTGTACCAGGATGGACTCTGGGTCACATAATGTTTTTCTCTAATTAATAAGAATTTGGAAAATATTATTATGATGTAGATTATATTCAAGCAGTCTTATTTATTGAATTTTTTAATGTATTGAATTTATTGTATTTATTGAAATACAAATATGGCATCATTTAAATTTCTTTTACATCAACAATGCTGGATTGATTGATTTCCAACAGTTCCTCCTCTCCGCACCCCACCCCTGCACATATATATATATATATATATATATATATATATATATATACCCCCTATATTCTAATGAGGAGCCCTGAAGCCTTGATGCCAACTGGATCTGGATGCAAAATGAACTTTGTCATTTCACTGCCTGAGGGAATTTGAGATTTTTTTACTCTCTTGGCCTCCCTTGTATAGATCTCCCTCCTGAGATGGCTATGAGGAAAAAATAACACATACACAGTACATATAACAGTACCCACTATACCATAAATTCTCAAGAATTTTTAGCTACAGGTTTATATATAAACCTTGTAACCATGTTACCACTTTAAAGAACTTTCACATCCATCATGTCTTTTGATTGGCACGCCAATCTCGAGAGGAGGCTCTTCTATTCCTATTTTTCAAACACTAAAATACACTCAGAAAGAAAAGGTAGTTTGCACAAAATCACAGTGGCAGACTTGACCTTTAACCCAGTTCTTCTTATCAAATGATGTTCATTATGAAGAAAAAAGAATTTCTGATCTGGAGAGAATATTAGAGATAAGCTGGTCCCCAACCCTCATTTGTCACATAAGGAGACTGAGGAACAGAGAGAACGTGATTTGCTTTTTGTACCACCAACTGACTGCTGGTGACAGAACTAGGATTGGAGCCTAGAGGTCTGAAAACATACATTTTTCAGTATTTTTCACCCAATATTGTGTCCTGACTCTGAGGAGGGCATCCTCATATGAGAACACTTTCTGGTATCATGCGATCTGCCCTCACCCTCCTCTCCAGCCTCACTTTCTGCTGATAGGATCCTACTCTTACCTTCCACATGGACCACTTTAGTCATCCCTCAAACATGCTCATTCTCTGATGAACTTGCTTTCCCTCTGTCCAGAAAGCTCCTCTCCTGATCCTTTGTTTTCTCAATTCAAGTCTCTGCTCAAACATCCTCTTAAAAGAGGACTTCTCTATCAAAATTAGCCTCTTTAGACTCTAAGTAAAAGAATCTAATCCACCACTACCTAACATTCTCAATTTCCTTACTCTATTTTCTTTATAGCACTTAGCTTTCTTCATAGCTCTTGTATTATGTATTTATTTACTTATTTAATATCATGTCTCTTTCATGATGATGCAGGTCTCATCGGAGATAGTGACTGCATTTGTTGTGTTCATCATTGTGTTACTAGCAGAATGGTGTCTAGCACATAGTAGGTGCTTAATGAAAATATTTGTTGAATGCCTACTACATACCAGGCACTAAAGGACAGGTGCTGGGAAAACAAGTGTAACTCAGTAAGTCATTCCTCTCTGCCAAAATACAGTTTCTTGTCTAGTGTTGGACATAGACATTGCATAAGTAATTGCAGAAGTTTATGGGGGAAGCATGTAATCTGCAGAGGTGAGCTAGTCTTGAGATTCTGAGAGGACTTCCCTGATAAGCTAATTTTCTATATGCACCCTGGATGGGTGAGAGGTTTAAACTAAGTGAAGATGGTAGAGGATGAGTGTTCCAATTGAGGAAACACTGAGCATATGTTCTTGTGGCAGGAAGGAGTAATGGTAGTGGGCAGATATCAGAGGGATGAGGAAAGGAAGTGGGTGGAAGTCAGACTGGATGAGACTCTTTAGGATATATTAAAGATTTTGGCCTCTATTCTCTGGGCCATGGGAAAGCCATTGGAGGACTTTAATCACAGAGGTGATACATTGAGTCCTGTATTTTTAAATGATCAGTTTGGTGGTGGTTTGGAGAATGAAGTGGAAGAGGGTAGGGGAAATTAGAATGATTAGTCAGGAGGCCACAACAATAGACACAGAGGGGAAGTGGCTCCTACCAAGGTGGCGACTGTGTAAGTGAAAAGAATGGATGGAACAGAATTTAGAATTGGACTTTATAGAAATGGCCAGGGATCAGGATTGAGGAAGATGTATCAAAGATACCTCGCAGTCCTTTCTTTTTTCACTTGTCAAATGGATGAAAGGTAGTGACAAAGAGATGGAGAATCCTGGAAGAAGGCAAGGTCATGAATGCTATTTTGGATGTGCCAAATTTGAGATGCTTTTGAAGCATCTAAGTGCAGATATAAAATAACAAGAAATGCAAATCTGGAGCTTAGGAAAGCTCTGTCCTGGAGATACATCTGGGTAGTTTTAGATGGTCTGCAAGGTTATAGGGGTATAAGGAGTGGAGAACAGTCTCAGAGACGTTGATGCTTTAAGTGATACTTTAAGAAATTCCATCATTTAATGGCCAAGTATGGAAGGGAGGAGTGTCCACAAGGAGTGAGAAAACCAGAATTGTGTCCCAATGTGCCTGAGGGAGGAGGGTGTTCCATGGATGAGTGATCAGCAATGCTAAACATGGCAGAGAGGTAAAGGAAGATGGGTACTGAGGGGGCCCTCTGCAGTTGATAACAATGAGGCCACTTGATGTTAGTAAAGGCCATTCAAGTGGAATGATGCAAAAAGCAACCAGATTAGAAGAGGCTAAAGGGAGAATAATGAGATTTGTGATGGAGATGGTAGTAAAAGACAGATCTTTTGAGGAGAATAACTGTGAGGTTAGGGGAAAGAAAGAAAATGTTATAGTTGGTGGAGGTCTCTGGAAGGTTATTTATTTATTGATTAAAGACTGAAGGGACTCAGGCATATTTAAATGTTGATGGAAAGAAATGCCATTTTAAAGGACATGTTTCAAAGCCAATGCAAAGGAATTGGACTTGGCAAAGGAACAAGGGCCATTCTCCTCTGTTGTAACAGGAGGGAAAGAGAGTAGGAGATGCAGATGTAGGTGGATTTGTATATTTAGTGGAAGGAAGGTAAGGAGCTTCTCATTTTCCAGATTTACTTTGCACGTAAAGTAGGAAGTGGTCATTTGCTGAGAGTCATAGGTGATGGAGGGAGGTTGAGAAAGGGTTGAGGGTTTGAAGAGAGTGGAAAAAGCTGGAAATTGTTGGAGTCTGGGATATTGTGATTTATATGAAATATGTATTTGTCCATTTAGATGACCAAAATGTATTTCTCATATGTATTAGGTCGTTGTCCACAGTGCCTGGCTCACAGTTCCCAAAACCCTTGGAGTTTCCTAAATGTCTTTTGTTATATTAATGAGGTGACTTTTGGAAAGCACCTAAGGATTGGGGCTGGTTGCCAACGGAGTCAAGTGATTAGGCAGTTGGAACTTCTAGTCCCCACCTCCTACCTCTGGGAGGTTGAAACAATGATTTAATCAATCATGCCTACACAATGAAGCCTCCATTAAACCCCAAAAGGACCAAGTTCAGAGAATTCCTGGGTTGGTAAATATGTGGAGATATCAGGAGAATGACGAGCCTAGAGAGGGCAAGGCAGCTCTACCTCCTTCCCACAGAAATTGTCCTTTGTTTCTCTTCCATTCGGCTGTTCCTGTATTATATCCTTTTATGATAAACCAGATATCTAGTTCATAAAGTGTTTCTCTGAGTTCTGTGAGCTGCTCTAGCAAATTAATCGACCTGGATAAGGAAGCCATTGGAACCTCTGATTTACAGAAATGGCATCTGAAATCCAAGAAGCAGGTTGTGGGAATCTCCAATTTATATCCAGTGAGTCAGAAGCACAGGTACCAATCTGGGCTTCAAGTGACATCTGAAGTGGGGCATGGAGGGAGGCTTGTAGGACTGAGCCCTTAACCTGTGATATCTGATGTTATCTCTGGATAGATAGTGTCAGAATTGAGTTGACTCCTCAGACCCTGATAGAATCTAACATATAATGATACAATAAATGAAACAGACTGTAGGATGTAGGTCCTTTTGAGCTTAGCAATCATATCAGTCTCTGGTGTAGGCATATATGCAAATAAAATGTTCGTTGGGTTTCTCCCATAGTAGGGTTTTTCCAGATGCATGTGATGAAAAACTAGAGAAACAAGGTAGTTAAAGATTGTGGCAAATGTGTTAAGCCATGTGAATAAAGAATGCATTCCTCACTATGTTTATTGGTTGAATGAAAGACAATTATCTTTCATTCATTCTTATTTTGAGTACTTTTTTAGGTGATATTTTAGGCTTATCCCAGTCATTTGGTTCATGTCCACCCTTTATACTTGACTATGAGCTGCTCTGAAGGAAGGGGCCATAACTAATTCATACTTACATTGCCAATGTCTAGCTTGGCATTTTTCATATTGCTTATGCCTGATGAATGGTAAATAAATACATTGTGTAAGTTGAAGCATGTGGAGGACTTTTAGACAGGGCAATTACCAGCAAGATATTTATCCATTCTCTAATAATAAAAACAATAATCACCACCATCTTTGATACAGATTTATAGTTTGCTTCTCAAAATAGAACAGAGTGAGCTGAAAACTAGACTAAGTTCTGAATGAGAGATGTGGTCATTATTTTTTTTATTCTCTTTGCTAAGGAGATGTTATTTTTCCCCCTTCCAGAGAAATGAGAAAGAGAGGAATGCACCAAGCTAGATCGCTTTAAAATTCTTCATTAGCATCCTCACTGAATACATTTCAATGGCAGGAGCCTTAACACAGCTTTCGCTGTATCTGATGCACAGAAAACGAAGCCTGCCAATCTTGCAACATGTCTCAAGATGAAGAAGGTCAACATATCAGAAAATAAAATCAGTAGCATAGATTTCAAAGAAATTCATCCCAAGAGTTCTTCTCAATGAATGCAGTGCAAGATTGAAGAATTCAATTACATGAAAAAGAGGCCTTTTTTTAATACCGTGCCCAGCTATTAGTTTTTTTGTCATTGCTAACATGAAGGCATATTGTTAGCCATCAGGAAATCTCAACAAATTCATGCATTCAAATCACAAGGGATTTGTTTGGTAGATGGATCTGAAATCTGGTCTGCCTCCAACTTCTCACCCAAGATTTCATTTATGCCAAGAAGAACGTTATTCTTAATCAGACATAGAAATATCCAGCTCATTGCAACTGAGCTGCTTTATTCCTTTAGAAAAGAATCCTGCCTTTAATTCAGATGGAACATTATAATTAACTTTTCTTTTTTATTTGGGCTTGACCAATTAAATTTCCTGTGTCTTAGAAAGCAGAGACGATGAGTGTCATCTAAGTACATTCTGGAAAGTATGAGTGTATCAAAAACCTTAAAAATGCATCTTCTCCTTTCCCCTGGCAAATTAAATCCTAGGTGTTTATCCTAAGGAAATAATATTTTAGACTCTAAAACATAAAGCTTAGTGTATATAAAAATGTTTATTGTAGCATATTGTTCAGTAATCCTTGTTGTAGATGAACACCCACAAATCCTTATATCTTAAGGAAACTTCAATGCTCTTGTCATTCAGAAGTAGAGTCTATTTTTCCATCCCTTTTTTGGACCAGTCTTGTGACTTGTCTCAACCAAAATAGTATGGCACAAGCTAAGTTTCACTTGTCTCAGAGCCTAGATTTCAAGAGATTTTGGGTTGTTCTTGACCCTCTTGGCATGCCACTCTGTGACTTCCATGTAAGAAAGCCAGTCTACTTTCTCGAGGATGAGAGCTGTTGAGGAGAATGGGAACAACTCAATGTTTAGCTGACACCAACAACCAGGTATGTGAATGTGGTCATCTTGTACCTTCACATTCAGCTGACCTTCCATTTAAGCTGAAAGCCTCTGTTTACATGAGCCCAGAGTGAAGCCGTGGAACCCACCCAACAATTAGATGCATGAAAAATGATAAATAAAATTTTAAGCCATTTAAGGATTTAGGCTGTTTTAGGGTGATATATCCCAATGATGAGGTAGCTACACACCAACAGATACCTGATACATCAAAAAATTGGAAACAATACTCAGTGAAAAGCAGGATGAAAATTTTTATATATACTGAGTTCTCGTGAAGTGACAGAGTAAACAACTGGAGAAAAGACACCAAAACATTGCAAAGGCTATTCATGGTGAAATCAGTTAACATCTTTTAACTTGTGTTTTTCCCCTACTGTGTTCTTTATAATTGTATTTCAATTATGTAAGCCAACATATTTGGCTTTATGTAAGCCAACAACCATACATGCTTTTTAAGACTTTGGGTCCCAACTTGAGGCACAACTTCTGCTGGTGTTTTTAGAATGATTGTCGCCTATATCAATTTGCCCGACTTCCACCTCTCAAAGTTCTCTCTGCACAACAAGAGGACAACACACAGGTCTTAAAATGAAAGAAGCCCATTTGGAGGAAGGCAGTCACTTGTGAAAAATTTAATAGTTGAAGCAGGGTCAATAGAGGATATGTTGGAGGTTAGGCATATGCCAGTTTAATGTTTTTTTCATAGCACTTATTCATCTTTGGTGTTTTTTAGCTCATGTTTTATCTCTCTTTTTATTTGTTTGTATATCTCTTCAAGTCCATGAGGTGGGAGTTTATCTGGTTCTTGCTTTATCTGGATCATATAACAGGGTTTGCCATAGAAGAGTACTTGAAGTAAATATTTGTTTTTTTTATTTTTTTAATTTAAATTATATTTGCCAATATATAGTATAACACCCAGTGCTCATCCCATCAAGTACCCTCCTCAGTGCCCATCACCCAGTTTCTCCATCCCCCTACCCACCTCCCCTTCCACAACCCTTTGTTTCCCAGAGTTAGGAGTTGCTTATGGTTTGTCTCCCTCTCTAATTTTTCCCACTCAGTTTCCCTCCTTTCCCTTATAATCCCTTTTACTATTTCTTATATTCCATGTATGAGTGAAACAATGTGATGCTTGTCCTTCTCTGATTGACTTATTTCACTCAGCATCATACCCTCCAGTTCCATCCACATCAAAGCAAATGGTGGGTATTTGTCCTTTCTGATGGCCGAGTAATATTCCATTCCATAAACAAATATTTCTTGAATGAAGAGACCTAGTGATTAAGTGAAGACTGGCTTTCTTTTTCACAAGTCTCAGTCAGATGAAAACAGAGTACAGTGAATCCTGGTCTCACAATTCAAAAATCTGTTCTAGAAGCTCTTTAATTTTAGGGAAGCTCTTTTACTTCTCTGTGCCTAAATTTCTTGCAAAGAAGGAATGGTAAACTCTATCTTCAAAAGGTAGCTGAATAAGTGAACTTTATGAGAAAGCAAGAAATAGATCTTAAACAATTTTATGCTAATGATAATAGGTGGCCCTTATCTATGAGTCAAGAGCATGGCATGCATTAACTCTTGCCTTTATTACAACCTCAAGATGTAGGTATGATTATGTTTCCCACTATATCAATAAGAAACTAAGGCTTATGAAGACCTAGGCAAGACAGGCCAGTTCAGTAGAAGAGGTCCAATTCAATTTTGGTAGAATTTCTTGTTTGGCTCCAAATCACATATACATTCTGATACACCAATAATTGCATTTGATAACTATTGCCTATGACTGCTGCCACAGTGATCAATGAATATTAAGATTCTTTTATTTTGGCCCCCATTTTGGCAAACTTGGGTTCCTAAGATTGATAACACAAGGTGCTCTAGTCATATTCATGAACTTCTCTTTAGAGCATTCTCCTTTTCATTTTATTGCCCTGGGACTCAGACTGTTCATCCTAGAAAGAAAAGAAATGCAGGACTGACATTGTTTCTCAAGCTCCAGGTCCTGCCAATTTAATATATACTGACTTCTCTAGTTTGAACTGCCACTGCCCTGGTTTAGGGCCCTAAAATCTTCCCCTGGACTCCTGCTGGTTTCCTCCTAGCTAGTCTGTTTGCCTCATGGCTTGTACCTCCCACCTGTCATCTGCACTGTGTCAAAAGCAATCTGTCTATAACTCACATTTTATCATGTCACTCCCTCTTTCCCTGTCATTTACAAGGAAGTCCATGCTACCTAGCAGAAGATACACAACACGCTGAGACGGAGTTCCTTGTCTTTCTTGACAACCCCACACTACTTAATCCTTGCCTGGCAATAACTGCCTGCTTATCATTCCTGCATGGGGCTGTTTTACCTCCTGGTGTGTTTATTATAGATCGTTCTTCTTCCTGGAATGCTACCCTGTGAATTCTATCCCAAATTCCTTTTCACCTACCAAGACTCAGTTCAGATGTTACTAGCTCAGAAAGTTCTCCCTAATCCCACAGCTGAACTGAGTGTCTCTCTTTCTTGTTCTTAGTACCACCCTCTGTCTGCCTATTTTGTCTACCAGAAGCACTCAGTATTTCGTATCATCTTAGTGTCTTTAAACAACCTGCACCACATCTGGCCATTAGGAGGAACTAAAATAAATCTTGGCTTACTCTGTAGCACCAAATTGTCTATACTGTCACGTTGTTTAACAATTTCATAATGAATTCTTAATATCTTCATTATAAGTCCTTAAAGTAAGAAGAAAAGTGACATTAAAAAATTATCCCCTCTAATAAAAGGGACCAGGGCTCCTTGGAAGAAGAGCTCATTCTAGGCCTTGCAGAGGTAATATACAGTTAGAGCTTGAGGCACCTAATAGCACCAGAAAGTAAGAAAGTGCTAAAAGAAAACAAAGCAAAAACACACAAAATAATGGGGTATATCAAAGAGACATAAAAGACTATGGAAAGAGCTTCCATCAGTCAAAACTACAACAGTTTGGGCAACAAAATAAAGAAAATAGCATTAGATTTTAATACAAAGTATTAAAGTATGAACTCACAAGTCTATATGGATATAAATATGTGACTGAATATATAAATAAATGAGAGAGAATAGATAAATCTCTGGTGCAGAAGAATTTCAAACAATTTTTACAAACATTTTGCCCCCAAAGCGGTGGAGCAAAATTCCACACTCTTTTAAGTATGGGCTAGGACTGGTGATTTCCTTCCAAAGAGTATGGTACAGAAATGGAGTGAACAAGAATGGCTTTGGAATGGAGAATCTTGACAAACACTATCTTGGCCAGGTGACAAAGGTCAACATTAATAGTGACATGTCTTGGTAATAAGTATCTTTGATTGATGTGATGACGCGGTACTTTCTCTTTGTGGTCTTGCTCTCCAAAACCTATAACCTGAGCCTAATCATGAGGAAAAACCTCAGACAAAGCCTAGTTGAAGTACTGAGGGATGTTCTGTAAAATATCTGACCAGTACTCCTCAAAACTTCTAAGGCCATCAAAACCATGGGAAGTTTGAGAAACTGTCACAGCCAAGAGGAGCCTAAGGAGACCTGAGGACTAAATGTTATATAGTATCTGGACAGGATCCTGGAATAGAAAAAGGACGTGAGGTAAAAACTAAGGAAATCTGAGCAGAACTTTGGTTAATAATAATAGTATTATAGTATTAACATTAGGAGTGCCTGGGTGTCTCAGTCAGTTAAGTGTCTGCCTTCGGCTCAGGTCATAATCACAGATGCCTGAGGGTTTGGAGCCCCATGTCATTGGGGAAGCCTGCTTCTCCCTCCCCCTCTACTCCTCCTCTACTTGTGCCCCCCCAATAAATAAATGAAATCTTAAAGATGTATTAATATTAGTCACTGAGTATGACAAATATACCACACTAAGATGTTATTAATAGAAGAAACCGGGTATGGGTTACATGGGAACTCTCTGTAAAATCTTTGCAATTTTTCTCTGAATATAAAACTATTCTAAAATAAAAAGTTTATTAAAAAAATTAAAAATATAAAATATAAAAAAAAGTTTATTAAGCAAATAAAATAAATAAAATAAAAATCTTATTTAAAAAAAATGTCCAATACATGCAAGGTTCTCTGCAGGGTGCTTTTCACCCATTAGCTAATTTAATTCTCACAGCAACAGATGAGAATATTGAATCTCAAAGAAACTAGGAGATTTGCCTAAAGTCACATAGCTAATAAATCTCAGAACGAGGATTCCAACCTGAGAGTACCTGCCTCCAAACCTTGTGATCTTTTGATGACACTTTATTGTGATTCTCAGGCAAGAAGGAGTTTAGGTGGCCAGAGAAGGCAATGGATGTCATTGTGTACGATGGGGATGGGTAGTATAAGCATTAGTCTATCACAAGAATGCAAAAATTTTGTATTTCCTTCCATAATTCTTATACTTCAAGGTTTCTTGATTAACTAATGTTCTGATTTCAATGCTCTTGCTTTAGAAGTGATGACTTAATTCCTTAAACAACTTCCTCATCCTCTCTAAGAAACAGGTTTTGGAATAATATTTCATTTTCCGCTCTGCTTTTACTTAAGAGAAGGCTTTCACTGTGTTTTTGGCTTGGTAAATTTTGCTTTGGGGAAGCACTTCTTGATGTGCCAGAGTCCTCCTGAGCTCAGCAGGGCTGTTAAAATGGTTTGATTTTGGATTGCATTATTTAGGGGGAAAAAAAGAAGGAGAAATGGGGAAAAGGGGGGGATTTACATCTATATCCAACTTTATTTATACTCTTTCCATTGAAGCATCGGTTTTTTTTTTTTTTAAAGTATTTAAAAATGAAGCTTTGGAAAAGAAACCAGTTTCTAATCAGTTTTGATTATTCTTCCCCGGTGGATTCACACTGTTTTATCATCAGTTTTTTCGCCCTTCTTACATTTTCTGGGCTTCTGGCATGAGTTTTACCACATGTGGTGAAATCAACAAAACTCGTATCTATACATATATGCAACCCACGATTTTCCTCCCAGTGTATATTTATTGAACCAGTATATGACTCTGTATGTGTGTATATGTGTGTGTGGAAAGAAAGAGTAGCAACATCCAATTTACCGTGTTGAGTCCAATCAATGGCCTGAGTGTCCCACAAGGGAAGGGCACTCCTGTGGATGCCCATCTCACCATCACTGACCTCGCCCCAGAGTCTCTGCCATTCTAACTACCTACCCACTGCCCCTCTTGCACTACAAATCAATAGGCTTCACTTTCTCCCCACTTATCCATCCCTGTCCTCTCTGTTCCTATAATTGCCCAGTGTCTCCATGGTTATCCAGGTGGGAATCTTTAAGGTGGTCTTGGACCCTTCCGCTTGGCACATTCCATTCTCTATTCCATTGCCAACTCCTGCTGATTCTATCTGTGCTTTCTCTCAAAATCCTCTTTGCTCTCCTCCCCATTCTCACTGTTTCTACCACATCAAGGTGCTCATTACTTCTCACCTAGGCCTTTGCAATGATCTCCTAATTGGTCTCTTCACTTCCAGTCTCTCAGGTCCATATTCTGTCTTCCATTCTTCCACTGGTTTAATTTTCCTAAAATGCACCTCTAATTCTGTAACCCCACTGCTAAAAATGGCTCCCCACTGCCTCCAGGACAAATGCCAAAATCCTTAGCTTGGCATTCAAGGCCCTTCCCCATCTGGCCCTAGACAACCTTTCCAGACTTATCTCCAATTACTGCTCTACATGAATTTCCTATTCCAGCCAAATTGATCCACTCATTACTGCATGCATGTGCTGTCTCTGATTATGGGCCTCTTTCAAGCTCAAGCAATTTCTGCTGTTTGGACCTATTTACTCATTCCTGTCTGCTTGCCATTAAAGGCTATCTATGTCCCACCTAACCCACCAGGTTATTCTTGGCCACCCAGCCCTAACTAATTGCCTGTACTATTAAATTAGCCTTTATTTTATTTTATTTTATTTTATTTATTTTATTTTTTACCATTTTGGTAGTATTCTGTGTTTCCACCTCAACTATGGACCTCTCAAAAACATTAATGGTGATTAGGGCATACACTTTTAATAAGTTGACTCTAGTATCAGCCTTGATTTTTAAAATTTTTTAAATGTATTTTTTATTTTTAAAATATTTTATTTATTCATGAGAGACATGGAGGGAGAGGCAGAGACAGAGGCAGAGGGAGAAGCAGGCTCCATGCAATGTGGGACTTGAAAAATCAAGTGAGCCACCCAGGGGTCCTCAGCCTTTACTTGAAAAGAAAGGTATGGAACTCCTGGGTGTCAACGGTTGAGCGTCTGCCTTTGGACCAGGGCATGATCCTGCAGTCCTGGGATTGAGTCCCATGTTGGGCTTCCTGCATGGAGCCTGCTTCTCCCTCTGCCTTTGTCTATCCCTCTCTCTCCATGTCCCTCATGAATAAATAAATAAAATCTTAAAAATGAAAAGAAAGGTATGAGGGCCTGAGCTATGAGGCAAATCTGGCCACCATTCTCACAATGCACTCAGCATCATTCTTTCCCCTTGATGAGTGGGGGTCTGCATTGACCAATTCTGTTCTCCCTACAACCTGAAGGTTGAGTTCTCTTCCAGGAATCTCCGCACTCTCTTTTGTAAGTGGACCTCCCATTTACAAGTGACTTCATCCACTCAAGTTTTCTAGACATGCCCAGAGAAGCCTAATTCCAGGGGTGGATTCTAAATTGTCTTAAATGGAGGAGGGGATCTTCACTCTTTTTCCTCCCTCCTTCCCTCTGCTGACATCCCACTACAACACACACACGCACACTCCTGAATCTGATTCCAGTGAACTTCTACTACTATGATTCAAAAATATGATGAGCCTAAGAATAAGTGAAGAACTTTTTAAGCATGTAGATACCTGCATTCTACCCCCAGATGTTTGGATTCCTTAGATCTGTACTGTGTGACAAGAACACATATGTTTAGCAAACTCTCAGGGTAGTTCCAATGATAGTCTGAGAATCACACTTTGAAAATTACTAATTTACAGTATGATCCTTCATTCCTGCCCCCTTACATCCTTTTCACCATTAGAACTACTCCCCATTTCTGAAACTTTCCCTGATTATGCCAACCCCGTATCTTTGCTCCTATTCTGCTTTAGCAGCAATGATTTTCTTTCTAACGCCATCTCTCCAAACCCTACCAGTCCATAAGAATGCATGCCTCATGAGGGCAGGAACTTTTTTTTTTAAGATTTTATTTATTTTTTCATGAGACATACAGAGAGAGAGAGAGAGAGAGAGAGTGAGTGAGAGAGAGAGGCAGAGACACCAGAGGAGGGAGAAGCAGGCCCCATGCCGGGAGCCCAATGCGGGACTTGATCCCAGGACCCCAGGATTGTGCCCTGGGCCAAAGGCAGGCGCTAAACTGCTGAGCCACCCAGGGATCCCCGAGGGCAGGAACATTTATTTATGTTGCTCACTGTTGTATCTTCAGCACCTAAAATAATGTCTGTCACAATGGAGATGCTAAAAAGTCTTTCTGGAATGAAGGCATGAATCTGTCAAGAGGGAACTCAAATGTCTCCGCTTCCTTGAAGCAGTCTCCCGATCATGACCAAAAGAAATAGCTTCAGCTTCTCAACCTTGCATCTTTTCCCTTGTACTTTGGCCCATGGATTGACAAAATCATTTCTCTAAAGGGCCAGATAAATATTTTAGTCTTTATTGACACTGCAGACATACAGATACTGTTGTAGGACATACAGACATCATTGCGATGACTCAGCTCTGCTGTTTTAGTGCAAAAGCAGCCCAAACCAATTTGTAAATAAATGGGAATAGTTGTATTCCAATAAAACATCATTTCAAAAAATAGGCAGGTGGTGGGCTGGATTTGGCCCTAGGCTGTACTTTGCTGCCCCCTGCTCTATTTGTTTGTATACCAAATTTCTCCCTTTGGCTAGATTCCTAAATTATGAATTTCTCTGAGACAGGGACAGAATGTTATTAGAGAATAAATGTGTGTAGGCATATCTATGTGCATTCTGTTCATATATGTATATGTGCATTTACATATGTAGATATATATGCGCAACACACACACACACAAACACACACACACACCGAGTGATTGTATATGCATTATTCAGCTTCCCTGATCCTCAGTTTTGTCATCATTAAAACCTCCTGATAAGACACTGGAGATAAAGTGCCTGACATTGTGTCTGCCTTGGATACATGCTCAATAAGCCCTACTTTCCTTCTTCTTCCTTAAAACAGCACTGCCACCCTATACAAGGCACTCAGCACACATTTATTGTGGACCTCCAATGTCAAAGGACCATGCCTGGGATTCAGTGAAGATTCAGTGAAGATTGGAGGTGGACAAGAAACCTCTCTGAGTAAGGAGTCAGAAAGATGTGATGCAGTCCCGCCTCCACTCACTTCTCCGCCACCCAGACGTTAACTTCCTCCTTCTTGGAGACAGACATTCTATACCCTTTTCATTCTCCTCACACCTCCCAGATTCCCTGCTCACATTCTCACCCACTTGACTGATGACCTCCCCTCATAATTCACTGAGGGTAGATGCCACTTCCACATTCTGTCACCTTCCTACAAAGCTGCCCTCCACTCTGGGAACCTCTGCTCCTTGCTTTTCCTCCTTCTTCCCCAGGTGGTGTCCCCACACCTATTACCTATCAAAGGCAGACCCCACCACTAGCCCAGGACTTCCGTCTTTTACACATAACCTCTTCCTTTTGATCACCCACCAAATGTGCTCTCATATCTCCCACTTAAAATCAAAACTAACAAAAAACCTCTCCTGACTCCCTTATCTACCTCTCCTTTATTGCTTCGTGTCTCTTCAACTTTTACAGCCAAATTTCTCCAACGAATTGTCTAGTATTGTTTCCATAGTCTCATTCCATTGCTCTTTCTGTTTTTCAGAAAATAAAATTAAAAACAACAGAAATGTAAAAAGACAAATAAATTCGTACACATAGCTTCATAATTCACAAATGACATATTTTTTTTAACCTCAGGTTTAAACTTGGAACAAAAGCCCTACAGACACAAGTGATGGTCCCTTTCCCATTCATCTTTTTAGCTCATAGCAAGTTGCTTCCATCTGCGCCACTGCCAAGGCCACCAGTGCCCTCTGTTTTGCCAAACCCAGTGGAGACTTCTCTGTCCTCATTTTATCTGGCAGTGGAATTCCACACCTGACCACTGCCTCCTTCCTGTATTGCTCTCTTCCTTTGGCTTACCCAGTTTCATTCCTCTTAGTTTCCTTCTTGCTTACTGGTCTCTCCTAGGTCTCTTTGACTGGCTCTTCCTCTTCCTCTTCTGAATCTTGGGCTCTGAGTCTTCTGTCTCTACACAATCTCTCTTAGTGAGCTCACTGTGGCTTTAAATACCATCTAAATGCTTATGATTCCCAAGTTTATATTTCCAGCATAGACCAATACCCTGAGCTCTGGACATCATCTGGTTTTCTACTAAGAATTTCTAATTTAGTATGTCTTCATTGAAGCTCTTCATAGCTGCCCAAGTCAGTTCCTCTCTCACTCCACCTCAATTCAGTAAATGGCCCCTTCTTGCTTAAGCCAAACCCCTTAGAGTCATGCTTGATTTTCTCCTTTTTTTCACATTCTCTGTGCCCCAATCTAATCTATTATCAAACTCCATGGGCTGAAATTCTCAAATCTATCTCCACTCCAATTTCAATAGCCAGCCTAGTCCCGTTCATTCAAATAACCTTTGGATATAATCTCTTTCTCTTGCATCATTAGTCTCCCACTCTACTGGGTCATGACCACTGCCCAACAAACATGCTCTTGTTTCCCCTCTTAAAAGCAAAACAAAAATAATCTTTTGCTAGGATGATTGCAACAGTTCCTATCTGGGTTTCTGCTTATACTTTACCCTTCTATAACCTGGTTCCACATGACAGCTAAAATGCCTACCGAATAAGTATAAATCTAATTGTGTCCTTTCATACTGGAAACCCTTCCCTTTGCTCACCATTGGTAAATGGAAACAAAAGCCAAAACAAAGTGAAAACCAGCTTCTTCCTACCTCCTTAGGCCCTAAAAAATGCCACTCTTCTGACTCAGGTTGCATCCATAAGGATCCTTCTTGCCACTGATTAAACCTGGCAAACAATTTCCCACAGCTCTGGGCCTTTGTGTTTGCTGTTCCCTCTTCTTGAAATGCTCTTTATCGGCTCTTTCCATGGCTTCTTCATTCTACCTTGTAGGTCTCAGCTTAATTATACCTTCTTCAGAGAGATCACTTATGACCACCTCAGTGAAAATATTGTCAGTGCTTAATTGTTCTATTTGGTATCACCCTGTTTATATCCTTCATAGACGTTATCACAACAAGCTGCCCTTTGTTCATTAATTACTTTTTTTTTCTAGTTTATGGTCTGTCTTCCACTGAGGAATATAAGTTCCATGAGGGTAAGTCCTGGTCATGTTCTCTGCATGGTCCTGAAACTTAATTCAATGCCTAGCACATGGTAGCAGCTCAATAAATATTTGTTAAATCAACACATTTACACAAACAACTTATTTTCACCTGCACATCTCCACCCAACTGTCAGGATCACCTGCCCTCTCTTCCTCCACTTGGGAAAGCTATCTTTATCATCCAAAATCCAGTTTAAACATCACCTCTGTGTTTCCATTCCCCTGGAATTGGTCCCTCCTTCCTCTGTGTCTTCGTGCTCTTTGCTCCTATCTCTACTACAGCACCAGTAATAATTACAACTGCTGTTGTTTATTGAGCATCTACTCTACCCAGGTGTAGGGCCAAGTGTTTTAAAAATATTGTCTACCTCAACCCATCCAATCACCCTAGGGGATAGGAATTATGCCCTCCATTGTAGAGATATGAAACTGAGTCTCTGGGAACTTATGCAAATTGCCCAAGATCACAAAATAAGGAGGAACCAGAGATTCAAAACTAAGTCTGTGTAACTCTAAAGGTCACATTCTTTAGCATGGAACTCTATCTTGCATCTTACTGCACTGTCATGTCCTATATCTATCTATCCCAATCTCCCTGAGGGCAGGGAATTTTGTATAGCTCTGAACATCCCTAGGACCTAGCACTCAACTAGCCACGTAATTGGTGCTTAAGAAATACTTGTGGAAAAAGCAAATCTGTCATTCACAAGTTTATCTGAACACTTTTGGAACCCATTAATAAGTATTAACAGCCAGAAAGAAAAAGAGCAAGAGAAATAAATTGAATTGAATGGCTCTAAGAAGTAGGTACATACTAGGCTAAGTGTGTGACATCCCAGACTTGATGTTTTTCACACCAAAGACAATACCAAGGTCACTGCCAAAGAAGACAG
Source organism: Canis lupus familiaris (assembly GCF_011100685.1). NCBI lineage: Eukaryota > Metazoa > Chordata > Mammalia > Carnivora > Canidae > Canis > Canis lupus. Next base: position 52,385,304 of record NC_049226.1, on the reverse strand, counting down.
ACATTATGTAATTAGAGAATGCAGTGCCAGCAATTACTCCAGAAGCTATTTCAAATCGAAACATGCCGGTGTTTGCTCATGTCCCTGTTTGCACAAACAAAAGGCTTACATCTTGGAAACTGTTATGGCTTTGTTTGTTTGTAACAGCTCAAGTCACTCTTCACTTGGCAGCCAGTGGCACAATGGTGTTGGAAGCATTGCCTGGACCCCCAGTTTTTGCTGTGGACTGTTGAAAGCAAATGAGATGGGAATGAGGTGCCCGGTTTATGTCTGCGGCATAGTCACCAGACAATGGAGCCTGCGGGGTCCTGCCTCCTGGGGCATGACCCTTTCCCATAGATGGTAGAAATGGAGGCTTTCTGTGGGGACTGTCTGGGAACACTTGCAAAGACAGGACAGACCAGGGATGCATCTCCCATTTCTGTGCCAGGCTTGTGATACTTTCTCATGTGTTCCTGACAGCAAACTGGTATTTCCATTCTGCAGATGAGGAAACGAAAACTCAAAGGGATATATAACTTGTTAGGATGATCCCACCAGTGGCTGAGTTCAAATGTAAGCACTGGTTTGTCTGACTATAAACCCTATGCTCAGTTTTCCATCATGTTGGTAATTAAGCTCTCACTTTTCTCCTGCTGCATTGGGGCTTTTGCAATTCTACAACCTCCCACAGCCCCTCCCCTAAGCATTCATACTTGCTTTTATTCATTCCTGATTAGCGCTTCCTCAAAGTCTGTATGACCTGCCCATTGCTACTTTCACTGGGCATAAATGTCACTTGCTCAGTGAGGGTCTTTCCCAGGCCCCACTGTCACTCCCTATTTTCTTTCTTCCTTGGTGTTTCTCCAACTTATGACATGCGACCTAACAGAGATCTGAATTTGGTTTTCTTGTTGCTATTGTTGCTTATTGCCTTTTCCCCCAAATGAGAAGGTAAACTCCATGGTATCAGTGAATTTATCTCTTTGTTCTCTGATGTACATCTAGAGCCAAAAATAGTGTCTGGCAAATAGCTGGTGTTCAATAAAGAGGCACTGAATAAAGGGGTGATTTTAACTTGCAAGCACTTTAAACATAAGCAGACTGAGTACATTCACTAGGAAGCTAATGCTTCTGGGGAGGAAAAGTTATTGAAACAAACAAAAAGGTCATATCCAAGAACTGGCAGTAATGGATAGTATAGAGAAGGGGTATGGTAGGGCCAGACAGTCTGGACTCACATGGCAGCCCTATTCCCATTGGTTCTGCCACCAATGGATGAAGAGCCTTGCCTCCTTGTGCTCCAGTTTTTCATTTGTAAAATAGGTATGCTGACAGTATCTCTCACAAAGGGTTATTTTAAGGCTTGACAAACTATTATATATAAGGTATTTGGAACAGGTCCTGGCACATTGTAAGTGACATAGGATTATTTGCTTTTATTGTCATTAGCTAGTTAACTATCACCTCCCTTGCAGTACAATACTGTAAAATTTTTCCATGAAAGGATGTAAGCCAAGGTAGATCTCTCTTCAGGCACCTAGATACCCACTCAACCATGCTGAGATTATTCTGAGAAGAAAAAAGAAAAACACGAAACAAAATAAAGCAAAACACAACCAAAACAGAACCAAAAACGTGGTTTTCTTATCAGTCCTGTGTTCAAAATCAAGCCCTGTAGTAATATGTTCAGACTTTTAGGCATTGATTATAAGAGGCAATTTAGACTTCCCCTGAGATATTAAAAGTTGGAAATTATAGGACAATGGTCCTGGAATAATGTGGCTTATTTATGAGAGGAGGTGAGCTTTAGTAGCCTATCCCCATCATGACTACCCCCTTCATTTCCTCAGAACCGTGGAGAGAACTGGTGTCCAAACCTCAGTGCAACATATACATGAAGTGAAGTGTTGGTACCAGCTGGATCCTAAAGGTCAATAATCATCTTCCTCTTGAAGGCAAACGCTAGATGACAAACCAAATTGCTACTGGGGAATTACTGACCTATGGGCTATAGTGCCTGATACATACAAATAGAGTTACCTTTTACCTTTCATTTTTGAAATGAAAATTCATTCCTTTGCTCTTCAACAAATATTTACAGATCATATTCGTTGTGCCAGGTCCTGAACTAAGTACTGGGGATGCAGAACTGATGAGAAGGATGAGGTCTCTGTCCCCAAGACCACTGACAGCCTAACAGGTTTCATACTGACTGAAATGATGGGCTGAGGTTTTTTTATGCTAGATTTTCTCCCAGGAATGTAATTTTCTCCCTCTTTCCTTCTACCTCTACCTTGTAACTTTCATTCATCTACCCATTGAAGATGTGCTGAACATGACTTGTCAGATGCTAGAGATGAACTTAGAAGACACAAATTATTTCACTGATAGGGAGTCTGTCTTGCTCCACAAGAACATGAAATGGGGATGGAACACCTGGGTGACTCAGTCGGTTAAGCAGTTAAGTATATGACTCTTGATTTCAGCTCAGGTCATGATCTCAGGGTCGTGAGATCAAGTCCCACATCAGGCTCTGTGCTCATCGTGGAGTCTGCTTGACTCTCTCCCTGCCCCTGCTCGCTAGCTCTCTGTCAAATAAATAAATAAAATCTTAAAAAAAGAAAAGAATATGAGTTGGGGAGAATGCACACAAACAAATAAATGCATTCAAGTGCTACATTCTACATAGGTGTGGGGCTTTGGAGTGGGGCACACAGAAAAGAACTCTTTTAAGTGAAGGGGAGTCTTCAGGAAAACACTGGAGACAGAATACTAGGGTCAGTGAGGAAAACTTCCATGGCATTAATGAGGTTACCCCAGAAGACCAAGTTTGGACTCTTAGGTGTTAATATGTACATCGCATGATGTTCAGTAAAGGAGAGGAAAAAAGATTATGCCGGTGACATTACGAGACATAGCACAAGAGACTTTCTTGAATCTCCAAACTCACAAACACAGAAATGCATATTTACACCCTGCAAGTTAAATGCCTTTCGACTTTCTTAAAAAACTTGATCTCGGGATCCCTGGGTGGCGCAGCGGTTTGGCGCCTGCCTTTGGCCCAGGGCGCGATCCTGGAGGCCCGGGATCGAATCCCACGTCGGGCTTCCGGTGCGTGGAGCCTGCTTCTCCCTCTGCCTGTGTCTCTGCCTCTCTCTCTCTCTCACTGTGTGCCTATCATAAATAAATAAAAAAAAATTAAAAAAAAAATTTGAAAAACTTGATCTCTCACTAGTTGGTCCTTTAATCACTAATGACAGCTACTGCTTATACATTGACAAATAGAGAACAATAAAGCCATATTACTCTGATCTTGTCATCTGCTTGCTCAAAAACTTCTAACGGCTGCCAATCTTCTACAGAATGAAGTTCAAACTCCTCACTATAATTCTCCAAGTCCCTCAAGAAGGCTCCAGCCTTCTCTTCACTTTCTCCCCCACTGCTCCTTTCATGTAGCTCATAAAACACCACATTGGACAATTGGGGAGTCTATAAATGCTAACTTCTTTTTCCGTTCATCGGATCCTTGTTCACAGAGTAGTTTAATCAGAATGCTTTTCTCATCACCTTGCCCTGTTGACATGCTACCCCCCCAGTCAAAATCCATCCCAAATGCTACTCATTGATTCATCCATCCACTCAGGATTTTTATTTTATTTTTAATTATTTTTTTAAGATTTCATTTATTTATTCATGAGAGAGAGAGAGAGGCAGAGACACAGGCAGAGGGAGAAGCAGGCTCCATGCAGGGAACCTGACGTGGGACTCGATCCCAGGACCCCAGGATCATGCCGTGGGCCAAAGGCAGGCGCTAAACCCCTGAGCCTCCCAGGGATCCCCCACTCAGGAATTATTGATTGAGAACCCCACTAAGTGTCAGTCCTGGCTAATAGCAAGATGAATGAGAAATGTTTTTACGTTTAAGGATTTGCAGCCTTAGTCAAATGTGGAGGGAGCAATCTGATGAACTATTTCTCTGATTTCTCCAGGTGATCAAAATAAATCTTTATTTGCCAAGTCCCTAGGAGAGCTGGGGTGGGGGTAGGGGGGAGGGTAAGTGTTGGGTAGGGGGCAGACATACAGTAGGTGCCAGATACTTAAACTTGCTTGTTTGCTTAGTTATTGTGTTGTTTATTTGCATCTCTGTTATGGCACTTCACGGTTTTGCATTCATAAACCATTGTTGTTGCTGTTGTTTTCTTTTTGCTGCACACCCATTTCCTCTACCAGAGAGCAAAGGTCTTGGTTTAACTGTTTCTGTGTGCTTCCGTTCATAGTGCCTCCCACACAGGACAGATCCTAAATGTTTGCTGAATGTAAGTGAATTAAAACAAGGAGAAGAAAAGGCAAAAGGTGGAGGAAAGAAGAGCTTTGAGGCCAAAGTTGTCCATTAATTTCAGTTTGAGTGTTTTTGACTCTACTGTTTCCTCCAGGTTACTAAAGCAAATTTATCTGAGCAAATAAGCTTCCATATTTACATTTCTTTGAACCCTAATTTGACATGCAAATAAGCCACTAACTAGAGCTGGGCTTCAATCAGCTGTGTTTAAACAGAAATCCCCATAGCTATTCTTGGAAAGAAGCTAGCATTAGCCAGAGCAGGCAACAATGACAGCCACTGCTGCGAAGGGCACCCATCCTCCATGTTCTCTGAAGTTCCCTATGCACCCGGTCCAGAGCCTCTTTCCCTGAGATTAGACTCTGAGGGCTGAAAGCATCCTAAAGTCCTTAAAAGCCCCCTGGTCCAGCTCTCCCAGGCCCTCAGCTGACATCCCCTCTGCTAGTGGCATTCAGCTTCCCTCGGCACACCACCAGGGACAGGATGCTCATTATCTGGTAAAGGTGCTCTCAGTCTCCACAAAGCCTTTCTCATTTTGAGCACAAGAAATTTGACTCCTTGTAACTTCATTGCTGCTGGAGCCAAACAGAAGGAGATTGCTCTCCTCCATAAAACAGCACTTCAGACATCCGAATACAGCAATCGGAATCTTTTTTGCTTAGCTTCATAGTACGCATTCTCATCCTCCTCATCGTCTTTACCCTGCAGTGATTCTCAACCATCTCATATCATTCTTTCTTTTGCTTGAATCTGCCGAGCTCACTTTTCCTTGGATGGCTTTTGCATGCCACTCCCTTCTGAACGATTAACTTTTGAGTTTATCATTCAGATCTCAACTCAAAGGCCCCCTCTTCAGAGATGCCTCATCTCACAATCCCATCTGAAAGAGAACCACTCTCATGCTACCTCCCCCTACATATGCCAGACGTTCTTCACCACATTAACCTATATTTAAAAGCCAGAACTCACAGCTATCTGAAACTGACTAGTGCCATAGAGTCTGATTCCAGTTTTTATGTTTGATCACTGACAGCTTATAAAGTTCACCTCTCCCTCTTCTGCTCCACATCTGGCCAAGCTGATAAGAAAGCCTTCAGCATTGGCGAGAGGTTCGAACCACGTAAGCTTCCACTTGTGTATGAGAATCCTCTTGGGGATCCCTGGGTGGCGCAGCGATTTGGCACCTGCCTTTGGCCCAGGGCACGATCCTGGAGACTCGGGATCGAATCCCACATCTGGCTCCCGGTGCATGGAGCCTGCTTCTCCCTCTGCCTGTGTCTCTGCCTCTCTCTCTCTCTCTCTCTCTCTCTCTGTGACTATCATAAATAAATAAAAATTTAAAAAAAATTAAAAAAAAAAAAGAAGAGAATCCTCTTGCCATCCCTACCCCCTAGCCACCATAGAATCTCCAAACCAGTTTCATTTCCTGACTTTCTCAAGCCATTTCAGACTAGTTTGGGAAGTCTGTCCTCATCTTCCCAGAGAGTCTATTATGTGAGTAATAAATCTTTTCATATCTTATTGGTGTATGTACATCATCGGCTTCAGTAAGAAGCAGCTTTGGGGTGGGAGTCCATTCCATTTCTAAAGACTCGCTACAACATCTGGCTTATTAATTTGTTAGTTGTTCATCTCCTTAGTATCTTTAACACTGGAATGGAAGCTCTGTTTTTCTACTATCTCTGTGGGACACAGAAAGGTGCCTATCTGAAGTTAGGGCTCAAATAAAGAAATGATTCTGAAGGTTTTATAATAGTTTTAAGAGCCCCAAATAATGACTCCCATTGCGATTACTTGTAGTACCAGCATGCTCAGAGCCAGGCACTGTTCTTAGTGCTTTATTTGTATTGACTCCTTTACTCCTCACAGCAGTCCTACACATATTTACCGCCATTGTACAGATGAAGCTGAGGTACAGGGAAATTAAGTCATTTACTCCAAATCATATGACAAGCGACAGAGTTAGAATTGGCATGCAGGGAATGAGGCCCCAGACATGCTTCAAAGCACCTTACTGGTCTGTCTGCGACTACAGCTCTGCTGTTGCCATGTGGAGTCCCTGCCATGTCCCAGGACATGTAATTATCTTGTAAGATCCTCCCAAAGGCTTGGAGTTGAGTATCCTAACCTCTATTTGCGGATGAGGAAACTATAGCTCAAAGGGTTGGAAGACTCTCCCAGACATGGCAGGTTGGCCCATGATTCCCCGGTTACTCCACATCAAAGAGCACAGAGGGCTTTGAGGGCATGAAATTAGAAGCACAGAACAGACACCTGTGCTGAGAAAAAGGTTAGCTAGAGGCTTGTTTGATAACTAATAGCAAGGATTTGGGGAAATTGCTTGAGTCCTATCTCCTACTGCACATTAAATCAAAAAGAAGGATCCTTATAATTAACACTTAGCTGTTCAAAGGAACATAATTTCCCAGCACTTCTATTGATCCAAGGGATTTTTTTTAACTTAAAAATGTAACTTTTTCTTGTAAAAGTAATATATGCTCACTGTGGAAAACTGAGAAAATAGAGAAAATTATGAGAAGATTATGAATGATTCATATTCCCATCATCCAATTATAACTACTTATTGCAGATGAGTTTTCTTTTTAAAGATGTAAAGTTGGGAAAGGTCAATTTTTAAAGACATGACATGGCTTTTGGTTAAATTTTGACTTTGCTTCTAATCAGCTGTGTGTTTTTGAGAAGTTATTTTATCTCTTTGAATCTTGGTTTCTTTGCAGGAAACACCTACGTTAATTCACCCGTCAAGATGATTTCTGAGAGTTCAAAAAGCAAGCATATATGGAAACAGCATGGTAAGCGGAGCATAGTATGGCCCCAGTGAAGTGTTAATTTTCCTTTTTTTCCTCATTCCTTTGTGACTCTGAGCCCCACTGTGCTTTCAATGAGTGAAGACAATGGATATTTTCTTTCTCTTGTTCTAAACATGTCACTAATAATCTATTTGTTTCTATTCTGATACAGTTTCTGAACTGGTAGAGAATAAATTAATTTCCTTGACCTGAAGGTTAAGATGTTTATTCTGTAAGTTTATATCAGTGCTAGTTATTCTAGAAAGATCTGAAGGTATTTTTAAAATTTGTTGTTCTTAAGTTTTATTAGAATATTAGAAAAAATTAGTTAAAATGACATGAAAATCAGTTTTTAAATTCCTTTTTAGAGGGGGTGGGGCAGAGGGAGAGAGCGAGAGAGAGAGAATCTTAAGCAGGTTCCATGCTATTTGTGAAGCCCCATCTCCCACAACCCTGAGATCACGACCTAAGCTGTAATTGGGTGTTGGATGCTTAATGGACTGAGCTACCCAGGCACTCACAAAATCAGTTTTTAGAGTTACTCTCACATAGGAAAGAATAATCAGAATAAGGATATTATTTGGAAAGTGTATTAGATATTGTTATACTGCATCAGTTGAAAGCAGGCTGCATATGCCCTTGATGAACATAGTTTTTACTTTTTATTGTTCACATATATTGAGGAAATAAGTTCAAAGTAACTATAGCTCCTCTTATTACTAGCCCACAATCAAAAGGGAAGAGCAAAATAATAATTATGGCAAATTTTGGTAATGAATGCTAGGGTAGAGAGTGATACTCTGAAAAAGATGCCTACACAGATTGGATATTCAAGAAAAACTTCCTAAACAGGCCCTTGAACTATATGCATTAAGAATTACCTAGTAGAAAAAAAAAAGGGGCGAAGGACATTCAGGCAGAAAAGATATGAGGAAGATATATGGCTGTGAAATGTAATGCTGCTTTCCGGAAGCTAGAGGAAATCACAATCATTGGTGAGATGGGAATGAATACTGGTAGCTGACACATATTGAGTATTACCTATAAGCTATACATTGTTCTAAACAAGAAAATGATTATAGTGACACTCAGAGACCCAAGAACCAAGAGTAGAGGTAGGACTCAGAAAGGAACTAGATCCAGAGAATTAAGACTCTCATTAGGAATGTCTTTCCCTTCCTCTCTCCGGACAAGCTTTCTTTGCTTCCCAGATCCAAAAAGTACACAGCATGGCTACCACAGCCCCCTGAGTTTTGAAGGTTCTCAAAATGTCTAAGGAGTGGATTAATTGACCCAGCTTGAACCAGTCAGCAGCGGAACAAGGTCAGACCAGGGGAATAAAGTCCATTTTAGGAAAACCACAGATCTTCCTGCAACCATGCTGTTGGGAGTATTGACAGAGAACCAGTTCCACAAAAGAAGGTGACAGACAGACAATCCCACTGGCCTCATCTATGCAGGCAATTGGTGATAAATCTGGAGAGGCAGGCAGGCAGGCATCTAATCATGAAGGTTTTTTGTTTGTTTTGTTTTGGTTTGGTTTTTGTCTGCTAAGCTAAACCATATTCATCTCATGCTGGAAGTTATGAGCAGACTTTGAAGGATTTGGAGTATGGGAATGACATGAGGGTCAAATCTTCATTTTAGAAAATCACTCTGGTTGAGGTTTTCAGGTAAACCTAATGAACCAAATATGGGTGCATTTATCTCCATTGTTTCCCAGATACAAGCTCAAAATGACAACCATAGTATATATAAAGAAACAAATACACACAAAAAGAACAAGAGAGGAAGAAGTAGCTGATACAGGGCATATCATCAAATCTGGGGGAGATGGGTTAGAAAGAACTAACAGGGAATGCCTGTGTCACTCAGCGGTTGAGCATTTACCTTCGAATCAGGACGTGATCCTGGAGTTCCAGGATCGAGTCCCACATCAGGCTCCTACATGGAGCCTGCTTCTCCCTCTACCTATGTCTCTGCCTCTCTCTGTGTCTTTCACGAATAAATAAATAAAACTTAAAAAAAAAAAAAAGAAACGAACTAACAGGACAAAAGTAAACACTGAATGCCTACAGCAGAGGTATCAAGATGAGGACAGGCTATTTGCCCCATACCTTCCAAGAAAGGCTGGTGTTTGGAGGCCTTGAGTCCCAAGAAAGACAGGATGAGGCTCCAAGCTGAAAAATGGTTTGGCTAAGACCATTTTTTTTTTTGGTATACAGAACATTTAGACACCAGAGCCTGCTCTTCCCTACCCTGTGTAGTCAGGTGACTTCTACTCTATCACCCTTATAGGACATAAAGGTCTATTTGGCAAAGCAGTTTAGGGAAAATGATCTTCAACCCAAGTCTATACAGAGCCAAGTCAACAGTGAAATATAAAGGTAGAATAAATTCATTTCCAAATATCCAATGACTCAGAAATTTGACCTTCTGTAAACACAGTCTTATAAAGACACAGGAGTATGAGCTTCTCCAAAATGAGGACAGTAAACCAAAAACATAGGAATATATAGCATCAAGAAAATGGAAAATTCAGCACAGAAGAGCAGTAATTGAGAATTCCAGAACAACATCCATGCATCATGTATCATAATTAATTGGTCCATTTTGGAGCAGGAGATTGGAGGTTTGCAGGCATGATCTCAAAGCAACTGAAGGTAAGTTTGGAACAGTATGTAATTACTTGGAAAAAATTATTGGTAAGTACTTGAGAGATCGGTCAAGGCATTTGAAATAAAAGATAGTTACATAAATAAAGAAATAGCAAATGAGAAAAACAGAGGTGATGGTAACTGTAGGAAAAACAAAAACTTATAAGAGAAAGGAAATATAACCTTGATATACAAATTGGTTGTAAGGTAAACAATAGTTGCAACATAGTCATAATAATGTAAAACTATTTATATAACTCAAAATTGAGAGAGAAATTTATTGAGAGGGTAGGAGAGAAAAAGGAAGGATGGTAATGGAAAAAAACTACATCTTCAATACCAAAACAAGATGTAAATGGATTATTTCAAAAATGTCAAACTGAGAAAAAATAGTATAAGCAGGATATTTTGGCACATGAAAATATATACCAGAAATAAAAAAGCTTAAAGTAAAAATGTGTTGCATTGGAGGAATAAATCTTGGTGGGAGAAAGGATAGAAAGGGAAGAGACTTCTATATTCCATTAAAAGCTATTTTGTATATCTGATATTTTTAAACCATGATTGTGGAAATATATTGATTTAAAATGTTCAAATAATATTTTTTGAAAAGAGATAATCACTCTAGCCTTACCTAATGTAGGTAGGGATTGTTTATATCTAAAAAACTCAGAAAGGGGGCAAAAGACATGAACAGAAATCTCACAGAGGAAGACATGGACATGGCCAACAAGCACATGAGAAAATGCTCTGCATCACTTGCCATCAGGGAAATACAAATCAAAACCACAATGAGATACCACCTCACACCAGTGAGAATGGGAAACATTAACAAGACAGGAAACAGCAAATGTTGGAGAGGATGTAGAGAAAGGGGAACCCTCCTGCACTGTTTGTGGGAATGTGAACTGGTGCAGCCACTCTGGAAAACTGTGTGGAGGTTCCTCAAAGAGTTAGAAATAGAGCTACCTTACGACCCAGCACTTGCACTGCTGGGGATTTACCCCAAAGATACAGATGCAATGAAACGCCGGGACACCTGCACCCCGATGTTTCTAGCAGCAATGTCCACAATAGCCAAACTGTGGAAGGAGCTTCGGTGTCCATCGAAAGATGAATGGATAAAGAAGATGTGGTCTCTGTATACAATGGAATATTACTCAGCCATTAGAAATGACAAATACCCACCATTTGCTTCGACGTGGATGGAACTGGAGGGTATTATGCTGAGTGAAATAAGTCAATCGGAGAAGGACAAACATTATATGGTCTCATTCATTTGGGGAATATAAAAAACAGTGAAAGAGAATAAAGGGGAAAGGAGAAAAAATGAGTGGGAAACATCAGAGAGGGAGACAGAACATGAGAGACTCCTAACTCTGGGAAACGAACTAGGGGTGGTGGAAAGGGAGGTGGGCGGGGCGTGGGGGTGACTGGGTGTTATTCTATATGTTGGCAAATTGAACACCAATAAAAAATAAGTTTATAAAAAAATAAATGGTATCGTTCCATGTGAAAAAAAAAAACTCAGAAAGGCCACCTAGGAAATTTGTTTGCTTTGTAATATTTTGGAAAATGTACAAAATCAAAGACTGGAATATTTGAGAGGGCTAAAGGATGCTGTATGATTGGATTCCAGCAGAAAATCAGATTTTGAGCTCTCTAGAATCTATCCAATAAAGTCTGTGTTTCTTCAAAATTATTTTCATTTAACTTTGCACCAAACTAAGCATCAAGCTTGTACCAGGAGAACCTGGGGAAACTTCCAAAGCACCATAAATGTGAGGGAAGTCCAAATAGGTAGAAACTCTGTTCCTGAAGAGATTAATTTATTGATCAGAAAATGTTTGCTGATCACCTACTATATTAGAAATAGTGGTAAATAGGAAAGATAAACTTCCTGCCTTCACAAAACTTGACTCTCATTTCTGTGAGAGAGAATAGGATAGAAAAAGTCACTAGTTGAAACATTTTCCAAGTTTGATTTTTTTCAAAAGGCAGACCATTGGTCCAAGAAGCTCAGTGAATCTCAAGTAGAGTAAATACAAAGAAAACTATACCTAGTCACATCTTACCTAAATTCTTGGAAACCAGATAAAGAGAAAATCTTAAAAACAGTGGATAGGGGAAAAAAAGAATAAAACAGGTTACATACAAGGGAAATATAGGATTAACAGCAGATCTCTCAGGGAAACATGGGAGATCACAATGGAACATTTTAAACCACTTCATGACAAAAAACACTTGTCAACCTAAAATTCTATATTCAGTAAAAACATTTTTCAAAAAAGCAAAATAAATAAATTTTAAGATAAATATAAGCAGAGATTTTTTTCTTTTCCACCAGAATCACACTATGAGAAATGTTAAAGGAAGTACTACAGGGCTAAAGGGCTAAAGGGAAGTACTACAGGGCTAAAGGGAACTGCTACTAGATAGATAACATGTAAAATTATGCACACACCTACTTCTTTAGAGGATTGCTGACGTCTTAAATAAAAAATAATGATAGCATATTGTAGGGTATATAACATATGTAAAAGTAAAATGTATAATGGTAGAACACAAAGTAGAATGGGGGGAGGAGGGAATAGAATCACAGGGTACCCTTAAATAGTATAGGAGTTAGAGGCACAATGACCAACATTGCTGAAAATCTGCATACAACTTTTGAGTCCTCAAAAACTTAACTACTAAAAGCCTACCATTGACCAGAAGCCTTACAAATAATATAAACAGTTAATTAATACATATATACATTATATGTGTTATAGTCTATGTTTTTAAAATAAAGTAAGCTAAAGAAAAGAATGTTATTAAGAAAATTGCAAGATAGAGAAAATGTATTTACAGTATTATACTGTACTTATCAAAAAAGTCTGCATATAAGTAGATGACTGCAGTTTGCATCTATGTTGTTCAGGGGTCTACCATACACAGTTGTAAGATATTATTCACAAAGTAATATCATATACATAAGATACTATTATTTGAAAGTAGAATGTGATAAATCACAGTGCATAGGTAATTTCTACAGAAACTATAAAAGTTAATTCAAAAATTAATTATACCCAAAGCCAATAGAAGAGATGAAATGAAATACTAGAAGAGTACTGGGCCAACCCAAAGGAATTAAGTCTAGGAGAAACAGAGGAACACATAGAACAATTGAAAACAAACACCAAGATGATGGATTCAAATCCAACTCTACCATAATTATATTAAACGTAGACTAACCACCATTAAAAAAAACCCCAAAGATTGTCTAACTGGATAATGATGCAAGATCTAACTGTATGTCATTTACCAAAAACATGTACCTTACATCTCATAACACAGACAAATATAAAGGGAAAGAATGAAAAAAGATAAACAATGCAATCACTAAACATAAAAAACTAAGTGTGACTACATTAATATATGATATAGTGACTTCAAGATAAACAGTATTAACAGAGATAGAGACATCTCATAATAATAATAGAAAATGTTCAATTTATCAGGAAGATATAACGATCTTATATACACATGTGCTTAATAGTAAACCTAGATAGATTGACTCTGGGGGTTTATCCTGCTCTCCTGTAAGAACCAACTACCAAATAAAGAATCATAAGCCACATTTGTGGTTCTAATTCTCACTCTTTCTTGTTTGTTCACTGAGAGGTAAAAATATTTCCATAGATCAATGTTTGGTCATCTCTAGCTCCATTTCTCCATGTGTCTGAGAAACAGAAAGACACTCCTATCTACTCATTCTATATACCCTCATTAAGTGCCTTTTGGACAAATGAGTGTATAGAGCTTCTATTTTATGTCATGCCCTATGTCAAATGCTAGAAAAGCAGTAAGTACTTAACACAGCCCCTTATCATTAAAGCATTCATAGACTAGTAGAGAATCCAGAATAAATCTAAGATAGTATACCCTTCTGAGATATATACAATAATGGGATATATCCCATTTTGGTGCAAATCTATAGGAAAGCAATGCTATATTGAGTCCCACAAAGCTAACAGTATTACTGCTAAAATTTTCTTTCAGAGAAAATCACTGTGCAACATTCAGCATGCCAGTCTTGCTGGGTCTCAGCTTTCTTCCACTACTAAAGGAAGAGACTGGTAAACTGTGTCCCTTTTTTCCTACCCTCCCTATGTTGTGATATGTAAATTGTGACATATAGAAGATCATTTCCCTCTAGTCTCCATGCTGTGTGTCATCATGTTGGGCATGTGAACCAATATGGATTTTATGGACAGAACGTATGCCATCTGCACATTTAGGGGAAAGGATTTGTGGAAATTTAGCTTATGATGGAACCCAGTAGAATCCCGCAGTCTTTAATACATGACAGAATGTAATGGCAAGAAATTTAATAGGATATTTGTGGAGTTAATTTCGTCTGATGCATGGGGAAGCAGTCCACACATGACTAGAGGGGGAGGCAGAACTATTACTTGTAGAAACAGTAGTTGTATTGTGAAGAGCATGAGAAAGATATATATTTTTATTTCTTCATTCAACCTCTCTATTTCTATCCAATGAATGACTTTCTTGGCAAACAATGACATACAGAATGTTCATTAAGAGAGAGCCTGGCAGCTTGTGCTTGAATTCTTTTCAAATGTTTAGTGTGCTGTAATCCAATTAAATAATTCAAGGAAGGCATTAAAAAGCACTAACAAGTGCCACAGAGAGTGCCTTGGTGACAGGAAAGAGCATAGGAAGGGACCTGGGGCCAGGTTCAATCCTTGAATCCCATTGTGTCTTGGCAACCAGAGAACCTCTTCTTGAATTGTATCACTGCATGCCCAACAGCATTAAAGCAGTCAGCCAATACGGTCAAATCAATCCCCCAAAACCTAGTAAGTCAGATGATGGGAGACTTTTTTAGTCAAAGGAAGTTCATCAATTGGCAAATCAAGTATCAGAACCAGGACGAATCTGTTCTATGCCAAAAGAAGTTCTATGTGAGAAGGAGAAAAGGAGGCTATGAGCAGGGAAACAAGAAGGTGGAAATACAAAAGTACAGACCAACATGGGAGCTGAAGGGACCTGGTGTGAACAAATTGAAGGGGAAATGCAATGGGTGTTAAGTGGAGTGGAGGGTCAGGGTGGCCAACAAGTAGGATGATGGTCAGTGATGGATGGAAAAAGTAGGATGATGGCCAGTGATGCATGGGTAAATGCTTAACAATGGGCTCTATGAGAAAAAATGAAGCCCTGATTTGTAGCATTTGCTTATTTCTGTGGTATAAATACTCCCATCATGGCTGATTCCATTCTAGTAACATGATATCACTAAATGTGGAGTTGGGAAGGGATATCGTGGCACTATTATACAGTATTCCCAACCGATGCATACAATAGAGGTGAATAACCTCAAGTGCATCGACATTAGTAAAATGGAGGAAAATAACAAGGAAGTGATTCATTCAAAAGTTAGTTACCTTTGTTCTTAATGTAATTTACTTAAATGTAGCAGCAAATATACATATATATATAATATATAAATATATAGCAAATATATTTTATATATATAATATATATTATATTATATTATATATAATATGATTATATATTATGGCAAATATATATTTATATATATTTGGAATATTTGGAATATTTGGAATATTGTCAGACCTATCAATTCCTAATAATTGAAGAGTTGGGCTCTTATAAGCCATCTAGGTTTAACTGGGTCTTGGTGGGGGTCCATGTAACGTGTTCCGTAAACAGTTAGGTGTGTTTTCTGGACTTGGGATGGGGTAAGGATTGGTCAGGGGGCAATGATAAGGGCATAGGAATGGAGATTCTTAAAGGAGCAGAATCATTCTTCTGCAGTCTTACTAAAAAACACAACTTCTCTAATAAAAGGCTGGTAGGAGAGTGAAAAAGTATTCTGGATACTAAGAGTCATCCTTTCAGGTTCCAACTCCAGTAGGTTGGATTATATGTCTTTTTTCTTTTTTCTTTTAGGTCATTTTATATACCTTGGTCTGGCATTTTCCACACTGTTGTCTATTTTGGTATATTTAACTTTCTCATTAGTCTAGAAGTCACCATGGGCAGAGGCCTCAAGAAGGCCTATTTTTGTTCACCATATGCCTGGCCCAAAGTAGAGCACTCACAGATAATTTTTGAAGTGAATGAATTACTACAATTTTCTTCTATCTAGCTCATGGTCTGCTTCAGGAAGGGGTTTTCTATTTATGTCATCATTTGGCTGTGTTCGGTAGGTCAGAGGGGAAGCAGGATGGTTTTTGGAGTCCAACAGTTCTGTTCTTCCTGACTTTGGCACTCAGGCAACTCATGTAACTTCCCTGGGCATCATTTTCACAGAGGAATAAAAATGTCATCTTCGTGAAGCTAAGAAGGAAAACTGAGATAATGTATATGCTGCCTAGTAAGAAAACAACAACAACAGCAATAGCAGTACACATTATTGAATGTTTACTGTGCACTACTCATTGCTGTTACCACTGTCTCTGTGTTAATTCATTTAATCCTCATAATGACACCTTTAGGTAATATCTGCCATTATCCCCATTTGACAGATAAGGAAACTGAGACCCTAAGATGTCCAGTAACTTGCCAAAAATTTATACACAGTTTATACGGGACAGAACTGAGGCTTTAGTTGCCAGCCAGCCTGACTGGCTCCAGAGATCAAATTTTCTTTTATGATATCAAAATGTTTTAATCTCAGGCAATAGGGAATACTCCCAGGGCCCATAATAGAATGACACATATTGCCCTACTGCCTCCCCTCTTGACATGTTTATGTCTCACCATTGTGGTGCCTCCATCCTTTATCTGATCTGTAGTCCCCTTGCCCCAGATCATATTTCAGAAGTCAGATTTCCCTCTCTGCACTGAAACCTCAACATTCACTGTGCTTTACACTTAGGATCTGTGGATTCTTATAATAACCAATTCTTAAATTACACCTGGCATAATATATTCTTAATGAAATATTTCTTAATAATAACTAATAATATTTAGTTATTAGCTATTGCTTTCCAAAGAAGAGTTTTTTTGTTTGACTTAAATATTTGCAGTAAAATAATGATAAAAGAGAATGATGGTAAATGATTGAGGCCAGGTATTGAAAACAAATAGAAAACTCAGAATATGTAAAAAAAAATATGTATACTAATAGATAAAACCACAAGGGTCACACAAGAGCTTCAAAAATATATCTCTCTACATTTATCTACTTACATATCTACCTACCTACCTACCTACCTATCTACCTACCTATCTTTCAGCTTCCTGGCAGCCCAAGTGAAAAAGAATGCATGGACTACAACAAAAAAACTACCATTTCAGAAGGGGAAATAATAGAATCTGAGTAGATCCTCTGGTGAGTGGGATTTTATATATGGGATGGAACAAGGACAGAAGAAATAGGCACTGTCTTCAACAATAGTGCTAGATCAAAAGCATTGATTCTAATGCTTCACATGACCCTTTGAGAAACATCAAAGGATGTGAGGAATACCAACATATAATCAGAGAAGCCAATTCTGTTGTAAATATCAAGGACGCTGGCCAGTCCATCTTTGCTTCAAAGTAGAAAAAAAAAAAATGCCTTAGTCTTTATTTCCTTTTCTCCTGGGTAACTCTCCTTTGTTACTTCACTCCTGTTGATATATTATTTTGAGATGGAGAAGAGGACCTAATGCTCTCTTTGTCCTCATGGTTGAACCATTCGTTCTGCAATAATGCCCCGATTTGGATAATATAATCATCCAGAAGTGCTCTGAAATGAAATTATAGGACTGGCCTGGATTGGAGTTTCTCAGAAGAAGTGGGTCTGTACTGAAAATTACTTACTGCCCTTTGCAAAGGTGGCAGTTAAATAACTCAACAAGAGGTCCCTCAGAGAAAATCAATACACACCAAATTGCAAAAATGTGGATGCAATTTGTGGGGAAAGTGGATTTGATGGGAGTCTGCGTTGGCTGCCAGCATGGAGTCATTCTCAAGGTGGAGGAAAGCATGTTACAGTACTCCATTCCAAATGCTGAGCTGGTCTGCTCCTTGCCCTGCAGACTCCATCTCCCCAGTGCCTCAGAAAACCTGACCTGTCAGCTCAACCCCACTCCAGGCTATGGGACCAATTGTGCCTTGAGGTACAAGCCTGACATGGCTTCAGCCATATTTGACCATGGGCATCAAAAGCCTTGGCTTGTCATGGAGAGCTCACCCTGTGTGCCAGTCCAGGTAGTGGGACTTTTCCTTGTGCTTCACCTTTCCTGGGGTCTTTGTTCTAAGAATGGGAATCCTGTTGTGTTCCTCATTTCCAGAGTCTCTGGCTTGGTAACCTGCCTACCAATCTCTAGGAAAAGGCTCTGTTTGCCCTTGCTGTCCTCCTAACGCCATCTGTTAAAGGAAGTAGACTTTGAAAAATGCAAATGGGATACCTTGACTCCTTTCCTAAAACTTCCCATAGGCTCCACTTTGGATTTAGAGCATGCATTGATCTGTTAGATTTTGTGTGAGCCAGGTCCTCTCTGTGCTCCAAACTGACATAAACACTCTCTGTTTATACAGTCTTCAATTTCTCCAGTAATCTAAGACCCTGTCACAGGGATTTGCATCACCTATATTCTCTGCCTGGAATGCTGTTCCCACGCTAATGCCCAGCTAGCTTCTTTAAGTCCTTCAGCTGAAGGACACCTGCTAAGCAAAACCTTTCCTGCCACTCTTTCTAATGTAGCACTCCTCCCCCGTTATTTCTCTCATTGCATTAACTTCCCAGCTTCAAGCTATAGTAACAATATTTATTTATTTGTGTCATGTTTACTGTCTGAATCCTCTAATATAAATGACAAGAGGACATATCTACTTTATTTACAGCTATATTCCAAGTGACTAGCATTGTATTGAGGGCACTTGAAAAACAAATATTTGTAAATTGAATTAATGAATCATGAACCAATGAATGATCTAGACCCCTGGTGCTACCTACATGGTTGCCTCAAGTTACCATTGAAAAACCTCTTGTCTTAATGAAGTTCTACTATCAGATATTGCTGGACATTCTTGATGATGATGTTTAACCATAATGCTACTCGTTGTCTACATAGTGTTTTTTCAAGCTTTGTGGGGTATTGTAGGGCCCTTCTATTAATTTTAAATGAAATCTCGTGATGAAATCTAAAAGAGAAAACTGATGAAAATAAGTCTGCTTTACTTGACTTAGGAGTGAGAAGATTCAAGCTTAGCCTAGTTCCCCTTAGATACGTCTGAAAAATGTGGAGCCCTCCACAGCATGGCGACCTGTGGTCAAGGAGTTGCTTCAATAGCTCTTGGTCTGCTTCTAGACTGACTTCCCTTTGTAAACAACTGGGTCTTATCCACCTTTGATCACCAAGCACCAAGTCCACTCAAGACTGTGGGCTTAATTCAATCTCTCCTGCCCATCCCAGCACTGCAATTTTAATAGTCCCATATCTTGTTACATCACAGAACACATCACCAAGACCCTGGACTGGAACAGTTGGTCTCTGAACTTGATGTAAGCCAGTGATAAATCCCTCAACCAATACATAAAAAACTTTGTTAGTCTACTAGTGCCAAGAAAGCAGGGCAGATTTCTGTAAAGGGATTCTAACAGATGGGGTAATTTGAATCCATTTTATTATTGTCTTAAAAATGTATCTAATGCACCCTCAGTGAGGCTTCGAAAGACCCTGACAAAAATCTGAAGTTGAAATTAAACCAAAAAGGCATATGCTTACCAGATTTCCAGTGTCAGTAAAGTCTTCCCTAATTACTGCTCTGGTTCCCAACAAAAAGAAGCCCACATAGTCACCCTGCCCTGAGGCATGTCTCAATAAACCAATAAACCTAATACCAAATCCTGGAGTCCCTAGAGCTCTGATCTCCCAAAAAATAATAACAACACTAGTAACAACAACAACAACAATGATAATGATGATGTGAATTTGAAGCCCTTTACATTTATTTTTAATGCCTGGTGGTACGTTCAAGAAACAGAAAACCCACACCACCAGAACGCATGAGCAGAACCACTGACTACAGTTGAAGAGACCCAAGGGTCTTAGGTGTCCTACATGGCCTCCTCTTCCAGGGTAGAGCCCTGCCTCCCTCCCTAGCCTCATTTCCTGCACTGCCTGCATCTCCCTTTCTATTCCCCTCCAGCCTTCATCAGATTGTTCTATCACTCCCATCAGTTTCCATTGTCTGGAATACAGACACCCAGACCTAGCCTCAGAGCAGTGCCTCTGCCATGTACGTCTGGTACTGGGTGTTGGGAATGCAGAAAACAACTACACATTGCACTGCCTTTGGCAAGTGGACAGGGTCTGGAGCACCGTGTGGAGCACTGTGTGTCAAATACACAGCAGATTTCAAAGACCTAGTATGAAAATTAAAAAATAAAAAAGAATGTAAAATAGCTAAGCAATATTTTTTTCTTCGATCCTATGGTGAAATGATATTTTGTATATATTGTGTTAAAGAAAATACATTATTAAAATCCACTTATTTCTTTCAAGCTTTAAACATGTGGCTACCAGAGAATGTAGAATTTCACATATGGCTCACATTATATTTCTGGACAGGGGTGATTTAGCAGACCGAGTGTCAGAGTGATACCTGGTCAGTTGAACCATCTTAGGAGATTTTCCAAAAGAGAGACTCCAGGTTTCCATTCTCTTGCAATTTTGATTTAGCAGGTCCTTATGGGGTCCTAGAATCTATTTTTATGATGTTCTCTGGGTTATTCAGGGACTATGATCATCCCAGTTTGAGACAGGTGTCCCCACATTACCCTGGGCTTTCCTCTATTACAGTGATGCCCAACCCTCACTGTATACTAGAATTGCCTGGGGAGATTTAAAAAAAATTAACTTCCATCTTCAAGAATTGATTTCAGTTCGTCTGGGTAGAGCCCAGGCATTTCCATTTTCTAAAAAAGTCTCCCAGATGATTCTCAAGCACAGAGAGGATAGAAATCATTGCTCTGCCCCTACACTGGACACATGTACTTCTTGTGGTGTACAAGGTACTTCTTGATCTCCTTCATTAGACTGTGAGCTCCCTGAAGCCATCTTCATTTGTCACCATAGATCTTATATCCTGAGGCTTATAGGACTAGCCCCAGGAACGTGGCTGTGTGAAGGGATTTCACTTCATCCTGTATGACTGGACGTTTTGGCAATGGCTTTTCTGTTCTGGCTTGGCTCTTGTTTCTGTCTCTGGCTTTTATGCTGTTTATTCTTTGGCCCTGTGTATTTCTGAGCAGCTGGCATTCTCTGCTTCCTGCCTTCCTGGAGTATTGGTTGGCAGTGAGGAGGGGGTTTTCTTAGTCCCCCATGCCTTCACCATCCTCTCAACCCCACTTTGGTTCTGGAGGATGAAAATATGCAAGCTGAAGAAATGAGCTGGTGGAGATGAACGCCTGGGGCTGCATTTACCTGCAGCACCTCCTCTGACTTGGCCCAAGCCCCATTACTCAGCATACTAGGGCCAAGAGCAGCTGAGGGCCCAGAGCATTGGGTCATGGGCACATCCGTGTTCTAGGTCTAGTGTTGCATTGATGGCCTCAGGACACAGCCTCCCCTGTCTGACCTCTGAGTACTCCTCTACTCTATAATACGAGGGGGTAGACCAGAAAACAAGTTCTGCATTCACTAGGACCAGGGCATCTGTTTGGGCCCAACCTCCCTCCAACTGTCCATCATGAAGACCGAAGTAGCATCTGCCTAGTGCAGGTTATTGTGTGCTCAGGATATAGCAGGGAACACAGGGGAAGGGCCTTTGCTAGGTCTTGCTTCAAAACTGCTGCCTGTGATACCTTCCTTCTTTGAGGACCTCTCCAAACTTTTCTCCTCTCATGCTTTCTCTCGGACCTCAGCTAAGCTGTCCTCAAATGGACAAGGGGTGCATCCGTTTGCTCGGGAGAGGTCAGTGACCTCAACACTAGCTCAGTCCAGAGGGCATGAGAGTGTCTAATTAATGACCAAAATGCTGATTCTCTTTAAAAAAAAATATTATAGAATGAACATTTCACCACGCCATTGTCGCCTTGGATGATTAGATGAATTGTGAAAACAAACAAATGAGTAAAATCACTGGAAAAAAAAGCTTTAAAATAAAATAACATCTAAAACAGGAGGGGGCTGGTTTTCTAGATTGGAAGTAGGGAGGGAATTCAATTATAAAACTGAAAGAATAAAGTAGCTGATTTAAGCACTTATTTTATAAAGACTATTTTCTGCTACCATTCAAAGCTGTGGCAAAAATAATAATATATGATTTCAAATTATTTTGAGTCACTGCATGTGTAACTGACAAGGAAGAGAGAAAAGTGGGCATTTTTTATTAACTAAGAAATTACCTTTTTCTATAAATTCTCTGAGAAACCAGAGGACAGAATGCTGAACTGAATGACTCTGTTTGGAAGAGAAACCTTTAAGCTACTTTGTAAAATTGCTTGTTCTTTTTCTGCCAAAGGGGGGAAATCTATTTCCAAATGAATGAGAGTATAATTGAAAATATGATAAGATTACAGAAGACAATAAAAATAAATGTAATTAAAAAAAGGCCAAAGATCATCTCTGACTTGTACATAAGTAATGAAGCTACGTGAGGTGAGTAATGAGAAGAAAGTCCCTCTTCATAGCAAACTCGGTCCCGTTGACAGGGGAGCCCAGAGCTTCCAGGGACGGGGAAGAAGACAGCTGACATAAACCCAAACAGATGAGACCCAGGCCTAATTAGTTTTCTAGCATGGAGCCTAATGAGGGAGGCCGGACCCTAATAAACAGATGACACATTTAGGTGGTCACGGTGATGGCTGTGCAAAACTCAGACGCCCAAACTCTTCACAAGCATAAGCAGGATGTATGTGTCCCAGCAAGGTCTTAATGAACATCTATTATGTGCCAAGTCCCAGCCTAGGGATTTAAAAAAAAAAATCATATTACCTCATTGAATCCTCTCAGATTTTGTTTTTCCCATTTTGTGGCTAGAGAAACTGAGCCTTGGAGAAGTTTAGGCAAATCCTGCTTCGAAATGCCATTGTATTGAGGGTGGCTTTTGTGAGCTTGCCCCTACCATGCTGAGCAACACATTTAATTTTTTTTCAATTTAAATTCAATTAATTATTGAATTTATAATAATATACAATAATATAATGTATTATTAGTTTCAGAGGTACAGTTCTGTGACTCATCAGTCGTGATAATATACAGTGCTATTATATCATGACAGCAACACATTTATAAGACATGTGGTTACATTTTTTTCAAATTTTATTATTTTTTAATATATTTTTGTTTCAGGGTTTTATTTAAATTCCAGTTAACATACAGTCTAATATTAATTCCAGGTGTAGAATTTAGTGGTTCATCACTTATATATAACACCTGGTGCTCATTACAATGAGCTTCTTAATACCCATCATCTGCCCACCTTCACTCCAGTAACCCTTAGTTTGTTCCCTATAGTCTGTTTTATGGTTTATCTCTTTTTTTCCCCCTGTGTTCACCTGTTTCATTTTTAAAATTCCACATGGGTATATGAGTAATGGTAAATCCTAGTAGAGCAACTGCTGGGTCATACGGTAGCTCTATTTTAACTTTTTGCGTTTAAGTTCTCCATACTGTTGTCTAGAGTGGCTGCACCAGTTTGCATTCCCACCAACAGTATAAGAGGGTTCCCTTTACTCTGCACCCTCACTAACATCTATTCTTTCCTGAGTTGCTAATTTTAGCCATTCTGACAGGTATGGGGTGATATCTCATTGTAATTTTGAAAATGAGCACTTTGAGGAGGGAAGGAAGATATAATGGGATGGGTTTTAGGTAGAAGAGGTGGAGTGGTTTTGGAGTCTATGTCTGCTCTGGGCCTGAAAGAAGGAAAGAAAGAATAGGTATTTATGGGCTTCCTATGAGATGTTAGATTCTATTCTAGGTAGCTTTGACCATGACAGTTTCATTAAGCCTTCCCAACAGCACCAGCGATGGTGGTTAGATATTGCTATTTTGTGTTCCTAGATGTTTAGTAACTTTCCTAAGGTTCCCCCAGCTCATAAGGGGTAGAGATGGGATCAGATCCTAGGGAGCTGTGCAAGAGTGAACACATTGAGATGGAGTCGAGGGTTTCCCAGGGCAGAGGAGGTGGTGTGCAAGGCACAGGTGAGTGGAAGTGTCCAGGCATAATCAGGAAATAGTCTAATTCTCCTAATGAGTTAACTAAGATCCAAGGAGGTACAATCACTTGCCCCAATGGAAAAATGTACATGATTAAATAAGACAATGCCTGTGAAGGTACAGGGCAGCAGCTGGTTCTCTGGGAATTCATTCAATGTTACTTCTTTTCCTTTGTCCTCAAGTCATTCAGTACAGGTCTTAAATCCAAATGAAACCCGAAAGGAATTCCTTCTTATACTGAATGCTGTGGAGGGGGTGCTTAATCCTGAGCTGTGGGCTGGAAAACCTGCTACTAGGTCCAGTAGTGAGCCGTGGGCCCAGGACACTGCCTATGGGCAGGAAAGGAGCAGGTGGGGGAGGAGGTGTAGGCAAAGTGAAAGCGGAAGAGCTTACTAGGTGAGCCTCGATGACAGTGAATTAAGGGCGTTCCAAGCATAAAGAAGCAAGGAGAAAAGGCAAGAAGCCAAAGACTACTACAAAGTTAGAGCTTAAAGTACCACAAAGGAAGAAGGGGGGTGCAGCTGGGAAACTAGACAGGAATCAGGTTCTGGAGAGCTTCCTGTCCCTGGCCAGAGACCCTAGTTTGTCCAGTGGTAATGGGAGACCGTCAGAGGACCCTTAAGCTGGACCAGCTAAGAACCTGAATTTTCATTTTCTTATTCACTGGGATAAATCATACTCCTGTTTGTGACAGCCACTCCTAAGATGAGCCCTACTGATGCCTGCCTCCTAGCATTCACAGAGCCCCAGTAATCCTAGGCCACACGGTGCATCAGGCCTGGGGTGTGTGACCATAGAGGTGGCAGAAAAGAGCTCGAGCTGCTCCCCCCTGAGGTGAAAGTATAAAGCCCCTGTGGCTTCTTGTTGGTCTCTTTCTCTCTCCCTCAGATCCTTTGCTCTGGAGGAAGCCAGCAGCCCCTTTGGAGGCCCACTAAAGCTGCCCACAACCCTGACAGTGAGCCTGGAGGCAGGTCCTCAAGCCTAGTCAAGCTTTCAAGGGATAGACTCAGGTGACATCTCTCCTGCAATCTGAGACATCCTCAATCAGAACCACCTCGCCAAGCCGCTCCCAGATTCCTGACCCTTAGGAACTGTGTAAAACAGTAAATGATTGCTGTTTAACGCCAAGCCTGAGGGTCATTTTCTGGGCAGCGAGATACTGATAGCACTGCTTCCAGATGAAGAACTGCATCCAGACAGGTGAAGTAACCCAGGCAAGGCCACACAGCTCAGCAACTATTGGACCCTCATTTTGCTCCCAGATGTTTGACTTCAGACCTGCTCTTTCCCCTACAGCATGCAGTTTCTGTGTTTCTTATCACGTTATAAACACAATTATTGCAAAGGGAACTTACTAGGAATTTCTTAAGTTCCTGCTCTGTGCCAGAAACTGAGCAATGCAGTGAGTGGCATATCCTTGTAAGATTCAAGAGGAACTAAGCATTGCCCTATTTTTCTTATTAGAAAGAAATAGATATGGGGGCACCTGGGTGGCTGGGTCAGTTAAGCATATGCTTTCAGCTCAGATCATGATCCAGGAGTCCTGGGATCCAGCCCCACATCAGGCTCCCTGCTCCGTGGGGAGCCTGCTTCTTCTTTTCCCCTCTCCCTCTGCCTGTAGCTCCCTTTGCTTATGCATTCTTTCTCTCTCTATCAAATAAATAAATAAAATCTTAAAAAAAAAAAAAAAAAAAAAGAACAGGGCAGACTGGGTGGCTCAGCGGTTTAGTGCCACCTTCAGCCCAGGGTGTGATCTTGGAGACCTGGGATGGAGACCTGCGTCGGGCTTCTGGCATGGAGCCTGCTTCTCCCTCTGCCTGCTTCTCCTTCTGCCTGTGTCTCTGCCTCTCTCTCTCTGTCTGTTTCTCGAATAAATAAATAAAATCTTAAAAAAAAAAAACAGAAAAAATAGGCATGTAAAAAACTGCAAAGTCTCTAACATATAACAGAACTAAGCACAAAGTTCTAAGACAATAATGAGAAAGCATCCAATGACTTTGTTGGAGGAAAAGACCCAGGGAAGGTGAATTTGGATCTGGACCAAGTGGAAAAGGATTGGGGGTGGAAGGAATTCCCACGCAGAAGAAACCACGGGAGCAGAGATACAGCAGCACACAACCATCAAGTACACGTAGGAAATCGTCAATGTGTTCGATTGCAAAAAGAAGAGCGGACACATACACTTACAGAGCTACAAGGATGTGATCAGTACACAGGAATATGCATTTCTGTCTGAATACACTCAGATTTCTGTGAGGCTAGTCAATGGCCTTAAGAATCAGATTAGCGATTTAACATTTTAATTCCTATGGCATTCTAGTATTTCCATAATAGAACTGCTGGCACTTTGCTAAGTCTCTTTCATACATACACATCATTTCATTTACCTTTCACAATTTTTTAATCCCCACTTCATAGATAAGAAGATTAAAGGTTAACAGAAGTTAAGTAATTTGCACGAGTGATGAATGGGCTGATGTTAAGCTGAGGCTTGTCTAGGCCTCTGCTGTCTGATACATATTTTTCCTCCTTCTGGATTATTGCAAAAGCCTCCTAATCGGTCTTCCTGCTACCTCCCTACACTATTCCCACACAGCAGCCAGAGCGGTCCAGATGAAACATGCGCCGAACCTTCCAACATTCTCTCTCATGGAGTGAAATCCTAAGGGACTTCTCACAACCCACAGAGCCCTGGGGGGTTGGCTCCTGGCCACCTCCCTGAATCCATGCTGGGCTATTTGACCCCCACACATTACTTGAGTTGCTCTGGCCTGGATCATTTTATCCCAGGTATCCATAAGACTCTTTCTCCTTGCATTCCCATCTCTACTTGAATGACAACTGAGACAATTGATCAGAAGACCTTCCCCAACTACTCAGTGTAACATAGACCACTCCCCTAAGCCCTAGCACTGGGGGCCCTCCCCATTCTCTTACCCTGACTTACTTTCTCCATTGTGCTTACCCTTTTCTTCCTTTATTACTGAGTGGTCTGTCTCCCCTCTAGGATGTGAGCTGCCTGAGGGCAGTAGGTTTTGTTTCTATTGTTCACTGCTACGTAGGATGACCAACTTGTCCTGTCCTTGTTCTTGGGGCTTTCCTAGTTTTAGCACTAAAAGTCTTATGCCCGTAGAAGCCCCCTTCAGTCCTGGGAAAACCAGTATGGTTAGTCACCCTAATGCTACTCCCCTTCAAATTTGGGGCTCAAGTTCCTGAGCCCTCATGATCTAGTCTCCCAAGACCATCATCTGTGACATAAACTGAAGACAGAACAAGTATATAACAACCAGTCATTTGGTCACCCCCTCTGGAAACCTTCAAGCCTTCCAATTAGCATCCATGGCTGCCTTCTGGCTCCCACCCCGTGTTATCAATACCTTCATACTACCAAATATGATATGATACAATACAAACATATGATAATAGTTAACATTCTGGTTGGTTCTACTTGCCTTTCAGTTATCCACCAGGACTATACACATCTGGAGGAGAGGAGCAATACTTTTGTGTCCCCGGAATACTCTGTAAATAATGAATGGCCAATAGATATTATATCATATAATATACCTTGATATATATCAAGGTGAGTGTTTGTATAAACCTCAGTGAGGACTCCACAGGGAAGCTTTCATCTAGAAGGCAGCATTCTCCACTAAAGGGATGACCGAGGAGAACACACTGGCAAGAGGAGGTGTGTGGCTAGGTGTGCTATGGAGCGAGCAGCCTGAGAGGTGAGTAGAGGGGAGGATATGTGTGTTTGCTGGTGTGCGTGTGTAGAAGTCAGGGGTGGATATGGGAAGAAGGGAAGGAGGCGATGAGACTGGGAAGCAGAAGTGCAAACAAATATGTTCTATGGAGTCACAGAAACAAAAAAAGCCTAGGCAAATAACTTAAGACAGTATATAACTGCGACATTTCCAGAAGTATTATGCATCAGATAGAACATATAAAAAAATCTAGAAGGAGAATCTATGTGTTGACATAGAAAGATGTTCACCATGTATTTCAAACAGAAAGAAGCAGGCAATAAAACAACATGCAGTGTGGTATCTAGTGTTGTGATCAACCTCCCAGGCTCTGGGGCAGCCTGTTCTTATCCCAGCTCTTCCCCTTCCCAGTGGTGTGATGTTAGGTCAGGCTCTTACTCTCCCTGTCTTCTCACCTGTAAGATGAAGATAATAATGGTACTCCTTCATGGGACATTCTGAGGATTAACAGCCTGGGTGTATACACGAATGCTACATCTTGTTATGTTAATGTCACCATGTGAGCCTTTTTAGAGAGAATATATGTGTGTGTGCATCTTTGTGTATTTCAGAAAACACAACATAAGGGTAGTAACAGGATAGGATAGTGGTAGGACTGTAGGTAACTTCAATTTTCTCCTTTATGCTTACTTGTAGGTCCTAATTTTCTCAACAAATGTCTATTACTAATATAATTTTGTATAAATATTAAACAAGTAAAGGAACTGAAGTAGGTGTCAGGCTTTACAGTAGGAAGCCAGGACTGTGAAGAACCAGAACTGAGGCCAAGGGATAAATAGCAAGGAAAGGCAGGGAGGAGGGAAAGCAGGCAAGAGCGAGCCCGAGGTGGCCAATTACCCACACCTGGCTTCCCTGAGTTGACTTGGGGGTGGGGGTGGGCTGTCCACAGCTAGCAGGCAAGGACAGGAGAGACAGAAGGTGTCTAACTGGAGGGCTATCTCAGGAACATTAAGCATATATATTGACTACTGAGAGTTGTTTGAAAAGGCTTAAACTGTTTTTGTTATCTGGGTTAATTATTTTTTTTAACTTCTCTTTTAAATGAGTATCTGAAAGTTGAAGCTTCTTTTAATTTGGATCTCATACTACTACATTAGGATATTCGATTCTTCTAAAAGAAAAACTTTTTGGGATGCTTGGGTGACTCAGTCACGTATCTGACTCTTGGGTTTCGGCTCAGGTCAGGATCTCAGGGTCGTGAGATCAAGCCCCACATTGGGCTTTGTGCTCAGTGGGGAGTCTGCTTAAAATTCCCTCTATTCCCAGCAAAAAAAAAAAAAAAAAAAAAAAAAATTCCCTCTATTCCCCCCTTGCTCTCTCTCTCTCTCTCTCTCCCTCAAATAAATAAATAAATAAATAAATAAATAAATAAATAAATAAATAAAAAGAAACATTATAAAGCTACAGCTTGGTTTAACTTAGTGATTTCATTTACAGAATAAAGTGTCAGTTGCAGACTTGATTTCCTGCCAAGATAATAGTTACTGAGAACTTCAAGCAAACCCCATGGCTATTTTACCAAATCACCCTAGTCTCAACTTTTGAGTCTGCTCAGAAACTTTAGCAAGCAGTTCACTTGAGCC
Organism: Canis lupus familiaris; assembly: GCF_011100685.1. NCBI lineage: Eukaryota > Metazoa > Chordata > Mammalia > Carnivora > Canidae > Canis > Canis lupus. Next base: position 52,355,977 of record NC_049226.1, on the reverse strand, counting down.
ATTAGGAATGCATTTATCTTTCCAAAAAACACATAGGCACATAAAAGATATATGGAAGCTAAATGCAACGCAGTATCCTGGATTGGATCCTGGAACAGAGAAAGGACCTGAGAGGGAAAACCAGTGAAGTCTAATTTAAGTCTATCATTTAGATTTGACAAAAGTACCATCTTTACATGGTTATGTAAGATGTTAACATCAGGGAAACTGGGTGAGGGACATGTGGGAATTCTCTGTACTGTCTTTACAGCACCTCTGTACATTTAAAATTGTTCCAAATTGACAGTTTATTTAAAAACATTTGGGAAGAAATATAACTTCAGTCATATTTATTGAGTTCCCATTATGTGCTCATTGTTTCCTTAAAGTACTGTTGACCTGGGCATGTTGTTGGGTAGCTCTTCCCCTGCAGTGTCTCTCACATCAATACTTCAGTAGCGCCTTTTCCCAAAACATCCCAAATCCCTCTCCTCTGGTCTCCCTGACTCCAGCTTCTCCCCAACACAACATCCTTCAGAGGAATCAGACTAATTGCTGATCGTCTCTCATTCCCAGCTCTAAGACCTGCTCCAATCTCTCAGTCACAGAGTGGGGTTTCTTAACCTCAGAACCATTAACATTTTGGACCAGATCATTCTTTTCTTGATGAGACAGGGGAGGGGAGGATTTTCTGTGCATTGTAGCAGCATCCCTGGCCTCTTTGCACTAGATGCCAGTAGCACCCATCCAGTTGTGACAACCAGAAATATCTCCAGATATTCCCAAAAGCCAAAAGATCTAGGGATGAGGCAGAGGGTGGAGGTAGGGGTGTATGTTGCAAAACCACCCTGGTTGAAAACCAGTGGTATAGAGAATAAAGCCTAAATTCCTTAGTGTGGTATCCAAAGTCTTCCTGCTATTCCAGTCGTCTGCTTTTCTCATCCATCTTACTCGCCTTCCATGATGGAATTCCTATTCTTTCTTGGACATTCTTTACTCTCTTGCCTTTTGCTGTTGTGTCTATTGGGCATTCTCTCCTCCTCAATAAGCATGTCAAACTCTAGTGCTCCCTGGAGGCCACACAATGGCTGGGACACCAAAGACACTGTTGAATGAATAAATGAATGACAGAAAAACTTCCTTATCCATCTGTTTGCAACCACATATTGCAACCTTATCTCAAGCATAAATCCTTTCTGCTTTTCGTCTTCTCCCATTGTCTTCTGTGTTTATCCGCTGTATGCTACCTGTGTATAATAGAAATGTAATCATAGTTTCTTACGTACCCATCTGTCTCTGTCCCTCCCCCTGCAGCAGACTGTGAGCTTATAGGATGTTAATAAGCACTCAATGTTAACTTGGTATTTATTACATTCTAGGCTCTGTGGCAAGTGACTTAAAAATATCATCTCATTTATTTCCCACAACCACATGGTGTGACAGGCATTATTATTATCATCTCATTTTATAGATGAGGAATTTTAAGCTCAGCAAATTTAAGTCATTTTCTCAAGGTCACACATCTAGAAGGTGGCAGAGCCGAGATTTAAATTTAAATCACATATCAGAGTTAAAGTTCTAAACCGCACACTGAGAAGTCTTTTTTTTTTTTAATGGTCTTTCCAATTCTTATTGTACCAACAATAGAGGTTTTTGCATAGTAGAACTCACTCAGTAAAGATCTAATCCTTTAGTTATGAAATCTAAGTAAAGTAATGAGCAAACCCCATCTTTGGGTCTTCTAGTCTCTCACTAGAAGTGAACATGACCCCTATTGGCATATGATATGTAGCATTTTCTTCTTATAAGAATAGCACAGAATCTTCCTCCCTTTGCAATGGAGCCAACCAGCTTTGAGTGTTTTCATGTGGTCCTTGAGCCTGGTTCAGGTTTTTCCTTGGAAGGGATGGCACTGGGTCTATTGGATAAATATTAGACCAAGGTAGGTTTCAACCTAGTATGTGGAGGTTTTCCAGCTTTTCACATGCATACATTCATATGCATGCTTACATGCATTAATTTATTTCATCATCATAATAGTCCAATGAGATAAGTACTATTGTTTTCCCATTTCCCATTATTTAGAAAACTGAGATGCAGAGAACTTAAACAAGGTGCCCAAATGGTATGGCTCCAGAGACTTATTCTAACCCAGTATGTTAGATTGCCCTTCAAAGAAATAAACTATTCTGTGGAGTACTAAGGACAATGTGATTTGGAGGTATTCAAATAGATGTTGAAATTCTTAATATAGCACATGTTGTAGAGAATATCCCTGCATTGGTTGTGTTCCTACATCACTTTGTTCAGACTCTTATAATAGCTGTGGTTACCACCTATAAGAGATAGTTGTTAAATAGCCTGTTTTTGTTTGTTTGTTTGCTTCCATTATTGCTTTTTCCCGCAACTCAGAATTTCTTTATCACAAGAAATGGATCTTAGCTTTACATCTTCAGTGTCTGCCACAATATCTGAGATGTGGTAGGTTTGTAAGAAAAATCTTCTACATTTGTTGATTACCTCAGGGCTTGACAACAGAAGTCTTCAAAGGAGGAGATGAAGAATGTACCGTACTCTTGAATCCCTCTAAGTCAAGGGCATTTTGCTTTCTGGAGCCTTGCTTAGCAAATATGATGCCATCACTAATGCCTTCTCAGTTCTGAAGATCAGATGGCATGACTTCTGGAGAGGTTCCCCAGTGGGCCCCTACACAGGCCTGGAGTCCATCAAGGACAATCTTTAGGAGTCAGATAAATCAAGTTACAATGACCCAACCATGCTCAGTCAGTCGAATCCCTTGAGTAGCTAAAGACACTAATACATCTTTTGGAGGGAAGACATTGCATTGTGCAATGGGATAGATAATAGACTTTCTTCAGGTCAGCATGGATGAGAGCAAGAGCAAGTCTTTAAAATTTCCATTAGCTTTTGATAATTCTTTCTAATTTAAAGAAAGAACAAAGAAAGAATTTATAAAACATAATTTAAACAGAAATGAGATTTACAATGGATTGTTCTAAATACCAGATTTAAAAAAAAAAAAAAAGCAAGCAGTGAGAGTCCTGCAGGCATTGGGAAGTAGGCAAGATCACTCTTTACTGTTAAGAAGGGCTTCTGAGGGGAGATCTCTCAAGCTGGAAGGATTGACACCTTAGCAGCAGTCTCTTCTATGAACAAAAATATGTTCAGCAGACTCAGCAGGCTTTGGAGCCCCAAAGATCTGGTGCAGACTCTGGGTCCTTTAATCAGCTGTTAGATTCATGTACCTCAGTTTGTTCTAGAAAATGAGGATAATAATGTCTTCCTCAAGGACACTGGAGGGGATATGGGATAATGTATAGAAAAAGCATGTCACGAGCAGCCTGTAAGTACTGCGTGCCATCTCCAGAGCGGTGGCACTAGCAACTCTTTTCTCTCACAGAGGCTAGAGCACTAGTGCCAGGATGCTGTAAACAGGACTCTCATGTAGACTGGGAAATGGGTTAGTTGACAGCTCAGCCATAGGATTCTTTGATTCTATTCCATCAGCTGCTGAGTTACTATTTCTACTCTCTCTTACCGTATCTAACTTCTATATGGATTATACCCTCTATTGAGTATTTGTGACTTCATACATTTTTTTAAAGAGTTTATTTATTTGAGAGACAGAGGAAGAGGGTATGAGCAGGGGGAGGGGCAGAGGGAGAGGGAGAAGCAGGCTCCCTGTTGAGTAGGGGTGCCTAAGCTGGGGCTCTATCTCAGGACCCTGAGGTTATTACCTGAGCAGAAGACAGATGCTTGATGGACTGAGCCACTGGGAGCCCCAATTTCATGCCTTTTAATAAACCATTTAACCAGCCATCCCTCCCACTCACCACATGACAATGGGAGTCTTTCTAATACAAGTCTGTGTGTCTATCTGCCTGCATCAATCTGTCCTCCATCAGTTTATCTATCTGTCCCTCCCTCTGTCCATCCATCTCTTTTCTCTTTTAATTGTTCTAGCTCCTCTCATAGCTTTACCTTTATTTCCCCTGCTCTCATCTCTCCTGCTGAACTTTTTGAGGGTGTGACTCTTTTGGGGTTTAATGCAGACTATCCTTGTTAACTGAAGTATCTAATAAGCTCTTTGTGACCCAACCTGGTCTTAGTTGTCTTTGTACGTTTCAAAGGGCCTAAGATTATAGAGGAGAAAGTAACATTTGTAAAGCACTTACTTGATACCAAGCACTGTGCTAGGTATCTTATCTGCATTAGTTCACAGAATCTTTAGGAACAACCCTGTAAGATGCCATTATTCTCACATTAGGGGTGAGGAATCTGAAGCTCTGAGGGATTAAACATCTTGTCCAAAGTCACATAAAGGGGGAAGGTTAGATGTGATTAGAGTAAGAGCGTGCATTTTCACCCTACTACACTTCCTCCATCTACACTAGAAATAGCAAATGTGTCTTGACTTGCATGCCACTAACATTACCTTCCATGAGCATTATGAGAATGAGTCCTGAAGTTGTGCCATCTATTTGCTATCCCTGAAATGTGGATTGTTTCCCCTACCATCTCCTCCTCACCTCACCAGCTCTAGATGTCTATAAGCATTGCTTGGAAGAAGGGTAGAGCCAAGATGTCAGTTGCTCCCTTGGTAGAGTCCTGTCCTTCTGTAACTGCTGGCTTTGTGGCACAGAGCAGGTGCATGATAGTAATGATGATGGATGAATAAATGAATGAATGATTAAATGCATTACAAGGAGGCTGAGTTGGGTCTAACCTAAGCAGATTCAGGGGAACCTTCTGCAGAATGAAAATGGAGAATTAGCAGAGTTCAGGCAACTTAATAGACCACTTGAGTTTCCCTCTCTTAGTGTAAGGACACAGGGCCACTTGAGGGAATGGCAGACCTGAGATCCCAGTGCTGCCTGCACCAACATCGTTCTATATGCAAATGTAGTCCTGCCATTTAAAAAGCTCTACTCCTGAACTCATTAGGGCATCTAAACTCAGACTCAAGCCTCCAGGAGTTTGCATAAATGGTGTGAATCCCTTAAGAGCTGGGAGGAAACACCATCTTCTTGATGGATTAATTTATAGGCACAAAGTGGCACAGAAGTGATTGCAAGGAACTGCTTTCCTCAAGACTTGAAATAGGCACTCCTAATTACTAACCAGGGGGCCAAATGCTGGGGTCATGTTCCAAGACAGAGTCTGGACTAGCAATGAGTGACTTCCCCTTGCAGACAAAATATGTTGTACCTTCAAACAAAGAGTACACAGGAAAGATGCAGTTGAGAAGACTCATTTCCCTCTCTGATGAGGAAAGTTTTTTGTAGGCACTCTCCTCTGGCTTTCTCCCAGTAGATCTGATAGTCACAGTTGTGCTGCTATATTCTGGCTTCACAGTGGACACTGCCATAGCCAGGGGGGTCGGGTGAAGTCTTTCTCACAAATGGGACATTCCAAAATTAGCTTAGCTTCTTCTCACCCTACTGAAGCACCTGCCATGAATCAGTATCATTCCAAAAATCCTGGTTGAAGGTTAACTTCACAAATTCAATTGAGGTCAACAAAAATAAACAAAAAATGTGATAATCAATAGCTTATGTTATCAGTAGGTCATGGGGCCAACAGTAGGCTATTAGTAATTAAGGTGCTAGGGAGTCAAAAGTTATATGAAGATTTTTGACTGCACAGGTTTCAGCATCCCGAACGCCCGCATTGTTCATGGGTCAATCACATATTTAAATAGTGTTCAGGTATTTTCTTGTCATTTTTTTTGTTGACTTTCCAACTCTTTCAGTCTTATAAATTGGGTTTTTTAATGAAACACTATCCAACAAGGATTCTATGTTCATTTTGCATTCATTTAATTTAACTTATTTATTTTTAAAGATTTTATTTATTCATTCATGAGAGACACACAGAGAGGCAGAGACACAGGCAGAGGGAAAGGCAGAGGGAGAAGCAGGCTCAAGCAAGGAGCCCGATGTGGGACTCGATCCCAGGACTCCTCATCTGTAAAATGGGAATAATTATAATAATCATACCTTCCTCATAAAGTTGCAGTGCGAGTTGAATAAATCAGTCTTTCTGAGGTCCCTAGTACAACCACATAGTCAATTTAAGGCATGACTGGGTTCAAAACCTTGCTCTGCTACTTCCAACCAAATCATATAGAGTCAGTTTTCTGTGTCTCATTTTCCCTATCTATACCAAGGAGACCTTCGTGCTACCTACCTCATAGGGCTACTGTGAGGACTAAAGGAGTCATGTATAAGTGCTTAGTGCCTTGGGATATGGTGAGCACTCAACAAATGGGAGTTTTTATATCTTCGTATTTATTATAGTTAATTATTATTAGTGAGTCTACACTGAGCCTGAGTAAGCATCTTCAAGAATTTTTAGATCTGAATAAAGCCTCAAGGGGCAGTGGACCCTGAGGACCCACACAGCAGTGTGCTCTCTAACACTGAGCGCACAAAGTTGCTCTTGAACAAACAGAATCTGTCTCTGAGTTTGGCCTTCAATGGACTTGAAACACGTATTGGGATAATCTCTTAACTCCGTCCTATAAATATTCATCATGGTTTGAACACTTGTCATAAGGAAGGAGCCCAATAATTCCTTGGACTGCTGAGCCTCTGGTGTCAGAGCAGCCAAGGGGCTGCAGGTATTGCAGGGAGGATCCAGGGCCTCACCTGGATGGGCCTGGCATTTGTCCTGTCCTGCCCCTCGCTCCACCCCCTCCACCGCTCACTGCATTCCTCTCCGCCACTGGGTGTTCAGCCATAGCCTTACTCATTCTGTTTGCCCAGTGCCCAGTATGAGTTCCGGCAGAGTATGCTCTATAGAGGTTTGTTGAACTCATGAGTGAAACATTAGTGGAATGACTAAATGAGGAATAAGTGTTCTCCTTGACTGCTGGGATGGAGAAGAGGTGGTCTTACAATCCTCAGCTTAGATTCTGAGGCACCCACAGTGCTCAATGATGGCTAGAAAGAAAGAGAAGAGTGATTTTGGAAAGATAGTAGCTGGAGATGTCAGAAGCTCATATTGCAATGTCCTAGGGATGTTTCCAAGCCTGGGTCCAACACAGAGTGAGGCGACCCAGAAACAGAGAGGTCTCCGAGGGGAGAGCCATGCCCTCAGTTAGGTAGGAGCATTTCCCAGGACCCTAGCTAGTGTCAGGGTGGGGTGGAGAGGGGATGGAGGATTTGTAGGAGGAAGAGTGGAGGGAAATAAGACTGGGCACTTGCCTGGGCTGCTGCTCCATTGCATGTGAATTAGGGCACACTCTGGTTCAAGGGGAGACAGGAAAGCTAAGTAGCAAGCATTTGTTGAATTCCTACTTAATGCCAAGAGTTAAGTGCTAGTCATACATTATCTCATTTAACCCTTATACCTGTTTAATCTCCATGTTTTACATGAGCAAAATAACTGCAGAGATCAAGCATTGCTCTTAGATCACACAGCTTCAAATTCACCAGGATTCAAATTCAGGTTCATTTGATTTCAAAGGCCATGAGATTTTCAGGATTTTTTTTTTTTTTTGTCCCACACGTGACAGGGATTAGGATTCACATATGGCTCCTGGAGACCCAATCACACAGCCCTGGACTTTAGGACTGGTAGGCAGGGCCTGCCATTCTTGTTTTCTGGCTACTGATTCCATCTTTACATCCCCATCCATAACAAGACACCTACCAGGAAGAAAATGAGGTAAAATGCACTAATTAGAGATTGCCAGAGTCCCCCTTCCTATATTTACGTAAATGGAGGGAACTGCAGGCCTCATTACTGGGTCTTCCTCATGTGATCACAGGCTAGCAGAGAACAGGGGACAGGGTGAAGGGGGCATGAGGAGTTGGGAGGCTTTCAGCATTAGCCTTGCAAATGGCTCTGTGATCTTATGTAAATTACTTAACCTCTCTGGGCTTCAGTCAATCTGTAAAAAGAAATCACCAACATAAATGAAAATGAAGTTCATTGAACCTGATAAAGAGACAACATAAATGAATAGTATTAATAGCACCTTTAAATTGATAATAAGAATCCAAAATCTAGTTAATTTCCAAAATGCTTTCATGCATTGCCCCAGCTTGGTCTCCTAAAGATCCTGCAATTAGTTTGGGCACTGCTCTTCAACCCCATTCTACAGACTGGAAAACAGAAATTCATAGAGGATACATTTTGTTCAAGTCAATAAATTGAAAAGCGGTGAAAGTGGTTGCTAGAGAATTGGTGTCACATAGTGTAGACGATGCCAATGGAGCCAGAAAGAGCTGTTGCCTAGGAACGAAAGTGATAATGTTGGAGAATATTACCATGTCTGTTGTGGAAATGAATAAGCAGAGCTCTAGAGTTTAAGAAACCAGCCTAAGAACAGAACACTGGAGCTGTGATTAGGTTCATATCTGAGACAGTCCAAACCCCAAAGCCTTATGTTTATTTCTTGCCCCAGGCTGCATATCGTGAGTCATAAATGATCCAACAAGCTATGGTTTGGTTCTTTTACGTGCCAAATTCTGTTCTAGACACAGGAAAACAATGGACAGAATCCCTGCCCTCAGGAAGCTTATATTCTGACAATAAACAAAGAACTGTATGTTAGGTGGTATTATTGGTTGAATTGTGTCCCCCCCCAAAAAAGATATATAAAAGTCACAACCCCCAGTACCTTAGAATGTAACCTTATTTGGGCATAGGATTCTTTTTTTTTTTTTTTTTTTAAGATTTTGTTTATATATTCATGAGAGACACGGAGAGAGTCAGAGATCCAGGCAGTGGGGAGCCTGATATGGCACTCGATCCCAGGACCCCAGGAGCAAGACCTGAGCCGAAGGCAGATGCTCAACCACTGAGCCACCCAGGTGCCCCTGGGCATAGGGTCCTTGTAGATATAAGTAATTAAGTTCAGATAAGGTCATACTGGAGCAGGGAGGGCCCTTAATCAACCACTGCCTTCCTTGTAAGAAGAGGACAGAAGCACACAGGGGCAAGGTGGCCGTCTGTGGACTGACACAGAGATTGGGGTGATGCATTTCCAAACTAGGGAACACCAAGACCTGCTGGCAAATGCCAGAAATCAGGAAGAGGCAAGGGAGTATTCTCTTCAAGAGATTTCAGAGGAAGCATGGCCCTGTCTACACCTTGATGTAGACTTCTGGCTCCCAGAACTGTCAGACAATAAATGTCTGTTGTTTTAAGCCATTCAGTTCGTGAACACATTGTTATATAACCCCTAAGAGACTAATACACTTAAGCGGTGATCGAAGTTAGCTAGAACGGTGAAACAAACAACAGCAGAAATTTAAAAATGAAGCAAGCAAACAAACAAAAACACAAGGACTTTTTTCTGACTTTGCATCTCTAAATGAGCGGTACGCAGCCTGGGCCGGCCTGCCACGCGTGTGCTTTGCAGGTTCTCTTCCTCCCAAGCAAGCTCCTGTGCTGTGGCTGCTTCCCCGCTCACCTCTACACGAACTTGACTTGAAAAGGTTTACTAAGCAAATTAATAATGTAAATGAGAAAGCAGCTAGCACCTTGCGTGAAGAAGCTTCGGTGAAGGCCTACTGCACAATCATTGTTTGCATACAAATGGATGCTGCAGCTGAAAATAAGTCTGTAATGCTCAGGAAAGCAGGCCAGCAGGGCTGCTGACAGGGGACACTTTGGTACCCATTCTGTTCCTTTTCTGCTATTACACAAATCTACAAATAGCTTATAGCTTACACTAGTAAGCTTACACTAGTTTTTAACACTAGGCTTTTCCTTTCCTTCTCACAACAATCCCAGATGGTGGGTGTTAGGAAAGTTCTAATTTTACAGATGAGGAAATGGATGCTTTGAGTGGTTGGGAAACTGGTCCCAGACTCAGAGAAATGACAGGGTGGAGCCTTGAACCCAGAGCTTCGGCCTCCTGATCTAGAGTGTGGCTGGAAGCTTCCTAAAATACAAAATAGAATATCTTTCTAAAAGTCCATTGATAAGCCCCTTAATATTATCCAACCTTTAATGGATTGCTGAACACTGAGTGTTCCCTAGAACCTATGAAGCAGATCCTGTTCTTTGTAAAGAAACAGGTTCACAGAGGTTTTGTGACTTTTCTAAAACCGCATAGTAGGTAGATGGACCAGGATTCAAATCAGGCAAAAACCCAGCTCCCATCCACTCATATCTTAATCCGCCCTAGGGGTAGGGGTGGCTGTTAAAAGTCCAGAACCCTGACTCCACTGAGACTGCTGAATCAGAATTTCTGAAGGCAGACTCCGGATTACATTAGGTCCCTGGTGATTCTGAGGTTGCTGTCCTCTAGGGGATGCCATTTGCCTCTGTAGTCTGGATAAGGGCTCCTTTACTTCCCCTTCCTTAGAGTTCTTTGGTGGACTGTAAAGGTTCCCCAAATAGCATATGCACCAGCTGTGTCTGTGAGGGTATCTCCAGTTGGCTTCCACAGAGGTGTCACCTCCCACTGCCACCCCTAGGCAGCCAAGGGACTGAGGTATCTTTCAGGGAGGGCAAAGAGCCCAATGGGCCCCCTCATTCTGGCATTTTCATTTATCATGCAAATGAAAGGATTTAAATTAGGTCACATCAGGGACTTGCAAATAAAAACTGTGCCAGAGGGTTCTTGCACAGCCACAGGCGGGAGCTATGCTGAGGGTTCTTCATCTGCTTCTATTTTTTAATTTCCCATCAAATACAGGAGCTCCCAGTGCCAGGCTTCCCTGGCATGAGGAATGTCCACGGTCCAGAGCTTTGGGACCTGTAGTGTTGATCTGTAGCCAGGCAGGCCTCTGCTTCTGGCTCTGCTGAATCCAGGTAGGGAGCACTGAGTGCCGGTCCTGTGGGCTCAGTGAAAAGAACTGCCCAGGCTTTAGAGTCAGAGCCCACCTGGATGAGGTCTAATGCACACTGGGCAGGGCGCTGCTCCAGGCCAGACACTTATCTTCACAGAATCCATCTTCCAAGGGCCTCATGCCTGGGCTCTGTCACTTATAAACGAGGGAACATCGGACGAGTCCCTTAGCCATCTGAGCCCTTCTCACTGTGCCTTACTGACACTAGGCAGGTGCTCAGCTGATATGGCATATGCAGGAGTAAGCCAATCTCTAACATTTGCCAATGTGCAGGTGCATCAGAGATATAGGTGGAGGGTCGAAGGTCAGCTTCTAATATTAAACTTACTAATTTTATTACACACTAATTTGCTATACCCATATTTGCTCCTACTAGGAGGTTCTTTATGGATTTGCATCTGTCCTTTCCCTGGAGCCTGGACCTAACTTTCCAATTCTGTTCCTAATTCTCAGAAGGGAGACAATCAAGCCCTCTACACACAGCCAGCATTTGCTCTGTGCTGCTGAACCACTGCCTGAATCAATGAATCATTTCCTGCAGAGGCAGTTGGTCTTCATTTCAAAGTTCTAGTTCCTTCTGATGGATTGGATTTGCACAGGGCACAGAGAAGCTCAGCACTCCCAAGGGGCAGGTAGCCAGGTGTGATCACCCTCATGTTCGAAGGTCTTGCAGTGTTTTGGAAATGACCTCAAGGTTGGACACCCCTGGAGTCCAAGAGCCATTGTAGTTGCTCGTTACCCACGTCACTAAAGAATAGCTGAGTGTTTCATAAATTCAAGCAAGCCAGTGACTAAGAGAGCTAAACCTCAGAATATTTGTTTTATTTTTAGCAGGTCTGTTCTCTCTTCCTTATCGACAATGATGATGGCTCCTTAAATGTTGGCTTCTTCATTTTGTGTCTTTGAAGACCTTCCAAAATTCAAATTCTTACTTTTGCCTTAGAAGCCTTCTGACCCTGAGAAGGCACTCTCAGATTCCCCTGTAAATTACAGAATGGTCTCCACTGCCTGCGACTGCTGAGACAGTTTATGGAGGGGGAGAATGAAAGGCTTTGTAAACAGGCTCTACATCTATCTAATTAACATGACTATTTTTGTTCCTTTATTTCTATTTTCCTCTCTTAATAATTACAGAATCTTGGATTTGTAGGAGAGCCAATCCCCGGGCCTCCACACCAGAATAAATGAGAGAACTGGTTAAAATACAGACTCGTTCTGGGCCACTGAATCATATCTGCTGTAGGGGGAAGGGGCACCCCATGGTCTACACTGCCCCTAGTCTGAGAAACACATATTGAATCTTGTAACATGTGTGGCCTCTACAACATCTGGTTGAAGCGTTTTCATCATACTACCAGATGCAAATCAACAGAGAGAGTCCAGGAAAGTTTAAAGGCTTTATTATACTCCCAGTTCTCTGGGAAGAACATAGCACAGCACGCGGGGCCACTCAGGGAAAGCGCCAAGCAGGCCCCAGGACGAGAGAGAGGGCGAGATTGGTACTAAGGGGCTTTATTGTGGTTTCTGTAGGGCAGGAAGAGCAAGGCTGGCCAAGTAGGTTCAGGGTTGACTAGCTTGAATCATTTCAGCAGACTCTGGGACATCACAACTGTCCTTAGTTGTTTAGTACCTGGTCCTGGGGTGATGAGAGCAGGTGGATGGATAGTAACCTGGAGTGTGAGAACTCAGTAAGGGGAATGGTTAAGGGTGAGGACTTAACTGGCTGTTTAAGAAGGAGAACTGACCAGTCTCTAGCCAAGATCACAACCCTGGGTCTATTCAACCACCTCACACCCTTTAGGATGGCTACTATCAGAACCAAAAATAACCACAAACACAAAGCCCAGAAAATAACAAGGATGGACAAGGATGTAGAGAAACTGGAATGCTTGTGCCCAGTTGGTGGGTATGTAACACAGTGATGTTGCTTTGGAAAACAGGATGGTGGTTCCTCGAAAAATTAAAAATGGAATTACTATCCAGAAACTCCACTTGAGCATATACGCCCAAAAGAAGGAAAAGCAGAGTCTCGGTGAGATTTTTCCACAACCAGGTTCATAGCAGCACTATTCACAATAGTCAAAAGGTAGAAGCAAGCCAAGTATCCACGGGCAGATGAACAGATAAACAAAACAAACATGGTAGATACATACAGACAATAGAATATTAGTCAGCTTTAAGCAGGAAGGAAATTCTGATACATGTTACACCAGGAATAAAACCTGAGGACTCATGAAATGATCCAGTCACTAAATGGCAAATACCATGTAATTCCACTTTGGTGAGGCCCTAGAGTAGTCAAATTTCTAGAGACAGAAAGTAGAATGGTGGTTGCCAAGATATAGGGGGATGAAGGATTGGGAGGGTGTTTAATGGGTATAGAGTTTCAGTTTTTCAAAATGAAGAGAGTTCTGGAGACTGGCTGTATAACAACGTGAATATACTTAACATCACTGAACTGAACACTTAAAAATGGTCAAGATGGTAAATATTATGTGTGTTTTACCCCAATTAAAAAAATCTGGGTGAAGACAGTATAACACACAAAACACTATATCACAAGTAGTCACCCCAACCATATATTTGCATATCTCCAGGGAGACGGAGCTCGCTGGCTCATCTGGCAGCTGTGTTCATCCCCAGCCAGCTCACTGGGAGAACCTTCTCCCTGCTACTCATCTAACACTTGTCTTCCTACAGCTTCCACTCCTTGGCCTTAATCTTCCTTTGGGGCCACATAAACTAAGGCTTCCCTTCTTCCTCCCAATGCCAACCCTTTCAATATTTGAAGCCAGGATCCTTTCCCATCTCCGGCTTTCTACTTGGTCTTTACTTGACAGGGGATCAAGTCCCCTTTCTTCCTTTTATCTCTGTCTGATCTTCCTTGTCCAAGCAGGGAAGGGTAGTGACTTGAGAAGATGCTCAGACCGTATAGGGATTTAGCCATGGAATCTGGACCAATGATAATAAGCACGGCTACCAGCCACTGCCCCTCAGTTACATGGCAGGCATCACTCCGGTGCTCTATAACCAGCTCAGCTCCTCTGCATGACGATCCCACAACTCAGGTCTCCTCCCCACTCCATCAGTCAGTTAACCAAGGTTCAGAGAGCTGAAGATATGTGCCCGTGATTGCTCAGCCAACACCCCAGGAGCTGGCATTAATTAGAATGGGGGCTGCCCAGCTGAGGTCAGAGTAGGGCGCTTTCCATTTCCTGACCCCGCCACCTTGGGTTGTGACTGAAGAAAAGATTCTGAGCCAAAGCAGGAGAGATGTCTACCAGCCTACAGGGCCTTCTGTGCAGAGAAGCCTCAGAGACCCAGCTACATGATGGTTTTACCTGGGAGGCTGCTGAGATGCCTTGTCCAACACCTAGGCATATTTTTGTCACTTTAAGAAATCAAGGCAATTTCTGTACTTGGCAAAGGTAAAACCTTTTAAAGCTTTGGAGGTTTGGGAAAGGGAATAAAAAAAGACGTTAATAGAGTGACATATTTTTAGCGTAACACTTCAGAGAAAACTCTGGGGGAACAAAAAATAAAATGAACGACCTAAATTTTTTTTTTTTTTTTTACACTATGAGCTTCAAAGGAGTGGATTGTGCTGGATATTTGAGTGCCCCAAATCTGTTAAGGATTTGAATACAATGGGAACTCCCTTGGGCAGAATTCACTTCAGTGTGGTAACTGCATTCCCCCCACTCCGCCCCAATACTGGGGTGACTACTTTTGAGTTAAGTGCATGTGGGCAAAATACTAAACCTCTCTGGTTCTCAGTTTCAAAATGTGGAAAGTGAGGATGGCGTTACTAACCTCAGAGAATTGTGGTAAGATTTGAATGAAACCAATACATATTAAATATATATTAAATATTTATTATCTGTAGTATAGCATATTGCATATTTTGTATTACATATTTATATTAAATCAATTATATTCAATCAAATTAATGGAAAACGATGTGTAATAGGCCTATTCCCAAGGAAAATAGAAATGTTTTCCTTCAATTTATTGGCAGGGCTTTTATTTGAAAATTGGACGCATGACTCACTTAGAAAGATGATTAAAATATCTTCTTGCCACTTTTGCTAAGTTCCTGAGAACCCAGAAAATATCAGCTCTATAATCAGGGGCCTCCTCCTGTGGGCACTGGATGTAGGAGCCTGACAGGGGCACTAGGGGTGTCCGGAGACTTGGACCCTGCATCTGGGTTCATCACAGGAGCATGTGCCACCTCAATGGCTGTGCTAATCCCCTGCATTCTTTATTGACAAGACTCTGACTTTATTTATTTTTAATAATAAATTTATTTTTTATTGGTGTTCAATTTGTCAACCTACAGAATAACACCCAGTGCTCATCCCGTCAAGTGCCCCCCTCAGTGCCCATCACCCATTTACCCCCACCCCCCGCCCACCTCCCCTTCCACCACCCCTAGTTTGTTTCCCAGAGTTAGGAGTCTTTATGTTCTGTCTCCCTTTCTGATATTTCCCGCACATTTTTTCTCCCTTCCCTTATGACTTTGTTTAGATAACTGGTGGCAGTTTGCTCAGGTAAGGTAGGGTCAGCTTCGGAGGGTGAATCATGATTGGTCAAAGCCAACCACTGTAATCTCATTTCCTTTTTGGAGGTGACTGGTTAGTAGTGGGCCTGTGACTGAATCCTAGCCATGAAATAAAAGGGGGACTTCAGAAAAGATGCTCCTTTCTGATGAAAATCCTTTTACTTTCTTGCCTTTGTATGCTGATGTATGGAGGATGTGATGTCTGAAGCCAGGCAGCCTCCTTGTGATGATGAGAGGAAAAACCAAGAGGACTTGCAAAGTGAATTCAGTCTTCAAATTATTAAACTGTTGAGTGAACAGACCTTGGGACTACCTATCCTATAATTCTAGTTTAGTAACATAATAAACCCCAATGCTTCAACTACTTTTATCTATGTCATTAGTTACCTAACAGCTAAAATTCTAAAGGATACAAACACAAACTCATTCTGTGACCTGCCACATTTTCCCTTTCTGGGCCTTAGTTTCTTCTTGTATTAAATTATGGGATTGGATTAGATTTATGTTGGCAAACAAGTAATCCATGGGCCAGATACAGCCTGGCATTTGTGTTTGGGTTTCCTTGTGCATTATACAAATCAAACACACTGGGAAAATGTGACTCTTATACTTCCTAAAATTCTTCTAACTGCCTTCATGAGCCTCCAGCCCCATGGGATAGTGGTGAAAAAAATGAATCTTGTCAGTTAATCCTACTTCCATCTCTTCTGGAATGAAGAGTCTTTTAGACATCTTGGCTTTTCTCTGTAAATGCTAATGGTCAAGGGTGAAAAAAATGCTCTTGTGGCCTTAGAGCCATATGGTTTTCTCTAGATCTGTTGCAGAATTGTAGGGTTGGTTGTGCCCCTAGACCCTGTATAGTGTCTGCTAAGGTGCAGCAGGTCTCTCTGGTTCTTTGAATATTATTCTGCTTCCACAGCTAAAATCTATGGTCTTGGACATGGTCCTTAGATTTTGCAATTCCTGATACCAGGTCTCTTTCAGCTGCCTATGCTGGGCACCTCTACATTCCCTCCCTGGGATATCCAGAAAATGGACAGGCACTGGGGAAGCAGGAATATTTTTTTTTGCAATTTATTTTTTATTTATTATTTTTTAAAGATTTTATTTATTTATTCATAGAGACACAGAGAGAGAGAGAGAGAGAGAGAGAGAGAGGCAGAGACACGCAGAGGGAGAAGCAGGCTCCATGCCAGGAGCCCAACATGGGACTCAATCCAGGGTCTCTAGGATCATGCCCTGGACTGAAGGTGGCGCTAAACCGCTAAGCCACTAAGCCACCGGGGCTGCCCTACTCAGAGTGATTATTGGAGATGACTCTATACACATTTGTAATATGCTCTCCTATGGGACATGGTGCCAAGCTAAATGTAGAACCTTCTTTAGAGCCTTGTAGTCTTTCCCAGGCAATGCTCAGAAGACTGGGCTCTGGCCTCTTAATGCTCCTAATACCAGCCTGGATAGCTCCATTAATAGTTCCCCCACCCCTTGTCAAGATATGGCAACACAGGAGAGAGAGATGAAGGATTAATAAGAATCCTCCTATCTGATTTCCTCTACTTCCTCCTATCTACACTTTTTCCCAGGACAAAAGGCCCAAATTTCTCTTTCCTTTTTCCTGACTAGAAGGAATTTCCTCTACATCAAATCCTCCTCCATTGGGACTCATGGCTTAGTGGGCAGTCAAGAGGAACCTCTAAACCAGAAACAACATAAATGAGAATAATTTAAAAAATTGTGTCACTGGACTCCATTTAAAATCATTTTAAGTTTTTTTCCACCATTTAAAAAATTACAAGATTCTATATCTAAATCTAGATTTGAATCTTCTCTTGAACACTAAGAAGCTCTGGCAACATGGAACTCTTTCATGGCACAACAAACAGCTTGAGTTGACTAGAGTATTTTTCCCTCCATTGGCTCATGTACAGCCCGGTTCTTCATAGGTTAGGTGGGTCATTCCCCTTTGCTGTGGACCTTGAAGGCATCTGATTCATACATCTTTGTTCTCTTTCTTGCTCCTTAGGCATTTAATCTTTTAAAATCCACTCCACTTCTACAGTTCTGGGATTCTATATCCATGGTGCTCTCCATCCCCTGCATCCAGCTCCATGCTAAGTACAGTCAGGGAACATAACCTTTTACAATCTGATAAAAGTATGATGATTGTATGAATATATAATGTAGTATAGGTAATTCTATAATCCAGTCAAGTATGTACAACTAACACTTATTTTTAATGAGCAGAAAAGGTTCATAAAACCTTCTAAGAGCTTTTCAGCACATCCCTTCACTTTCATTTTTGAACAAGGTATGGTGCCGTAGGCAGGTTACTTGGGCTGTCTGGACTCCTACATCCTCTACTGTGCAATGAGGAGGGCAGGATTAATTCCAGGGCTCTGAAATTATATGAGTTCAGCCCAACAACCATGGATCCTAACATCAGGAAGGTTGACCCAAGGTGTACAAGGTAGGCCTCCACCTTTACGGAGTTTATGATCTAGTTGGGAAAATAAAACAAAAGCACCTGACATGGCATGCACCACAAAGCACAGAGGGATCAGTGAGTTTCAGGGGCTCAGTGCCCAGAATCAAGTATCCTAGAATGAAAAAGAGACTTAAAATCTCTCCTCTTCCCACCAACACCTTCATCTAGCTACCTAGGTCTTCCTCTTCTCTGAAAGTACAATTCAGCTTCACCCCTCTCCTTCCTGAAGCCCCAGGTCTGGGTGAGTTAGTGCCCTCCACTGTGTTCCTGCAGCTGTGCATTTGTGAGTGACTCTCTGGGTCAGGAATGTCAAACACCTCTGTCTTCCAGGATCTCTGATTCCTTAGGCCTGTCACAGTACTGACTTCTCCCGGATAGAACTATGCCAGCATCCTACACCATGTAGTCCTAATGAAATGGCTGATAAAGATTTCCATCACCCACATCTCCCTTCTGGTAGGCAAGTACAATTAGGCCAGACTGTTTCTCCAGGAAATTTGAATCTTAAGGGAAATGACATCTTGTGACAGAATATTAAAACAGTTTGAACCAAATCATTCTTGCATCAGAATCTAGTTGTTCCTTCTGTGATCCACCCCCCTGTCCTTGTTCCTCCCCCACTTTGAATGTTCAATTCTCTCTCAACTCTGCAATCTCCATGATACTCTCCATGTGTGTATCTCTGTGTTTTAAGAACTATTTCTGTTGCTTACCCCCAGGGATCCTAACAGATTCTGAGATCAAATTTTTAACATCTTTGATGTCTATCAGAGAGTCTGGCACGTGGGGAGCTCAGTGGACAAAATATTAAATGCTTGTTAAGTGAATATATTCCTCGCCAATGCCAGCATCTACTCTACGGCGTCCCTGACAGATAGCCATCGCCCCTCTTTCTAGGAGACCATGACGATGATGGAGAGAACTCAGTGTCTCATGAAGTAGCTCAGGTTATGTGAAAATTTTTCCCAAATGAATTCTATCATGCATCCCAAATTGTTAGAAAGTTCATCCCAAATGAGGTAAAATCTTACTCACATTAACGTCCCCCAACTATTCCTTGTCCTTTGCTGGGACCATGAGAATCCTTCTATCAGATAATTTCAGAGTCAGGGCTAGTAACATCTATAGGGTCTCAGGGTTTGCTAAGAGGTCTCTAAGGGATAATAATATGTCACATTTGAAAGGCAAATAATATCCAGAGGGTTTTCAAAGCTCTTTCTCAACCATTAGGTAATTTATTCTCACAAAAACTCTGAGGCACAGATTGCTGTGGGATTACTAGTCTCCATTTTCCATATCAGGAGACTAGCCCAGAAAGATTGTATAATTTTTTTTCCAGGTCACACAGCTAATAAAGGGCAGAGTTGAGACTCAATGCCTAACTAATCTTTACCACTTAATTCCCCCACCTCCTCCATTCTATCATGAGTCCTTTACTGCAGCCTGGTAATAATCTCAGTGATGAAGATATGATATTAAAGAGTTTACTTTGCTTCAGCCACTCTGGTTAGTTTAAAATATTCACTCTAAAAAATAAATAAAATAAAATAAAAAATAAAATAAAATAAAATAAAATAAAATAAAATAATCTACTATAATTCTATAGTCATCCAAGAGATAATATGATCATTTCCATATCATGGTTGAAGTAAACTGAGGCTTAGAGCACACAAGAGACTCATCCCAAATTGCCAAGTAATAAAAATTATTAAGGGCCAACACTCAATCCATGAATTCAGACATCAGGCATAGCAGGCAACTCCTGTGCAAAGTCACTGTTAAGTACCATTCCATTCCCCAACTGGGAGTTTGGGGCCCTAGGGCCTCAGCAAGATCAACAGCCATTCCCTTATTCACTATCCCCAGGGCTTGTGGGGCCACTCTGTGGTTCTGCTCTCCCACATTCTAAAGTCTCCCTCCAGCTCCCTCAGCACATATTTGCATTAAATGTTTACAAAGTTCTAGTAAGGGCTTTTGTCACTGAGTGATTTAAGGCGAAGGGGGGAGACTGGCTACACACGTGGGAAGCATTTAGGTCATTTTTATTTCTCCATTGCGGGCAGCATCAACTTAAAAATGGAAAGTGCTTCCCACAGCTGCATTAAGACCAATAAGAAACATCTGTATTCTGTTATGCTGCTTCTCCTCATGTCCCTTGTCCCAAAGGAATGATGTTTCCTTAAAGTTCATCTGCAAGGTTCTATTCTCAGCACTGATAACACTATAAAATAATGGTAAAGTTAATTATTGGTGAATTAAAATGGAAGTGCTATCTAAATTCTTAGGACATTCACATTACTATCAAATGAGTTTATTGTGATTAAAATGATTAATGACATTCCAGTAAATACCAGAGAATTATAATCCTGAATACAAAGAAGGTTAAAGTCTTATCATCATTAGAGTACATCAAGGCAAACGTGAGCACTCTCCTTATCTGCTTACATTAGGGAAAGAGACACAGAGCAAATAAAATCATTTGAATCTTTGCAAATACAGAAATCAGGGGGCTCATTTTATTATTTATGTAGCATTTGGAACCAATACATATTGTACAGGAGGAAAAACAATAGCTCACATGTAATTTACACAAAATAGACCAATGGAACAGAATTGAAAGGCCAAAAATAGATGCAAGCATATTGTAACATTTTAGCACATATTTGAGAGGGCATTTTAAAACTGGGGAAAAGGTTGTATTATTAAATAAAAATATTGAGACAACTGGTTCATTGTTGACCGAAGGGAGATCACTAATGTTATCCCTAAATAGATTCTAGAACAAAAGAACTCGATAAAAATACCTGTGAATATTTCTATATTTCTACAATGTTGAGACAGGCAAGATATTGGAAGGCACTGTTCATTCCAGAAAGAGAAACCGGGCAAGAAGGCCCTTGAACAGTTGACCCCTGAACAACACAGTGGTTAGGAACTTTGACTCCCTGTATAGTTGCAAATTTGTAGGTAACTCTGGCTCTCCAAAAACTTCACTACTACTACTCATAGCCTACTATTGACCAGAAGCCTTACCCTTAACATAAATAGTCAATTAACACATATTTTACATGTTATATGTATTATATATTGTATTCTTACAATAAAGTGAGAGAAAAGAAAATGTTATTCAGAAAATCATATGGAAGAGAAAATACATTTATAGTACTGTAAAGTATCCACTAGTAAAAGGACCAGTATGGTTCAAACCCATTGCTCAAGGGTCAGCTATAATTATCTGGCGAAAACATCTACAATATATTTGAAAGATAAAGATATCTTTGATTATATTTTTGAGATCTAAAGCCTATCTTTGATATACAAAGATATTCTACAAATAAATAAGAAAAAGCCAATCTCTGATATAAAAATGAACAAAAGACTTGAAAGAAGAAATAAAAGCATCCAATTCAAATATGACGATGAAAACATTTCCCCCTCAGTGGGAGGGAAATAATGCAAATTAAAATAACACATTTTCCAGTTGGCAATGATTTTAAAAGCCTTATAGTTGACAAGTTGTGAGGTTACAGGGAGATGGATGGAACTCCTAGGATATTCTGAGAGAGTAGGTATTGGCCCAAATTTATGGAAAACAATTAAAGAAAAAAAGCCAGCAAACCTCTATATACTGCATTAGTTTGCTAGGACTGTCATAACAAAGTTCAATAGACTGGGGGCTCAAACAACAAAAATGTGCTTTCTCACAGTTCAGGACGTTGAAGTTCAAGATCAGGGTGCTGGGAGGGTCGGTTTCCCCTATGGCCTTTCTCCCTGGCTTGCAGCTGGTTGCTTTCTTACTGCCTCTTTCACATCATCCTCCCTCTGTGTGCACACTTCTCTGATATCTCTTCCTCTTCTTACAAGTCTCATCAGTCTTGCTGAACTAGGGGTCCACCCTATTGCCTCCTTTAACCTTACTTACTACCTTTTTAAGGGCCCCATCCCCAAATACGGCCACACTGAAGGTTAAAGCTTCAACATATGAATTTTAGGGGGACGTAGTTAGTTCATAATACATCCACCCCATAAAAATATTCTTATTCTTTGACTCAGTAATTCGAGGTCCAGAATATTTTGGATATTACCTTAAACACCAACTACATCAACAGACAAAAAAACCTTTTGGTCCTGAGGTATACAGACTATTATTTTATTTTATTAATTTAATTTAATTTAATTATTTAATTTATCTTATTTATTCATGAGAGACACAGGCAGAGGCAGGCTCCATGGAGGGAGCCCGACGTGGGACTTGATCCCGGGTCTCCAGGATCACACCCTGGGCTGAAGGCGGCGCTAAACTGCTGAGCCACCCGGGCTGCCCAAGTTATACAGACTCTTACCCTATAATCTGCTTTCTAATCTCACTTGTTCATTTAAATGAATTTGGTGGTACACTCGTGATTGGATTTTTTAAAAATAGGATCCATGCCTGTCTGTCTTTCTTATGACCTTTTATTAGGGTAGTTTCAGATTTAAATTGAGAAAAATTGGGGTTAAAGGTACAGATATTTACCTTCTGTCCTGCCACAATATGCATATCCCCTCATTATCAATGTCCTGCATTAGAGTGGTACACCCATTACAAGTGATGGAAGCTCTACAGACACATCATGATTTCTCCAAATTCCACAGTTTACACCTGGGTTCTCTCTTGGTGTTGTGCATTCTATGAGTCCAGACAAATGTATAATGATATGTGTACATCATTATAGTATCACACAAAGTAATTTCACTGGCCTAAAAACATTGTGTGATCCACCTCTTCACCTGTCTTTCCCACCTTAAGCCATGATTTATTTTTTTAAGTTAAATTCCTAAGTGCTTGTGATATATATTCGCCAGGTGATGGTGAAATTGCTTTGTAAATGTCTATCAAAAACATTAGATGCTATGGTCTGTACCCCCTGGGAAAACTCCATTGTCCTTTGAATGGAATGATTCTTGGTAAAGAGCAGCATGGCCTGGTATGGAGCACTGGTACTATGGAGTCTGGCAGACCTGGCTGGAATTCATTCTATTCCTTATTGACTGTGTGACCTTGAGTAAATCCTTCACCTTCTCTGAGCCTCAGACTCATTATCTGCACAGGGAGGAAAATCATACTTACTTGCAGAGAGGTATAAGGATTAGACATGACTTAAGTATTTGGTGGCTTCCCCATGTGAGATGTTCAGGAAATGGAGGATATCCCATGGTGATCATCACCAATGTTCAGGGAGTGAATGGGCCAGCCAGCCAAATTCATGAAGGTGTGAGAATATCCACATCAAAGTTATTTTATAGAAGTTGACATTCTAAATTGGGACAGCATATCCTAGAGGGAACAGTAAATATATTTGGAAGCAAATAGATCTGGGTTCAAATCTTGACTCTGCCAACTGACAAGGTAAGTCTGAGTGAGTTACTTGCACTTTCTGAGCCTGTCTTTATCTGTAAAATTAGGTTGATAAGATTTACTTCAGAGTATTCCTATGAGTCGTAACTAAGCTGACCCTACATTGTACAGTGTCTGGTGCCTAGTACATGCTCAGTAAATGAAATCTATTTTTTGTCACTGCCAGCGCACATCTGCCTTAGACAGGTGTGCAAATGTTGGCAGTGTCAGAGGCTCTGGGGAAATGTCTGGAGCAAAAGCTCTGATGAGTAGGTACAGTGGAGTCTTTCGTTCTTTCAAGAAGCATGGAAAGGAAGAGAAGTAATAAGTTATTTCATCTGTTACCTTCTCACTCAAGGATCCCTGGCTACAAATATACTCTGTGATGATTTTCTCAGATAAGTTACAAATAAGCCCCAACTTGCCTTGAAAGGATTTCTGCAGTCTAATAGGCTGGGGTGTTAGTCCTGATGCTGTGAAATCCCTTTAGCAGAAAGCCTCCAGGCTGTCAGCAAGGCTGGGCCCTTCCGGAGTGCTGGCACTTAAAGAGACAGATAAGGGAAGATTTCCAAATATGAACATCTGGAAATGGAATACGAAGGCTCTGAGGAGAAGGAGCACTTATTTTTCAAGGCTGCCTTAGGCGATGTCTTCCTGGGAAGACTTCTCTGGGAACAGGAATCATGAATTTGAGGCATAACACTCAGGATTTTAACGAATAAAGCCACTGGGGCTGTTTTCTGGAGCAGGCTGGTGTCACTTTTCTCCTCGAGAAATTTAGATCCAGATTGAGAAGCCAGTCAGTGCAGCGACTGCCTGGGGTACCCAAGTATGGAAAGGAGCAAAACCTCACTGGAAAAGTCTGGATATATTGTGCCAATTAACATAACACACCCCAGAGGAATTTTTCCCGACTAATGAGCATTTAAATTGGTTGCCATTTATTAGTGAGGAATCTTTGGGTCATACACAATGGAAAAGTCAAATTACTTTTAAAAAAAATTATGGTAAAAATATACGTAACATAAAATGTATCATTGGTATTAGCTCAGGCTGCCATAACAAAACACCACGGAGTGCGTGGCTTAAACAACAGAGGTTTATTGTCTCACAATTCTAGAGGCCAGAAGTTCAAGATCAATCAAGGTATCAGTACGGTCAGTTTACTGTGAGACCTTCCTTTTGGCTGTGTCCTCTTATGCTCTTTCCTCTTTGCAAGCATGGAGAGAGAGCTTTGGTGTCTCTTCCTCTTCTTATAAGGACAGCAATTCCACTGGATTAGAGTCCCACTTATGATCTCATTTAATCTTAATTACCTCCTTAAAGTCCATATTTCTTCAAGGACAGTGCAATGTCCTCAAGTTTTTCTAAATTGTACCATGTGTCAGAATTTCCTTCCTTTTTTAAGGCTGAATAATATTCCAGTGTATGAGTATGCCATGTTTTGTTAATCCATTCATAATGTTCCCATGAACATGGGGGTAAAAGTCACACACCTATGTTTATTACTTCTATTGTGGTGATGGCTTCATGGGTGTACACAAATGTCAAAATTCATTAAGTTGTACACTTTAAATGTGTGTAGATATATAGTAATGGGGACTATTTTTCTTTTCATATGGCTATATAAACCTACATGAAAATGAATACCAATTGGCACACTTGACTAGGAAGTTCAGGATAGCAGCTAACTTCACAGAGGTTCAAACTGGGGGCACCTGGGTGGTTCAGTGGTTGAGCATCTGCCTTTGGCCCAGGTCATGATCCTGGAGTCTTGGGATCCAGTCTTGCATCAGGCTACCTGCAGGGAGTCTGTTTCTCCCTCTGCCTATGTCTCTGCTTTTCTCTCTGTGTCTACCATGAATAAATAAATAAAATCTTTAAGACAAAACCAAACAGGGCAGCCCGGGTGGCTCAGCGGTTTAGTGCCAACTTCAGCACAGGGTGTGATCCTGGGGATCTGGGATCGAGTCCCATGTTGTGCTCCCTGCATGGAGCCTGCATCTCCCTCTGCCTGTGTCTCTGCCTCTCTCTCTCTCTCTCTCTCTCCCCCTCTCTCTCAATGTGTCTCTCATGAATAAATTAATAAAACCTTTAAAAAAGTAAAACAAAACAAAAAGCAAAAATGAAGGTTCAAACTGTAGCATCAGGATTTCAAGTAATAGTTGTCAGTGTACTCTGCTTTTCTCTTAGGTTGGCTTGTCCTAAATGGTAGCGAAAACACAAAATCTCAGGTAGTTCTCAGTTAACATTGTATTTACAACTGCAAATCTTAGAAGGGGGAGACTATTGCTTTCCCAAAATTTCCATCTAAAGCCTGAGCTAATCATTAGGGCAAGGGGAAAGCGCTCTGACTGGTTAAGTCTAGGTTGTGAGCCCCGCCATGTGATGCACAGGAAGGATTTATATCACAAACTATACGTTTGGGTTGCCATCAAGAAAAAGGAGTTCTATTACCAGGAGATGAAAGGCAGACAAAAACTATAGACAACTATTGCTGTCCTATTTCCCTGAAGGAGATGGCCCTCATATGGAAATAAAAATACACAATTTACTGGAGACCACCTGTGCCATACAGTATGTTTGTATATGAAAGCTACTCCTTATGGATATAAATCTCCCCACCACTCTCCACTGCTCCCAGACCAGCCAAGGTAGTCTGAAGTCAGCAGCCAAAAAGTCAGCTGAAATTCTGAAACTGAATATATTTACTCGGGAGAAAAAATATGATTTGTTCATTCTATTATCTGAATTTTAAACTCAAGAAGTTTGGGGGTTCAGAAAAAATCACAGTTCTAAGTATGCCAAATATATTATTTTGAATATATTTGTCGATTAAAAAAATCAGTTTCGGGATGCTGGCTCAGTTGGTTGAGTGTCCGACTCTTGGCTTTGGCTCAGGTGGTGCTCTTATGGGTGGTGAGATAGAGCCTCTCATCAGGCTCTTAGTGCAGTGTCTGCTAGGGGATTGTCTCCCTCTGCCCCTAGCCTCACTCATGAGCTCTCTCTCAAATCAATCAATCAGTAAATCAATCAATCTTAAAAAAAAATAATAAGTTTCTCCTCAACTCTATCAAATAAATATTGACTAAATATTTTAGAACTGTAATTTTGGAAGGACACCAAATTTTTAGGGCACCCAATATCCCAGTGTAACCCTGGCTATGGGGCTATCTCTAGGTTAATATGAACAAAGCTATAGAAACAAAGTAAGTACCTACTGTGTGGTAAGCACTAGGCAAAGCCCTTCCCACACAGAATCATTTAGATTCCTATTCTCTTCTCTGGAAGACTTAGAAGCAACAATGATTTGTCCAGGGTCACATGCAAAATGAATGAGTGGCAGTTCTGAGATTCAAATACTGTTTCTGCTGGCTCCAAATGCCAGGTTTTGTTCCTGTTTTCTGTGCAAGACTTCCACTCTTATTGTCCTTTCACAGGTTCCCAGTCCAGCCTTTGTTTGGCTGATACCACAGATATTACTGGGAGGCATAGGTCCCCAGGGCATAATTTCAAGATAACATCCACAGTTCTGCTGAAATGCCACTGTGTTGAGCTACTGTGGTGCTCTGCCACATATAGTTATTGTTAGGAAGCTCAGCATTGATTCCAAAATCCTAAACCTGATCTAAAATCTTGGATATGGGGATCCCTGGGTGGCGCAGCGGTTTGGCGCCTGCCTTTGGCCCAGGGCGCGATCCTGGAGACCCGGGATCGAGTCCCATGTCGGGCTCCCGGTGCATGGAGCCTGCTTCTCCCTCTGCCTGTGTCTCTGCCTCTCTCTCTCTCTCTGTGACTATCATAAATAAATACAAATTAAAAAAAAATATTAAAAAAAATAAAATAAAATCTTGGATATGAGCTGGCCCCTGCCTATGCTCTGACCCTCTGACCCTCTTCTTTCTTGTCCCCCTTTACTTAACATGATCTGCTACCCTACAGGTGTTAATAACACCTCAGTGGTAAAGACCTAGTTTCCCTTAGCACCTTCACGTGTGTTATCTTCACCTACCTAATGAAGCATTCCCCATACTCATAGCCAACTGTTGTTCACCTTCAGGTGTCGTTTTAAATATCAACGTCCTTGGGGAAGGCTTCTCTGGATCCTCCGGTAGGGTTAAATTACCTTGTTTTGTTTTCTCAGTGTACCCTGCGAGATGCTTCTCTTCCTCAACACTTAGGACAATTAGTAATTAATTACCCATCCAATTATTTGTTTAATGACTATCTCTGTTCATGCACATCTTCATAGATGTTTCCTGAGATGCCTACTCTGTGCTCACTGTTTGAGGCACTGAGGCTAGAGCAGTGTGGGCATTCGAGCCCTGAGAAGACTCAGATTTGATCTGTCCTCCTTTCCAGGCAGCCTCTAGCCCTGCCCCCATCCCACCTAAAACAGGAATTGAAAGGATGAAGGAATTAAGAAAGGAGAAAACACTGTTAATTACTGATGTTAAAGCTGCACTCCAGCCCCGACCTCTTTGTATGGGGGTCTGACTCTCACCCTATTATCTCTGAGTCCACAGCACCAAGCATAGTGTCTGGATGGAATCGGAGCTCAAAAAACACATATACTGTTTAATGAAATCAATGAATGATTCAAGCAATCAATTTAATTTGGCATATGCCTTCCTCGTAGGTGTGCCCATTAATTACCAATTACCAGTGTTTACATTCCAGTGCTTAACCATTTTTTGCTGGCTTCTATAAACTCTCTGGGATGAGAGAATTGGCTTCTCAAACGACTTCCTGCATAAATTAGCCCATCTGAAAGTGAGTGTTTATCCCGGGCTCTTTGAAATTCACATCATTCGCACCAACACCCTGCTCAGACAGTTCTTTAATTCCAGTCACCTGGGATTTCTTCCTACCTTTGTTGCCAGCCCCAGCCTAACGCCACTTATCTTATCCACCTGGATTTACATATCAGAAAGGTCTAATCAAAGCCTGCCTGATTGTCACATCCACCCCAGTTACAAATCTGCCATCTAATCAAGAAGGCATACAGCAAATCAACATGCACTTCTTTCTGAAATCTTTTTGCAGAAAAATGGGAGAGCAGGAGTCAGGGCTGTGAACAAGGACAGCAAGAGTCAAGCCGGGGAAAAGTCCCTCCCTGGCTGTGTAACACAGGAGAGAAGGGACAAGGCAAATCAATGCTTTGTCTGCAGTTTGATACAATAGTGAGTGCGGGAGGGAAAACTGATGACCACACAGTAACATATTGCTATGGTTCTTAATGGCATTTTCACCCTAATGTTCTCAGGATTGACAAGGCCGCAAAGTTAGAATCAGAGATCTTTGAGTCTAATACCTTCGTTCTACATTTTATGAGTGAAGTCATAAACAGGGATAGATAATGACAATATTAACATCTCTGGGTCCTTATAATCGGCAGTTTGCAGGCATGATCTTATTGCCCCCTCATACCTATTTTGTAGATTCTTGTTTTCTTCCCCTAATATGGATGAGGAAAACCACGCTTGGCAATATCATTTTTTCCCATCCACAGAACAAGTAAACGGTGAAGCCAGGATTCAAATTCAGATCGTTTTTTCATTCAGCAATTTCTTTTCATTCTACTAGATCAGTGTATCTTAAACCTTAATGTTCACATAAGTCACTTGGAGATTTTGATAAATTCAGCAGGTCTGAAGGGGGGGAGGGATCAACTTTTCTAACAAGCTCCCAGCTGATGCTGCCAGTGCCTAGACAACAAATAATCCGGACTCCATCACTCTGTTGCTGTGTGACCTTTGCCAATCACTTAACTTCTCTAAGCTTCAGTTTCTTCATCTATAAAATAGAAAGACTAGTACCTACCTTACAGATGTGTTGCAAGGATTAAAAGCAACATAGTCCCTAGCCTACTCAGTGTCCCATAGACACTCGGGAAGTGTCAGATATTATTACATTCATAAACTCTATCCTAGGCACTATAGTAGATGAAATGATATGGCCTCTGGCCTCAAGGAGTTGCAGTCTAGTCTCTAGTGGGCAGAGACATGGGCATCAGTGGGCAGAGACAGGGGGCTGTGGCAACTCAGAAGTCAGCTTCCTAGCCTAGGCATGGAATCAAAGGTTTCTGAGAGACAATGTCTTTTTCTGGCTCAATGAACACCAGAAGAAGAAATCAGGGCAGATGGCCAACTGGAGTATGATTACTGCAGAACACTACAAAAGGGCAAGTTTTCATCCAGGGGTCGAACAGCCCTTAGGAGCTGATATGATCCTAGGTGAGCCTCACAGATTCCTGCAAAAGAACTTCTGCCAAATGATTTACCTAGTGTTCATGGTTTCTTCTTCTAGGGCCCAGAATCTAGCCATCTGGTTTCTGTCAAGACTTTCAATTCATCTATCCACCCATCCATCCATCCACCCACTCATTGAGATACAACTTCCTTATATATTTTTTCCAAAGATTTTATTTATTTATTCATGAGAGACACACACACACAGAGGCAGAGACATAGGCAGAGGGAGAAGCAGGATCCCTGAGGTGAGCCCAATGTGGGACTTGATCCCAGGACCCTGGGATCATGCCCTGAGCCAAAGACGGATGCTCAACCACTGAGCCACCCAGGTGTCCCTCCCTTATATATTAATGCAACTCTAAGCCTTTCTCCGACATCTCTTCAGACACCTTTTCCCTTCACCTTTCTGGCTTCCTAAATTCTATCCAGTTCCCAAGACAAACCATATTATTCACACAAGCATCAAGTGAGGGAGGGCCGTTTGCATTGAATCCTTTGTTTCTTTTTAAACCTGAAGCTTCCACTAAGATTCTTCCCTTTGACTTGAACTACTTCTTTTTCTAAGGGCGCAATTGAACAATTCTTTCTATAATTGAGAAAACAGAGGCTGAAGTGAAATGACCCATGAGCTAGTGGCAGAGCCTAGAAGCAGTTTCCTGACACCTGCCTGGGCTCTCACTCTTACAACACCGTTAGAGCAGTCACTTAAAAAAGCACACAGGATACACACCAGGCCCTCCCTTCCCTGAGGCATTTTGGAAAGCTGGTAACACCTTTAGCATCCTCTCCAGAAGTATTGGAAATAACCAAGTGCAGCATAGGGCCTGGGCTTCCAATTGCACAGCTCTTTCCAGGTGGGCGTGAGTTGCTTCAGCCACTAACATGCAGCAGTTGGAGCTCGAGTGCATTACAAAATACTGCTGAGCCTCAGTGTTCTCAAAGGTGAGATGGAGACACTAACAGCTGCTGGCAGGTTTGCTGTGATGATTCAGTATGATAATATATGTAGAACACCTGGTTAGCAAAGTGTTCAACTGGTATTGGGGCATTTCAAGGGTTTTAAGCAAAGTCGCTCATTCCCCAGTAAAAATAAAACAAAGCAAAGCAAAACAAAACACGAAAACCAAAATCCTTTGGCTGTCTGGCTGCACACAGCCCTGAGGCTACATACAACGTGAGGTCCTCAGCCTAGGGGCGTCGCCCTTTGGAACATGCACCCTGGGTTCCTTCCTAGCCTTTATCACAGCACCCCTGACCCTCTATCCTGCTCTCCCGTCCTGCAGAGTAAGATCTAGTTGCCTGAACTCTGCTGCCCTTGCTTTGAACCAGTGCTTTGCCAGGACTGTTCATCAATTCTCTCCCTCCCCATCCCCAACAGTACACACCCTCCAGTCCATTAAGACTCATCCTGGGGGTACACCTGGGTGGCTCAGTGGTTGAGCGTCTGCCTTTGGCTCAGGGCGTGATCCTGGAGTACTGGGATAGAGTCCCACATCAGGCTCCCTACATGGAGCCTGCTTCTCCCTCTGCCTATGTCTCTGCCTCTCTGTGTGTGAATCTAATGAATAAATAAATAAAATCTTAAAAAAAAAAAGACTCATCCTGCTGCCTCTAATCAGGTCTCACATCTGATACCCTCTTGGGGAAGTCTCTTCCCATGCACCACCAAGCCCAGGTAGGATCAGTGTGCCCCTGCAGCAATCACATTCTGTGGGGGTCATGGAGTGGGACTGTCTACTCTTCCACTACGGCTGCATCCGTTGCCAGGATGTAAGCTTAGCGTGGACAGGAGCTGTATCCGAGAAGCCTGTTCACCACCCCCACCACCCCCACCCTGTTCAGGGGCCTGGCACAGAGTGGAAAGTCAATAATAGCTGTAGGTTGAATTGATCAGAATAACAATGAGAGTGTTGGAAAAAATATAGAATGTTACCACTGTAGGGTGAGCAAGACAAATGGGCTTGTCTCATTGTTGAGACTGAAAATGTTGCACAAATAACTTCATTTCCAGTCTTTCTAGAACAAAGCAGGACTTAAAATAAATGAAATAAAATAAAATAAACCAGCTACCAGGTGGAGCAAGGGTATGACAGCCAATGCTGCTTATCTGTCAGGAAACAGTAAAAGAATCCAGGCTTGTCAATGCAAGGTGCTTCGAGCAGGGGTGGGGATGGGTTTAGGCAGGGTCTCTTTGAACTGCACAGAGAAAGCCACCTCTAAATCCTCGTCGCTGAAAAGCCAGAGCTTTCCTTTCCTAGTGCCTATAGAATGCATTAGCATAAGCATTGTCATGTAATGAGTTGTCAGGCTGAAGATGTAATTATTGCAAAGCGGAGAAAAATTTCAAAAGTTGAGCTTTAATGGAAAAATGAGATGGGAGCTCTGGTGTTCAAGTATAAAACAAACTTTTTAATATTCATCCCTCCTGCACTCTTTGAAATTCACCTTCAGAGCTCCAAGGTGAACAAGGGGAAAAAAGTTCAATAATTTTCAAATCCTAATTATAATTCATCACAGGTGATTAAACAAAGCTGTGGATATTTGTTGCTCACCACTTTTCCCTCTTACAGTGGACATTTAAATTTAATTAAAAAGGGAATTGTTTTTTTTTTAATGATGCCAGGTTACCTGTGCTATTTTTTATCTGTTTCTCTTTCTCTGCATAGAGACTCAATTCTTTCAACCTCCACTGCTACTAGAGAGAAAATACTGCATACATATTAAGACCCTTTTATTTCAATGGAGAGCCTATTAGTTCATCCACCTTCAGGGTCTCCACACTTCCAGAGGGAGCCCTTGAAAATCCACACGCTGCCTTCCCAGGTCCCCAGCATTTAGCCAGGGCAATCTCTCAAATTCCTGAGTTGCAGTTTCTTTATCTGAAAAATGGGGATGATGATAATAACGAGAGATCACTTGGCTATCCAAAGTGGGTACCCTGGGAAACAAAGATGTTTCCTTCTTTGGGTAGCTTATAGAACTGAGGCTTAGGATGAGATCGAGTAACCTATTAAGTGTTCTCCAAATGTGGGTTGTTATTTTTGTTATTGATATGCATTTGTTTGTGTATTCACTCAATGGACATACCGGATTCCTGTTTTTGTGTACCAAGTGCTAATTTCTAAGGATTGAAAGAAAGGAAACAGACTATATGCCATCTTTCACCATGAGGATTGACCCAGTTGGGACAAAGAGACATGAGAACAGTTTTGATTCTGTTTGATCCTCCCAGAAATGCTCTGAATAGGAGATATGATTAGGAATAAGTCTTTGTAGTTCTGGAGCTGTACGACTTTGGAAAAGTCCTGAAACATTTCGGGACTCAAAATTCACTGCATTAAAAAAAAAAAAAAAAACAAAAAAACAAAAACAGAATCAAGAATACTCTCTCTACCAAATGTTGAATACTGTATAAATATAATTTTCCTGCCTTTCTTTCACAAATCCCCCATGTTCCAGTAACACCTTCTAGCTTCTATGTCTGTGACTTCACCTACTGAGGCACTTCCCTCATTTATATGTCTGTCATACCCACGGTCACCCTTGGGAAGTATGGATAGATGCCAGGATCTCTGGAGAGCCTTCTCACACCCCTCAGGAAAATTCAATTTCTTTGGTACTATTTCTATAATACTCCTCTGTTATTGTCCTGATTTCAGCCTGGATCCTGGAGTAGACAGTGAGTCACTGACTCAGTGTCCGCAACACCCCCCCCCCTCCCCGCCCAGGTAGTAAACTCTCTGAGGATAGAGCCCTTGTCATCTCTTTAGCTGTTATCTGCAACAAGGCACAGAAGGACAGCTAATGAATGATTGGGGATTGCTTGGTTACAAGCAGCAGAAATGGATTTTCACTCACCTAAATGGAAACAAATTTACTAGGAGGATACCAGGTAGTTAAAAATTTGGTAATGAGTCTGGAGGACCAGGCTCATAGATGGATGGAAACTAGGGCAGATGGAGTGATCTGAGAAGCAGGAATGGGTAGATCACGGCCAGAGGACTCCACTCCAACTCCCTCCCCACCATTACTGCTTACCATTCCAGATGTGAGTGCTGTGACACAGTTTCGTTGGCTAGAGGGGATAGAGCATCTTGATGGTCAGTCCTTGTGATGGCTACTCCTAAGCAGAAAAACAGTGACCTCTAAAGAAAATTTTGATGCTATATCCAAAAGAAAGGAGTATGAGTTCTGGGTGGCCCCAAATAATGAGTGTTCTTGGCAGACTGAGTAAATAGATGAGTGGCTCGAACTTTGTGACTTGTGTCTGGATCCTGGTACTTGGCATGGAGCCTGTAAGTGATCTTTTTGATTCCTACTTAGAGGTCTGGTCTGGAATTCTTTTTAGAGAAGGAGTCTTCATTCTCATCTGCTACTGGAGAGACTGAACTCTCCCTCAAATGCTTCAGCTCAGTCCATTCTGTATAGAGCTTCCTGCCAGATGGTGTAAACTCTGATCTACTCCCTCCGACCACCTTCACAATGACTGCTCTTCCTCTTTGATAAACCTGTTAAGGGGTCCACATCAGCCCTTAAGATGCCCCAGGGCAGTCATCCTGAATGGGCAGGCACAACTGAAGTGCCTCTAGTCTCTAATAATGCAGATTTACAGTTTACAATGCCTTTTGCCACTTCCTATCTTGTGCTGGTTTCTGAAGCTTCACTCTCCATTAAGATCAAGTTTACACAAGAGGCTCTCAGCAGAGCAAACTCAAGTCAGACATTTTTGGATGAAACCCAAAGCCCCTGATAGATAATTCACAGGTGAAGAGGATTAATTTCATTACCATGCTCCTGACACACCCCTTTCAAAGTGGTTTAACACTGCTGTTTAGTAAATGTTATTTGCCTCCCGCTTCTGGTACCAGCCACATTTGCATATTCATCAGAAGCGTATGCACAGTATTAAACCTGATGGTGACTGCACTCCTCATTCCTGATTCCCTCTGAATGCTGATACCTCTTCCTCTAGCTGGAGCCATAATTTTCTCAAGGTCAGCACCTGCTGTCCTCTCTCTTGGGAACGGGGAGTTCCACTGCCCTGAACAAGCCATGTGTTGCTGCTTTCTGCTCCCTCACTGACTGTGAGTAGAGGGGTGTGCAAGGAATGCATGCAGGGGGTGGTGAGCAACCCTGGGCTAAACACTGGGAGGGGACACAAAAGAGCTGGTTCAGGTCTAGGCTCTAGCACCTGCCTTGGTGCTAGTTTCTTCCATCCACTGAGTTTCAACATCCTCATTTGGGAATGAGATGAATTCCCCCTTGCTGGTGTGGTGACCACATGAGCCTATGTAGGTGAAGGCAGTTTGTCAACTAGTAGGTTATACAGAAAAGTAACAAGTTTTTGTATTGATTTCCTGTTGTCTCATAAAAGAAAATAAGGAGAGAAAGCCCATGCTTGTCCATCCCAGGGTGGAGGTGGGTGATGGGAAGAGGGAGAGAAAGAGACAGACACTGTTTCCTGGGTAGCCCCAACCTTTCAGGTTATCCCAACTGAGACTTCATAGCAGATATGAGCCTTCCCCAGTGTTCCCTGTCTAAATTTCTGGTCCACAGAATCATAAAATATGGGAATAAAATATGGGAATTTTTTTAAAAAAAAATTTTGTCAGTAAGTGGTGGCTTGTGTTGCCTCGGCAGGTAGCAGCGATATATTCAACTTGCCCAGGTATTCACTTGAAGTAACGCTCACTAGAACCCATGTATGGGCAGGTGCCTCCACTCCTGCCACAGAGTGAGCGGGACTCAATTCTCAGCTGAGAAAACCCCTCTGTACAAATCTGGTTCCAACCTTTTGATGACCTGACAATTTCATGTCCTGAATGCTGGTCAGAGATGTGACAGTATGTACCTGCTTTTTCCTTATTTCCTTTGCTATTTTTCATTTAGACATTTAGACCCACAACCTCACTTGGAATATTTTATCCATCATCTCTTGGTGCCTTGGACAAATCTTTCTAAATTTTGTATGGCTACAAAAATAAATGATAAAGATAATTCTTAATAATATGAATTGCCAGGAGAGTATAAAACAGGCTAATGGGACAAAGCTACTGGGCAGGTGGTGTACAATGCTTTAAGCTAGAGTGGCCAGGGAATGCTTTTCTGAGAGAGTGATGTTTGAGCAAAGCACTGAATGAAGAAAGGAGGAAATGCCCCCTGAGTTGAAATAATTTTCTTTCCCCTGACCTTCTACCGTGCTTTGTATGCTTGGTGGCATTCCTGTCACAGTCAGCCTGCTCCCAGAGTTGTTGGTGTTTCTGTCTTCCTAGCAAGATTGTGAGGGACAGGAGTTGTCTTATTTATGTCCATATTTTCCTATGGTCTTGCACGTAGCAGGTGTTCAGTAAATGAGTGGCAAACAAAATGCAAATAAAGTGGGAAGTAAAACAGAGGTCTTATTTCACATATTTACCCAGAAACTGTGTCAAGACCCTTCGCAGACATACAGTAACTACACAGGAAAGGACTAAATGTACAATCCATACTTCATAGCAGGGTTGGCTTCAGAGAGAGAATGTTAAGTGATAGCCCTGTCTCAAGCAAAAAGGCCTCCTTGACTCCATATGTAACTTCTACTTCTTTCATGGCCTGTGTTTGCATGAGGATTTATTTCAATGTTGCCCAAATTCAATAGGTTCCTTAGGATCCTTAAAAATGAAAGAATTTTTTTTAATTCATTAATTTCCTTGTTCCATTTGCAATTACGTTTTCCTTATTCACAGTGTTAAATCTCAGCCTGTTTTTAGATAGCTTTTTTCTTCAGTTAGTATTGCTGAACATGATGTGTTTTCCTACACACAGTTTAACCCCCAAAGCAAAATCTTGATTGATGGCTATGGGTACTGTATTCACGATTTGCATTCTTATCTCCAAAGATCTTTAGTCAGCCATACCTTGTGGACCAATATTTTTCATGATATATTGGTAAGTCATTAAATCAATTTAGTGGGTTATGACCAGAATTATATGTAAATTGAATAACAGAAAATATCAAAGTATATCAAATTTAAAGGTATGTTCTTTCTGAGTCTTGTGTTTGTTTGTGTGTGTATGTAATCTGCGTCCATTCATAATGGGTCACAGTTCAAAGGGTTAAAAGTTACTATTGTGAACATCTGTTCAATTGCATAACCTACTCATCATACTTTTTTCTTGTTTTCATGTGAAAACGTTCATTTTCTATAATACTCAATATGACCTAACATGACCAAACTGAACTCATTATCTTCTCTTTGAGTCTGTTTTTCCTTTTGCCTTCCCTACTTTGAAGTGCTATCCTCTATCCAATTATGGAAACTGGCTGTCATCAAGTCTCTTTACTTCAACCTTGAAAACATAACCAAAATTTCTCCCTTTTGGTACGTTCTTTCCAAAAGCCCATCTCTTAGCTCAGATTCTCATCATCTCTTGACTGGCCATCACAATCTCTGTGCATTAGGTCTTCCTGGTTTGTGTTTAGCCCTGCACAGTTTGCACTTCATTTAACTAGTTGAATGAAGCTTGTGTATGTAAAGATTTTAGTTGGACCAAACACACCTATGTTCTCTTCCTCTAGTAATCTCATCAAAATCGAAGAATAACAAAATTGGGGCTGGATAAGCCATAGATGAGGGAGGGACCACCAGCACATGGGATATGTAAGCAAATGTAAGAAAGTCTGAAAGCACCTAGAGGACAGGTCCTCCAGCAACGAGCCCAGTTGCAGCTGAGGGGAATGGATTCAGCTGACCAGAATGCTCATTAGCCAGGCAGACCCATGGAGGCTTTGGGATTCAGATTTGTTGGGTAGAACAGAGCACGGGATATGAAGGCAAAAAGAGGAATTGCCAGATTGCCACACCCTTTCTTCCCCTCCCTTCCCATATGCATCATATAATACCTAATATGAAGCATGTCCATTTCCAGAAAAAAGTCTCTATGCTCTAGACCCTTTCCATGGAGAGATGAACAACAACCAAAAATATGTGTGTGTATACACATTAGATATATATGATATAAAAATATATTTGACACATAGAAGAGAATATCTATAAAATCTTAAAATTGAATATATAAAATTTATATTATTTATAATTATATTGATAATTTGTTTATATATATATAATTTAACTCTGGTTGTTTCTTCATTTGAAAAGTAAGGTCACCTCTAGCTCTGACAATCCATGATTTTTTCTCCCGTATGCAAATTTATACCTGTCCTCTGATCATTAAACCAACCTGCTGAACAGATATTTAAAAAAAAAAAAAGAAAGAAAGAAAGAAAGAAAGAAAAAGACCGCATTGCCCTCTTAGGCTTGAGCTTCATCACTGCAGAATCCTGAAAGAATTTCTAATAAAGCATTTGAATCTTCTAATCTGAGGGCGTGGTAAGCCATAAGAGAAAACATGCCTGTAGAACAGCCTGGAGTTATTCTCCTTTCTATTAACAATACCATTTAACAATTATTTATCAAATGCTCATGATATGCCAGATGTTTGGCTAAATATTTGCACATATGATCACATTTGATATTCAAACAGCTTGTCAAAGTGGACATTATCATTTCCACTATGCAGAAGGGGACACTATGGCTCAGCAAAGGTAAGCAACTCCATGCCATCACAGAGCTAATAAACAAGTTGCCTTTGCAACAAAGGCAATTTCCTATGTCAAATCCATGGGCCTTTAAAACATGTGCTTTTAGCTAATTACATTCTACTGCCTAGTGGTGAAGCTCTACTATTGGCTTTTTTTTTAATTTTTATTTATTTATTTATTTATTTATGATAGTCACACAGAGAGAGGAGAGAGGCTGAGACACAGGCAGAGGGAGAAGCAGGCTCCATGCACCGGGAGCCCGACGTGGGATTCGATCCCGGGTCTCCAGGATCGCGCCCTGGGCCAAAGGCAGGCGCCAAACCGCTGCGCCACCCAGGGATCCCTACTATTGGCTTTAAGTCGACTCCCATGTCTCAGTTCTCTTATCTGTCAAATGGGGGATATCCCTGACTCCTACTGCCCTCAATTTGTTGTGGAGATTTAAGATATTTAGCTTAATTCTCCCTTGATAAAATTGTATGTGTCACAGAAATGCATGTTATAAATATAAACTGCAATTTGAATGCCTTGGGGGTATACTGTTCAGCAGGATC
Organism: Canis lupus familiaris; assembly: GCF_011100685.1. Taxonomy (NCBI): domain Eukaryota; kingdom Metazoa; phylum Chordata; class Mammalia; order Carnivora; family Canidae; genus Canis; species Canis lupus. The sequence continues at coordinate 52,317,348 of NC_049226.1, read as the reverse complement.
CAACTCCTTGTGACCTCACACCAAGCCTAAATTTTATATCTCTTGTCATTGGCTCGGAGCCTGTAGGCATTTATACGTGTAATCCTTGGACTAGAGGCTGAAACCTTACCAAATAAATACACTTTAAAGAGAAAAGGTTGGGGCACCCTGGTGGCTCAGTTTGTTAAGCATCTGACTTTTGATTTCAGCTCAGGTCATGTTTTCAGAGTTGTGATCTCAGGGTTGTGACATCAAGCCCTGCATCAGGCTCCACACTCAGAGGGGGGTCTGTCCCTCTCCCTCCCTCTGCTTGTGCATGTGCTCTCTCTCTCTCTCTCTAAAATAAATTAAAGAGAAACTGTAACAGTTCACTAGAAAGTGTTTCTTCATGCGTTTCTCTGTTCTTGCCATTGGCCTATGGAAATGGATCCTGGTTTCCTGCTACCGAAAATTTAGGAGAGATTGGATTAAAATAAATAAAGATTAAATAAATAAAGTAACATGAAAGCACCTTGCAAATTCTAAAAGGCAGAAGAAATGTAAAGTACCCTCTTAAAAAATAACATATTTTGTAAAAGTTCCAGCATTATGTCAGAAAAAAATAAACTTAGAAATACAGGGCCCACCATTTTTCATACTCTAGACATTAAAACATCTTGTTGAGTCACTTCAGCATACATCTCAAACCTACGACGTGTGTTTGAAACAGAAGTTCTGTCGTGTTGAAAAAATCACATGCTCTGGACAAACAATTCTTCTGGACAGGTGCAAAGTTAGTGCTATTTGCAAATGGCTGCAGGACTGAGTATTTACTGGGCACCCATTAAATGCCAGTAAGAATCCTATGCTATGTGTGCCTAAGAGAGGCTCCTTGTGTGTCCTGAGCCCTGGATTCTCAGAGCCCTTTATTTGCTCCTAGCACTCTGTGACTGTTGACCTGTCCTTGCTCCTAGACCGGGCACTCCAAAGTTAGACACTTGACAGTTATCTTTTCATTTGGTGTACACGATAGGCTAGAGAGACACCCCTTGTTCAATTCACGTTCTTTTAAGCCATGAAGTCTGCACTGCTTTTTTTACCCCAGACTTAGGAAAGAAATGCAGTATTTCTCCACCCTCTGCGAGAAGGTACACTTTACGAAGGCAGGGATTAATTAGTACCTAGCGTGGCACTTAGGCTGCAAGAGGCATTCAAAACCAGTATATGGAATCAGTATATGGAATCAGTGCATGAATTGTCTGTCCGTGTGTGAGTCTTCCACACCAGACTGAGAGTGGCTTGAGGGCCAGGGTCATACCTTACAGCTCTCCGCACACCTCTCACCATTCCTTCCTGTCACAGAGCAGTCAACTCAACTCAATGAACTGAAGGATGTAGCACCGCTTTGGTCAAACTGAATAATGATCTAAAGAGAGTTGATAAAAAGTCATACTTAAACATGTTTCACACGTAATTTTAAGTGACAACTAAACCATCTGTAGTAGGAATTACAGCAGGTAGTGGGACTTTTTGTTTTTCCATATCTTACTGGAAGCACTCAGCATGCAGCTTCGAGTAAAGAAGACCATTTGTGAATGAAACGAAGCTCAAAGACATGCACATTTTAAATTCTCATTCCATGTCAGAACTGCATCTTTTAACAAAAGATCCGGCACCTCCTCATGCTCTGAAAGCCCCTACCCATGAGGCACTGAGAGCCTAAAGAGGGTGGGAGTTTTGGGGAGGCCTTGGGCCTCAGCACCTGCCTCAAGAACCCAGGGGCTCTGTTGGATATGCCCACCCCACATGCAGAAGCTGTTTCCCACAATGCAGCTTGGCTTCTTCACTCCATGGATTAGCTAGGGCCGATTAAGTAACCAATTTATGTTCTCAGAGCTGTTTAAATGCATGCTGTGTCTGCATGATAGATGGCTGTGGCCTCCTCTGATCCATCATTCCTTCCCCAGGATTTTCCCCCCTCAAAAATAAATATAAAAAGGAACCTAAAATAATACAGCAAGGAAAACAGGAAATTCAAACTTTTCTCAGCTAATTTTAATGACGTCTTATAACCCAGATGGCATGAACAATTCTACCTACGTGAGGGCTGACAGTGACGTGAGTCATAGGCCCACTGGAAGGCAGGGTGGCACAGTGGAACTCACATGGGCCTTGGAACCAGAGGGGCCTGGGTCCAAATTCCAGAGGGGCAGCTATTAGCTATTTGGTACTTGGGTAAGTCATCCCACCCCTCTGTTCTTCAATCTTGAGATGTAATGTTTAACCTGTGGGCTGATGTGAAATTTAGAAATACATATACAAATACCTGCACATTAATGGCTCTAATTTGGAGTCACAAACTCAGATTTCCACACGAGTCTGGCAGGTACACAAAGGAGAGGCTCTGGCCAGGTGGGACTGTAATGAATTGGAAAGCACATGCCCCATCGAAGGGGCAGCTGCTGCTGAACTTCCTCCAGCTGGGGGTGATCATGTGGAAATGAGGGCTTAACATGCCAGCACGTCCTACTTCTCAAGAGATGCAAGAATTAAATATTTTTGAAATGCAAAATCTCTTAAGTTTTAGATGTTCACTATATACATATATATGTGTATATATATATATATATATATATATACACACACACACACACATATATATATATATATATTTTTTTTTTTAATTAGTGACTAGATCCAACACAGCATCTATGAATAGAATCTGGCTCCAGGTCTACCAGTGAATAGTTTGTGCCCCAAATAAATGGTCATTATTATTGTAACTTGGGGGAGGCTTTTAGAAACAGAAAATGTCATACTGTCTTAAATGCTTTTAGGTTGAAACATCATTTAATAATATTGGTCTTTGATCAATGTTCACTGCCTTGTGGTGAAATGAAAAAAAATGACTAGCCCATCTCTTCAGCAAAGCTAAATTTACTCCATTTAAAACATTTTTAAAGTTCTTTCTATTTTTGTGTGTGCATGATAAAGTCTTTTTTTAAGGAGATGATTATTATGGTGGGTGATACATTTAAATTGTTTTTCATGTCCTTACTAGGGCAAATTATAAGTTGGCAACACTATATTGGATTCCCTCCCTTTTAAATTTTAGTTTTACTGGTTTCATGTTCTTTCTTTGATATGTTATTTATTTATTCATGAGAAACACACAGAGAGAGGTAGAGGTATAGACAGAGGGAGAAGAAGACTCCCTGTAGGGAACCTGATGTGGGACTTGATCCCAGGACTCCAGGATCACGATGACCTGAGCCAAAGGCAGATGCTCAACCACTGAGCCACCCAGGTGCCCCTATTTTTGTTTTAACATCCTATGGCTAATAGCCACTGGTTTGGGACATTTCTACTAATGTGAATTTTGTTACATGAGTTGTGTCCATACTAGATATGCTAAAGGCTGTTGATTGCTCCTCATCAACTATTCCTTCTTCTTCTTCTTTAGAGAATTTTTTTACCTGGCACATGACCATGAAGCATAATATTGCATTTTTCAGACTCTTTGCAGCAATGTGGCCACATGGTTAAATTCTGGTTAATGATAAGCAGAATTATATTGAGACAGTTTCTGGAAGCTTTCCCCTGAAAATAATTAGCACACACCCTTTTTTTTCTTCCCTTCTTTGTCCATCCTGTTGCTTAGAATGTGGTATGGTGGCTGGGGAGCCATCTTAGATGACAGAGCAGGAAGCTGGAAGGAGCCTAATGCCTTGATGATTTTGCAGAGTAGAACTGTTAGGTTGTCCCTGCAGACTGTGGACTTTAGACTTTCCTATGAGAGAAATAGCTTATTATCTTCCATCTTATTTAAACACTATTATTGTGAGTCTCTCACTTGCGGCTCTAATTCTTACACACTGGGGAAATGCTTCTAACTGGGTGTTACCATTTGTTCCAAATACTTGTTTGGTTTTAAAATCTCATGTGAATCAATACAAGAGAGTGAAAGCTGAGTCAAAGGGAAATTGTTCTTTGGGATAGTCTTAGGTTTAAAAATAATCTCCTGGCAATCCATAGCGATACAGCAAACATACTTTGCAAGCTTTAGCAACTGAAAAGCTTCTAAAGGGTCTACCATGGAACCACAGTGATGTCAAGCGTCAGGCCATATGCAACATGACCATCAGCTTGTGGAAGCATCACTAACAGTTTGCCTAAAGTATACATGAATGGACCTATACTGAGAATTTGAGAACCTGCAGTTCATCTGCAACACTCAAGTGACTTGAGTTGATATTTCATGTTCCTAGAGGCAATTCAAAGTGCAATACTATCAGCAAAGACTATTTCTGAGGGCTCCTGTAAATACTGAAACAGTACCATAAATATCCATGGGTGACCCATGGTACTTGCTACTTACTATTACAGTCTAAAAGTGACTATGGAAATAGGGTATGAGTTTCTTGAGGGAAGGTACTTCTTTCTGGCACTTCTTTATCACTAGTACCTGCTCAGTGTTCTTCCCTTGTACCATTCTTGTAACTGTTTACTAACTGGTTCCTGGACACCCTGACACTGTTCTTGTTTCTCAATTGTGTCAAGCTCATTCCTGCCTCTGGGCCAACACATCTGTTGTATCTTCTACCTGGAAGACTGCTTTCTCAGACCTTCTTCTGGATGATTCTTTCTCATAGTTCATATCTTATATCAAATATTGCCTCCTCAGTAAAGCCTTTATTTGACCTATGAATTTTGAGTCTTTGCCCTGGTCGCTCTAGGGGTATGTAACGTCATCTGAAATTATTTATTAGTTTCCTGCATATTGACTGTCTTTCTTATGCTTAGAGAAAGGGCAGGGACCCTGTTAGTTTTGTTCACCTTGTTTCTCCAGAGCATGGTCTGGCCTATAGTAAGCACTTAATAGATAGTCCGATGAAAGACTATTGAACATGGCACAATTATCATGGGCAGTCTGTAGGATTTTACAAGAAATCCATAATGTTCTATAAATACTTATGGGAGATCCATAATGGTGGTGCAGACATATACAGATAATCTATGGGCTCCTACAGGTCAGCTGTTCTAAGACTACAAATCCTTCTAGATTATTTTAAAAGGAGCTACTAAGCCCTATAAGGCAATCTGTGGGGGGGCCAGCCTTCCATATATTATGAAATGAGTCCACAGGGTATTTATAATCACTTGGTAGAGAACAAAGGAAAGGTATTTCTTAGACTGCCACAGAAGAAACATGAGTAAAGGCATGGTGGCCAAGGAAGGGCCTGCATCCTCAGGGAACAAGGCATAGGTAGGGCTGGAATGTCAGCATGACCCAAGCAGAGCAGACAGGCTAGAAGTTAGTATAGGGTCAAACTGTGGAAGCCTTTCAGAGTATGTAAAGGAGTTTTGACTTCAGCTCTTCTCTCTGGGCACTGGATTCCTCACCTGTAAAATAAACTGGCTGAACTATATTAAGGATGCCAATTAGCCAGTGGGCCATCGTTCTCCCACTCTGTGTCAGTAGTGGATGTTCTTGGTACTCTTCCCAGACCCCCTTTACTGGGCTGGTGCACCCTCTTCCCAACTGCTGTGAGTGTTGGCTGCCAATGACTCACAGCTGCTCCCTCTCCCAGGAATAGCCATCCCCTAAGGAGAGCCACAGGCTGGGAGGTTGTGCACCATCACCGCCCCTACTGACCATAGCCAATGACAGACTGTCAGTACACAAAGGTCAGTCCTCTGGCCTCAATTCACGCCCCAGTTACTATCATTTGGAATGAGAACAAGAGGAAGGGGATGGATTAAAGGGAGCTTGAGCCAAGATAAACTTTGAAACAAGTTGTGAATTGACTGAGATTTACTCAGGTCCTCCCTTTCTCCTCACTCCTATCCCCACTGAGCTGCCCTCATCTTAAATTTTGGATCCTCCCTCCTGACCTCCCACAGTTTCTCATGGAGAGGGCTAGCAAGACCTTGAGGCCAGTCAGGCCTGGGACAAGATCCACACTCTGTCACTTAGCAGGTCAGTCTTGTAGAAGTCTCTTATTCTGAGCCTTGGTTTCCTCATTTGTAAAATGGGGATAATAATATATTCTTCACCTCAGCAACATAGTTATGGACCTGTCTCCTCAGACAGGGGAAACAAAAGCAGAAATGAACTCCTGGGACTACAGCACAATTAAAAGATCTTGCACAGCAAAGGAAATCATCAACAAAATGAAAAGGCAATCCAATGACTGGGAGAAGATATTGGTAAATGGACATATCTGATAAGGGATTAATATCCAAAATATATATACAGAACTTATACAACAACAAAACAAAACAAATAATCTGACAAAAAATGGGCAGAGGACCTGAACAGACATTTCTCCAAAGACATATAGGTGGCCAACAGACACATGAGAAGATACTCAACATAACATCAGTCATCATCAAAGAAGTGCAAATCTGGACTACTATGAGATATCACCTCACACCTGTCAGAATGGCTAAAATAAAAAAGACAAGAAATAAGTGTTGAAAAGGGAATCCTCATGCACTTTTGGTGGGAATGCAAAGTGGTTCAGCCAACATGGAAAACAGTATGGAGGTTCCTCCAGACAATTGAAAACAGAAATAACATATGATCTAGTAATTCTATGGGGTATTTATTCAAAGAATATAAAAACCCTAATTTGAAAAGGTATATACACCCCTATGTTTATTACAGCTTTATTTATGATAACAAGACATGGAATAGCCCAAGTGTCCATCAATAGATGAATGGATAAAGAATGGATAAAGAAGAACACACACACATATATAAATATATATATATATATATATATATAAAATGAAATATTACTCAGCCATAAAAAGGAATGAGATCTTGTCATTTGTAACAACTCGGATGGACCTATAGGGTATTACGTTGAGTGAGATAAATCAGAGAGAGAAAGACAAATACCATATGATTTCAATTATATGTGGAACCTGGGGCATTCTGGATGGCTCAGCGGTTTAGTGCTGCCTTCAGCCCAGGGCGTGATCCTGGGGACCTGGGACCAAGTCCCACGTCAGGCTCCCTGCATGGAGCCTGCTTCTCCCTCTGCCTCTGTCTGTTCCTCTTTCTCTCTGTGTGTTTCTCATGAATAAATAAATAAATAAGTAAATAAATCTTTAAAAAATATATGTGGAATCTAAAGAACTAAATGAATAAACAAAACAGAAACAGTTATAAATACAGAGAAGAAACTGGTGGTTGTATAGGACGGGAGTGTGGAGGGATGGGTGAAATAAGTCAAGGGGTTTCCAAATTAAAAAGAATATATAGATAATCTTCACAAGTGTGTTATGGGAATGAAATGCTGAATCTCATATCCAGCACACGGCAGTGTGAAGCACACTGACACCCGACAGGCATGCTCTCTGGTCCTCATGCCTTCCCTCTCAGACATGCAGCAGCAGGAGCAGGATATAGGGATATAGACACAGAGGGTTGAGCCAGGCAGGAGGGAGTGGGGAGGAGGGAGCAACAGCTGCAATGCCACAGGCTCCAGGTCTAGAAAGAGGGGGGTAGCTCAGCAGACACACCTACGGTTCTCAATCATTAGCCACAACAGAAGGCAGAGCTTGTGTTTGCATCACCTTCCGCTCTGCATTGTTGCTTCCACTCTGACAAGACAATTTGTAGACTGTCCTAATTATTCATACCCACCTTCTGTCCTGGGTTCAAAGGCTCGGTCATTTGTGTGTATGTGAGTGAGAGAGAGATAGAGAGAGTGAATGAGCTTGTGTGTATGCATGTGTGAAAGAGAAAACATGCATGAGCATGTGTGTGCGTAGGAGAGTGAACTGCTGTAAGAAAGTATGTGAGAGAGAATTCATGATCTTGAGATCTTGTGTGTGTGTGTGTGTGTGTGTGTGTGTGTCTTGAAGAGATTTGGCCTGAAAAGGAAAAGGTCTTTCTTCGACTCAACAACTGTATTTCTCTTGTGGGGGAATAAGCTGATAGTCTCTACATTGAAGAGAGTTCCCTACTCCTTCCATGACTTTTAAAATTTCTTAACCAGAAGGATGGAGTTTATTCAAGAGTTTCAATTTCTGCTGAAAGTTAGAGTGGAAGAGGAATGGAGAGTTCTCTCCTAGAGCATTTTGGCTGAGGCACAGCCACATGGAGGGAACCTAGGGGATGGAGGCTCACGTGTGCCCCATCACTGTCTGCCCCCCTGTACCTGGCAGTCAGTAAACAGAGAACTGTTGCAGATCTTTGGTATTGTGAGAGTCTCACTGTTGACAGTGATGGACTTGCCTCAGAAGGCAATCATAAACCATTTTTAAAAGTAGCAGCATTTCCCATTTGTACGATTCTATTCCCAAGTCCATTCCTGACACATAGCAGTGCCTCCAGCATTTCTTTACCGAGACATTGTTGAACTAACCATTGCTTGGCCAGATTTGATTTTTTGCATACTCTTCTCCAGCTATTTGTGTGTAGAGACCAGAGATTGAATAAGATTTTAGCTCTAGTCCACCAGTGAACATTAAGCAGTGGGGTCTCAACTCAAACACCTCTGGCAGTCCTCCATGTAACCCATGTGTGAGGCAACATGTGATAAGCAATAGAAGAGGAGGAGGATAGGTATATGTACTCAAGTATTTAGTAAAACACTTAACAACAAAAAGGTGACTCCATGTTATAATCAATTTCAGGACAGAAATAATTCTCCTGTACTTTAATTATACATTTTGAGATTGTTAAAATTCTCTACCAATTTGAGAAGGCAGCTGGCATCAAAATGGGGGAGACTCTTTACCTCCGGTTTGGAAGGAAATGAAGGTAACTGTTCAAGGCATAGTTTCCCCCGTAAGTTTCCTCAGTAAACTACAGACCTTGGGGCTACCCACCCACATTGAAAGCCTTAGGTTCCAGGCAAGGGGCGAGGAGTTGGATACAGATATGGGTCTGAATCCAGACTATACTCTTAGCTGTGTTCTGTGGATGAGATACTCAACTTGGATGAGTTTGTGTTTCTTCAAGTGGAGAAGTAATGATTAACTTCATGATAACATGTGGAATCTTCTATGGCAAGTATTTAGCACATAATAGACTGAATTTAATCATTACAACAAATCTGTGGAGTAGCTACTATCTTTCTCCATTTTATGGACTAGGGAATAAGACTTAGGTTAAGTAACTTGGCCAAGGCCACAGAGTCTGGTAGACTGTGGACTTGAACAAGAGCTACCTAAGTTCAAAGCCAATGTCGTAAGCACTTTTCTGCTGCTGTCCCTGTGTAATTTTATGAGGAAAGGATGGGATTTTCTCCATGCAATGTATAACAGAATGCCTACCCGGCACACAGACAGTGATTGCTAGGGTGCTTCTCAGCTACCCTGCTTTGGGCTGTTTATTCCAAGTCATCACGTGGTATAGAAAATAGAACGACCCTCACTTTCATATCTTTTGTTCCAGAAAAGCAGCACATGGGGGCTGAGCTAATGGCTGTCGTCATTCTGGGGAACCTCACCAGGGGACCCACTGGTTTCAGGCCTTGGGGATTACTCAGTCTTCCTAAGGCCACCCAGGGGTTGTACTGCCAGAGTTTTGAAATTAACCCTTGTTGTCTCCATGTCTGCATAAGCGAGGTTTTTCAATAATATGGCAGGGTGATTTATGCAGGGGCCATTTGTCTTCATAATAAATTTATTAAACGATCATTGCTGCTTTTTTTCCTTTCGTATTTGTCATCGGCAGTGTGGTAATTGGTGTTTGAGGCCCGTGCTGGCATGTCATCAAACGAGCCTGCTGTTCTGATCAACTGAAGCTGGCTTGGCAGCGGGGAACCACAGAAGCTGATGGAAACAGGAAGGCACAGGCCACAGGCAATGTGATCTTCCCATGGAAGACGTGGCCCAAGGCTTTTGGGTCTCTGGATTAACTCTTACACTCCTGTCTCCTCTTCAGCAGCAAGGCATGAAGGTCTCTGTTGAATGTGTTCATCTCCTTAGACAAGTACAGGTTAAATACACACGCCAGGACGGTGGGCTAGCACTTCATTACAGTGCGTTAATCATCGTCACCTCCAACGGCAATTAATAACAATTAAGGGTCTTGTAATAACATGAGCACGGTGTGTAGCTACTTTAGAAGCTGCAGGAAAGTGGGATGGATGGTTCTGGATTACCCAAGTTGGGAGGATCAATGGTATTATCTTAAAGGAAGAGTATGAAAGATGGTGCCAGGCTCCATTGTAAATGGAGCATCATCAGCTATAGGCTCGGTCCCCCACTGTCCCTCAAGACTGGGGTAAGGAACTGGCAGGGAAATAAATCAGGCTGGCAGACAGGCTTATTTGGTGCTAGAGGGGAGGTGGGGGGTGTTTTTAAATAGTCAGAATTTGAATGCCCTTAGGCCAGACCTGCATTCTCCAGTTCCAGCATGTTCCTGAGACTTGTCTTACTATTCCTACCTGTGCCCTGAAGTGAAATTGATCTCTGCTGTAGGGTGAATAAAGAGTCCAGGAGAGAAAAAATAAATAAATAAATAAATAAATAAATAAATAAATAAATAAATAAATAAAATAAAATAAAAATAAAAAGAGTCCAGGAGAAAGCTAAGAGAGTGGGCTTCCTTCATAGGTCTGCAGTGAGGACCAAATGAGAGAATTTCTGTAATGCACTTAGGAAACACTGGCATGCAGCAAGCACGCAACAAAAGTTCAGCTTTTAAACAAAACAAAGAAATAACGGTTCTCCTCTCCAGTGAGGCAGGCTATGGAGACTTTGGGCTTTCATACCTTTTTTCTGGAATCTAAATGACTGGAGAGGCAATTTGGTGGAGCAGGCCAGCTACTTAACCTCTCGGGAGCTCAATTTCCTCAGTAGTTGAATGGGATGAATATCCAAATATTCCTTTTGCACAGGTTTGTTGTTGGAGTTAAATGAAAGGATACATTTAATAAATTGCAGTGACTTTCTTTCTCCCCTTCCCAGGGTTTAAGGGTAAAGGTCAGCAGATCTATCAATCAGTCTCAATCAACCTTGGTCAACAGTCACAAAGGTGATGTCTTTTGTCACACCGGGAAGAACATTTTGGTTCACAGGCTTTGGTGTCAGATTCTGCTGAGACAAAAGTCAGCTTGGCCACTTACCAGCTCTTTGACTTTTCTAGTGATCTAAATCTGGGAACCCGGACGCCACACAGGTGAAATAGGAATGATGAAAGGAACCGGTGTGGTGCATGCAATGGGGCAAGGTGTGCAAAGTTCTAGAAGCGTTCCCTACAGAGCAGTTGTTAAGACGGTTACACACAACTTGAAATGAGAGTTCACCTTTTCATTCCAGGGGATCCTTAATTGTGTACTTATCGTGGCATCCCTTTGGTGTGTTGAGTCTGAAATGTTCATTTTTACTCACTTTTTTTTTTAAACCGAAACTTAGGGGGAAATGACACAATGCACTTAAAAAGTTATAATTTTATGATATTGGGGGGGCTTTCTAGAGGGCTGCATTGACAAAAGCATAAACATGTCCAACAACAACTTTTACATTAGAGCTAAGTTGGTCAAGATCCATCAGTCTAAAACTTACTTGGGAATTTGTACTTGCTGGTACACATCCTGGCAAACTAGCCTCTGGAATAAAATATTTTTGCCAAAGCAGCAAATGCTTTCTTTCTTTAATGGGCTGCCAGTTTTCTAAGGTTAAATATGTTGACTATAGCATTTTCATTTTTTTAAGCAGATTTTTCTATTTATCTTGGAAAATTAAGGAGATGATGAAAATCTAAATATAATTTAATGCAAATATATTCAAATAATTACAGGATGAAAGATGGACCACAAAGCCCCCCACATGTGTTAAAGATGAATGATGGGAAGGCAGGTGTTTTCATTCTGAGAAGGTAACTTTGCTGAGTTAACAGTGGAGGCTAGAAATTGCCGGGTACACACTAGATGGAAATTGTTCTCTCAAGAGCAGTAAACTTCTTCCCTCCCTCCCTCACTCCCTCCCTCCCTTTCTTCCTTCCTCCCTCCCACCCTTCTTTCTTCCCTCCATCCCTTCCCTCCACGCCTCTTTTTCACAACACAGCTCTTTTCTTCCCCCTCTTTCTTTCTCTCCTCTCCTTTTTCTCTATTTCTACTTCTCAGTTTCTTGGCTCTCTCCTTGCCTTTCTCTCCCTGGCTCTGTCTTTTCTCTCTGTGTGTATCCTTGTCTCTCCATTCTGTGTCTCTCTATCTCCTCTTTGTTCTCCTCATTCCTCCTCTCCCTCCTGCCATCTCCTTCCCTCTACCTCATCCAGGTGGTCTAGTGACAGACTAGCTGCAGGGCTAGGCACAAGGAGTGGGCAAAAGGAAGGCCATGGCTCCATCTCCACCCTTATGGGCTCAAGTTGTCATGGGAGAGGAGCATGGAGAATCCACCACCCTGCTAGGAAAGGGGAGATACTGCACTAGAACTAGCAAATACTCTGGGAGAACAGTGCTTAGCACTGTCTTATAGAGTAGAGGGAAGTTAAATAGAAGGCAAGCTTTAAGATCTACCTCGTGGAATGGAAAGAAGTGACCAGGGAAGGCTATCTGTAGGGACTGACCTGAAAATACATGCAATCATACAGTTTGAGGAATGGTGAGCAGATTAGGTCAGGGACTGCTTGATCAGAGGAGAGGGGGGAGGAAGATGGTGGAGAAGGGGAGGAGAAGGGTGCAGATCAGTGGTGATAGGACCACCCAGAGCCACGAGGGGGTGAGTGGTCACATGGAAACTTCCCATGACTCTTAAGCAGCTGTATTCAGCCACCATCACTACAGCCGTTACTACATGCCAGGCATCTGTTAAGTGTTTTGCTTTATTATCCACTTAATTCCTTGTAAGCACTTTTGCGTGCTCATTATACATAAAAGTATGTTCTTGTTTAGTGTTAGACAACCAGTAATGGGAAAGGCAATGCCTTTTTTTTTTTTTTTTAACCTCTGTATACCTACAACCTAGTCACTGAATGGTAAGGTCCAATAAATAATTTTAATCAAAAAGATTTACAGAAGACCTCATCCCAAGAAAGAGGCATAAGGAAGATTCTAACCCCAAGCCTGACTGCGTAGCCCATGCTTATAACCCCGGTGTACTAATGCCTGGCTTTTCCTCCCCTAGTACCTCCCTGAATTCAGCTCTCCTCTTGCTGGTGTCTGGCTACCCGGATAGAAGAGAACACAAGCAGTAAGCAATAATGCTTCAAGGCTTCAGTTCAGCTGTTGGCTCCCCGGGAAGGCTCTGTGATCACTGTCACAGTTGTGGCCTCCCCGGTGTACTGTATTCGATGGTGAAGTGGGAAGAACACCTGCTCTGGATTTGAGGTGGTTTGGAACTGAGTCCTGCCTCTGCCTGGTATGTATGAGCTGTGCGACCCGAAGCCAGCCACAGTTTCTCCGAGCTTCAGGTGCCTCGTTTGTAGGTGGGGATAAGAACTCTCATTTTATTTAACACTCTGGGGATGTTTTAAGATCCAAATCAATAAGTTGATGTGTATGAAGCATTTATACAGTGTAACATGCTTCACAGGCGTTTGCTTAGTTTAAGAGGTCAGGTTGAAATTCCAGTGGGAAAGCAGAAGGATGTGGGCTGCCTGGATATGGACAGAAACATGGCATCTGGGCACCTGGGTGGCTCAGTGGTTGAGCATCTGCCTTCAGCTCAGGTCATGATCCCAGGGTTCCAGAATCAAGTCCTGCATCAGGTTCCCCACAGGGAGCCTGCTTCTCCCTCTGCCTATGTGTCTGCCTCTCTGTGTGTGTCTCCTATGGATAAATAAATTTAAAAAGAAGAAGAAGAAAGAAAGAAATGTGGCAGCTACTGTGGCCATCTTAGTGAGCATCTCTCCACTCCTTTCCTGTCCAACCTGTGAGTCGCAGCCAGTCCTTCCCTCACTCATTCCTTCACTCATCACATATCCACTGAGTGCCCATCTGTATCAGGTACTAGACCTTGAATATACTAAAATGAATAAAGATACGATCCCATCTTTTCCTCCAGGAAGCTCATCATCTGCTGGGGAGACAGTTAAATTGAAAACTGTTATTGAACACCTGTCTTATTCGGTCACGTGTGACCTTTGTACTAGTTAACCTCCCCCCGCCCCATCTGTCTTACTCATTATCAACTAGTTTGGGCTGTAGTGTTCACATCTGTAATCTCCATATACAAGTTTGCTTCTGCATGCTACAGCCTATTGATTAGTTTGCCTGGGACTGTTATCACATTCATTTCACAAAGTTTTGCTCTTTCCATTTCCAGTTTTTGTTTTATTTCTTCAGCATTTTCCGAATGCCTTTGTGTTTGGAAAGTTTCAGCTTTGTCTCAAAGCAATAATTACATCTCACTCTGGTATCATGCGTACTATGTGCCCAGTGCTATTCCAAAACTGAATGCACAGTGACATGATTAGCAGTCTATTTGATCTCTCCTTACATGTATCCATAGCATTTTCCTGGTTTCATAGAGTTCTTATAGTTCTTACAAATATTTAAACCTTTGAATAAAAGCATAAATGTATAAAAATGCAAAAGATGTTAAGTGATTAAATCTTCAGAAATACGAATAATTCTTATGAATAGTTTTCTGCTCTGTATTGTACCACACAACAGTGACACATTTACTGTTACATGTTACATTCTGAGCTAATTTTAGAAAAGATTACATAAAATACACCAGAAACACATGCATTTCTTATAAATGGCCAGGAGCTATTTGTGCCCTGTCAGCATCAATATTTATAAACCGTTGTGGATTTCACATGACCACTGGCTGGATTATTCATATGAACAACCTACCTACCTATCATTAACTGGAGAAACATGCCTCGGTCCTCCAGACACAACAGAGGTAGGGAAGGGAAAGCAGAAGGTGTGACCTTGTATTAATGGAATAATGTAGGAAGTAACATAGCTCAATTAAGAAGGAAAAGGAGGAAGAGTTTTGGAACATGGTATTAGTCTGCTAGGGCTGCCATAATACCAAAATACCACAGACTGGGTGGTTAAACAATAGAAATTTATTTCTCATAGTTCTGGAGGCTGGGAGTCTGAGATGAAGGTGTCTATAGGTTTGGTTTTTCCTGAGGCCTCTCTCCTTGGTTTGCATATGGCTGCCTTCATGCTGTGTCCTTACATGATGTTTTCTCTGTATGATACATGCCTGGTGTCTTTCTGTGTGTCTGAATTTCCTCTTCTTATAAAGACACCAGTAAGATTGGGTTTGGGCCCACCCATGACACCTCATTGAACCTTGATTACATCCTTAAAAGACCTATTTCTAAATGCAGTCTCATTGGGAGTCAGGCTTCAACAGATGAATTTTGGGGGAACACAATTCAGCCCATCACAAACATCTTTAAACCCTGACTCCAATATCACGCCCTCTGGAAAGCCTTCCCAGATTTTCTCAGGTAAACTTAATTGTAGGGATTCTCATATCACACTGCTGTCATGTGCTACATTGTGTTATAATTGATCTTTTCTCCAGGCTGTACTTATCCCCTCCCCTGACTCTTAGACTGGGAACTTTTCAACTGGGAGGCTTTCTTCATTATCCCTATCACCCAGCAGTGGGTAGGTGCAGCAGACAAAGCAGTATTATAAGATGACTCATCAGTGAAGTCAAGATAGAATGTGTTGGGTTTCTCAAAAGAAACCAGCTGGATATCTTCAAGCCAAGTGAGCAGAATGCTGAAAGGCTATCAAGTTAAAGGAAAGATTTGACCAACTATAAGTCCAGATCCAGAAACTAGGCATACAGACATGAGGAGCAGGATTAAAGGTGACTGAAATGCTAAGACAATGTGTTGTAGTAGGAAGAGTTCCTGAGTGCAGGAACCAGGCAGTCAAGATTCAAATTCCATTTTTGTCTTTTATGAGCAAGGCATTCAATTGCTCTGAGTTACAGTTGGCTTCATAGTAACATGAGATAATATGAACTAGTTGGTAGGAGTGTCTGAGTTAAATAAAGAAACTCATGTAGAGAGCCCACTATCAGAATCTGGTACCCAGTGGGTGACTGACCAATGATAGAAACTTCCACCACCACACAGTCTCAAAGCCTCCAAAATGCTGCCTAGGTAATCAAGATGGAAATCCACAGAGACCTTGAGGACCGGAAAAAAAACCAAACTGATTTGGAAACATCTGACCTGCCAGAGGGAGGCCTTCTAGATCCACCACGGCAGAGAAAAATAGTCATAGCATTACTAATGTTGAGGTTTTCCTTTAAAAATTTACATTAAGCCTCCTTAGAGTTCAAATGAAATGCATTCCCATGATAATACTCAGAGCTTAATGCTCATAACATTTCAGAATAAAAAAAAATCAGTTCTGTGTTTACTTTGTGCTTATTAAACAGAAAAAAGATGAAAGGAGCAAATAGAAGAAAGACAACCAAGATTATTTCCAATTTCTTGGGATATCCCTTCCACCTGGATGCTTTGATAATGGCATAGCAGAGAGCAAAGTGTAGGGTTATATGAAGCTCAAAAACAAGAAGGAAAAAGTCACTCACTTCTGTCATCCAGATGTTTCATTTGTAAGGTAACAAACAGCTAAAGGCTCAGGTATCAGAAGAAATGACTCCAGATTTAAATTGTCTTAATTTTTCACAGACCTGCAGAATCATAGAGTGCGAAGATCTCAAGAGAGTCATCTGGAAATTGTGTAAATTTCAAAACTCCTGGTTTGGTGTTTGTTTGTTTGTTTGTTTGTTTTGTTTTATTTTGTTTTTTTGAGAACGACAGAAGAGGGAATTTTATCACCAGCCACAAGAGCCCATTCTGCTGTTTAAATATGCTCGCCTCAGAAAAATGCCTCTTAGAGCCGAAGTGTTTCTGCTGGGAAAAAAAAAAAAAAATGCAGGTCATTTGTTTCACCCAAAGGGCAGATAATATGGAGTCTATTTATATAAAAGTGACTCTGTAACTTACTGAATGAGAGACAGTAAAGGCTACTCTGACTTTGGAGCCCAAAGAACTGGGTTCAAATGTCAGTGCTGGCATTTGTCAGCTGTATGACCTCAGCCTAACTACTTGACTTAGTCGAACACCATTTTCCCCATTTGTACAATGGAGCCCTGGCTTCCAAGCATGCTGGGTAGTCCATGTAAGGAGCAAATAGTGAATATCAAATTGTGGTATGACAGTAGTACACTGTGCTGTTTTTTAAGTACTGAAATATCCTTGTATTTGTTGGTGTGCTTTTTTAATTTTTAAAGAAATTTGAAATTTGAGTTATTAATATCTGGAGAGCAAGATCAATGGTTCAATTATTCAAATTCTGTGAAAAGACAAGTCTAGACAGCTCCAGGCCTGTGTGAATAGCAATAAGCAACTATATTTTGGTCTTGCAAGGCTCCTATTGAAAGAATAATTATTATTGCACTTCAAAGAAAAGAATTTCTGAAAAGTAGAATATAAATGTGATGGTATGGAAATGAGTACAGGTACTTCAACATCAGATTTACCAAATATCTATAATGAAAATGCAGAAGGAAGACAAATCAACTGTTTTCTTTGGCAGGGCTGGGGCGGGACATGCAGCTCCTTATCCACACAAAACCTAGTATTTGTTGGGGTGGGCAGGGGAGAAGGAGTTATTCAAACAAGAACTCCTCGTACATATCACATAAGAGTGATAATTATTTGAAGGTGAAATTCAGATTAAAATATTTAGGGTGAGGCCCTAAGTATCCCTTCATCATTCTTCTGACTAGTCAGAAAATCACCAGAAAGAACTTTTTCAGCAAGAAAAGCTTGCACAAAAATATGTTTTCAACCCAGTGATGTCATTGACCCACTTTATTTTTTAACTAGCACATATTTAAAAATAACAAACAATATTTTTATTTTCAACTTCCATAACTGATTAGGTTTTCTTGATTTATATGCTTTTAGTTTATATTTTGAATATTTATCTTAATGAATTTTTATTTGCCAATAATTTATATTATAGTTGGAATGTTTATATTTTGTAAATTTACATTTTCCCCAGTGTTTATATTTATAGATTTTTGTATTTAAAGTACATTAAATAATTTAGTTTCTTTGAGATTTTTATTTTATAAATTTTGTGCACTTTCAAAACAAAATGTTGATAGTATATAAAATAAATACTGAACTACAGAATTATCCTGCTGCAGCATCGTAATCACTAAAATAGAGTTAGCCATGCTGAAATTAATATGACATTTGGCAGGAAGATGGACTGACTCAAAGGAAGGGATCAACAGCCCAAATCAGCAGAAGCAAAGGGGTCTGACTTTTCTCTCACTCAAGACTGGTACCTTCCCTGCCTAATGTTAGCAGGGTATAGGGCTTTCAGGAGGACTGTATGCAGATAATGGCATCAGGAGAGCTGTCAGATTTATTGATCAGGGAAGTGGGACAGTGTGATGTCAGGTACAACCAATATTCCACTGTGGGTTTGTAATGGGACAACCTGCAAGGATAGGAGATTGTGGTCTGGAAGTATATGGGAAATAGGGAAGCAGGCACCTACTCTACCTAAATTGCAAACCTGCCTTAAGGATTAAATGTCAGATAATCTCTGAGGACTTCACATTACACACCAGATATTATTATAATAGTGTTGTGTATAATAGTGTTGCATAGCTGTGGAACTCAGGGCAAAGTACTTAACCTCTTGTGACTCCATTTTCTCATCTGTACAATGGTGTTAACAGCAGTGCACATTTAACTAACACAATGGTGAAGAGTATTATGTAATTAATACATGTAAAGGGTTTAGAACCATCCCTATGGTTCATGGTAGGAATTCAGTATGTTATATGCCTCTCAAGCAAAGTGATTATTAGTATTATCATCTTAAACCTAAGAACGCAGGCACATCTCAAGTAAGAGAGTGGTAAAATAAGAATTTTACAAATTACAGCATTTAACTTGTACTTCAAAAACAGAATTTTATAACCATGGTACAAAAATCAGTTGAAAATATTAATTTATAAAAATATAAAATGTAATACTATTCTATATAAATTACTAGCAGACAAGCTACTAAAAATAAGCTGTTATTTTGAAAAAAAAAATAAAAAAAAAACAACCTGAAAAGTAAATCTTCTCTTAATGGTGTTTGTGCCTAACTTGGTGAGAGTTTAGCATGAGGGACTTTTAGTTTAACATGGGATTAGCATAGCAGAGGGGAGGCTTCCTGTACTCAAGGAGCCTGGAAGCAGTAGGAGGGGTGGTGGGTACTTAGCAGAGTGGAAGAAGTTAAGACCTGATTGGCTAGGGCGGGATGGGTAGGGAGCTTGAATGCCAACAACCCACCTAGTCCCCAGGGGAGTCAGCATCTGGAAAGAAGAGACAGAAGGAGATGGGGGCGGGGTTGAAACAGTGGAGAGGAAAACTGGATGAGGGGATGACAGAAAGGAAAATGAATTCTTAATTACAGTAAGAGGAAGCCAAGAGGTAATGCCTGAAATTGACAGCAATAGAAGTGTGCTATTTAGAAATATGGAGTTAAATAGCAGCAGAAGAAGCTAAAATGATGGGTCTCAGAGCCGTGGGTGTATAGAACATAGGGGATTGCTATTTTTCAACAGGAGATGTAGGACTCTTTGTTTTAAATATAATACATTAATGATTCTTTAAAAATTCAAGAAAATAGAATATATTTGATTAAACATAGTCATTATTGTCCGTTAGATAAGAGTTAAGACATGATCAAAATAGGAAAGGTCAGTCATAAGCTTTTCCTAAAGCAGACAACAATGACTCCGTAAAAGTGCCCTATCTGTATGTTTTACAATTAAAAATACCTTTCTGGAAACCAGGCTTAAAACTGTGTACCATGCATGTGAGAACCTGAGTCCCCTAGTCGAACTGTTTGTCTCTTCGGTTGTGGCTGTAGCCAAGGAACAAGATATAGAGCAGCTGTGTCTTTGTGAGGAGAGGGCCAGCCTAGGGGTGGGGTGGAGAAGTGACATTTTCCTAATGCAATGCCTTTCAAACTTGAGCCTGCATCAGAATCATCTGGAGGGCCTGTGAAAACAAGTGGGGTGCTGGGCACCATCCCCAGAGTTTCTGAGTTAGTGGGTCTGGGACAGAGCCTGAGAATTTGCATTTCTAACAAGTTCCCAGGTGATGCTGATACCAGGGGTCCTGGGACCACACCTGGAGAACCACTGGGCCAATACCAGAGAGCAAATGCACAGCAAGGGTAGGCTACATAGGACAGAAGAAGCCTGATCCTGGGAAGGGGTTTGAATAGGCTTTGTGCTATGAGGGGAGGGACAGAGTGAGGAATCTAGGTGCCCTATATATTTCTAAGGCTGGTATTGTGATTTCTTTTAATAATCTTTCTAGTGCAGCCCAAAACTCCACTTGAAAGAAATGTCTGAGTCTCACAATTCTAATAATATGTGCCCAGAATAGAGCTTACCAATGAAAGTCTGAAAAATAGATTCAATTATCCTTCTCCACTATTGACCTAAGCTGTGTCATTAGAGGCAGCGAGAGAGGTTGCGTGAATCACACATACATTTTACCAAGTATCTAAGAAGAAAGAAAATAGGTATGGAGTAGTAGCAGACCTCATCTAGAAGAGACTAATTGAAATGATACTTTTTTTAAAAAAAGATTTATTGGGGATCCCTGGGTGGCGCAGCGGTTTGGCGCCTGCCTTTGGCCCAGGGCGCGATCCTGGAGACCCGGGATCGAATCCCACATCAGGCTCCCGGTGCATGGAGCCTGCTTCTCCCTCTGCCTGTGTCTCTGCGCCCCCCCCCCCCGTGACTATCATAAATAAATAAAAAATTAAAAAAAAAAGATTTATTTATTTGAGAGAGAGAGAGCAGGAGAGTAGGGGGAGGGGCAGAAGGAGAGAGAGAGAGAGAGAGAGAAATCCAAGCAGACTCCTTGAGCATGGAACTCGAGGCAGGGCTCAATCCCACGACTCTGACATCATGACCTGAGCCAAAATCAAGAGTCAGACACTTCACGGATTGAGCCATCCTGATGCCCCGAGATGATCCTTTCTTTTAAAAATGATTAGGCCACGTAAGATTTGTCAATATTTTTAGTCAACATATTAATTTGCTTTATATGTGAAAGCTTTTTGTTTCACAAGGGTCTACTACGATCAGAAGTATAAATATAAACATAAGGTGTGTCATGATTAGGGCATCCTGCATCTGGGGCTAATTTAGGTGGTTTGTGCTAAAGGCACAGAAAGGGAAAGTAAGGAGTGCTCAGCCCAGCACCAGCACTTTGAGGGAGATGACTAGCTGTTGACAGACTTCTAGGTCAGTGGGGTGTGACCCTGGACAAGTGAACAAAAGCTTTAGTTATCTCATCTGGAAAGTGAAGATAATAGTGGTCCATACAGCACAGTGTACGAGTTAGCATTGTATCTGGCACATGTGTTGTGCTAAAAGGATATGAACTATAATAAGATAAAAACAAGCTCTTTGAAGTCAGATTAGGGTTCATATCTTGGCTGTCACTTAGTAGTGGTTCCCTTGGGCAAGTTATTGAAACTTTCTAAGGCGTAATTGTGTTAAAATAGGGATAATAATATATAATCTTATAGGATTAGTCCAAGGATGAAATGAAAGCAAGTATGATAGTATGCATATCCCTTGGCAATTTTTAGTACTTGGCAAATGAAATTATCACTACATATATGAAATCTAACAGTTATGAGTATTAGTTTTCCTCATCTGTGGAAATGGAACAAATATCTCCCCCATCCACTTCCAGGTTTTGTTTGAGGCTGAAATAAGATAATGAATATGAACAAAATTTCTATTCATTCATTCACTCATTCAACAAGTGTTTATTGTGCATCTTTTATGTGCCAGATTATTCTAAGTGCCAATAATCAGTAATACACTTGTAAACAAACAAGGATAAAATTCCTGCCCTCATGGAGTTTATGTTTCTGCCACTAGAGTGGAGGAGGTACAGGTGAATACACGAACAAATATATGAAGCTCAGGTAATGGAAAAGTGTTAGGGGAAAGTAAGGCAAAGTGAAGAAGATGGGGCTGCAGTGGAGCAGTTGTGCTATTTTGTAAAAGATGGTCAAGGAAGAAATAGCCAATCAGTGGCACTTGAACAGACAGAATGGACAGAATGGGGAAGTCAGGCAGATGTCTAGAGGACAGTCCAGATGCAATGACAGTCAGTCTACTACCCCTGGGAGAGGAGCATGTTGAGAACATTCAAGAGGTTAAAAGGAGCCCAGTTTGGCTGGAGCAGCTGAGGGAGATGGGGTGTGTATGCCTTGGATCACATGGGAATTTAAAGGCCATGTGTTATGGATTCAACTGTGTCCCCTCAAATTCATACACTAAAGCCCCAATGCTCGGGGGATCCCCGGGTGGCTCAGTGGTTTAATGCCTGCCTTCGGCCCAGGGCTTGATCCTTGAGTCCCGGGTTCGAGTCCCACATCGGGCTCTCTGCATGGAGTCTGCTTCTCCCTCTGCCTGTGTCTCTGCCTCTCTCTCTCTCTCTCTGTCTGTCTCTCATGAATGAATAAATAAAATCTTAAAAAAAGATAAAGCCCCAATGCTCAATGTTATATTAGGAGATAGGGCTTTTCTGGAGGTAATTAAGGCTAGATGAGGTCATATGGGTTGGGTCCTAATCGAATAGGACTGTTATTTTTATAAGAAAAGCTATCTGTGTATATACAGAGAGGAAGTGCCATGTGAGGACATAGAGAGAAGGCAGCCATCTGCAAGCTAGGAAGAGAGATCTCACCAGAAACCAAATTAGCTGGCACCTTGGTCTTGGATCTTCTAACCTCCAGAACTGTAAGAAAATAAGTGTCTGTTGTTTAAGCCACCTGGTCTGAGATATCTTGTGATGGCAGTCCCAGGAAATGAAAAACCATGCACAGACTTTGAGAAAGGCAGTCATTAGAAGGCTTTAAGTAAGGATGGAATGTTTGAAAGGACACTTTTGCTTGGGTGTGTTAAATATGAGGGAAAGGTTGAAAGCTAAGAAATGAGGTAGGAAGTTATTACAATAATCCAGTTGAGCACCTGGAAGACCAGAATTGTCATGCACTAAGATGAAGAAGGCTACAGAAGGAGTAGCTGTGGTAGATAGCCAGAGTTTGATCCTTTATTCATGAAGCTGGAGTTGCCTAGCCAACATCCAGTAGAAATGTTTGGGGGTGCAATGAGTCCTAAGTTCAAGAAGAGTGAGAGGGTCGGAGGCAGAAATATGGAAAATATTAGCATATGGATGGCATTTGAAGCCATTAGATAGCATGATAAAATCTTTAAATAATAAAATGTTAAATATTTATAAGGATGTGCATAAGCGAGTTGGGGTTTGGTATCTTTCTGTATTTAGCGACTTTATAGCAATCCCACTCATAGTCTTTCTCCTCTGTACTTTACTAGTAACATATCATGGCACTATAAAATGGGATAAGAGGAGATATCTACGCCCTGTCAGTCCCCTGCAAATTGAGTATTTTTCTCTTTCCATAAATTACAGAGATGTCCCAGTTGCCAAATCTATTGATAGGTTTGCTTATCAGCTATTCCACACTTAACTATGTGTTGAGTACTGTGCTAGTAACTGGGGAAACAATGAAAAAGATTCACCAGCTTCAGTGAGTCACACATTTTCAACACAGTGTGATAAGGGTGATGACAGAGAGATACACAGGGACTCTTGGAATCCCTGGGGAGAGGGGCCTAAATCATTTCACTGGAGTCAGCAAAGGCTTCCTAGAGGAGGTACCATCTGGTATGAGTTTGAGGCAAGAGGTTGGTATATGCAAGGTGAGTGAGGCTACAGAGCCAGCCTGAGCACTAGCACAGAGAGGAAATGGCAGGTTGGTGTATTGGTTAGGACAACATGCAGGTCAGGGGGTTGGGAATAACAGGAGATGCAGGGGGGAATCAACATAGGACACTGGGATGTCAAATCCCTCTATCCTCAAATTCCTTCTTATGGAACAAGGGGTTAACTTCCACCTTGCAGGGAGGAGGGTGTGAATGGTTTTAACAGGGGAAGTGTTTACAAATTAATAATAGGTGTCAGAGTCATTTCAGGAAATAACCTCAAAGAGGGGGAAATTTTTGCGTGTGAAGGAATCTTCATGTATTACCATCAAAAGTGAAATATTGCAAGGAAATCAACCTTCAGCAATACGGAAATGACCAGATGAATTATGGTGAATCTCTTCAATAATAGTCCATTTACTCAATGGAGTATTACTCAGTCATTTAAAGTGATTGATATGAACAGTATCTTGCACCATAAGAAATGCTTATGATATTAGTGAAGCAAACAGTCATATAAGATACCATCTACATAAAGATCAGAAGAAACACACCCAAATGATGGATCATGGCTACTTTTTGTTTGTTTGTTTGTTTTTCTTATTTCTAAACATCATGTAATATGTTTAGATTAGTTTTAAAATTAAAATTGAATATATAAACAATCAGAAAGTTGCTTACAAAAGCATATTTGTTACTTTTCATTAATAAAAACAATATTAACTTTTATTAGAGTTAAATGAGGAGATAAAGCTCAATGTTCATATAATTTTCTTTTTTATGCATTACAGGTTTTCAGCGGTCTTAGGTGAGGAATGTCAGAGACATGGCTGGGACCTGCTGAGAAAGCACGTCCTCTGAGAGGGCGAACCAGCCACTACTCTTCAGACTCTGACACACAAGCCATTTCTTGATGCTCTCAGTTTGGGTCTGGGACAAATACTCTTCTCATTACCACTCAGCTTAGTTTTGACCTCCTCTCGATAATCTGCTATGCTAGAGAGGGGGGACAACCATTCAGGACTATCTCGCATTTTCTAATCCACAGGGATTGAAGATAAAGCTCAACCTAATCACAGAGGAAGACACCAAAGCAAGTAGGGAATGAGCCTTTGGAAGGGGTCTGAAGACTAGGTAGAAGTCTAAAGGCATTCCAGGTAGAAGAAAATAAGTGTGTGTGTGTGTGTGTGTGTGTGTGTGTGTGTGAGAGAGAGAGAGAGAGGGAGAGAGGGAGAGGGAGAGAGGGAGAGAGGGAGCTGAAAGGTGGGAATGGCAGAGAGAGAAGATTCTACATGAATTTGGGAAGTTAGGACAGGGCCAGATTATGAAGACCTTTAAAGTCTCTATTAAGGTACTTTTGCAATTCCACTAGGCAAAGGTGAGCCACTGACAAGTTTTCAGCAGAGGAGTGCCCCTTTTATATCTGTAGTTAGCAGGATACTCAGAGGGTGATGCAAAGGAGTGTTTGGAAGTAGTGAGACTAAAGGCTGAACATTTATGACACTCATAAGACAATGTGACCTTGGACAAAGGCAATAGCAGCTGGGAGTCATGCTTTCCTTGAACCTTCTGAGCATCTGCCATGAGTGCTGAGGATGTATTGCCAAAGGGGAGACAGACAGGTCCCCACCCTCAGGGAGCTTATAGTACAATGCACTCAAGAGGGAAGGTAATGTTTTAGTATGTTTCAGAGACAGAATCAGCAGATAGTTTCAGCATTCCCTTCAGTGCTAAAAGGATGAACTCTACAAAGTCCAGCAGAAATCACACCAGATAGGCCATCTTTCTAAAGCCTATAACATCCATTCTCCTAATTGCAGCTAAAAGAAAGTCCCCATAAATACACTGGAAAAGACAGGCATGATGGGCGTGGGCTTTCTCCCTGGCACGTGAAGTCTGATGTTCTTGGTTTGATTAGTTTCATCAGGGGCCATAGTAGAGCCTGCAGAAGCATGAGAAGGGGTGGTGGAGTAGAGGCTTGTGGGCAGAAAGAGAAGAATGGAGAAGCAAGTCACATGAGTTTTAGGCTCAGCTCTGCATAGCATTTGATGTGTGATTTAACACAAATCACTACTTCACTTGGAGACTCATGTTTCTCATCTGTCAAAAAGGAAACTGAAGTAGATAATCTCAGAGATCTCTTCTAGTCCTAGGATGTCCTGATACCATTTTTTCCTTGAAATTTCTAAATGAACCAGTATTTTCAAGGGATGTGATGCACTCTTATTCATGCTTTTTAATTTTTTTTGACCAATTTACATTTCTATAACCATTTAAACTTTACTAAATATTTTCACATGCATATTACCACTTGCTCATCATAGCCACCCCTGGCTCCAATTTTTACAGGTGAGGGGACTGCAGCTACATGAGCAAGAGAAGAGGGAGACACAAGAAACCAAGTCCATAGAGATAAAGTGAACGTTAAGTCAGGCTTTTAGTTTCAAAGTGGTTCTTTTATCCACTTCAAAAAGCTCAATGCATTAACCCGAGAGCCTATTCCCCCGTTCTAATCAATCCATGTTTAGGATTTAACAACTCAAACAGGATATTAGGTAAGTCAAATAGGTTCAGCACCAAGAACTCACTAAAAGAGAAGAATGACTACATTTTATTGAACCTAATTTATAAGCCATCTGGAAGCATTACCTTCAATGGGAAGCCCAGAACTAGTGTCCCCAGCTAAGAGACGCTGATAAATAAAGACACCAGCATTTCAGTAACATTAAAGCTGTGTGTTAAACACAGAAAGGTGAAGAATCTAGGGGCACAGAAGCTCTGGATGGTCTTTTTATTTCCCCTGGTACTGTTCACAGGAAGATACACGCTTGGCCTCAACAAAATTGGCTGTCAAATAAAATTCCTATAGAAATTTCCTTTGAAAGAATCATATGGCAGCAAATTTAGACACTCTTATAATATTTGGTGCCTATATAGGTTAATCCTGGTTACTTGCATTCAAACGCACTCCTGGAATTAGTGAGCTTCACAAAGCTCTGAATGTGATCTTAATTTTCTCATTCCTAGAAAGGAAAATAATTTCTTCTAAGGTTGCTAGAGGGGTAAAACTCGCAAAGTGAGGCCTGAGGGTAGAGGTGGAATAAGTGGGGTGAGGTTAGTTCACTGCAGAGGAGCCAGCCAGCAGAGTTTGCTACTTTACCTAAGACTTGGTCTCATTCCCCTTCCTGACATTCTGACATTCTTACACTTTGGCTATGGTTTGGCTTCTCCATGGATGTATCCCAAAGTTTAGTGGTGTAACTCTCTCCCCAGTTCCCTCTCTGGGTGGTTCAGTCCATCCTGGATGATCTCTTAATTATACATGTATCAGGCACATTTGTCTACCATCTGTTCAGAACAGATCTTGTAATAGTCTATTTGCACCCAAATTTTTATTATTTTATCATCCTTCCTTTAAGTCTTAGCTCAGCAATTTACCAGCTGTAGGACTTTGAGTAAATTGCTTTGCCTCTCTGATCCTCATTATACTTATCTATAAATGGTGGTAACAATAGCTTACTTATATGTCTGGGGTGGGGTTTATCATCATTAGCATATCGGGGTTCTCAGTGATTATTTTTTAATTCTTAAAGTTAGATGCCAGAAGTAAAGATTTGGAAGAAAACCCCTCAAAAATCTATAAAACCATGGACCTGGCACCATAGAACATAAAGAGTAAGAGAAGAATGCAAACAGACAACACCATGTTAAGTGATTTAGTAAAGCATTTCCCTGTTCCCCAAAGGATACAGACATTCTACACAGGATTGTTGCTGGCCTTCTTCACCCATGGGAAACTGATTCTCTAACCCATAGGTGTCTACTCTGATGTAGCTTGTACCAAGAAGTGGGGGGCCTGAGTTGACCAGATGCCCTGGTGGACCTCATTATGTTTTCTTGTGTCACTCTGAAATAATAAGATCCCCTTCCACAGACCTCCCTCTATTCTAGTCCTTTGCTTAGCCTTCTTAGTCTGTGCTTATTATTATATCCACTCCCTCCCTCAAGCCCCGATCTTCTCTTATCACCCTCAGTGTCTTCTGGTTCAAATTCATTTTCTCCCCAACACTAAAAATAAGAATCCTCATGTTACAACTCCATCCGTTGCCTGGAGATAACATTCAGCTCTTCACACGCAGGCAGACCTCCTCCAGCTGTGCCAATTTAATCCTGTTCTGTTGCTTCGTTCATTTTGAATAGGATACCTCTGGCAGGTGAGGTGTTATGAACATCAACATGTTAAATCTTCAGTAAAGTAATTCTCCTGGGCATTTTTCCCCCATTTCATTTTGTCCAGGATGCTGTCATAATGTCTACTGACATTTCTAGACTTTCCCCTTGAGTTCCTTGGCAATTCATTAATACATGCACCTACCAACAAACATTTTCTTGAGGACCCACCATGTGCCAGTCATTGCAGTACAGTACTCATTTGATGCTCGTGAGAAGGCATGATGTAGGTGTGTGGTGAGTGTGTGTGTATGTGTGTGTGTGTGCATGCATGCAGTGCACACATGCAGTGAGGGGAGGGTAAGCCAACTACTTCTTCAACTTTGGCGGTTGTTCAATGATAAATGTGTGTAGGGGAGCAGAGTGAGGGTTGGCCACAAATGTGGCTTTGAGCTGTCACACACATCCTCCACATCTTTATCTGGCAGCCATATACCTGCCAATTACAGAGACTTTTCTAACCAGGTTTGTGAACTCATAATTATTTGCCTATGCCACACTTAAGAATAGGATGTTCCCAGAGTCATCTATCCTACTCAGATGGAAGGCCACCTCCACCAGAGAGGACAGAGGGGCTCTTTCTTTGAATGGAAATCTATGTAATCCACCCATAACAGTTTCATTTGTACATTTTTTATTTCAAGGGACGTAATTCCTTTTAAAACTCCCTTCATTATAACTTTGAGTTCCTTTTTGCAGTCATCTCAATAATAGGCTCTTCTATCATGTTCTACATTTTGCATCTGATTTTTATTCGTTTTAAACTCGGGTTCAAATAAGAGAATTTTTAGTCATTCTTTCATATTTAAGTGTTTTGCCCTTTTGGGTCAGCTCTGTAATACTATAAGTGATTTTGATATATATGTTCATCTTATAAGGAACCACCGTTCATTCAATTTCTTCAACCTAAATCTTTGAGAAACAATTTAGGTAAAAAGTTACTATGGTAGACCCTGAAGAGTATAAGAATTTAGGTTATAGCTGTTTCAAAGTATTGATTTTCATTAAAAAATAAGAGTCCCCTGATTTGCTACTCTCTTGTGAATTCTAAGGTTTAACATCTGATAATAATTGGCATTTCCCTAACCTAGGTGTGAGCTAATCTGAGACTGGGGAGACAGATATCAAGAACACAGGGCCTCAAACATCCAGAGCTGCTCAGGGATCACTGGACTCACACGGGGCCTGAGAATAAGAAGGTCAGCTATTAGTACACCTATGTTAAAGCTGGAGAAACTGAAGTCCTCAG
This sequence comes from Canis lupus familiaris, assembly GCF_011100685.1. Lineage (NCBI taxonomy): Eukaryota > Metazoa > Chordata > Mammalia > Carnivora > Canidae > Canis > Canis lupus. The sequence continues at coordinate 52,288,169 of NC_049226.1, read as the reverse complement.
AAGCTACTAGCAAGCAGATCCAGTCAGCCCTCTGTGGCGGCAGAAGACAAGCACAGGTCTTCAAATTCTAAATTCTGTGCTTCCCTCCACTCTTACTATATCACACTGTACCTTGTAAACATTCAGAATCAAGGTATTGTCTTCACAAGGCATGAGGAGGATGAAGATATCCAGATGGGGAAATGGAATGGCTAGGGGAAATGGAATGGCTAGGGGAGCCTCTCTAGTATGTTCATATTTATAGGGTTAATTTATGAAGGGTCTGATTCTGAAGCTTCAAAAGGTGAGAAACCAGAGGAAAAAAACTCCAGGGGGTGAGGTCACAACAGTGAGTTTATGCAAGCATTATGGGTTGAGAGGGGCAGAAGTCCTAGGGAGAAAGTGAGATATACCCTGGACTGAAAAACAACATTTCTGGCACATGGATTTAATTTCTCTTTTGCTATATCACAGAAAGAGGAATGGTGGCTGGGAGGTAGAACAGAAATGGGCTGCCTTATGGAGTGCAGAGTTCCCCATTATAAAAAGCTTATGAGCAACTGAATCAGGTGAGGATCAACCACAGAAGCAGAAACAAGCACTGGTAGATATACACACATACACAAACCCATATATAATCCTCCAGTGCTTTGTTCTATTCCTCTGCTCAATAAATTCTATATATAAAGGATATATACTTTATATATATATAAATATATATATTTATAATACTACATATATGCAAAATAAACATATATGTTTATATATATGTTATATATATATATATTATATATGTATAATAAACATATATGTGGTATTTATTTATTTATTTTTTGTGGTATTTATTTAATAGAGTAATTTGACCTTAAGCAGTTGTGGAAACTGGTTAAACAGTCTGTATGTCTGTTAATCATGACTGCTGCTGGAGTTTGAAGCCCACTGGGTGGGCGATTAGGAAGGAAAGATGGATATAAATAATGGGGAGAATCAGGAGCAGCCTGGAACCCATACGCATGCACCGAAAGAAATTTCATGGAAACTAACTGTGACCTTGGCTTTCACTGCTTCCCAGCTTGCCCATGTGGATGACCTGCTGTAGCAGGCGCCTTTTCTCAAGTAGCTAAACACACATATCTGGATGAAGAGTTGGAGAAGCTGGACGAGCATCCAGGAAAAGGGAAAGTAGTCACGGGCCCAGATGCTGCTTCTTGCCAATCAGGTGAGTCAGCAGATCGGCAACAACATGTGAGCTGTAGAGTGGCTGCAGCTTCCCTTCTATCCTCCAATCTCCCAAGTCTCCCCCATGTTCCACTCTCACTGGAAACATAAAGGAAATTGAATTCTGAGTAGGGTAATTCAATCCAGCCACACTGGCATACTCTCTGGAAGAAATATTGTATCTGGGGCAGGGTTGACTTAGATGCTCTCCAGATGCCCAGCCAAAATTCAGGGAGCCCAACATGCCTTCTGACTGTTTGGCACCCAGGTGACTGTCTGGCCAGGGAAGACTTTTGTGAACCCACACATTTAGCTTCTTTTAATGCCTTCATCACCAGGAATTTCCATTTTCTAAGCCCATTCAAAGAGTAGGAGAGTGTCTTTCTAGCATCTCCCTCTCTTATTGCCAAAGATCAACACATCTGCCTATTACATTTCAAGGATTTATAATAGCATATATTATAAGCAACAACAGCTAACATTCAATGACAATATATAATGTGCTACACTCTTTTATATACACTCTTTAATTAACTTCTCACAACAATCCCATATGAAAAGTATTATTGATACCTTAATTTTACTAATGTGAAAATTCAACTTTAAAGAAATTGATTTGCTCAATGTTAGACAACTATTATGTGTTGAAGTAGAGATTCCAATCTAAGACATTCAGCTTTGGAAAGCAACACCACCACCATTAAAAATACCAGATACAGGGATCCCTGGGTGGTGCAGCGGTTTGGCGCCTGCCTTTGGCCCAGGGCGTGATCCTGGAGACCTGGGATCGAGTCCCACATCGGGCTCCTGGTGCATGGAGCCTGCTTCTCCCTCTGCCTGTGTCTCCGCCTCTCTCTCTCTCTCTCTCTCTGTGCCTATCATAAATAAATAAAAATTAAAAAAAAATACCAGATACAGAAAGCTGCCATGTGGTGAAGAACAAGTTTTTACAGTTGAACCCTCTGGTATCAAGAATCTCCTACATCCAACTAAGTTGAAGAATGTGTAATTTTATCCTTTGAAGAGGAACAGTAGAAGTGTAAACAGAATCTGAGAAAACAAAACTAATAAGGAGGCAAATAGGAGGCACCAAAGAGATGAATTCAAAAAGGAAAAAAAAAAGGAAGGAAGACTAGTGTGAAAAAATTTTCCTATCTTATTACTATCTCACTATGATGACATAATAACTAAATGAACTCAAATGGACACATTTAGTTAACATAGTAAGTGAAGAGCCAACAGCTCAGTTATGTCGATTGGTAGCCTTCAAGCAATTTAAAAAGGTACATGGCATTAAAGCTCCAAAAAACACCAAGGGATGGGGACAGTGGTTTTAGCAATTATTTAGAATTGGGTCCCTGGGAATGCCTTCTGTGCATGCTCAGGATAGGTCACTACAGGGCTGGCTAATGAGAATAGGCAGGCAATCCTTCAAGACTATTTCCAGGAGACAATGATAGCACAGAAACCTTGGAAAATCACTGAGTGCACACTGGGATACAAAACTCTGGCTGCCATGGAAATGGAACAGGCCAAGTGTAGCTTCTAAACCAGCATCTGCAATGTGCAGCTGAGCAGCTCTGGTTCCATGTAGCTTGGACCAGCTGCTCTGTGCAATGCCCAGCCTCAAATTCCTGCTCACCCAGCACAGTACTGCTCATCCTCTGATGCACCCTTCCCCTCAGTACCATCCCCAGCATTGCTCTTCTGGGCTTATTTCTCTCTGGTCTATATGATCATTGTTTACCTCTCTGAGTTCCTTGAGCAGAAGGACTGACTGTAGCCTGCATTTTCTCATGTTTCTATTAATGACATTTCAAGTATCTCAAGAATGTTCTAGAGCTTAGTCACTGCACTATTCTCTCTTCACAGTACAAAACCTCCTGACTCTGTGGAAGCCCAGAATTCCTTCCTTTCCAAAGCCTCTCAGAGTTCTCTATTCTCTGTCTTCACTGACCCTGCCCTGGTTTATCTTCTCATCATCTCTTTCTAGGAATACAGGAATAATCTTCAAATATCTCTTCCACTACCTTCAAGGCATGAAATTTGTTTCTGCTTCAAAGGGACAGGACGTTCTTAAATTGAAGACATGGTACTGAGGACTGCTCCCAGAGATGAATATTGGGGTTCCATCTTCTTCCAAAGCTAAGCTTCACTTTTTTTTTTAACACCATGTGAACAGTTTTTTTCCCAAAGCAGTGCTTCCTTCTTTGGCCTGTTGATTTACCTTTCCTATGTGAACAAGCCAGAAGAATACTGCTGAGCCCTTCAACTTTGACCCACATGGGAACACAGATCACTGGAGCAGCCCCAATGTTTAAAAAGCAAGACTTTTAAAACAACAAAACATACCAGTTGGTGATACGGTTACCATGCACTTATATATTTCCACCCTTCAAAGCTCTTTTGGATACACTGTCCTTAACAATCACAGAAGATGGATATTATTGTTCCCATTTTATAAATAATACAAGAGAGTCTTGGAGCATTATGATGGCTTGTGTGGTATCTCACAGCTGGTTAGTAACAGAGTTCAAGAATAAAACCTTAAATTCCCAGTCTAGGTAAGGCACACATGTGAGAAAGCTTTTTACTCCATTATTCTGGGTGTTTACTGATTTTAAACTTTTAAGTCATCACATATCTATATATTTTAAACCTTTGTCTATAGGCAGAATGCATTAGAGAGATTTATTAGACAGGCAATCTGGAAAAGATGACTGTTTTCAGAAGCTACTGCTCCCCAGTCCTCCTTAGGTGGGAAACCTTAATTTGTCTTTCCAAATACACTCCACCTCAGAGAATAGCTTTGTGGATGCAAAAGCAATAATAAAAGACCAAACTCAGTCCAGCTGCAAATGATCAGGCTCTTCTCTCCATTGTGGTAAATTATAGGCTTCTCTCAGGTCCTCAGTTGCTTATATGCCTGGTGAGCTGGTCTGAATAACCTGGCCAGCTACAGGGGAGAGTGTTAGCCCCAGCCCAACCCCCCATTTCTCATTTAACTCTACTCATTAGAGGAGGCTGGGGTGCAAGCCAGGTTAACATGTCAATAAGTCACCAAGGAAATGCAAAAATTGACAGCTGAGGAATCCCAGCTCCCAGCCTTCTCCACTACACAAACCCTCACAAAACAGGTTTCTCAGCCTCCTTGCCAGGTCACTTAAATGAGTAGTGACATTTGAGTCCCTGAGAGTAATTAATTTCCTCTGTCTCCAATAGCACCTCATATTTTTAATGAATTTTTACAAGTCTCAGATCCTCCAGCTTCCAGCTCCCTTCCCAGTCCCGTTGTTCCCCAAGGTCCCATAACGAATAGCTCCCACTCCTATTTGCCTTGCAAACTCATATAGACTGGAAATGATAAATACATTATCTGGGCTTTTTAACGGACCATTGTTTAATTTTCTATGCTTGTCTGGTTGGGGAAGAGATGAATATTACCTTGTGGAGAATAAGATTTCTGTTCCATTTAAGGGGGGGTTAGGGGTAATCTATGGCAGGAAAGCAACACTCTGTTCATCCTAATAGGCAGTGCTAATTAAAAGTGTTCAGAAGGGACATCCATCTACCAGTCTGTGATTCATTCAGCATTATCCCTGGTAAACAAGAAATAGATACTGCAATGAATGCTTCTAATTTGTCAAAAGAATAGGCATTTTCAATTGTGCCTTCTTCGCATCCTGTATGAAGTACAGATTTCAGTGTCGCCATCATTTAAAAGTTTAGGACCTCAAAATAATAGTACTTGCTCTTAAGCTTGTAAATCTCCAAGTCTGTTTTCTATATAGAAACATTTATCTTACATATGGTTTGACTTTAGTTTCAACAATTGAGAATTGTTCTTTCTGTTGGTAATATATTTAAAGCAGAAGGCATTTGAGGAGAGCTAATATAGTTGTGTTTAAAATCAAACCAATTTGAGACCACATACTAGGAGAGGCTAAAATCCAGTCAGGAAAACTTAAAACTCCTAATGATGCTTAAAGAAAAGGAGAAAGGGAATTTCTCACCACAGAGTAGACAGAAAAGCTGCCCCAAGCAGCTATTCCCGAAGGCTCCATGAACCCTCTAAGGTGTTTTAAGAAGGAACACAAAACATAAAAGCCATCACTTGAAGAGGACTCAGAGACATCTGTGAGTCATTTTTGAAGAGAGGAAGATTTTCCTAATACCAGCAAGTCAACCAGCCTCAAATATTTACCTTTGTGTTGTGCAAAAGAGTCGCTTAATCATGAAGACTTAGAGCCAGGGTTCACCACCATGTCTTGCTGGATGCTGAAAACAAATAAAATAAGATGTTTAAAAAAGTAAACAATTATTTATTGGTCTTGTTTTTATTCCCTCTCTTTCGCTAAAGAAATATTTACTAATTTCCTACCATATATCAGGCACTGGAAATACAGTAGTGTATAAAATAAAACCACCACCACCACCAAAAAAAAATCAACAAAGACAGTCCATTTTAAGTACTCCGCTAGAGAGGGTACACAATGCCTCTAAGGTAGGAGGGATCAGGATATGTGTGTGTGTGTGTGTGTGTGTGTGGTTATCTCTTCCTCACAAACATGTGTACACATTCACATGCATATCTACACATACACAGAAGTGTGTAGGAATTTTTAAAGAACTTCTCCAATTTGTAATTCATCTGACTTTCTTAGAGGCTTTAGCTCTTGCCTTGAGATCATTAAAGAAGAGGGCACTGGAGAAAATGTCAAGAGTCTTAAAAGTGATCATCTGTAATTCACCTTCAGGACTCCTTTTCAAGGAAACAATCACGAATTCAGGCCAATATTTATGCACACAATGTTATTTGTAAGAGAGAAACAACCGATAAAGGAATGATAAAATGAATGTTAGTATTTCTACATGGAAAAATATTATGCACATACAAAAATAATCTTAAAAAATTTTAGGATTGAGAAAATATGTGTAATATAGTAAAATTATAAAATTTGAGCTCATCCATGTAGAAGTTGGTCTTAAAAAATATACCAACTGTTAACAGTGGCTCTCGATAGCATGATTATAGGTTATTTTTCTCTTGTCCTTTTACTTTCCAAGTTTTCTACAAAGATGATGTATTATTTTCTAGACAGTAAATAAACATACTAAATAGAAGTTTGAGGTGCAACATCGCCATTTCTGTGTCACTTCTCCTGCATCCCCCTATTAAATGGGAGACTCTATGCTCTCCAGCATCAATTCCAATCTGCAGGTAACACTGCCCTGGGATTGTCTATTTCCATCTCTGCCTCTCTCTAGTATTATTAACCCTTATTTCCTGGAAACATAGTCCAGAGACAAGTTCATGGTCACCACTCAATGTTTGCTGCATAAAAGAGCGAGTAAGTGAATGAATGAAGACTTAATAAATGGAACTATCTCAATGAAAATTACATTAAAAAATGTTCATTCAAAATAATTGGTGACAATAAAAATTAAGTTTCATCTGGATTCACAGAAGATAAAAGAAGTTGGAAAGCAGAGAGATAACCATTTTTCAGGGAAGACAGTGAAACTGAAAAAAAAAAAAAAAGTAAAAGAGCTTATGGTTAAAAAGAGAAAGAGAGAGGGAGAGAGACTCAACATAATGGAATATCACAGCCTACTGAACTTCCAATATATTCCAAGACCAAGAATCTGCTTAAGGCAGGAATATTTATCTAGCAATAACATCCCATTATGGCAACTCCATTATTTTACATGTTTAGACTTACATATACATACACTAAGTAGATATTTGTTATTAGTTTTAATCAGCAATGGATGGTTGACTTCCTACTAAAAGAAAACAAAAGCTAAAGGATAGATCATTGTAATGTTTTATATGGATTCAATTTAGTTTATTCATAAAACTAGTGAAATAGACTCAGGATATTAAGTTACAGTTATATTTTTCTGGGGGTAGGTCTGGTTTGAATCTCATCTCTTTTAAAAAGAGATAGAAAATCTTGGGCAAGTTATTTGACCTCTGTCAGGCTCAGTTTTCTTACTTACATAAAATAGTATAATAATAATACCAACCTCATAGGGTTATTGTAGGAAACAATTAAAATGAGAGACAGCATAGCATTCAAAATAGACTTCAAGCTCAGGATGCCTGGGTGGCTTAGCCATTGAGCCTCTCTCTCCCTTTGGCTTGAGGTGTGATCCTGGAGTTCCATGATTGAGTCCCATATCAGGCTTCCTGCAGGGAGCCTGCTTCTCCCTCTGCCTAGGTCCCTGCCTCTCTCTGTGTATTTCTCATGAATAAAGGAATTTGAAAAAAATAGACTTCAAACTCATGCTTGTTTACATCAGAACCTGGAGCTCTTAACATATACCAGTCTTCCATTTTATTATGTGCCTTGTAGTATGTTGAACACTATGCAAATCTGATCTCATTTCATCCTCAGAATGGTTGTCATGAGGAGGCACTATTTTTTCACTTTATAATAATTTTTATTTCTGTAGTGTTGGTAGTACTGTCCCCTCTTTCTTTCTGATTTTAGTTGATTTTTCTCCTTTTTCTTAATCGATCTAGCTAAAAGTTTACAAGTTTTGTTGATCCTTTTGAAGGACAACTCTTGGTTTTGTCGATTTCCTCTATTTTTTTAAAAAAATTTTAATTCAATTAGCCAACATATTGTACACCACTAGCTTCAGATGTAGAGCTCAATAAATTTATCAGTTACATATAACACCCAGTGCTCATCACATCATGTGCCTTCTTTAACTCCCATCACCCAATTACCCCACCACCCACCCCCTCCAACAACCCTCAGTTTGTGTCCTATAGTTAAGAATCTCTCTCATGGTTTGTCTCCCTCTCTGGGAAGATTTCCTCTATTTTAAAAAAATCCATTTTATTTCATTTCTCCACTTTGAAGATGAGAAAACTGATACCCAATTTTAAATAGTTATTAAGTGTCTGAGTCAAGATTCAAACCTTGAATGTCAGGTTCCAAAACCTAATCTCATTAAGTGTTTAAAAAAGAAGTTACTGAATTTGGGTTTGCATCCAGTCATGATTAACAACAAAATTCAGTTTACAATTTTGCTATGTCACGCCGTATTATTTGATATGCTATGGCTTGAACTTTATTCCCTTGCCAGTCACACTTAAGTACTCTCCTATTTCTTTTCTTATTAAATATTTCAAGCATGAAGTTGAGTATAGACATAATTATAACCAAAACTTATGTACTGCCACCCAGCCTGGTCACATATTACCATTCTGTCATGTTTGCTTCAGATATTTCCTTTTAAAAAGAAACATTATAAATATAAGCAAAATTACCCTATGAATTCCTTCCTATTTCCACAAAAATAACTATACCCTCAAATTTCCATGCATGTTTTTCTGCTTCTACTACATGCTTGCATCCACAAAAACCATATAGCAATGTTTTCATATGTTTTAAAACTTTGTTTAAATGATTTTCCACTGTAGGCATCCATCTGAAGCTTGCTTATTTTCTTAAATATGTTTTAAAGATTTAGCCACTTTGATAGTGGATTAAATTCTTTCATTTTAACATTTAGATAATATTTTATTATATGTTATGTTCTGATTAGTCATTCGTATGGATTAACATTTGGGCTGTTTTCAAACTGCAAAAAGAAGTAATGCTGCAGTGGACACTGTCACACTCCTTGGATACATATGTGTGAGATCTCTCTGTGGTCTATGCATCTTCAAAGTTATTAGATGTAACACGTGGCTCTACCAAGTGTCAGTAGTAATTCATACTGATCCAGCATGAGTTAATTGTATCACCAACATTTGGTATTGCCACACTTTAAAATGTTTCCAAAATGATGGATGTAAAATATCTTATATTTTGGCATGGATTTCTCTAATTACTAGTGAGATTGAACATTTTTTTATTATTTTTATTTTATACATTTTTTTCTATTAGGTTTCTTCTGCTGCTTTTATATATGTCCATGTTTTTCTGTTGTTACAGGAGGTCGGCAATATATCCTAAGCAGATAGGAAAGCAGGGTGCCTAGTGTGTCATATGGTCATATGTGTCATGGAAAAAGCAGAAGCAGAGGGAGTACTGAAGAGGGCTGAGGTGGGACCTCAAGTTCAAATAAGGTAGTCAGGAATGACCTTACCTGGCAGGTGATATTTATCTAAGTCATAAAATTGATGTGGGCAAAAGCCATGGAAAGAAATAGCAAAATGGTAAGATGGTAATATTCAATCAAAATATGTAGTGATACCTTGGGATGTGTTATAACTACCTTCTATACTAATCTGCATGCTTTGGATGCAACTTTTTTTTTTTTTTTTTTGGATGCAACTCTTTTGCAGTTGCATATGTTCCAACTATTTTTCCTGGTCCAATGCTTGTCTTTTTATTTTGTTTAAAATAAAACTCTTTTTAGATTTATTTAAAAAAGATTTTATTTACTTATTCATGAGAGACACAGGGAGGTAGAGACAGAGGCAGAGGGAGAAGTAAGCTCCCTCTGGGGAGTCTGATGCAGGACTCGGGATAATGCCCTGAGCCAAAGGCAGATGCTCAACCTCTGAGCCACCGAGGCGCCCATAAAATAAAACTTAAAAATTTTTTAATGTAAAGAACTATATCAGTACTTCCCTTTAAGGTAGGTGTTTTTTGCTTGGTTTGCTTTCCTTTGCTTTGCTTTTATTCAGTATATCCTTTCCTACCCCTCCGTCATAAAGACATTCTTCTATAGTTTCTTTAAAAATTTTTAAAGTTATGCTTCTTAAATTTAAGTCACCTGGAATTGATATTCTTTATATGGTATCAGGTTAGGACTCAGTACATTTTCTGTATATTTCTGCATGATCCTTGTACCATTTATATCTCAGTCTATCACGTACAGTCTACACGTAGTCAGCATAGGGTATTTTGGGGTCTAGATCTTATTCCATTAGTCTAGTTTTCTAGTTCTGTGCAAATACCTGTACTACCTTAATTAATATAATTTTATCTTAAGTTTTCACAGTTGATAGGGCCTATCCATCTGTCCACCTGCCCACCTACCCATATATACATACATCTTTCTATCCACCATTATTATTCACAAATATTTTCTGAGACCCTAATTATGCCAAGTACTGCTTTTATCACTGGAGATTTAATAACAGACTAAACAGATATTTCTGCCCTCATGAGCTTACATTCCAGGGAATGGAGGCAGACACTAAACTAAACAAATCAATTAAATATGCCATGGTTATAAGAGCCATGAAGATACACAAAGTAGAAAAACATCATCCAGCATGTGTTAACACCTGATTTAATATATAAACTGAAAAAATCTAATGGAATAACAACAACAAAACCACTTATTTTAAATATACACCAGACATCTAGAGTTTGCAGGAAAAAAATTAAATACTCATGCTTAGATCTATCAATAGTTTATAACTTTTGGTGAAGAATCTCTACTCCTGACAGATGCTATATAAAATTGCAACCTGTCCTTGCCAGGCTGTGACTACACAGGAAAGTCTAAAGTCTATTTTAGTCACCTAGAAAGAGAGGTGTGGGCACACATGCCCACACCTTCTGTTTGATCCTTGACCAGTGACACAGGTCTTGGGTCAGAAAGAGACTGCAGTTTGTCAGCTGGACATTATGGGAGCTTGGAAAATTTTCTGCTTTTGGAGACCTGGGAATAAGCCTAGAGCTCCCAAACACAACTCCCAGAAAAATAGAATTTTTTTACAAGCTGTCTGTACGTGCTCTACAGTTAAAACAGAATATGCACTACCTCTGCTACCTTCCTCAATTCCTAGAGTAAATGAGCCAATAGATAGTTGCTTTTTCAAGTTTATTTGTTTTTTTTTTAACAATTTTTCTATCTTTAATAGTAATATCACGACTCTGTATGAAACTTATTATGTTTTCTTATCAACACAATCCGCCCTGTGTGACTCTGGGCAAGTTATTTCACCTTTCTGAACTTGATATTTCTCACTGTAAAATGGGATAAGAATACCTAATTGCAGGCTTGTTGTGACCCTTAAGCACTATATTGAAAGACCTTAGTAGAGTGGCTGCTATGTGGTAGGTATGGAATAATGGTAGGCCTTATCATTAGAATTGTTATACAAATAATTCTAGGTATTTGCCAAAGATCTCTAAGACACTCCCATGACCTGGAATCTGCATGGGTCTAGAATCCAGGCTCTCTGAGCATATAGAAGGTAAATACATAAATTAGGAGCACAAGTCCCAGTTCCCGCCCCAGCACTTTATCATCACCAACACATGAGAACTACTTATGTCCCAATAAGAGCTGTCATATGTAAAGCGCATCAACAAGTTAGTGTTACCTCATTTGTACACTCCCCAAAAACTCTACAGCTAGTTGGATAGGGAAGTAGCAGAGACAAGGTATACACTAATTATATCTAGGTTGAATACACCCGGGTTTGCTAATTTGTATACAGCCAATCATAGCAAAGGTAACTCCTCTAGGGGAGCCACTCACAGTAAAGGAGTTCTCACTACAGAGTGAGAGAATCCTAAGCTTGCCTAGCTCCCACTGCAGGGTCCCACTGACCCTCTTCTCTCCTAATGTTCCAGCCTCTACAGGTCTAGAAATTGCTCTGACAAGAACTCTCATGCTAGATGCAGTCCACAGTGATACTGTAGTGGCAGCCAGGACAATGGCAGCATCCATACCCACAAGGCAACTAGTGGGCAAGCAGAGATACCACATAAGGGTTTAAGGTACTATATGACCTTTTACCTCTACTCCAAATGAGTATGCTTCTGTGTGTGCATGTGGTATAATTAAGCATTAATAAGAAGGAAGGTTTAGTCAAGAGAGGTTAAATACTTTCATGTTGGATGCTTCTTTGCTATACTGAGTAATTCTATAAAAAATATAAATATTTAAAGAGGTTATTTCCGGTTGAGTTCTGCTTATTACATCAAAGACAGAAGAGGAAAACAGTTCATAGGTCGTTGGCCCTTAGCAGCTCTGACAGATTGATTCACTTATTCATTTGTTCGTCTATCCATTCATTCTTTCATTCAACAAATGTTTACTGAACTGTGTTATATTCCAGACATGGTTGTAAGCCTTGGTGATATAATGGTGTTAACAGTCAAATGGGGACAGGAAAGAAAATAATGACAAGACTATGATTAATTCTCAGATGAGAAAGTATTGGCTGTTAAGAGGGCATAGATGAGGGCCGTCTGAGAAGGAAGTCCATGTACTTCACATTAAAGCCAGTTAAAAAACCAAACCAAGCCAACCCAAACAAAACAAAAAAAAACCTCCCCCAAAAAACCTTTGGTAATACATTGTCCAATTTTTCCAATGACTGAATCTTCTGGTATCCCTCCCACCCCTGCTCCCGCATCTAGCAATGTCAATCTTCCTGTCCTACTCCTTGCTTTATTCTTGGTCTTGATGGACTAGGGGCCTGAGAATGACTTTCAACACTTCTATATACATATATACATATATACATATATACATTGCTTTCCCTTATTCTCTGGAAATTCACATTCTGGGCAGTTCAGGTAATTCACTGGCTTAGTTCTCTGGGAGGCCTACTGAATCAGCCTGTCTCTTGAATAAATTCTGGGGAGGCTCCTGGGTGCAAGTTCCCTTGCCCTCTTACCTGACATCTCTGGATGCCTCCGGAGACACCAGTACCTAGCATGGGGCTGACTGCTATGTGTGTCTGACAGCTAAAATTAAGGGCAGCAGGGCAGAAAGTGTATGTGCTGACACCACAGTTCGACCAGCTTGCTCCGATGCTGTAAAACACCGTTGGCGGAGTGCACCAGTAAATTGTCCCACTAATTAGTTTATTATTTCATTTGAGAGATCAAATACATAAATAAAATTAATAAACCCTGCAAAATAAGTGCATCACTGGAAATAAAAGTATTTCTCAGGTCATTGCCTTAAACACAGACATTACATGCTAGAATAATGTTAACACAAGAAAGGCAAATCGTGCTGCCTTGCGGGCTAGAACGTACCAAAAGCAGCGGGAGGTTGGGGAAGGGGTAGGTGCTGAGCCTTGGGGCTGACCAGAAAACATGGATGGTGTTCTCTACTCTGGCATACCTACAGTTTAACCTTGACCAAGTCAACTTCCCCATTGACCCCCATTAATGAGCTTGTTTACTTGTGAGTAAAATAAAGGGGTTGGGCGGTTTCTGAGGTTTATTCTAGCTATGGCATTTTATGATTATGGGAATCAAATGAAAATCAGAACTGGGTTATTATGAACTTAGTCAATCAAGAATGCATAATGAGGGGCACGTGGGTGGCTCAGTGGATGAGCTTCTGCCTTCAGCTCAGGGCATGATCCTGGGATCCTAAGATTGGGTTTCTTATCCAGCTCCCTGCAGGGAGCCTGCTTCTCCCTCTGCCTGTGTCTCTGCCTCTCTCTCTCTCTCTCTCTCTCTCTCTCTCTGTGTGTGTCTCTCATGAATAAATACATAAAAAATCTTTTAAAAAATGTGTAGTGAAAATTAAATGAAATAAGAACCCATTGTAATATGGATTTGAGAACTCGGAGGGAACTTAGGTAACATATAACCTAGCATTCACCTTATAAACAAAGGGAGAAGGAGACCAAGTTTGCATTCTCTGAGGGCCTATTATAGACCCCCCCCCAAACAAAGCCCAACTATGCTAAGGATATTCACACATACCCCAAGAAACTTAAGCTCAGAGAATAAAATGTGGCTAAATCCACACAGAAAAAGACCAAAATGAGGTTTCCGACTCTCTAGATAAAAACATTTCCACCAACCTGTATTCAATTCCCCAGTCTCTTATTGGGATCTCAGGCCAGGTTGCTCACTGCCTAGCAGCTCCCTGGACTTATAAGAGATATCATGGATGATGGATGTTGTATGGTCATTATTGACCATTATACTGACATTCCAAATTCTGTTTTTCCTCTGCCAATGTTGTAACATCACCTTGCAATTTAGACTGCCATGTTTGATAGTGAATTTAGCCCTCCTAAGCATTTTAAGAAAATATCATTATATCTTAAAAGGCATATAAATAGACTCTCAGAGATAAGAAGGAACTTATTCAAAGCCCCATGTTAGTAAGAGGTCAAGATGGAATGCAAAGGATGTCTAAGCTCTCAGATCATCAACTTTCTCTACTAAACATCAGTAACCTGAACATTTATGACTCATTTTTTTCTGATCTCACTACACTGTACAATACCCTTTGATAATTACATATTTTAAATTATCTATGCTAACTAGAGTTGAATATCTTTCCCTCCCAATATTTTCTACCCAATATTTCCCTCCCAATATTCCTATTTATTTTCTATGGTTTTGAAAAACCAGAACCGATTATTCATTTTTGAATAAAAGGCATATTAAGACATATCTCAGAATATATAAACAACTGCTGCTAGGGTTAATTTATATTATTTTATAGTATGCATGTGATTAATCCTCATTAATATGAAATTCTCCTTTGTTGAGGTGCTATGTACAATTTTAAATGGCTAATTAAAATAAACAAGAATTGAGAGAGAGCAAAAGCTGAAACCAGAACTTGTGTGCAATTCTCAAAGGTCAATTTTTAATATAAATGTAAATGCAAGTGTAAGTTGATAAGATGGGGTGGAGGGAGAAGTAAAATCCGTGAAGTGTTAGAGTCCACGAAGAAGCAACACAGAGTAGCGAAAATTGTACTCCTCTGAAGTGAAAGAGTTATCAGTCCACAACTTCTGTGCGAATTAGAAGAAGCCCCTCAACCATTCTGAAGCTTAGTTTCCTCTTCCAAAAGATGAAGCTGTTCTGGGATTAAATGAAAAAATGGATGTCAGCAAGGGCTTGCTTGGTACATGTAAGCATTTGGTACATCTATTATTAGGCCCTGAGTCTCTGCCCCCACATCTTTAGCTGATCTGGAAAATATGGTTTTGTGAGAGCAAAGACAAGTTGATGGAGACAAAGCAAAAAGTTGATTTTTTTAAAACCAAAATTTCTCTGGCATATATAGGAAAGAAGCCATACATAATGCATTCAACCAACTCTAAGACTTAGAAATTGTGAGCTCTCTGCTCTGGAAATTGGGGTTCCTGGCACACTGTAGATATATTTATCTTTCTTTCCCAATACATGCATAGCTAGGTAAATTGCTCCTTTTAAATTATTTCAAGTACTACACAAACATTTACAACTTTAAGCCAAAATAAATCTTTATGCCATAAACTTAAGACATAGGTTTGAAGAGCAATTTGGTAGTATATATAATAAAGCCTTAAAATTTGGTTAAGCCTATGACCCACTTTTAGAAACTCATCCTAAATAAATAATTATGGATATGTCTAAATATTTGGCTACAAAAATGTCCACATATCTTTACAACAGTGAAATATTAGAAATAAAGAGATTTGACAACAGTGATCTGAATAAATTCTGCTGTTTATGTTATGAAGCCATTAAAAAATAATGAAGAGTATTCATGCCATTAAAATAAATTTTTAACAATTTGTCTAAAAAAGTGACAGTAGAACATACAATATGAGATTACTTTTATAAACAATACTTAAGTGTATAAGCAAAAGACGAAAGAAAATGCCCCAAATGTTATGAATGGTCATCATAAGCTCGTGGGGGAATTTCATTTTCTTTGTCTTGCTTATTTATATTTCCTAAAATTTCTACCATAAATATATTTTTTTAAAGATTTTATTTATTCATGGAGAGACAGAGAGAGAGAGAGAGGGGGGGCAGAGTCATAGGCAAAGGGAGAAGCAGGCTCCATGCAGGGAGTCCAATGTGGGACTCAATCCCAGGATTCCAGGATCATGCCCTGAGCTGAAGGCAGATGCTCAACTACTGAATCACCCAGGCATCCCTCTATCATAAATATTTATTTTTATTTTATTTATGTATTTTAAAATATTTTACTTATTTATTTTATATGGAGAGAGTGAGTGAGCAGGGGGAGGGACAGAGGGAGAGTCAGAGATAGAGAATCTCAGGCAGACTCTGTGCTGAGCATGGAGTGCATTTTAACGTTCCATCTCATGACCCTGAGATCATGACCTGAGTGGAAATCAAGAGTTGGATGCTTAACTGACAGAGCCACCCAGATGTCCTATTTATTTTTATTTTAGGAGGTATTGATCATCTCAAATGTATATTACAATCATGCCATAAACAACATGAAAACACAAACAACATTCAGTAAACCGTATTTGTATAGAAAATTTTAACAAAAACAATATGTTTATTCTATAAAAGTTAAGCAAATTGATAAGAATATTTTGATATCCTAATAAGAAAAGGAAATGAATAAAATAATTAAATAATGAATAAACAGGTATGTGGAAATATTCAAGTTTAGAAGTGATCAAACACATGCAAATTCATAAAATTCGATGGCTTTTTAAATCTATTAAATTAGCATAGTTTATATAAAAAGAGACAAAAAGACAACTATTTAATAATTAGTGCTAGTAGGGAGATACATGTTTGCATACATTATAGATAGAAGTTTAAACTAGTACAATATAATGTTATTTTTGACTGACTAAATGATCCTACTTTTGGGAATTGGGGAGTGATTCGACTTTGGGGAATGATTTAGAAATCATTCTAAACACAGAATGTATATTATGAACAAAAGTGTTCAGTGTAGTATTATTTGTGACAGGATAATTGGGAAAAATGCCTATCAGTGGGAAAGATAGCAACATTTTCATTACTAAATAGTGTATAGCTATTAAAGCACTATTTAAGAGGCTACATAGTAAAATGTGAATGGTTTTTTAAGTGAAAAAGCATGATTCAAAACAAATATGTATGTGCACACTTACACACACACACATTCACTCACTCACATACAGAAAGAGATGGCAAGAAAAATACCAATAATTTTTAAAGGTATTATCTTTGAGTTACAGAATTAAATTTTTCCTTTTTTCCCCCTTCTTTGTGCATGCATGTGCATGTATATGTGTTTCAAACTTCCTTCAGTGAGTATGGGTTAGTTTTATAATGTGAAAAAAATGAGTATGAAATAAAAATAGAAAAGTTTTTGATCTTCTTGTGCCCTTAGGAAAGTCTAGAGGAGCTAGCCTTCAATGAAGTAATAGCCAGAGGAATATTTGCCCATTTAACTAAGTTAAGAAAGTTGCTAGAGGAAAAACAAAGCAATGGAAGTTAAAGGTAGTTTGCAATCAATTTAAAGTCTGGTAGGTATCTTAAATCAATTTTATGGGGAGCATATTCAGCTGCGGAAAACCATGCAAGGAAATAGGAAGATAGATTATATTTCTTTATCTTTTAAATGTGTGCTTAGGGAAAAAAAGGAGGAGGGTGACCATAATGAACAGAAAGGCATTAGAATAGAATATCAAAGCAGGCAAGCATAATGCAGTTCACTGTTGCTCTCTTTCAACTAGCTTCAATTTGTGGAACAAAGGGGTGCCATATGTTTAGGAACAACAGAGTCACAACTGGTCACTGAGCTTCCTAAGAAATAGGACTTGGCTTGAATGCTTGCTTGCTGGACAACAGGAGTTGGGAGAGATATGCAGGCTGGTCAGTGAGATGTGGAAAATATTTGTGCAACTGGTACATACCAATTCTATTCCCACTTGTCACTAATTCATTGCCAACATCTTGAGACTCAGCTTCCTTATACACAACAAGTGTTCATTTGTTCATTAAATATGTACTGAGTGCTCAATACCGTGCAGGGCAACAGGACAGAATTGTGAACAAGACAGACCATGACCTCTTCTCTGTCTTACATTCTAGAGGCGGAAACCCCATTGTGGATCAGTGTAGTGATAAGTGTGGGTTCTGGGATAAGACTCCCTGGGGCTATGATCCCAGTTCTAAAGCTTCTACTTCAAACACTTCTACCACTCCAAATCCAGCTTTTACCATGTCTTCTACTATGACCCTTTTCTGAACTATCATCATCTTTAGCTTGATTACTACAATAGTAGGGTCACTGGCTTCCTGCAACTTAGCATCCCCCTTCTGTATGATCTCAATAGGGCAGCTAGGCTAATTCACAAATAAATAAATAAAATGAAGAAGAAAAATATGATTGATTGAGAGCAAAAGAGACATCAGGCCATTGTTTCCCATTTTAATCAATATACAAGTCAAAGTCCTAGTCATGGCCACCAAAACCCTACCTGGATCCAGCTTCTGGCTACTGCCCCGACTTCATCTCCTACTATGCGTCTCCCTATTTAATATGTTCTTCTTACAACATGCTAGGCATTCTTCCTGCTGTGGGGCTTTTGCACTGGCTATTCTCTCTGATTGAAAAGTACTCCTTCCAGATGTTGCATAGCTTGCTCCCTCACTGCCTTCATATCTGTGCTAAAATGATCTTTCATTATTGGAGGGTCTTTCCCAATTAATATACATAAGATTTCAGCCCACATCTCCAGGGTTACTACTTTGTACAACTCCAGAGAGTGGCATTCACATCACAAAGTGAATTGTACCCGTTGGAATTAGGCAGTGTACAGCCTGACAAGCTATACACAATAGCTCTGTCCACCACCATTTCTCCACTGCGTTATTCTCCTTCATGGCTAATACCACCTGAAACTGTTTATTAGTTGTTTATTGTCTCTCTTGTCCTACTATAATAAAGTTTCACCAGAGCAGTGATTTTTATCTGTTTTATTTACTATGATGTCTCTAGAGATTAGACCAGCACCTGCCTTGTGAATAAATACTTAGTAAATATTTATTGAGTGGTTGTCCGAAAGACTCTGGCAAGTTTCTTAGTCTATGCTTGCACTATCCAACATGGTACCACTAGCAAGATAAGATTATTGAGCACTTGAAATATGCCTAGTGTGACTGAGGAACTGAACTTTGAAATTTTTACTTTAACTAACATTTAAAATGGAAGCAATGTAAAATAATTTGCCATTAAACTCAACTTTGCTGTTTTTAGGGGACATTTCATTTTAACCCCTGCAATATCTAAGATGCTACTTAATTATTATTACTATTTTTTTTTACTATTTTAATGTGGACACTAGAAAGTCTACAATTACACGTGGCTTGCATTATATTTTTATTATGCTTTTTTATTTTATCTAGTTTCTTCATCTGTAAAAGGATGATGATAACAACTACCTCACAAGGGTGTTGTGAAGTTTAGGTGAGGCAACATAGGTAAAGCAGCTGGTATAGGGCCTGGTACATAATAGTTGCTCAGTACTGCTTGCCATCATGGTATCATTGTTGCTGTTGTTGTTGTTATCAAATATAGAGTACATATAATAGGGATGAGTTCTTATCTGTGAGTTGAGGAAAGGCTTCATTTTGAAATGTATTTGAACAAAATTCTAAAAGAGAATTATAAGTGGATTAAGTAAATACTAAGAGGGAGAGTTGGCAGGAGATATGGTGGCCAAAACATCCCCAAAGCAAAGAACAGAGCCACAAGTCAGATTTGAGTCTTTTTTTTTTTAATTGGAGTTCAATTTGCCAACATATAGCATAACACCCAGTGCTCATCCTATCAAGTGCTCCCTTAGTGCCCATCACCCAGTCACCCCGACCCCTGTCCACCTCCCTTTCCACCACCCCTTGTTTGTTTCCCAGAGTTAGGAGTCTCTCATGTTCTGTCTCCCTTTCTGATATTTCCCACTCATTTTCGTCAGACTTAAGTCTTACCTCAAAGCCCATGCTCTGAACCATCAGATGATATTACCTCTTAATAAACCTATATCAAGCAAAATGGCATTTAAGACTTAAGAGGGGGAATCTCTAGATCCTAGAAAGAGTCCATTTAACCTTGAAATAAGCAACTTCAAAATTGGATTTGATTCAGTGCTTCTTAAACTCCATGTGTGAAGACCCTTGGAGAGTGTTTTGGCCTTATTATTTGGTGTGGGAGAACTCTACATAATAATTTACGATTTTCCTTTTATATTTTATTAAAATTCTAAACATTGACATATGCATATTATAAATCATATGGATGAATACTTTGCAGATGGGTAAAGCTATGAAATTTCTATGCTAGCTTTTGTGATTGCTTTTGTGACTATTCTAGTAATTACCCAGAGGGATGACAGTGCTGAACCTTAATTCAATGTTTCTCAAGTTGGGGATCAAGGACCACAGGAGGTACAGTAAAGGACCACATGATTTTATTTTATATTTATACTTTTTAGGATTCAATGGATAAGACTTAGCCAATCTAACATTGAGTAGAATCAATGCTAAGAAAGGGAGATCTGAAGAGAGAAAAGGAGGTATCTTTGATTGGCAGAACTCAATTCAATTTAATTCAAATGCTTTGGATTATTCCAGAAAATACACATCACCTTCTGTAAACTGATATGCGCCGAAGAATTATTATGATTTTCCTTCACACTATTTATTTATATGTATATATATATGTATGTATTTACATATGAATATGTATTCAAGCTGTCATAAACATATTTTACATGATTATTTGCCACTAAATTTGGAAAATATTCCATACAAGACTTTGGACATCATCAAATCATCTGGAACCCCCCTGATGAAAAGTGTTCTTACTCCTTGCTGCACCTGGAGGGACCATTCTAATTGGCCTCGCAATATGCCCAAGGGTTAAATTAATTTATGTGAACCTCACAGCTGGACAGCTGCCCAGCACTATATACTAGCAGCTGTTTGACACAATAAACCAAGAATCAGATTTTCTTGCAGCAAAAATAAATTTTTAACAACATTGCCCATTTCCACAGAGGCAGAATACAAGATATGATTTCTGTATGAGATGATTGTGAAAGAAGCCTCCTCGGAGGAAGGGTGTCATTTTCTAAGTCAAGGCCCTGTCCTGCCACATTATTTAAGCACAACATGACATGGAAATACATTTAATAGGATTTGGCTACAGGCAAAAAGTCTGAAAAAAAGTACGTGGATTCTCAGAATTTGCTGCTGAGTTATGCATGGAATTCAGAATTTACTAGAATTGAAATCCTTAAGACAATCTTTGGCTCATAACAAAATAAAACTCCTCTCAAGTGTAGCTATACTAGTACACACATTATAATAGTCATCATATTCTCAGAATGAAGGAGAAGATCAAAACTGCATCTTTATATTTATTTCACAATTCAACTTCACTAAAATTATTTTTTCTTCAGCACATGTTAAATAACTGGCACTTCACCAGAACCTTTTCAATTACCTATTAGTAATAATAGACAACTGAACCACCTGCTCAGGTGCATTACATATCTATAATTTTGCAACAATATTTCAAGGTAGATACTATGCTCTCATTATCTTTGATTTAAGTGTTTGGAATATAATGTGGTAGTGAGTCATCTTGCACCACTCATAAAAAGGAAACCTATTTAAGGATGGAGAAACAACACAGAAAA
The DNA here is from genome assembly GCF_011100685.1 of Canis lupus familiaris. NCBI lineage: Eukaryota > Metazoa > Chordata > Mammalia > Carnivora > Canidae > Canis > Canis lupus. Next base: position 52,266,610 of record NC_049226.1, on the reverse strand, counting down.
AGCCTGGATCCCTGCAGACCCTTATGGAGCAAAGCTACCATCTCAGCTCTGGCCAAGTATCCCAGGACTGTCACGTGAGGTAAAGAAATGTGCTGTACTTTAAGTCACTGTTGTTTGATGTCTATTTTGCATATGTATAGGTCAATCACCTTTAGTCCACCTAATATAGATCCTGCACAAAATTGCAAGCTAGGTCATTTAGAAAAGAGGGAAATTCTTATTTTCAGGTCAAGAAAATAGATACCAGTAGAATTGTTGAGTAGCTTCTGGGAAGATAAAGAAAAAGGTGGAATAGCATAAAACTATAAAGTATATCTATGAAAGCAAAGAATACAGGAAAATAGAATTAGTCATTGAATCCTGAACCTGTACATAATGCCAAATGTAGGCTGGACAAAAAAAGAATGTTTTCAGGGAGAAAGACAATTATAGACACGTGCTAGGCACAAAGAAAATATTTATAAAATTTTGCTTATATAATATGCATTTAATATTAATCATTTAGGCCAGTGATCAGCAAAACTTTTCTTAAAGGGCAAATAATATTTTACGCTTCATGGCCAAGGGGCAAAATCAAGAATGTTACAAAGTTACTCATATAACCATGTAAAATTATAAAAACTATGACACAAACAAATGGAAAGACATTTCCTGCTTATGGATTGGAAGAACAAATACTATTAAAATGCCCATACTACCAAAGGTGATCTACAGATTTACTGCAATCCCTAACAAAATACCAAGTATTTTTCACAGAACTAGAACAAATAATCCTAAAATTTGTATGGAACCACAAAAGACCCTACATAGCCAAAACAATCTTGAAAAAGAAAAACAAAACTGGAAGTATCATAATTTCAGATCTCAGCTTATACTACAAAGCTATAGTAATCAAAACAGTATGGCATAAAATTGGACACAAAGATCAACAGAACAGGATAGAAAGCCCAGAAATAAACTCAATTAATCTTGGACAAAAGAAGTAAGAGTATGCAATGGGAAAAAAGACAGTTGTTTCAACACATGGTGTTGAGAAAACTGGACAGCTATATGCAAAAGAATTGAACTGGACAACTTTCTTATACCATACACAAAAATAAGCTTAAGATGGATTTGAAATTTATATATGAGACCTGAAACCATAAAAATCCTAGAAGAGAACACAGGCAGGAATTTCTGACTTTGGCCATTGCAACATTTGTCTAGATATGTCTCTTGAGGCAAGGGAAATAATAGTAAAGATAAACTATTGGGACTGCTTCAAAAAAAAAAAAACTTCTTCACAGCAAAGGAAACAACTAAAACTGAAAGACAACCTACTGAATGAGAGAATATATTTGCAAATGACATATTAGATAAGGGGTTAGTATCCAAAATAAATAAAGAACTTATACAACGCAAACCCCAACACCAAATAATCCAATTAAAAATGGGCAGAAGACATGAACAGATAAGTCTCCAAAGAGGGCATCCAGATGGATGACACATGAAAAGATGCTCAACATTACTCATCATCAGGGAAATGCAAATCAAAACTACAATGAAATATCACCCCATATCTTTTAGAATGGCTAAAATAAAAAAAAAATACAAGAAACAACAGGTGTTGGTGAGGTTGTGGACAAAAAGGAACACTTGGGCACTGTTGGCAAAAATGCAAACAGGTGCAGCTACTATAGAAGATAGTATGGAGATTCCTCATAAAGTTAAAAATAGAATCACCCAATGATCCAGTAACTGAAATACTGGGTATTTACTCAAAGAATACCAGAACACTAATTCAAAAGGATATATGTACCCCCATGTTTACTGCAGTATTATTTACAATAGCCAAAATATAGAAGTAATCCAAGTGTTCATGAATAGATGAATGGATAAAGAAGATGTGGTATACATGTGCAAACTGCTATGATGGAAGTCAAGGAGGAAAAAAAAATCACAAGAAAAGGTGCAAAGACATCACCAGAAAAAAACAGATTTCATAAAGACGATGATTCTGGTTCATCAAAGATATTTCCAAGAGAAGTTATTAAGGAAGGTGGACCTAAAATCACATCAAATAACTTTGAGAAATGTGCCACAAAACCTGGGAAAAAAAGATGCAAAGCAATTCAAAAATAAGTAGCAAGGGGATAAAATACCAGAAAACAAATTTTGGCACAAATAAATTCAACAGAAACAGAAAATTCCAGGCGAATCGTAAAAGTTATGAATCAGCAGCCAGGAAACCTAAAATGGATGACTTCAAAAAGAAGAAAGAACTGAAGCATAGCAGGCAACTCAATGATAAAACCAACTATGACATTGTTGTTCTGGCAAAGCAGATTTGAGAGATCTTAAGAAAAGACCATGACAAAGAAAAAAGAGTGAAGTTGATAGTGATGCTGAAGTTGATTCAAAGGAAAATGAAAACTACTGCATTTGTGCATGATTCAACTTGTGTGATCCAGTGTTACATTTGGTATGGTGATGAAGAACAGTGAAAAGAGGCTTTTGAAGAACTGCGAGATGATTTGGTCCAATTAAGTAAAGCCAAATATTCCAGAGATATTAAGTGGCTAATAGAACAAGATAAAAAGAAGAAAGTGGAAGAGAGGGCTCTTTTGCAAAAACACCTGAAGAGCATGTTGGTATGAAATACCTGAAAAGTCACAGATTGCAGAGATAATGAGAAATTTTAAAGACCATGTGAGGAAGATGCTCCAGCATGTAGAAGTGTCTGTCATTGTGGAGTTATGCATACAATGACAAAGCCTTCTTGGAGCAGAGGAACATGCTGAGGGAGGAGCTCTATGAGAACACATTTCTTCTTTACAAGTCAGCAATCACCCAGCTTCACCCAATCACCCAGCTCTGGACAAATTATTAAGAGGTACTGCCAGAAAAACTAGAGCTTTATCATGGATGAAATGAAACAGATTCTAGCTCCAATGGCCCAAAAGGAAGCAGCGATTAAGCGTTCATTGGTGCAGAGAGTAATCTTGGACTTTTAAACCTATGTACCCCCAAAGCTAAGATCAGAAAGACAAGCATCATATGATTTCACTCATATATGGAATTTAAGAAACAAAATAGATGAATATAGGTAAAGGAGGAAAAATAAAGACAAAATCAGAGGGGAAGACAAACCATAAAAGACTCATACTATAAGAAACAAATTGAGGGTCGCTGGAGGGGAGGTAGGTGGGGGGATGGGGTAATTGGGTGATGGGAATTAAAAAGGGCACTTCATGTAATGAGCACCGGGTATTCTATGCAACTAATGAATCACTAAATTCTACCTCTGACATTAATAATATACTATATATTAATTAAATTGATTTTGAATTAAAGAAAGAGATTGGAGCCATCTGTGAAGCAGTGATATACCTGGCAAACACATGATGGTCCTAGAGTGGCCATACACTATTTGTGGGTTAGCATGCCTAAGGACAGGAAAGTGATATGAAAATAGTCAAGACTTAGGTTGGAAATGTGGCTAATGGCCAGGACTTCCATTTGGTCTTACTGGCGGCATTTGATTGTATTGATGATACTAAGCTTATGAAGAAGAAAATCATATCAGAAATTATTAGCTTCTTGCCTAACATAGTAGATGACAAATATGGAAAGAAGGTCCTATTGTATTTACTAAGTCCCAGAGATCTTGCACATAGTGCAAGAAATTACTGAGGTTCTACAGAAAGGAGGTAGAAACACACACAGTAAGGATACAAGGATCTACCCACCAGAGCTCTTAGAGTCCATCTTTTCAGCTTTGTTAAGCTGCCTGCAAGGACATGTCCAAGAAGTGGTGCTGGATAAGTCTTTGTGTGTGTTGGTGTCCGACATTCTGGGAGCTTCCATTGAAGATGATCAGCCTGCCATGAATGCCATTGCCAAGTTGGCAGCTGGAGAGCTACATCTGGGTGGCAAGGCTTCATGGCGCAAACATCCTGCAGGACATCTAGTTCTGAAGTTGTTAATAGAACAAGATAAAATGAGGAAGAAAGTGGAAGAGAAGGCTCTTTTGCAAAAACATCTGTAGACCATGTTGGTATGAAAAACCTGAGGTCCTGAGCCACATGCAAAACCAAGGTGCCATTATTCTTACTAGTTTTCTTCAGAGCTCTGATCAAGAAGTTACAAAGAAAGTCAAGGCTGAATTGAAAGGCCTGATTCCTACACTGGAGAAAATAAAAAAATGCCAGCAAAGGAATAGAAATGCTACTTGAAAAACTGGCTGCAGAAAAAGAGAGAGAGAGAGAGAGAGAAACTGGCTGCACAGTGAAAACAGTTAAAAACAAGATGAAATCATTTTTTCTGTTTTCTTTTCTCAATGTGGAAAAGAAGGGCTAAGATCCACCTTTTTGGGAGTCTGGGTGCTCTCTATAGGTATCTGTTCTTTGTATTAGAGTCTATTTATAATACAGTTTTTTAAAAAGAAAAGAGTGTGAGATGCACAGACACACACATGCTGGAATATTATTCAGCCATAAAAGGATGAGATCTTGCCATTTGTAACAACATGGATGGAGCTAGAGAGTATAATGCTAAGTGAAATGAGTCAGTCAGAGAAAGACAAATACCATATGATTTCATATGAATTTAAGGAACAAAACAAACATACAATCAAAAGAGAGAGAGAGAGACCAACCAAGAAACATACTGTTAACTATAGAGACCAAACAGATGGTTACCAGTGGGGAGGTGGGTGTGAGTGTGGGTGAAATAGATGACGGGAATTACAGAGCACACTTATCACGAGCACTGAGCAATGTATAGAATTGTTGAATCACTATATTATCCACCTGAAACTAATCCAACACTCTGTGTTAACTAAACTGGAATTAAAAAAAAAACTTAATTTAAAAAATGTAAAAACCATTCTAAGCTTGAGCCTCATACCAGATTTGGTCTTCAGGCTGTTTGTCCACTCCTGATTTAGACCAAGGAAGCAATAGAGTAATAAGGAAGTCAGACTGAGTAAAGAAATCTGAAGTCAAAATAAAAATGAATGTGTGGCAAATCAACTTTTGATGGGTTCCCATTTATTGGAAGCCCAAATTCCTTCATGTGACCTTTCACAAGGTTACCCCTAGGCTTCCTTGTTGATTTCACATATAGATCCATAAGACTGCCCATTATTTTCTAAGCACATACACCATTAGTCCTATGTATCTTTGCTCATGCTTCTTCTTTGCCCTCCTCTGCCTTACTTGCCTAGATAATTCACTAATAGATTAGATCCAGATGACATATTCCTTCCTCTGTATAGAGTTTTCTAGATGCTACTGCAACTCATGCTCTAAGCCAATATCACTTTTTCTGTGCTTTGATACTACTTTTTTCATGACCCATCGTATACCTTTCTTGTGTACTTGATATGATGATTTACACATCTATCTTTCCAGAGTATAAGCAGGGAATAGGTTTTTTTTCCAGCACTGTGAACAGTGTATACCCCACAGCTATACTCATTAAAAATATTATTTACTGAGAGTCTCTTTTGTGTGAGGCACTGTGTTAAGCTCTTGCATTCATTATATTATTAATTCCCATAACTCCCATCTCAGATAAGCTTTAGCTTCCTCATTTTACAGATAAAAAGCCCAGAAAAATTAAATAAATTGCTCATGATTTCATAACCAGGAAAGTGACAAAGCTTGGACCCAGTTCTGATGGGCCCCCAAATCCATGCTCTTGAACTGTTATGTTGTCTCATCAATTATTGAGTAAGCAAATGAAACCTATAACTTGAATTAGGCTAATATCATTACCTGCTGAAACATCTCTAAGATGTTTTATTTATTTTTAATTTTTAAAAATTTTATTTATTTATTCATGAGAGACCAGAGAGAGAGGCAGAGGCATAGGTAGAGGGAGAACCAGGCTTCCTCTGGGAAGCCTGATGCGGGACTAGATCCCAGAACTCCAGGATCATGAACTGAGCTGAAGGCAGATGATCAACCACTGAGCCACTCAGATGTCCCTTTAGGATGTTTTAATTTAAAAAAATGCAAATAGTTTATAGTTAATATCATAAATATTCAGAGGTAGAAAGTACCTACAAGATCAATAGGTCTAGCTTGTTTTACGGATAATAAAATAGCAGCTATGAGAAAGCATTTATTTTTACCCTAAGATCACACAACTTTTTGACCTTTCTAGCACTTTCACGGATGTCACCTAGAGTCAATCTCATCCCACACCAATGAATTGGCAGACTCAATGTTAATCTTCAGAATAAATGTTGAAAATAAGGTCTTTACAAGGAGTTAAAATTGCGTTTGGCTCTTCCAATTGCATAGACATTCATAAAATAAACAATATCGCCTTTGGTTTCATTTTGAAATAATAGAGTAGGTTTGATGATTCTCTTTAGGACCCCTCCTATGCTCTAACACTGGGCTTACTCTCTTTTTTTAATTTTTTTTATTAAATTCAATTTTCCAACATATAGTATAACACCCAGTGCTCATCTCATTGCATGCCCTCCTTAATGCCCGTCACCCAGTTACCCTATCCCTCCTCCCACCTCCCCTTCTGCAACCCTTTGCTTGTTTCCCAGAGTTAGGAGTCTCTCATGATTTGTCTTCCTTTCTTATTTTTCCCCACTCAGTTCCCCCCACTTCTTTGATGGTTCCTTTCATTATTTATTATATTCTACATATGATTGGAATGATATGATAATTGTCTTTCTCCGATTACTCTTAATGTGGGATTTATCACAATGCACTGTCTTTGGCTATTTATTAATCTGTCTCTTGCACTCAATGCTGAGCTTTTCAAGAACATGGACCACATTGTATCCCTATATCCTAACAGTTTGTGTTACAGAACTGGTGAATATCTGTGAAGATTTATTGACTTTGACTTGCTAAATTGAGGTTAGACCTAAGAGATGTGGCAAAGGGCGATCAGCAGGGTAGCTTGTCTTCTGATGTGTGTGTGTGTGTGTGTGTGTGTGTGTGTGTGTGTATGTGTGCACATGTGTTATCTGGAACTCTCTTAAGTCATATTTCCCTGTCCCAAAAGATTTCCCTTGAAAAGTTTTTAGAAAATGCCTATGAGTGAGATTTGACAGTTTTTTTTCCTAAGCCTGAAAATATTAGGAAAATCCAGGTGGTCAAATTCAGTGTAATCAGTGTTTTTCAGTGAATATTGTGGATGGATGAATGCAGGCTGATTATACAGTAAATATTTAATTTTAGATTCTGATTATTTCATATTGACATTTCAGAGCAGTAAATATTTTTATGCTAGATTCAGCCTACACCACGAAAATAACTCCCTCAATGGCAGAGTCTACACATGTAATTGTATAATTTAATACTTTCATTTAAAACATTTCTACTTTTAAATATCTTTTAGATTTGAAAAAAAATAATTTCTTATCTAAGAAGGCTCAACCTTAGATCTCTAGGCCAGAGACTAATTAGTATTTCGCTGGGAAAATGGAAGGCTCGCTTTTCTGAAAATGACTATTTTGATTTGAGTATTTTCCATTCTCCAGTGCCAGTCAAACCTCATGGGAACAGTCATGAAAGAGTTAAAAGAGAAACCTCCATGGAACCACACTAATTGGGTAGCTTTTGCTTTTACTAGAAAAAGGTGGTTTCAGACATTTACTTTTAGGAACAAGAACAACCCTAGAGGATTGTTGAGGAAATGCTTGTGGAGTAGTAAGCGGGCAAGTTTTTGGAAAGAATAGCTGAGAAGATTTTTTACATTATGTGTGTGTCGGGGGGTGGGGGATGTGTTTAAAACCATCTGGTCTTTATAAACTCATAAGTAATTCTATCTCAAGTATTTATGAGCATTTTATAGAAGACCTTTGAAGAACTCTTCCCTATTACAAGTCTAGCACATTTCCTAATTTCTAGCAGTTGCAAAAGACCCAAGAAGAGATATTGTGAGATATTATCATTGCCATTTTATAGATGAGCAAATTGATGGCCACAAAGTCTGGGTGACTGACTCAAATGTCACAACTAGTAAGAGTTATATAAAAAAAAAAAACCAACAACCCTCTTTTCTCTCACTTTGAGTTTTCTTTATGAGCTATTTCTTCTAGCTAAGTCTTCACTTAACCAACTCCTGGAGAGGTGAGATGGCCTGCCTAATAGGGAAGTAGTTGAAGTGTAGTCGTGTTTTGCTCATCTCCTCTTGCCTCCTTTTCTTTTGGGAGCCATCAGTCTTGCAGAAGATGTGAGTTCTCTGTTCAGCCATGCTATCTGTCTTACCTGGTCCCAAGGTCAGCCTAATTCTGGGATTCCATCAATGGATCTGTTTCACTAATGGAATAAAGCCACATCCTGGAAACTGTCTTCAATCATTAACCTAGATAATATTTTGGCCTCCATATATAACCTTTTTCTTAAAGTTTTTGTTTAAATTCCACTTAGTTAAATTACAGTGTTATATTATTTTCAGGTGTATAATATAGTGATTCTTTTTTTTTTTTTTTTTTTTTTTAATGCTCAGAACTCAGCAGGGAAGAGGGATGCTACTTCTCATGCCCTTCCTTTGGAGACTCAAAGTAACTAGCAGGGTCAGGATGCAAATTCTTCAAAGCTCATGCTCTATAATCACTACTCTAGTGGCAGTAATATTAACAATTGCTGAATAAACCATAGGCTCCTCTACATTTTCTAGCCTTTCTTGTAGCTAGTTTGAGGTCCTGTTACAAATTTTGGCTAATGACCTGTGAGCAAAAATGTTATGTGTTATTTCTGGGTAACAATAGTTAAAAGCTGGTGTACCTTTCCATTCCAATGCAAGCTGAGATGGTGGCACCATCCTCTCCCTTTAAGAAGCAAGGAGCCCAGCGATCCTGGATCCCTAAGTGGCAACATGGAGCAGCCTGTGTTCTCTAATCACATTAGGCTTCATGTAAGTAAGAAAAATACAACTTTGATCTGTCAGTCTCCCATCCAGAGATTTGGGAGTTATTTAGTTTCAACAGCATAGCAGAGTCAAGCCTAAATAATATATCTCACAAGGAAGTGATGAAGGAAATAAAGGCCAATGTAGATATGGACACGGTGAAAACAAGGCTAACACAGCAACAGCATAGCAAATAAGTGATCTCTGTAGAGTCATGATAAAACTAGAGTGTCAGCCTAATCATTTCTTAATGAGGGCTTTCCTTATACATTGGCTAATAGTATGTATCTTACACCTCCACTAAACTCTAATCTCTTTGAGAACAAAGATGATACCATAGCCATCGCTATGTCCTCAGTGCCCAGCACAGTTCCTGGGGACTGTCAAATTGTCAGTATTTGGCTGTTGAGCAGAAGCAAAATGAAGCATTGGTAATGAATATCAGAGCTGCAGTGGAGTTATTACGCTTTTCTATTATTTGTAATTATCATTAGCATAAATTATACATCTATTCAGCATAAATATATACATATATTTATGTTTAAGTTAACTATTTAGTAAACTGAATATAGTTCATTATATAATAATCAGCCTTTTATTTTAAACCGGCATTTGTGTTTTCAGAGGTCAGGCCCGTCAAGGCAATTAATTCAGATTGCCCAAGTAAAGGGAGAAATAAAAGCTTTGTGCTTTGAAGATTATTAACAAAAATATCCCAAAACTCAAGAGGAGATAGAAATTTGGAGCTGGAAAAGACAGCCAAGCCAGTAGCAGAGCAGCACCCAGAGGTGGAGAACATGGCTTCAGGAAGTAATAATTCTGAGGACCAAGGGCTAAGAACTGGAGCAAAGATTACCACTGAGGACGTACAGGGTGGAATGGGCATTTAAGGAATGGAGTGGAGCCTTCGTGAAGACGAGTCAGTTAACATAGCACATAAACCAGGGAGACATTGTTAGAGCTTGGAGAAGCAGTGTGGACAGATGATGAAGGAAAAGTAGAACTGTTTCCATGCTGAAGACCATCTACAAGGTGATTGAGGAAAACCTGCTTTAGCTGTCAGACAAGGGAGCCCTTCCCTTTTGGGGAGAGAAGACTTTCTGTTTGCCACATTTAAGACCCAGGGTTCTGGGACAGTCTGAGAGTTAATAAAGGTGTTGGAACCCCAAGGGGGTAATGCTGGGTTTTATACCAACGTGGAGGAAGGAAGCTGGCTTTAATTCAAATTGAACAAATGAAAAAAATGATAGCTCCTATAATGCCAAGGTTTGGGAGCAATTTATTCCTGTTACATTTTTAAGACATTGTCCCTAGGCTCACGGGTGGATTACAAAGAAACATTTGGCCAGGCCCCTTAACTTCAAGAATCTAACCAGCTAGCTGGGAAACAAAGAGGTATCCAAAAAGACATAACTATAGGCATAGTAATCCTTTATCTCAAGGAAAAATTCCAGTTTTCAGCTTGGTTACCCTATTATGAATAATATGCTCCAAATTACATCTCTAATGTTTTCTACCATGAATTTTCCTCTTGTCCACTCCATGTTGTAGTGAAAACTAGTGAAGTTCTCATTGATCCTCAAATATGGCATGTCTTTTGACAGACTTTAATTGCTATTTTTCCTCTGATTGAAATGCCTCTGTTTGCCTAAGACATTCCCACTCAACCCACAAAATCTAGTTGTGATTTCTCTCCCTTGATACTTTTCTGATTATCTCAAGGGAAACTGATACAGAGAGATACAAAGAATATTAGTATTACTGAACTCATAGTGTGTGCTTGTCACTGCCACCACCTGAATTGTGTCCCCTAAAAATTCAGATGTTGAAGCCCTAGCCCTCAGTGTGACTATATTTAGAGACAGGAACTGTAGGAAGATAACGAAGAATCCATAAGAACGTTTCTAAGAAGAGTCACCAGAGAGCAACATGTGAGACACAGCAAGAAGGCAGCCATCTGCAAGCCAGGAAGAGGGTGGTCACCAGAACCCAACTTTGCTGACACCCTGATATCAGACTTCCAGTTTCCAGAATGGTAAGAAAAAATATCTGCTGTTTAGGCCAGCCAGTCTATGGTATTTTATCATGGCAGTCTAAGCGGACAAAGACAGTCATGGTGTCTCTTTTTTCTATATTATGTCCTCCAGTGACCCTAACCACCTGAATAGGGATCATTTCCCTCCTTCCGCAAAGAGGAGAGAGAGCTCTGCAAGGTGAAATAATGTGCCAGTAAGCAAATAGTAGAGATATGAACCTGGGTTTGTGTGATTATACTTTCTACTCCACATCCCTACCTTCCAAGCCTTCCTCCAGACCACCACCATGGTACCTGGCATGTCCCTGGATGACAGTCTTCAAACCACATGGCAGTGACCTGTTTTCCCTGCTAAATAGTACAATAAAGTGGTAATTTTTTTTCTTTTACCTGAGAGAATCTAAACAATCAAACTGATAGATAATTAGAAAGAATGAGAGATATTTACGTCAACTGTTACAGAAACCAGAAGCATGGGGAAATCCTTTGAGCTAGGAAGGCTATGCTTTTAGCCAGAAAAAGACATACATACCCAAGTGTTCATTCCTTGCCAAGGACGGTTATTTGCTGGGAGCAAAGAAGAATAAGAGACAATACTGGCCCTTGAGGAACTCATAGTTGAGCAGAAAGAAGACATTAAATGTTAATTTTCTCTTCTCATGTGTCATCTGATTGGGATCTGGCTGGATGTGTAAGAATCAGCCTCAGCTAAGCATTGGAATCATCTAGGAAACTTTAGAAAACACTGATGGCTGGACCCCACTTCTAGAGATTTTTATTTAATTAGTCTAGGATATGGCCTGGCTACCAAGAGTCTTCAAGTGATTTTGATGTACATTCAGGGTAAAAAATCAGGGGACTAGGAACCTAGAAGGAGCACAGGGTTTCCAGGTGTAACAGAAAGAAAGAGAGAGAAAAAAAGAGAGAGGGAAGAGGGCAAGAGCAAAGCAGACGCACAGATAAGCAACATTCACTGCCATTTTGCATTTAGCAGCATTTAACAAGTGCCCATATTGTGAGAAGCATTGCAGAGGAACTATTAATACAATTCAGAGAGCGTGCATTAAGAGCTAAAACAAACAACACACACAAAAAATCAAATACCACTGTTTATTTAGTGAATGTCTTTCAAGGGGCTGTAAGTACTAGAAAGACATTATCTTAATAAGCTCCCATCATCTCTGCCAGGTAGGGGGCAGGTTAGGCTTTTATTAAATGATGCCATATCAAAGTACATTCTTTACTTGAATCAGAAACTAATGTAATATAAACTATGGGGACCACCTATGCACTTAACATCATAAGAGGTAAAACTCAGCTTCGCACAAGAATGTCCCTAAAGATGAGACTTCAGGGGATAGGCTGGGGAAAGAGGCCTGAATGGAGGCTAAAGGGTATCTTTAAAGGGAAAACAGAACCAAGGAAGTAGTCGTAATACTTTATTACTATTATTATTATTCAGCCTTACAATGCTTATTCAGCATCTTGCTTTGTTTCCCATGTATCATCTATAGTGCCCCTACTTTATAAAGGAAAAACATAGAACACAGAGAAGTTAAGTGACTTGCCCAGAAGCAAACAGCTTTCAAGTGACCAAGTTAGGTTTTGGATCTAGGTCTGGTCTGAATGATACTCTATAGCCAATTTTAGGCATTCTTTTAAGGGAGGATGAGGTGAGGAGACAAACTGGTAAGAATAAGGTGAAAAAAAATAAAAACAACCCTAAGATTTCTTTCTGAGTCTTGAAATTAAAATGGGATCTGGGGATTGTTGATGGGGATTGTTGATGGAGATTGTTGATGGGGATGAGTAGGAAGCTGATAGCTAAAGATATCTGTTAAATATTAAATGGACTGTAGACTTCAGAACAAGAGCTATGGAAGGGGTTGCAGGTGGAAGCACAGGGGAGACCCTTCATCATGTTTAGCCATCCTAAGAGCACTGTTGACAGTATTCAGACCAGCCCCATGGAACTGGAAGAGGGGGAAATGGGTGGTTATTATGCATTAACCATTGAATTAATGTTAAGGTTTGTGTTTCGATTAAACTTCATCCAATATTATGCTAATAGCCATTGGATTCAGCACACACACATACCTATTAGTATCTGGGACACCATATATATTACCATATATACAAAATAAAGTGAGATAGTCAGATAATTTTCAGCCTAAACCTTTGGAAATAGCAATAAAGCACAGAATTTCTGGGGTAAGCCCAACATTACCCTACTCCTTCATAATTGTCTCAAATGCAGGAAAGGAGTTGGGTCATTGTGACCCACCCTCATCAACCAGTTATTGAAGACAAGCTACTTCATAAGGGCAATTAACCCTGGGCAAAATGAATCTCTTCTGCAAAGGGCAGTACCTAGAGAGGGACTCAGCCATGACATTTCCAGCACCTGGGGGAATTATGAATGCCTCAGCTCTAAAGTGGGCTCTGGGCAGAGTACCCCCACAATGCTCAATTGGTGTTTGTCTAACTGAACTGCTTTGTCAGAGCTTTTGCTTGCCACTGACCTCCAGGCATATTGCACTTGAGCATGGTCTTTTCATCCTTCTTGGAACATGTTAATGAGGTTCAGTGTTGGCCACCCCGGAATGTGCTAGTTTGGCATGAGGATTATTTCATGCTGAAAACCATCAAGGCCTAAGAGATTTAAGAAAAGCTTTTTACATCTGCCTTAACTGCTGAAAAGAATTTCGAGAAGGAGCCTATACCAGAAAGAGAGCTATTGCCTAAGATAACTATTTTTACATTTAAAAAACCTTCTCTAAAGGGCATGACAAACATTTATTTATCAAACATTTGCTCTTCCCACCTTTCTGTGAATTGTCTTCTCCTTTGAAGTCCTGGATTCCTACCCTCTTCTTCTTAGCTCAGGATAGCATGTAAATCTCAATTACCTAACTGTTGGGAAGTACTTACATACTGTAATTAAATTTGTTTTCCTCTTGTTAATCTGTCTTATGTTAATTTAATTATTAGAGCAGTCAAAGAACCTAGAAGGGGAGAAGGGAAAAAATTTTCCTCCCCTACAGTGTGATTGCTTCCTTTTACCTTCTTTACATACTTTCTGATACCTGACTGGCATGCCTTTTCTTTCTTTTCAGCCCAGATTTTCCAGAGCGCAATTTCTGGTTTTAAATCCTGAATTCCTTGGTTAATTTATCATTATGGTACTACATGTCCTCTTCTTTTGAGACACTTTAAAAAGCTTTGCAAATTCAAATAGTAATTATAAAAGTTAAAGAAGTTCCTGTTCACATTTTGAAGACCCCATCAAAAAGTCACCTTCTCTGAGAAATGTGACAGTATTCTCACTTGGCAGAGCTAATGTCTGCCAACTATAGCATTTACATACTGTAGGTGATTATGTTGTAATGAGTCTGTCTTTCTCACTGGGCTGCAAATTCCTCAACTCATAGCTTGTTCATTTGCTTCCTCTATGCCTAGCACGGTTCCTAGCATATAAAGATTTCCAATAAAGGCTCTAGCACTTGAATGAATGAATGAAACAAAACCTGGGATCTTTCTTATGGCACAAATGCAGCGTGTTTTGTTGTTGTTGTTGTTGTTGTCGTTGTTGTTTTGTTTTTTACCATTTTCCTAACATTTCATAATTGTTGCTAACACAGTTCACAAGCAGATCTAGGAAGTAAACACTAGAATAATAAGCCTGCCTTGTGTAGTTCACCAAATCAGCACAGGAAACTCATGTTTTAAACAAAAAAGGGGGAGAGGGGCTATAATTGCTGTTAAAGCTCTAGCACAATCAATTTTAATTAGCATTACTCATTGTAAGAAATGATAATGTATCAGTCATTGTAATTGCCAGTGTTGACAATTAGTTAAGGTCATTAACATCTCAAGACCTAAGATAATACAGACCTACAGAATTTTAAAGATTTGGAGGAAAGGTAGAATGGTGTTAGGAATTTCCTTCAGTTTTGCATAGGCTCAAAACATACCCTGTGAAAGATTACTTTCTGGTTTTCTTGTGATGCTAGAGAAACCTAAAAACTGCCACTAGCCTATTGTCCTTCCTTATTATCCATCCTGCCACTGGGTAAAACTCTTCTAAAAATTCAAGTTTCAATGTGTCACTCACAAATCCCACTGTCCACAAGAAAGAACTCAATCCTCTTGGCATTGGATTCAAAGCTCT
Source organism: Canis lupus familiaris (assembly GCF_011100685.1). NCBI lineage: Eukaryota > Metazoa > Chordata > Mammalia > Carnivora > Canidae > Canis > Canis lupus. The sequence goes on along the minus strand of NC_049226.1, from coordinate 52,251,536 downwards.
TGAATTTCTAGCTCCATCTCTTACATGGTCCTCTCCTCCAACCTCTTTGTGCTCCTCTCTCACCTATCTACAGGTTATTCTTAAGCACTTTGGTCTTTGATACCTCTGTGACTTTGCATAGACAGATCTCCTTGTCTTAAATACTCTACCACTTTTTTGTTTTTGCCAGCAAACTCTTCCTCTTAAAACACAATTCAAATGACTTCTGTACTCAGGAAAAATAACTTACTTTTTTGCTCCCTATGGATATTTTGGGCCGGGTTCCATGTACCATTTACCACATTTTCATTATAATCACTTATTTACGTTTTTAGTGAGCTTATAATGTTCTGGGGTACTTAATGTTTAGCTCAGTGCCTGGTAAATAGTAGACCTTGAACAACTGTTTTCTGAATAAGCAAATCAGTGGGTAGATTAAGAGGTAAATGACTGAAAAATGAAGAACGTAATGAGTGAATGAATGAGCATGCTCATCAGCACATAGCTCCCTTAGCATAGATGTCCAGATGGCCTGACCATGAGACATTTTTCTTTGGCACTTGGAGCTTCTCTTTCTCCTTCCTAAATTCAGAAGAGATCATGGTATCTTCAAAATTCTAATTTAGTGTCTACATTAGTTTATGATCTAAATTAGATTCACGAAATACAACACTGACAATAAAAACTGACGTTCATCTAGTGCGTTCCACATTCTCATTAGTAAGTTCTTTAGCTGTAATAATGCATTAAGATTTTAGAACATCTTGAAATGAGGACTAATATTGAAATAAGGTCTATTGTTATCATCTTTACTTTATAATTAAGCAACTGAGATGAGAACTTTACAATCTTGTCCTAAATCATCCAACTAGAAATCCATCCAACTGTTTTTTTCTCTAAGCTTACTTTTATAGGCCCCAATGAGAGAAGACTCATTACACTGAGCTGGTGAACATCCATTCTGTGAACAAACTTGCTGTCCCCAAACTAGGCTGCCCATACGTAATTGAGAAGCTTTAGGGTGGATTGTTGGGATGATGAGGATACATAACAAAATACAGAGATGTTTCTTAGAAGTGATCCTAACTTAAAAACAAATTCACAGTGGAGGACCTATGTGTATAAAAAAGTCTAGTGTTAAATTTAAAGATGGCATTTAACTAGTATTATTGTCCCCTCTCCACCATTTTCTTGCTGTCCTTCCCTCCTGAATTTCTCCTCTTCCCTTTCTAACTTGTTGGCAACATCATGACTGTGGGGGAGGAAATGATTTTACTATACTGTACAAAGTTCTTCTAGCTGGACTAAGAATCAAACTGACAGGAGAGGGATCCCTGGGTGGCTCAGCGGTTTGGCGCCTGCCTTTGGCCCAGGGCATGATCCTGGAGACCCGGGATCGAATCCCACGTCGGGCTCCCGGTGCATGGAGCCTGCTTCTCCCTCTGCCTATGTCTCTGCCTCTCTCTCTCTCTGTGTGTGTGTGACTATCATAAATAAATAAAAATTTAAACAAACTGACAGGAGATAGATTAATAGGAGAAAATAAAATTTAATTTTGATATGTAGGGAATCTACATAGACATGAGATTCCAAAGACAGGTAAATGAGGTATATATGTCATCCTGAACTAAAGAGAAGGGGTAAAGGTCTGGGACTTCAAAGGGAAGAAATGTAATCCAGAGAAATAAAAAAGAGTAAATGTTTGGTAAACAAATGTTTTCTGGGTCATTCAGAAACAATGGGAAATAGAAAACTTTTATCAAACAGGCTTTGCTAGGTTCCTCCCTGTCTACCATACCTAGTTCATATTCTAATGTAGTAGTCTATGGTGATAGTGCTCTTTGTGGAGCAGGTCCTCTATCTAAATTATTTTAGGAGTAGGGGTGACTGGTGTAGATGCCAAGGGGAGGTAGCTTCCAAATGGGTCACTTGGCATGCAGATTACACCCAGCTGAAAATAATTAAGGCCCAAAGACCAGGAAGAAATTTTGACCTCATCCTTACTCCTTAATTTGACTTCCCCCTCTTCTTGCTTCTTAGGTGCAGTTACTCATTTGAACCTGTCTCCTTCACTCTGTCCTCACATTCATTACCTGCAGTCAGGGTTTCCTTATCTCTCAAGAAAAGACTCTAGTTCAGTATCCTTAATTTGTGCTCCTAGTTACCATGATGGGATTTTCTCAAATAAAATGCTACTTGTATGTTTCCCATTCCACTAGGACAAATAACAAATTCCTTCCCAGGAGTATAAATCCATCTCTATTCTAATTACTACCTACTTCACTTTGCTTTATCTCCAGCTATTCCATCCCTCTCATCTTTTGCTAAACACATCATGGATATTTATAACTGCATTTCTTTGCTTATACAAAGGTAAGTATCCTTTTATATTTTGAGGAATAGTTCAAAAGGTATAGTTCCTCCAGGAAGCCACTTCCTGGAATAAGGTCTATCCTTCCCCAAACCTGGAAAAATCATCCAAATTCTCATATTTCCTTCTAATACTTTACATCTATGTTTTCTTCTAATATTTTACATCTCTATGTTAGCACTTACAGAATGGCTTTACCGTCTTCATTATATATCTCATTTAACAATAATCTGAACTCCTTTGAGGACAAGGACCATGTTTTAATCATTTCTGTATCATTACAATCAAGATCAATGCTTGGCATACAGAAGACTTTTAATAAATTTTTTTGAATTTAATAAATCAGATAATTTTTTATAAAATTCTAGCTTCTCCTGGAAAACTGGAAGATCTGTCAAGACCAGACCTGAATTCCTGAGCAACAGAAGAGATTCTCTAAGGGCTAAGCACTCTCCAGTTTGCTGCAGTCCCCGTTAATCTCTGTTGTTCAATCCCAGCTAGCTTCACTCATTTAAGTCACCTTCCAGGATCTGAGAGCCTTTTGTATGATAAACGTTGCAGCATTGAAGGTAGGAGTTGAACTAGATTTTAGTTAGGATTTATTCCAATCTTGAGATGCTATGATTCTTATGATTCTATTCTCAAACACTCTGATCAGCAAAGGAAGCTGAACAATTCCAATTTTGAGTTCCTTTCTAAACTAGTAGAATTCAAGACACTGACCTATTTATCCTTTTGAAAAAGTCATTTAAAATACAAGTTTATGAGAACTCATTGTGGTTAAAGAGCCAACTCAAGAAAGTAATGCAGATTCTATTCCTGTGTTGATCAATATGTAATTTGGTACATATCTGACAAAGAAAGCAGAATTTGAAAAGTAGGACAATTCTAATAGTGTCTAATTGCATTATGCAAATGTTTCCAATAGATCTATTAGTCTATTGAAGTTATTATTTACCAGTTTGTGTGACTCTAAAATGCCCTCTTTGAAAAAGTTCCTTTTCTTTTCTTTCCTTCTTTTTTTTTCTTTTCTTCCCACTTTCCCTTCCTTCCTTTACATTTAGAATTTTTTAGAGTCCAAATTATGGCTTGTGAACTAGACCTGATTTGTTCAAAGCCCTGATTTGAATGATGAGGGCTATGCTTGGTGACCTGGCTAAAACAGGCCATCTGGCTATGCATATTCTCACTGATTGCCAGAGCAGAACTGGCTGATATGATTGGCTGGACCACTTTCTTCCTCCCTTACCACCCCATGTATATATCTTCTGAAGGTAAATGTATGCTTAATACAAAAGGGTGACTTTTGTAGGTGACTTTATAGGCAAGGAAAATCTGAACGGTTTGGTGTGATTTTATAAAGAGTTGTACTGAATTATAAGAGAAGTGTGGTCACATCTTATAGTGGCCTATCATCTTTATATTATCCATAGTCTGTTGCATAGTATTTTGCTCATAGTAGTACTAAAAGAGTCTATTATATAAATGCTTGCTATAAGGATAAACTAATACTCTATAAAGGAGTTTCAGGCTGAGTTCTGGGATGATGAAGGGGCAGGAACATAATAGAGAGATATTATCTGAGAGGAGAAGAAATGGTCCTAATTTAGGTAATAGTAAACTGGAAAGCAATCATATCCTTTGGTTTCTAGTTCACTGGCACAGAATCCACACTCTTAAGAAGAATACTTTTCAGATAGTTCTTTCCCTTCTCTCACAAAAGTATGAAACACCTTTAGAATTTGCTATTTTGGGAAAATTCACTTGGAATTCACTTCTATTAATTTTGAACAGGTTTATTAGATTAAGCTTACTAATTGGGTACTAAAGTTTTCTGTACTAGCATTTTGTCTTACTGATTATATCAGTCAGGTTCCAGTCAAGGAAACAGATATCATTCTAAGTATTTTGACCAGGGAATTGGTTACGTAAATTATGGAACAGCTGAGAAGCCAAAGGAGGAGTAGTGAAACAAACTACAGATCAGCAAAAGCAGGCAGCCACTTACACAACTATTTCTGAAGGAACAAGGAGAGAATCCAGAAGCTGGGACCATCTAACAAGAACTAGAACTGCAACAGGAAACCTCAGTGGGATAGGGACCCTAAAGGGAGAGGCAGTCTGGTTGGAGTTTTAATCAAGGAGGAAATACCATGCTAGAGTTATGTGGAGACATACTGGTATTCTTTCCTCCTTCCATTCTTTATTCTTTTTGTTGGTGCTTTCCTGGAAGCCAATAGGCAGTAAAACTTGGATATATGGTTCTCTACAATACAAAGAAGGTGAATACAAAGTAGTGCAAGAAAAGGACAAGGAATGAATCTGAAAATAAATAGGCAAATGACCAGCAAATTTATTGTTTTATCAATTAATGAGAAGTATAGGAGAATTTTCTGCCACAAATTTGGATTCGAAATTTCTTCTATTTGGTGATGATGATATAAATAATACTGACCACTTTACTATACATGTATGAATGTATATATTCTTATAATATTCCTACAAGGTTGGTGTTAGTACTATTAACCTACTTTACAGATGAGAAAACTATGGAAAAAAGAAGTTACATAAGTCACACACTTAGTAAGTGGTGGAGTTGGGATTTCAGCTCCAAGGTATTTGTTTTCAGAGTCTGTGTGCTTAATACCTACACTATATTGTCAATTTTTACTTTATTGATTTTAAGCATATATTAGTAAAGTAAGGGCATGTAAGTTTATAACTGTTATACGTTCTTGGCCAACTGATGCTCATGCTATTATGTAGTGACTACTTTTTTTTTTTTCAGAAAAAGTTGTGTATTTTGTCTGATATTTTTATAGGTCCAGAAGGTTTATTTTATATAGTATTCAGCAGTGTATGTATTTTCCCATGTTCTTAAAATGCTAATCTTTCAGTGTTCTTATACTCCAGGTGAATTTCTTTAAGTACAAATAGTAGGATTTTGTAATCCAATGTGACCTATATATTTTAACTGAGTTTAGTCTAATTATATAATGTGATTAATGATAACTTAATGCTTTGTTACAACAGTTTGTACTTTCTATTTAGTCTGCATTTAAAAGATATTTTCACTTCCTGTCTGTTTTCTATTAGAGTAAGTTTTATTATCTGTTTGTCTCTCTTCTAGCTTGGAAGATATTCATTAGTTTTTAGTCTTTTAATAAGGATATTTTACTTAAAACGTAGTGTTAATAAAAAAGGTCTCTCTATTCCAAAGCAAACAGATTAATTCTGACCACTGTTCTTTGTGCCTTACCTTTCACTTTTTGCCTAGAATTATAGGAATATCTTATATTTAAATCGACAAATTAGTGATTGCTGTTTATCAAAGTTCTCTCCTATCAGAAATATGACACTGCTGCATACCCTTTTCCAATAGTGCTTAACATGTAGTACTTAATACATTTTGTGGACTGACAGAACAAGTGAGCCTTACTCACATGTTTATCAATATTTTTTCCTCATTTCTCCTTACATTTTCTTTCATGGTTTAGATTACTTATTAAACTCAACAGCAAAGAAACAAACAATCCAATCATGAAATGGGCAAAAGACATGAACTCACAGACTCAAAGAATCTCACAGAGGAAGACATAGACATGGCCAACAAGCACATGAGAAAATGCTCCACATCCCTTGCCATCAGGGAAATAAATCAAAACCACAATGAGATACCACCTCACACCAGTGAGAATAGGGAAAATTAACAAGGCAGGAAACAACAAATGTTGGAGAAGATGTGGAGAAAGGGGAACCCTCTTGCACTGTTGGTGGGAATGTGAACTGGTGCAGCCACTCTGGAAAACTGTGTGCAGGTTCCTCAAAGAGTTAAAAATAGATCTGCCCTACGACCCAGCAATTGCACTGCTGGGGATTTACCCCAAAGATACAAATGCAATGATCGGGACACCTGCACCCCAATGTTTACAGCAGCAATGTCCACAATAGCCAGACTGTGGAAGGAGCCTCGGTGTCCATCGAAAGATGAATGGATAAAGATGTGGTCTATGTATACAATGGAATATTACTCAGCCATCAGAAACGACAAATACCCACCATTTGCTTCGACGTGGATGGAACTGGAGGGTATTATACTGAGTGAAATAAGTCAATCGGAAAAGGACAAACATTATATGGTCTCATTCATTTGGGGAATATATAAAATAGTGAAAGGGAATAAAGGGGAAAGGAGAAAAAATGAGTGGGAAATATCAGAAAGGGAGACAGAACATGAGAGACTCCTAACTGGGAAACGAACAAGGGGCGGTGGAAAGGGAGGTGGGTGGGGAGTGGGGGTGACTGGGTGATGGACACTGAGGGGGGCACTTGATGGGATGAGCATTGGGTGTTATGCTATATGTTGGCAAATTGAACTCCAATATAAATAAATAAATAAATAAATAAATAAATAAATAACTTTTTCAAAACTGAATCTTAAAGCTTAAATTTATTAGTAAACATTCAAAACTGAACCTAAAGCTTAAATTTGTTAGTAAACATTCTCAGCTTTTTGTCTGCAAATGTCTTTGTTTTAACCATACTTTGAAAGATAATGCAGCTGAGTATAGAATTTTAAATTATTTCTTCTTAGAACCCTAGAGATTATTTTATTGCCTTCTGATTTCTGTCATCCATTCTTTCATGTAAAGTCAGGATATATGAAGATTTTCTCAGTTTACATAAGAGAGAACCTAAGGACTAGTTTCTTTTTTCCAGTACAGACTTACTGCCTACATCCACAAGTTATTAGTATTGTCAATTTTTCTTTCCACTCCATAGCTTTATTGTCACCATTCCAACCTACTGATTATTGTTTGGGGATTATTCTTTGTTTTAGAATTCTTATAATTTCCTTCGTTTCTTATAAGCTCAGTCTTAAATTTACAAAGTTTACTTTATCCTAGTATTTAATAGTATAAAGAGCTCTTCAGGTTATCTAGACCACCATATTGTTGGAGATGAAAAATTATATAGGTCATTTTTATACTTAAATCTTATATTAAACTTTTTGATCCTTTGGAAACTTTTATCTTAATCCTTTTCCTATGTTACTTGGGTTTTTAATAGCCACCATACTACAAACTTTTCTCCCTGACTGCAGATAAATATTCCATGATGAGACATTCCAAGATACAACTCACTACTATTTTAGTCAAGTACTATATATTTTCAGTTCTTAAAAAAGACTCCATCTTATTTTCAAGCGATGATGTTATTACCCCATTTTAGAAACAGAGTGCTACTTAACATGTCAACATAAGAATCAAAAATTACTCTTGCGACAAGCAACTCTCCAAAGGGAAATGAGAATATTCACTAAAGTGAGGACTACCTACAAAAAATGTATTTCTGTTTTCTTATTCCAAATAAAGACTCGAAGCCATGGACCTTTCTCTATTGGCACCTTGATTACCTCACAGAAATGTAGAATTGCAGCATCACAAGAGGCTACTAACATCAAGTTTTGTGAAATACCTTTTGGGAGTTGTATAGCAAATCACCTTTTAAAATTTAATGATGTACCCAAGCTTCCAAATTATTTGATTTTTAATTTTTAAAATAAATTAGCACGGCATTCAAGGTCATCCTAAAATGTCAATCTCACTCATGTGCTTTCTGATACGCTCACCTGAGCAGGCAGAAAGGGGAGCTATAACTAATACATGGGTAATTGTGCACAACCCTGGGGCTGCCATAGGAGTGTATGAATGTCATTTGTCACTTGTTTTATGAAGGAAAAGACTATTGAAAACCATTAGTCTAGCCCAGCACAGATGCAGAAACTAAGGGCCTGTGAGATTTCACAGCATGTTAGTGACTGAAATGAGATTTGAACTCAGGTCCTCTAAGTTATAGTTCAGTAAGCGTTTACTGTACCACAATAAAAAAGTAAGTATTTTAATAGCTTCTAAATGGAAAACAGAGTGCCACTTGGTTATTTTAGGAGTTCACATTTTTCTCGCTGCATTGAAGCATGCTCTCTTTCGATCAGATTAAAGCTGACAGAGATGAAACAGTTTTGGGCAGATATCCTTGGGTTGGCTCCAGGGCCTCTAATCTGCATTTCATCATGATACAAGCACATGTTTCCATCATTGGTACACCCGTCTGCATCAGCCGGGATGTTAATCACATGCTAACCCAATTTCCTCTATGAATTTATTACTTACTCTTCATTTAAGTTCATGAAACCTAACAGAGCCCCACATAAGCATAACATTCTTAACAAGAAGATCTTGGCTCAAGGACAATGCCCACTAGGCAACATAACCCAAAGAATAAGGCTTGGGAGCAGTACAAGAAAAAAAAAAATCAGTCTTGCAACAATATAGTGGAACCTGCTACAAAAGATGATTATAATGAAAATTAAGTTATATTACATGGTAGAAGTTGAAATATATGAGCAAGTCATGATTTGGCAATAAACAACAATTGTTTTATTGACTTGGTTTTAGCTCAGTTGTACCAAATCAATCCATGATTTCCAAAATTAGAGGTGTGGCCTTTAGAACAGAGTGGAAGATGTTGGAGTGCATGGAGGGCAAATGGAAGCTATAATGGGAAGGCATTTTGGAAGCAGAGCCTAAATGCAAATTGGTTGTTAGAGAAACTATTCAGATCCATCTGGTAGCTGCATATGATGAATACTAGAAATCCCATCAATGGATATTCATTTTGGCAATGGCAAAGGAAAGTAAAATAGAATAAGGCAGGACACCAGAGTGTGGATGTTGGACTCAAACCCTCTTGCAAATGTGCAGCAAACATTCAACCCATGTTTTAGCTAGTTATCATGAAAGGAAAAGAGTTTTTTAGTTAAAAAAAAAAACAAGAAGTGTCAGGGACATCATAACTACATTATGTAACTGAAGGGGGGGTGTGTTTTTGCTTTCTGAACTTCCAGATTGTCTGTCTACATTGATTTATTCATTCATTCCACCTACATCTGTTCCTAAGCACCTGTTATATGCCAGGCACAGTACCAGGCATTCAAGATACAAAAATGAAAGAATTCCATTCCAGCCCTCAAGGAACTCTCAGTCTAGTGGGGGAAGTAAACTCTAAACAAATGCAATGAAGTGAAATAGATAATAATCATGATATATTCTTATTCTTCATCATTAATTATATATGTACGACCCATCAGCTACTAAGTGCTTCCTAAATATTGTCTCAGTTAATTCTCACAAGCATCCTTTCAGGTAAGTAGGGTTCTTTATCCCATTTTACAATGGGTAAATCAAGCACAGATATCTGGTAAATGACATCTGGGATGTGAACCCAGGAAATTTGGCTCTAGCACCTAAGGTCTTAATATTTTTCCCTTTTGACCTAAAAAGATGGATATGAAACATCCTAAGGGAAAGCTACTCTATCTAAAGTATGGGTGGAAAGGTATCAGAGTGAAAATGGTGCTGGTGATAAAACAGGGAAGGCTCTGCTGGGGAGAAGATCCCTAAGGTGGGTCTTGAAGAAGACAGTCTAAGTAGAACATGGGGCAACCAGGCAGAGGCGATAGCTTGAATAAAATTACTGAAGCTTGAAATAGAATCAGATTTTGTTCCTAAAACTACAGGAAGCTCCGCATGGCTGCAACACAGACTTGTAGAGGTTAGTAACTGAGGATGGCACTGGAAAAGAAATTAGAGGTAAAGGGGACCAGATCATGCATGAAGGACTTTGTGTGTACACCTCTGAAACTTCTCAGGACTAGGGAGAGCCACCGTAATGTGCTAAGCAAGACAGTCTAATGAAATGTACCTTTATACAGAATACCCCACTGCAAGGGTAGACCTGTGACTGGGAAGGTGGGGGGAACAAGAAAACAGTTAAAGGATCTTCAGAAATAGTCTACAATGTGGTGGTGGTGGTGGGGTGGGGGTTGGAGATTTGGAAATAAAGCTGGATGATGTAATGCTAACTGGGAAGAAATACCCAAGGAAGAGGATTAATTTCAGGACAACTCTCTAGCTTCCATTCCACTTTGGTCTGAATTCTTAGACTGCTAGATTCCAGGGGGAATTTTTTTTTTTTGTAGACCAGAAAAAAAGCAATTTTGAAGAAATTGAAAGGTTTCATGGGACTTACTCTTTCTCTACAGGCCATCTGGAATGCAATGTAGTAATCATTTGCATTTGGCTTGATTACCTTGTACCTAAAAGATGCTTCATAATCAATAGTTAAAATAAACAGTATCCAGGCTTAAAATGCAATTGGGTCATTTAAAGTCATGGCTATTTCATCACAAAAAAAACTTCAAAATGTTATCGACATACCCAGCTGTAGTTCTATGCAGTCTTGAGTAGGAATGACTCAAATCTTCTAAGCTTTTTGTGATTGAAATATTCAATCAGATAACACCAGGGTGAAAATAATGAAGCCTTGAGAGGATGTGTTTCATCAAGTAGAAAATAATTTTAAAGGCATTCTTAAGGATGCAAAAACGACTGTGAAAAAATACTGACTTCCTGCCAAATAAGGGATTATTCCAGCTCACCAGAAAGAGAAGAAATAAAAAAAAAAAAACAAAAAAAAACCCAACACCTGTTGGCAGTTTAATGCTAATATGAATTCTGTTTTCAGGCTGGAAATTATGCATCAACAAAAATATAAATATAATTTTTTTCACAGCTGTGTAAGTGAAAAAACATATGTTGAGAAATTAGAGACGACTATTATCCATTATTCAAAATTTCCACGGCCACTGAGTGAATCCAGTGTTGGAATTAAAATGTACAATGTTTTTTAATTAATTTAATTTACATTGTTGGCTGATGAAATGCCACAAATAACCACAACATCACAAACTCTTCCCTGTTCTCCATCAGAACTGCTCTGCTGTTCACAGGAGCCAGTAGAGCTGCTGATTTCTTGCCTTCCTCTGGAGAAAATGGAAGCAGAGTTTGTGGGGTTGGAAGAGAAGCAATAAGCCAGAGACAGGTGGGCCAAGACCACCACAAACACTTCTCCAGATTCAGATATGGCCTCCAAACAAGATAAACCACCAGTTCATGAATGGGAAATATGAACTATGCTAAGGTTAAAGCAGAATTACTTGATTATTTCTTACCCTCTTTTCTAAGCAGGATAGGTGATATCATGGGTGTTACTTATTCTATGTGACCTTGGACAAATGACTTTACTTTTTTGAGATTAATCCCGCCCCCCCCCCCGCCGGCTCTGAGAGGTTCTCTCAGGCTGTAAACATTGATGATTCTCTAATTTTGGCTTGTAGTCCTCAGGGAGCTCAGATTTACACAACTTGATAAAACTGGCATACCTAAGGTGATGACATGAATCAACAATAAAAATAATAAATCTGAAAATACTGAGGAAGAATATTCTGTTTACTGAGCACTTAGGATGTACCACTGCATATTGTTCGGTCACTTTATGATGTCCCACTCTCTCTATCCTTTATTCCAGTCACTCTTCAAAGCAGTTCTATGGTGCTGATTCCATCCCACAGCTGGAGAAATCAGTGATGAGAGAACTTGGACAGGTAGTTAAGAAGAGGTGGTAAGCAGCCAAGGTGGAACTGAATTGAGGTCTGACTCTGGCACTCCAGCTTTTGACCACTCCCCCTACCCTGCCAATAACAATAATGAGGAAATGTCCCTGAGAGTTATTATTATTTAATTAATCCTGTGAGGGCAGTACAGTGTAAGAGAGAGATCACAAGATGTGAGGTCAGATGGACCTGGGTATTTATCTTAACCTTGACGCATGACTTGCATGGCAATGAGATCTCCAGGCTTGCTTCCTCATCTGTAGAATGGGGATATCAATATTTACCTAATAGGGTTGCATTGAAGCATTGATAAGCTAATATCAAATGCCTGGATGAATGCCTGCCCCACATTACATACATATGAGCTATTTTTCTTCTTCCCCTCCTCCTTCCCCATGTTCTCCTATTTTTCAGGCTCTGACCAATTTCTTTCCAGTTGTCTGCTTGTTCTATTAGTGTGCATGGTTTGCCTACAGAGATTTCAAACATTTAAAGGTCATCATTTGTTCAAAGTAGGGAGGTCAGCCTCCCATACTTGAAGCCCTTCCGGGGGATACAACACTTGTGCTGATCCTGGGCCAGGCTCAGATGATCCTGATTAGCATACGCCAGCTCCCTTGAAGGGAGGGAATGTGGGAGATAGGCATCTGTAAATTGCAGTCCTTCATTAGCCTGTCTGCTAATATTGATGTTACAATTTTCTAGTCAACTCCTCACCCCCAGCCTTCCCTCAACCCCTCACTCCTGGCCTGTGGCCACCCTCTTTTTCCCTCTTTTTCTTCAGTGTCCTCGAGGAACAATTTCTTGTCAGATGTAGCCTGCGGTGTCCTGTGATGCCATAACCAAAGGATGTGTTCACTGAAGGAAAACAACAGCTGAGTGATGAACCCGAATCCTGCCAGTTGGAGACCATGTCCTGTAATCGATGAATTGCCTGGAGTTGAAATAGCCAACGTCTTTTGATGTACACTTTTTTTTTTTTTTTTAGAACAGAGAAGCCAATTATAAAACAAAAACCAAAAAACAAAAACAAAAACAAAAACAAGACAAGAACAACCAAGCTTGGATTTAGAAGGAAAGATGGGTCTAATATATCAGAATCTACTCTGTGCTAGATGCTTAATTTTCCTTAAAAAACTTAATAACTAGCATTTAGTATGCACCAGGTACTATTCAAATTTTTAAAAATATTGGGATCCCTGGGTGGCGCAGCGGTTTGGCGCCTGTCTTTGGCCCAGGGTGCGATCCTGGAGACCCGGGATCGAATCCCACGTCGGGCTCCCGGTGCATGGAGCCTGCTTCTCCATCTGCCTGTGTCTCTGCCTCTCTCTCTCTCTGTGACTATCATAAATAAATAAAAATTTAAAAAAAATTGACTCATGTAATCCTTGTAACGACCCCTATGAGATAGTTATGATTAACTTTTTCATTTTAGAAATAAGGAAGCTGAGCACAGAGAGGGTAAGTAATCTGTTCATGGACATCTAGTAAATGACACAGTGGGATACGAGCCTAAGTTCTGCTTCTGGGTTCTGAATTCAGGCTCTTAGCTATTACACTATGCAGCTTTTGGTGTAGGTACACCAGGAACCTCTTAGGAAATGTGACTGGGACTAGTAGCTGGTCACTTGCAACAAGTGAGTGGGTATACTAGAGAGTGGTTCCTACCCATTAGCATTCAGCATGCTTTGGCATCCATTGGCATGACTGACAGGAGGAAGAGGGAGTCCTGATTAATTTTTTCAGTTGGTTAAGGAAGTAGCCTGTTAAGATATATTCTTCTTTCATTATTTTAGTTATTATTTCCAACACAAGGAATAAACCAGAGTGAATATATACTTTGTCCATGGAAGGGTTTTAAGTCAGCCTATATGATCTCTTAGCCCACCCTCTTCTCAAGATTCTCAATGCTGTGAAGTCTCCCAAAATGAGACCAGTCTTTATATGCATAATTTCTAGAAACAACTTTGCCTTCCTAAGACACAAGCACTGCCACCATTTCTCATCAGTATTGTCTCAAAAGAATAGGCATAACATTCAGAAGCAGGGAGTAATTCATACTTTACATTGGAATCAGAGCAACAAATTTGCCATGCATAGAACAGGTGCCTCATGTATGTATGTTGATTTCCAGTAAACTGAGTTGGTTGTACACTCAAATTCCATAGAGAGCCCGAAAAGCTGCAGCCTTAGGAATGGAAAAGAACTCCAAAAAAGGCCTATTCCAAAAGCCTAATAAAAGCAAATACTTGGCATATGTGCTACCAATTCCCTCTCCTGTACCCTTAAAAGACTTGCCTACCCAGCAAAATGATATCAGCATGATTTGAGCAGAGTGGCCTCTCAAACTTCTCAGTGTGGTGTTCCCAGCAGTAACTACCTATTGGTTACACTAGGCATGTGGAGGTGAAGCCTACTTTCTATCCCTGAGTAACCTGAGAAGTGGACCCAGTAAGTTTGTAGCCTCTTGTAACTAATGTGATATAATCAATAATATCTTGCATTCTTCTGCACTGTCATTTCATATATGCTTTTCCAACTGAGGGAAATTGAGACCTGTGATTCATAAGTAAGAAAGAATCCTCTAGAAGGTGAAAGGGCAGAGCAATAGGCCTTAAACCTGTCTATCATACCTGACATTGATATATGGAAGCAAAATGATGGGTGTGAAGCTACTGTGAGTAGGAGTAGCTTTAGGCCTGTGGGACTCAATTCACCTGGGTTATCCTTCCCAACCCATGAATCTCTCCACCTGAGAGGAGCACTGATAACTCCTCCCTCTCCCAACCATTGAAGGCATCATCATCAGAGGAATCATTGTAATGTACCCTTGTGATCATGTTGCTCCCATCTTTAAAAGCCTTTAATGGCTCCCTATTGGCCTGCTAGACGAAAACCAAGCTCCAACATGGACATTACAATCTTTATTCTATTCTCAAGTCACAGGCTTTATATATTTAATTCAACACATTTATTTATTTATCGTTAGTTTGCTTGTTTATTTATTTTTTTTCAATTATTATTTTTTTTTAATTCAACACATTTAAATTCCGCTAACATGGACTACTTTTAGCTCCCCAAATGAGCTGTGTGACCATAGGCAAATTCTTTAAAATCTCTGTGCTTCTCTTTCTTCACTAAGAACCTGCACCTTGCACTGAGTAAGCATCCAATAAACGTCTGTGATGATGGGTACTTTTAGTTGCATGTGTGTGTGTTTCTTTTTCTGACATGCCAGTTGTATGTCTCTGAGTGCATGTCTGTTTCAGAGCATTTGGGCTGAATTTGTTTACTTATCTGTGTTTGTCTGCTTCTATCTCTGGGCATCTCTCTTGAGTTCTTAGACCCCAAACCCAGAAAAAAATATTTTGCTTTTCCTGAAGAAGGCTCTGTGCTTACAGGGCAGAGCCCTCTTTCAGGCTGGCTCAGTTAGTACAAAGCTTTCTCATACACCCGGGGAATTTTTTGCATCCTTATAATGATGACAGGAATGGAAAGGCTGTGCTCCTAAAAGCAAGGTTTTTGTTCTTTTCCCCCAAGTCCTTGTCTCTGGCTTGTCTTATCTTTACCTGCTTCCTACAGGCAGATACGTGGTACCCCGGTTAGCTAATCGTGGCTTTATTTGTACGGGGTCAAAGCCACTTGGCCTTTCTGTTCTTACTGCTCTCAGGGTTCAGTGGGGAAGGGTGCTAATTTCTAGCCTGTGAGGGTTTGTTAAATTGGCATATCACTGAAGCAAACACCATCATGGGCTGCATTCTGTTTCAGCCAGTAGCATTCCATATTCAAGAAAAAAATTGGAATGAAAAGTTCTGGAGACAGATGGTGTTGATGATTGCACAACAATGTGAATGTACTTAATACCACAGAACCAGACATGCAAAAATGTTTAAAATGATAAATTTTTTAATATGTACTTTACCATAATTGCTAAGGCAATGGTACAAAAAAAGAACCAACATCTAGAGGATGGATAGTGTAAGTGCACTTCCCGTAGTTTTTTTTTTTTTTTCCTTTTTCTTTTTCTATTTCTGTCCCTCTTGTTTACTTAGATTGGGATGTATATGTGTTTGAGAACTATCTTTGCTTCTTCAGAATAATATGGGCCTAGGCAAGGAACCAACTGCATTCTGGCACCTTTACTCTCTGAGATCTCATGTGATTTTAGGATAAGGGCATTAGTGGGGAAGTACATTCTGGAATAAGAATCCTTCAAATTCTTGCAGAGGAAGTAGGCAGCGTACGCAGGATAAGTGCACATATAATAAACCAATATTTGGAGGAACATTGGTGTCTGAGTCAGAAGATCTGGTTGAAATCCCAGTACAATTACTGTGGAATGTTGTACGAGTCAGGTCGTCTCTCGAGCTTCAGTATTCTCATCTGTGAGGTGCAGAGTAGAGACAAGGGTTTTAGAGGAAAAGAGTAAACTGAAGTGCTTTCCCCCTTGAAGACAACGCTGTTAATCCAGTGCTGGGCCAGGTATGGCAGGAATAGATTGTTCAGTGTTACGATGGAGCAGCAGCCTGAGCAGGTTGGGGGCTCATCAGCATTGAGACCCTACTGGTACAATTTATCAGGTAAATGGCCCTACTGGAGAGAGTGCTTGGATTATCAGAAGGAAATAAATCCTGAAGTCCTCAACCTACTTATGTTCCCCTGCCATTAAATCTGGAGAAAATAAATGTCCTGTGCAGGAAGGTTTACTGATTCCTAAGGACAGCTACTGGCTTTAACAATCCCCCGGTACCTGTTTGTTGGGTCTGCCCATTCAGGGCTGTAGAAGAGGTCAGGGTCAGCCTATGGAGGACACTGAGAAATAAGGCTGACTCTTGGTCCAGGACAGGTGCAGGCTGCCTCACCAGCCATAGCCAGCAGGAGGAGAGGCTGGGCCCGAGTCGACACAATTTCAGTGGTGACAATAGCTACTATGTGACCTGTGCAGAAGGGCCCTGCCCTCAGTTTAATGTACTGCTCCTGTTGTGTTGGAATCTGTAATGATTTTTGAACAAGGGGCTGCGATTTTCCTCTTGTATTGGGCCGTGCAGATGATGTGGCCAGTTCTATAGATAAGACAAGAGGAATAAGCACCTACATTCTCCAGTATATTCTAATCTTGTCAGTGAGTCAAGCACCATATAGGAAGAATTTGGGTTGAGGAAGAAAAAGACAGGGAAAGAGGAAGATGAAGATGAGGAAATTGACTATTGAACTCATATGTTACTTCTTCCATAAGACTGCCCAAGACTGCCTATTTAAAATTGTAATCTGCTCCCCACAACCTCTCTCCTGATCCACATTTCTCAGCACTCGTTAGAAAAATTTTCAATAGTATTTACTACCTGCTTTACTTGTTTAGTGTGTTTATTACTTTATTGTCTGTCTTGTCCTCCCAGAACCTGAGTTCCAAGAGGACAGGAAACTTGAGCTGTTTTAGTCAATATTATATGCAAATTACCTAATGATTCCTGGCATGCTGAGGGCCCTCAGTGGATTTTCCATAAATGAAAGCATGGATCACACACCTAACATGTGCTAAGACCCGCACTAGGCCAGTTACATGGTTTATCTCATCTAATCCTACGGGATCTGGTCACTTGTTTATTATGTATAGGAGCTGAGTTGGGCTCATATAAATAGGTTAGGGGATCCACCCTCAATTTCTAATTTATATATTAGCAATTTAGAGGTACTTCTTTGTAATGAAGAACCTGAGGCTCAGAGAGATTGAATCATTTGCCAAATGCTAATTTAGAGGAAAACCATCCTCTTCCAGAAGTAGATTAGAGTCCAAAGGAGAATAAAAGCAGAGAGGGTGAGGAGGAGGAAGCGGGGAGTGAAATGGGGGAGACAGGAAACAGAGGGTTTGGCATGTTGGAGAAACCATACTGAGAGGCTTGCTTTGGGAAAAGGAAGCTCAGGAAATGGAGGTGAACAGGAAAGTTTCCAGAAATCATCTTAAGAGTTCAGGAAATGTGAGCATCCGTGAGATGCAGCCCTTATATCTGGAAGTAATGACTTCCCACTGAACTTTACCCAGTCTCTGGATGATCCAGGACATATGTCTACTTGACTTCTCTGAGCCAGGAAGCTGTGTTTAAATCAAGAGTCCTAAGCTTGGACTCAGGAGCCTCAAAGTCCTGTCCTTGCCACTCTAAGTATGGTCTTGGGCACCTGCCCAATGCCACCTTACTGCTCTGAACCTCACCATAAATGGGGTACACATTTACAAGTACCACACTGTGGTACTGCTTGCAAAACACACAATCATAAAAGCAGCCTTGGAGGATACAGCTGGAGAAATCATCTAACTCAGAGTCAAAACTTCTCCCCCCACCAACTCAACATGAGCTGTGTAGCCTTAGGCAAACCTCTCAACCTCTCTGAGCCTCAATTTCTTTGCCTGCAAACCACAAAGCCTTCAGTAAAGACACCAGATAGCTAATACGGGGAGAAACATGGCTGGAATGTGGATTGAATTTCTTTTTTTTTTTTTTATAAATTTTTATTTATTTATGATAGTCACAGAGAG
The DNA here is from genome assembly GCF_011100685.1 of Canis lupus familiaris. Lineage (NCBI taxonomy): Eukaryota > Metazoa > Chordata > Mammalia > Carnivora > Canidae > Canis > Canis lupus. The sequence goes on along the minus strand of NC_049226.1, from coordinate 52,233,140 downwards.
AGAGAGAGAGAGAGAGAGAGAGAGACAGGCAGAGACACAGGCAGAGGGAGAAGCAGGCTCCATGCACCCGGAGCCTGACGTGGGATTCGATCCCGGGTCTCCAGGATCACGCCCTGGGCCAAAGGCAGGCACCAAACCGCTGCGCCACCCAGGGATCCCCTTTCTAACCCTACCCCATTAGAACAAAGTTTTAGCCAACTCCGCAAATTTCACTCACAATCTGCGCCTGGACCTGCAGAGGCTCAAATCTTACAACCAAAGCATATAATCAGTTCTCCACTCTTTCATAAAATCTTTTGCCTGTGAAAGTCACAAAATGTGCCTGATCTTCAGTCCCACCTTTGCTTAACTCTTGCTGATTCTTTCTGCCCAGGGAGTGCATCAGATCATGGAGGCAGAGTAGAATGTTAGAGGTCCACAGGAGATCTAGTATGCTTTTCCAATTCAATTGCAAGAGGCAGTCCAGTTCTCTGTATATGAAAAGTAGGCAAGTTATTGCAAATGTCTAGTCAATTCCAAATGTCACCAGCTACCAGTAAACAACAAAACGCCGGCTACATTCAGGACTGGATCATTTAAAACATAATTATAATAAATGATTTAAAGGAGCTCTTTTAATTACCACTACGTATCAAAGGCTCAGGAAGGCATTCCAGAAGAATTGTTTTCTATTGTAACTGCATAAATTTAAATGCCATTAATTTCATATCTGTCATTCACTTCTCTTCTACTACATTGATCTCTGTACCAGGGAACTCAATGCCTCCCATTTCATTTGGGGATTTCATGGTTTCTACAGAGGAAGAGCTTTTTTTTTTAGTATTTCAGTTTCCAAGTGCCATTTCCATTCCAAAGTATAAGTCTATAGACCACATGAAAGCTAAAAAAACAAAAAAAAAAAAAAAAAAAAAAAAAAACAAAAAAAAGGAAAAGAAATGAGAAGTGAGATCAGGTCAAGGAATTAGAAAGACCACCAATCTTGTTATTAGAAGACGAAGATTTTACTCCTGACTCTGCTGCTACTTTGCTGTGGGACTTTGGACAAGACCCATTATGTATTGGGGTCTCAGCTTTTACATCTATAAAATAAGAGTAAGAGTAAGAGTAAGTAAATAATTCCTGCCCCTGCTCATCTCACTGGAATTTTGAGGATTAAATGAAAACACTAAGAGACTTTATAAACCATTCATTTAGCCAGTTAATCATTCAGTAATAATTTAAGAAACCCTGACTACATGTTAGACAGTGTGTTAGCTGTGAGGACAGAAAACCAAGCAAAGACAAACTGCCTCTCTTGTAAGAAGCTTCTGTGAGTGGAGGAGACAAAAGAGGGAATGTGGTCTCCTGGGCTAGATGTGCTGTCTTTCCTGTTCTGTTATTTCCCTCTTAGTTAGGAAATCCCTGATCTGAGACTCTCTACAGAAAATGAAGCCATCCTTTGGTTTAGGCTAAAACAACCCATCCAATCTTACGTCTTAAACCTTTGTTCGAATAAATAGCTTCTACAGTTCATTTTTTTTGGCCACTTGTTTAGAATGTTAAATATTTAAAGACATAAATTTCCCCCATCAGGAAAAAATGTGGCTTCTTAACAACCTGTATTTCTAGTAGACTTTAAAGGCGCTGTCTGGGCCCAGGATTGATGGACTTCCAGGAGAATGAAATCAACGGGATGTGGAGAAGTGATGGCCTTTTTGATTCTCAAATAAACATTTCTCAGAGGGACCTTCTAAATCCTCAGGGGACTTCATGGTGATACATTCAAATGCCACCCATCTGTACAAATATCAATATCTAAGTTTTTAAAAAAAGACTTACATTTTTCAAAGTGAGCTATCAGAAAAGTACATTAGTGCCTCCCTACATCGACTGCTATATGCTGCTTATAAAAATGGTTCTCAGGCTGCCTTGGAAGACTGAGAAGCAAGGAATCATATGGAACCAATGTGTTTCTTAGCATCTAAATTATTTTTGTTCCCATCCAAAGGTACAGTTAAGATTGGTGTTCAGGGAGGCCAGAGAGCAAAGAGAAAACCCAAAAAGACAGAACTCAGTGGTGATGGGAATGACCCTAAGTCAAATTCCCAGTATGATCGAAGCCATGGTGAAGAAGCAGATATTCCCCCAAGGTAGGTATGACTTCCTGAAGATCTGGGTCATTGTCACAAAGAAGACACCCAATGCTCAGAAATTGCCACTTGGGAAAGGAAAATGGATTAGATTTAGAATAAAAATTTCTGAAAAAGTTCGGGCTCTGATACTTCATTGATATATGAACTAAACACAAATATTTCACCTCTTTGAGGATAGGTTTTATGATCTGTAAAATGGGCATACCAACATATATACGAAAAGTGAAATAACATGTCACAGAGCTTTGTGACCTGAGTTATGATTATTTGTAAGGAAAGAAAATTATTCATCCAGGTGAAATGAGGTGGATTGTTGTTCTAACTTTCTATATGGGGCTTTTAATTCCACCCTCCCTGTCTTTCTGTCCTTCCCTCCTTCTCTCCATCCTTCCCTCCCTCTCTCTTCCTTTTCTCTCCAACGCCTATTTATTGAGGGCTAACCTTGGCAAACAACACTGCATGACACAGGTGGTTAGATGCCTGATTTTAGACTTTCTATGGAGCATGAAACAATTGCTTGGTTTATTCCAAAGCAGTCAGGGGCCCAGCATGTGTCAGGGGCCCAGCATGAATTAGGTGGTTCATCCACATGAAGTAAATTGAGGGAAGTATAAAGAGGAGACTATTTATATAGGTGTGGATTATATAGGTTATATATAGGTTAAGAGGAACCTACAAGGGATGGTGAAGTACCCAGGCTCACAACAGTCAAGGAGACTATACCACCATCAAGCCTGAGGAGCCAAGTGGAAAAAGCATTACTCGGAGCCAGGAGGGAGCTGTAGGTGTAGGAGCTATTGGAGTGGGCTTTTCAATAGGAGCTATGGCCTTAAGTAGAGGAAAACTGTGGCCATGGCAGAAAGAGAGCCAGGAGACTAAACCCATCTTCTTCCATCTGATTTCCTGCTGGTGCTTTCCATTGGCCAAACCTGACCAGAAGCCAGAAGGCAAAGGGGCCCATTGGTGCAGCTCTGCAAGCTTGGTGGCACAGAGCCATGTGCAAGGGTGAAGGCCAGATCTCAAGTGGCGAGTACAGCAGGGACCGTGGGTAGCATGGCATTTTAGAATATGGATTCTAGAGTCTCTGGGCCTGTATTCAGTTGAATCTTTGTTTGCCCAGGAATTGTGTTCTCCCTGGTTACCTCACCTCCCTTTCTTAACTGGAGATTCCTTGGACAGAAAACAGGAATTGTGGTTCCTTGGGTGAAGCACCTGTTCTTTGCATGTCCAAATTTCCTAACTCTTGATCATAGGGTTGTGAGTTCAAACATCATGTTGGGCATGGAGTCTACTCAAAAACAAACAAACAAATAAATAGAAGCTAAGCTCTATGTCCTAATTTCCCTGTCTGTTAAACAGTTAAAATAAAAACATCTGCCCACAGGTTATTGTAAGGATTGAGTTAATGTTCATACTCACTTAGAGCAATGCCTATACAAACCTAAGTCCTATATTTAGCTTCAGCTTGTGCACGTGGGATACAATGGTGGACAAGAACAATGATTGAGTGAAAGGGATCTCTGAGTGTCCTGAACGGTAGCTCACACTGGACCAACCCTTTATTTTTATTTTTTATTTATTTTTTTGCTTGCTTGCAGACACAGCCTGTGATGTGACCATTTTGAGGATCCAAGGTAATGGAGAAATACCAGCAAGGAAGGGGAATGCTGTCATCATATTTTATTTTCCCCTAAAAGTTTTGCTACGATTTTTGTTTTCATGGCATCAGGACCTAGGTTTCTGTCAGCTACCAACATCCACCCCCATCTGCCTCCATCCCTGATGATTCAGGACCAGGGCAGAGAAGAAGGTCACCCTAAGAAATTGACTGAAAGTCCTCCTCAAATTCAGGTCCCAGGTTCTGCTTTGGAATACCTCTGGTTCTCAGCCAAGAATTGTGTTCTCCCTGGTTACCTCACCTCCTTGCTTTGGGAAGGGACATACTAACAGCTGAGGAAGATAGGAAAGATGCCCTGGACTGGGAGTCCAAAGAGTCCTGTTCAAATCTTAGCTCTATCCTGTTTGAGCTGTGTGACCTTGACCAAATGACAGTCCCTTTCTTAACTGGAGGTTCCTTGGACAGAAAATAGGCACTTGAGTTCTGCAGAATCTTTTGAATGTAGGAGGGAATAAAAAGTCAACGTTAGTAATAATAGTAAACGGAGCAATGGACAAAAAGTTTAAAAACCTATGTTATAATTTAATTCTTGTATGGACTAGCAATAAGACTACATATAGTTAATTCATATTACCAGCCCCTAGTTTTCCCATTTGAAAAATATTGAGGTGGCTGATGTGAAAGTGCTTTGTAAATAATTAGATATATTTGAGGAACATATTATTATTGCCATGCTCTGATTTCAAATGCTAACTGCACTATTGAGAGCCAGGGTTCATAAACACCCCCGCCACCCCCACATAGACACACCTTACAGCCAACAACCTATTTACTGACCAGAAAGCCATGAGTAGTGAGGTAAATGCCAGGAACTGGCATCTTGGCTGCCCATAGCTTTAGTCCACACCCTGGCAGCACTGAGTATATTTCTTTCATTATTTATACTTAAGAAACTCCATGTCATCGTTCAAGTTCAAAATTTGAATAGATTGCCAGGCAGCTTATTGAATTATTTATTTTAACTGGCTTATTTCTATATTGGATAATTTCTTCCATGCGTTTCCACTATATCAATAACGGGAGGCCATTATTGATTTTTCTAAAGCCATTAGGTTCAATGAATTGTTCAATTAGTTTTACGATTTCAGGTAGAGAAAGATGCAAGATTGCCACTCTTGGCAGTTAGAAACAACTTCTAAAAGGTGGATAATGCTCTGATTTGTAAAATGCACAGGTGCATGTTAGAGCTGGACCCTGTATCACACAGGCAGATCAAGGCTTGTATCATCATGGGTCGGGGTTGATAATACTGTCTCCAGGCACTGTGTTTAGGGAGCTAGTGGCAAATGCATATTTGTGAGTGCTTACCCATTGGTATTTACCATAGATATATTGTTAAGCTATTATAAATTCAGATGTATAATAAACACACAATGACTCTGGGAGATGAATATTAATAGATAATATCATGTTCACCTGTGGTCCTAAATCCTTGAATGCTCTCCATTTTCTATAGAATAAAGTTCAACATTCCAGGCAGACAAATCCAGGCAATACCCTATGTGAAACTTAATAAGCATTTTCTTAACTTCACACTTTTGCTATTTTTATACTCTGGAATACTCTCATGTCTCTGTTACTATCCTTTCCATGTGTTGGGGAGTCAGGGAATCACAATACAGAGCTTCCCAAACTTCAGCCATCTATGCACCAGCTTCTCATGCCCACAATCCAACTGTATTCCCATTCATTTAATTTTACAGATGATACACTCTAGTTACTTAAATAGATACACTAGGCTCCTGTACAGCATATACACTAATAAAATTGTGGGTTTAGATTCTAGTCATACTATTTTTGGTACATGTTAAAACAGACACATAGGGGATCCCTGGGTGGCTCAGAGGTTTGGTGCCTGCCTTTGGCCCAGGGCACCATCCTGGAGTCTCGGGATCAAGTCCCGCATGGAGTCTTCTTCTCCCTCTGCCTATGTCTCTGCCTCTCTCTCTCTCTCTCTCTTTCTCTGTGTGTGTGTCTATCATGAATAAATAAATAAATAAATCTAAAGAAAAATAAAACAGACACACAACTATTAAAATAAACCATGAACCACATAAAAATACCCTCACATACTCCTCAGGATTCTCATATCACACTTAAGGGAATATTAGGGTAGGAGATAAGATTTCAGATTCTAGCCAGAGGCTTGGGTTTCAGCTCCAGCCACTTATTAGCCATGCATCCTTGGGGAAGATACATAAACATGCTAGGCCTCAGTTTACATACTTATACATGAGGATAGGAATAGCATTATGACAATTACATGAGAATAAACGTAAAGCACCTAGCACTTGGTGACCATTACTGTGTCCATTTCAGCAAGCATTTGTGCAGAGTTACTATATAATAGTTAGGATCAAGGGTTGGATTCAAATCCTGGCTATTGAGCAGTTTAGGCCAAATTACTATACTGCTCTGAGTCTCAGCATCCTCACTGAGTTGCCAGGAGGTCAAGTTGACATAAATGTTGTACTTAGAGCATTTCCTATACTCAGTAAACACTTTAGAGATTCTATTAGTAATTATGATTGCCTTCACTACATCCTATATACCAGGCTATGTGCTAGTGATAGAAACAACTGACAAAGAATTTAAAAATCTCCACTTTTTCTGTGTATTTTATATGCAAATATGTGAACATAGACAAAGTACAGAAATTAAATAGAGGATAAAGTGAATGCTTATGTACTGGGCAGGGAGAAGGGAATACAGGAGAGCTTCATGGAGGAGGTGATGTTAGGTATGGTTTTAAGGACCGAGGTGGGATATTAAAGGATGATTCATCAAGATAATTCAGTCAACACTTTCTCTGGGAAGGCACAGCTAATAGCTACTTCTTACTGTTTGAGGGGCAGAAACTGGTATTGGACATTGGATTTTTGATGTTGAGAGACTGGCCTGTGGTAAGTGCTTGATAAGGAAGGTATGAAGTCACATCTCCTGGCCTAGGTTTAGTTTCTTATTTATAAAACAAACCTTTCTCTTGCCTCTCTGCTATTCTATTATTCCACAGAAAGATACTACTTAATATTTACAATAATAAAAACTCACATATATTGCTACACACTTTATACATATTTCATTTTATCCTCATAGCGTCCATAGGAAGTGGGCTCTATCATTATTCTGACTCTACAGATAAGTAAGCTGAGGCTTAGAAAGCTTAAGTAACTCTAACAAAGTTACCCTACTAGCCTAAAACATAGCTCGTTTGTCACAAGGATGTGTATGTAACCACTATGCCACGCTGCCTCTCAAAATGTCTAGTTTAAATCCTGCTTCATGAGGAAGTGATGTCAATTCCTCAGATGCAGCCATTTACTGAATAATGCACAGCCACTTCTCAGATACGGGGGGATGTGGAAGCAGAATGCTTCTGGGACCTGGCATAGGCCAGGTTTGTGGAAATCCGCATGGTATGCAAATAGTTTACAGCAACAGAGACTGGGTTCCCAGAACGAATCATTCTCACTCCCGCCGCTGAGTGAGACACCGTGGTGATGGTTCAGCCCGGCACAAGCTCAGCTGGACAAGGCTAATGAGGATGGAGGAGACTCAGAACGTTGAACTCCTTGGTGATCAGTGAATTATGAAGTTAATATACAAATGTAATCTGCAATAAGATGAAGCGAAGGCAAATAGATTCTAATCACTGGTTAACTTTCCCGTGTGACAGTTTTCATCAAGTAATATGCATGGGATCTCCACAGGAGCACTAATCCTCTATGAGGCCCGTGGGGGTGGAGGCTCAACCACCTGGAGCAGGTTGGAAGGGAATAAAAATAAGTAAGGCAGCAGAATCTTCGGTATACAGTCCATAGTCTTAGTTTAAACTGCTACTATGGCCCTCAGACAAGAGCCACTTAAAACAGGGGATATATTTTTGGCTCCTTAACCCACGAAGGGGACATTCCACAAACTCAGAACATTAGTCTGGGAAGAACCTTGGAGATTTATATTCTCCAAGTCTCTAATTGTACAGGTATGGAAACAAGCAGGTGGTGGGATATAAAATAAAAACATAAAAATAGATAGCGTGGTATTTTAGAAACTACATTCACAATGAATCTAGGGAAAACTACTTTCTATCAAAATGTGGGATAGGGACTAGTTGAAAAACGAGCAAAGTCACCCTAACTTTGGCTGGTGTCAGTGGGATGTAATGGGAGGGGACCATGTAGCACATGTTGAGCTCCACACCATTCTCCTGACAATACTGACATGATGAAGATAGTCCATGGCTGATGTGGGGCAGGAGGCCTGTGGGACTGCTTGGAGGACAGGAACTTGATTCCACATATAGGCCTATGTTCTTGAGAAACTCGGGCTCTCCCAGATCCACTGCTCTGTCTCCAGCACAGATAATGAGAATAATCATGCATGTGATGAGCTACACGCCACAAAAGAGAGAGGAGGCTTTCTGGGATTACGGGCGGAGGGGTGGGGGGGTGGGGGGGGGTGGACTGATTAAATTTAGAGGCAAGAGGGCCAGGAAGGTCTGTCTAGAGGAATGAGTGGAGGAGCAGTAGGATTTAGACAAGGCTAGTGGGATGGGATGACCAGGTGATCCAGGATGGTAATCAGGGCAGAGAACCATGTGTGTGATGGTGTGGAAGCAAGGGGAACATCAGTGTGGGCAAGTACACTGGATAGAAAGGCAACACCCCAAGTATGTGATCGTTATGTGCTTGTATTGTGTGCCACTGTATCCGCAAGGACGTGAATGTGCATTTATCAGTGCACATACCAGTTATTGGTGACATAGAAACCATTCATCAAGAGAGGCCTTAACACACAGGTGTGATAATCAAAGGGCACCTTGCCAGAGGTCCTCCCGTGGCTATATCTGTGTATGTGCAGGTATTTCCCCTCTGGAGAAAGTCAGCATGGTCTGTAGGTGTGAAGCTGAACCACGCCTGACTCAGAAAGAAAAAAGAGGAAACCACTCGGCAACTTGGGGAGGCTGCTGTCAGACCTTAGAATAACAACTGGCAGATAGTCTGTTGAGGCTCATGTGTACTTGTAAGCCTGAAAATATCTCTCAGTGACCAGAGATCTGCTTACTAGAGTGTTCTGTAACCCCTTTGAGTCTCCTCTACAAAATGGAGGTTTGAGTATTTTTCCTCTGAACCTCACAGGATGGCCTTGAGGATCAAGAGAGACCATCTGAAAATGCTCAACAATTATTTTGTTATCCAGTATATTCTGTTCATTTAGTCCCATCAATATACTGGTAATCTAAGAACTGGCATTTTATATTGTATTATTTCATTTTTAAAGGTTTTATTTATTTATTTATTTATTTATTTATTTATTTATTTGAGAGAGAACAAGAGCAAGCACAAGCTGGGAGGTGGGGAGGAAGGGCAAATGGAGAGGGAGAAGCAGACTCCCCACTGAGCAGGGAGCCTGATGCGGGGCTTCATCCCAGGACCCTGAGACCATGACCTTAGCCAAAGGCAGACACTTTGCATGTGAGCCACCCAGGCGCCACTGAACTGGCATTTTAAATGCATGAGTTTTAAGGATCAGAAAGGCCATTATAGCTAAAGTCACAAAGGAAACTGAAAGGAAACCATGACATTAGGAGCCTGGATCTTATGTCCTATGCACCTCAGCACCTTGCTACTTGGGCTTTCTGCATGAGGAGTATGTGTCCTCTCAACGAGGAAGAGTCAGCTAGGTGCTCACAGACCTCTCAGACGACAATTTGTCACTTGCAGGTGCAAGGTATGCTCTGAGGGCACTCTCCATATGAGCATCTATGCCCTCAGCACAGAGCAAACCACGGCCAATGACATGGTTCCTGCCCGTGGGAACGCAAGCTAAATGGTAGGCAGGCCCACCATCCAAAGACTATTAGTTCCACTTACAATTTTATTTCTCAGTTTCAAGGACAAAAGTAAAGGTTGGAAAGTTTTGCTTTTTACAGAATCCTGTACATCTCAAAAGAGATCGCAATCTCACTTCTCTGAAAATAGCCAATGTCTGCTTAAGTAACTTGGAAACTTGTGTCAGAAAACCTGAGTCTGAGAATAAACGCTGCTACTCACTAATGATGATGGTAACCTTGGGCTGGCTCACGGTTAATATATTAACTTATTGATTGGGAATAGTAATACTTCCTTCTCAGTGTTTTTAAGGGAAATACTTATAAAGGTGACATGGGGGAGAAATCTGGAAGTAAGGGTATGTACCCAGTAAAAAATGAAGCTTTGGTGCTCTACTCCCAACAAAGAAAATTGCTTATCTATGTGTACCTTCCTTTTAGCATAGCACCTTCCATGGGGAAAGATGCTCACCAATGTTTGTTCAAAGTTTTTGTTTTCTTTTCTTTTCTTTTCTTTTTGAGAGAGAGAGAGAGAGAGAGAGAACACATGAGTGGAGGCGGAGTGGCAGCAGGAGAGAGAAATAATCTTACATAGGCTCCATGCTCAGCATAGAGCTTGACACGGGGCTCCATCTCATGACTCTGAGACCATGACTGGAGCTAAAATTAAGAGTTGAATGCTTAAGTGACTGGGCCATCCAGGAGACCCTCAAACTTATTTAGTTAAACTTTTAACAAACAATAAATAAGTTTGAATACATAAATACAGAAATTTCTTTTGCTTCATATTTATATTTGATTTTTAGCAAAAAGTAAATTATATGATTGGTTCCTGGGAGGGTTGTAAGCTTATAATCAGAAATTACTTGGACTGTTGTGCTACTTTTCTTTTCCATGAGCTGGTGCTTGTATTTTCTTAGGGCCATCTGAAGGGAAGAAATCCAGGGAAACCTGGACTCCCACCCTCTCTCATCAAAATGACTCATTCAAAACTTTTAAAGTAGCATTTTTTCTCCTGGAATTGTATTTAAATTTTGAAAATATCTATAAAAGTAGCAAAAGTGACAATGAATTACAACAAATATCCACGATCTCACCACCAATAATAGATAATTACTAACATTTTGCCAGAAGTAAATCTTTTTTTAATTAAAAATCAACATTTTCTGATAAAATTAAAGTTCTCTCTCATGGGGCACCTGGGTGCTTCGCCAGTTAAGCCCCTGCCTTCGGCTCAGGTCATGATCCCAAGATCCTAGGATCAAGCCCTGCATTGGGAATCCCCACTCAGTAGGGAGTCTGCTTCTCCCTTCTCCCTCTGCTGCTCCCCCAACCCCACCACTTGTGCTTTCTGGCTCTCTCTCTCTCTCTCTGTCAAATAAATAAATAAAAATCTTTAAAAAAAAAAAAAGTCTTGTTTGTGAGTTTCATTTCTTCTTCCTCTCTAGTGCTCTTACTTTCATGAATTATCTTTTCCAGTCTACTTCTTAAACACATTTTATGTACGAGTAACATACAACATTGTTTAATGTTTGTGTGGGTTTTTAAAAAGATATCTATGAATGATATCATATTGTACATATACTAAATACAATCCTGCATACTTTTTCACTTAAATTCTGTCTTTCAAGCTTTTGCACAGCAAAAGAAACAGTCAACAAAACTAAAAGACAACCTACAGAATGGGAGAAGATATTTGCAAATGACGTATCAGATAAAGGGCTAGTATCCAAGATCTATAAAGGACTTATTAAACTCAACAGCAAGGAAACAAATAATCCAATCATGAAATTGGCAAAAGACATGAAGAGAAATCTCACAGAGGAAGACATAGACATGGCCAACACGCACATGAGAAAATGCTCCGCATCACTGGCCATCAGGGAAATACAAATCAAAACCACAATGAGATACCACCTCATACCAGTGAGAATGGGGAAAGTTAACAAGGCACGAAACAACAAATGTTGGAGAGGATGTGGAGAAAGGGGAACCCTCTTGCACTGTTGGTGGGAATGTGAACTGGTGCAGCCACTCTCGAAAACTGTGTGGAGGTTCCTCAAAGAGTTAAAAATAGACCTGCCCTACGACCCAGCAATTGCACTGTTGGGATTTACCCCAAAGATACAGATGCAGTGAAACGCTGGGACACCTGCACCCCGATGTTTCTAGCAGCAATGTCCACAATAGCCAAACTGTGGAAGTAGCCTTGGTGTCCATCGAAAGATGAATGGATAAAGAAGATGTGGTCTATGTATACACTGGAATATTACTCAGCCACTAGAAACAACAAATACTCACCATTTGCTTCGACATGGATAGAACTGGAGGGTATTATGCTGAGTGAAATAAGTCAATCAGAGAAGGACAAACATTATATGGTCTCATTCATTTGGGGAATATAAAAAATAGTGAAAGGAAATAAAGGGGAAAGGAGAAAAAATAAGTGGGAAATATCAGAAAGGGAGACAGAACATGAGAGACTGACTCCTAACTCTGAGAAACGAACAAGGGGTGGTAGAAAGTGAGGTGGGCGGGGCGTGGGGGTGACTGGGTGACAGGCACTGAGGGGGGCACTTGATGGGATGAGCACTGGGTGTTATGCTATATGTTGGCAAATTGAACTCCAATAAAAATAAATAAATAAGTACATAAATAAATAAATAAATAAATAAATAAATAAATAAAATAAAAAATAAAAATAAATTCTGTCTTTCAGATCTCATCATTAGCTTATTCTTCTTAAGTGATCCATTCCTCAACTAATGGGCAGGAGGGAAGTTTATATTTTTTTTGCCATTATAAATAGAATTGCAACGAATTTTCTGGTATATGTCTCCTTGTGCACAAGTCCACAATACTCTCTAGAGTGTGTCTGGAAGTGTATGTACATATGTGTGCACGTGTGTATCAGAATTTTCGGGTCATAGGGAACGTATACATTCAGAGAGCCAAATTACTCTTTGTAGGTGTATTATCAGTGTATATTTCTCCGGAAACTCATGACAATTGTAATAGTTTTTCTTTATTCCTTCACCAACACTTGATCTTGTCATACCTTTAAATATTTGCTAGTCTGATGGATGAGAAATTATCATTCTCATTATTATTTCAACTGAGTTCTCCAGATTGATTACTAAGATTGGGGATATGTTTATCAGGCATTTATGATTACTCTTATGTGAACTGCCTGTGCATTTCCTTTCCTTATTTTTCTATCTATTTTTTTATCTTTTACTTACTGGTTTAGCATTTGCCTAGATACTTATCCTTTGTTATATGTGACAAAAGTATCTTCAAATCTATGGGTGATTTTATAACCAGCAACCTTTGCTATATGCTGGCTTCTTGTGTTTTCATTTTTGTCATAAATTTATTTAAAATTTTGAAGTGGTAAGATTTACCAGTCTTATTCTTTATATATTGCGGTTTTTGTCATATTTATGAATTTCCCTATAACTCATTTTAAGAGCTTTTAGATAACCTACCATGAGTTTATGTCATGATTTTAAGATTTGTTTTTTGACATGTAGGTTCTAAACTTTCCAAGGTTCTAAACACAGAAAGGAGAAATGAGGGAAGAGGGAAGGGAAGGGAAGGGGGGAAGGGAAGGGAGGGAAGGGAAGGGAAGGGAAGGGAGGGAAGGGGAAGGTGGAAGGGAAGGGAAGGGAAGGAAAGGAAAGAAGGGAAGATAAGAGACAGAGACGAGAAGAATGTAGAATCGAAACAGTAATCCTCTAGCTCCACTTCCTTTCCTTTCCTTTCCTTTCCTTTCCTTTCCTTTCCTTTCCTTTCCTTTCCTTTCCTTTCCTCATTCAAAAAGGTTTTGTGGGGACACATGGGTGGCTCAGCAGTTGAGCATCTGTCTTCGGCCCAGAGTGTGATCCTAGAGTCGTGGGAACGAGTCCCACATCGGGCTTCCTGCAGGGAGTCTGTTCTCCCTCTGCCTATGTCTCTGCCTCTCTCTGTCTCTCATGAATACATAAATAAATCTTTAAAAAAGGTTTTATGTCTCAGTGTGCCCTGGGTAGAGTTTTTTCCCTCCTTCACACTCCCTTTTTGGTACCATAACTTTGGTACCATCAATTCTACTCTACCCGAGGTCCTTAGGACAGAGTCCTTGTTTTAATTCATTTACTTATCCTCAGTTTCCAATGTAGAACCTGGAGCAGAATAGATGCTTGAGAGAGAAGTGTATTTGCAGTCTTAGGTGCAGTTATAGGAGTGGAGAGTTAAACTAGCAAGAATACTGCTGTATTCTAAGCTAGGCAAGGCCATCCCCAAATATCCTTCATGCTGAAAGGGACAGAGGAAAATGGGCAGTGCCCAAAGAAAAGTGAGCAGTAGTATGAAGAGGGCTCTTGGAACGTTTATCTTGGAAGGAAAGATGAAAGGCAGGTGATGTGCTATCTGGGGCCTTAATAAATGCCATTTACTCAACAAAAACCTTTTGTATGTCCACTGCTTGCCAGGCTCTGCTCTAGACAATTTACAGAGATTTGACTCCCAGGACCACTTAGAGGTGGTGTACCTCTCATTTAAAGGTCAGAGGTGTGGAGAAGGTTGTCCAAGTTTGCTCTGAGATGAAGTGAAAGATCCCCAATGTAAATCTGCTCTGGGTGACGTCAGAGCCCTTGGTCCTGCTGTAGACCTTGGTGCAGGTGTCTCTTCACAAAGGGGCAGGAGGGATGTAGTCCCTAAGCACATGGAAGCTAGATCACCCTGGCTTTCTTCCTGCCTCTCTCTCTCACTAGCTATGAGACCTTGGGCATGACATTTAATTGCTCTGAGTCTCACATTTCCTCATTCTGAAAATGAGAATACTTCATTATTGATTGATAGAGTTTTTGTGAATTGGTAACTAAGTAAATACCTGCAAAGTACAGTCCTGACATTGTTACATAAGTTCTCACCATTATGATTATTTAATGCCGTAGCATGTTGTGCCAGGACTAAACTTATTCTCAGTATTGCTGGAGGGTAGATCTGAACCAATAGGCAGAATTTACTGATATTCAGATTTAAATGTGATACAAGGGGGATATTTCAAATAACTACAGTGGCCAGGGCAGCTTCCCAGAATAGTGAGCCCTCACCACCTTCCGGTGGTGTTTTAATCCGAATCAAAAGGGCCATTGTGTGGAAGGCTAGATGAGATGGTCTCCTCTGAGAATCTTTATAGAGTGCTAGGATTCTAAGAGTCCATGCAATATCTACCCCAGTTCCAGGCCAGTGACATCATTTGGCATGCTAATGAATGGAAATATTTTCACGCAGGCTGGACGATTCAAGCCATGCGTACGATGAAAAGGGCAAATCTTTTCATGTGAAATTGTGCATGAACAGAGACTCATTGCCCACATAAAATGCATTTTGGGGAAATGGCTTTCAACAAAGCAGGGTAAGAACACTCTGTAAGCTCTTGTGATTTGATCGTTTGCAGGAGAAAGGCATGCTGATGTTCCAGAAGTCGTCACTGGTCTTGTAATAAACTGAATATTCCTCTCTGGAATCAGATGTATACATGATTGAAACACTATGGTCAGGGGACTGAATGGAAAGGAGTGAATTATTATCTATGGTATATCTACTTGATATGAGAGAGTAAGCCTGGCACTTAATACACCATCTTCTGTACTGTTTGATAGTCAATAAAACTAAGGCTCAGAGAGGTTAAGAGGCATGCTTAGAGTCACACAGTTAGATGCAATGAAGCTATGATTTCAACTATACTTCTTACATTATATATCAGGGGTCAAAAGCTGGTGACTAATGGGTCATTACCAGTCTGTAAGAATTTAAATAATTGAATTAATTATCAAGATCTAAAAATCAGGGTGTTGCATAAAAGTTGTATCCAGATTTCCAGGTTCTTTTGAAAAGTCAGAAGACTTGGCAACACCTGGTCCCTAGTCAAGTATGGCAAAAATTAAGTGGAGTTCAGTGGCCATTGCCACTTATGGCTTAGGCATACACTTTCCAAATGTGCACATCCTCCATTCCATATATTATTACATCCTAATATTAGTAATCTGTTGACCTAGATGGCAATTTGAGTCATGATCCCTACTCTATATACTCTGCTCTAGAAATAAAAGGCAAGAGGTGCACCTGGGTGGCTTAATCGGTTTAGTATACAACTCTTGATTTTGGCTCAGGTCATGATCTCAGAGTCATGGGATTGAGCCCTGCATCAGGCTCTGTGGTGAGCACAGAGTCTGCTTGGGATCCTCTCTCCGTCCCTCTACCAGCGCTTTATCCCCCACCAATGCTCTCACGTGCACTCTCCCTCACCCCCCAAAAAAGGGAAAATAAAGAAATATATAGCAAGAAATTGAGGTAGGTAGGAGGGAGTAGAACAGGGGAAGGGGGAGGAGGGAATAGAAGGGGAAGATGATGAGGGAAATGAAGTCCAAAACTACAACCAGAAGTGCCATAACCAGAGACATTATCCTGCTTGTGTTCTGCTCAATTGACCAGGAGAGCCTTCCTGTTTGCAGAATCTAGCAGCTCAGTGCTCATTCTGGTCTGAATGCTCTTATTTCAGGAAAGATTACAAACCCAGCCTGGGGAAAAAATCAATATGCGTGATATTTCAAATAGCTCTTTGGTCAAGTCGAGGTCTTTTGGGTTAAGGAAAATAAGGACAGAATGTGTCATTAGTACACTGAGCAGGCCTTGCCACACTGCCCTATCCGATTCTTTCAGTTTCTTCTTTGTTGCTAAATCATCCTACTCACCTGTAAAATGGATCTTTTCCTGGGATGTTTAAAAGTCCTTAATTAAAACATCTTTAGTATTGATCATCTCAAAGATGTTCACCCCCTCCCTTTTTGGGTTTCTCTTTTTCTATGTTCTAGAAAACCACTTTCTTATCCACATTACCACTTTTCTTATCCAGTCTCCCAAAAATGTCCTTCCTGTTGCTCTTTTTCTATTAAACATTTGTTTACCCAAAAAGCAAGGAAGTATCATACTGGTGAGCATCAGATGCTTTTCTTAAAGACACTCTGACATCCTACTTACAGTTTCTAACACTGCCTTTGTTTCAACACTGACACAACAGAAAACCTTCTTTCATTTCTCTCCTACCTATTTTTGTGACTTGAGTCCATGTACCTCTGTGAAACTCAGGTCTCTCCTCTGGATAAAGCCTACCTTACATCATTGTAGTAAGAGTTACATGAAATAACAAATGTGAAAAGGTCTAGGCTAATCTACATATATTGTATATTTAATACATAGTAATTGAAATTAAATTTCTACCAATAATTAGCTGTGAGACTCTAGGCAAGTCTGTTAACTTCTCTGGGCTTCTATTTATTTTTTCTTAAGATTTATTTATTTGTTTGTTTGTTTGCTTATTTATTTGGCACAAGTAGCAGGAGGAGCAGAGGGAGAGAGAAAATCCTCATGAGGACTCCACAGAGCATGGAGGCAAACCTCAGGACCTGAGCCAAAATCAGGAGTCAAATGCTTAACTGGCAGAGCCACCCAGGTGTCCCCAGGCTTCCATTTTTTGACTTGGGAAATACAGGGCGTTGGACTAGATCTCCAAGAATTCCTGTAGCCGAGCATTCTACATTTCCTGAGATGCAGAGATCATCCACTTGCCTCTCCTACCCTCTGTGACAGCCTTGGATACAGAAGTCATGTCCTTTTACCTTTGTATCCACAGTGCCTACCATGACCCTGCAGCTTACTAAGATATCTGATTTCATTACTATTTCGCAGCTCACCACACAAACTCCCCTCATTTACTAATGTCAGGGTCTTTGGACTGTAGGGCTATTCTTAACAATTCGATCATTCCATCTCAAGTTTCTCTAAAGGGGACTGCTTCCCTGAAGCTACTGCTTCAGGGACAGCCATGGGTGACAGGTGATGTGTCCCCTCGGCTTACTGCTCAGCCTCAGGTGACTGGATACATATGAACACTTGTTCCTATGGCAGCTAATCCAAAGGCTAACCAGGCCAATTGCCTGTGAGGCAGCCAGGTGGGAAGGAGTGAAAGAAAGAAAGGAGAGAGAACACCAGAGAGGGCAATGTGATGGTTAATATTATGTACCCACTTGATTGGGCCTTAGGGTGCCCAGATATTTGGTCAAACATTCTTCTCGATGTTTTGGGATAAGTTTAGCATTTAAACTGATAAACTGAGTAAAGCAGATTGCTCTTCCTAATATGGGTGGGCCTCCTCCAATCAGTTGAAGGTGTGAATGGAACTAAAGGCTGAGAAAGAGGGAAATCTTTCCACCTGATTGCATAGAGCTGGGACATCAGATTTTTTTCCTGCCATTGGACTTGAACTGAAATATCAATGCTTCCTAAGTCTCCAGTGTGCTGATTATAGGTCTTGAAACTTAGCATCTGTAATCACAAGTCAAGTCCTTATAATAAATCATACATTCATAAAATCCTATATATATATATATATTCTCTATCTATATAGATAACATAAATACCCAATCTATATCTAGATACCCTGTTTATCTGTACCTATAGCCTATATGCATTTATAGCTTATTCTATCTATCTCTCTGCACATCCGATTGACTCTGTTTCTCTGGAGAACCCCAATTCAGGCAGTCAGATTCCTTGTTGGGGATCTGAACCAGGAGCTATGAAGGCCATGATGTAGCTAGAAGCAGAAACTAAAAGTGAAAGGAAGCAGACAGAAAGGTGAGGATGAACCAGAGTCATGAAAGAGAGTCACACCCTGGAGGGGTTGTGGCAAGTCCAAGTCGAGGAGCAGTGGGCAGTGAGATGGTGTCATGTCAGGAAGCGGAGAGCAGAGGGCTCCTGAGCAGCAGGTGGAGGGGGATGCCCCTTCTCAGCCATGCTCAGCCCTGATTGCTCCCTGGCTCTAGTCCTTCTGGAACATCTGCTTTTACTTGTGATGCTGTAAGTCTTGGTGATTTTTAACTACAGAGGCTGACTGCATCAGAGGCTTAAAGTCTGTTGGAAAAGATTAGGATAAGGAAGGAAGAAGACAGAGTAAATAGAGAATAAAAGAAATAGGGGAAACAAAAGCCTGGGGAAAATGATGAAGAAAGGGAAGAGGAGGGTAGGGGCAGTTTGATCCAATGGGGAAATGATTCAGGCTAAGGACCAGTTACTCTCAAGTTTCTAGCGGTCCTCAACCACTACAATCAAGATAAGAGGACTCTCCTTTCCATTTCTTGTTCTTTACTTAATAAATAAATAAATAAGACAAACCTGCCTATTTCCTCCCCAGAGAATTGAATGCGATCAGTTCTGGCCATAAAGCCCCCTGGAGAAATTCACGGTGTTCAGGAAACATTAAGAGGCTGAAAGAAAGATGGTTTCTAAATCTCAGAGGAAGAAGCTTCGCAATGAAGTCTTGGACCTAATCATTTTATCCCTTCCCTCGGCCTGGTCACACTGCCAATTCCCCCAGCAGTAGCAATCACTCACAAAGGAAGAATCTCAGAGCCCAGGCGTGGATTCTAACCCACAATCAAATAGAAGCTCAAGTTCTCCGCTCATACAATTTCTGGTAAACACTGTCAATTTCAGACTTCCAAATGGGGAGTGTATTTTTATTCATTTTAAGTTATGCTCTCTTTCATTTTCTTGGAAAATGGGACAATGGGGCAATCCGAAGGGTTTGATTTTCAGTACTTATTTATATTTTTCAACATATATATATATAAATATATATATATATTTATATATATATACATACACCTGTCAAGAAAAAAAGACATGTGCTTTGATGTTGAGACAAAGGAAGCATCATTCCTGCAGGTCCCAAATGGAATATTCAAAGGCATGGGCTGGGGGGGACATCCTTGCTTTCAAGCTATATCACAGATTAAAGGCAGAATTGGCTCAGACTTTATCTGGGAGAGCACATTAGCAAATGTATGAATTATTCTCTGTTTACAAAACAAATGAGCTTTCTATTGGCTGGGCTAGCGTCTTCTTCCATTGCAGACCATTAATAAATGAAACTCTATTTGGATTTTACAGGCATATTTGCCATCAGTGTCACACCAGTGGGCAGACTGGTGGTGTGGAAAGAGTCAGGCTTTGGAGTCAGAGAGCCAGAGAGTCTAATCCTTGGCTCTAGCATTTACTAAACTTGTGGCCTCTAGTAAGTTTATTTATCCCCTCTGAGCTTCCCTTCTAACATCTGATAAACTGAAGTAACAGAAGCTAATGCCTACAGTTTTTATAAATAAAATCATCGGTACAAAGTGAGTGGCACCAGGCCTGACACTTGGTAGGCATTCAATAAATCTTCCTTTCTTCTAAAAAGGAAACTTCGCAATTTAAACGACTAAGAGCCAGGGATATCCCTGCCCTGGGCAACATAATATTTCACCACTACAACTGGATTGCAAGCAGAAGGGTAATTCAGGAAGTTGCTGACCTGTGTTCCGCGGAGTTAGAACAGCACGTTGGTTTCATAAAAAGAGTGAGAGGTGATCCTTTTGACTAGACTGCTCTACCTGAGTCAGGAGCAAGTTCACCTGGGTCTTTGGCCTTCTGCCCATGTTCAGAAGTAGGTCTCAGGTTGCCCACAATTGCATGCATAGGGAAAATCCTCAATCTTGCTCTGTACAAACATGGCTAACTACCTCATTTACAGGAATCAAAGCCCGGCCTAACTGGTAGATGGAAATGTGCTTACCGGTCTTAGCTTTAGCTGGCCCCCTCACATGGTCACTGACCTGGTGACAACTGCTGGGTCCTAGCAATGGACATGGCTGGCCCATCTGATGAAGCAGCAAGTGGAGAAATAAGTCATGGGCCTTGGAATCAGGAGGAAAATATTGCAATTCCTCCCTAGACCTATGATTTGAAATCTTTGTTTTTGCATCTGCAAAATGAGTATAGCAGGACCTACATCCCACGAAAGCTGGATTTGCAAATAATGTAGGTATTGGGTATCTGGGACTTGGTAGATCATTTATCTACATTCTTTTCCATTATATTTATCCATAGCCCTTCCCATTGCTGTCCAGTTATAAAACATTTTAATTGTCAAGTATCACACCTGTTACCCCAACTCTGTAAAGAAGATATAATGACTTTTCCTCCATATTTTTAGTGATGGAAACTGAAGTAGGGGAAGTTCTGGGATGTTTTCAAGTGACATTTAGCAGGTGGCTAGTGCTGGGAAGTGAACACTGGTCTTCCAATTCTAGAAGTGAGATTCTTTTACTACTAATTTGAGAGGTGAGATTGGCAAGTGCATCCACAAATTAGAGTCCTGGACAGGCATTTTATAATGTCAGAGTCACTGGTGCCCATTTTAAAGGTGGACAAATGGGGCTCATAATGTGAAATAACTTGCCCTGGGTCACACCGTTGTCTGAAGCAAAGGTACAGTGAGAGTCCGTCTCTGCCCCTCTTCTGACTCCCATGTCGGGTTCTTTGCTCTTGAGCTGAAATTACAGACTGAGGGTGTGTAGGCTGATTGGGCTGCACTTCTGATTTACAGTCACTTATGGTTTGCCCTCATCCCCCCACCCACTGTCTTCTGTGTCTTCTGTGGTCCTGGAATCCCCAGCTGACTTGTGCAGAGAGCACAGGTTTGTTTATCTGAGCAGGGCACATCAACAGAGCCCTGACATCACTATCTATCAGTGTGATATGCCCAAACCCTGAAGACAGTTGAGTCAGCAACTCTTGCTTTACAGAAAGCCATTTCTCATAGGAATAAACAGATTTTAAAAGCACTAGAATACAGCCCAACAGAGACTTTTTTTCCTATTTAATTTTTATTAATTGAATTTTATAGATTAAAAGAATTGGGACTCTGAGAAGTGTAGCAACTGATCCTAAAACTCAGTCTGAAAGGCAGAGCTGGAGCTCAGCCCTGGCGATGTCTGACCTTGCCTCTTTCTGCTGCTCAGAGCTGCAGCTCACAGTGGTCAACACTGAGCAAGTGCACAATGTGTGCTTTCGCTTTTCATTCAAATCGCTCAGTGTAGAGTATCTCTAGGAGTTTGCCAAAAATCAGTTCCCTGGATGACCAGCTTGTTAAACAAGCAAACAAAAGCAAAAACAAAACCATTTCTCAAAATTACATGGAGCTTTAGAGTAAATCTTAAATATGTAGAGTCAGTCATCTTTTTTTCTTTCTTATCTCTTCCTTTTTAAAAAATGCCTGGCTATTCTTGGTCCTTTACTCTTCCATGTGAATTTTAGGTTCAGCTTGTCAATCTCCCTGGCAAACTGTTGGGGTTTTGCTTGGAATCACTCTGAATCTTTAGATTAACTTGAGAAGTGGCATCTTTACAGCGCTGAGTTTACCTATCCATGAATAGAGTATTATAGTTTCCATTTGTTCAGCTTTTCTTTTCAGCTTTTTAATAAAGGAGTGTGTGTGCGTGTGTTTCACTGAACAAGAATTCATTGAGCATGTGGTATATGCAAGGCCAACACTGGCCCATCCTGTGTGAAAGAGATTTTCTATTTTTCTAAACTTTAACCACTTTTGTTACTCTTGTGCCAATTTCACAAGTGGCTTGTGAGTTTTCATTTTGTATTTCTAACATTTTAACTTTCAAGTCACAGCATTTCTTACTACTGACAATGTACAGGAAGAGACAGGTTCCTAGGATTCATTCACAATGTCTCCTTCCTGTTAGGGGTGTGTGTGTTGTTTCAACTTCTTTGAGAAGGAAAGAGGAACTGAAGCCCCAAAGACTCTCCAGACCTCACTATGCACTTCTATTACAGTGCTGCCACAGAGAGAGCTCTGATCCTTAATATTGGCCTACTGGATTCTGTTAATTAGCCATTTTTCTTTCTTAAATGCAAACATCTGATTAGTGATTAGATCACACAGGTCTTACTTAAAGCAATTAGGAGTAAATACTTTAGCCTTGTTCAACGAGGTAGGATCTAGGTGGCTTAATCAGGCGGGAAAGAACAAAGAAACTTCAGAAAGAATACACTGCTTGTTCCTGTACTTACTCTACAACTGGCACCTAATCTGTAAAATAGCAGTGGAATATCAGAAACAAATGTTTCTTAAAAAGAATGCGCAATGATGGCCAGAAAACTGGGGGTATCTCCCAATTTCTTTGATCTATGAAGCAAATACGTATTGAGGGCTGACTTATAGTCCAATACCAGGCGAGAGGCCAGGAAACAAACATCACAAAGATAGTCATGATCTTGGCCTTCATGCTCATGTAGTCTAGAGAGGAATATAGAATAATCAACATGCAATTAATAAAAAGCTTGATTAATACGATAAAGAAAAGCACAGAAAGCATACAAGATATAGGAGTTTAGGGGCAGGAGGTGTGGCGTAGGTAAGGATCCTGAAAGAAGTGATGGCTAACTTGAGAACATAAAGGAAAGCTAGCATATGTAGAGGGTAAATAATAAAGGAGGGTGGGAAGTGGTGGGAGATAGGAGAGGAGAGATGGAGGCATGGGCAGATCATGCAGGGAACAGGAAGCTGGGAATTCAGACTCGAACCAGGGCAGAGTGTGCAATCTATGGGAAATGTCAGGAGAAGATCTGCTGTTTAGAGAGTCCATTACAATCACATGGGGAGAACAGATTGAGATTTACTCGGAGAGGTGGGAAGTCCATCAATTTCAGTGGTCCAGGCCAAACATGAGGACAAGGGCTTCCCGTAGGGCAATAGCACTAGGAATAGATGGAAAAGTGGAAGCTCAGGAAAGATGAGCAACTTGCCTTCTTGCATCCGTACTGAGTGAGATAGCAGAATTTTGAAACAAGTGCAAGAGGGCCTCAAATCCTATCGTCTTTTCACTGCACCCAGTTTCCCTGTCATGTGTAAAAGACAAACAGTGTTGGGGGATTAAAGAGTAGAGAGGGAAGTGGGCTGGAGGGAGAACATACCAGAAAGGGAAAGACC
The DNA here is from genome assembly GCF_011100685.1 of Canis lupus familiaris. Lineage (NCBI taxonomy): Eukaryota > Metazoa > Chordata > Mammalia > Carnivora > Canidae > Canis > Canis lupus. Next base: position 52,209,627 of record NC_049226.1, on the reverse strand, counting down.
CACTTGCACCTGCACATGAAGGGGACCAAGGGAAAGGAAGAGAAAGGAATTCATGATTGTCAGCCACTGTGGAAGGTTGTCTACAGCACTTCTCAGACTTCACAGTGCATACAAATTCCCTGGAGATCTTGTTCAGGTGCAGATTCCGATTTGGTAGGTTTGGGTTGGGGCCTGAGATTCTGCATTTTTAGTAAGCTCCTAGGTGAGGCCAGTGTTGCCGGTCTAGGGACCACAGTTGGAGAACCAGTGGTGGAGGAGTGGTTATGAGCCCAGGGTGAGCTGGACTCCAATATATCTTTCTTCTTTTGGGGGGGGGGTCAGCAGAGGCATAGTTTAACCCATAACTGAGCCTTAGTTTTTTTTTTTATCAGTATAATAGAGATAATTCCTACTTTATTTTTTTTTAAGATTTTACTTATTTATTTGGGAGCGAGAGAGCATGAGTTGGGAGAGAGGCAGAGGGAAAGAGAGAGAAGCAGACTCCCCTGCTGAGCAGGAGCCCAATGTGGGACTCCATCCCAGGACCCCGGGATCATGACCTGAGCCAAATGCAGATGCTTCACAGCCTGAGCCACACAGGTATCCCAATTATTCCTACTTTATAAAGTTAAATTAAATGAATAATAAAGGCAGAGTGGTAGCACAGTAAATATTATTCAACACTAGGCATTTAAAATACATTTCACTTAACTACTACTACCACCTGCCCTGTGATGCAGGCATCGTCATTCCCACTGGATATCAGAAGACTGAGAATCGACAAGGACAAGAAACCTGTACAAAGTCACACCATTATTAAGATTTAAAATCCAGTTTTCTCCAAAGCCCGTGATGTTTATTCTTACACCAATGAGCCTGACTGGGGGTACTAGCAGTGGAGGTGGAGTTAAAAACTATCCTGCAGAGGCAACAGCAGAGAAAGATGATGATTATTTTTATTTAATCGTGGAGGGACATGTGCCGAATACAGATTCTGGTTTCCAAGTGCCCAGAATCTCAGATGAAGTGTTCCGAGAGCACAGGGATTGGAGGAAGGAGGGGCAAAGGATAGATGATATATGAAGTCCAGTGGATTAATCATGTTCACCAGTTCTTGTCATCCTTTTTCATGCTGCAAGGCTGCATCGGCATTTTTTTTTAATAGGCCACAGACATTCACAATCAAAATTTCAAGCTAAAAATACCTCCATGCCATCCTGGAAAATATTAAACAAAACAAAACAAAACACCTGAGTGCTTTCCAGCCAACAAAGAGAGAAATGTGTAGGCTGTGATGAGTAATTGAACCTACTTTTGTCTGTTTGCAATAAACATTTGCAAAACATATTATCCTTTTGACATTTCTGTGAGGATTGCTCATATTCTATTTTCTGCAAAATGCCTTCCATTCTTACTAGGTTCCCATAATTACCTCTTTAGAGGAAGACCATCTCAGCCCTTCAGAGACATCATCAATTTCCAGCAGCTGATTCCTAATTTTTTTGATGTTGCTGTTATACTGAGCTATCTCTTGAGGGTGGAGAACCAATACCACTATAGATAGATATGGATCTATCCATATCTATATCCATATCCATCTATCTATAGATGGATATGGATATCTTGAGAGCTAGCCAGAAAAGTGATGGGATGGAAAAGCTAGTGGCAGTTTGATGATATTCCTTCTGCATTTGTCAAATCCCATGGTCCCTGCATGGCCCAGCAGCAGTAAGGGAACTACAGTGCTTGGGTTCTGATCCCTGTAATTTTCAAGCTGTGTGGCCTTAAGAAAATTGCTTGAACATTCTGTGTCTAAGTTTCCTTATCTATAACACTGGTATAAAAATAGTATTTATATCACAGAGTTATAAGGATCAAGGAAGTTAATGTGTATAAAGAGCTTAAATATGTGCATCTTATAGTATGTCCTCAATAAATGGTAATTATTTAAAAAAATAAATAAATGGTAATTATGATTGTAGTCATGCTTACTTGGCATGAAAAATGAAAGCCTGGCAGTGAGAAGATGTTGTCTTATTGAGTGTGGAATCTCCTTGATTTCATTGGCAAAGCAGACCTACACAGCATTCACATTATACTGCAGATTATTATAGGGCGCAATAATGAGTCTGTAGTGGTTTTTTTTTTTCTTTAAATTATAATGGGAAACCACTGGGGTTCTTTTAGCAGGGGAGTTTAAACGATCAGATTAGCATTTTACAAAGTTATTCCAACTATTCTTTGGGTAGTAGATTGGACAAACGTGATGCTAAGAAATCAGGTAGGTGAGGCATTTACAAGGGTATTGACCATGGTGGTCAGGGAGGAGATGGAGCAAAGTGGACTCAACATATGGACTGCATGCAACTCCCAGGACTCGGTCATAGAGGGGGGAATGTGAAGGATGGTGCCAAGATATCAGACCAACTGCGCAGAAGAGCAACTCATTGAAAGAGATGCAGGTATCTATGAATACTCTGGAGCAAAGGCAGAAAAAAACAACCAAAAGGAATAGAAATGTCTATACATAAAAGGAGAGAGAAGGAAATAGATAGGAAAGATTTGTGGAGAACCTACACTCTCCACGGGGTGCTGCAGAGCTGTGCTGTATGCTGGTGGGGTGGCAGGCTCATGGCCTGCCAGAAGAGGACACTGCCATGTTTGAGGACCACCATGCTGCTCGGTTCTGCACAGGAATGTGACAGCTTTGAATTAGTGCTTAGTTTATTTATGCCGGTGTGGCCCTGCCATCAAAATACAGGGTAATGCCCTCTGGCACAGAAATGATTTCTTTTGTATTCCCAGGTATATTTAGCACAGTTCCACGTATATAATGGAATTCTTGGCAAATACTCCTTGAATTTAGAAAGTTGTTGATTAAAAGGTAAAACATTTATTAATCAGCAACATTTTTGAGAGCCTGCTTTAGGCTTTGGGAAGATAGAAGATGATTGAGAGATGGACACTGATCTTCCCTACCCACCTTTCCTTTCCCTTTCTCTTCTCCCCTACCTCCTTCTGCTTCTACTTGTCTATCTAATATATACATACACACATGCACAAGTATGCACACACACACATATACACCCCACATATGATGCCAAAAAGGGGAATCAGCAACTGGGAGTCCAGCACTGGATCTTTGTACAGATAAAATCTGGGCCTGCATGATGTGTCTCTCATCCTCCATAGACTGGCCGACTCACCATGGCATGTCCTCTTAATGGTAAAGTACAAGAAAGCAAGCCCAGCTCTGTGATCCAGTTTGAAGCCTCTGTCTGCACCACACCTGCCTACGTCTCATTGGCCAAAACACATCACAAGGTAGAATCCAAAGCCAAGGTGCAGGCATGTAAAATCTGCCTCCAGCAGAAGCTGCAAAATTCCGTAGCTAAATGGTATATGTACCTGGACAGATCTAGAATCACAGTTATCTTGGACAAGTCCTTTCCATTCTCCAGGAGTCCTCACCTCTGCAAACAGCTTGGATCAGATCCATGTGTCCTACAGAGTGAAATCCAGCCCTCCAGTAGCACACGAAATGAATTGACATGGCACACGAAATTTAATCAATTCTTTGATGTGATATTAACTAACATTGAGCACAGAAGGTGATGAGGATTCACTTTTGAATTTTCTTTCAATATTGCCAACTGCATCAAGGAGAAAGTCTGAGTTAGTGCCCACGACAAGCCCAAAACCTTTGCTGACTTCTCCTTTTAACACTGAGCTAGCAGACCACAGCATTGAGCAAGAATTTCCAAAAAGTGCTTTATTTTCATTTTATTTATTTTTGACTACAGTATATTTATAACAAGTGGCACCAGATTTATTTAGTTATGTAAAGTTTCTTTAAAAATATATTTAAATAAAAATGGAGTCTATTTAAAGAAAATATAAAGAAAATTATTGGTGACCTGCAGATAGAAAAAAATCATGGCTATGGGCTTGAATAACTGAAGTTTGGGAGATTCTGGATTTGACCATCTTTACGGTTCTGAGATCCTGTGATCACTGCCAACTTCATTGCTCCAGTTGTGGTCTCCACTTCCACCCCAAGGCTTTCTTAGAGGGAGACGAACAGCCTTCTCTTCGACGGCTTCTACGACCTTTCATTTCCTCCTCCCCTCTGAAGTTGACAGCCCAGCTGTCAATATGACTACCCAGCCAGATGTATTTGATTGACATGCTCATCCCTGCACAATGGGCCAGAGTCAGTCACCCTGTGGCTGTCCCTGCCCTTGGCATTGTGATGCATGGTCCCAGATTCCAAATGTCATGTCACATCTCCTCATGGTATCAAAGCACCCTGGAGAGCAGGAAACCCTAACAGATGGCTGAAATGCCTTCAAAAAGACTCCCCCAGACAGCCTGGGAGATGCACAGAGCCCTGTCGGTGGTGATGGGTTGCAACATATGCTCGGCAAAAAAAATGCCAAAGGGAAGAGAGGTTCCCGCACCCACCGAGACCACAGAATACTGGTTCTGCCTTAGAACAGAATGCTGGGTATCAGCTGCCTTAGAAAGAGTGCCATTTACTTTTGCAAAGTATCTGTTAAATCCCTGATCTCAATGCTTAGTTCTTAGACTTTTAAAGGTAGTGATGGAAAACTTTTTATTTACATTGAATATTTCATTACAAAGCAGATGAATGGGGGAAAGGTCATTTTCTCTCAATAGTGGACTGTCACTCCCTCTGGTCCAGGAATTCCTAACCTGCATTTTCTGGATCCTTTAGAAGCATACAGCTAGTCCTAAAGAGGCCTGTGAACCTTCCAAAATTGCCTGTGAATGTTTGCATGTGTGTATACATACAAGTTACTGTGGAGAAAGGGTCTAAAGCTTTAGTTCAGATTTTCAAAATGGTCCATGTCTCATTAGAAACCACAATTCTAACAGTGCTCCTTAGAGAGAATGCATGGGGCAAAAAACATCAAAACAAAACAAAACAAAATTAAACTGGGCAGCAATATAAGGTAACAAGGATTTTCCTCTCATAGTAATATTAAGGATAACATTTGCTATTTACCATCATCATAATTTGAAAAGGGTTATTTCAGTGTAGCTGGACATGAAAAAACATTTCAGGAAGGCCATAAGCTTAGATTAAAAACATATGGGATCCCTGGGTGGCGCAGCGGTTTGGCGCCTGCCTTTGGCCCAGGGCGCGATCCTGGAGACCCGGGATCGAATCCCACGTCGGGCTCCCGGTGCATGGAGCCTGCTTCTCCCTCTGCCTGTGTCTCTGCCTCTCTCTCTCTCTCTGTGACTATCATAAATAAATAAAAATTTAAAAAAAAAAAAAAATAAAAAAAAAAAAATAAAAACATAAATTTAGCTTTGCTTAAAAAAAATGACTGCATTGTTCATTTTTATTTCACTGGTGGCTAGCACCAATCTGTGGACCAGGATTTGGGAAGCCCTGATTTCAGAGTGGGAGATTCCTATTCAGCATGCAAATCTTTGGAAAACTGTGGACTTCTTGGGATTTATCACAGCTGAGTTCAGGCGCATCACTCCCTCACCCCACCCTGTCTCTTGGACTACCTGAAGAGAAGTCCTGTATCTTTGAATCCACTAGGCTGTGAGACCTGGTACAACACACCAAGGCAATGGTTCAGTGCAGCAACTCATCCCAACAGCTATTGACTATGCCCTTCGTGGGGCATGCCGTGAGCAAGGCATTAGATATACAGAAGTGCAAGGTACTATCCCTTCTTCAAAGGGCTCACACCGTGGTAGAGGGGATGATAGAAATGATTTAAGTGGGACAATTCCCCCCTCCACTACTCTCCTTCCTGTTGTCAAAGGAGCAAAGGAAACAGTGTCTGATGCTTCCAGGAGGTATTATACAATCCATGTTTTGATTCAATAGGAGGAGCCCCAAATAGGACTGAACAATTGTTTTTTTTTTTTTCCCCAAAGGAATTTAGAAGAATGTGACAGAGAATCCAGAATGGATGGTGTCAGAAGACACACTTTGAATGCTGCCAGGAAGTATGCAGACATCTCACTATAGGGAGTCAAGCCTCTTTAGCCATGCAATGGTAATTCCAGTTCTTACAGTAGGTTTTAAATGTTTGCCTCTGCAAAGGCTGGGCTTCACTGACTCTTGCCCTAAGAGCCCAGAGGAAGCAGCCAGTGTCAGAGATCACACTGACAAGAAACAGCATGAGACAAATAGAGGCAGCCCGCAGAATCTGGAGGAGAGATGTAGACCAACCACAACAGAAATGGTTCTCCCTGGTCACAGGGCCAAAGTGCAAGGAAACTGGCAGATGATTTCAAAATCCACTGTACAGTATGCAGACCTTCAGACAATTTTAGGAGGGCTTTTACTCTCTCTCTCTCTTTTTCATCTATGTCTCTGCTAGAATCTTTTACTACAATGTCAAAGATTTCAGTTTTAGAGGAAGGGGCATCTTAATATTTGTGGTTATAGTCTTTAGGAGGCCAGAAAGAAGGGTAACGAGTACTACCTGCAATTCAATTTTACCTGTTGTAGCATCAGGTATATGAACTATCTTTATTGCAGAGATGTCCAAACCCAGTTTATCAGCAATATCTTCTTGGAGGTACAGAGGAAAGACAAATGCTTCAATGCATCCAGGAGCTACCATGTCATGTCTTAGAAGTCCGGTGAGCTTATTAAGAGGAAATTGATTAGTATATGTTTTTGGGAGAGCCATCTGAATTATTACATCCATAAGCAATAGCCACATCTTTTATAGTACATGCATGGAAAATGTCAACTCTGATTGGATATATTTCAATCTCAACCTCATTCCAATCAACCTATGACTTCTGACTTTAAACACATCTTGGTCAGAAGCTTGGAAAGATTTTCTGGAGTTGCTCTGATTCCAACTTTTTGTTAATTAGATATCACCATCTCCTGTTGTTAAGCCAGCTCTGGAAGGATGTATGATTTTTTCATTAGGAAAAACCATCTCAGCCTTTTCAATTATAAATTGATTCTCATAATATTCACTGAACATGGTGAAATTGACACTGAGAACTATTTTTGCCTTAGTAAAGTCAGTTCCTGTGCATTCAAGGAACACATTACTAGTGTTTACTGTTAATTTGGAATGATTTTCATTGATGATAGGAGGCCTTAAAATGATAGCACCATTGTTACCATAGATAACTGGGTATAGGGATTTATTTCCAGTGATATGTAAATAATGTTCAAAGAGCACTTTCATTCTTGATAGTGTGTTTGAATTTCATTTAACTTCTTTGTTGTTTTCCTAAAGTCCTGGGTTAAGAGAACCTCTCTGACTATATTTGCATAATAAATTCTGAATCGAGTGGCTATTGCCAGATAGCTACAATTGACAGTCATCTATCAAATAAGGAGATAGGTAAGTAATAGTAGCTACTCTCAGGTAAGTCCCAAAGATTATCACATATGTTCTCTCAACACATGTGATAGTGATATTCTTCTTTCAGTTGAAAAGCCAAAGCATAGAGAAGTTAATTACCTTGACTAAGGGCACAAAGCTAGCCAAAGATATCCAGGACTTCACTGATACACACTAAAAGTCAAAGGAAACAACCAGAGGTGCCAGACCTCAGGTCTCAGCTGCTAGTCTATTGCCCAGTCTTGAGTTTTTGAGACATCAAGATTGGACGCTATTCTCCACAATTTATAGGTATCCAAAAGAATGGAAGATTCATAAAGATGACTGAATTGTTAGAAAATATCCCTATTCCTCTTGCAAAGGAGAATTGTGATTAATATAAAGAAGGGAAGGCTGAGATCAATTAGAAGCTTGGAAAATATGAATGAATTTTAGAATGAATCAGAGAGAGTAAGATTTAAGGGAATTCAAAGTTATCCTGCCAAACTAAATGGAAATTCTAAGGCATAAAAGGATGTTGTGATACTATTTTTTGCACAACAAACTAGTAACAGAGTAGTGATTAGAATTTACTTCTCCATGTCCAAGCTCAACACTTGCACCCAATGCCAGGCATTTAGAAGATGCTACACTAAACTAACAAATGAACTCTAAAGAAGTTTTCATCAGACAAAGAGAAATAATGATTTTTTTCCCCCAGGGAGTTCAGACTTTGGAGGACACTACTTTTTTTTTTTTTTTTTTTTTTTTTTTTTTGTCAAGGGAAGACATGGGGACAGAGTCCCAGGGTAAATATATAAAAGAGATCCTTTAGTTGTAGTCTTAGGCAGAGAACCAGAATAAAAACAACAACTCGTCCATTTTATTTCCTGGAGCAAGATCTGTGACTCCAACATTTCAAGCCTTAGATGACAACTTTAATACTATTTAGGTTCAAATATTTCAGTTTCTTATTTTCGGTTTCTAAAGCCTTGGGCCTTTGAGCCTTGGTTTTATAAGGACAAGACTCAGGCCTCTGAGTAGTGTGAAAGCAGATTCCATTTCTGCTCAGATGAAAGCCTCATTTGAAAGCATATCCAGGGGTAATTCAAATTTCTTCTAAACCCACTCCAGTTAGGCTTTCACCCTTGCCACCAGACCAAAAACAGCATTTGTCATGGTCATCAGTGACCTCCATGTTGCCAATACAACACTCGGTTCTCAGTATTTTTTTAAAAGATGTTATTTGTTTATTCATGAGAGAGAGAGAGAGGCAGAGACACAGGCAGAAGGAGAAGCAGGCTCCTCACAAGGAGCCCAACGTGGGACTCAATCCCAGGACCCTGGGATCAGGCCCTTAGCCAAAGGCAGATGCTCAACAGCTGGGCCACCCACCTCAGTTCTCAGTCTTTATTGACTGTCAGCATCACTCAGCACTGCTAGTCACCCTCCTTCATGAAGCACATTCTTTACCTGACTCTCAGGATGCTCCTCTCCCTTGGTGTTCCTTTTATCCCTGGCTACTCCTTCTTAGTCTCATCTGCTGATCCCTCCTGCCTCCTTAATCTCTCAAGATTAGAGCTGCCCAGGCTTCCATCCATGAACACTTTTTCTTCCCTACCAAGACTTCCTCTGGAAGTGATCTCAGCCAGTTTTAGCATTTATACATACTCTCTATGGAGTGAAAACTTCCAGGTGTGGTTAACTCTACCTTCAAAATACAAAACCACTGTTTACCACCCTCCAACATTACCACCATAATCTCTTGCCTGAGTTTTACATTAATAGTTTGTGTCCATCTTTGTCCCCTTATCATTGATTTTTCACCTGGCAGTCAGAGTAATCTTTTTAAAAAGGCAGAAAAAAATATTGCTTCTTCCCTCTGCCCTCCTGTGGTTACTTAAACCAGAGTGAAAACCTAAGTCTCTGTTAAACTTCTCACCTGCTATTTTACCATTCTGTTTCTATCTAGCCCAGTCTGCTCCAGGCCCACTGGTCTCCAACTCATCCTCACACAGGTCAAGTACAACTGAACTTCAAGGCTTTCATACTTGCATTCCCTCTGTGGCAGTGCTCTTCTCCCAGATATTGCAGGCTTGCTCTTATATTTCCTTTGGGTGTCAGTTCAAAAGTCATCTTGTCAGCAAGGCTTCTCTGGACCACCTGTATTTTATAGCAGCTCTCCTCCCTCCTCTCTACTCTCACAACACCCATTCTTTTGATAGCAGTTGCCATGATCGTACAAACCATCCAAGTGCTCATCTATGGTCCTTAGGTAAACTCCATAATATCTGAGATTTTGCTTATTTGGTTTCTGTTCTTTTCTACCACCTCAAATAGTTTCTGGCACATATTGGCTACTCAGTAAATAATTGTTGAATGAAAGAACCAAATTAGCAAATCTTATCCTAAGATCTACAATCAAATTCAGGGAGCAATGCACTTACAGCCTCCATGAAGAGAGGAAGCTTCTGTTCCTCACACTTGACTGCTTGAGAATCAAAGCTGCCTTGGTTCTTCCATTCATATACTGGAGGATTCCTAAAGGATTTAATTCCTTACAAAAATATTAAAAGCAAATCATATCTTATGTAATGGAGCAGAGAAGTTAAGAGTTAAGATTCTAGATCCAGACTGCCTGGATCCAAAGTCCAGCTCTATATCTTACTTGCTATGTGTCCTTGGGCAAGTAACTGAACTTCTCCGTTTGTCAGATTCCTTCCACACAAAAGAGTGATAATGGTAGTATCTACCTGATGAAGTTAATCTAAGGATTGAAGAAGATATATTACATTTAAGATCCCCTAAAAAGGAGGGGATCCCTGGGTGGCTCAGCGGTTTGGCACCTGCCTTTGGCCCAGGGCGTGATCCTGGAGTCCCAGGATGGAGTCCTGCATTGGGCTCCCGGCATGGAGCCTGCTTCTCCCTCCTCCTGTGTCTCTGCCTCTCTCTCTCTCTCTCTCTCTCTGTCCATCATGAATAAATAAATAAATAAATCGTTAAAAAAAAGATACCTAAAAAGGAACCTGGTACATAGTAAGTACTTAAGTATTAGCTCATTATAGTTCACTAAGAACATATTACCCAGATAACATTCTTTTTTTGTTCCCCAAGAGGCTTTTTAAGAGGGAGTTACATATATACCACATATTCATATTACATATATAGTGTGTATTTATACACAGTGTACATATGCATATATATGTAATATATATATTAGTTATCTTTGTGTTTGTATGTATTATTTTGTATGTATTATTGTTTGTATGTATTATTTAAATATTCGTATTTAAAATATGTTTGTATGTATTATTTAAATATTTGTATTTAAAATATGTTTGTATGTATTATTTAAATATTGACTTACTTTTTTCCTGTGTCTAGCTTCTTATGTCTCACATAAACCATGGGGTAGATATCAGTACTTCTTTCTTCCCAAAGATGATCCACTTCACCAAATATTAATATAATTAATGAGTGTAAATTTTACTTGCTATTTTATAGGAATCTTGGAAGAGAGGGCTTACAGCACCGATTATGACAAAATGTAAAAGATCTTCCTTGGATATTTCTCTTCTCCATCAAAATTGCTCTTTCACCACACCATCAGCCAGGCTTCTCTTTTTCACATTCCCATGCAGTTTCCTGCTGCCTCTTCCAGGATGACTTGGCCTCATTGTCTGGGCCCATGCTGCTCTTCACTCACCCACAGCCTTTATGTCTCTGCTCACACCATTTCCAGCAAGAGCTCCTTTGGGTGCTGTATCTTACTTATATCTTACTCTTAATCCTTGACACCTAGTAGAGGGCCATGCTCTATAGGCTACTAAGAGAATGAATACATGGAAGACCTTATACATGAATAATCTTCTTCTATAGAGAGGAAAATTGAAGCAAGAGTGTCAAACAGCCTGTGAAACAGTCAAAAAGACACCTCAGATTGTCCTGCCCTCCTCTGCTCCCATCCATCACAAAGACTAAGTACATCCAGTTCCAGTCTTTCCATTCAACACGTGGAATGATTCTGACCTTCCTGTCTGCTCTGAAGATCACTGTTACACCAGGAGCCAGTCTTAGGCCATGCAGAAAGCAAGCTCTCTTAATAGCTGCTTCTTCTGCTTCATTTCCTACTGGGAAAAACTAATCAAACATGTAGGAAGCTTAAGAATATTCCAAAGCGATTTGATTGTTCACTGGTGGCCAGTTTCAAGAAATGCATACTGATGAATATAAACACCATTCCCCCTGCCTCTGCAGATAGGATCCATCCAGCCTGAGCAGGGCCAGGATCTGCAGGAAAGTAGCCCAAGAAATAACTGTAGGAAACAAGCCCTTTCTACTCCCTTTTATCCAGAAAACAAGGCAAAGTTGGTGAGGGCCTAAATCATTGTGATTCTCTTCTCTGATTTTTTTTTTTTTGAGGGGGGCAGTGGGAGATCATAGTGAAAATTACATTGCACAAATGAGAGTAGAGATTAAATATCAACTGCTAAGGGTTTTTGTTTGGGGATATTTTAGGAAGGCCTTGTCCTTATTCGTTCACATGGGGAAATCATGGCGAGCCTCAATTCTCTGCCTAAGTGGCACATCATAACGCCCTTTCTATATGTCCCAATGAGACTGATCCTTTACTCCTCATTGACAACCCCCATATGGTACAAGTGTCCATACTCTTGTCACTGCTCTCCACTTGTAGGCTACATGCCCTCACAGACAATGAGCTTCTTAAAGACAGTATCATATGTTATCTAGCATACAAGCTGTAGCCAATAAATGTGGTTAAATAGATAAACAAATGAAAAGCATAAGCAGGTTCAAATTACATCTCTGAATCTCTGATCTAAATACTTTTTTTGGGATCCCTGGGTGGGCGGTTTGGCGCCTGCCTTTGGCCCAGGGCGCGATCCTGGAGCCCCGGGATCGAATCCCACATCGGGCTCCCGGTGCATGGAGCCTGCTTCTCCCTCTGCCTCTGTCTCTGCCTCTCTCTCTCTCTCTCTCTGTGTGACTATCATAAATAAATAAAAAATTAAAAAAAATAAATAAATACTTTTTTTTGTTTTTTTAACTCACAACCCTGAGACCATGACCTGAGCTGGGATTGAGTCAGATACTTAACTGATTGAGCCATCCAGGCACCCCTATCTAAATACTCTTTTAACACAATATGCCTTGGTACACTAATCTAGATAGTAGATGTGATAATCTCTTTACTGACCTCACAGGATTATTGAGATGATTAAACGAAACAATAGATACAAAAAGGTTAGTAAAGGTAAAATGCCATACAAAGAGTTATTGTTAAGGAATATCATATGCCACTTAACTTTGGATAACCCCAAAATCAGTTCAGGAACTGTTATTTATTTTAAAAATATCATCCAATATAAGTTTGATAATAAAAGAGTCTAAATAGGAAAAGAGCTGAAAGAAGTCATTCAAAACTGTAAATAGTTTTAGCTGAGAAAAGAAACAAGTATTGGCATCTGTGGCATATTATATAGTATAGAAGGAGACATGAATAAGATTCATGATGGAATTACTGGATCATATGGAATTTCTATTTTTTAATTTTTTGAGGAACCTCCATACTGTTTTCCCCAGTGCATGCACCAGTTTACATTCTCACCAACAGTGCATGAGGGTTCCCTTTTCTCCACATCCTTACCAACACTTGTTATTTCTTGTCTTTTTGATATTAGCCAATCTGACTGCTATGAGATCTTGCCATTTGTGACAATGAAAATGGACCTAGAGGGTACTATGCTAAGTAAAATAAGTCAGACAGAGAAAGACAAATCCCATATGATGTCACTTATACGTGGAACCTAAAAAAACTCCAAAAGAACAAAAAGCGAAAGCAAATGCAAACAGATTCTTAAAACACAGAGAACAAAGTGGTAGTCACCAACAGGAAGGTTGGTGGGGGGATGGGTGAAATAAGTGAAGGGGATTAAAAGGTACAAACTTCTAGTTATAAATAGATAAGTCATGGAGATGAAAAGTACAGCACAGGGAATATAATCAATAATATTGTAATACTGTTGTATGATGACAGATGGCAACTACACATCACGGTGAGCACTGAGTAATGTATAGAATTGCTGAATGTGTTATACATGTGAAACTAATATAACTTTGTATGTCAATAATACTTCAATAATTAAAAATTCATCATGGTAAAGGAAAGGACATGATAGGATAGATAAGATAGGAGAGAAAAAGAGCACAGTAAAGAGTTGGAAAGACACACAGGGCAGGAGGAAACCTTTATTGTCCACTGATACTGATTACTTGGTCATCTCACTTAATCATCAAAACCATCCTTGTGAAGATAGCAGTACAACCCAATTTATAGTCAGCAAAACCCAGAAAAATGGAGAAGGAAAATAAGTTGAAGGATTGGACTCTAAGTTCCATGAGGCTCGGAACACATCCCCTTAATGCACATCCCCTATGCCTGGGGGCCCGGTACATCACAATTGCTTAATAGATATTTTTAAATGAGGGAATGAATGCTGTACAGCTGGTAAATGGCAAGGCCAGAATTTAAACCACAAGCTGATTAGCACTAAAGCCTACCAGCTCTCTCTACTATACTACAATCAAGTTTATATTAGGAGTTTGTAATTTGTAAAAGCTACAAGACCAGCAAAATTCAGAAAATGGTATAATTGTCCACATCTGTGAAATAGAATAACTAGCAACCACTGAATAAATATAAATAAAAACATTAACACTATGTCATAGGTCCTAAAATTTCCTACAGGAAAGTGTTCTGATTGACTATTTATGATAGGGCGGGGCACAGGATGTTAGTGGGTGTTGTTCTATTTAGTTCTCATAAGTGCCAGGCTTAAATGTGACTCAGAGAAGAGCAGTTATCCCAGAGGAGCTCCATTCCAATAACAGATGGCTATATTTAAAAAATCAGTTTATTGATGCATAATTTACATGAAATAAAATGAACCTATTTTAAGTATACTCATTATGTTTTAGCAAATGTATATACTTATGTAGCCACTACCACAATCAAGACACAGAACATTTTCATCAATTCCCAAAAGTTGCTTTATGATGTTTTTCAGCAAATTTCCCCAGTCCACGCCCCACCCAAGAAGACCATCGTCTGATTGTTGTCATTATAGATTAGTTTTCTTTATTCTAGAAATTCATATTAGTCATACAGTATTCAATGTTTGGTTTCTAACTTCTTGCACTCAACCATACTAATTCTGAGGTGCGTCCAAGTCATTACATGTACCAAAACCTTATATATTTTTATTGCTATCGTTCCCTTGTATAGACCTGCAATAGTTGATCTATTCACTTGTTAATGAATATTTTGGTTGTTTCTAGCTTTGGTTATTGTGCATAAAGCTGAATATTCACATGCAGGTCTGTGTCTGAATATATGTATCCATTTCTTTTAGGTAAACATCTAGGAGTGGAATTTCTGGGCCTACAGCGATAACATGTTTAACTTTTTAAGAAATTGGATGTTTTCCAAAATGGTGGTACCATTTTACTATCCACTAGCAATGTGTGGGTGTTTTATTTGCTCTAAATTGCTGTCAGTACTTAGTATTCTAAAAAAAATCAGCCATTCCAGTAAGCATTCTCATTGTGGTTTTAAATTTTTTTTTTTTTAAATTTTAATCCCCTGATGATGGTATGCATCTGCTGTAGGTTGGGTTGTGCCCTCCAAAAAGGTATCAGAATCTGTGAATGTGACCTTATTTATTAGTAGGGTCTTTGCAGATGTAATCAAGATAAAGTCAAAATGAATTTTAGTGGGCCCTATATCCAATGGCTGGTGTCCTTAGAAGAAGATCATGTAGGTATATACTGACACACACACACGCACACACACACACACACACACACACACACACAGAAGAATGGAGACAGAAAAAGGAGTATGTATCCACAAACATAGGAATGCCAGAGATTGCTGACAACCACTTAAAGCTGAGAGGCATGGAACAGATACTTTCCTAGAGCTTCGGAAGGAACACAGCCCTAATGACAGTTTGATTTCAGACTTCTAGCCTTCAGACCTGTGAGAGAATAAATTTCTGTACTATTCAGTCATCTATATCACACTACCTAGAAGTGCCATAGGAACCTGATATAGCATCTTTCCATGTATTAATTGGCTATTTGTATATCTTTTTTGTGTGTGAAACAAATATTCAAATCTTTGGCCATTTAAAAGTAAGACTGTTTATCTTCTTGTTACTAAGTTGTATGTACACACACACACACACACACACACACATGCACACACACATTATGGGTACCAGTCATTTACCTGATATACGCTTTATGCATATTTCTCTCATTCTCTGGTTTGTTTTGCATTTTCTTCAGTGTCTTTCTAGAGGAAAAATTTGTAATTTTGGTGAAGTAAAATTTATTTTTCCTTATGTTTCATGCTTTGTGTCCTAAAACACCTATCTACTTCAAGGTTATCATATTTGCTTAGATCTTTTCTTTAAGGAGGTTCATAAGTTTCAGCACTTCTGTGCAGGTCTATTATCTACTTCAAGTCATTTTGGTTTATGGTGTGAGATAAGGATCAAGTGCTTTTCTCTTCATATGCTTTTCTCTTCAATTATTCTGCTACTATAAGGTAAAAAACCATCCTTTCCTCCCCTGAATTGTTCTAGTAATTTTGGTGATAATTGATTAAACATACAGTAGTTCCCCCTTGCCTATGGTGGGTATTTCCAAGACCCCTAGTGGATGCCTGAAACCACAGATGTACTGAACCCTATATATATTGTGTTTTTTCCTATGCATACATTTCTATGGTGGAATTTATAAATTAGGCACTGTAAAAGATTGACAGCAATAACTAATAATAGAAAACAACAATTATATAACAAGATACTGTAATACAAGTTATATGAATGTGGTCCTCCTCTCTCAAAATATCTTACTGTACTATACTCATTAGTCTTCTTGTGATGATGTGAGATAATAAAATGCTGAGGTGATAAGATAAAGTGATGTAAGTGATATAGACACTATGATGTAGCATTAGGCTATTACTGGCCTTCTAACAGTATGTCAGGAGAAGGATCACCTACTTCCAGACAATAGTTGATTGTGAGAAACTGAAGCCATGGAAAGTCAAATTGTGGATGAGGTGGGCACTGCTGTATATGTGTGGGTCTATTTATGGAAATTCTGTGCTGTTCCATTGAATGATATGCTTGTATCAATTCAATTCTATGTTGGTTACTATAGTTTTACAATGTCATGAAATAAAGTTTTATAAGTCCTCCAACTTTGTTCATCTTTTTCAATGTTGCTTTGACTATTCTTGTAGTTTCTATTCATTTTCATATAAATTTTAGAATAGGCTGTCAATTTTAATGGTAAAAAAAAGAGCCTGCCAAGATTTTGATTGGAATTACATTGAATCAGTGAGTCCATTTGGGGAGAATGGACTCACAATATTAAAAATATTGAGATTTTAGCCATATCAATTAGGCAAGAATACATTAAAGGCATCTAAATTGTAAATAAAGAAGTAAAACTGTCACTATTTGCAGATGACATGATACTATATATAGAAAATCCTAAAGTCTTCACCAAAAACTATTAGAACTAATAAATGAATTTATTAAAGTAACAGGATACTAAATTAACATACAGAAATTGCTTGCATTTTTGTACCCTAATAATGAGCTTTCAGAAAAAAATTAAGAAAACAATTCCATTTACAATTACATAAAAAAATACCTAGGAATATATTTAACCAAGGCAATGAAACACCTATACTCAATGTAAGACATTGAAAGAAATTTAAGACAACACAAATACATAAAAAGATATTCTGTGCTTATGGACTGCAATAATTAATGTTGTCAAAATATATATACTACTCAAATCAATCTACAGACATAATACAACCCCATAAAAATACCAATGGCATTTTTCACAGAGCTAGACCAAAGAATTCTAAAATTTGTATTAAACCACAAGACTTCAAATAGCCAAAGCAACTTTGAGAAAGAGAACAAAGCCAGATGTATTATGCTTCTTGATTTCAAACCATACTCTAAAGCTATAGCAATCAAGTCAGTATGGTACTGGCACAAAAACAAAAACATAGATTGATGCAATAGAATATAGAGCACAGAAACAAACACATATATCATCAAACAATCTATAATAAAAGTAGGCAAGAATATACAATGGGGGAAAAAGATGGCCTCTTCAATAAATGGTGTTGGAAAAATTGAACAGCTACATGAGAAAGAATGAAACTGGACCACTATCTTATATGATATACAAAAATAAATTCAGAATGGATTATAAACTTGAATATAATATCTAAAACAAACTCCTAGAAAAGATCATAAGCAGTAAGTTCTTGGCATCAGTCTTAGCAATATTTTTTTGGACCAGTCTCCTCAGGCAAGGACAATAAAAACTAAAACAAATGGGATTACATTAAATTAAAAAGCTTTTACATGGTGAAGGAAACCATCAACAAAACAAAGAGGCAAGTTACTGAATGAGAGAAGATATTTGAAAATCATATAACTGATAATAGATTAATATCCAAAATATGTTTAAAAATGTATACAACTTAATATAAAAAATCCTAATTTTAAAATGGGCAAGGGATCTAAATAAACATTTTTCCAAAGATGATATATACATGGCCAATAGGCGCATGAAAAGGTGCTCAGCATCACTAATCATCGGAGAACTGCAAATCAAAACCACAATGAGATATCATCTCACTCTAGTCAGAAAGGTTAGTATCAAAAAGACAAGAAATGACAAGTGTTGAAGAGGATGTGAGAAAAAGGAATTCTTATACACTGTTGGTAGGAATGCAAACTGGTACAGCCATGGTGGAAAATAGCATGCAGGATCCTCAAAAAATTTAAAACAGAAATATCATAAAATCCAGCAATTTACTTCTGGGTATCTATCTGAAGGAAATTAAAACACTAATTCAAAGAGATTAATGCACCCCTATGTTTATTGCAGCATTATTTATAATAACTAAGATATGGAAGGAATCTAAGTGTTCATCAATGCATGAATGAATAAAGAAGTGATATATATATATATATATACACACACACACACACACACACACTGGAATATTAGCCATAGAAAAAATGAAATTTTGCCATTTATGGCATATGGATGTACCAAAAGAGTATTATGCTAAGTGAAAAATGCCCGATAAAAAAAAAAAAAAATGCCCGATAGAGAAAGACAAATACTATATGATTTAACTTATATGTGGAATCTAAAAAACAAAACAAAACAAAACAGAAACAGATTCAGAGATAAAGGAAACAAATTAGCGGTTACCAGAAGGGTAGGAGGTGGGAAGCAGGTGAACTAGGTAAAGGGGATTAAAAGGTACAAACTTCCAGTTTCAAAATAAATAAGACATGGGGATATACAGCATAGGGAATGTAGTCAGTAATATTGTAATAGCTCTGTATGGTGACACATGGTTACCAGACTTATGCTGGGGTTCATTTCATAATGTATAAAAACATTGAATCACTATGGTGTAAACTTGAAATTAATAAGACTTTTTTTTGTCAATTATGCCTCAATAAATTTTTAGTTTTCTAATCCAGCAACATGGTAAAGCTCTTTATTTGTTTGAGTCTTAACATTTCTTTCAGCAATGCTTTGCAGTTTCATTATGCAGGCCTGGCAGTTTTGTAGTTAAACATATTTCTAATTTTTTTTCTATTTTTTTATTTATTTATGATAGTCACACACACAGAGAGAGAGAGAGAGAGAGAGAGAGAGAGGCAGAGACATAGGCAGAGGGAGAAGCAGGCTCCATGCACCGGGTGCCCGACGTGGGATTCAATCCCAGGTCTCCAGGATTGTGCCCTGGGCCAAAGGCAGGTGCTAAACCGCTGCACCACCCAGGGATCCCAGTTAAATATATTTTTATGCAATTAAAAAATATTTTCATTTCACTCTTTATGTAACAATACAAATAAATTTTTGTGAGCTGTATTTGTATCCTGCAACCTTTAATATAGAGTGGGCTAGTCAACTTTGCACTTCTTCTATAAATATATTTGCTTTTTGTATTGTAAGGAATTTGTTCATGCGTCTAACTTCTTGCCTATCTTTATTAATGATTCATGGGAACTTGGAAAGAATGTGTAATCCACTGCTATTGAATTTGAGTTTTATAAAATGTCAGTTATTTCAAATTGATTAGTAGTGTTGATCAAGACTTTTGTATCCTGGGAGCCCTGGGTGGCTCAGTTGGTTAAGGGTCTGCCTTGGGCTCAGATCATGATCCCAGGATCCTGAGATTGAGCCCCATGTCAGGCTCCCTGATCAGCGGGGAGGCTCCTTTTCCCTCTCCCTCTGCTTGCTGTTCCCCTGCTTATTCTTTCTCTCTCTCAAAAAGACCAATAAAATCTTAAAAAAAAAAAAAAAAAAGACTTTTGTATCCTGTTTTTTTTTTCTTTTCTTTTTGGCTATTTCTCTTATAAATTACTGAGAGAGGCATATATAATCTCCAAATTTAACTATGGTTTTGTTACTTTTAGTTTTTGCTTCATATATTTTGAAGCTTTGTTATTACAGGACTAAATGTTTATGATTGTTACATATTATTGACCCTTTTATCATCATTAAATGTTCATCTTTATCCCTGGCAATATTTTTGTCGTGAAGCCTACTTTGTCTGATATTAATATAGCATCTCCAGTTTTGTTATGATATGTATATTCCCATCTTTTACTTTTAACTTATCTGTGTCTGTATGTTGAAAGTGGGTTTCTTGTAGACCCTGAAGCTAGGTCTGAGGTTTTACTTTTAATCCAGTGTGATAATCTCTACCTTTTTACTTACATATTTATACTAGTTATATTTAACGTAGTTCAGTGGATTTGTTATTTTTGTTCCTCTTTTTTTTTAAGATTTTATTTATTTATTCATGAGAATACACAGAGAGGAGAGAAAGAGAGAGGAAGAGACACAGGCAGAGGGAGAAGCAGGCTCCATGCAGGGAGCCTGACGTGGGACTCGATCCCAGGTCTCCAGGATCAGGCCCTGGGCTGAAGGCAGCACTAAACCGCTGAGACACCTGGGCTGCCCTGTTATTCTATCTTTAATGTGTGCTTCTGCTCAGGATTCTTTAAAAAAAAATTATTTATTTTAGAGATAGAGAGAATGGGAGAGCAGGGGGAGGTGGAGAGAGAGGGAGAAAGAGAATCTTAAGCAGACTCCCTGCTGAGCACAGAGCACAACGCAGGGCTTGATCTCATTACCCATGAGATCATGACCTGAGCTGAAATCAAGAACCAGATGCTTAACCAACTGAGTCACTCAGTGGCCCCTCATGCTTCTTTTAATATATTCATTTTATCATTGTTTTTCAGAAATCTGACTGTGATGTATCCTGGTATAGTTTTATTTTTGTTTATCTTGATTGACTTTTCATTTAGTTTCTTTACTCTGTGAGTTTACAGTCAAATCTGAAAAAATTCAGCCATTATTTCTTCACACAATTTGTCTGCTCTCTCTCCTTCTGAGATTCTAATTGTATGTAAATCATTGAATACTGCCCCACTGTTATTGTTACTGAAGTTTATTTGGCTCTTTTTTCTCTTGGCTTCATTTTGGATCACTTCTATTGCTATGTGTTAAAATTCTCTTATCTTTTCTTCCTACAGTGTTTAATCTACAGTGAGGTCTTCCCATGAATTTTAAATTTCAGCTACCATAATGTTTTCTATTTTAGAAGTTCTATTTGATATGCTCTTTCTCTCTCTTTTTTCTCTTTCTATATATTTTTCTATATATTTTTTCTATATATTTGATATACAAAGTTTTTTCTCTAAACCATGAGCTATTATAACAGCTATTTTATTTTATTTTTAAATATTTTATTTATTTATTCATGAGAGATGCAGAAAGAGAGAGAGAGGCAGAGACACAGGCAAAGGGAGAAGCAGGCTCCATGCAGGGAGCCCGAGGTGGGACTCGATCCCGGGACTCCAGGATCATGCCCTGGGCCGAAGGTGGATGCTTAACTGCTAAGCCACCCAGGGATCCCCCATAACAGCTATTTTTAAAGCCCTTGTTTAATAATCCTATGACGTCTGCCATTATGTCCTTATTTACTAACTTTTTTCTAATTGTAGGTCACATTTTCCTACTTCTTCACATATTTTCTAAGTGTTTGTTTGTTTTTGTTTTTTAGATGTTGGCCATTATAAATGTTTTGGTATTGACTTTCTCAATTTTGTTGTCTTTCTTTAAAAAGTGTTGAAGTTCATTTTGGCAGTGACTGGTGGATCAGCTTGATCATTTTAAGGCTTGTTTTCAAGCTTTGTCACTGTAGGTCTAGAGTGGCCTTTACCACTAAGGTATGAATCACTAAGGCATGACTATTCTTGGGCATCTAAGGAATTTCCTGGGTGTTTGTTAAAATCTCTCTACTCTTGCTGCTCAAAACTCAAACTCCCTTGTCAGTTCTGGGGATTATTTGGTGTGCAACTCTCTAGTTATCCTTTGGCTAGCAGAGTAGGGTTTTACCTACATTCATTCACAGGTTAGGGTTTAGCAAATAGTCTTAAGGGGATACATATGCATATTTCTGGAGCGCTTTTTCTATACACCAACCTCGTCTCTAGATCTCTGTCCTATGACTTCCAGATGCCTCAGTTTCACTGAATTCTGATCATCATCTCCTTAACTCTATTTTGCCATACTATCCTTTACCTTTCCTTCTTCTGCTGTAATCCAGAAAGTACCTCAAGGCAGAAAGCAAGAACAAGTGCGGTTTTCACTTCAGTTGCTTCCTTTATCTTAGTGATCACATTTCTGAGCTTCCTATTATTCCACATCTAAAAATCAGCTATTTAATACAGTTTGTCTAGTTTTCTAGTTGTTTAGAATTCAAGGATAAGTTTGGTAACAGTTACTCTAACATGGTTGGAGTGTTAAGATAAAGAACTGTTCTTGAATTCAAGAAGATTCTACTTAGAATTCCAGTTCTTCAATTTACTAGCTGTGATCACTGTATAGATACATAACTTTTCCTTACCTCAGTTTACTCATCTATAAAATTGAGATTATGGGTCCTGCCACATAGGATGGTTGTAAGGATGACTTGATCTAAACTCCTTTCTTCCCTACTTCTTTCCCAACCTCTTTCTCTCCCTTTCTCCTCCCATCTTCCCTCCTTGCCTACCTTCCACAAATATTCTCCAGGGGTTGAGAATCAGTAATAGAAGACAAGCCCCTGCCTACACTGAGTTTATCTTCTGATGAGGATAAATATGGGAACAAACATATACAAAAGATATTTCAGATAGATAAAATTTCTATGAAGGAATAAAACAGTGATGAGATCAGACAATGACTAAGGAGAATAGCTTTATATATGACCCTCAGGAAAGCCCTTTCTGAGTAGCTAACAAGACCTGAACAAGAACTTGTCAAGAGCATTCCATGCAGAGGGATCAGCAATGCAAAAGAACAGAGGTGAGAATTGCACATTTATTACAGAAACTAAAGGCCACTGTGAATGAAGCAAAACAAAAGAGGGTAACAGTGGTACAAGGTAAACTTGGAGACATAGGTAGGGAGGGCGCAATTCACATGAGTCTTTTAAGCCAAAGTTAAAGCTTATTTTAAGTGTCATGGAAACCCATCACAGAGGCTTTATTGGTTTTTTTGTTTGTTTATTAGCAAAAGAATGATAATAAAATATGATTTTTAAACAATATTATTCCATTTCCTTTATGAAAATGCTTAATAGTGTTATATTTTTAAAAGCCTGTTAATAAAATTTCATTTGAATTTCACCAATATTATCAAGTAGATATGATATGCTATGTGTTTGGGGAAGAGAAATAGGTAAGATTTTTTTCTGCCTGAATGTCAAAATCCTATTTAGAAGTTAGTCATATGCTTGTATATAAGTAACTATAGCTATTTTCTTACCACTACTGAGCAGAGAAACAGAAAATCTTCAGTGAGATAAAAATTGATGCTAAGTCTGAAAACTTTCTACCCAGAGACCACCATCATCCCTTTCTAGTTTAACTTTGGAGACTGTGTGCCATTCTTCATCAAGAAAAAGGTTCTGAAAAAAAAAAAAAAAGGTTCTGAGACCACCCAAATCACTTTCTTTTTTTTTTAAATTTTTATTTATTTATGATAGTCACACACACACACACACAGAGAGAGAGAGAGAGAGAGAGAGAGAGAGAGAGGCAGAGACACAGGCAGAGGGAGAAGCAGGCTCCATGCACCGGGAGCCCGACGTGGGATTCGATCCCGGGTCTCCAGGATCGCGCCCTGGGCCAAAGGCAGGCGCCAAACCGCTGTGCCACCCAGGGATCCCCAAATCACTTTCTATTATACTTACAGTTCTGATCTCTCTACCTTGCTTATCAATGACTAATTCTAAGACAGAATATTGATGCTTTAAGTAAGGAAAAAGTTAGGCCTAAATAAACCAATTTTAGACTTGAGAAGTGGGGACCACTAGATAATCCACTGGAGTTCATGGTGGGAGGCCATGGCTCCAAACTGAGTATCTATTGCAAGAATCAAAACTGGAGTTGTCAGGATTCTGAATACCTGGAGTTTTCATCTTTCAAATTAAAAAATATATACACATTATGTCAATCATAGGATGGTTATATTCCTCATACATTTTTAACACATTGATCTGGTGCATACACAGCATAGGTATTTAAAATTAAATATAAAGTTATAGCAAGAAAAAGGCAGAATTGGAAAAGCAAGAAAAATAATTAAAATAGATTATGAGAGAATTTGACAATTAGTCATCAAACTGAAACTGATTACTTAACATGGTCCTGTCAGAGAGGATGGTATTGTCTTAGCAATTCTTTACTATGTTAACCTTTTAAACAATTGATACACACAGATTTCTTCTTTGCTATGCATTCAAATAGACATGGATTTCTATCTTGTAATTTGTTCAACATATTTTCATTGTTTAAAAAAATTGAGAAGTGGAAAATACAAAAAGAAAAAAAATACCCATTTGGAAGGTATAAAAATTATACCATATTTTGAAAGAAGAAAAAGGAAAAAATTATCATATTCTCACAACCACCCATTTTTAAGCTTCTACATTGTTTCTTTCCAATCTTTTGTTCTATGCATAAATCGTTAAATGTGGGATCACAGTATATATACATTTTTGCTGCCTAATTATGTTTTCAATTTCCCTTATAACACATCGCATGCTATTGAATTATTGCTATCATTGAATAATTTTCTGTCATATAGGTGTAGAATAACCACAGCCTATATGGTTGGAGTTAAAACAAGGTGATTCATTTAGGCTACTTGAATTTAAACTATTTGAGGAATCCAATATTACAGCCATGGAATGAAATATAATGAAACTCCACTGCCACTTCACTGGAGTGTGAAGCACACCTAACAATAGGTATTAGTTGGTGATATGCCTGGCATTCTGCTAAAGGCTTCACCTACTTATCTGTTTATTTTTTATTTTATTTTTTACTTATCTCTTTTAAATCTCAAAAACAAAATCCAAAAATCTATAAAGTGAGGATATTTCCATTTAATCGATGGAGAAACTGAGGCTCCTAGAAAATTAGCAGTTTAAATAAATCATACAGCAGAAATGAGATATAAACAAAGGGCAATATGATTCTAAAGTGTTTTTTTTTTTTTAAAAAAACAGATTCTGATATAGAATAATTACCAAGCTGGGTCATTGGATCTTGGTTAAAGGAACTGAGAAAGAAAAAGTACAGATGATTTTGTGGTGGTAAAATTGGGCAAAATGTTTATATTAAAAATATTGTTCTAACTCTCTGAAGAAAGTCCATGGTATTTTGATACGGATTGCATTAAACGTGTATATTACCCTGGGTAACATTGACATTTTCACAATATTAATTCTGACAATCCATGAGCATGGAATATTTTTCCATCTCTTTGTGTCTTCCTCAATTTCTTTCAGAAGTCTTCTATAGTTTTTAGGGTATAGATCCTTTACATCTTTGGTTAGGTTTATTCCTAGGTATCTTATGCTTTTGGGTGCAATTGTAAATGGGATTGACTCCTTAATTTCTCTTTCTTCAGTCTCATTGTTAGTGTATAGAAAGGCCACTGATTTCTGGGCATTGATTTTGTATCCTGCCACGCTACCAAATTGCTGTATGAGTTCTAGCAATCTTGGGGTGGAGACTTTTGGGTTTTCTATGTAGAGTATCATGTCATCGGTGAAGAGGGAGAGTTTGACTTCTTCTTTGCCAATTTGAATGCCTTTAATGTCTTTTTGTTGTCTGATTGCTGAGGCTAGGACTTCCAGTACTATGTTGAATAGCAGTGATGAGAGTGGACATCCCTGTCTTGTTCCTGATCTTAGGGGAAAGGCTCCCAGTCCTTCCCAATTGAGAATGATATTTGCTGTGGGCTTTTTGTAGATGGCTTTTAAGATGTTGAGGAATGTTCCCTCTATCCCTACACTCTGAAGCGTTTTGATCAGAAATGGATGCTGCATTTTGTCAAATGCTTTCTCTGCATCTAATGAGAGGATCATATGGTTCTTGGTTTTTCTCTTGCTGATATGATGAATCACATTGATTGTTTTACGGGTGTTGAACCAGCCTTGTATCCCAGGGATAAATCCTACTTGGTCATGGTGAATAATTTTCTTAACGTACTGTTGGATCCTATTGGCCAGTATCTTGTTGAGAATTTTTGCATCCATGTTCATCAGAGATATTGGTCTGTAATTCTCCTTTTTGGTTGGGTCTTTGTCTGGTTTTGGAATTAAGGTGATGCTGGCCTCATAGAACGAGTTTGGAAGTACTCCATCTCTTTCTATCTTTCCAAACAGCTTTAGGAGAATAGGTATGGTTTCTTCTTTAAACATTTGATAGAATTCCCCTGGGAAACCATCTGGCCCTGGACTCTTGTGTCTTGGGAGGTTTTTGATGACTGGTTCAATTTCCTCCCTGGTTATTGGCCTGTTCAGGTTTTCAAGATTTGTGTGGAATCAGAAAAGACCCCAAATAGCCAGGGGAATTTTAAAAAAGAAAACCATATCTGGGGGCATCACAATGCCAGATTTCAGGTTGTACTACAAAGCTGTGGTCATCAAGACAGTGTGGTACTGGCACAAAAACAGACACATAGATCAATGGAACAGAATAGAGAACCCAGAAGTGGACCCTGAACTTTATGGGCAACTAATATTCGATAAAGGAGGAAAGACTATCCATTGGAAGAAAGACAGTCTCTTCAATAAATGGTGCTGGGAAAATTGGACATCCACATGCAGAAGAATGAAACTAGACCACTCTCTTTCACCATACACAATGATAAACTCAAAATGGATGAAAGATCTAAATGTGAGACAAGATTCCATCAAAATCCTAGAGAAGAACACAGGCAACACCCTTTTTGAACTCGGTCACAGTAACTTCTTGCAAGGTACATCCACAAAGGCAAAAGAAACAAAAGCAAAAATGAACTATTGGGACTTCATCAAGATAAGAAGCTTTTGCACAGCAAAGGATACAGTCAACAAAACTAAAAGACAACCTACAGAATGGGAGAAGATATTTGCAAATGACATATCAGATAAAGGGTTAGTTTCCAATATCTATAAAGAACTTATTAAACTCAACCCCAAAGAAACAAACAATCCAATCATGAAATGGGCAAAAGACATGAAAAGAAATCTCACAGAGGAAGACATAGACATGGCCAACATGCACATGAGAAAATGCTCTGCATCACTTGCCATCAGGGAAATACAAATCAAAACCACAATGAAATACCACCTCACACCAGTGAGAATGGGGAAAATTAACAAGGCAGGAAACCACAAATGGAGAGGATGTGGAGAAAGGGGAGCCCTCTTGCACTGTTGGTGGGAATGTGAACTGGTGCAGCCACTCTGGAAAACTGTGTGTAGGTTCCTCAAAGAGTTAAAAATAGACCTGCCCTATGACCCAGCAATTGCACTGTTGGGGATTTACCCCAAAGATACAGATGCAATGAAATGCAGGGACATCTGCACCCCGATGTTTATAGCAGCAATGGCCACAATAGCCAAGCTGTGGAAGGAGCCTCGGTGTCCATCAAAAGATGAGTGGATAAAGAAGATGTGGTTTATGTATACAATGGAATATTACTCAGCTATTAGAAATGACAAATACCCACCATTTGCTTCAACGTGGATGGAACTGGAGGGTATTATGTTGAGTGAAATAAGTCAATCGGAGAAGGACAAACATTATATGTTCTCATTCATTTGGGGAATATAAATAATAGTGAAAGGGAATATAAGGGAAGGGAGAAGAAATGTGTGGGAAATATCAGAAAGGGAGACAGAACGTAAAGACTAACTCTGGGAAACGAACTAGGGGTGGTAGAAGGGGAGGAGGGCAGGGGGTGGGAGTGAATGGGTGACGGGCACTGGGGGTTATTCTGTATGTTGGTAAATTGAACACCAATAAAAAATAAATTAAAAAAATATTGGATGATTGATCCCTTGAAGATAAACTGATTTGGATCTTTATCATCTGGGGTAGATTTATTATCTAAATGTCTTCAGGGCATAGTTTTCCTTATTACATCAAGGTAAAAAATGTTGAGAGGTTTAAATAGACAATAGGTTTAGTTGGGAAAGTAACTAACTTTTAATGTACTTCTAATATTCTAGGAATCCAGAAAACATTAATTCACTAATTCTACACACTGCAAAACAATGATAATTAAACCTATTTTACAGTTGAGAAAATATTCTGCAATGTTCATTTAATTCCTATCTCCAATAATGTTGACTTGTACTACCTTGGAGGTTATTAATTTTACTCTTAGTCAAACAGTATTTAGGACAATTACTGGCCTTTTTAGGAAGACTCCGTCTCCCAACACCAACCTCAATGAGAATGCAACAAGTCTGAAGGCAGATAATGCATCTTAAAGTCAGAAAATAAAATCAGAATCATTCAGCTCTAAACAACCTCATTACACTGGCCTCATATTCTACAGGTGAAGAACATGAAAAGAGAGGGCAGATGACTTAGCCAGAGACATGCACCTTTATAAATTTCATAGCAAAGCTAGACATTCAAACTGATGGCTTAAATCTTGATCCACTGTTTCCTGTTATATAGCTAATTTGTGATTTCTCATATTGTCCAGGGTACTTAGATCCATGCGAACATACTTAATACATGCCTATAGTATCAAACTGGCTAATTTCTCTAGAGATAATGTTACCATCTATGCCAGTAGTATGTTATAACCCCAAATACTCAATCAATACTTGTATATTTTAGAACCACCTATCTCTGTCTTGCACAACATTAGTTAGTTGGTAAGGCTGTTTTGCTTTGTTTAGAAAATAGAAGAAGAATTAACAACAAAAGGTATTATCTTGGGTGTTTTTTAATTTTCCTAGGTAAGGAGGCCATACTTTGGAGCTACAAGCATTGAACACCTAATGTCACATTGCTACTCAATATCGGCACCTACCGCTTTCTTAATGACAGTGGTAATTGGGTGTATGTAATGAGAAGTCATTACAATAAGTAGATTGATTTTAGTTTGAAGCTTGAACATCACTATCTGAGTTTAGATGCAATGTAGTGGGAGGGATAGTTCTTTGGATGACCAAAGAAAATCATTTAACATGAATGGTTGAAAATGACCAGTTTCCAATAAGTCAGTCCGTGCATCACCTAAATATTCTAGCAGCCACTTCTACAACTTTTGAATTTTCCCTACAAGCTTTTCTCCAAGGCTAGTATTTGTTGTTCAGAAGCTATTTTTAAAGATATTTTATTTACTTATTCATGAGAGACACAGAGAGATAGGCAGAGACATGGCAGAGGGAGAAGCAGGCTCCCTGTGGGAAGCCTGATGCAGGACTGGAACCCAGGACCCCAGGATCATGACCTGAGCTGAAGGCAGATGCTCAACCACTGAGCCATCCAGGTGCTCCCAGAGCTATTTTTAAAATATTCACCTGCTTAATGTCAATATATGTCAGACACTATAGTAACATAGATACTATTAGTAGCTAGTATTAAGTAGGGCCTAGGCACTGTGCTCTATGCCTTCAATGTTTTATTTTAATTAATCCTCAGCACAATCCTATTGATACTATTATCCCTAAGTTACAAATGTGGAGATGAAGGTCTTTCAAAGTCGACTTGCTCAAGGTTATACAGGTAGGAAGAAATAATAAACGCTAGAATGTTTTGAGTTATATCTATGTTCTTGACATTGAGTCTGTTTATCCAATCTTATAACAATTTTATGAAATAAATACTATTATTATGCCCATTACATAGGTGAAGAAAGTGAACTCTGGAGAATGCAGGATTATAAAGCTAGCGAGTGGTAGAGTGAGGCTTTAAAAGCAGGCAGCCTGACTCTAGAAAGTGGGCTCTTTAACACAACACCATGATGCTTCTCCAAAATGGTGATACTGGGTTTAAATATAGCTTTGTCTGATAGCAAAGCCCCTACCTTATCCACTACCAGGCATGGCTGGATTCTGCAAAGAACATTATGGATAAAATACCATTACTGCTTTTTTCAGTAGCTAATCTTCCACAATAGCATTCAAAAATATAAAGAAATACCTAGGGATATCTCTAATAAAATAATGCAATTTTGTATGCTACCACTATAAAAATAATTAATGAGAGAAATTAGAAAGGAGCTAAATGAATGGAAAGATAAACTATGTTAGTGAATTGGAAAAAAATATTATTAACAAATCAATTATCCCCAAACTGATCTAAAGAGTCAACAAGATTTCAATCAAAATTCTAGTAGGTAGTCTAGTTATAAAATTTATACGAAAATGTGAAGACCTATAATAACTAAAATAATTTTGAAAGAGTAGAACAAAATTGGAGGACTTAGACTATCTGATTTCAAGACTTACTATAAAACCATAGCAATGAAGATGGGGGTATTGCTATGAAGGTAGAAAAATATACCAATACATCAAAATCAATGATACAGAACAGAAGGTCCAAAATAGGCCTGCACATATATAGTTAATTGGTTACTGATTAGGTACTATGGTACTTTAATGAAGAACAGATATTTGCAAATGACGTATCAGATAAAGGGCTAGTTTCCAAGATCTATAAAGAACTTATTAAACTCAACACCAAAGAAACAAACAATCCAATCATGAAATGGGCAAAAGACATGAAGAGAAATCTCACAGAGGAAGACATAGACATGGCCAACACGCACATGAGAAAATGCTCTGTTGGTGATTTTAAAAGGCTCACTTTGAATAGCTTAGTAATTCAGGCCAAACATATACTTAAGTGTCTGGTATAGTAGACATTGGTCAGGAGTTTTCTTTGAAAGGACAAAGATGAGTCAAATAAAAATGCAAATTGCTCCAAAAAAAAAAAAAAAAAAAAGAACAGTCTTTTTAACAAATGGTGCCAGAACAATTAGATGCTCATACACAAATTAAAAAACAAAAACAAAAACAAAAAACAACTCACATTGTAGACAAACATTAATTCAAAGTGAGTCATAGGCCTAAACTAAAAATTGTAAAACTTGTAGAAGATAACAGAAGAAAATCTTTGCAATCTTAGGTCAGGAAAAAAATTATGTAGGACACAAAAAGCATGAACAGCAAAAGATAAAAACCAAACTTCATCAAAATTAAAAACTTCAGCTCTTCAAAAACTAAAAGACAAAAAAAAAAAAAAAAAGACTCTAAAGACAAACTGCAGATTGGGAGAAAATATTCACAAAACCCCTGTTAAAAGACTTATATTTAGAATATAAGAAGAATATATAAATACTTCTTCTAAGTCAATAAGAAGACAGCACAATTTTAAAAATAGGAAAAAGTTTAAATAAACACTTTATCAAAGAAGAGATATAAATGGCAAATAAACAAGTGTAAAGGTGCTTAACATTATTTATCATGAAATAAAAATTAAATCATAATTAGATGCCTATTGACAAGTATTAGAACAGTTTTGTTAACAAACAAAACAAAACAAAACAACTGATAATAATAACAAGTGACAGAATGTGAAGTGAACTCTTCTATACTACTGGTGGGAAGCAAATGTTACAGTCACTCCATAAAACAGTTTAGCAGTTTCTTATAAAGTTAAACATATATTTTCTTGGTGATCGAGCAACCCTACTTCTAGCTATTTACCCATGGGAAATGAAAACAAATGTCCACATAAGGACTTGTACGTGAATATATGTAATAGCTTTATTCATAAAAGCCCCATACTGGAAACAATATAGGAGTCTACCACCTGGGGCCTGAAAAAATATCAGCTATGTTCACATAATGAAATACCATTCAGCAATAAAAAGGAGGGAGCACTAATATGTGTAACAACAGAGATACTTTTAAAAGCATTATGAGAAGTCAAAGAAGCCGGACATAAAAGGCTGCCTAGTATATGATTCCATTTATATAACACTCTACAAAAGACAAAACTTTAAGGATAGAAATCAGATCGGTGGTTGCTAGGGATTGGAGGTGGAGAGTAATGACTACGATGGAGCATGAAGGAACTTTCTGGGGTGATGGCAATATTTTATATATTGATTGTGGTGCTTGTTATAGAATTGTACTGGGGTATCTGGTTGCTTCAGTCGGTTAAACGGCTGCCTTTGGCTGAGGTCATGATCCCAGAGTCCTGGGATCAAGCCTGGTACCTAGTTTCCTATTCAGCAGGGAGCCTGCTTTTCCCTTTCCCTCTGCCTGCTGCTTCCCCTGCTTGTGCTCTCTTTCTCTGTAAACTAAATAAATAAAAATCTAAAAACAAACAAAAAAACAGTATCTATTTATCATAACTATTTAACTTTTATATCTAAAAAGGGCAAACTGCTTTCTGTATGACAGTTATATCTAGTAAACCTTACTTAAATCTAATGAAAGAGAAGAACCTGTAGAGCTTAGAAAACCAGATTGTTGGGCTTCCCCTGGGGTTTCTGATTCTATCTTAGGTCTAGAAAGTGGGAGGAGGCAAGCCTTTGCATTTTTAAAATGCCCCAGGTGATGTGGAGGTTGCTGTTGAGGACTCTACTCTGAGAACCACTCTGCTAACTAATAACGGGGAGAGCTTCTGTGCTCAGTACCTGGAACAGAATTGTGCTGTGGCCATTTGCCCCTTAAGAACACATCAATCCCCAGTGTTGGTCACTTGGGCACTCTCCATTCAGCCAATGACTGTTACTAGATGTAGTCATGCAAGGGCTTTGCCTTGGCTCCCCGAGGCTTTAGGCCCATTAACTCGGGAGGGGAACAGCTTGCCACACCATGTCTGGTGAAAGAGTCTTTTAAACAGCAGCACCAGAGGATATGGGCTGCTTTTTTAAGGCCCTCCTCTAATGGTTATGTCGCAAGAACAATTGCCTCATTACTTTTATCTAGTGGTCCCACTGTGACTCCCTCTTACTTTTTTCACCAATTATGGAAGAAAGGGTCTATGTCACCCAAAACTCTTCCCACTGTTTTCTAAGTGTTTAAAAGAGTATCTCATTGCTACCCTGGGTGGACTTTGGAGTCAGGCTGACCTAGCTTGAAGCCAACTCTGCCACTTACTGTGTGTAATTTGGGACAACTTTATCTTCTCTGAGCCTAGTTTTCCCAAATGAAAGGAGGATGATAAGTTTTATCTCACAGGGTACACACATGTATATCGAAGGTATGTGTTACCAGGTGTAGATTGAGACTCTTCATTTTGCCTCAGAATTGGCAGGAGAACCCAAAACTGTGACAAAATAATCCATGTCTAAAAGCTGCCATCAACAACTGAGGCCAGTCATCTCCCTTAGGATTTATTACAAAAGAGCAAAACAGACTTTGCTATCTGCCTCCCCTGAAACCACTTCGACTTTTCTCCCCTCTTTCATTTATTACAAACAAAGAAAAACAAAGTCCTGGGAGAGAGTACAGAGGAAGAAATAACTGGAAGCCTTGGAAGGGCAGTTTGTTGCAGAGGTTTTCCCTTCACCTTCCTGAGCTACCACCTGCCTGTCCTCAAGGCAAGGGAGATGAAGTGCCACGGAGATTCCTTATAGAGACTGGTACCTGCGGGAGAGAAATCTGGACATTCCCTGGTTAGCTATTCATACAGCAGACTGACCGAGCTCATTCTTGTACCCATAGGAGAAGAGAATTGGGGGAAAATGGCAAGGAGAAAGAGGGAGTGGCCCCACATCAGCCCTGAATTCCAAGCTTTGCTCTGACAAGGACCAGGGATTTTCTGGGGGTCAAAGTTCAGAGAAGTTGGCTTTGCAGAGGGCAATGAAAGACAGTGAGGGTCCTCACTGAAGCACCAACCAACCGGTAGGGAAGGACAGTTACCATGGGTTGGTAAGAAAGTAATGTTTGCTCCTCTACCCCTCAACATCAGAGGAGATGAGCATTGGGAAGGGAAGGAAAAGTATCCTAGAACCAGCTCCAAGCCCCTTTCTCCTACTGTGTCCCCTAATCCACAATTCTGGCCAGCACAAGGGAAGGGAAATCTATGAAATCTAGCCCAAGACTAGAGTTTTACATTGGATAAATATATAATTCCAGAAAATGATTTGAAGGTTATGGATTCTGCCGAAATTATTGTTAAGAAATGAGAAAGGAGATACTTATAAGCATGTTGCAAGCAGTAAATGGGGATAAAATCAGATTTATACATCACTGGGTTTGGATTCCTCAATAAACTGGTTATATACCTATATAAAGCACCTGGTAAGCTATATTAGACACACATACACATGTGTATGCATTTAAAACATGGTAGGGGGTATCCCTGGGTGGCTCAGCGGTTTAGCGCCTGCCTTTGGCCCAGGTTGTGATCCTGGAGTCCCAGATTGAGCCCCATGTCAGGCTCCCTGTGTAGAGCCTGCTTCTCCCTCTGCCTGTGTCTCTGCCTCTCTCTCTCTGTGTCTCTCATGAATAAATAAATAAAATATTTTTAAAAATTAAAAAATAAATAAAACATGGTAGGTATGTTAATAGTAATAATGAAAAATAGTATTAACGACAATAGTAATTATAAAGAGAAAGATGACATTTTTATACTATATAGTTCTGATACCCATTTGTTTGTATGTGGCCACATTCAACAAATTTTGACTGAGGTCCTTTATGTGCAAAGTCCTATGAGAAATATGAGACTCATTAGGTAAATCTCTACCTACATGTAGCTTGTGGCCTATTTGATGTGCTCAAATATATAGAAAACAAAGAGAAAAATATGCTAGAAGGTATCCAGTACCAAAGAAGGACCTCCCGGTGTTTGAACTGCTATTAGACTGCTGGCCTTACAACAGATCTTACCATATACTGTTTCTCACAACAGCCCTTTCAGTCAGATAGGTGTTATGATCCATTTACATAGACCCCCATCCCTCCTTCTTGTCTTGATAGCCCTATTTCTGTTTTTTATTAGCTACCTTTATTTGAGCTCCTATCAGCTACAAGGCTTGACACATCCATTATAAAAATGTAAAAGAGAATAAATAAGACTATTTCATAAAAATGGAGTGAAAAGAGCATTTTGATTTTATAATCAGATAGACTGGAGTTCAAATCTTGGGTCTGCTACTTAGCATGTGAACTTGGACAAGTTATTTAACCTATCTGATTCTCGGTTTTCTTAAATTACACCTACCTTGCAGGGGATGATGATAAAGCAATGAGACAATGTATGTAAAGCATCTACTACAGTGCCCAACATGTACTTTGTTTTCAACGAATGCTCATTCTCAGTCTTGTGCATATCCACAGGGAAGCAGCTCACTGAACGCATGAGATCTGGACTCCTAACCTTCATTGACCCCTCCCCAAACCACCGCTGAATGCCCAGGGATGCTCAGACATCCAATTTAGAATGCGCCTTTGTGAGACCCTTCAATCAATCACTCCAGCCTTGACCACTCTCTCAATCTCTGAGCATGCTTATTTCTTAACTTCTTTTGTCAGGAATCACCTGTATTTCTTCTAACTGCTACTCTTTCCCCTCTAGAAGGGGATTTATGCTCACTTCTAGCATTCATCTCCCAATCTCTCCTGTTACTAGTCACCAAGACAAAGAATTAATTTTTTAAAGGAATGTCTACTTTTCCTTGTCAATGAATTACACCAGACAAGTCTCTGAGGCCCTGTAAATCCCTCCTTTAAGAACTCATTGGACACGTACTTGAAAAATAATTTATTTATCTCTGTCCCTACTGTCGTCTTCCTCTCTATTCTCATCTTGGCATTCCCTTATCAATTTGGATTTGTCTTTTAAAATCATTCTAATCTCACTAGGCTTTGTGGATAGCTTGGACAACGTGTAGGTTCCTGTTATTTTCAACGATTTTTCCTTTTATTTCCCCTTGTTCTTGTCAGATACATTTATTTAGTTTTATGCCAGCCATATTTATTGCTTGATGGCAGGAAAGCATTCCAGGTATACATCACCCTATCTCTGAGGACATTCTCTTTCTATTTGTCCTTTTATATTATTTCGTTATAGCTCTTCTTCCATTGAATAGATTCCATGACTCTATTTTCTGAAGTTTTTAGAATCCAAAACAGCAAATATAAAATTAGGTTGTCTTTTTCTACAAGCTGCCAGATAGCAACTGGTCATTGGTCAAATTAATTAACTCATAGGTCAACTCTCCCTCGCTAGGTGAGGTGCCACCATTGCTGTAAGCTTTATTAGATACCTGGCTTAGGTAACAACTCTTTCTTTTCATGTGAAACCTCATTCATGCTTTTCCTAGAATTCCTCTCATATCATGTTCATTTTTTTTCAATGTATCTGTTCCCTCCAATAAATAAAGGCTTGTCTAGAGAGCAGGAGGATTCCTTTTTACTTATATATCCTTAGTGTCCAGCATTTTGCCTTGCACAAAATAGATGCTCACTAAACATTTTAAACAATTAATGTCTTTGAAAGTAAAACATTGTCAGCTGGCTAAGTATTCCAGTTCTGGAATTTACTAGTTGAATCATTAACCTCATAATTTTTAATTTTATCATCTATAAAATGGATATGAATTACATTGTTGAGTGGGATTTTAAGGATCACAAAGCTAATATCCTCACTTAATAAATGAAGTACTTGAGGCTCCAGGTAGGGAAGGGTCTTACCTACTGTCAACCTTTAGGGCCACAATCTGAACTGAGTAGTATTTAGTAGGAATTCACTGATGGATCATTAAACAATTTTAGTGATCCATATAAATGTCCAGGGTAGGGCCTCAAGGTATAGAATAAGATGCACAGTCTCAAGTAGGAAGAGAAAGTAAATTAACAGGATATTCTTCCTAGATGGGGACCTTGGAATCCTCAGGTTTAGATACTTGGAAATAATGGACTAGAAATGACTCCTGCCTCATAGGAATGGCTGGGGACTGAGATAATTTTTTCATGATGTATTGAGTTCCTTAGAGAAAGGTATCATAGGAACCCGATGACAGTTTACAAGGGGTGAGCATGGAAGTGAAAAGAAGGCCATGACAATGAGGGAGGTGAGCCTTTAGTACCATTGCCAATAGATAGACTGGGCCATGATTTGCTCCAGTTCTGTGCTGATGGCATGAAGGAACTCTAAAGGAGTCTCAGCCCCCCTAGTCCTTTGGCCAACACTGACCAAGATTGCAGAGAAGCAGGGAGTTAGAACAAGAACCAGCATGGTCCTGTAGCATGGTTACTGAGTTGTATCAGACTTTGGAGTTGGACCAGGGTACAACAGACTAGGGTCTGTCCTGGCTTGGTTACTAATTCACTGTGTAAACTTGAGCAAGTTCTGCTATGCCTGAAAACCTCAGCTTCCTTCTTAATAAAACAATGGGGAAACCACCTTCAAGGGTTGTCATGAGGATTAAATGAGATAATAGTTGTAAATCACTAGGAATTTAGCAGAGGGCCCCAGTCCCCAAACAGAAGTGCCTTCTGAAATGAGTTGTCCAGTCCTGAGTGTGTGGCTAGTAGTCCATTTTTAATCCATGGAGAATTTGACTAGTTGATGGGGCTGAGCATCTGATTTGGTGTTAGGAATAGTTTGGGATACCCTGACAAGACTACAGCACAGAGTAACTTTTGGTTCTAGGTTGGGGTCCTAACACCCACGACTTTACCCCATGGTGATGGATCCTCCTTGAAACATTCATCTGTCTCTAAGAAGTCTGCCACTGTATTCTGAATGTAAAATGAGTCCTCTTGGACAGGGTGAACTCTAGTTCCTCTCACACACTCTTCTCTCTTCTTGAGATGCTGTACATTTTCACCAGGCAAAAACACTACTAATTCTACAAAGCCTCCACCATGGCATAACTTCTTCAAAGCTTTCTCTGATCCTTTTGAGCAGATCAGGGTTCTTCTTGCCCTATTTGAAGCATACACTTCTTCTTCTTCTTTTTTTTTCATACACTTCTTGTATAACACCACATGGGGTTACTAATTTAGTGTCTACATCATGTCATTTCCCAATCCTTCCTCCTCTCCCAGATTGGATGCTTATAGAGAATTACTGTGGTTTATTTATCACTGCATGTCTGCCTTGTTGCCTTGATGGATGAAGTTAGTTTCCAC
This sequence comes from Canis lupus familiaris, assembly GCF_011100685.1. Lineage (NCBI taxonomy): Eukaryota > Metazoa > Chordata > Mammalia > Carnivora > Canidae > Canis > Canis lupus. Next base: position 52,171,692 of record NC_049226.1, on the reverse strand, counting down.
AGCATGGTTCTCACCTAGACCTAGCTTCTTCCTAGCATAACTCATGGCTACAGATATTGGATTACGGCAAGTAGTGCTCAAACAGAAATCAGGATCTTAGTGGACCATAGTCACTTGACCTAATAATGGTCCTCATGGGAAGGTTGCACTGTGTGCTGGAGCATGTAGCACCAGGATGTAACCATCCATCCATCCAGCCAGCTGAATCAACCCTAATTGTCAGTGGAATGACCCATGTCATAGCTCGACTTTCCCCTATCCATCAGAGTTATTGATGAAGTTGGCAGTGTTAACATGTGCTTTAAAGAGCACAGTAATATAGAAGAACACTGACAAAAATGGTCAAATAGTTGAATCAGGTGGGAAATGCAACATATTTTATCCCTCTAAAGTAGTCATTAACATCATTTACCATATCAAAAGTTCTGAAAACTTTATGAAGATGTCTATTTAATTTGCTTAACCCAGTGTTTTCCAAACTTATTTGACCTTTGGAACTCTCTTTTCTTATTACACCTATTTATATCCCAGGGAACTATTGTTCCATGTTTTGGAAAATGCTGGGTTAATAAATTTCCCAGAATTTAGGAGTAACATCTTCAAGGGGGGTGGTTTCTAGACAAAGGGGCATAAAAATAAATGCACAAGAAGAGGATAGGTCACAGAAAGATATTAAATACCAAAGAAGCATGATTATTATAAATTTCTCCCACATTTTCTTCATTTTTAGGATTCTGGTATTTCTAAAATCCTAAAAAAAAAATACCCTGAATGACTTTTTCTTTTGTTTGCACTCTTCAAAATATAACCACTCATGCTCAGCTATATGTAACATATACTGATAGTTCAGCAGATGATATAGTGAGGGAAATTCTGGCTTCGGATTCAGATGATAAATTTGAGTCCCATCCTTTCTTATCAGACATAGTTTTAATCCTGGGAAGTTAGTTTGCTTTTTCTAATCCTCAGTTTCTTAATCAGTAGAATGGGGAAAATAATCCATGATCTGCCAAAGTCACAAAAACAGTGTGAGAATCACATGTCAACATATACAGTGTTTTAAAACTATAAAGAGCTGTATAAAATAAGGTGTCTTAGTATATATCCATGCTTGTGGCAAATTTAACTCACTCTAGAATTCATATGTGCAAATTAAGTGTAATTTATTTATCTTTTGATAGGCTTCATTGTGGGCTCCCCCTCAAATTCTCATCATAGCTGGCAGGAAAAGAAAACCTAAGTGAAACTAAATGTCCAACTCAGTTTAAATTCATTCCAATCCAATTATTTAAGCTCTAGAAAGGTGGTGCTCAGTGAATCTGACTAAAAAAAAAATGATGGTTGGTAATACTTGGGTGTCTCAGTCAGTTGAGTACCCAACTCTTGGTTTCCGCTCAGGTCATGATCCTCCTGGGGTCCTGAGATAAACCCCGAGTGGGGCTCTGTGCTCAGCAGGGCATCTGCTTGAGATTCTCTCTCTCTCTCTCTTTCTCTCTCTCTCCCTCCCACTATCTCTGCCTCTCCTCTTTCTCTAAAATAAATGAACAAATCTTTTTTAAAAATCCCAAACCAATTATGCTCCCTTTCACAAATGCTCTCCTCTGTCCTCCCTTAGTATAGTGTCCAGATGCACAGTGGTTGGGGAAGGCCATGGCCAAGAAGCCCTTGAAAAAGCAAAACAGAGCTGGGATTGTCTGGTGTAACATCTGCCTGCTGTTGGTCTCTAGAACAGTACAACTTGACTGCTTGGTTCCGCTTACCTTCCTATTCCAGTGGTTCATGTGAACCACCGCAGCTGGTTGTCTCTGGGAAGCCTGGTCTAGGCCTAGTTTCCCCGTCCTGAATTCCCATTGGCTGCAAACCCCCATATCTCTGTCATTTTCTGTATCCAGCCCGCTGATTGGTCATTCCCACCCAGCTTGAGGTGGGGTTCCCTGTCTGCTGAACCCATTGACTAGCGTTCTACTTTGTCTTCTGCATCTCTCTGCCTGACCACACCGTGCCCCACTGCAGATTTCAGGGTAGCCCAACAGGTTTCTAAAAGTGCTAAGTAATTAATGGAAATAGAAGGCTTTCCCTCAATATTACCCACATTTATCCAGTGCAGATCCCACTTTTGGCTTAGAGACGGAAATATTGGAGCATATCTGCCCACTCTGTTTCTCTCTTTCTTCTTTTCAAACAAATTCTCCAGGTTAGAGAATGGGTTTCCTTTAGTTCTCTTGAGTTAAAGCCTCTTACCAATGATCAGCTACTCCTGGGCCTTTCCTATTATATGCTAAGAATGGGGTCCTCTCAGCTCTAGAGAAGTTAAAGGAGGAGAAGGAAGGCATTTTGGGATTTTTCTCTGAAGACAACAGCCTGGTTTACAAGCCTATTGTCTTGCTGTATAAATACTACTTTGCAAAGCAGGAGATTTATAATATTTTTCCTCTTTGATTCACATTGCTCCGTAACACATTTAATCTAGTCTTGGCTCAAACAGATGTATATCTTGGATGCTTAGGACAAGGACTACCCTCACCCTTACTTAGTTGGAAACCTTAAAATATTTTTGATTTAATATAAACGCAAATATGAGAAAATGAACAGATTCCAAAAAGATGTTGCAATCTGGAGATCCCTGATTCTCACTTCAGGGAGGGTAATCATTCCTCACCTATATAAAAAGGTTACAGTCTATAAAGTGTAGAAAGAACATGGGGATGAGTGCTTTGTTCAAGTCAATACCATACAATAACTGTTCTTGTTGGTTTGGGACAGGTTACCTAACCTTTCTGACTCTCAGATTCTGATCTGGATTGGGAATAAACATACCTCAAACCTTGCATGGGGTTTTCATGAAGATTAAATGTGATTGGTTCATGTAAAAAATTATAAAGAGTCATACACAGGTTATTTATTATTCTTCAATTACAGACTCACAGAAGATTGTGGTAATTATGATCAGTATTTCTTATGTACTGAGCATGTGTCAGGGAGTGTGGTAAGAGCACCATGTGCATCAGGTTAAAGACCTATTAACACCATGTGAGGTAAGCATCCCCATTATGCTGATGAGAAAACCAAGGCACAAGGAGGCTAAATAGTTAGCCCTAAGCAGTGAGTGGCAGGTCCAATATTGAAGCCCAAATAGCTTGCCTTCATAGTTCAAACTCTCAACCACCGTGCCATGGCTCCTCCTGTTTTGCAGAGAAGTGGAAGGCCAAGGGTGCAATGACAGCGATGCTCCTGTCATTGCTGAGGAAATCAAGTTGGGGAGTGAAGGTGAATAGCTCAACATCACACAGCAAGTTAAAAGCAAACCTGTGTGGAGAAAGGGTGCACAATGTCTGGCCTGTGGGGAGTTTGCCACTGTACCCAGCTGCCTGCTCTGTCAGCAATCAGGGAGCCAAAGACAGCCTCAGGCATTTTGTTTCTTCCGCCTCCCTCTGCCAAAGAGGCCTTCCTGCAGGTCTGGAGGTCCAGGGGAGAGGTGTGAGCGCCTCGCACATTCCCCCCCTCAATGTGCCGACTCAGCTCGAATTAGTCTTGTTAAAGGAAGTTGGGTATTTCACGTCGTGGCACATTACATTCATGTGGTCTCACCTCTCTCTGCTGGAAAAATGAGGCAACTAATTCATTTTAGCAGCTTTTCCCTTTCTGCCTAAAACGTGTCCTCTGATGATGCTAATGCAAGAAGATGGGAACTGTTTTAATATGATCAGTCCTTCACTGTGGATTAGTATACATTTAAAGCAGCATTTCTTCCATGTCTGGGCTCACTTTCAAGACTGTCTGTGCGGATTAGGGAACAGCATGGTTTTGCAATTGTAAATAAGGTATCTTATGTTCCTCCTGTTATCATTGCATTTGACAAAAAGGAGAAATTTAACTTCAAAGGAAGGTATTACATATGCCTATACACATTCATGCACATAATGGAATGTTTATTTCTGTCAGTTGGAGAAGCTCCTCTCAGAAGGTCACCAGCTGTCATGCAAGAAAATATTCAATGTAATGTAATGATTAAGAGGATGAACTCCTCCACCTTCAATGCCCAAAGTCAAGTCCTAGATCTACTACATACTAGCTATGTGACCTTGGGTCAGTTATATAACCACTCTGTGAATAAGTTTCCTTGATTGCAAAATGGGGATATATTTTTATCATAGGGTCTTCATGAAGATGAGATGAGATTTAATGAATGGAAAGTCCTTGGTATAGTGGAGCAGGGTGGGGGAAGCAGTTATTAGAGCAGGTGGGAAGGGATTTCCTCAATATCATCAGACCCCATTGCTGTGAATGGACTTCTAGAGAAGCTGGGCTATTATCTTAGCAGCATCTTCCTAGAGCCTTTTGGGTTTCCCTAGCTCTTTCTATCCTATGTAAATTAAGTCCATAAACTTTTGAAAAGAGTATAAGGACGTGACATAAAAACCTGGGGAGACTCTCTTAGGGAACGGCAAATTGAGAGGCTTGGGCTATGACAGCGAAGTTGGCAAGGCCACCATCCATGACTTCAAAGTGCTTTCAAGGCAAGACAGAGCAGTTTTGATTTTAGGCAATGTGGAGACATTGAAGGTTTTGAAAGGAAGGAAAGTAAGCTCTGAGGGTCTTTCAGGAAGATGAAGCTGACCACAGGGAAGACAATGTATCAGAACCAGAGTGGGCAAGCTACAGCCCATCGACCAAATCTAGTTTGCCATCTGTTTAGTCTGCAAGCTAAGAATGGTTTTCACATTTTTAGATGGTTGGAAAAAAATGAAAAGAATAGTGTTTCCTGACATGTGAAAGTTATATGAAATTCAAATCTCCAAGTTCATAAATAAAACTTTGTTGGAACATAGCCATGTGCATTTGTTTACTTGTTGTCTATGACTAGTTTTTCTGCAATGGAAGAATTAAGTAATTACATCAGAAACCGTATGGCCTGCAAGCCTTGAAATATTTACTATCTGGCCCTTTACAGATAATGTTTGCTGGTCCCCAGATAGGAGAGTGATTGAACAATAAATAGAAGCCAGATTGGAATGCTAATGCTAATATAAAAACTACAATCAATTGTGCATTTACTATCTGCCACATATTTTATTTGTATAATCATGCTTAATATGCAGGACAAATCTATATTAGTACCTAAGTACCTTGGCCAAAGTTGCATAGGGGGGGCAAGGCAGAGGCACAATTTGAATTCTTACTAATGGACTATAGGACCTGTGTATAATCATTACATATCCTGCCTTTAACAATCAAATGAAAGGTGGTGAGGAATGGAAGAAAGGGAGGAATTCAAGAGATATGTTGGCAATACAATCAGCAGGACTCAGAGAAGCCTTCTGAATGGGAGAAATCAGTATAAAGTCAGAGAAGAGAAAGTCTAGGCACCTGGACCACTTGGAGCTCCACATTGGTTCCAAAGGGTCTGGGTTTGGACATTCTTAAGCATAACTCAGCTTCACATGAACTCTTCACATTAATATTCTTGATCTGGTAATTGTGCCACTTGGGTTCCCAAGCACTAAAATTAAAACTGGAAATTTGTCATACACCTTCTGCATGTGATGGTAACACAGAAGGTAGGAGCTCCAACAGTCAAAATGAATTACTCAGCGAGTTCATTTGTCACCAGAAGGTAATTGGGATTTAAGCTACAGTCTCAGAAAGAAATACATCACATCGCATGATTACTCGCATTAATGGCAACCTACATCTAATTTTCATCCCCCCTCAACCCCTTTCCATCTGATCCAAAGACCCACGAACACTATAATTTTGCATATTTCCTGCTGCCCACCTGAAATATCAGGCATCAGCTGAGACAAGAACCACCCTTAAAATAGGATATTTAATTTTTATATTGTTGGAGACAATGGTTTTAATAAATTCCTGTTTATCTGTTACTGTGTGTTTGTGGTTGTCTGGTAACAGAGATCTTCTCAATGGTTTAACATAAAACCACATTTCAAGTCTTACTTCTTTTCAAGTATATCCACACAGATTTCTCACCCTGAGCATCTTCATAGAAATAGACATAGAAGTTTTTCAAATGCTGAATCATAGTACAGGATTGATTTTTTTTTTCATCGTGAATAAGGTTAACTATTAGTGTCCTGTAACCAGGAAGTTACTGACATGTGTGATTTTCAGTGACTGCGTTTGCTCCCTGGCTTGAAAACCCTAAGAACTGCTGCTCTATCTAGAAGGGTAGACTGTGACTGTTGGTTCCTCCATTTATACTTGTGCAGCTTGGGTCTGAGTTTTTAAAGACTTAAAAAACTTCCCAAGACATGTCCTTAGCATAAGAGCAGTTTGAATTGTATCTGTGGCTTTTCCTGGGTTAACAGTAGGCTCATTGAAATTGTTTGAATTACATAGTAAAAACAACTATGGTGAAGAAGTATAATCTGATTTTCAAAAGCTGAATCACATTTTTTATCTTGAACTAATATAACAGTAACATTGAAATTCAAGACCACTGGAACATGCCAACATTTGTTTTTGGGGTTGTGTACGTGGTTTATGTTGTGTTGACTTGTTTGCTTGTTTTTAAACTGAAACCACTGCATCTGCTAGTGAACAAACCATATTTTGCTCTGAAAATTCTGAAATTGTTCAGGCTTATTGTGGTTCTGAGATGACAAAGAATAATGCTAGTTAAATGCCAATGAACTATTTTTACTCTTTTTATATTAAATGTGCAAATTTTGGGGGTGATGGTGGCAGTGGTGCCTCTGACCACCTTCTGTAACACACTTGAACATCCTCATCTGTGTTGCTGTCATCTGTTTAACGCTCCCAGTATATTTTCTCAGTCTGTCTACCTAAAATTGTATGGAATGACATAATTAGTAAGCAATAAAACCTGAATTACAAAAAAAAAAAATAGGACGATGCCCTAGTTCTGAGCTGCTTTTAGGGATTTTCACAAGTGTATCTGTTCATTCATTCATTCATCCACAGATAAGCATTTATTGAGAACCTATTCTATGCCAGGTCTGAAATTGATGCTCGAAGTGCAAAAAGGCATAAATCACATTTCTCCTACAGATAAAGTGGTGATTCTAGCACATGATTTTAAATGGGACCGGGAGATCCCACACGTATCATCAAAATGCAAACCCTATTTTCTCTATCACCAAGACATGGAGTTTCTCTATATTTTCTACTCATTTGTGCCTGCATAATCTTCTGTATTTTGATGGGTAAATCTGCAAGAAAACATCACACTGGATTATAAGTAATGGAGGAAGACCTGCATTTATCCCTGGCTCTGATGTGAATTGTTGAGAGAACTTGGGCAAGTTATTCGTTTTTCTGAACTTTGATTTCTCATCTGTAAGATGATGGACTGAGTTAGCCATAGCTACATATAGAAAATGGAGGCAGAGATGTTTGATTAAACTGAGGAGGGGCAGAAAGAGGGATTGGAATCTTAGAGCCTCCCCTTTTTCTTGTACTTTCCTGTTGACAAGGGGAAATTCACAAACTCTGTAGAATACAGTTTTGTGTTATGAAAACAAAAAAGGAAAACATATTTATATTTGGAATAGACTTTTGGAGAAGGAAATCAGATAAAGTTTTTCATAGCTGTGTCCTCCTCTTTAACTATGCTAAGCCTCTGTGCTAAGCAGGACAAAACAGCCAAATCATTCAGGGGTGAGCCCCTGTGTCTGACATTTCCAGAAAAAGGTCCCCTTCCTCCTCAGAATGGGGGTCTAGGAATATTCCAAGAACATTTCCCACTTGCCACACATTGAGATTATTATGATACATACCTTTCTGGCTCAGATAATGATTTGAGCTGGTTATTTGAATTCATTCTCGAACAAAACGGGGAGATTGCATTTTAGCAAAAATCAAGCTGCGGTGCAAAAAGAGAAAAAAACCTAACATTTGAACACTCACTAAAGTATATATTCCTAAGGAGGAATATCCAACTCTGTGCATGTCTTTCTCTGTCTTAGGGATAAGAGTGGGAGATAGGACAGGATATGTAGGTGAGGCTTTACTTAATTTGTATTGTCTTTTTGGTAGAAAGAACAAAAGGGAGATATACATACTTCTAAAACAGGCCTTCTATAATCCTAGGTGTCTTTTAGTTTCCTGTTACAGATGGGGTTTTCTGGAGGAAGATGCAGAGATATAGGTTAGGGTCCATGATTTTAAAGAGACCAAAGAGAAGAGAAAGGAGCAGGATTGACCAGGGAAAGAAGTTTAACTGTGAGGTGGGCTCCATACTAGTAGAGGGCTCTAGTGTGAATATTGTCCGTCCAGTTTGTGCTGCGTTGGGTCTATCTAAATGGCCCGGCCTTTCTATGCCTGCTTGATTGCTTCTGTCACCAGATGAGACTTGCCAGGGAGGATATGACCTGGACAAGGTGGTCTCTGCAGCTGAGGCAGGTGCTGGAGGAGCTGATAGCTGGAGATTGCCTGATGGCCTCATTCCATGCAGCTGGGCAGCACATCCTTCCTGAAGGAATGTCTTTGTTGTCTGCCACTAGACCCAACACAAAATTGATGGCATAGTTGGGCGATTGAGGAGAAATTAGAGAAGGTGCCATTTATAAGGGTGCTATATTATTCTTTGTAAGTTGCAGTGAACTATACCCATGAACGTCAAGGACCAAGGAAGGTGGCAATTGCCATGACCTGGAGAGGACTGCAGCAGTGGCTCTAACTATAGGAGTAGCCTCCCCTGTTAGGGCTATGGCCTTAGGCAGAAGAAAACAGCAGATATCAACCTATAGCCTAGGAAGAAGCGAGCTAAGGAAATAAAATTTCCTTTCCTCTGCTGGTATCTACCAGTGGGGAAACCCAAACAGCAGCCAGAGGCCATACCATGCCAATTCATGCAATCACCCAGGTACAGAGCAGGGGACAAGGTAGGCTATAGATCTGGAGGCCCAAACAAACATCCAGCATTCTCTGATCCCAGAGCTAGGATTTAAACTGCTGTTAGGATAATTTAACATGATTCTCTAGAATGTGTTAAACGTTAAAAAAAAAAAAATCTAAAAAACCACCCAAAACTGTTAGGTTATCTAGGAAGGTCAAGATCACAGTAGAATCTAAGTAACATTAACAGCCTACAGTGAAATCCTGCCACTCCTTCAGTGTCGGTTTTATTGCATTAGACTTGATCTCTGGACTAGGACTATATCTTGGAAAAGACTACAGAAAAAAAATGTGTCTCTCACTTGGTTTAGCTCTATTTTCTCTTTGGCAGGCTATGTTATCCATATCTTCACTGATTCTCGAGACCCAAAGGTTAGAGACCTCCTTGCTTCTCTCTCTAGCCCAGTGCTTTTCAAACTATGCATTGTAATTAATTAGTAGGCTATGAAATCGTTATCATGGCCAACTCTTTTAAAAAACAGTATAGAACAGATTCTGAGTACATTGCATGCAAAAAAACTCAGTAATTATTATTCCGTAACTTTGTTTCAGGTATGTGTATATATACTGAATCAAAATGTAAAGTATATTTCTTATGTGGGTCCCAACAAAAAGTCTGAAATCACTATGCTAGTCTGTTTGAGGTTACAGAAAATAATTATTAAAAAACATGTAGTGCAGATATGCCCATCTCATTTCTACAGTGGATCAGGAATGGGGGTGCAGAGATGAAGATCAGAGATGGTAAAAGATTCAAGGTTAGGTGAGTAGAAAGCTGGCATACAACCTAATCATTGGTTTTCTTATGGCAACATACTGATTGCCGAAAAGATTATTTTAAAATTCCTCCTCCCCCTTCGGTTCTTCCTCCTCTAGGCTATGTCTAGTAACCATCATATCCACCCTAAGGGTGACCTGAAGGCTTCATTCTAAGCTTAGCAAAGAACCCTGTAGCCCCAGTGGAGCTCTAGCTCAGAGCAAGGGGAGGAATTAGATCCAGAGAGAAGTACACTGGGATATGCCTGTGGGTCAGTGTCTAGAGAACTCTTGTCCATTGCCAATTGCACATGTCTGATTTTCCTTTCTCAAGACAGATGTGCAAGAGCTCACACACTGGTTGCCAGCTTCTCCTCCTAAATAGCACCCTTATGTCTGGCTCTACCATTATAACTATATTAACAATTCAGCAGCCTTTGGTACATAGGTTAGATCCGCATGCATTTAATTGCCTCGGATGATTAAGAGTTAACACTGCTGACCTACCCAGAGGGAAATTGCAAGGAATATCCAATTAGAGGCAACCAGCCTCTTTGAAAATATCCAGTGTACCAGGAGTGCTTAATAATAATCATGATAATCATAACAATTCTAAATATATATTTTTAAAGCTGTGAGCTGTTTCTCACCCATGGAAAACTTTATTTGCTAGAAAGCAGATCCTTGCAATTATTCAAATTGGAGATTTGTATTTTTTTGTTGTTGTTGTTCCCCACAGCCTCTCCGGTGGAAGAAGGACAGAGAAAGCCATCCCAGAGGGGAACAGAATCAATCCCAGCTGCTCATTAAAAGGTAAACCGTCAATAATCTTTGTCAGGCCTTTTTATCTTGGGCTTTAGTACATGATGATCCCTAAGGCAGCATGTGGTATTGAGATTTAGAATGGCTCCTGGTTTGCACATCCCCATTGGCACAGGATTAACTCTCTGTATACCACTGCACACTGTCTCTGAACCACTGCTGAATGCTGGATGGACAAAGATTATGAGGCTGCTGTGTCCATCTGCAGGGAACATGGGCTTTCCTTGAGAACTATAACTATCTCAAGGTGCTTGGGGGCCAAATCCAGCCATTAGAAGGGGTAGCAGGAGATGAGAAATCAGGAGGTCATCACCAAGATTCCAATAACTCAAAATTCAACTCATGTCATGAGCATTTATTGAGAGCCCTTCATATGAATCTCTCACATTTGGATTTTGGTTGATCTTCAAAATAATGCTGGGAGGGAAGGGTTGTGATTCTTATCCTGCAAAAAAACAAAACAAAACAAAAAACAAACAAACAAAACAAACACCTCAGAGAAGATAACTTGCTGCTAACAATACCCCTGTATTGCATGTCTTTAAGTATCATTCATGTACTGATGACTTCCAAATTTATATCTCTAGTCTAAACTCTTTCTGGAACTACAAATTTACATATCCAACTGTGTGCTTGACATCTTCACTTGGATATCCAATAGGCATCCCAACCCTGACATGTCCGCAACTGAGCTCTTGATTTAGTCCCGTAAACCTGGAATCAATGACAACTCCATTTATCCACTCACTGCACAGGCTCCAAACCCTACAATCATCCTCATTGCCTACTCCCTCTCATTGCATTCATCAGCTAACCCTTATATCCAGACCATTTCTCACCATTTGTCTCTCATCACTCTGTTGTGGTTACTCTGCCCCAACTACCATTCTCTCTCCCTCCTGAGTCACCTTCTAACAAGGTCTCTTCATTTTCCCTTGCCCCTTTCAGCCTATCCCTGAAACATTAGCTATTGTGATCCTAGAAAGATGGAAGGTACATGATATTGTTTCTATGCCCCAATAGCTTCCCAGTTCACAGGGAGGAACTCCAACATTCTTCCTGTAATCTGAAGGTCCTAACTGATTGGGGCCCCATTAGCTCTCTGACTTCATCTACCTTGGTCACATGGCCTCCTTCAGTTTTTCTATCTGACCTACTCCTGATGTGGGTCTGTTACAGGTTGAATTGCATCTAACTCTGTCCCCCACCCCTACCCCCAAAGATGCTGGAGTCCTAACACTCAGTACCACATTAGGAACATGATCGTATTTGAAGAAAAGGTGTTTCTAGAAGCAATCAAGTTAAAATGAGGTCATTAAATGTAGATGCTAATCCAATAAGACTGGTCTTCCTCTTTTTAGATTTATTCATTTGTTTGAGAGAGAGAGGGAGGGAGCATGCACACAGAGGTGGGGAGGGACAGAGGGAAAGGGCAAGAGAAACTTTAGCAGACTTTATGTTCTACACAGAGCCTGACATGTTCAAGAACTCAGCACTCCATTCTAGTCATCTCTCTTTAACAAAGAGAAAGCTCACTGAGGGTAAGAAAAACATCTCAGTCACCTCCTTGGCAATAAGACTCAGCTTTGTGCCTGGCACATGATGAACATTCAGTAAATGATTTTGAAAAAAATGAATTGTACTAAGTGACTAAATGCTCATAGATGCTTACAATTTACTTGGGGTAGACGGGTAAGATTAAAATGCATGAAACAATTAGAGAACAAAGCAAAACAGTATAAAACTAAATACCAAATGGGAACCAAGTGTTCACAACTTCAGAAATCCTCTTATCTTGATAATTGATCCATGCTATATTAGGTTCTTCATATTAGTAGTAATTAGAATAATAATGATCCATTACAATGAAAACTTTAGTTTTCACAATGCTTTCGCATGCATTATCTCACTTGACTCTATTCCAATTATTTAGGGACAAAGAAGTCATAGACTCACTTATGCCACATCATGTAACATGAACAGGTTTCATGTCACATACTCTGCTGAACTCAGTTCCTGGTGAATCGAACTGCTACTCAAGTATTTCTGTGAGCTTTAGATGGTGTAACTTGTTTGTTCCCAGGGACTGAAGAAATGACCCATGGCACAGACTTCTAAAAATACCTAAACAACAAAATCACAAAAATCCCTAAAAATATAAATTTACAAGCAAAGGGGTATTTAGTAAATGCAATTTAATGTCCTCAAAATTTAAAACTATGTTGCATACATTTCACATACAGAGACTGCTGATTATATTTGGAGATTGATTATATTCCCAAATAAGCAAAAGGTTCTTTACCCAAAAGTAGAAAAATACCATTCAAAACTAAGAGGATGATTAGCTGTGAATTGAGTCAAACCTGACCAGAATAATGCTTGTCCATTCCAGCTTTCCTATCACAAAGAAATGCCATTTATTGAGCAGCTATTCTGAGCCAAGTATTGCATCAGGCACTATGTTAAGCACTTTATCTTCATTAACTGTAATATTTAGGCATTCTTAAGATGTGGGTATCATTATCCCCATTTCATTGATGAGAAAATTGATGTTCAAAGAGGTAAAGTAAATGTTGGTCTCACAACATAGCAATTCAGTGGCTGCTAGGATTCAGTCTATCTGACTTCAAAGTTAGTGTTCCCTCTATCTTAGGAAGGTTTGCTAATCAAGAATAAATGAATATTTTAGGGTTTCTAGTAATGTTAGGGACCTTTCATTTCAACTGTTTCTCATTATTGCTCTTAATGAAAATATGAATAATTAATTGGGGACTGACAGTCACCTCCTGATACAAAAACATTCAGAGTTGCAGATGGGTCCTCCCTACCTGACACCATAGCAACCAGTTGAAAAATGGGGAAAAAAAGGAAATCTCTTTTGATCACATAGTTTTGCTTCCATTTTAGGTGGAAGGAAGGAAGGAGAAAGATAATTAGCCTGCTTTCTGACTCTTAGGTATCATTCAACCAGAACATCTGTATTTCCCACTGTTCCTCTATTCTTTAATGATCTCAAAGCATTCTAGTAGCACGCAAGACAAAAAATACCTCCTGGTGGGGAAGAACTAGCTAGTCATAAAGTGGGGTTTTCCAGATTTCCTATTGGAGGACATCTATACCAAGTACCTTAATTCATCAACCTGAGGGGATTTGCTGGGAGACCATGAAACATTTCTTGATGCATTTCCAACTCAGTTGCCGGTGCTAGAAGGTTCTTTCTGCTAAAGGTTTCCCTCCTCACATCTGGTGGGTCTTTTATGTTCCCATAGAAGGAGAGGGAGAAAAAGGTAGTAGCAGGGGCCATTACTAAATTTCGCTCAGGGGACTTCACTTCTATGATTTCAGAGCTTTCATGAAGAAGAATGGGATCTCCTTAAGACAAGAAGGCGTGTTACCTAACTCTGTCAAGGAGGCAGAGGGGATCCGGGCAGCAAGGAGAGCCTTCTGACAAGGGGGCATTGGAGCAAACTTACATAATGAAGAGAAGTTTGCCAAGTGGAAAATGAGCAAGTGTGCATATGTGAAACATGTATGTGTGTGGTAGGTTGGGAGTATGGGAAGGAAAAGGAAACACTAGCACATGCAAGGTACAGAGGTATGAAGTAGCGAGGTATAATTTGTATAAACAGCCTCACCTGTAGCCACCTGATCTGGGTTTGCCTTCCTTGTTTTCAGGCTGTAGCTGAGATGTTACTTATCTCCAAGAAGCCTTCCCTGATATGCCAATTCCAGGATAAATTCTCCTACTTTTTATCTCAAAAAAACAAAACAAAACAAAACCCCTGTACTTCCCTTTACTGAATGTAGATTCCTGCTGTTAGCTAGATTTTTAGGTCTGACGTAGTTTCCTATTACTAGGGAACTACATAACAAAAACGTTAACAAATTACCACAATCTTAGTGGTTTAAAGCAGCAGATATTTATTATCTTACAGCTCTGTAGGCCAGACATCTGAGGTGGGCCTTACAGAGCTAAAATAAAGGTATCAGTAGGACAAGCTCCTTTTGACGCTCCTGGGGATAATCTATTTTCTCGCCTCTCCCAGTTTCCAGTGGTTGCCAGTATTCCTTGGCATATGGCTGCATCATGGTCGCATACCCTTTTCCTCTTCTTGCCTCCTCTGTTTCCCACTTGTAAGGACACTTGTGATTATATTTAGGACCCACTAAATAGGATAATCTTCCTAGCACAAGATCCTTAATTTAATCACATGTACAACTTCATTTTGCTACGTAAGGAAACATTCACAGATTCCAGGGATCAGGATCTTGATATCTTTGGAGACCATTATCAGTCTACCACAAAGCCCTTACTGTCATGAGCACCATCAGTTCCTCACTCTGTTCCTAGTGCCCTGCACAGTGTCCAGCTCATAACAGGTACACAGTGTACGTATGTCAAAAAGAAGAAATTAAATTAGAAGGTGTGTGAAAGAATGGATGCCGTAGGTAACCCAAGCCATGTGGGTATCACCACTGACAAGGCTGGACATTGAGCAGGGAAAATCACAAAGGGTTGTGTAGCCATAATAAGGATTTTAGATTTTATGTAATAGTGAGGAATTGCTGAAGGGCTTCAAGCAGAAAACATTTTAAAGAATCTTATGTTAACATAAATGTCATTGGTCCCCACCTTGCCTCTGAGGTCTGCATCTCTCCAGGACAAATTTAGAAAGTGGTATTCCTCTTTTTCAATGGCAAAGTGAACTTGCTCTGATTTTTACTTGTTGGTAGAATGGAACACACACTTGAGGCAGCTTTATGGTTAAGGTACCAGTTTAAAAAGACAAAGTCCTTGCATAAACCAAAGATTCACACACTCCAAAGGGAAGAGTCCATACTCTTTTTCCTGATGACAGTTGCCTTAGTACCTGGAAATCCACAAACTCTGGGTTTCTTTGCAAGGTTCCAGGAACGCAGTATGGAAAAAGGGAGGCTCTCAGACATACAGAAAGGGCCTCAGGCCACTTAGAAATGATCACAAAAAAAGCATAAGCATATGCTTCCCTCAAGTGAAGATGTGTGCATGTATGCCCACATGGGGGAGAGGGACAGGGGAGGAAAAGGAACAGACAACAAGGAATTTTATAAGTGGGCTCCGCAGCTGCCAAGTAAATGGGAATATGTTCAGCACTCAAAGGGAAAAGCAAAGGCAATGCCAGCATGGCTCTCAGAACCACTGCCTAGTGCCAGAAACCTTTGAAAGTACATTTTTTTCTCATTCACATTCCCAAACAGTAAATAGCATTGTCAAACCCAATCTTGTCATAAACACAACTCATTTGGCATTTTCTAATCTTTTACATTGATTTAACCAGCAAAGGGTTTTCCCATCCACATCTCATTGGAGGCTCATACTACCTCCTTAGAGGGAGGCATGGAAGCTCTCATAATCTCTATTTTAGAGGCTCAGAGGGGACATGGGCTTCTGCCCACCGTCACATAGTGAGTCAACTAAGGTGGATTATTCCAATTCCAGTTCTGTTGTGCTATTCAAATTATGCTTTGGAAGGATCGTATCACATTACCTAGGTGGAATTTGTATGTGTCTACACACACACACACACACACAATATATATATATGTGTATACACACGCACACACACACACACACAATAGACATGTTTATATGCTCCTAAAACATACAGATCCAACAGGAAAGCACTTGAGATGGCATCAAGAGAGTACAAAGAGAAAAGTATTATGTTCAGACGAAATAATGGCACGGAAGCCTTTCTTTACTCTCAACTAAAGGAATGAAACCATGATGACAAATTCATAGGGGCCAATTCACTTGGATATTCTTTGGATTAAAAAGCTAGATGGTAATTAGGATATGTGTCATACTCCTCTAGAACAAGAACTCCTGTATCATCATATTTTTAAAAATCTCCAATATCGACACCTTTTTCTGTGGTCAGTATTGCACAATGTTGGGCCACTAGAGGCAAATGAAGATGTAATCCCTGCTTTCAAGGGGCTCACAACTGAGGGACAGGAAGCTTTGTAAATCTAGCCATTCTCCTACAACAGAACAAGTTTCTTTCAACTTGTTAACCCATGGGAACACAGCAGTTGGGAATCTAACTCCACTTCATTCACAGGAGGCTTTCTAGCAGAGCTGATGTAGGGGCAGAAGGGAGGATGCTGTGTGGGAGCTGGCTGGATTAGCAGAGCTCATGAATGTTCAGTGACTCAACCAAAGAATAAATAACTGAATGAAGGAGGGACTCCAGTTTCTCTGCATGGGCCTGATCCTGTCTCTGGGCCACCACAGTAAGTCTCCATTTCTTTTAGACAGTCAAATATGCAAGTTTATTGCCTCAAAGCCTCAAGAATTTATAGATTGTTTAGGAAGTGGAGGTAATACTCAATAAATTAAACAAACAAACAAACAAACCCACAACTTGGGGGAAATGAAAAGATCCACAGCCTCTTCCCCTTGTCTAATGAAAGAAAATAAACGTTTCTGGTTTCTCTTCACTCAGTGCTATCCCATCTTCTCCCTCGGTTAGTGAATTTTTTGGATGTCCAATTATCAGTCAGGCTGGAAACAAGTTTCTCTTCTTTAAGATAAACAGCCAATGACTGAAGCACAATTTATATCTATTATGTTTTCATTGGGCTCCCGTCTCAGTCTGGGTGAGGCTAAATAAGAAGAACGGTTAGAAAAATTGGAGGCGAGGACACAAATGAGTATTTTACCTTTGGCATTTAGATGTGGATCTGATCCCGAACCCCATGTGTCTTCCTCTGTGACATTTCTAGCACTGAACAGGAAAGTACGAGTCTAAATACAGATATAGTCTATAATGAATCCATCTGGCCCCACATCAAGATTTTAAATATTTACAATTATGGCCCTGGCCTTATTAAACTTGCAGGAAAATAGCAGCAATAGGGTTTACATATTAGGCTGGAGAAGCTTCCTTTTTCCTGCATGATGACAGCCACTGCCTGAAATTTCCCAAAAAATATATATTCGTTTACCAGACTCTCAAGGTCAGGAGATGGCATTGAAACACCGGGAAAATGGCTTGCTGGGATTTCTCAAACTGCACACAGGGCACAGCAAAGAGCATGTATGAGCTATCAAGTCCTTATTTAAATCCATTCCCATCTTGAAAGGCTATTCCATGCTGATTGCCCAAGAGGAGGCAATTCTAGCAGATAAATGGGAACAAGTGATAAATACTGGGAAATTAGGAACTTCCTGTTATCAGAAGCAATGCAAAAATCAAGATTTGAGAGGCACCTGGGTGGTTCAGTCGGTTGAGCGGTTGCCTTTAGTTCAGGTCATGATCTCAGGTCTTGGGATGGAGCCCTACAATGTCAGGCTCTCTCTCAGCAGGGAGCCTGCTTCTCCCTCTCTCTCTGTCCCTCTACCCTGTTGGTGTGCTCTTTCTCTCTCTCTCTCTCTCTCTCTCTCTCTCAAATAAATAAAATGTACAATAGAGATCTGAGCCTGAGTTAAAACCTGATCTTATTAGTGTCTTCTAGTTTGAGAAGGCAAAGTGGCTTCCTTAAAGAATCACATGGCTGGGATGCCAGGAAATTTTGGTTCCAGTATGAGCCTGCCACTCACCCATAATCTCAGTTTCCTTGAGAGCTCATTTTCTTTTCTTTTCTTTTTTTTTTTTTGTATATATATTTTTATTGGAGTTTGATTTGCCAACATATAGTATAACACCCAGTGCTCATCCCGTCAAGCGCCCTCCTCAGCACCCAACACCCAGTCACCCCATCCTCTCACCTCCTCCCCTTCCACTACCCCTTGTTCATTTCCCAGAGTTAGGGAGAGTCCATTTTCTCATTAGTAAAATGGAAGGAATAACCACTCCCTGCCTCATAGGATTGTTGGAAGATCCAACACTGGTTTGCAAACACTATGGTTTAAGAGCCATTAGGGTTGCTACAGATTAGTTGAATGGATCATAACTACTATTATTTAAACAAAATATAGAATAAAATAAAACAGAATGAGATGTAGGATTGCTCACATATAAGTTTTGCAAAATTTTTGTTTTGTTTATATGTATGTAGGTATGTACTAAGTTGCTTTGGTAAACATATCTGTTTCTGTAAATTAAGGCTATAGTATATGAAAGACCTTTGTAAAATGTAAATGGAAGTATTCAATTCCCAAGCTAGTGGCCCAGCAATAACAAATGTGTCGTTTCATCTATGCAGTATTTTATTTTTTAAAAAATATACTTTATTTTTGAGTTTTTGGTTCATAGCAAAATTGAGTAGAAAGTACAGAGATTTCCTATATACTTCAAAAATCAGTTGACCACATTTATGCGAGTCTACTTCTAGGCTTTATCTTCTGTTCTAGAGATCAATTTGTCTATCCTTCCACTAATACCACACTGTCTCAATTGCTGTAGCCTCACAGTAGGTCATGAAGTCAGGCAGTGTCAGTCCTCCAACTTAATTCTTTTTCAGTGCTATTCTGGGTCTTTTGCTTCTCCATGTAAGTTTTAGAATCAGTTTTCCAATACCCACACTATAACTTGGTGGGATTCTACTGAATCTAAAGATCAAGTAGGGAAGACCTGACAGCTCAACAATACTGAATCTTCCTATTAACCATGAACATATGATATCTCTCCATTTATTTAGTTCTTTGATTTCTTCATCAGAGTTGTAGAGTTTTCTTTATATAGGTCTTGTGTATATTTTGATATGTAAGCTACTTATTTTATTTCTGGTGGTGTTAATATAAATAGAATCATGTTTTAAATTTCAAATTCTATTTGTTCATTGCTGGTATATAGGTGAATGATTAACTCCTATATGTTAACCTTGTATCCTGCAACTTTGATGTAATCACTTATTAGTTCTGGGAGCTTTCTGTTGTTGATTTGCTCAGATTTTCTACCTAGATGATTATATTGCTCAAAAACAAAGAACATTTTATTTCTCTTTCCCAATCTGTATACCTTTTATTTCTCCTTCTGTCTGAATGCATCCAGTGGTATTGGAACAGTGGTGAATGGGGATATCCTTAGGCTTGTTCCTGATCTTAGTGTGAAAGCTTTGAGATTCTCACCACTAAGTATGATGTCATCTGTAAATTTTTGTAAATATTCTTTATCAACCTAAGCTTTCCAAATAATCTTTTTAAATGTACTCAGCGCTCATATCCCAGGTCCTTCAACTGCCACTGTGGCTTATTCTCAGCATCTTTGACTCATGTTACTTAACTGATCATGAAAGCCTCTGTATTTGTGATAGTTAGGTAAAACATATGTGTACAGACCTCCAGTTTGGGAGTTTCCACACTGAAATAGTATCGTCTTTGCAATTGTTGCCTAAATTCTTAAGAACAGGAACTTGATCTTTCAATGTATCCTCCAGGCTGGCAATGTCCTTTACATAGTACCTGCTCAATAAATATTTCTCTTTTTAAAAATATTTTTTTATTTATTTTTAAAGATTTTATTTATTCATTCATGAAAGAGAGAGAGAGAGAGAGAGAGAGAGAGACATAGGCAGAAGGAGAAGCAGGCTTCATGACAAAGAGCCTGATGTGGGACTCCCAGGATCTGGGATCACGCCCTGAGTTGAAGGCAGACACGCTCTACCGCTGAGCGACCCAGGCATCCCTGAAAGATTTTATTTATTTATACATTAGAGATTCAGAGATAGAGACAGAGGGAGAAGTACATTCCCTAGAGTGACTCAGTCCCAGGACCCCGGGATCATGACCTGAGCCAAAGGTAGACGCTCAACCATTGAGCCCCCCAGGTGCTCCCTAATAAATATTAATTGAACCAAAGAACATTACTGGTGGATAAATGAGCAGAGTTGAGATTTCTGGATTCTTGTCTGGGCTCAGGCTTTGCCACTGGCCACCTGAGTGAGACTTAGGGAGCCATTTCCCTGCTCTGTGTTTACGTTTTCTTCATTGGTAAAATGAGAGTACTGGACTCAAACCAGTGTTTTTCATACATATGTGTGCTCTGGGAGAGCCACAAGCAATGAAAGGTGCTTGTGTCTGCTAAATGATGAAGATTTAAACTGCTAGAAGAATCCATTTATTGCTTTTATATGTTTTGTTTTTAGGTTCTGCCTCAAGATTTCATTTAACTAGATGATCTCAAGGATCCCATCTAGCTCTGCCATTCAAGGACTCCACTCCAGTGTAGTGCTATCTCAGGCACACTCCAATGCCTTCATTAAGTTGTCTGTTTTTCCTTCAAAGCCAGCTAAGGTATTAGTGACTGAGGCAGTGCTTGATATGAATAGAACATTTGACTACACACAGCTGGGGTCTTCATCTGTTATCTGGCTTTCAAACAGAGTCCACATAAATGGTCCCATCTTCCTTTGACTCCTGCAATTCCTGATGACTAACGGCATTCGTCTCCTCTGATATGTGGCTACTCCTATAGATCTTCCTGGGAACTTTCTGTTTTAGGGGTTCATCCATCAGCCAACATGGATTAGGAGGACAGTTAATGGAGAATTCATTATGATGAGAAATCTGTGAGTTGCAGTCATAAAATTTGCTTTTGCTTTTATAGAAAGCTTCATCACTCACCCACTCCTCCTGAAAACAATTGATACCAGGCTTAACTCTCCTACTCTGTTCTCCGGCTATTTGATTTGTTTCCATGTAAGTTTACTAAGTGCTTATTATGTACCTGGTACCATGCTAAACATGAGCAGTAAACCAAATTGTGCCTTACATATCCATGCTACCAGTGACCCTTGGGATTTCCCCTTTCTATTCTCTTATCTCAAGATTATATTCACTCGCAAATTATATTAAGCCTTTTCTGGCCCATCCCTCATAAGCTAACTTATTATTCATCATACTTTGTACTTGTATTCTTTGACTTCTTTCTTTAGATGACATGTTTTACCTTGTGCCTCTGTTTCTTTACTTCATGGGGAAGATAAAGAGTAAAAAAGGAGCAAAGCACTGAAATTGTGTCAGCTACATGATATGTATTAAATAAACACTAGCTATTATTATTTTATACTCATAACTGGCATTGTATCTATTTCATCTGAGTAGATATGATAGAGTAGAAAGCAAGGATGGGAGGGGCCTGGGCATTGGGAATGGTCATTCAAAGGGAGGAAGAAAAGATCCAAAGGATTCCAGATGTGTAGATGCTTGGACCAGGGGTGGAACAGAAAGGAGATGCTTTTGGACTGAAAATAGATAATGCCAGAAATGTTCTTCCAATTGTAGCTTCCGTTCCAAGCTATGACCAGTTTCCCATGAAGGGTCAGACATCATGACTGTTGTCACTTCTCCAGCCCTATCACCCTGCAGCTCTGGAAGGAAATTTTCTGTGCTGGCCTTTCAAGAGGAGCTGCCTCAGGCTTTCAGCTCAGACTGCCAAGTCAAGGGAGAGGGTCACACTTCTTGGCAGCCAAGGGTGAAGGGCTCCTCAGGCAATACTTGATCTGCTGGCTGCTTTTCTGGCAGCCCACTCAAAATTATTGATTTGAGTATGTGGATTAGAATGAGAGCTGGAGCTGTAAAGGGGTCTGTTATTGATGCCTAATAAAACTGGTATAATTTGAGGGTCCTCTGTTCACACGCTCTCAGAGGGTCTAAGTCTGTGCTTTCCGCCTAAGGCTAGAACCCACAGTTCAAAAGTTGTCAGTACTCTATTCATCTGGCCAGCTGCAAACTGGCCATATCAAAGCATATATGCAGTGGTATTTAGTTATTATCACATGGTCATACGGGGGCTTAAATTCTTCCTTGGAACCTTTTTTAATGAGGTTATTCATTTGCGGGTTTTTTTTCCCCATGATTTGGTTCAGTTATCCATTCAACAAATACGTTCTAATCTCCTGGAACAGTACTTCCTATTTAGATAAGTTAGAAAACAACTATACAATCTCTGCTCTCTATTGATCACAGACTAATTATTAGAGAAAAAGAGTAAACAATAACATAGAGAGTGAGCAGTGTTACAACAGTGATCAGGACATATTAAGGCATGGTCAAGGCCCCTGGAGACAAATATCAAAAGGAGTGAGTCAAATATAAAAATGCAGTTTTATTTTATTTTATTATTTTATTTTTTTAAGGATTTTATTTATTTATTCATGAGAGACACAGGCAGAGGGAGAAGCAGGCTCCATGAAGGGAGCCTGATGCAGAACTCTATCCCGGGACTCCAGGATTACGCCCTGGGCCGAAGGCAGGCGTTAAACCGCTGAGCCATCCAGGGATCCCCTAAAAATGCAGTTTTAAAACAAATACATGTGGGCAATAGACATGCACAATCCTTCCTCCTAAGCCCTACCTTGACCTTGAGTTGCACCACATTTCTGGCATCCCATGTCCCTAAACATTCCACTACAACAGAGGCCTCCCCTAGATGGGCTTAGCATCAGATATCTGAGCATGTTTATTTTACCTATAGTTTGGTAGTAAAACATGTTTCCTTGTTTTATATGCTAAATAAAAAGCCTACTTCAAAATACTATACAATATTCACAGTAATGATGATAATCAATTGCTAACATTTATTGGCTACCTATTTGGCTAAGCAGTTTATATCCATCAGTTATTTAGTCCTTGTGAAACCTTGCGTGTTAGGATCTATTGGTCTTCATTTCACAAGAGGACATGGAAGTACACAGAATTTGCCTTAAATTACCTCACTACTAAGTGATGGAGCTTAAACTTGAATCCATATCTGACTACTAAACAAATCCCTCTCATCACTGCCTTATATTATTTCAGAAAAGGGTCTTTGGGTACATAATGGGGCAAAGCTTCACCAAAGAGCTAAGTGCTTAAGAACAAACAGGAATTTAAAAATTTGTTCATCAGGTGGCTCAGTGGTTGAGCATCTGCCTTTGGCTCAGGTCATAATCCCAGGACCCAGGATCGAGTCCCACATCAGGCTCCCTGTAGGGATCCTTTTCCCTCTGCCTATGTCCCTGCCTCTCTCTGTGTGTCTCTCATGAATAAATAAATAAAATCTTAAAAAAAATGTGTTCATCTCAATAACCATTTAGCCTCCTCTGTTCTACCAGTTCTACCAGTTCATTTATTTCAATTTAATGAATGAATACTAAGGTGGCCATTCAATGCCTCAAATTTTGGTAATTATATATTATATATATATATATATATATATATATATATATATATATATACCTCAGTGTTTATATATATAAACATATATACATATATATGTATATACATATACATAATGTAATTTCTGTAATGTAATTTTCTGTAATTTCTTTCTCTTCATCTTCCCTGCCTTTTATCCCCATGAGCCTAGCAGAGTGCTAGACACATACTTGACTGGTGACGGATGGGTGTATACAAAATCTGAGATTTGGGCAACCTCCCAAGTCATCAGTCATGATGCAGAGCTTGAAGGTGACAGCTACATATCCCCAGCTGCAGTTTGAACAAAAACAACATTTTATTTCAAGGCACAGTGGAAAGCTTCTCCTTTGCTTTGAGAGTGTTAATTATTTTGAAGAGTAAAAATGTGTGTTCAGACTGGGGCAGAAATATCCAGACCCTTTGCCGCTAATTTCTAAAGACAGATTCTATTCTTTTACCAAAGATGTCTTCTTTAATCAAATGTTATGCACTCTTTTGATTTTCTTTGCTGGTTTTGGTCTCCATTCTGTTCTGTTGTTCAAGAATCATTTTTAGAGATTTGGGGAGTAGGTAGGGAAGGGAAAGGGCTCTAATAAGCCAAGAACAATAAATAGAGCAAATTTTCCTTTATGCTTTTGGAAACAGGAAGACCCGAGAACAAGTTAAGAGAGCTCTTCCTTTGCTAGCAAATTCATTTTCATAATGAGAGGCGGTCATCTTTCCTGAGGAGTCTGAAGTTCTAAGATAAAGATGAAAAGATGGTATTTTATCATAATGACATGGATCTGCATCCCCATTTATTTTGTGCTCCAGCAGCAAAATATACTGGGGACTGTCATTCTGCTTTCAAACTGGGAAAATATTTAGCTATTTAAATGATTCGAAAGTAAAAAGAAGCACCAAAGGGGAACAGCACAGAATAATAGCTTTATAGTCTCTCTAGGAGAAAAAAAAATCAAACCAATGACCCAGATAGTCAGAATTTGTAACTTGCTTCCGTTCTGTCTACAACTAGTGCTCTATAGGAAAGAGTAATTCTTTGGCTGTTCCTTACTACGAATAATCATTCTTTATACCCTTATAGCACTTTAGACTTCTTTCAAAGTACTTCCATGTCCATGATCTCATTTAGGCCTCAGAGCAGCCTTGCAAACTATTCAGGGCCAGCGTGATCACCCCCATTAGCTGAAATCAGTGTGTGTTCACACACCTCACCCTAGCCTTAGGTATAGTTAAAAGAGCAGAAACCACAACCACATACTCAGGTCCAAACACCAGATTTCTTCTCCCAGAAACCTACCTCTTTCTTTCTCAGAAGGTGCACAAATGTCAGCAGCTCACAAAGTTACAAATTTCACCATCTTCAAAACAATTAACTTCATGTGCCTCTTGTAGCTAACAATATTGAAAATACAGCCTTGCTCTGGAAACAGAAAGTGATGGTATCTCTCCTCTTCTCTTTTTTTTATTTGAGTCCAAGAGTATCTGGAACTTTGGGTGGAAACTTAATCACTTAAAACAAAAATGTAGGGGATGTATTTGAGAGCACCTCATTTTCCATTATGACATATGTTTCAGTCACATCATGTTGGTGCCTAGCTCTACCTCTGCTTTAAATCTACAATTGGATTGTATTTTCACCTTCTGGTTTAAATACATTTCGAGTGTGTCAGTATCATTGCTTCTACTCCAGATTAATAGGATCAGCCAGAAGGATGGCTGACATTTTTGTTGCTATAGAAACTGGTCCTGATGTTACACAGCTTGCCTTTCCCCTATTTGCCATACATCTATCCAGCTACTGAACACGGACATCTTTTTGTTTCACAAGGAATTACATTAAAAAATTAAGCCATGATTTCATCTTGTTTTTGTTTCCGTTCTAAGAGAGTATTAAATAATATTATGAGGCATCCAGAAAAAAGTAGGAATTGGTGATATTTCTTGATAGCTTAAGAGCTTCCAGATATAAAAAGAATACAAGTTGAAGGGTGCCTGGCTGGCTTATTTGGTAAAGCATATGACTCTTGCTCTCAGGGTCATGAGTTCAAACCCCATGTTGGGCATAGAGCCTACTTTAAAAAAGAAAATACAAGTTGAGCATATTATCCTACAACCTAAATCCTTATTCTTTCCTGCTTGAGTTAAGTACTTCAAGGTTTTCCTTAGCAAACCCCTAGGCCAAGCCAGCACATTGCATCAGAGCCTATGGACAACCATACCAAGACAACTCCTTCTTTTGTCCCTCCCATCTATACACAGAAAAAAATTAGTTTCTGGATGGCTGTTTCTTTAAATATGTCATCAACATCCTCCAACATATCACCTCCACTCTACATTGAAATTCTTTCTCCACAGATGCACTACTGCCCCCAGAGAAAACCTCTCATACAGAATTAAGATGTAAAGTCTCAGCACTTAATGATGCAGCTAGCATGTATGTCTGATGCCAGAAGGTACACACAAGGAGGAAAAGATAGAGGGAATAGGGGGAAAAAGCACCCTGGGAAATGACTGGGAAACACAGCTTCTCCAGTAATGACTAATGTTTATCAAAAGCAGAGGCCATGAGCAGCTCTCTAATTGGCAGAATTGAAACTGTCAAATGCCTTTTTGTCATGGCTATGATGATAGGTAGTAAAAGGTTATACATTAGAGTGGAATTTCTCCCTTTCCCATTACAGGTTTAAATAAAACATTCACAATCATTTAGGAGGCATAGATGACCAAAAGGGACCGATTCTTCCAGCAGCTCTCTAGGTTATCAAGCTTACTCGTAGCTGTTGCAGAACCTTGAGGGATGTATCCACTTTGGAAATCAGGTGGAATTTATGAGTAGTGTATTGACTAAAAGAATATTTAAGCAAGACTTTTCATTTGATAGAATATGGAACTCACCCTATTAGATACAGAGAACTCTATTTTTTTGTATATTTTTTTTATTGGAGTTCGATTTGCCAACATATAGCATAACACCCAGTGCTCATCCCGTCAAGTGCCCCACTCAATGCCCATCACCCAGTCACCCCAACCCCCCACCCACCTCCCCTTCTACTACCCTTTGTTCATTTCCCAGAGTTATGTGTCTCTCATGTTCTGTCTCCCTCTCTGATATTTCCCCACTAATTTTCTCTCCTTTCCCATTTAATTCCTTTCACTATTTTTTATATTCCCTGAATGAATGAAACCATATAACATTTGTCCTTCTCTGACTGACTTACTTCACTCAGCATAATACCCTCCAGGTCCATCCACGTCGAAGCAAATGGTGGGTATTCATCATTTCTAATGGCTAATATTCCATCGTATATATAGACCGCAGCTTCTTCATCCATTCATCTTTTGATGGACACCGAGGCTCCTTCCACAGTTTGGCTATTGTGGACATTGCTGCTATAAACATCAGGGTGCAGGTGTCCTGCCATTTCACTGCATCTGTATCTTTGGGGTAAATCCCCAGCAGTGCAAGTGCTGGGGGTAGGGCAGATCTATTTTTAACTCTTTGAGGAACCTCCACACGGTTTTCCAGAGTGGCTGCACCAGTTCACATTCCCACCAACAGTGCAAGAGGGTTCCCCTTTCTCCACCTCCTCTCCAACATTTGTTGTTTCCTGTCTTGTTAATTTTCACCATTCTCACTGGTGTGAGGTGGTATCTCATTGTGGTTTTGATTTGTATTTCCCTGATGGCAAGTGATGCGGAGCATTTTCTCATGTGCCTGTCGGCCACGTGTATGTCCTCTTTGGTGAAATTTCTGTTCATGTCTTTTGCCCATTTCATGATTGGATTGTTTGTTTTTTGCTGTTGAGTTCAATACGTTCTTTATAGATCTTAGATACTAGCCCTTTATCTGATATATCCTTTGAAAATATCTTCTTCCATTCTATAGGTTGTCTTTTAGTTTTGTTGACTGTTTCTTTTGCTGTGCAGAAGCTTTTTATCTTGACTAAGTTCTGATAGTTCATTTTTGCTTCTGTTTCCCTTGCCTTCATAGATGTATCTTGCAAGAAGTTGCTGTGGCTAAGTTCAAAAAGGGTGTTGCCTGTGTTCTTCTTGTCTCACATTTAGATCTTTCATCCATTTTGGGTTTATCTTTGTGTATGGTCTAAGAGAATGGTCTAGTTTCATTCTTCTGTACATGGCTGTTCAATTTTCCCAGCTCCATTTATTGAAGAGACTGTCCTTTTTCCAGTGGATAGTCTTTCCTGCTTTGTCGAATATTAGTTAACCATAGAGTTGAGGGCCCATTTTTGGGTTCTCTATTCTGTTCCATTGATCTATGTGTGATACAGAGAATTCTAATGAGGTTGAGGCTATTTTGTATCAAGAGCCAAAGAGGAAGAAG
Organism: Canis lupus familiaris; assembly: GCF_011100685.1. Lineage (NCBI taxonomy): Eukaryota > Metazoa > Chordata > Mammalia > Carnivora > Canidae > Canis > Canis lupus. Next base: position 52,143,787 of record NC_049226.1, on the reverse strand, counting down.
AAATGCCAGGAGCCTTTCTATCATTTCTATCATAATTTCTGTGAGGTAGAAGTTCTCTTCAAATTCACCTGACAGATGAAGAGGCTGAGGTTGGGCAAGGGCTAAATATTGTCTATAACACCACCTTACTGGCTCCCAGGCTTCCTTCAAGTGGTTGAGTTGGAAAGTGGAATGGCCAATAGTAGGTAATGTGTGTATGTGATCATTTTTGTAGTTGGCCTATACAATCTACACATAACACAACATGAGCTAATTAAAGGATAATGCCTATGGACTCAAGCTAGTTTGTTTCAAAGTGCTGCTATCCGTGGTGATCAGAGAAGATCGTTTTTCATTGAGGCTGTAAATATCAAGTGTCTCTTCTTGCCAAAAGAAGTGCTGCTGGGACAGGAAGATAGTGAAGACCATAGAAAAGAGGGTCTGTCTGGACAGAATAGGCACTCTAGTCAAGGCAATACTAGGTATGAGTTCTTCTGAATGAAAATTCTGCGGAGTAACCTAATTGCTCCAGGTGCATCTTTTATAGGGTCACAGTGTAGCTTAACATTTAAACTAGGACTCTTTTGATGATGAAAGGGGAATTAATAATCGTTTATACCTGAACAACAGGTATAAATTGAAACTTTCTTGGGCAAATACACAAGTATGGTTGCCCTATTTATATGGTAGTTGCATATAAGCAGACATAATAAATTCAGTATTGTCCTGGGGACAGACTAAAAGTTCAGTCATTCTCCAAAGATTATTTAGTCATTCAAGTAAAGCTCCACTTTAAGAAGCTTGCTGATATTATTCTATTAGTCTTGTCTAATAGAAACAATGCAAGCCATATATATGTTTACATTACATTTAAAAAGTTGCCACATTAAAAAGGAGAAATTTTAGTAATGTATTTTATTTATCCCAATATACCTAATTAATTATCATTTCAATACATAACCAATACAAGAAATCATTAATAGGATACTTTGCCTTTCTTTTTTCCAGATCAGACCTTGAATAGGTAGGTTTTGAATGTCCTGAGATAGAGTGCTTCCAAGAGAAAAAGAGCGAAAGAACTCTTTAGACATCCCAGATAGAATTGAAGAAAATAATGGCAGAAACTTAAAAAAAAAAAAAAAGAACTATACTTCCCCCCAGCATTACTGAGCTATATTGATTGAAATATAAGAACCACAATGTTTTATTCAAGTGGATAGGATTCTAAATTTGAGTTGGAAGAAAAGGCGGGAGTGGAGAGGTAGGACTCATAGGTAGAAAGAGATGAGGCAAAAAGAGGGTACATGATGCCCAGGAAGTAAGCATGAGTTTCTTCATACAGATAGCATGTCTGGGCCCTCTGGAAGGAAGGGAGTAGGCTATGCAGCTATGGAAGACAGAACAAACTCTGCATGTCTAGACAAGAAAGGATAAAGAGGATCTGGAGAAGACTGGGAGCCCCTTGAGGTCTGAGTAAACAACTAATCTTTGTACTTCCAGCACCCAGCATCATGCAGAGGGTAACTTCTTAACTGTTGGGCAGATGAATTTCCAGGCGTGGATGTGTACAAAGAAATGGGTCCTGGGATGAAGGAAGGGTAAGCACCAACCATGGGAGGCCTTCATGTTCTTATGTATGTTGTCTAATACAAGGACACTGCTTTTCAAATTTGACCAACTATTCTTTCAGGGTGTGACTCAGAGGAATAGGGCATCCAAGACATGTTACCTCAAAATGAGTTTGGAGGAGAGCCTGAGAACTTCATTACTGACTGGAGTATAATAATACATGCAGGTATTGTCAGCACAAAGTTCACATCTGACCTCATCAATAACATGTGTAGAGACTGATATACATCAGATGTTTAGTAGCATTTTTGCCTGAAACCAACAGTAGGATGAGCCTCTTAACCAATACCACAATGTAACCTCTCAGAGAAAACAAATATTTATTCCCTGTGTCAGTCATTCGTTACCTACAGCTAATATTTATGGCATTCATCCCTAGCACTAGCCAGCAGAGAAAACTTCGTCAAGCTTCAGAGATTCCAGCAGCAGCTAGATGGAAGAGGACTGAGGTTTTGGGGGAGAAATTCACAACCTCCTCCTCCTGAAAAGAGGAGGTGACAGGTGATCTGTCTGGGGAAGAACATAAATAATCCCAAGCTGTGCAGATGAGTGGCTGGGTGGGAATGGGGAGTGCCTTCCATGAGGGAGCTGAATATCAACCAGGATGGACTGGAAGAAGCCCTAGGCTGGGTTTTAGCATCTATATGGTCATTGAACCCTGTGACCTCAGACAAAGTACTTAATCATTCTAGGCTTCAACTTTATCCGAAGTAACATAAAGGGGTTGGGTCAGTTTCATCAATATCCTTCCAATTCTGTGCTGAGCTGTTCAAGGTTATTCATATTCCCAAACATAACCTCATCTTTTGGGAATCTCAGGCTGAGTCAGAGCCTAGGACCCATGGCTTGCTGAGAAGGGAAGCTCTGACATATTTGAAGATGTTCATCCAGACTGAAATGTCAGGTTTTGGATGTTCAAGACGAACTATTTTTGTAAACTCCCAAATTCAAGTATCACCCTTCAGGAGAGCTATTGCCTATTCAGTAGAGAACAAATAAATGAGAACATCAGAGAAGGTATGGTTGTGCAGAGAAAGGAGCATAGGGATCCTTCAGTAGGAACTGAAACCATATTGCAAAATCATGTGAATGCCTCATTGAGTTGAGATCTTTAGACTTTATTCTGTAAAAGATGCAGTATTATCACAAGTGTCTATGCCAGGGAAGGGGTGACTTGAACAGATTTTAGAATAACAAATCTGGTCAGCAGGCAGAACTTGGGACACAACTCTTTTATTCATTTACTTATTTATTATACAATTATTGAGGTCCTCAGTGAATATTCTTTGACTGAATAAGTGACCATTTGGTCCCAGAAAAATGTCCTTCATTAGGCATTTTGCTCCTAGGTCCTGGTGTCTAGTAAAAGTAGAATTGCCCCTCATTGAGCTAATATGTAAATGTTGTTCAGGTCAGGTCTCACAAGTGGATGAGGCCATGGGGAAAGGGTAAAAAAAAAAAAAAAAAAAAACACTCTCTTGGAAAACTTGGTGCCATTTCTGATTTCCCGGGTCTGACTCCCTCTGGAAATAGTTTTGCATGCCCAGCTGCATCAGCATGTTGAGTTATACAAGGTAGCAAGCTGTCCCACTGTAATAGGCATGACGTATCATTCCACTGATGCATGAAATTAAAAAGATGTGGCTTGCTAGAGATACAGCAGATAAACCAAACTTGCTTCTCAGTCCATCTACTTTTATTCACATGTAAAAATCCCAGAAGAAGAAAACTAAGAACCAGTCAGTCTGATTAACTACCCATAGATTAGTGCCAATAAACAGTTTCATGCCATCCACAGTTAAGGAAGTGAGGTGTTTGAGGTTTATTGAGTTCCTACTGTGTGTGTGGCCTGCTAGGAGGTAAAATATAGAGAGGATTAGCTAGAACCGCAGAATATCAGAGGAGGGGCATTTCATCTACCTGAGAACATCAGTGAAGTCTTCTTGGAGGAGGTAATTTGAAGAACTGAGACTTGAAGGGAGCCCAGAGAAGAGGAATAGAGGGGAAAAAGCAGGCACAGATATACAGAGGTGGTGGGGAGGGGCAGTGAGTTGCCCCACTTTGGGCACCATAGATAAAAGCATCTGCTGCAGACACTCCAACATGGATAGCAAATTCCTGCCAGAAGGTGAAAAGATACAGTGAGCAGGCGTTGGAGCAGATGTGGCAAGTGCACAGGGTTAATCAAGCATTCTGCATCCAGCAACAGAAATAAATGCCCCTAGAGCAATATTGGCAGCAGCTGGCTTGAGATGGCACTGACTCAAGCTTTGTCCTCCTGGAATAAGGGGAGACCTGTCACTCCAAATGCAGGACTGCTCCTTTTGGGTCCCTCCTTGTTTGCAGTGAGGATGAGAGGAAGGGGGAAGGGAAAGAATTAATAATAGTGTCACTGACCTACAATAAAGAAAGTAATCAATAATCATTCTATGAAAGAAAAAAAAGGAGATGAAGAAGAGGGCTATTTGGTAATTTGAAGGTTTCTATTTGCTTCTCTGGCTTTGATTTTACAGTTGGGAAGGATGTGAGTGTTATTACGTGGCAATGAGGTTGCTATGGTAACTCCTTATTGTTTAATATAAGACTAGCTAAATCTTAGATAAGTTACTGCGAGAAAAATTAATGCTGCCAAAGGCCAGATCTGGTGTTTGATTCTCCTTTTTTGTAACATTTATGCCCATTTCCCCTTCATAACCTGCCCTTCTCCTGTAGGACATCAAACACAACAGAATGAAGGATGGCTTTGGTCACTGGTGAACGGATCCTCTACTACAGAAAACCAATCAGGTCCTAGTGGTCAGGGAGAAGAAAGTCAATAGAAGTGTGGGTGTCTATGCCTAGGAAAATTTAAAAGGTGGCTCAACCTTAGCTTTGCAGTCCAATGTACCTGTACTTGAAATCCAGCTTTGCTACTTAGCTATTCTATAACCTCAGGCAATGAAACTTTCTGAATCTATTTCTTAATCATTAAAATGGGGGAAATAATGCTATCCATTTCATCAAATTTTGTTGGAAAATAAATCACCTCCAATTGTGAAGTATTTAGTGTAGTGCCAGGCAATATTTACTACTCTTTAATTAGCTATTCTTTTTTCCCCTTTTTCCAATTATCATCATCATCATCACCATTATATTATATTGTCTCATTAATATTTCAAGGTCCAGTTCAAAAGCCACACCTTCTACCTTCTCTGACTTTCTTGGAACACACAAAGCTTGCTTCCCTCTGCACTCCCACTGGTCGGCCTGCATGTATCACTAGGTGGCACTAGGTTGAGGGCAAGGAAGTCAGAGAAGGGAGAATCATGGACAAGTCCTGAGAACTTCCTTTGCTCCAGGTCCTATGCCAGGGCCCCACTTTCATTGCCTTATCATTTGTTACAACACTTCCATGGTGTGAATGTGATTATCCTCTATCATACAGTGGAGGAAACTAAGGCTCAAAGAGACTTAATACTTTGCTGACATTCCCACTGTCCATAAATGGAAGATCAATAGACATTCAGTTTCAAAACCCAAGCTTTTTTTTTTTTTTTTGGTTGGAGGGGCGTGGGGCACCTGAGTGGTTCAGTTGGTTAAGCATATCCAACTCTTGATTTTGGCTCAGGTCATGATCTCAGGATTGTGAGGCTCTGTGCTCCGTGTGCAGTCTGCTTGAGATTCTTGGTCTCCCTCTGCCCCTCTCCCCACCCCCTACTTGTGCATGCTCACTCCCTCTCATAAAACAAAACAAAACAAAAAACCAACCCCACCCAAACCAAAACAAACACCAGGCTTCTTCACAGCACCACACAGCCTTTCTGGATACATATTTTTACAGTTTTTCTTCTGTTTCATTTCTGCCTTATCTCCTCCTAGCCCAACAAACCTTGGAGATTGGAGGTAGGCCTGCCTTCCTTGTTCCTTGTTTTGTCCTTTCCCCCGTTCCAGTGATAGCACATACTATATGCTCAACAAAAGCCTGTTGAGAAATTAGAATCAAATCAAAGAAAAAACGTGAGAGAATAAAAAATAGATACAGCAGTGGATGCAGGCAGAGATCGATTTTGCTAGTGTATTGAGTCTTAGATTTCAATGGACAACAAAGAAAGTCAAAGAGAAAAACTGACTTTTGACATAAGTGATAATCAGGGGGAATAATGCCATGAAAATAGTGGTTAAAATAAAGCAGGTGAAATCTGAAGAAAACTAATTAGCTTTCCAATTATGTCAAAAGTTGTAAATTATAAGTTTTTGCACCATTAGAAGGAAGCCAGGAGGAAAGGATGACAAACCTGAGGTTTCATTATGGTAGAAGAACACATAACTTTCACTTAATAGGCAGCTCTGGTGATAATATTATGGAAAGCATTCTAGTTTCCTGAAATTCCCTTGTAACGAATGGCTTCTCAATTCAATAATTTTATTTCAGTTAATCTATCACCTTGAAAGCACATGCTAAGGAAGCCTAGTAGAGCGATCTCTTGGGTAATTTAATAAATGTTTCATTTATTTTTCCAACCCCGCTCCCTTCAAGTAATCACCTTGTTTGGGTGATAGCCTTAAATGACAGACAAGAGGTCCACTTACAATGTCTATGCTGAGGCTGTTCTTCTCTTGCCAAGGCACATTATGAAAACTTTAAAAGTGAATTATGAGACTTTAACTATTGACTAGCACTTATATTAAAAATTTGAGAAATACACCTAAGAAAAATATAGTATAAAAATAACAAAACAATTTTAGTGTTAGGTGGTTGAAAGTATCTTATGATTCTGGAGTCTCACAGAAGTGAGCTTGGTTTCTAATTCTCTTTCTTATTTGCTTTCTGACTTTTACCTCACAGATTCTCAGTTTTCTCACCCACATATGATGAGTAGAACAATGTCTACCTCATAAGATTTCTAATTGCTGGAAAAAGATGATACTTTAAGTGCTCGATACATAGTAGGTGCTCAATCATTGGTTCTCTCACAAGTAATATTACTTCCAGCTGATAAGATTCATGTATTTATCAACAAACATTTACTGAGACTTCTTGCCAGGGAACAGACACTATATGCCAAATGCTAGGGGCTCAGACTAAGAAGACAGGTGCTGATTCTGGAGAGCTCAGTCTGGTGGGGGCACAGCATTCTCCATATCTCTCTCCCTCTCTCTGCCATCTCTTTGCTAAGCCTACACCTCCTTCCACCTAGAGATTCCCACTCCAGTTGAAGGTTTGTAAGTATTTAGTAAGACTTATTTAAAGTATGACAACTACAACCCCAAATTACTTTGTCTGGTAATAATATAACCCCTTATATGTGTAGATACAGAACATGCTTACTTTATTTCCTGTGAGCATAACTGCAGTGCTGGTAATAATAACAGCCAACACTTAAGAAGTGTGCTACTACATTAATATCCTCACTTTGCAACTTGGAGGTTGAGGTGTAGAGAGATGCCCAATTATATTTTTGACTCCATATGCCCAGTGCTTTCCCAGGATACTCTGCACTCTATCCTGCTTTACTGGAAGGTTTGGCTGGACAAGGACTGCTGTCTTAATTATAAAGATGAAGAAATAGAGATGAAAGAAAACTAATGTTAATGTGCCCATTATTAGGTTGTGAGAAAATGGTGGAGACAGGATTAGAACTCAGGTGCCCTGTTGCCTACAGATTTATCTGCCATTCAGCTTACATGCACTGAACTCAGAAAAATCAGTAAATATCTGAAAATCCCTAAGTAATGATCATAATGTGTACTTCCTCCCTTTTGGGCACTGTTGGATAAGTGCTTGATCTCATTCAATCTTTACAACAATACTATGATATAAGTCTAACACTTTTCTCATTTTCACACATAAGTAAAGGATATAGACAGGATGAGACACTTACCTAAGGCATCACAGCAAGCATACTAGGATTTAAACCTAAGTGGTTGGATGCCAAAGTTGGCCCTCTTACCTACTTTACCAATACAGTATCTCTCACCCAATTGTTGGCTAGTAGGTATACACGCATATGAATTTGTGTGTTTTCTTATACATATAAAAAAATAAGATCTTGTCTGATGTGCAGGAAAAAAATTAACATACAGGCCTGAGGCAGTGGTCTTTAGAAGGACCTGATTGCAAGAGTGGTCCTGGCAGATAATGGGAAACTTGGCTCTTAAAATGGTTCCTACACCTAGGATTGGTTTACTATACTATAGACAACATGTTATATAAGTAAGGTGGTTTATTCTGAATACCTGCTTACATTTTTGGAGACTGGAATTTTGGTAGTTGCTATGCAGAGCATGTATATGTAACCAGCCCCCAAGGAAAACCTAGGACACTTAGTCTCAAATGGGCTTTGTGAAGCCAGAAGCACCTCACAAATGTTGCTGCATTTTCACTGCTAGAACTAGAGAGCAATCTGTGTGACTCCTCACTGGAAGGAGATAGATTAAGAAGTTTGAACAGGGATCCCTCTAGACTTCACTTATATTTTTCACTTCCTGATCTAGCTGTGTATTCTTGCTGAACCTCTGTAATAAATTTTAGTTGTGAGTATGACTGACTATATATTGAGTCCTTAAGTCACTGAATATGTGGATGAAACATTACCTCATTTATAGGCTATGAAAAGAATCCTTAGATTAACCAAATAGTCAATTCTTTTACTTTAAAAATTTTTAAATTTATTTTGTCCCAGTTTTGAGACATAATTAATGCATAACATATTAGTCTTAGGTATACAATATGACAATTTGATACACGTATATATTATGAAATGACCACTACAGTAAGTTTGATTAACATCCATCACCTCAAAGAGTTAGTTTTTACCTCGTGTGATGAGAACTTTTAAGATCTATTCCCTAAGCAACTTTCAAATATATGAAACAGTGCTATTAACAGTAGTCACCATGCTATCTGTATATTACATCATCAGAACTTATTTCTCTTATACTTGAAGTTTGTACCTTTTGACCACCTTCTTCTATTTTCCTACTTGATTGTATTTCTTTTGTCTAATCATTGATTCAATAAATACTCATCAAGAACTTACACTATGCCAGGGATTGTGCTTTGTGCTGGGGAATAAATCATATTCCAGTGAAGATGACACATATTAATGGCACAATAGGACAAGCATAATGATAAATCATATATATATATTTGATTTATATATATTTATATTTATATAATTCATATATATATATATATATATATATATATATATATAAAATAAACTGTGATCTCAGGTACAAAGGGAAAGCACAAAAAGCCACATTGGACTGTAGCAGGCTGGTCTGATTTAGATGGAGGTATCATGCAAGACTTCCTTGAGGAAATGACATTTGAGCTAGTGTTTGAAAGACAAGTCAAGTTAGCTGGGTGAAGGGAGAGTGGGAAACAGAAGAGCAGGACTTTTGGGAGTACCTCTCATTCTCTTTCAAGCTTCAAAACCTGGGCCAATAAATAAAAGGAAAATAAGTGGCAATCATATCACCAGATAGCCATTCTTGTCATAAGGTCAGTTGTAAGAGCTCTAATTGGGACTCTCCTGAGGTGTCAGGAAAGAGGAATCTTCAGGAATGTTCTGTAAGCCCTTTATGGGGCAGATCCTGGCCCGCATTTTGAATGAGTGATGAGAAGTGTAAACAACTGTGCTCTCCATTGCTATGCGATTTTAAGTCAGATGCTTCTTTCTAGTATTGCTGACAGAGAACGGTCACGCCTGGGTCATCTCAGCCAGCCCTGGATCTTCCACAATGGAAATCAGGGCATGCTGTCATTGAATAATTGCAGTTCGCCTGCTGAAATGCAGATGTGCAGTCAATGGAGAAGATTCAATTTGTGGAGGGGCAAAGAGGGAGAAGATAGAAGGAGTCAAAGTAGCTGCAGTCTTTCTATTTGTTCTTTCCTGAGTCTTTGGTTACTCAAAGGACTGGAATAGATGTGTCTATATTTCAAAGGGACCTGGGATCAGATACCTGGACATTTCTGAAGAGGAGAGATCACGAGAGGGGCTACAGATGGGCTGAGGTCCGTCCAAAACTGGCTTTAGGGATAGGGCTGAAGAGCTGCGAAGACTCCCTTCCCTATCATGAATCCTGATATTACACATCCGATCCTATAGTCAAGGGAAGTCAGACTGGAAAGGGGGAAGTTCTATAGTGGCTGGTTGAAAGGGAAAGGGGGCGAGCTTGGGAGGAACCTCCTAAGCAGTAGTGGCTGAGACTGAACAAAATCTCTGTGCTCACAGTCCTTTTCCACGATATTCAAAAGTCAGGAATTTATAAACTTGCCCCCAGCGAGTTTGCTTGCTTATTGCTATTGTATATTGTGGGTAGTGATCCTACTTTCTTTCTTTAGAAAAGAGATCAAATTAAACACTTATGATATGCCAGGTACTCTTCTAGGTACTATTAACATATTATTTCATTCTGAAAACAAACCTATAAATAGATGTTCAGTTCCTATTTTATAGATTTGGAAATGAGTTCATTTATGCATTTTTCCAATGAATCTTGAGTGCTGCATATCTTACATTGCATCAAGTACCTTACAGAGTTTATTTCATGTAATCTTCATAATAAAGAAACCTTCACCATAGAGAAAATTTGCATCCATTCTTCCTGTTCTCACATATGCAGCCCATTCTAAAAGCCAGGCACTGTCTTAGACTCCAGCTGAGGAGACTACTTAGGACCACACAGCTTAAATCTCAGAAAAGAGTGTGGGGAAACAAAAAGATTAATGCCAGGGGCATACAGCAAAACATAGAGTTGAATAAATAAATGAATGAGTGAGTGAGTTTGGTGGATTAATAAATAAATAGAATGGTTGGTGAATTGAAGAGCAGGCTAAAAGTAGAAACTGCAATATATTCTCATGAGCAGAGCTGAATATTTTCAAACTCATTTCTAACCCAGTCTAACCATATGAAACCTAAAACCTCATTTGGCATGGGCGACAAAAAGGCATCCAACTAGGAGAGGCCAGTAAAATGAGGAAAGAAACTCATTTTGTTCAGACTTGTTTTAGCTATGGTTTAACACAGTTTAGGACCACAGCCATAAAGCCCTCAGGAATGATCTAATGTGCTTGAAAATATCATATTAAATTACATTTCATTTCATTTCGCCCAAACAGCATAGCAATATATGTGTACAATATTTGTAACAGAATGCAAAAATGTGCCTTGTATTTGCATCCTATTAACCTATTTAAAATCCCAAACAGAAGGAAATGAATTGGAATCTTTTGCATCTAATGCATTAGAATACAGAATGTGCAAATATAAAGTAGCATTAAACAACTGCAAATATAATAATAAGCACTGTAATAATGATGCAGTGATTTCAGATTGCAGTAAATTCACATAGTTTTGTCTACAATATCACACTGAGGTAAGGAATGCTGGTTTGAAGTATAAAGTAGAACTTTAAGGAAATACCATATTGCTGTCCATACTCCCAGCATCATGGAAAGGAACCAATCATTCAACCTCATTTTGAAAATGAAATATACATAACTAAATAATGTGAAGAGAAAGCTCATGCAGACTGCCTTATTGAGCATGGTAGTTGCTCAATGAATAATTATTGTGGAATTAAGCACATATTTCATCCTTCTCCAAACATTGATTAATACCAACTATATACCAGGCATTATGTTATTTACACAAGATACAAAGGGAATATATACAGCAGAAGAAACAGAAAGGTGGCCCTGTATGTCACCCAGGGCCGAGGTCAACCTCTATCCTCCCATGCAGTTGACAGAAGTGTATTCATGCAACAGGATGACCCAGGCATTACTTCTCAAGTCAATATTCTTTATTCTTTGTTAAACTTCAGGAGTTTGGGTTCAATTGCACAAAAGTGTAGGGTGGGAATAATAGACTTATCACACTTGATAATAATGATCATTAACATGATCTTAGATTCCATGCTCAAACTAAACAGCAACAGCTCTATGGTTTGGCACAGATATTAGGCAACATTGTGAGGGAGGGACAGAAAGGCATCGGACATTTGCTGAGTGTTTATTATATGTCAGGAATCATATCTAGGACTTTATAATCAGTTTCTCAATCAATTTTTAAAAAAATATTTTATTTATTTTTTCATGAGAGACACACAGAGGGAGAAGCAGGCTCCCTGCGGGGAGCCCCATGTGAGATGATCCCAGACCCTGGGATCAGGACCTGAGCTAAAGACAAACACTCAACGGCTGAGTCACCCAGGTGTCCCATCTCAGTGAATTTTTATAGCCACCCTTTATGGTAGCTATCTTCATCCCTGCTTTCAGATGAGGAAACAGAGTCATAGAAAGATAGAACAATTTTTCCAACGTCATATAACAAAGAAACTTCTGTCATCAATCCTACCTTTTCTCCCAGTAGTAATTGTCATTATAAACCACAGAATGCTTCTGAGGGCTTTCAGATCAGGAAAGGAAGACCTCAGATTCCATGTGAACTGTCTAAGGTCTCCTGGGAAGTGGCCTGCAAAACCAACATGAACCCAAGTGTCCCCAAGTCCTCTTCTAGTGCCTTACCAATATGAGGCTATCTCTCCAGACTCTCACTTTTCCAGTTACAGCCTGTGCAAACAAGGGAGACAGTGCAGTGATAGATTGTGCCTAAGAGCTATTTTAATAGCCCTGCTGTTTTGCTGGAGAAACACAGATGCTGTGATTTGCTCCCCCTGAAGCCAGCAGCCGGGTTACTGCTCAGGCAGCCACCAGATGCTGCTGCTTCCAAAAGACACCTGAAAGCAGTCAAGCTTCTGAGGACACATGGCGAACACTGCCTAGACTATCAAAGACCCCTGACTTTCATTAGTAGCCACCCTGATCCTCTGTCGACATAAGCATGCTACCAAATTAGGCTAAGGCCCCAAGGAAAATGGATGATTAGTGATCCCAGAAACTAGAACTCTCCACTTCCACTGAGGCTCACTCAAAACCTAGCTCAAGTCTAGTCATGCCTCATGGCGAAATCTGACTCTATAATGTAGGAAAAGAAAAGAGTGGGGAGGGACACCTGGGTGGCTCAGTGGTTGAGCATCTGCCTTTGGCTCAGGACATGATCCTGGAGTTCCAGGATCGAGTCCCACAACAGGCTCCCTGCATGGACCCTGCTTCTCCTCCCTCTGCCTGTGTCTCTGCCTTTCTCTCTCTCTCTCTCTCTCTCTCTCTCTCTCTCTCTCTCTCTCGTCTCACGAATAAATAAATAATATCTTTAAAAAAAAAGAAAAGAGTGGGGAGAAAGAGTAAGGGATTAACATTTATTATATTATAACCATTGTAGTTGAGGTCTAATAAATGTTTTCTCATTTAATCTCTACAACAAATCTGTGAAGTTACTATGATCCCTATATTATAGACAAGCAAAGTAATGATAGAAAAACAAAGAAACTCTTCATAATGTAATATAGCTAGTCTTGGGTAAAGAAGGGTTTTGATCATTGGTCTGAAGGGTTCCATGCCTGTACTCTTTTAACGAAAATGGTAGTAAAGGTGACTTTCAGTATTTATCATGTCATTCTCTTTCAGGGAAAATAATTGATTCAACAATCTCTTGGGTAAGTTGTTCCTCATCCTATCCCTCTCTCTCCTATGGTGTCCATCTTTTCAAAATGTCTCTTTGCCCCCAATTACTTTGGATCAAAAGCATTTGTGCTTACTCTTTTGAGGATGAGGAAAGGAGGGGTGGAAAAAGCAGGGACTGAGGTTTATCCAGAATCCATTTTAATAAATGAGAACCTTTTTGCAGTGAAATAAATATCCCACCTATGGTATCTCTGCATCTCATTCGGCATCGCCCATCTCTTGATTATCACTGTGGGTTGTAATGTACACTCTATTAAATGGGCAATAAACACAGCAAGGGTTATTGCTGCACATAATAGCTAACAGAGATCTTGTCTTTTTTCCCTATTTCAGAGCCTTCCATACCTTCCTCCTACACCCTTCCCATCTTCCTAGGAAGTGAGAAAAGTCAGATATATGCTCTGATGTGTGGCATAAAGTCTCACCACTCATTTAACAACCTGAACACTTCATCACAGCCCCCAAAACATGATCTCTCTCCACTGTCCTCATCTCAGAAAATGCATCTCTATTTATTTAGCTCCTCAAGCCAGAAATTGAGGAATGATCTCTCTCCTTAGTGTTCCCATTAAATTCATTTCAAAATAAAAATGAACCTCCAGAATGTTTTCAAATCCATATTCACTGCTACCATCCTAGTCTAAACTGGTAATGTTTCTTTCTTGGACAGAGACACACAACAGGTCTTTCCCTCATCACTTTATTTTGTCCACCCCCCCCCACCTCCAATCCCCACCCATTTTCCAGGCAGTAATCAGAAAATCTTTGAAAAAACATAAATCTGATTGTAGCACTTTCCTATTCTTAGTAACATTCCCTGGGTGCTAGTGTGGACATGGGGCCAACTGTTTTTATGGATTCTTCATTATTAAAGTGTCCCCAAATACAAATCAAAACCACAATGAGATACCACCTCACACCAGTGAGAATGGAGAAAATTAACAAGGCAGGAAACAAATGTTGGAGAGGAGGTGGAGAAAGGGGAACCCTCCTGCACTGTTGGTGGGAATGTGAACTGGTGCAGCCACTCTGGAAAACCATGTGGAGTTTCCTCAAAGAGTTAAAAATAGACCTGCCCTATGACCTAGCAATTGCACTGCTGGGGATTTACCCCAAAGATACAGATGCAGTGAAACGCCGGGACACCTGCACCCCGATGTTAATAGCAGCAATGTCCACAATTGCCAAACTGTGGAAGGAGCCTCAGTGTCCATCGAAAGATGAATGAATAAAGAAGATGTGGTTTATGTATACAATGGAATCTTACTCAGCCATTAGAAACGACAAATACCCACCATTTGCTTCAACGTGGATGGAACTGGAGGGTATTATGCTGAGTGAAATAAGTCAATCAGAGAAGGACAAACATTATATGGTCTCATTCATTTGGGGAATATAAAAAGTAGTGAAAGGGAATAAAGGGGAAAGGAGAGAAAATTAGTGGGAAATATCAGAGAGGGAGACAACATGAGAGACACCTAACTCTGGGAAACGAGCTAGGGGTGGTGGAAGGGGAGGTGGGCGGGGGGTGGGGGTGACTGGGTGACGGGCACTGAGGGGGTACTTGATGGGATGAGCACTGGGTGCTATGCTATATGTTGGCAAATTGAACTCCAATTAAAAAAAATAATAGTAAAAAAAATAAAGTGTCCCCAGATCTCCTTTTCATAAATGGAACATATCCAATATGCTTATCCCACCATCCTTACCAATGTGCTCCAGTCTCACATCATTCTGTTTGACCTGTCCAAGGTAACTTCCAGGTTGTTTTCTTTGACCTGAAACATGGCTGTAGCTTACTTCAAATTAGATCTGACCTTAAATGTTTGCAGAGTGGGTAGATGCTCAGATGGTGGGATTTCAGGAATTCCTGTTCTAAAATATTTCCCTCATTCCAAATTAGATCATATCCATCACGATGACCACCACCACCAGTGAATACTTACTGAGTGTTTACTCTGGGTCAGACACTCTGCAAAGCCTTTACATATTTTGTCACATTAAACGTCAAACATTGGGGCATCTGGCTAGTTCAGTTGGAAGAACATATAACTCTTGATGCCGAGGTTGTGCACTGTACACCAGGTTGGGTGTCAGAGATTAATTACTTAAATAAATAAAAATTTAAAAATCAATGAAATAGCAAACAGCTGGTGATAGCAAGAGCTGGATTTGAACCAAAGCACTATAATTTTAGAGCCTATACTCTTAACTAGTACTCCTTTCCTTTATTACTTGTAGCTTCAATGTCCTAAGCTGCTTTCTGTATTCTATGTTGAGTATTTGCTATCCTTTTTGCCTATTTCACATTTCCTTTGTTATCCTGGCAAATTGTCATTTATCCTTTAATATTCTTTGTGAATCTTTCCTTGAACCCTTCAGGTAGAGAGAGATCTGTGTTCTGATTTGCTCACATTCTTTTATCATAACACTCACTACCCTATATCATAGTTAACTCTTTATCTGATCATTTTATTCATACCAGTAACTAGTAGGTATGAAGAAGAGTGTGGGCCCCATCATAAAAATACTGTCTGACCCTAGGAATTTAAAAAACATGGAGTTTGGTATCTGCCTCATGATGAGAGATTAAAAGTATGAATATAGGTAATATGCTAAGGATAGTACTTGGTATATGGTAAGTCTTAAACAAATGTTAGGGGCATGTGTGTGTATAGATACACACACACACACATACACACACACACACACACATATATGTGTGAAATATATGAATTTTTTCTAAATAATGAATTTCACTAAATAATGAATTTCTCAGGAATGAGTTTTGGTAACTGTATTATTTGATTTATGACAGTGAGGAAGATAAGAACAAACATATTAGTAACTCAGCTATCCTCTGCAAAATGGGTTCTAGAATTTATGAATGCTTATCATATATTGGTGATGGGTATTGTCCCTTTTGGAAGCAATTTGGGAATATATCTCAAGAGTCTGGCAGTACTTAGGTAACTTTTCTTTTGGACATTTGTTCAAAAGAAATGATCAGAAATGTTTGCAAAGATTGATTTAACTCATTCATAAAATATCTATTAGATGCCATCCACTGTGCTAGACTCAATATTTATTAAATTTTAAATTATAAGGCAAAAAATGGAAACAGCCTAAATATTCAATAGAGACTATATACCATGAATTATTATACAATTCTAAAACAACTTTTTTCAGGGAACATCAATGACATTTAACGTGTTGTTTTTTTAAATTAAAATACCAAAGACTCATAAAATATGATCTCAATATTGTGAAACTATTACATGGAAAAGAATCCTTGACAAAAAATGCAAACAGAAAGTCGATAGTGGTTTATTTGGGTGGTAGATTGTGGGTGATTTTAATTTTCATCTTGAGTGTATTGTTTCGTTTTTAATCAGAAAAGATGCTCATGTTTTATCATGGAGTGAAAAAAGAAAAAAAATAACTGGTATGATTGAAAGATGTGGGAAGCACAGAAATATATTCTTCCCAAGTACCAAAAGGAAAGAGTCCCATGCCCCACAAAGGGCTCAGAAAAAATAGCTGCAATAAGATTTGGTGAAAAACCATGAACTTTGGAGTTCTGTAGTTGGCTCGATAGCTGTGCCATTTACCAACTATGACATATCATGCAAAGTACCTCATCTCTCCATCTCAGATTTCTCATCCATAAAAAAGAGGAGAGAGAGACACACACACAATTGGCTTCTCCGGAGGCTTAAGGAAACATGAACTCCTTTTCTTAAGACCAAGCGCCTGCTTCCAAAATCCTCTGGGGGATTTCTCCAGCAATTGTCCTAAATGCAAGCTAAGCATTGGAAAACTTAGGACTAGAAAGTGAACAAGGTAAAATAAAACAAAAATGAAAAACCCACAAACTTCAGGAGGTGGCTTAGGCCTCACGCTCTTGGCTCCATCCCTATAAGATGGAAATAAAACCCAGTATTTCACTAAGTGACTTTGACAGTTCTCAGCCATGATACCAGTTCTGTGTCCATGCTACCTTCCTAGATGACCTGAAGTGCCCTGGATCCCCTATCCTTCTCTGATTTTCCGTCCCGATTGAAGGATACATAGAACAACTGGATTTATAATTAGTATTTTTGTCATTTAAAGTTCACTAGATTTGTAGTCAATTATTGGCTAAAAACATTTATTATTTGTAATATATTATTAGTTTATTATGGCTCATTGCTCTAAAATACTTCGTTTAATCCTTTGCAGGTCCTTAAACACAAATATGGCAGCTATTAGCAACCTCTTCAGTCAGGCATAAAATTGTACCCAGAGGCCTCATAAACAATAGAGTGCTTTGCAAAGATTAAATCAGTGTACACAGCTGTGAAGGAGGCCATTAGGAAATGCATTATCATTCTGTTTTACTGTTACTTTGTGTGCCCCTGTGCTCTTGTCACTCCATCAGCTGGCCCTGCCTCTGCCCCGTAAGTGGAAGAACCTCCACATCTCACCAGGTAAGAGGCACCCACAGGGAATGCACAGCTCCAGCCTCTCCATGTCAAGTTAAGAGGAACCCTGAAGCTGTTGGCTGGATTTTGCCAAGAATAGTCACTGCTCACAGTGCTCACCTCTTCTGCAGAGGGCTGCTGTCCTCATTACAAGGCTTCCTGGAAGATGTTCATTTCAAATAAACTAATTATTTTCCTGTCTGCCTCTGAGTCTATTCAAAATGTCTGCTGCCTCCAGAAAAAGGAGAAAGAAAAGGGGAAATGGTTTTTATGGAACACCTGTTATGCTGCAGGCTCTTTCAGACAGCCCCTTATTCATTAAGTGGGACTTATTTTATGGACAAGGCTGGAGCCATGTGGATGAGTGAGAAGGAAGCTCAGTGTTGGGTGAGGCAGGCAGGCAAACAATCCAGGTACATCCACTACCACATGACTAGTGCAAGGCTTCCTGGTGGGAGGATTATCAGAATTAAGTTTAGAGGGAAAACACAGGCAACAAGAGTTGTGGGGGTGGGAAGAAGAAGGATATTCCAGGCTGTGCGATAAGTAGATGGGAAAGTACAGAGGTGTGAAACAAGAGGATATCTTATTTCATTTAGTCCTACCTTGTTGAGTGGGTGACATCTCTTTAAAGAAGAAAAGTCTCTTCTTTCTGCCCTCATCCTTCTACCCTTGACTGCAAGCAGCCTGTCTGGTCTTTCAAAGGCAAACAGCAGGATGGCAAGAATGCAGGCTTTGGATTCCTGTCAAGTCTGAATTCAGCTTTGGTTATTATCTATAGCAGTCTTGGGCACTTTTCTGAGCCTCAGTTTCCTATCTACAAAATGAAGCTTAAAATACCCATTGCATAGGACTGCCAAGAGATTTATATGAGACAATATATAAAAAGCACCTAGTGTTTCATCTGTAGCATAGCAAAACCTCAAAAATTGTTGGTTTCCTTCCTTCTCTACTTAGGCATTAGTTCAAAATTTGTCTCTCCCAGGGAGCCTTCCAAGATTCACTAATTTAGAAACTACTGAAGAGTAGGGACATAGCCTGCTTATATCAATTTAATCTTTGTAAAGCACAATACAATATATTGGCATTTTCCAGAAAAACTTTGCACATAGAATGCTTTGAAGAAAGGTTGGCTAAAGGGAATTTACTTGGCTCTGTACTCTCGCTACCTAAAGAGCTTCCCCAATGTATCTTCAAGCTCTTCTCCCATGGCTGAACACCTGGGTCCCAGGACAGCTTTCCCTTTCACATTCTCGAAAAGGCTGTGGAGTAAACAGGCAGAAATGGCAATGCTTGACCTTTTTGGAAACATGTTCTCTTGACTTGGTGTATTGGAAAAAGCGTGAACTTTCCTCCTGGAAAGCTCTCTAGCCCCATAGCTCATTATACAACCTGTAACTGCTGCTCCAGCCACAATTACTTTCTAGCTGTTTCCTGCATACACCGTCTCTTTTTGGTCTTATATTATGTGATATTTGTCATGTCATCTTCTAGGAATGGTCCTGGTCTCTCCTGCCACTATAAAACTCCAATTCTTTAAGATCCATACATCACCTTTCTGAGTTATTTCAGAGAGTGTTACTCTACTTGCAAACCCACAAACCAGTATATGTACTTTTTTAAAAAAGATTCTATTTATTTACTTATGAGAGACACACAGAGAGAGGCAGAGACATAGGCAGAAGCAGAAGCAGGCTTGCTGTGGGGAGCCTGTTGCAGGACTTGACCCCAGGATCCCCAGATCATGCCCTGAGTTGAAGGCAGATGCTCAACCACTGAGCCACACAGGCATTCCCAGTAGACATAATTTTATTTTACATCTAATATGTTGAAATAATTGATTCCCACATCTCTTTTCTTCAGTAACCTAGGACACACTGAAGGACAAGAGTTAAACCATTTCCATCTTTGTAGTCCCAGTATGTATGTATGTACGAATGTACTGAGAGGAAAAGAAAATGAGGGTGAGGGAGAGAACTCTCTTGAGGAGGGGAAGAGGGAGAAGGAGAAAGAATCTTAAGTATGCTCCATGCTCCGTGCAGAGCCTGATATGGGGCTGGATCTCACAACTCTCAAATCATGACATGAGCCAAAATCTAGAGTCGGATACTTAACCAACCACCCAGGAACCCCTTGTAGTCCTAGTTTTTAGAATAAAGTATGGCACACCATAAACCTGTGATGAATAAATGGGTGAATTTTAACATACAGGACAAATTATTCACAAAGTTCAGACATGTTGAAACCAGCATGGCATTTGGCAGGGGCTGCAGTGTGAAAGGCATCTGCCATCAGAAGAAATCATTATAGAATTCTCTAACCTTTTCTTTTCTGAAAGTTGGGCCCAGAGAGGCAGAAAGAAGCTCTGCCATGGTGATTCACTGTGGGCTTTCCCCCTTGAATCAGCCCACTGAACACTTATCCAATCTCCCCTTGTGAACACATCATTTTTTGTTTGGTCTCTGCTCCAACAACTCTACACCCTTTTCTGTCCTACTTTGTGGCCCAGGAGATCGATGCCTGTGGACAGCTTCTTGGGAGCTTCTTTGCCTTTTGTATGGGTTCTCTCCATGGGAAGCTCTACCAGGAAGTCAAGAGGTAGGAAGAAAGAGAGACCCGGGTATTTCTACCCTCCCCACTCTCTGCTTTTCAGCCTCCTCTGCAGTAGCTATGCCCATCTGGGAATGTGGGCCCTGGACAGCTCCTCCAGCTGGGACTCTAACCTGCTCAAATAACAGTATTCCTTCCCTTTGCTTCTTCAGCCCTGGATATTGAAGTAGTTTCCCATTGCTGATATCCTTAAATGCCTCACCACCTCTACTCAATGAATCCCTATGGACTTGAATCCTGTCCACAGCTCTGCAAGTGGTCGCTTCACTAAAGCATCTTCATTTGAACCAGCTGGTGTTAATTCGGTTTCCTACCAGTGTCCTGGCAGATGCATCCTCTCTCAGATATCATTAGGGAAAAGCTACTCCTTTATTTCCAGTCTTATTCATGACGACTGCTAGGGCACCTCCAGGTTAAATGTGAATGAGGAAACTACTTATATGTGAGGTCATGTGATGGAGAAAGTGTTCCTGTGATGAGTGATAATTTTGAGAAGTGGTCTGACAACATTCATAATCTGATGGCTAGAACTATAAAGTGTCTAATTTTGTGTAGCATATTAGGGCTGGTTTGGGGTTGGAAGAGATGGATAGAGAGACAGGAGGAAGGAGAAGGAGAAAGAATGATGGAGAAAAGTGGCTTGATGGATTTTTTAGTTCTGCATCCAATTTCTGGTGATGGTCATGCACGTCTGATCTGTCTGTTTTGGCAGACAGCACAGCCACGTGGAAAGAGAACATGTTCGGCACAGAACAGAGGTCTGAGTTTAGGCCAGACTCAATCAATGCTGACTGTGTTCAGCTTGGGCAGATGATAACTTCTTTGGGCCTTAGTTTTTGATATCTATGTAATGGGATGATATGCCCCGTTGTACAGTACAGAGTAGGTAAGAGAGCTTATCACAGTGTCCAAGATAGAGCAAGAGCTATAAAAAAAGGGAACTTCTCTTCTCTGGCTGCTGATTAATGAATAGATTGATGAATACATACTGAATGAATGAATGGATAAATGCTCTTTCAACAAATCTTTTATCTTAGGTTGAGCTAAAATCTGCCCTCTTATAACTTTTACCCATTGGACTTTGGCCTGCCTTCTAGAGCCAACAGAATAAATCAACTCGCTCTTCTAAATGAAAACCCTTCAAATATTCCTGTTTAATAAATTGAATAAATAGACTCCACTTTAATAAATTTGCCCTAGGCCTGTGGGCCTTTGCAAGGGAGGCAATATAAATGAAGATGATGTCCGCACATGAAATGCTTTGTGGACCACATGACTGCCACTCTGCCCCAGAGATGGAAGGGGGTGTGAGGGGGGCTCATTTAAAATGAGCCAGCAGTGGTGGTCAGATGTACAAGCTTCAGCGTTTCTGAAGCAAGCCAAGATATCACACAGCTTGATTTTTAAAAAATGCATCATGCGTATTTAAAAATCAATCCCTCCTCTCTTCCCTTTTGTATTTCTTCCTTTCTTTGTTCACTTGAAATATACAGAATACCTAGTCTGTGCCACATACTCTGTAAAGCTCTTCCTGTAGATATCTCATTTCATTTAGTCCTTACTCCAAGGGAGACATAATGTACAAATGAGGAAACTGGCTTTAAGTCAGAAATCATATCCAGGGCACATGGACCCACCAGGAATAGAGCTGTAACTCAAAGCCAGGTAGGTCTGACTCAGGGATTCTGCTACATAATTGTATCTGTGGAAGAAGAGGGCAGTAGAACGAGGAGGCAACACACACACTCACTGCATCAGGCCTTGAAGGATTTTGTCAAGCAAACAGCCCGAGCCAAGGTGTGGAGACTTTTAAGAATCTGTCCTGTTTGGGAAATGGTTCGTAGTTCGATGTGCCTGAAGCACACAGTACTTAGCGAAGGCTGGTAGTAGATCGAGCTAGATAGGCTGGGACTCAAGTGTGAAGCACGAGAATGTGATACAGAGCTAAGAAGCTGGGGCTCTATTTGGTTGTGATAAGATGGCTCTGGGAACAGTCACCACTAGTTCTCTGAGGGATAAGACTGATTTTATTGACTTCCACGCTCAGTGGCCTGGCTGCTCACCCACCATTACACTCCTGTCACTTCTGAAACTGAGATCATTTTTTTTTAAGGTTCACCCAGGACTGGCTAAAAACAGATATGCAGCTTTTAAATCACTAGAAGGTAAAAAAAAGGAAAAAAAGTTTGAAGATAAGAAAGCCCATATAGAAAAAGACAGGAAACAAAGTCCCAAGAAAGTATAAAGAAGAGAAAGCATAAAACAAAAAGACAGGAATAAGACCAAACGTATTAGTTATGACAGTAAATATAAATGGTTTAAGTTCCTCTCATAAAAGATAAAGTTGTTCATGTTGGGTTAAAAGCAAAATTCAACCACATGCTACTTGCAAGAGACGAAGAGCAAAACAAAAGAAAGAGAAGGGGGAAATGTGGGGCAAATATTTATCAAGCATAGAAAGCAAATAAAAAGAAAGCAATTTGAACCATTTCAAAGCAGAATTTAGGGTAAAAAGTATTATATGAGACAAAGAAGATATTCTATATTGATAAAAGTCTCATTTTACAACAAAGCTATATGAGACATGTTATTCCTTAATGGCAAAATACATGAAGCAAAAACTAGAAATATAAGGAAATGGTGATAAAAATAACCTTGATGTTGACTTTAACAATGAGAGAGACAAAAATAGAATACTATCATTAATAAGTTACATTTTCATCACTAAACATTGCTAAAAGCTAACCTAATTGAGTACTTACAATGTTCCAGGCACAGTTCTAAATGTTTACACATACTATTATCTCATTAATCCCCGTAACAACCCTGAGTTAGAAAATTATTATCTCTGCATTACAGAAGAGAAAACTGAAGTACAAGAAGCATAGTCCTACCCAAAATATAATACAAAGGCACTAGCATAAGAGATCAAGCCCAGTTCTATACTGAGGCAGATATACCCAGAGACTGTTTGTTCAACTATTATGTAAAATAATACCAAAGAAAAAATGCATATCCTTTTAAAACAAACTAGGACATTGGCCACCTAAAGTAATCATATGACAGGCTACAAAGTAAATCTCAATAAAATCTGAATGGACAGAAAGTACAGTCTAAATCTGAACACAATGTAGTACATAGACATACTGATGCCAAAACCTGACCAAGATAGGGCATGCGTCTGTGCATGCAAGCACACATGTGTACATACATGATGATTTTATCCTGGACTATAAGGATAATTACTATGATGTTTCTTACCAATAATTCACAGGCAAAACCCACATGGTCATTATGAATAGATTACTTGTTCCTACTGAGCTGTAGCCTTCTGAAGCTGGGAGTAGGACTGGAGGTATCAGGCAATCCAGGCCAGACAGAAGACATTAGTTACCAAAACAATCACTCAAACACTAGCCACAATGCGGAAATGATTAGGAGTGTCAAGCCAGACTAGCTGCAAAACAACCCAAGGCTTAAGAAAATTTCTAAGGGATGCTAAAATTGCCCCAAATCAAGGTGAGTCTCACACCGTGCACTGGATCTCAAGCTACATGTGGTAATCATGGGCAGAATAGCAGTGATGGAAGTGAGTTTGTGTGTAGGTGGGGGAAGTAGCTACATGATCTTGGTTTTGCAGAGGTAATGCCCATGAGATTAGATACTTAACAAGGCTTAGAAATCCCAAGAGGGTCCACTCCAAGATGTAATCCTTACACCTAAAGGAAGATGCTGTGTCAGTATTGGAGGTCATGTCTGAAGATATTTCTAGGATGTTAAACATTATCTTAAAGCAATCTATGAATCTTCTAGAAATGGTCCTTCTGTTTCTGCCATATTGTAAATTTGAACCGCTATTCCCTTAAAAATGGGTTTGCTTCTCATGCAGCTAAAATGGAGATAGGATGCTAGAGATGGTGAAGAAGATTTATTTCTCTCAAGTATCAGTTCTAGAGGAGCATGTCCCCAGGAATGTCCTCACAAAAGACAAGGCACAGGCTGTCAGAAGCAGGATTAACACCAACATGAACTGACTTCCTAAGTGAGTGTACTCAGTTTTTAAAAATCATATTTATTTTTCCCAATTAAAAATAATATATCCTTTATGGATAGTTTTGAAAAATCTCAGCAATTTTCAGAATTAACATCTAGTAACATTTTGGTTTTTTCCCTTTCAGTAATGTATTTCTTCTGAGTACAGAGATGTGTCTCTGTTTGCATATGTACAGAATTATAAAAACAAAATAGAAGACATGATTCATGTCTTGCATCCCATGTTTATTTTTTTTATTTCATCACTGCATGTGTGGAAGGTGGAGATTTTATGGAAGAAATGAGAATTGAAGGTGGAATTGAGATAGCAAAGATGAGCCAGAAGAATCCTGTGGATGAGGCAAGAACATCCAGTGGGGTAGATTTCTCCGAGGAGAGAATGGGGGTGGGGGACATAGCACCTCTGGACAAGTAACTCAAGAAGCTTCTCTGAAGAGTAGGGGAGGACCAGGGTAGAGGGGATTAAGGCAGAAAGATATAATGGAAAGTATACAGGTTTTGAACTGGGGACCATGGTTGGCACCTCAGTTCAAGCACTCAGAAACCATAGGCCTTCATGGAGATATGATGAGGTAGGGATTGCTCAGTACCACGAAGGTGTAGCAACTCTCTACCTTCACATAGTATTGGATATGTGCTATCAAATCTGGTAGAGAAACTGAGGCTCAAGGATGTGAAGGTCATACTGTATAAAGGGGCAAAACTGGGATTTAATCTCAGGATTGCCTAAACCCAAATAATGAGTTTGTTTATAAATAAAAAAAATACTTATTATAAAATATAACCTGATAACTTTATTATTTTTTAATATATTAAGACAGAGGACATGCATCATAGCTGAGATCCTTTATTTTTAACCATAAGGCTCTCCGGTCTCTCTCCAGGTGTTAGCCTGTGCTCTGAAGGATTTCCGGGGAAACCTGAGCCTGGCCTGGGACTACTGGGCTGGTCCTCATCAGTCTAGCACAACTGTATATTGAATGTGAAACTCTCCCACACTTCCACACAAGGATGCCAGCCTCCCCTTCTGTATCTCACACAATCTTACTTCCCAACATCATTTTTTTCCCATTTGACTGAGTGGTCTGACCTAGAACGGCTATGCGTGACTTGAAATTTAAGTATTCCTCTTTCAACTCTCTGATAAAAATCTTTTCCCTTTAATAATGCTCCCAGTGGCTCCTCGCCCATTCCTTTTCATTTCTGCTAGGTGCTTTTAAGTTCGGTTTTCCTTCCACCCCCTGCAAACTCCCCAAGGCTTAGCTTCAGAGACAGGCTCTCTCAAGACCCAATCAATTCCAGCATTCAATTAAGCTAACTAAGTTCAGGTTGCCATCAATATATTTCTTAATTATGGTTTAAACATAGGTAAAACCTAGAATTGTTCATCAACAGCCCTTAGCCTCAGCTGAAAGCTAGCATCTACTATTAAGAATTCCCATGGGTCAAATGGAGGTTCTGACAATAGTGAGAAAGACCACATGTGTATTTGCATAGGATTTGCATATATCTACATAGGTTAGTCTCTTCACAGTAGATTTCCAATTAAAATGTTATTATTTCAGCCTTGAAGTTGTTGTTTCCTGATTCTCCTATTCTCTAGTACCATTAGCAACACCTGTTCACTTTGACATTGATTTTTTTCGTGAGGACAACAGCGCAATGAAGAGAAAGGACAGTTGCCATGACTTACAGCTGGCAGTAAAAGCCCCAAGTATCAGTACACACCTCTGAAGTGGACTGACCCTAACAATTGGGAAGTTCTATTGGGTGGAGAGAAGACCCCAGACAAGTCTGAGAATAGCTACTGGGCTATTGAGTAGAAGAGTCAATAGTTAGATGGCTGGGCTGGTCTCCACCTCTTCTTTCTTACTACTCTCCGCCCTGATCCTGGATGAAGCATTTCTTTCCTCCAAATGGGTCTTTTTTACCTTAAAAAACAGATACCAGAAGAGTCTTTCTGAAACACAAGGCCTGGTCATTTCATTCTTCTGCTTGAATGTTGAAAACTATAATCCTAGCATGATATGCAAATTCCTTCATGGCAACCATCCTCTCCTGCTATACCCCTTGACTCCACTTTTCATCCTTCAGTCCAGTCAAGGTGAACCCACCTGCAGTTTTTTTAAACCTACTGAATGCGTACATCCCTACAGGTCTTTGCAGGTACTGCTCCTCCTGGACATTAGAATGTATTTTGCCCTGACATCCCACAAATGGCTCTTTCTTTGAGTTCTTCCTAATTATTTTATCCCACTTTCATGTTTCAAACACTTCCATTTGTATTTTCATAACTCCTCATGTCTCCCTCTTCCCTTCACTGGTAAAACTCAGGAGGGATCACAGGAGCTTTGTGGGATCCAAAGAGGACCACCCTTTCACCATTGGCAGGAAGAGAGATGGCTTAGCCATGGACCCCACGTCTCTCTCCATCCATCACTCATCATCTTACCACTGCCATCCTGCTTGAGTCCATCAGGAATAATATTACAAACAAGTAAGCCCAGGACTGTAAGCTATTGTTCAGTATCAGATTCTAATCACCAAAAGGCTTTATGGGCAATGAGGTAACCCAAACCTAGCATCTATTTCTGCTTTATTTTTCTCCACTGTATTTATAACATTTATAATCATCTGACACACACTTTTTTATTATCAATTTTTTATTAGTCTATCTCCCTGCTCCAGAATGTAAGTTCCATGAGGGTGGGGACCATCTGCTTTATTCACAGTGGTATTCCTAGCACCTAGAAAAGTGAATGGCACATAATATGTGCTCAATAAATATTTTATGAGTGGATCTTAATATTTACTGCACTATACCTAATGTGATATTAGCTACTTGAGGGCTGGGACCAGAGCTCATTCTAGTGTCAAATGGGGTAAACAAACAAAAATTATAATCTCTCTTCCTTTCCACACATTCTAAGAAGGGCAGGACACCAGAAAGAACTTCTGTTTGGCTGGTTGGGATAATGGATGTAGCAGGAGCTTTCAAAAGGATAATTAGATCACCACATGTGAAAGGGTTTGGGGTACCTGGAGGAAAGCCATTTTCAAGGAGAACAAATGAAGAAGGAAGTGAGGTAAAGAGCCAGGTGACTAGTAGGAGGAGGTGATTCCTTGAGCTGATTTACTGAATAGGTTCATGAGAGTAGATATTTGAAAAGTAGATTTTAAAAGTTCTTGATGCATATCATATAATGAGAATTTCCCTCTGTTCAAGAAACCCTTCAGTAAAAATCCATGCTGATCTTCCCTAAATGTGATACACAAGATGAAAGACTTTAAAAAGAGACAACATGGATGGATCTAGAGAGTATAATGTTAAGTGAAATAAGCCAGTTAAGAGAAAAACAAACACCATATGATCTCATTTGTATATGGAATTTAAAAAAACAACACAAATGAACAGAGGAGAAAAAGAGAGACAAACCAAAAAAATCAGACTCTTAGCCATAGAGAACAAACAGATGATTATGGGGGGGGGGAGGGGGGATGGGTGAAACAGGTGAAGGGGAGTACACTTATCTTGATGAGCAATGAGTAATGTATAGAAGTATTGAATCAATATATTGTATACTTAAAGTAATATAGTACTGTATGTTAGCTATCCTGGAATTAAAATAAAAAATAAATTAATTTTTTAAAAAAGGCCATCTATATATTCCAAGAGTGAAGTTTTACGCAAGACACAGAAGTGATGCTTAATATGTATTTAAAATGAAAAGATGAGTGAATGAAATGAATCATAACGAGTAGATAGAAATCCAAAGGTGTAGATTTTGTCTTAATATGAAAAACTTCTAAAAAGTTAATTGTCTAGAACTAGAATAGGCCGTCTGCACCCCCATGCCCTTTTTTGTTTTGTTTTCAAAGAGCAACAGGATAATCACCTCACCAAAAAATGCTGTAGCAGGAATGTCTGTAGTGGTGATGGCATTAGACCAGATTAGTGGCTTCCAATCTGTGTTATAAGGACGAGAGATTCTGGGAGTCATGCTTCAAAGGTTATCTGCTGGGATGAGGAAGAGCCCAGAATGCAGGCCTCTGAGTCCTCAATGCCTGTTTTAACCAGAATAGTTCTGTTTTTAACAGTATCATTCATTTGTTCATTCATTCATTATGCATGCTAATATTAAATACCTACTATGTGCAAAATGCTGCACAGGTTCTCTGCAATACTGCTTTTGAAGAACAGTTTTCAACTTAAAAACATTTCAACTGATCCTGGAATGCTAAGAGTCTGATGCTTCCACAAGCTGAGTAAAAGTCATTATACAGTGTACTACTCTGGAGCGTCCCTAAGGTCCCATGCCTTGCCTATGGTCCTTTTTCTGCAAAAGGAGGGAGTGTGAATGTATTTCTGCCAAAGGAAGAGCCCACTGTGGGAAGGAGAAGAGACTTGCATTGATCTAGTCCCTCTGAACAATGCACTTTTTGAATGATTGTTTATTCTAATCTTTATTACAACCCTGAGGAGGATATTTTGCGAATGATGGAATGGAGGGTCCCAGACGTTAAGTGATTTGTCCAAGATCATAAACATAATAACTTGGATTTGAACCCAAGTCACTGCTGCCAATGCCCTTCTCTTTCCACCACACTTGGGAACAGTCAGATGTTTGCAAGCTGGTGGCTTGGTTGCTTCTCAGTTTCTAAGATGCAGACTACCCTTACGGGCATGTGAATATGATGAGCAACACTAACAAATGAGAGAAGACTGATGAGTTGGGATATCTGGAGAAGGTTTGATGAGGATGCCATGATGCCAGAGAACAGGAATTCAAACAACAAGACCATGAACATGGCCTTTTATGTGAATTCTTCATATGCAATAGTTACACTCAGGCCTTGGATACATCTTCAAAGACATGAAAAAAAAATGAAAGAAATGCCAATGACTTAGCAAATCATTGTAAAATGTAATGGTCATTACACTTTTCTGTACTTTCTCTTTTTTTTCCTCTTAAACTCAGAGGAATAAATATCTTGGCAGTGGATTTCAGGGTGAATGAGCCTGAGAAGAGAGTTATCAGGAATCTGAATTTTGATTACCTTTTCATCAAGCAGAAATAGGTCTACAGGAGCATCTGCAGATGCACAGCACCCTTGGCAGTGTTGGAGGTGGGCAGAGAGAGTATGGGGAGGGGTAAAGTGAGGTAGTATCAAGAAGCAACCAGTGCTGTATGTTTAATGCTGTAATTTAGAACTTGAAGCTTGGCCTTTTACAAATACACTATTATTTAACCCTCATCCATTCAGTTATTCATTCAATACTTACTGAGTGCCACCATATGTCCTACCCTCCTGGAGACATAGGAATGAACAAAGCTGACATCGTCCCTGTCCTTATGGAGCTTACATTGTAGTTGAGGGTCATATAATAAACAACTGAATAAACTACTGCAATGTCTGACAAAGATAAATGCTATAAAGAGTGTTAAAGCAGGTGAGTTTATAGAGCCTGATGGGGGTATGGGTTAAGGAAGGTCACTGAGAAAGTGACATGTGGGGATCCCTGGGTGGCACAGTGGTTTGGCGCCTGCCTTTGGCCCAGGGCGCAATCCTGGAGACCCGGGATCGAATCCCACGTTGGGCTCCCGGTGCATGGAGCCTGCTTCTCCCTCTGCCTGTGTCTCTGCCTCTCTCTCTCTCTCTCTCTCTCTGTGTGTGTGTGTGTGACTATCATAAATAAAAATTAAAAAAAAAAAAGAAAGTGACATGTGTGCAGAGATGGAGTGAGGAAGAGCCATGTAAATACCAGGAGGGAAACTGAGGAGAAAGAGAAAAGATTGTCACACCTAAAGAGGCATTTTTGAGGAAGTTTAGAGAAATCAGAAGCTCAGAGTAAATAAGGAAAAAGCTATATGTAGAGGACAGATCACATGGGCTATGTAGGGCTTTTATAGTATGTTGGGCTTTATCCTAAGTGTAATATGAAGACCACACAGGAATCTGAGAAAGGGGTGATGTGATCAGACTTGTCTTGAAATGATCACTATGAGTGCTGTGTTGAGAACTGACTGTGGATGGGCAGGATGAATTGAGATCCAGGATGAATCAAGACCCAAGGCAATAGCCTCATGAGGTATAGATGAGAATGGAGTAAGTGAAGTGGGAAGTACCAGGATACATTTTGAAGGGGAATTAGCAGAGTTTACTGTTGGATGCACATGTGGTATGAAAGAAAGAGAAGCACAGAGGGTGACTACAGAGACCTGGTCCTGAGCTGAGGCTGGTCTAGAAACCACCTCCAGAGGTCGGTATCCATACCCATGGGACTGGATGAGGTCCCCTAGACACTATGTATAGCTAGAGAAAAGTCTGGAGGGTTGCCTCACAAGGATCTGAGGAAGTGAGTAACATTGTGCCCACCTTATCGATTTAAGAAGGTGATCTCAGATAAGCAGGATACTTCTTTTCAGCTCCTAAAACGTTCTCCAGAAGCACATTGTAGCTCAGAACACCTGCTATGTTCACAAATCTCCTCCTATCCCATGAGATAAAGAGCTATTCAATGGCAACAAGCAAGGTGTACACAGCTTTTTATTTCTAGCTTCTAGCCCTGCCAATAAAAGTAGTTACTGAGCATATAAAAAGTTTATTATCGACATCCATAAAAAGTGATTATTGTACCTCTAACAGAAGGGTCTCAATGGGGATGTATTCAACAAATGCCTGGGCCTGTGGGGAACCATGGATGATCCAGTGGGAGTCTGAAGCTAATAAGAGAGTCTCTGATACAGAAGATGCTCAATAAATATACTTGCACCTACCGAATGAAAGCTGCTTTAGAGATTCTGACCTCTACAGATATTTGGTGGTATCTCCACTTGGCAGAACCGCAGCCTTCTTAAAAAGTATTCATTGGAATCACTAGCGTTCTCTCTCAGAATTCAAAGGAAGCTATGAAGAGCCTTGTCCAAGACAAAAAGTAGTTGGTAAAAGTGCAGAAGACATGACAAATTTGAAAATAAAGTAACTATATGACACTGTACTTTGAAATAACTTAAGAAGAAAAACACAGATGGGAATTATTAGACAAGGAAAAACTCACTTCCAAAAGTGCTGGTAAAAATATTAGGTGAGTTTTAATATGGCCAAAGAGGGTTAACCATCACATGTGAAACTGACCATATTGTCACAAGGAGTCACAAGGAAGTTACATGTGGATGACTAAATGACACTGGCAACAGGAAAAAGTTTGGAAGACAGTAGGGATATATGAGGCATAAAGAATAAGTGCTGGTGGTGGTGCTGGTAGTGGTGATGGCTAACACTTACATAGGGCTTTTTGTGTGTTACGCACTGTTATAAGCACTTTACATGTAACAATTCAATCCTTATGATAATTCTATGAGATAGGCACTATTATTATCTCTACTTTATAGATGATGAATCTAATCCAAAAAATGTTAACCAATTTGCCAATGGTCATAACGGCTAGAAAGCTGAAACAAGTGGAAAATATGAGATGGATGTAGGTGGGAGCTACCCAGTCACCTATCTCTACCACTTACTAATATTAGCTGTGCTTGGTACCTTGCACTATGCTGGAGTTTAGAGCTGTGCTTTACACAGAAATGTACAAGATCTGATAAAGACCTCTGGTCAAGATAGAAGCATTTAAAAATTACTACAATTTGGTCAACATGGAGTCACAGGTGTTCATGTAGGAAAAGACCTTAGAAGTTCTTGGTTTCAAGATTCTTTATTTTACCAATGGGGAAAGGGGAGCCCAGTGTGTGTGTGTGTGTGTGTGACTTACCTAGGGACAGAGCTAATGAATGACAGAACAAGATCAAGAGCCTAGGTCTATTAACTCTTAATCATGATCTTTTTCAAATCCAAGCAGAAGGCATGAAACCTACTGCATTACTAGGGAGTTCAACTTGAGTTGCTTTGCTGCAAGTGTCAAGATCTATCACTGGCCCACCCATTCCAGTCTGGTTGACAAATATTTCACCTGGAAGTATTTCTTTTAGACTCTAAGGGAGTCTTAGGAATTATTTGTTTATATCGCTATTTAAAATATTGGGAAATTATGACTCAGGATATTTAAATATCATGCCCTATGTCTCCTGGTAGGTTTAAAATTTTCTCTTTTTAAGATTTTATTTATTTATTTGAGACAACATGAGTGAGAGAGCATAAGTGAGAGGAAAGGCAGAGGAAAAGGGTGAAATAGACTCCCCCAAGAGCAGGGAGCCTGATATGGGGCTCAATCTCAGGGCCCCAGGATCATGACCTGAGCCAAGGGCAAACACTTAACCAACTGAGGCACCTAGGCACCCAAGTTAAAGAATTTCTATTACGAGAGTGGGTTCAACACTCTACCTGATTTAGCAGGACTGAAAAGACAACCAGCTGTCCGCAGAGACTAACTCTGTGCCACTCTTCTTAGTTCAGCTATTGCAAAGTAAGGCACCCACAAGCAATATTGGTCTCAGGTTACTCAATGATTTCCCTCAGCTGTGTTATGTGGCTAGATGCTAATTAGTACTCAGATTTAACAGAATAAATCCACGTTCTTTGATGTTATTCACTCACACACATCTCTACCTCCTAGATGTTGGACATAATCACTGCCAGGACAGATGCTTCTCGTGGGTTGGTAGTGGTATTTGGCCAAGCCAGGAAAGTGGAAAATGTAGGATTGATTGATGGATGGAATTCATTTCAAGCTCACTCTCTTTGCTTCTAGCAACTCCTTCGAATCAGGCTCCCCGAGGTAAGAAGTCAGGGAGACAATGGCCAAAAGGCATCTTAGATGTGCTGAGACGCCTGATTAAGAAGAAACTAAAGTCGGGGAAACTGTTCACTCCACTAACCTGAGGGGTACTTAGTCACATGGGCAATTCTTAAGGGAAATCCCATGGCCTGACATTCAAGAGCTATGATTCCAAGTGCAGAATGTAGACTTGTCATTGGTCAGAACCCTGTGCCTGGAGCATCTAGCCTCCCCTCTTGCTAACAACCTATTTTCCATCAGGCACTTCTGCAGGGGGTTGTCATTTGAGTCCTGAAGGAGAAAATGATGGCCTGCAAAGGCAAAGCAAAAGGACAAAGCTTCTCTAAGTGGTTGAGATGTCTGTCCTGTTCTCTACCTTTTAGCTGGGAGTTCCAAAACTTAGATCTATTTCCTGGCATGGATTCTAAATCATGTGTCTTCATTAGTCTAACTGCTTATTTATTTCTCATCTCCTGCTTCTTGACTCCTCAGATTTACTTACTATTAATGGTTCATATTTGCTGCTCAGACTAAGCATTTGGAACCATTCCTTTGCTAGGGCTCTGGTTTCCTTTCCAATTATAGTTATTACTACTAATATTGTTTTTTTAAAGATTTATTTATTTATTCATGAGAAACACAGACACACACACACACACACACACAGAGGCAGAGAGATAGGCAGAGGGAGAACCAAGCTCCTCACAGGGAGCCCAATGTGGAACTAGATCCCGGATCCCAGGAGCACGACCTGAGCCAAAGGCAGGTGCCCAACCGCTGAGCCACCCAAGTGTTCCAGTAGTACTTATTTTACTACACATTATATTGAGGATATGCCATGTGCCAGACACATTATCAGGCACTTTAAATTCATGGTTCTCATCTTTTCAACAACCCGGCACGATAAGTTTATATTATACCCATTGTACGAAGGAGAAAACTGAGAGTTATTGAGGTGATTTATCCAAGTATTCAGAGATAGAAAGTGGTAGACCAGGAGAACTTGAACCCATGCTACTTTGCTCCAAAAATCTTAGAATTTTGCCTGATGCTATATAATTCATGTCCATCCTTTGCATCATTCTGCCTTGGTTTCTCCAAACTAATGAGTATTACTTTATCCTCTGGAACCCTTTCATCTGCCCTGGAAAAGGTCTGTCTTGGTATTAGAATACATTCCCTGAAACCAACATAGACATTAAAGTGGAAAAAAAAAATACGGGGCTGGGTAGGTAGATGGGACTTCAATGTGATTTCCAAAATCTGTTTTAACAATATGAATACTGGGGTCATACCTGAAGATAAAACCTACTACTGAGACAAAGGTCTCTAGCTAGCCTACCACTGCTGCTAACTTCCCCTCAACTAAAAATAATACCGGTAATATATTTAGGCCATCTCTTGCATTTATATTCTGGTCTTCAGATTTTTTTCACATCCCTAATTTCAGAACACTTATTACTATCCACATATTACTGTTATTATTACTATCCCACTTATTGCTGTCAGATAAAGAAAATAAATCAAAGAGAGGCTAAAAGACTTCCTTAAGGACATAGTTATTTTCCAGTGTCAGGTAGGGGTAAGTTGATCTTGGTCTTTCAGATGCCTGGATTTGTGTTTTTATGAAAAGTAGCATAGAAAATGTATACTGAAGCAAAGTAACATTTGAGTACCTCCTTAACATAGAATATTATCCCATGTACTTTTTTCATGCATTACATTCATACAGTACATTCACAATATTAGCATGAAGTAGTACTATTATTTTTCTCCATTTTCTAGGCTAGAGACTGATGCTTAGAGAGTTTATGTAACTTGTCCAATGTCATAGGGGAGTCACAGAGTCAGGGTTTCATGGGGGCGTGTCTGACTCCAAAAGCATTCTCTCAAGCCTTCCTCACAGTGTACATTCATTCTCCACTGTATTGAAGATGTTTAAAGAATTGCTTGCAGTGTTTAGAACACAAGGATACATCCCAAATGCTCCCCACTGGTTGCTAGGTAACGTCTGTTTGGCACAATCTGGTGAAGATCATCATGGTTATCTTGCCAGTAGGAACTGGAAATCAGGATGGCAGTGAGGCAGGCACTTGTTGTCAAAAGACCAGGCCAGTTTTTAAAAGCCACAAAAGCATCTTTAGATGATTAGAATCCAAGGGTCCAACAGCTTTGCAACAACAGCATAAATATTGTGTGCTGGATGGACAGGCACCAAACGGGGACATTCCCTACTGTTGTGTGATGAGAAATCTGGCACTTCTGAGGACTTCCAAAACAAATAAATACTCCATATGCCAGAAGGAAAGGCCTGTTCCAATTGGAGATGTGAATGTCATTCCTCAGGAAACTGAGATGTGGCTGGTAGTGCTGGGTGGAAAGGAAGTCAGATGGCTGACCTCAGGCATGACTGACCCAGTCTTTGGCTACTTTGTGGGGTGACTAGCTGAGCCAAGGAAAGAGGAATGCTGCAGCTATGGACCAAGCCCTAAGTACTTATTACCACTAACTTAGAGACATATGGTGGTGGGGATGGGGCAGTGGGAAGGATGTAAGGTGCTGGGGAACTGTTTGTTTCAGCAACACTTGTCCCTTGGCAATGATAGAGCAGAGGGAAACTGGCCATAGTACCTGGATTGCAAGCATGGACTTAACTCAAGCACACCTGCATTCAAGGCCCTGCTTCTCCAAGTTCTGCGTTATTGGGAAAGTTATCTACCTCACTCTGAGCTCATTTTTCTTACCTATCAAATAGACATAATATCTACTCTTACCTCAAGTGGTGGTTGTGAGGGTTAAATAATACACTTTTCAGTGCTTAGCACAATAGCACATCCTCAACGATGACTGATTTTATATATATATATATATATATATATATATATATATATATATATAATATATAATGGCATATGGAATGTGTTATATATTATGCATTATATATTATGCATAATGTGTTATAAACTATATATAATAGCATGCTGTTGTTATTACCATCTACCAGGAACCAGTTTTTAGGAACAGAATAGATGCAAGAAATCCATTATTTTCTTTGAGATAGCAGACATCTCTAATAGAACTTGATCCAGTGGATAGTCTCTCTCTATTTAAATGCTTCCAGTGATGAGGAGTTCATCAGCTTATATGGCAGTCTATTTCATTCCATTATTAAATAGCAAATACTCTATTAAACAGAAATAATTCACTAAATTGAGCTAATCTGCTTCCCTGTGGTTTCAACCCCTTAGCCCCACTTCTTCCTAGGATCAGAGAATAAAAGAATGCTAACGCTGATTGAACTCTTACTCCATGTCTAGCATCATGTCTAAGAAATTGATTCATATTATTTTTTCCATTTTTTATTGAAGTTCGATTTGCCAACATATAGTATAGCACCCAGTGCTCATATTCATTCACTTAATTCTAACAGTAATCCCCTAAATTAGGCAATAATATCTTGATTTTACAGATTGGCAAATTGAAAATGCAGTCACCTTTCATGTTCTTGGCTTGAAATATTTAGAATTACATCTTGTCCCATTCATTGAACTGAAATTTACTGAACATTTTCAATGTTTAACACTGTTGTGGCCTTGTTTTTAGGAATATGGAGGGGAATGCAACAAAATTACCCCCTCAGGGAACTTGGAAAGGAAATCAAAAAGGCAATACAGACTGAAAGAAAATATTTGCAAAAGATTCATTTGAAAAAGAACTTGCATCTGCCAGAGAGGATAATCCAGTGGGCTTGCATCTGAAATAAAGAAATTCTTATAACTGAAAAGTAAGAGAATCCCATAAAAACGCATATTCCATCAAAGAAAAGTTAAAGATGACGAATACATAAAAAACGCTGAAAATCATTATTAGGGATGTGCAAGTTAAAAAGCACAGTAAGATACCACACTAACCCACTAGACTGACCAAAACTAACCAAACCATTTGTTGAGAACAACAGGGACTCTCCTGCACTGCTGGTAGGAATATGAAATGGTACAACTACTTTGGAAAAGAATTGGGCAATTTCTTTAGATGTTGAACATACACCTGTCATACAACCCAGCAACTCCACTTCTAGGGATTTTACCCAGGAAAAATGAAAATTCATGTATACATACTGACTTGTCTACATTTCATAGGCATCCAGTTGCTCATAGCAACTTTGTTATAGCCAAGACTAGAGACTGCCCAATTGTTCAATAGGTGAATAGATATACTAATTATGGTACATCCATATAATGTAATACTAATCAATAATAAAAAAGAAACAAATTGATACTTTTGACAGCATGGATGAATTTCAAATTAACTATGGTGAAAGAAAGAATCCAAAAGTTTTATATCGTAAGACTCCACGAACTAGGGGTGGTAGAAGGGGAGGAGGGCAGGGGGTGGGAGTGAATGGGTGACGGGCACTGGGTGTTATTCTGTATGTTAGTAAATTGAACACCAATAAAAAAAAAAATAAATAAATAAAATAAAATAAAATAAAATTCTAGAAAACACAAAATAACTGGGGTGTCAGAAAGCAAATCTGTGGTTGCCTGGGTATGGGAGTTGTGTGTGAGGTGGTTAGATTATAAAGGTGCAGGAGGGTGGTTAGATTATAAAGGTCTATAAGACAGGTTTGTACCAAAAAGAAAAGTTTGGAGTATGATGAAAATGTTTGTTATCTTAATTGTAATGATTATTTCACAGGTATATGCATGTCAAAACCATGTAAACATGTGTATTTATTATACATGAATTATATCTCAATAAAACTGTTTGAAAGATCTTGGTGGGAGTATGTGATCATACACTAGGATGGACCTGTGGTCCAGTCCAGTTTTCTAAACTAATTCTAAGCTGCTGGCTTTAATAACTTGGAGGGCGTAGAAGTCCATATATTCCACAGTGCTAGCAATGAGTGTCCTAGGGAACTACTGGACACTGAAGACAGGGCCCGTCACCCACTGAAGATCCTTTGTCTCAGGAATGGAGCTTCCAGAGAAGTAGACTAGGAACTAGAGACGTGGGTATAGCATTTAGTCAGGAGAAGAAGAATGATATGTGTACATAGGCTTTGGATTGATTAATGATCCACTGGGGCTTCACAGAGGGAAAAAAATGGTAAGATCTGAATTAAAGTAGGACTTCAAAAGTGATACACTTGTGATAAAATCATCACTTGTTCTTCTATATATCATCAAAGGCACATTGGGCTCCTACTTTATGGTAGACACTATTCTAGATGCTGGAGATACAGCTGTGAGCAAGAGATAAAATCCTTCTTTCACAGAGTTCATGTTCTAGTGGAACCAGTATATACATGAAGACTGTGTGAGGTGAGGAGGCAACCTGTGCTAAGAAGAAAAAAGTAAAATGAAGCAGGGCAGAGAGGGGTAGCAGTGAGACCAGTAGTCTGCAAAGGCCCTCTGAGGAGCAGTTTGAGTAGAAACCTGAATGAGCAAGAGTGAACCATGTGCGTGTGGAGGCTGAAGAAGATGACTCCCTTCTGGAGAAGAAGATATAAATTCCATTAGCAAGAAATGGTGGGGGGGTTGGCATGGGGGTAGCTAAAATAAGTCTTTCCATATGGAATGGCTTTAACAATAACATAATAACTTTGCCCTATGCGCCAAGATCTTGACTAAGAGAGTTCATCCTTAGAACAACTCCATAAAGCAAGTGTTGCTGCTATTCTCATACTGAGGAGATGGAGACCATGTTGCCCAAGACTACAGAGATAATGATTAGCCGAGGGAGGGACTCAGATCCACCAGACTGGCTGACCTTCATTCTTGAGTTCATAGGCACCCAGTGGCCAAGTCAGGGTGTACATGTTTGCAAAGGCCCGGGCAGTGGGATCTGGGGAAAGTAACTTACTTCACAATTATCTGCACAGTATCTAATTCCTTCTTTGCTTATTTCTAATGAAACAATGCTTCGCAATGGATTTTGACTTTTTTTTTAAAAGTCACTCCCTCTATTTAATGTACTGCCAGAGTGGGGGATTTAAAGAAGTCTTACAGTGATGCATGTTGCTGCTTGAGTCTTAAGGATGGTCTAAGCTACCATCCCTTGTCCCTTGGACCAGGGGTCTTCCTGAATTACCTTTTGCTCCTCTCCATTCTTTATACAGTGCCAGAGTAATCTTTTTAAAATATGAATCAAGTTTCCATAATTAGATATCCTACTGCTAGCTATCACAACAAAGTTCAACACTTCAGTGGCTTAACACCCTGGAGGTTTATTTCTCATTTTCGAAGAAATCCCATCCACTTGGAGCTGTGCACCACATGGTAAGTCAGGGACCCAGGCTGCTTCCATCTTGTGGCTCTGCCATCACCCCAGGGCTCCGAGTTGTCTCCCCTAGGGAGTGGAAATGTAAAAAGAGCCCAGATAAGTCACACCAGTCTCTTCAAGATTCCAGCATGGAAGTGATATATATTACTTCCATTCACATTCTGTGGCAACAAATATCATGCGCCTACATATTGAAAGCAAGGAGGTGGGTCAGAAAAAGTAGCCCCTGGGGTGCCTGGGTGGCTCAGTTGGTTAAGCGTCTGCCTTTGGCTCAGGTCATGATCCTGGGGTCCTAGGATGGAGCCCCCTGTCAGGCTCCCCGCTTGGCAGGGAGCAGGAAGCCCCCTTCTCCTTCTCCTCCTCCCCCTGTTTGGGCTCTCTGTCAAATAAATAAATAAAATCTTTCAAAAAACAGAAATTTTAAAAAAGGCAGCCTGTTTAGACAGCTGCCCCCAGGGACAAGCACACATGATAGAAAGAAGACCATAAGTTTTTAGTGAATAACTAGCTAACTCTAACATACAC
Source organism: Canis lupus familiaris (assembly GCF_011100685.1). Classification (NCBI taxonomy): domain Eukaryota; kingdom Metazoa; phylum Chordata; class Mammalia; order Carnivora; family Canidae; genus Canis; species Canis lupus. Next base: position 52,103,931 of record NC_049226.1, on the reverse strand, counting down.
TCCCTGTTTTGCATAAGGTCTGTGTGATGAAATACAAAAACTGAATTCATTTACAACTTCTAATAGCTTTTTCCCAGCCTACTAGGCCTATAGAAGTGGGCTGTTGACCCACATTCCCAGCCTCATCTCCTGCCATTTCCCCTTGGTGTCTGAGCTTCCAGGGACAGCTGTCTCTAGGTGCCTAAAGTGCTGTGCTCTTCAAAGTTCTCAGAGAGTGATATGCTCTCCCTCTCACCTCTTCTCCTCAGTACCCATCTTCAGGAACTGTGCTGGCATTCCCTTTCACTTGTTGCTCTCTGCTCTTACCCCAGGCTAGGCTACTTCCTCCCCCTCCCACCTGCTCCCCACCTAGCTCTCAGGAAGTCAGGGCATGCTTGTGGATCACCTGCTCAGTTTCTAAAAGTACTGGCTCAGAGTTGGATGGTGTACAGTCAAAGGGTAGGTCTTCCACCAAGTGGCCTTTGGAACTGGCCAGTTGTTTAAACTTTCTCCTCCATCATTCTCTCATTTGTAAACTGTGGATGATAATAATGCACCCTTCGGTCTTCATTATGGTGAAGATTAAATGAGATTCTGCATGTAAAATACTCAATAGAGCATGGAGTAAATAACAAACCATAACCAGTAGTTGTTGTTACTGTCACCATTCCTCCTCATGGGTGTGGGGGGTAAACATCACAACCATCTGTATTCTCAGACCTTAGCATGATGCCTGGCCCTTGTGGGCATCTGATCAATAACTGCAGAGTAAATTAATGTTCTCCTTAAACTTGCATATCGTGGGCTCTCTTCAAGAAATACTTCTCTGTCCTTTATCCCTCTTTTTTGCACTGGTCCCTGTTCTTCCTTAAATGAGACAGAATTGCAGCCCAGCAGCAATGGTCAAGTACACAGCCCTCCAGCAAGACGGTGGGTCCTGGCCTGGATGGAACTTACTTCTCTCTGTAGCTCAGTTTCCCTGAGTGTAAAATGAAGATAATGAGGGTGGGCCTGCCAGAGCTCTTATGACAGGAGCACAATGCCCGACATGGAGGAAACACCCCTATATACGACAGTTGTTATTTAAAACAATTAGTTTGGTTTGTTTCCCTCTCTGATTTCATCTTATTTTCCCCTCCCTTCTATGGGGAAAAATATGTTCATCTGTTTTGTTTCTTAAATTCCACATAAGAGACATTGAATTCTAGGAAACAAAATTAAGGGTTGCCAGAGGGGAAGTGGATGGGGGAATAGGGTAACTGGGTGATGGGCATTAAGGAGGGTACATGATGTAATGAGCACTGGGAGTTATATAAGACTGATGAATCACTGAACTCTAGCCCTGAAACTAATAATACACTCTATATTAATTAATTGTTTTTAAATAAAACTAAGAAAAAAATAAAACAATTAGTTGTGACGGTTTCTTTTCACCACAGAAAATGAGCACAGGATTCATTTAACACACCATGCCCTTCCTTCTTTCCCTTGCAGGGCAGAATTTTAAAGCCACGATAGCTGAGTCTCTGGGTTGAATGTCCCTTTGAAAGGAGGCAGCTGAGAATGGACAGAGGCCACATGTACCTGAGGTCATATAATAGCACCTGACCCAGTCGCCATCTCTGTCCCTCTCTGGCATCTGCCAGGCTTAGCCTTCCCTTCTCACCGGTGTGGGGGCAGAGGCATAGGGGCACTAATGGAGGAATTACCACGTCTACCCCAAAAGAAGGCATTTACCTAATTGCAAAGGAACACATCCTGGCTGCAGACAATAAATGGTGTGTGATGCTTCCATGAAGTGAGATGGATGGAGCTCTCTGTTGCTAACCGGCCCGTAACCAGGGTCATTAATCACACACGGCACACCCATTGCCAGTAATGGACTTCACCCCAGAAAACTCCACCTCACAGTGCCAATGGGTTAAAGGGAAGGCCTCACCTGTTATGGAAATACAGGTCTCCCATAGGGATTAACCCTGGGCGTCTGCCACCCCTCACTCCTAAAAGGCCCTTTTAATTGATTTTCCCTCTTATTCTCTCTGACCTGGAGAGGAGCTTACCTGCCAGCCTCTGCCGGGACTCGGAGACTGGGCCTGAACCATGTGAATTGCTAAGAAGCCTCTAGTCCACAAAAAATTTCCTCTCTTCTGTCCTTGACAGGAAAAGTAACTAAAGCTCAATGGCTGATCCTTGTTTTTTGCTCTCCCCCACATCGCTGCAGGCAGATCTGAATGGGAAAATGACCCCACATCATCAGCTACAATTTACTGAGGGCTTGCTCTGAGACAGGCATGGTACTTTAAGCCCATTTCCTTACCACAATTATCCTAATAGCCATTCTAGAAGGCATTTGGCTGTCCATTTCTCTTGGTAAAGACACTGGGGTGCAGAGGGGTTAAGTAAGTGACTTGCCCAAGTCTGTGTAGTGGAAAGCAAAGCTGGGGTCCAGACAGTCATGGCAGATTGCAAAGCCAGGACTCTTTCTGAAACACATGCCTTGGTAGTCCCCTGATAGTTATCTTGTTTTTCTTGAGCTGGCATCTGAAGGTTCCTGGAAGCCACAACTGAATCCCTGCTTTTCCTCTTGACCAGCATTGGAAAAGCAGAATCACACTGGGTGTGCTTGAGATAATCATGAAAAGTAGACTTTCATTTTAAAAGGCAGTTAAGTTCCACTGCATTGACACTCACCAGCTAGATCCAGAAAATATTGCTTAACTTAATAAATAGGCCCTGGCCCAGCTCCGGTACTTTGAAATGCTCAGGGTGAAGAGGGTTAGACATGGTTTAGTCTATTTCCTTTTCATGGGAGAACCATGAGATTAGGTAATTTGTAATAAATTCCTCAGCTGTGCAGAGTTTCTGCAGAGGCACTACTTACTTAATTGGATTAAGAAGGAAGAAGCCATCTGACATTCTCTTTGGGTGGGCCGTATATTCTCATAAGCCCTGAGTGGTTCTGAACCAGAGGTGATAGAATTGAATTTTAAGGTCGTCCCAGGACTATAATAAAACAGCTGAGGCAATGGGACTGATTTCTTTTGTGCTGAGAGGTCATCTGCAATGGGAAGGGTTCGCTGTTGTTGTCACTGTTCTTATGTTTTGGTTGTATGAGGCCAAGGCCGCCTGGTCTGGGGATGGCATAGGGAAATTCTCTGGCCTGACCTTTGAGGCTTTCCATGAGCTGGCTCCAGCTTGTTATTCCTCTAGAGGTGTTGACGTTTGCTGTGGAGGATGGTCCTATGCATTGTAGGATATTTTGCAGCACTCCTTGCTTCTATTCACTAGATGCCAGTAACACTCTCTCAACTGTCTCAATGTCTGCGGACATTGTCAAATGCCATCTGCAAGGTAAAACTGCTGCTGGTTAATCCCTGGAGACTAGGGTATCAGAGCTTATATTGCTCTTTGGGCTATTCCCAGAGGCTGTACCTGTGCCCGACACACAGTAGGCCCTTCATAACAATTGGTCATTGAATGAATATAGCATAGAACCCAGTCTTCTAACCCAGTAGGCTCCCTTCACTCAACATACACTTCCTTATCCATGGTGTTTTTCTTTCCTATCTCCATGTCTTGATTCTTCCACCTAAAGTGTTTTCCCTTATCCATCTTGATGTATGAAAAGACTTTCTTTCGAGATTCTGTTTATACACCATCCTAACCAAAGCCATCCCCGCTCACCTACATGGAACATATGATGGCCTCAATCGCCCAGCTACTTGTGTTTCTTTTATGACATCCAACAACTTCTGGGGGCATGTAACTTCATGGTTAAGAGATCAGGCTCTGAATTAAAATTATAGTTGTATCATTGACTGGCAGTGGAACTGTGGAAAAGTGCCTTACCCTCTCTGAGGCTATTCTCCATCAAAAAATCAGGTAACGATACTAACTCAAAGGTCTCTTGCAGAGATTAAATGAGATAATTTATTTGATGGGCACAGCCAAGAGCCTGGCACATACAGCTAGGTAGCTATTTTTTTTTAAGATTTTATTTATTTATTCACGAGAGACAGAGAGAGGCACAGATGCAAGCAGAGGGAGAAGCAGGCTCCACGCAGGGAGCCTGATGTGGGACTGGATCCCGGGTCCCCAGGATCACGCCCTGGGCTGAAGGCAGTGCTAAACCACTGAGCCACCCGGGCTGCCCTTCTTTTTTTTTTTTTTTTTTTAAAGATAAGTAGCTATTATTCTCCCTACTAGAATGAGAGTTCCTTAAAGATGGAGATTAGTTCTTACTCCTCTTCATATACCTGGCATTTAGGTTGATGCCTGATAAACAGTGGATGCTCATAACTACGCTGAATGCACAAATGAAGTTGGTGCTTCAAGCTGGGGAATTCTCCAAGATAGAATCATGGATTCTTATTGTACAAGAGAAGAGCGAACCCATCCAAGATTCTCACTTTACAGAGGGAGAAACCTGGAGGCCGGGGGTGGGGGTGGGTAACAAATAACTTGTCCACAAGCATGAGGTAATATGGAACTGAAAATCACATGCCAGGCCTGCTACCTCCTTCTCCCCACAGGTTCCTGTCCAGGGGAGAAGTCCGGCTGAGCCCCCCTCTCTCTGACTCCTGTTTGCAAAGTGGTGACAGGAGAAACTTGCTACAGCGTGTGGGAAAGCTAATTAGAGCTAATTTATTATCTTTGCTCAGAACTAGGATGCTGGGTGGAAACTGCTGGAGGTCTGTGCCGCAAAGAGAAATGTTTTTGATTATATTTACACATCTGATTTGAGAAGTACATGGAAACCTAATCATAACTATAATAACACGCTCATTAGCTTTTGGTGTACTTATCTTGGCTGCATGATAAGTTCTCTGAGGTATAGCCTGGGCTTCATCTTTCCTGAAGTCTTCTCAGACAATGTTCTGTGCCATTCACAGAATGAGGGACTCCATAGTGCTTTGGAGTCAGGCAAACTGGATGACTTTGGGAAAGGTACTTCTCTCTGAGTCTGTTTTCTCCTCTGTAAAATGGGGCAATAGTATCTACCTTGCAAGTTTGAGACAAGGATGAAATGTAATAATGTAAATGGCATGTCCAATGCCAGCAGCATCCGAGAGGTGCTTAGTAAAGGAGACCCTCAGTAAATGTCTATGTCTAGGTATTTACCATAGAAACTCTGGCCCTGCCTGTGAGGGCTGACACATGTTCAGCCTCAATCCAGGCTCTGCACTTGGGACTGAAAAGTCTGGTGTAATGGGAGAATGGCTGCTGCACAGCTCTGGGGCCATTGTGTAGGAGGAAGATGGAGGAAGTACTGTATAATGTGATGGAAAGGCCATGGGCTTAGGCATTACACACACTTGTGTTTGGATCTCAGCTCTGGCACTCTCCCACTGTAGGACCTTGGGAAATTCACTTAAACTCTCTGAACTCAGTTTTCTCATCTGTAATACGGGCAAGAGTCCTTACCTAACATAGCTGTTGTGAAAATGAAATTATATCACACATGTGAAATGCACAGCAAAATCATGGAGTATGAGGCAGAGGCTGGTCTAAGACCTGCTTAGATATTAGCATGTATTTGATAAATGTGCTAAGTGAGTAAATGGATGGAGCTCACTATAATCTGGGAATGTCTGGGGAAAGGAAAAAGAACATTGGATTAGGAGACAGAAGTGTATTGGTTTATAGTCTATCTTCGCCTGTCGAGCAAACCCCCATCTTGCCAGTCTCAATCTTCTCATCTGTAAAGGGGTGATCCTAATGAAGATAAAAGAGGTGATAGTGGTGGAAAGGACTTACAAACTGTAAAGTACAATCTCATGATCTTGAAAACCATCCTGTAAGCACCTGCAAATAGTAAATCATTCAATTGATGACTGACAACACCATGAACGATACTTATAAAGCACCTATTAAGTGCCATTCATGGGGATCCCATCATGAGCAAAGCACACCCTGCATCTTTGGTAGAGCAGTGACGATACCATCCCCTCCTTGTCATCATCCCTGATGAAGGGATTGGAAACATGAGGGCCTGTAGTTGTGATCCAGCTTCTGATGACAGAAACAGCATGTGTGGGAAATGCACATGCTTGAGTATATAAGGATCTTTAAATGCCCTCATTTTAGAATGTTTCCCATCTTGTAACTTTTTGTGTTTTGTCATTTTCTCTTTCATTGCCGGAGGATCTGTCTCTAGAAAGTTCCATCTTCTGACTCCCATGTCTTCTGATTTCCTATGGCCTTAGGAAGCATAAACTAATGCTCAATTGGAATGCTGCAGCAACTTCTGAGTGGAAGGTCCAGAATAGAATATATGAGCGTCATTGGGTGAAATTACTGAGATCTACCCCTATGCAGTGCTCATCACCTATGACATTAACCCTGATCCATACCGCACATCATCTCTTCAGCTGATGCTGTGGCAGCCTGCCCCTTGGTGGCCCCGGATGATCACTCCCCTGCATTTATACCCCCACTCTGTCCCCTCCACCATTCCTGAATCTGGACCTTGGACACTAATAAAAATATTTGGTGGAAGTGATGTGTTAGATAGATCTGGGCCTAAGCTTAGAAGTCTTGGAGCTTCCTGAGTATACTGATCACTTAATCCTCACCACATTCCTCTGAAGTAAAAGTAATCACCTAACAGCTAATAATAGTCTTTTGAGTGTCAGATGATATTTTAAATGCTTTGGATGAATTGATTTATTTAAATCTCACATCGACTTCATGAGGCAAATGCTATCATTATATCCATTTTATAGCTGGGAAAACTAAAGGACAGAGAAGCTAAGTGCTTTCCCCAAATCACACAGCTACTAAGCTTAGAGTGGAGTTATTTACACCCAGGCCATCTGATTCTAAAACCCACATGTTAATCACTTTGTTGAACTTCAGAAGGGTTAACTGTCTTGCCCACATTATGCACAGGCCATGGCAAGGCTGGGGTTCAAACAGTTTTTTTATGGACTCCCATGTTTGACCCTTCTTGCCTAAAACATCTAAAAGACCATTCTGGATCTGTCAGGAACTTCACCTAATCCCAAAGGCAACTTGTACAAAAAATAAAAACATACAGATTATAGTCAGTGGTGATTTTATTGGAACTTCATAGAATCCTTCGCTGGTTTCCTTTTCCATCCCCATATGTGTGTGTGTATATATGTGGGTAGTGTAAGACCATATATGATAAGCACTTTTAGAACCCAAGATGTAAGTTCATCTGTTCTTTCCACCAACATCAAAGTGTTGGGGAGAACATTTTCATCCAGTCAACAGGATTTCATCAAATGCCTTCAGTGTTGCTGTGCTAAGTGCTGTGGCTACCGTGGTGGGCAAAAAACAAGCAAACCCCGCTCTCACATCCTTACGGCAAGAACCTGTAGGATCTAATCATGCTCTGCTGTTTCGGGGTATGTGACATGGGACTAGCATTACATGCTGAGCCTTCATTTCTTATCTGTAACTGGAGTTAATAACAGTATCTGTATCACAATCTACATTTTAAGATTCTTATGATGGAAAAAATATAATAAAACAAGTGAAATGTTTAGCAGAATGTCAGGGGCAGATGATAGTCAGGATACTTTAAAAGTTATTAATAATAGTTAAATAAGTATTATTGATACAATAATATTAATGTTACTAATAAAAACATAAATATCATTATTGTAGAAGTATATACCAGGCAATGTGTTAGGTTCTTCAAATGCAACATAAGATAGGGCCTGCTTTATCTTCAAGGGGTCTGCAGTCCTATTCAGGAGAACAAACATGCAATGGACAGCTAAGACTTGGAACTTCAGGCACTAGAATAGAGGGCCATGTTCATTGTTGGAGACAAAGGAAGTACAGACTGACTCCTTGTTGCTGGGAGTGTGGAAAAGGAGATGGTTGTTGAAGTTCCATAGACAAGGAGTGTTTGAGCCTGGCTTTGATGTTTGGAAAAGGCTTGGATAAGGAGAAATGGGAGAAGGGAAATGTGAAAAGGGAATCTGAGACAGAAAAAAGACAGCAAATGCATGGTGGTGGATTGTGCTTGAATGGCTTCCAAAGAGGAAACATTTTCTGGGAGATTGGGTCTGGAGTGAATGGTTGAAGAACAGGAGGCAAGAACTGGTACGAGATAAGCCCAGGAAAATATCTGAGTCCAGATCATGGAGGATCTTAAATGTTAGGCTAAGGAGATGAGCTTTAACATTTAAATAGTCAGAAGAAACGGGGAGGGGAGGGGGGATACCTAATATGAATGGATCGATTGACTGATAGATAAATGTAGAGATATGTGAATATAGATACATATGATATAGTTTACAGATATGCATATGTATAAGGCTACCTCTATTTCTGTCATCTATCTCTGGTTTATTTTATTCTTTTAAATAAGTAGGGTGAGAGAAGGATCTGCTTGTTCCTTGATCACCATTGCAGCCATAGCACCTAGCACAATAACACAGAAGGAACTTCATAAAATCTTGTTGAATGGATAATGGAATAGGCTATAACCACTCTACTTTGACGTCAAATGAACAAATGAAGTTACATCTTGAATGTGGAGGAAGGTGGATGCTTTCACAAAGCAGATGTCATTTAATCTTGGCATTGCAGATGAGCACAATTTTAGCTTTGCAGAAATTAGCCACTCCTGATGGTGGGAACACAGGTACAGAGAAGAATGTTACAGCCCAGGGTATAGGATAGTGAAGAGTATGGATTCTGGAGCCAGAGTTTAAGCCCCAGCCCCACCATTTAACAGCAGGGAGGCTCTAGAGCACGTCCCTTAACTCTCTGTGTCTCAGTTTCCCCATCTGTAAGACAGGGACAATAAGAGTACTTAATGAGATTATTGTGGAGATATAAGGTGCTTACCACAGTGCCTGACACATACAATAAGCTCTCTATGCTCTCTATAAATGCTTACTTTTATTAGTAATATTACTGTTAGATACTGAATGTAATCAGCCGACTAAACACTCTAGAGCCCTATCACACATAAATTGGTTCTTTCTTCATGTGTCATATCTGAACAGCCTATAGGAGTCTCTGACAGAAATTTCTTTGGTACAGATGAAGACCAGAGAGCTTGAGAGTCACTTCTGAAGAGATAGGTAAATGTCTAAATAATGGGGATTGAGGGATAAAAGAACATACTGAATGCCAAGATTCAGAAGGGATTGTTGCAAGATATTAATGAGCAGAGAGATCTGGAGAAACCACGTCAAAGCTTTCTGAGAGAGAGTGAGAGCAATACCTGGGGGATGCCAAAAAGAGAGATGATAAAGGAGGAATGACAGCTTCCTGCAGGCCCGGCCCAACTGCGAGGCCGAATAAGCAACAAGGCCAGAGAAAAGCAATGTGTCTTGTTATATTCCTTTGAGAAGCTTTAAATCAGCAGTGGCTTCTTGGCAGGGTAAGTCAGGGCTCCTACCATTACAGGTTACTCAGAAGCCACCAGAGAAAAATGGAGAAGGAAAGCCTTGAAGAATGAGCATGGTCCCAGATGTGATGTGGTTACCATAGAGACCACTCGCCATGGTAGCCAGGAAGGGCAGTGCATGTCCTCAGAGCAGTTAACAAGCTATTAGACCAAACATGAAGATGCCAGCAGGTGAGTAGAATGAAGCTGCTACATCACAGCTGTCTGTTTGCTAAGATCAAACATGGAAGAAACAGCCATAAATCAACAAGGCCACTGCAGCCATTGAGTCAGGTTCAGGGGAGCACGACAGGACTTCCAGCCTGTGAGTCAAAGCCCAGGGACCAAGTCCCAGAAGTACCTGCTCAGAAGAGTGATACTCACATGTCCCCCAGACTGGCTTGAGAATTCAAATGAAATTAAAACAACATCAATGAACAGGAAGAAAACAACTAAGAATGGGGAAAGACTGCTGAGAAAAGTGTGGAGAGGCAGGAAATAAAAAGAATATTTCACATTGTGTTGCCCAACATTCAGTCAAAACAGACCATGTAGCCTGGCTTTGTAGCAAGCAAAAGGATCTGCTGAGTTTAGGGTGGCAGAACCATGATTTGAAGCCAGGGCTTTCTCAAAGCAGGTGCTTTGCTTCTACTGGGTGGCTTCTTTAGGAAAGTCTCCAAAGGAGGTGAACCCAGGCTAAATACCTCCTTTGTGTATGCTCTTCCACTCTAAACACAAAAATATATATCCAGTTGAGCCATTCATTGTGTGCTGAGACCTGCCCTCTAAAGGTGTCCAAAGTCCCTTGGGTCTACCCTATGAATGTGTCTATTTGCACAGGTGGTACCTTAACACCTAAGGTCCTGTGTCTAGTTCTTGACTACCTAGAGCCCCCTTTCTGCCTCCTCTCACACCTGGGCTATATTTAAAATATCACACCTTCCTATCTTTGCACATGCTATTTCCTTAGCCCTTTATAATTTCTACTTCTTTCCTCAATTTGAGGGCCAGCTCATTCATTCATTCATTCAGAAATGTGGGACCCTTCTGTGAGTTCTTCCTCTGTGCCACAAACCCTGCACTTCCCTAACAAAATCTATTGCACTAGGTCAGAAGTATTCATCAAGGTGTCTGTTGAGCTCATTAGATTTTAGATTTCTTGAGGGCAAATTGTGTCTTGCTCATAGTCTAGGACAGTGTCTAGAATCGAGCATGTAGCAGATGCTTAACATTTATTAAAAGGTGAATTAAAAATTTTAAAAAGGTGAATAAAATAATAAGTGAATGAATTGCATTTCTAATTCTATCCAGGTTACTGTATTCTGAAGGGACTTCTCCAAGTCATCAAGCTGGCCTGGGATGAAATGTTTTGTGCACATTACTTAATAAAAAGAGCTCTGGGTCAATTGAAAAATTTAAAGTCAATATGAAATTGATCCTCATCAGCACTTTCTCCTCCAAACATATAGACAAAGGGACATTTCTGAAACATATGTATTAGTGTTGCATTTTCTGCTCCAGAGACTCAGCGATCGTTGTCACCTCCAAGCCCAGCCCTCATTAATTTATGGGGCATCCAGCATAATCAGCAACAGGCTTCTGGGCAGCATAAATCAGAGATCAGCTGAGAATTTGGGAGAGTCTCTAAGCTGCACACATAGCAATTTCCTTTCATGATCTTTTCTCTTATAAGTCACTGAGCACTATTTAAATTAAGCTGAAGACATTTAGGCTGAATTTCAAGGGCACTCCAGGATCATCATCAAATCTGTCCACTTCAACTGTATAGGGAAAGTGAGTGTAGACAACCAAAATAACACATCCTTTAGCACCTTTTCAGAACTCCTATCCCATCTTCGCTTGGTTTACCAGTAACTTAATAAAGATGTGCCCAGGAGGGGATGAAAACAGCAGAAAAGAAAAACAAAACTGTTCTTGCTGGAGGAAACATGGCACAACGAAGGAGCCAGATGTACCAAGTGTGAAAATGCACAGGCATAATATCTAGCACACCGATATATTTATCACTGAAGGTGATAGTTGTGATGATCTGTTGAGCCTGGCTTCAGATGGAATTGGTAAAAAGATTCAGAATCTCTTCTTTAAGCAGTGGGAATGCTGATATGGACTGCATGTTTGTGTATCTCCCTCTCAAAATTCCAGTGTTGAAATACTAATCCCCTATATGACGGCATTAGGAGGTAGGGTAGCTGGGACATAGTTAGGTCATGAGGGTGGGGCCCTCTTGAAATGGGATTAGTGCCCTTCTAAGATGCCAGAGAGCTGGCATCTTCTCTTTGCTTTCTCTGCCATGTGAGGATACAAGGAGATGGCCATGTACAAACCAGGAAATGGGCTCTCACCAGACACTGAATCTGCCAGCACTTTGATTTTGAGCTTCCAGCCTCTGGAACTGTGAGTAATAAATGTTAAATGGGAAGAATTAAGCCTCCAAAGCTATGGTATTTTTGTATATATTTTGGTATTTTTGTTATAGCAGCCCAAGCTGACTAAGCCTTGTGAGGTCATGGTTTCTGGGACTGACTTTCCTCTCCTTAATTCTGTAGTGCACTGCAATGTCCCTGGTTGGGAGCCCCTTACCCAGTAGCATCTGAAAAGAATCCTTAATACCTTTGCCTTTGAATATTTTTCTTGTATATTTGTCTTAGAGGATTTCATTTAGGACATATCACCTTTCTCCTAGTTGCTATTCAGGCTGGACATGGCATAGACCTTGACAGCCTGGATGCCAAGGTGAACATGAAAAGACGACAGCATCCGCAAATTTTAGGTGAGTATCACAGTGTCAGAGACTCCAGGTGATCCTTGTGGTGGTTCTTTGGGGGTAGGGATAGAGGTTGGGAACAAACCCTGAGGAGGGTAATGAAAAGTTGCAACAAGGAAGGGGCTTTAGCATGAAGTGCACTTTTTTGTGGTTGGTAAGAGGTACCAGGCTGGATTGAGTCCCTCCTGTCTCCTTGGATGCTAAAAGATCATAGCTAATAAAAGGTGTTGGTCAATAGTGTCAACAACACCACATCACAACTCCATCCTTACCTTGTTTTCTAGTTATTCAAAGAGTGTATTCATAGGTCCAACTATTGAAGCCCTTTATATTTTGATCCCTGGTCAAATATTTCAAATATGTCAAATATTTGAAAATATGATATTTAATGTCACAGCAATACTATAAATATGGTGGTTAGTTTCCTTTTTTGAATTGGGGTCCAGAATTGGTAAGACATATGCCCAAAGCCACACAGTTAATAAACAGTAGAGCCAGGACTTGAACACATTGCTGTATTACTGAATTTTTAAAATCAGTTCACAATTTTTCAGTTTTGAAAGCCAGTTGAGGAAAATGTTGTGGATCCCTTAATTTTCATTTGCAAACCTCCTTTATGGTATTTTCTGGTCTCCAGCCCACAGTGCCCCCTCTGTACTTGACAATTCTAAGACATGGCTTGCACATACTCTTTGGCTATTCTCTCCTTAAATACTTGGGATAATACTCCACAGGCTGAGTCAGTCCTGGTCCAAGCTATTCCTCTTTGTAGTTCACTTAAAAAGTAATTGTTTTATATCTACAAGAACTATGTACATTTAGTATATCTGACCTTTGAAGAACAAAATATAGAGATACATAAAAGCCCTCCTTATCCTACTGTACAGAGAAATTCACTCATATCTTAATGCATTGTATTTTGCCTTTTTTAGATGTCTATGATATTTGCAACAAAAATGGAATCCTACTGTATATAAAGTTCTGATGCCTACCTTCATGTCCATATGCCATTAAAAACATTAAAATTCTTTAGAATAGGAATATATTCTGTTTAATTATTATATTATTTGAATGTGAAAAACATCAGGGAAACATTTTCCTCATTTATGGAAATTTAGATTTATATTTTTTCAAAACTCCAAGAAATGTAGAAGTAAACATATTTGTTCACAAATATTTGTAATCTCTCTTTTTAGGATAAAATATTAGAAGAATAATTCTGGGGTCAAAAGTTATGAGGTTATTTCAAACTCTTCCAGATAATTCATATTAATTAAATTCTCACCAACAGAGTTCTATCCTGTACTAGAAGATCATCTTTCCTGGAAAGTTCCCCTTAAAGTAATAAAAAAGAGCAGTCTTTTAGATGATCTTGTATTTATTTGACTAGGGACTCAGCTTAAAGAAACATGTCAAGACAAGGCTATGTGTTGATCTAAGCAGTAGCTAAGTTCCATTTCTCAGTCCCTTTACTATTACATTGGGGCAGGATATGACTGAATTCTGGCCAACAGTAGGTGAGTGGAAGTGACATATGCTACTTCCAAAAAATGCCCCCAGAGTCTCCCAAGTATGATTTTCCTTTCTCTTGTCCCTTCCTGCAAGGATCTTAGAGGCCACATATTGAAGATAATGATGGCATGCAGAAGATAGAAAAATATCGGTCTCTGGTATTGCACTGTTAAGTGAAATAATACACTTTGTGTTGAATATTAGGTTGGGAAGGGTTGTTGGCTAAGGCTGCTAGCATTACTTACCCTAACTAATAGTGTCTGATTTACTCAAAGATTCCCAAACCAAAAAGCCTCAACTGGTTCTTTGTGCATCCTACCATGAATTTGCCATGCTGGTACATGGCTATTCACAGAGGCATGAGTCCTAGGGAGCCTGCAGCATCCAATCTAGCATTCAGCATAGAGTGGGCTTACCTGGGTATGAGTTCATACACGTTTATGGAGTAAATGAAACCAGACAAGAGTCCCATCATTCCAACTGACTGAAGCTTAAGCAAGGTCTGCTCTGCCATCTGAAGCAGATCATCCACTGGCCTCTTCCTTCTATCCCCCAAAACATTTTACATATCTAGGGCATCTGTACACTGCATCTCCATGAAAGAAGCCCAGTGCTGGAGACCACCCTTTAGAACAGAGGCTGTTGTTCAGAGGAAAGTGGTGCTTCCAGCAGTTGTTTCTCTTCTGCTGACGCTAATTACAGTTTGCTAAATGTAAACCAGAGAAACATCTCGCCCACCCAAAAGAGTTCCAGAAATGAGCCTGTTACCTTTGTAGTAACCTGGGAGCAGAAAACTGTTCTTCCTTCTGATTCTTTTATCTTTGCTTTTCTTCCAACACATGTGGTGAACACAGAGAGGTGTGTTCATAGGACAGGTGAGATTGAAACTGTACATCTCCCCAATTTCAGGCCCTTCCCTTTAGGTTGCTTGCTCTGATGCAAAGCTGGAGCATGAAGTAGATGTGTATAGAAGACACTGTCTGGCTGGTGGGGTTTAATTACACATGTGTACGGCACTGTGGTGGTAGTCTGAAAATGCAATTACACAACTAATTATATTGAAACAACAAACTGGAGCTTCCTTGAAAGGCCTCCGCCCATGGGGCCACCATATTGTCATTTTGCCACACAAACCTGCCTTTCTTCCATATTAGTATCTTCTCTGGAATTATCTTCTGTGCCTCCTTCTCTTCCTCTCAGGACATCATCAAGAGTCAGCATCCCACTGCAGCCTTCCCTGGGGTCCTAGGACCCCTTTCCCAGCTGACTGAATCCATCTTTCCTCTGTTATCCCACATGTAGCATGGGGCTTCTGTGAAACTACTTTCTGTGTCTGGGCCTCAGTTGTTAAATCTGGAAAGCAAGACTGATTGGCCTCTAAGGTCTTTTCAAGCTCCAAAACTATGTTTTTTTTAAATTCTTATGAATAATTGAATGGTTTAAAGATATAATATAGTGGAAAGATTGTGACTTTGGCACCAGAAGAGTTTGACCATGACCCAGTTGTTTATAGCTGAGTGGCTTAGGAAGGATGACTTAGTAGGTCTTTGGGCCTCAGTTGCCTTATCCCTAAAATGGCAGTGGGGCTGATACCACTTCACAAGGCTGGAGAGTCAATTAACTTAGGCTGTGCATGTGAAGCATGTTATAAATAATGAAATACAGTGTTTGTACCAGTTATATTAATAAAAAGCTGAGTGAGTACCTCTCTAAGGGAAACATTATCACTGCTGGATTAAACATCTTAAAACTTACATTTCAGGTTCTCAGAATCATGCCCAACAATCTCCACTAGGAGAAAAAGAGCTTTCATTAATAATCTTCATGAACCTAATACCAACAGTCACCACAACTTTGCCAACCCTTTGTTGGCTACTTACCCTCTGTTAAGCACTTGTCAGACTTTTGCCATGTAAACAAAATGAAAGAATTAGACAGGTTTATTTATGGTCAAGTCTCAGGTCTGCAGATGAATATTATATGATCTTGAGAAATTTGCTTCACTTTTTGAATCTTAGCTCCCCTGTCTAAAGATCAGCTGTGATAGTGCCTAGTATAAAAATTTGCTGTGAAAGGGTGCCTGCATGGCTCAATTGGTTGAGCATCGGGCTCTTGATTTCAGCTCAGGTCATGATCTCAGGGTCATGGGATTGAGCCCTCCATTGAACTAAGCTCAGTGGGGAGTCTACTTGAGATGCTCTTATTGTGCCCCTCTCCAGCTCACATGTGCTCATGTTGTCTCTCCCAAATAAATAAATCTTTAAAATTTTGTTGTGAAAATGAAAATGTGGCAACTTCCCTAAAGCATGCAGATATAATACCTGACACATAGCCACTCAACAAAAATTTGTCCCTTTCTTATTATCCTTTCCCTTGGAACACCAAGATTCTAAAATTCCACAATATAAAACATTCACATGAATAGGATGTGCAGTAGATGATGGGTGATCTCTAGGGGAGTGATGTCACAGGAAGATCTTAACAAAATCTCCATTCCAATATCACAACTGGGCCCCTGCATGAGCCTTTCACCCACTGTGTTCATCACCACAATATTTTACGGTGAGTGTTTAATTTTTTTTAATAAAAAGAAAGATTATTTTCAATGATGCATGTGATAAATATGCTGGCTTTAAACCTTTTAGAAATATTAAAGGTTTTACAGCTCAATGTTTGACAGACTTGATTAATTCCTTCCACACAGAAGTATTCAGGAGAAGAGCTGTAGTTGGATTTTAAAGCTCCAAGAGTGTTCTTTGATAAAGGTAAAGAAAAGGTAAAGAGCTTTTAAAAAGAGAGCGAGGTTCTCATGCCACGCAGAATAGACAAAGAATGCGAAGACCCAGAAGGCTGTACGGTGTGGTGGGAAGCTGGAAACAGAGGGTTGGGGAGAGGCAGGGAGAAGTGTGCTTTAAAATCTCTCTCCATAGAGGAGTTTTCAAATGGAAGGCATACATCCAGCCTGACCACAGGACATTAGTCTCAGAATTTTCTTCTCTGCTGGCTTTCAAGATGGATGGTGTGGGAGGGAGGGAAAACAGGGCAGTCCAAACTTCAGAAAGAAATCAAGTGGAATGTACCATCACTTCTTCATGAATCCTGGACTCTTCAGCAGCCTCCTGCTAGCTCTTTTGGTCACCAGGGCTATGTCCTACACTGACCTCTCCAATCCCCAACTGGATTTTGAGCTTCTTTAAAGAATAGGAAATATTTTTCTATTTGGGATTTGTTTTTCATGACTTTTCCCCCTCAGCACCCACCCTAAGCTTTCGTATATAATAGGCATCTAATAAACATGTGTTAAATGGATAGAGTTGGTGTTTAATAAGTCCTTGATTAAATGGCCTAATGACATAAATGGCATAAAAATCCCTACTTAAGAACAATGCTTCAGAAATTATTAACAGACTTTACCTTCTTCTGATTCTCATTCTACAAAAGAAAAATGAGTTTAGAGATAAAACCACTGAAACTTCCAAGTAACACCTCATTCTACAAACACTGAGTGCTAATTCGCATGCTAGGTGAGTTGGACAAAGTTCCTAGGTCAGTCATATTGCCAGTAAAGGAGACTTGTTATCACTGTGGGGGATGCCATGATTGAAGCATACATGGGAAAACATGCAGGACAAAGGAATTTATACCAAACCCAACATTTTTGTTCATGGGGGGATAGTGAGAGTGAGAGAGAGAGAGAGAGAGAGAGAGAGAGGTTTGAGAATGAGTAGTGGATTCTAAGCTGAACATTGAAGGATAATGCCAAGGAAGACTGGGCATGCATACTTCCCCCATATCATGCATACACTTGTGACCTGTGAACTTCCATTTAAATTCCAGATGGAAAGGCTTGCTCTGCTAATTAGCCTCCCACACAAAATCTTTCAGTGTCCGCCCACTCTGCTTAGAGGTTTTCTTTGACACCCAAGTCAACGTCCAACCCCAACCCCTACTGTGTTTTTATAGGAACATTTTCTCAACACACAATGCCAACATATTTGCCACAAGATATTATGGGGGCAAAAGTGTAATTCAATTATGTGACTTAATCAATTCAAATGGCTAATGTACAAGGATCTCAGGATGCCATCCAGCTTTCAACTGAGGGCAAATAATTGTTGCATAATTTCTTAATTCTCCCACAAGACAGTTTAAATTAAAGGATGTCAATTTGCAAAGCCAGACTGCATTGTATTCTTAAATTGGGCCTGAAATAGCCACAAGATGAAGGGTAATAAGGCAGAGAGAGCAGAGCCCAGAGTGCCTGGTGCTGTGCAAAATTGTTTAATACGGTCAGACCCTTTAATCTTCATATCTACTGATGCAGAAAGCAGCATATTTCTGTCACTTATGATAAGAAACATTACTTTTTAAATTCCTTGGTGAGGTCTGCAGATCTTAGGCAGCCAAGATAGCAAGAATCTCAATTTCTGTGTCTGTGAACATTTCTTTTTTTCCCTTAAATTGGTTTTATTCTAATCCATTTAGTCTCCAATCTGAGTCAGAGACAAGTAACCCTGAATGGAACCACACAGGAGAACAAAGGCATGTGCCTTTCAGTTCTCAGATTCTACTGGCAACCACCTCCTTGAACAAGTCTGTGATTAAACAAATAATGAACGTGAGAATATTAACTCTAAGCAAGCAGCTAGTTCCAAAAAGGGAGACTACTGGAAAAGCATTTGAGAGAGACAAAAACACGATCAAAAGTAGAGGATGAGGTGTGAGGAGGTGATGATTGAACTGTTTTCATCAAAGAATTCAGCATTTTACTCACATATGTCCTAGAAAGTGGTTCGATCAACTGGGTGGGAGTGATGTGGAGAAAAAGGAGGCCCCAAGGTCTGGATTGAAGAAACTGGACAACGTTTCCCCAAGACTGCCAGGGCCACGAATCAGGAATCGTCATCGAGAAAATCCAAGGACATAGCTGCAATGAAAGACACCTCTGTCATTTTGAAAGCAAACTAATGAAGGAGAAAGAAGAATAAAGTACCAAGTTAGTCATCACTGTGGAGTTTGGAGTGAGCGGCTCAGCATGAAGCATTCTAATGTGTGTGATGCATGGAGGTGGGCCTCAGGCACAAAGACCTCAAGGATAAAGGGAATTTTCAGCATCTCTGTGCCTAGTGCTGTGCCTGGTGATGTGGAGGGTACAAAGAATAGCACATTCATCAGTCTGTACTTTAAACGTTTGGACTAGGTTATCCATACATGGGCTAAAATTCAAAAGGTACAAATGGTATGGCTCTATCTATAAAACAAAAACCTAGAATGATATTATTTGGTAAAGAAAACATTTTAAATGTTGATAGATATTGTCAAATTACCATCCACAGAGGCTGTACAATTTTACAGTCTCTTTACCAATTTATGGAGAAACAGCTTTCCCTTGTCCTCACCAACAGAGTCTATCTCAGTTGTTTATCTCAAGAGATGTGAGACATAAGGCACAGTAATAACAATAATAATGCTAATATTAAGGAATGAGTATAGAGTTTTAAGTATAGTCTTTAGGTACATTAATCGATTTATTCCTAGCAGCAATCCACTGATACAGGTACTATTTTCATCGTCACTAAACATAGAAGGAAATGAAGACACAGAGAATTTGAGAATCTTGTTCATGACCATAGTTATGCAAGGCAGAGCTGCAAGTCTAATGCTGGCACCTGGCAACTGGCAGCTCTCCAAAGCCTCAACTCTTAACCATTAGCTTTTATACCATAGGTGGGATGTTATCTATGGTATGTGTTATACCAGGGACACACAAATAGAAAACCTGAGGGTGTGTGTGTATGTGTGTGTGTGTGTGTGTGTGTGTGTGCGCGCGCGCGCACGCAGGGGGACTCAGAGACACTGGTTCTTTCCATTTTAATGGAAGTAGTTACAGACTATAACTGGGAAAATTTTGGGCTATTGTGATTGAAATGCAGAACTCTACAAAGAACAGGTTGACTTTCTTACTTTTCTTTCTCATCGCTTTCACTAGAAAAACATTATTCCATAAATATTCATGATGTGTTAGGAAGGTCAGAGCTACAATATGTAAAGAGCGATGTGGTCCAATAAGTATGGTACTTTAAGTAACACACACCTGGGTCTAAGTCCAAGTTATATCACTGGTTAGCTGGATGACTTTAAGCAAATCATATGATTTGTCTGAATCTCAATTTTCTTCAAATGGGAAAAAAAATGAGTCTATGACTCCAGGAAAATTTTTATGATGACTAAATAATACAAAAAAACAATGCCAAACACTCAAGAAATATTATTAGTTGTAAATAACTTGTACCTATCTGTTAAACCTTACCTTCCCTGCTTCTCTTCGCAGACCTCCTGGTTGCATCAAATTAGTTTACTTTTTAAAAATATGACAGAGTTTTCTAGTCTGCTTGCATTTCTGTGTTCTATTCTCTTTTGCTGAAATACTCCCCCTGTCCCCAGGTCCTATCTATAGGAATTCTACAATTAAGCCATAGCTACGTCAAATGCCACCAACTCCACAAAATGTCTCTTGACCAATGCCCTTTGCAATAAACTGCCCTAAATGGTTTGAATTACTAAGTACTATTGGATTCCTAGGTAATATTGGGCTCTACTACTTCTAAGACATTAATCATCATAGTATCAACAGTTAACAAATGCTTTAGTATGTACCTGGCACTGTTCTAAGCATTTCACATATTTCATATCTCACTTAATCCTCTTCACATGTGATAGGCACCATGATCATCCCCATGTAGACATAGTCCTGAACGCCAGTCATTATTAGCTTGTCTTGTCTGCACAGAGGGACTGAAGTCTCCAAAGGGTAAAGATGCCACAAGCATAATTATCGAATTTAGAGGCTTTAGAGTGAAAACACCTGGGCTCTGGTCTTGGTCCTGATCCTATCAGCTATGTGATATAGTTACCATATCTCTCCAAATTTTAATTTGTAAAAAGGGATAACTTCAAAGAGTTATTATAAGGCTTGAGTTTGCAGATATAAGAATTTGAAATAGTGTGTGGCAAATGGTGAACATGTAAATGCCAGTTTATATTATTATTATTTAAATAACATATGGTAAGTTCCAACAAAAGGCTTGCTTCTCCACTTTGCATTCACTATTCTCTCTGCTTGTACTGCCTTACCCCATCCTCTCATTATCTCACTGCCAACCTGAAGAACTCAATGCCTACCTCTGCAGGATCTAGCACTAGCATCTCCTATTCCTCAGTCTTCCTTAGAGGCCGCCTCTCTAGGGAATGCTCCCTCCTTCATGTCCTCTATTACCTTACACTCAATTTGCTTGTACCTTCATCTTACTACATGGAGATTCCTGCTCATAACTAGGAAGTCTATGAAAACAGGGACTTCATCTTAATTATTTTTAATCCCTAATACATAGCACACTATTTGCAAAAGGAGGGTACGCTCTCAGTGCCCATGAAGTGATTAAAAAGACGAATTAAAAATAAATACCTGAATGATAAGAAAGAAGGTTACCAATTCTTAACTCAGTACTATATAATTCACTGAAAAGTCATTCAATATCCCAATCAAAGCATAGAAAAGAAACTCTACTAAAACTAAATGTTTTATAAAAATAGATGAGAGGGTTCTGTAAGGAACCCACTGCATTCCTATCAGCCGCATATTCACTCAGCACGCTGCCAGGCTATTGATGTTTTAGTGATAGACACTGCAAAATGATAGATTCACCAGCAATTCATAAACTGGAGACATTAACAGACACGCTGTTAGGCTGCGCAGATATAAACAGAATATTATGGGAGGAAAATAATAATTAACTCATAAGGAGAGGGGCAAATAAACATTCTATTAAAGGGGAAAAATCCCAACTGAATATAATCTCCTTCCATTACATTATGAGCATTAAAATTAATGGTGTTCGTTTTTCTGTGGTTTGGATAGTCATTGTATTTAAAAAGCTGAAGTTAACTTCACAGGGAAAAAAAAATAAATTAAATGTGCCGGTGTCTCAGGAAACTTCATTTTCTGAGTGAATAGCCAAGTTGATGCACATCACCAGAATGTCTGACAATCAGTTTTCCATACTGGTGTATCCTAAATGGGAAAGAAAACCAACTCTTAATTTAAATTATATTGCAAATCACTTCTTGCCTGCTGAATGGCATTCAGCTGCAGTAGGTGGCTTTCACATAGGGCCCCAAATACAACATTGGCTGATTAATGCTAATTTGAAATGTTTTGGGGGGGGGGGATGGGCATTCAATCTTGGTGCATAGGAGGCTGAGGAAATTCTATGGTGGGTGACTGACTCAAAGGCCAACAGCATATTTGCCATCAGATAAAAATGCACATTCACAAACATACCAAGACAAGTCAATTATTCTCTGATTCACTCTTTCCCTGGGTCCCTTTGTATAAAGAAAACTATTTATACTCCCCATCAGATGGATACATAGAATCATAGTAAACAAGCCCCTGATTCTACTACTCTATATTATATTTCCCACGGCACCTTCCATTGTGGAATTCATTAGTTTTGGTCTTTTTGTTCTTGATTTATCAAAACAGACATTTTGCTAGTGAGCTCAGTTTTACTCCCAGATGCAAAATAGCAGACACAATTTCTGACCAACTGAAAAAAAAGAAACAAAACATGCTTTGTAATCTTTTGGTGAGGGTGACTGGGAATTTGTTCTTCTCTACCTCAATGACTGATACATACAAAAACACTTAAAATCAGAGCTCAAAAGCTTAGGATTCTTTTCCCCTTTCCCAGCTTAAAAGTTCAAAGAGACAAACCAACCCATCCTTGTCTTTTGAACTACTCCCAAAACAATGCATGTTAGAGAAGTCTAAGTCAGATAACCCAAAATGAGGAAAATTTTTCAGAACCAACACCTTAGAAAACAACAGCAAATTAACAGGTGCCATCATTATATTTCACTTATCAAATCAGCAATAGCCTGTAAAAAGAAAATAACACTCTGTGTGTAAGGGTTCCGGGAACGGAATCTCCCCCCGGGGAGAGCCATGCACCTGGGCAGTCATCACAGGGCAGTGTGCTCCCTGCACATTTTTGTTATCAATGATAAGGGCTTGGTGGTATAGATATGGGAAGGTTTTTTGTTTGTTTTTTATTGGAGTTCAATTTGCCAACATTTAGCATAACACCCAGTGCTCATCCCGCCAAGTGCCCCCCTCAGTGCCCATCACCCAGTCACCCCAACCCCCCGCCCACCTCCCTTTCCACTACCCCTTGTTCATTTCCCAGAGTTAGGTGTCTCTCATGTTTTGTCACCCTTCACTGATATTTTCACTCATTTTCTCTCCTTTCGATAGAAGAAGTTTTTAAAAATATTTTGAGAGGGAGGGAGAAGGAGAACAAACAGGAGGAGAGAGAGAGAAGCAGACTCCCTGCTGAGCTGGATGAGGTGGGGTTGGATAACACAGGGTTCCACTACTTGGGGCTCCATCCCAGGACCCTGAGATCATGACCTGAGCTCAAGATAGATGCTTAACTGACTAAGCCACCCAGGCACCTCTAGTGATGGGAGTTTTTGCTCAGATGGTCTGGCATGGGATCCTAGCTCTAGCACTCATGACTGTATTACCCTGGGTACATTCCCCTTTTTGTTGTTGTTTTTAAATGAGCCTGATTTTTCCACTTGTAGCATTATCATGAGGATTTGAGATAAACTAACTTGAAGCATAGTTAGTTGCCTTTCGTGAAGTAGACACTCCATAAATGAGGGCTATTATTATGAGCACTTGAGATACCCGTATCAGGGCATCTAATGACTAATTTATATATGCATCAATAGCCAGTATGCCAGAAGACCATGTTTTCTGTTGTGTGTAAGTCAATGTATTTCTATAGCTGGAAGCTAATTTCCACATTTGATCTCTGACCTTTAAAATTACTGAATGTGCTGCTCTGGAGGGACAGAATCTTTTCCATACTTGACACGGATTTGCAAAATTAGATGTCCGAAGGACTAAAACATAATTTTCATGAACAAGACAATGGTGTAACAAGCCTGGACTATCTCATTAAATCTGACCACCCGGTGAAGTCTTGGTGACCCATCAAGGGACTAGCCTTCTGCTATCATAGGACCTTCTGGCAAGGGAACCATGCACAGGTTTCTGTGAGAAGGTTCCAAAGCTCCAGTGAGTACATCATGCACCCTGCACCTAGAATGAAGGAGTGGTTCTCAAAGTGCATATTAGAGTCACGTGGGGGAACTTTACAACTCATGGCTGTTCAGGCACCACCCCACCCTGTGAATCACAGTCTCTGGGGGTGGAGCCTGCACATTAGAAAACTTTCACAAGGTCTCTAGGTTACTGTCATGTGTAGCCTGGATTGGGGGGGGAAAAATCACTGGACTAAAGAAAGACTCTGGTTGATAGTCTTTAAAAAGTGGTGATTAAAAAGAAAAAAAAAGTGGTGATCTTTCATTTCATAAGAAGGCTGAAAAGTATGGAAGCAACAACAAGAAAAACAGCCCAGAAAAGGAGAGAAGCAAGAAGGGGATGATCTTTAGGAGGGGGAGAGAGGGATAAGTGGTACTTAAAGGTGGGGTTGGTGCTGCCCTGAGAATCTTAGACACTACAGGTCTACAGTCTGGGGGAGAGCACCCCTGGATATACACCATCTCTCCAGCTTTTGCAAGGGTAATACCCGTCCTGGGGGAAGGAGGGAGGATGAGGTAGGAGTAAATGGGGAGGGGTGTGGGAGTGGATTGCCAAGTGAACAGTCCCAGCTCTTTGCCTCAGACTACCCAACCTCATTTGTACCTTCATACCTTTCCATGTTCTGTTTCTTCCACCTAAAATGCTCCTTTCTCCTTCTCCACCATGCAAAAGCCATAAAACATCACCTCCTATGTGAAGTCTTCCCTGATTTTCTCTGGCATAATTAACTGTTCATCTCTTCAGTCAATGAACATTTCTGTCAGAACATTTTGTATATTCCCCTTGGTCACAGCTCATCACATGATATTAGTCTGTGGTTTATGCATATACCCTGCATACTCAGTTCTGGGTGTTTTCTGTGTCTCCTCTTTGGTTTCTGCAACAATGCCCAGCACACAGTATGAATTATTTTTTTAAAGGAGCCTGTAGCACTGTAGTAGACATATTGCTGTGGTCTGCACAGCATCCTGTCAGTCACAATGACTCATCTGTCCACTGGCCTTAGGGGTCAGCAGGTAAACCAGGCAGGGTAATTAAGAGTCTTGCCACACCAACTGATATATGGAGACTGAGGAAAAGAGCCTCAGTTCCAAGACCTGTAAGGATTCCACCTGAGGCTGCCAAAATTATCTTGTTAGACACAAGCATAGAGCTCCCTTTGGCAGGAATGAATATTGCTAAATTTTGACACATTTAGAAACAGAGAGAGGAATAATCCATAGATGGAGAGAGAGGATGGACCCTGTTGAAGTCACTGGGCACCTGGATACAACCATTACTTCCAGACTTCCCAGTTACATGTGCCGATAAAGTCATAATTTTGCTTGTGTTAGAGTTGGATTTCTGTCACTTGAAGTGGAAGTTATTTGCACCAACCCAATCCTATCACAGTAATGATACTGATGACAAAGCCTCCAGTCATAAAAAAATTACACCTGATTCTTCTGTTTGGGAAATCAGTAGAGAATAAGTTCATTTTAAAACAAAGATTTTCAAACTGTCTTACAGATGCTAGGTATCCATTGAGGACATTCAGGGAACAAATTATGGATAAATAGAGAGGCAAGTGCCAGGGGCTTGGCCTGTTCCTTTCTTTTTTAATTGAAATAACTCTTTATCCTGTTTTATATATTGAGATTCCATATTTCTACTTGAAAAAAAAAACCCTTAATGATAAAAACAAAATCAAACAAAAAGTGTGAGAACTAATGCATTAAAGTGTATCCTCAAAAACAGTATATTTTAAATGCTCCCACACATTGTATATTAGCTCTCAGCTACCTGAAAACATTGCTTGCATTGGAAGGACTCATTCTATAAGGGATGGGAGGAACTGGAGTTTTTCTGTAATTAAACAGACGCTGGAAACACTGGACAAAGATGGAAAAATACCGCCACCATACCTGAGATCTGACAGGACATTTTTGTCTCCAAACCCTCGTCCTCTGGAAACAATACCAAATGCTTTTTGAGTGTGTTGTAAGAAATCCTTATGTGGATAAGAATAGAAGGTTCTTCACTGGGTGGTCTTTGGGAAATGGAGCCAGACAGGAACCCTTAAAGACAGTTATGAACAAAAATCTCCGAAGAGTAGCTTTGTAAACTCGGGCCCTAAGTCATGCTTGCCTCCTCTGCCTTCCTCAGTCCTGACGTGTAGTCCTGCTCAGCTGGAGCCATTTTCTGATAATCCTCAAACTCATTTCCTCCTCTACGTCTTCAGGGCATCTGAGGCTCGCCTTTTCTTTCAGAAATCCCTCCCTGGCCTCTACCTGCACTGGCTGCCCCTGCCCTCTAGCCCTCTCATGGCTGCCATGTTGAGCACCCTCAGAAGGAAGGTGACCACAGCCCTGGCTTCCCCACCTCGAATGTGCCCAAGGCCCAGGTTGCATCCTCCTCCCCTGACCTTGCTCGTGCACACCTCCTCTGCTCTTCCACCATCTCCTGTTGCAAATGCACAATCCCACAACCCGGATCTCATCTCCTGACCTTGGTGCCTTCTCTAGGGATGTGTACCTGGGGCTCTGAATCACCATTCTACACCATTCTACATTGAAGTGTTCTTCAACTTTTAAAATTTGGCTTTAAAAAAAATGACCTGTGCCTCTTGTGTAAATGCAGGCTCTGATTCAGTATATCTGGGGTGAGGCCTGAGGTGCTCCATTCCTAACGAGCCCCCAGATGATGCTGACGCTGCTGGGAAAGGATCGTGCTTTGAGTAGCAAGATCTGCTATCAATTATTGTGGAAACCTTTTATTAATTTGCCTAAATAACCTCCCCGCACCCTTACCTACCTGCTCTCAAGAATTAAGCACACCTGAAACCCTCTGCTTGCAATCAGATGATGATGACAATAGCAGTTAATACTGAGTGCTCACAATGAACCTGGTGCTGTTCCAAGTGCTTCTGCTTCAGAACTCATTTGTTCAGCACAATGACCCTATGCTAGTATTACCATTATCATTTTTAAGATAGGAAACTGAGGCACACGGAGGCTGAGTAACTTATACAGGGATACACAGCTCGTAAATAGGGGAGGTTGGCTTAAACTCAGGCCAGTTGTCTCTTGAGCCCACACGTTTTTACTATTACCCTATGCTATTCTGGAAAACTCCCAACTGACAGAGTCCTTCCTTCCTGCCCTTCCTTAGCTCTTTCTGCATTCCTCTTTCCCAACACACAGTAGACTATATACTTGCCACTCTCTCCACCAGACAGTGAATTCTTTGAGACTGGGACTCTTTCTGGTTTAACCCTGAATCCCAGGCACCCCAGCAATTCCTGTCATACAGTCGATGCTAATGACCTATCTCTAAGCTATTGAGTTGCATAAACATTCATAAAACTTAAAACTTTTCCATCCCTCTCTGATAAGGGTTGCTTTGCTTTCAGAGGATCTGAAAGCATGCATCAGAATCACATGGAGGGCTTGTTAAAATGCTGATTGCTGGGCCCACCCCCAGGGTTTTCTTCAGGAAGTTTAGCATGGCACCTGTAAATTTTCATTCTAAATGGTTTCCACATGATAGTGATGCTGCTGATCTGAGAATCACACTTTGAGAACCACTGCTTTATTTACCTCCTCATAGAGTCCCAATTTGCTTTCACAAAGGATCCTAAGGCAGAACACAGGATGTCCCACTTCAGGGGAAGAAAAGGAAAATTCTGTGACCAGAGATGATGTTTACCTCTCCCTCTCCTGTTCACAAGCATAAACAAAGTATAAAATAAATATCATAGTAGTTTACTAACAACACAGAGACTTGTTTCATTTTCTTTCTTTCTTTGTTTCTTTGTTTCTTTCTTTCTTTCTTTTTCTTTCTCTTTCTCTCTCTCCTCTTTCTTCCTTCCTTCCTTCCTTCCTTCCTTCCTTCCTTCCTTTCTTCTTCCTTCCTTCTTTCTTTCTTTCTTTTCTTTCTTTCTTTCTTTCTTTCTTTCTTTCTTTCTTTCTTTCTTTCTTTCTTTCTTCTTTCAGAATTTATTTATTCATTCATGAGAGGCAAAGAGAGAGAGGCAGGGGGATCCAAGGACCACCTGAGCCAAAGGCAGATGCTTAACCACTGAGTCACCCAGGTGCCCTGACTTGTTTCATTTTCCGTTGAAAAAAAATCAAGTGAATTAGCAAAGGACATTGAAAGCAAAAGACAAAAGCAAATAGGGCATGTGGTTCTAGATACTCCAGAGAAAATTAGTCAAGCTTCAATGGACTGGGTACGTCACTTGGATTCTCTGTGCTAAGCATTCAAGATATAGTGAAAGCCACACAGGCCTCTGGAAGTATATATTCAAGCAAAACAAGCTGGCAAGAAGATGCAAACATATAAAGAAAGGAAATAATTACAGATAGGGAAATGCGCTAGTAGAGAAAAAAGCAATATGCTAAAGGAGAGAAGGATGGAGAGGGGAGGCAGTGCTCACTTAAGGTAGGGAGGTTGTGCAGGCCTCTTCAATTGAGCCCACAAGCATGAGAAAATGCCAGCTTGTGAATAGCCAGGGAAGAATATTCCAGACAGAGGGAATCAAAAGATAAGCACCCTGGTCTCAGAAGGAGCTTGGCATGTTTTAGTAAACCCAAAGGAGGCCAGTGTGCTTGAAGCATAGGTGTGAGGTGGGCCTTGTACTGCTGGGGAAGTCTGGATTGTATTCTCAGTGCAATAGGAAGAAACTAGAAGGGTTTCAGAAGAAAAGTGTCCTATCTGATTTGCATTTGAAAAAGATCACTCTGGCTGCCCTGTGGAGAAAGGTTTTCTAAGGGGCAATAGGAAAAGGGAAAGGATCAGTTGAGAGTTAATCTTACTATGCAATGTGCAACATGAAACACCTAACAGCTTGTAGGGGGTGGGAGCCGGGAGAGGTTTATCAGCTGCACCAATTAAAACTTTACAGCCTGTTCAAATAATCCATCCACTTGCATCACACTGTTTAAAGACAACACCCATAAAGCAGTCTGGGCTAATTGTACCAAGTTGCTGCAATGCAGACCTCTACCTCTCTGGAAAAGTCCATGGAAGAATGGCTGTGAATAATCCCCCAGGAGGGAAGATTTAAAGAACACGGTGGCCCGTTGAGAGCTGAAAAAGTAGATTGTGAAGCACTATTTTTCTGTCTTAAAAAATAAGGCCTTTTCAAATTATAAATGAAATTCAAGTCTACAGATGACTGTCAGTAACAATGGCCAACACTTGGTCCACCTACTGAGCCCTCTTGTCCTAAACACAAACACATATTTACAATTCAGTCCACTCATGAGACAGGCACTATGATTCCACCATCCTCCTTTCACAAATAAGGAAGTATGAAGCCCGGAAAGGGTAAGTAATTTGCCTAAGATTACACAGCTGGTAGGTGTTGGAAATGAGGCTTGAAACCAGGCAGTCTGGCTCTGGAGTTGTGGCCTTAACCATCATACTATTCCTTCTAGAGAATTTGCAAAAGAAGAAAAAGTAGCCGTAGTTACTGAGAGGGAGACCCCACACTATGTTTTGTTTCATTTTCCACATAATTCCTGGGACAGAGTAATCTAGCTCTGACAATGAGCTAATATTGGATACTGAGCTTTGCTGTCAGCTGTTTTACAGTACAGAGACAAAATCAGAGACAGAAACTGAGTTCTGAGATAATAGCCTCATACCAGTGATATATGCAAACATAAAAATGCATACTGCTCTTTTTATATTTATTGATTTATTTGTTTTTGAATATTTTATTTGTTTTTCTTAGAGAGAGAGAGTGCAGGAGCAGGGGAGAGGGAGGAGGAAGAGAGGGAGAGGATCCCAAGCAGACTCTGTGTTCGGCACAGAGGCTGATTTGGGGCTTGATCCCATGACCCCGAGGTCATGACCTGAGCTGAAACCAAGAGTTGGATGCTCAACCACTTCAGCTACCCACACTGCTGTTTTTAAAAAGACTCTGCAGAACCTCAAAGAATTTTATATAACTTTAGATCCTGTGGAATAGTTATCAAAACTCAGTTTTCCTAAAATGAGGAAGAGAACATTTCAGAAGAAAGTATGCAGATAACTATACGAACTACTGCCCCTAAAACATTGTGGTTGTATGAGCCAACGATGTCCCAGGCTGGTAGTGGGTTTGAGGTTTAATTCATGATGTTACTGCCAGAGCCAAGGACAGTGCCTGGCACACAATACTTGTGATAAAATTGGCTGAGTTAAAGGGGCATATGCCTCGAAGTCCCTGTTGTACACAACAGGCTGTGTACTGGCTGTGACTTTGGTTATATCAATTAACCCTTTTAGGCTTCAGTTTATCCACATGTAAATCAAAGATATTATCTACCTTGTATCATTATCACGTGTATAGGGAAGGGGGCAGGAAGAAAGTGAGGATCCTAGATCAATGCTTAGCCCAGGATATAGACTCAGTTAGTGGTAACTGCTACTCTATTGTTTTAATTACCTGTAGACTTGAAAACTAGCATTAAGGCCAAACAGGAAAAAAAAAGGCTTTAGTATAAACACATGATTGCATTCAGCCTTCTGAGAAGTATTTTACAGAAATTATGTTCTTTTCCAGTTAACAAAAAATACTGAACCAAAGTGACTTGATAGAGAAATCTGATATTTCAATGTCATGGCTAAAGGGATAGACTCTGGACCAGTGCTTCACTTATTAGCTGTGTGATCTTGGGTGAGTTACTGAACATGTCTGGGTCTCAGTTCTCTCATCTGTAAGATGGGGATGTTAATAGTAACCTGCTTCATGGAATTATTGTGAGTACTAAATGAGACAGTATACATAAAACATTTAGAAGTGCCTAAAAGGATGTGAGCTCTCAGGGTGTTAACTACTGTGATTGTTACGTTGTTTTCACAGTGTGTGTGTTCAAGGTAAAATCAGGAAAGTTGTAAAAATATGCAGAATACTGGGCTCGTGGTGTTTATCTGCATGTGGTTAACAAAGCAACCAACTCCAAAGAAAGACCATTTCAAACTACATTACAAAGCTATCATAATCAAAATATTATGGTACTGGCATGAAAATGGACATACAGATCAAGAGAATAGAACAGAGAGCCCACATATATATAATATACATGGTCACACATGTATGGTCAATTAGTCTATCACAAAGGAAGCAAGAATGGAGAAAAGACAGTCTTTTCAATAAATGGTGCTGGGAAAACTAGACAGCATTATGCAAAACATGAAATTGGACCACCATATACAAAAGCTAATTCAAAGTAGATTTAAGACTTAAATGTAAGACCTAAAACCATAAAAAATACTAGAAGGGAACATAGGCAGTAAGCTCTTTGACATCAGTCTTAGCAATATTTTTTGGGGTCAGTCTCTTTAGGCAAGGGCAGCAAAAGCTAAAATTAACATGAGATTACATTGAACTAAAAAGCTTCTGCACAACAAAGGAAACTATCAAGCAAATGTAAAGGCAACCTACTGAATGGGAGAAGATATTTGCAAATCATACATCTTATAAGGGATTGATATCCAAAATGTATAAAAACTTACATTAACTTCATATATTCAAAAGGGCCCAACCTGATTTAAAAATGGACAGAGGGTCTGAATAGACATTCTTCCAAAGAAGACACACAGATGGCCAACAGACACATGGAAAAGATGCTCAGCATCAGTCACCATCAGGGAAATGCAAGTCAAAACCACAATGAGATTATCGCCTCACACCAGTCAGATTGGCCGTTATAAAAAAGACAAAAGAGAGCAAGTATTGGTGATGATGTGGAGAAAAGGGAACCCTTGCACACTGTTGGAGGGAATAAACTGGTGCAGCCACTGTAGAAAACAATATGGAGGTTCCTCAAAAATTAAAAATAGAACTACCAGCAATTCCACTTCTGGGTAATTATCTGAAGAAAATGAAAATACCCCTATGTTCATTGCAGCATTATTCACAATAGCCAAAGTAGGGAAGCAACCTTAAGTCAATTGATAGATGAATGGATAAAGAAGTGGGGTATGTGTGTGTGTGTGTGTGTGTGTGTGTGTGTGTGTGTGTGTGTGAGACCATTACCCATAAAAAAAATAATGAAATCTTGCCATTCGTGGAAACATGGATATACCTAGAGGGTATTACACTAAGTGAAGTAAGTCAGAGAAAGATGAAAAGATGAATACTGTATGATTTCCCTTATATATGGAATCTAAAAACAAAACAAACAAAACAGAAACAGACTCATAAATACAGAAAAAAAATAGTTGGTTCACCAAAATGGGGAGGAGTTGGGAGGGCAAGTGAAACACATGAAGGGGATTTAGATGTACCAACTTCTAGTTATAGAATATATAAGTCATGGGCATGTAATGTAGGGAATGGTAACTAGACTTATTAGGATCATTTTGTAATGTATAAAAATATTGAACCACTATGGTGTACACCTGAAACTAACAAGATATTGTATGCCAACTATGATTCAATTAAAAAAGGAAGGAAGGAAGGAAGAGAGAAATAAAGAAAACAAGAATGAAAGAAAGAAAGAAAAAGAGGAGACACTGCCACTCTCATTATATTCTAGCATTGGGACAATTCAGAGATGCTGTCTGGCAATCCTAATAGCTACAGACTGGCTATTTAATGACTTACAAAAACAACAAGAAAGAGCAACCATTATTTGATGCCTAAAAGTTACAGAAAATGAAAGATTTGGTTGTGTAAAATAGTATTGTTCCATTCCTTAAGGCAATTAGTGTAATCTGGATAGATACAGCACAGAGTGCTGGCATATCCAGGAACTCCTTTTTCTGTTCTATCAAAGGATAATATATATTTTCACCTTCAGAAAGGTTAGGTAATTATAAATGTATTCTCCTTACTCATAATATTTTAAGCAAGTAATTGTTGCCCATGGGAAAATGTTTAATTATTTCTGATGAACAGTTGTGGCACAGAAACAAGAGCACATGACAGGCAGTGTGGAAACCGCGGCCCAGCTCTTAATTGTGTGGGAATCTTGTCTTTTCATCGTGGAAAAAAAAATCCCATATTGATTTTTTTCTCAATTGATTTCACAAAATTTTTAGTTTAGCAACACTGAGTTTCGCCAATTAGAGCCTCTTCTCGATTTCCCTAGGCCACAGGCTGCCTCATGCCTTCATGATGGAAACCTGATATGGTTTAGGGTTGGAGTACCCAGCTGGTGCCCTTTCTCATACAATATAATCTCACAACTGTATCTCTCACCTCCCTGAGGCCAATGTCTTTATTCTTAAATTTATTTTAATTTTTTAAAGATTTTATTTTTTAGAGAGAGAGACAGAGACAGAGCACTAGCAGAGGAAAGAGGCAGGGGAGAGGGAGAAGCAGAGTCCCTGCTACAGAGGGAGGCCAATGTGGGGCTTCATCCCAGGACTTGGGGATCATGACCTGAGCTGAAGGTGCTCAATGGAGTGAGCTACCCAGGCACCCCTGGGCCAATGTTTTTAAAGGGTTAAGGAAATGGCTGGAGAATGCAGCTCTGGGATTACAGAAAGAGGTGGGAGGAGGCATTTCTCACTCCTTGAGTGGGAGGGGTAACACTAGAGGAGGTGAGCTCTGAGCACCTTGGAGATGACTGTGCACCCTGCTATGGGTTCTTCATGTTACCGGACGGGAAACCAGAGATCTAGCTGGGGAAGTGGCTGACCAGAATCTGCGCAGCAAAAGCAAATCTTAAAACTGAGATGACTCCATATGAAGCTTGTTTGGGAGAAAGGAAAGGTTGACCTGGGAAGAACACAGGTTTCAATCCAGCAGAGTTGACAATGACAATCTGAGAATGGCCCCTGCAGTAAGAAATAGGTTCTGGGGAAAATGGGTGATGAGAAGGGGCTGAAGGGGTAACTTCAGGGACTACAGACAAGCCCCATCAGGCTCTCTCTTCCCTGAAGTTGGCACCTACTGCCTTTCCACTCAGGATGGTGTGCAGTGGCTAAGAACAAGTAGCTTAGGAATCAGACAACCCTGACTGCAAGTCTGACGCTTTCCAACAATGCAATGGAGTAGGCATCACTGTCTCCTTTTATGTATTTAGGAAACTGAGGCTCAGACAGGTGAAGGGGGTTTCTCAAAACCAAGTTTGACTGGGACTTTGACCCATCTTATTTTCAAGCCTACCACTCCCAATGGCTGGGATGTTTCTGTGCAGTATTTCTCTACAGTTACAGAGTGATTTTAACTCTAAAATAGGTAGTTTTATTTTTTTAAGATTTTATTTATTTATTCATGAGAGATACAAGACGAGAGGCAGAGACACAGGCAGAGGGAGAAGCAGGCTCCATGCAGGGATCCAGGACGCTGGGATCATGACCTGAGCCAAAGGCAGACGCTCAACCACTGAGCCACCCAGGCACGCTTAAAATAGGTAGTTTTGTAACTTAAATTTTATTTTAATTCACTGTATATTAGAAACTGTTAATGGATACGTATGATGCTAGTCAATTTTTCTTAAGTATGAATTGAGATAATCGTAGATTCACATGAAGTTGTAAGAAATAATAATGAGGTCCCATGTACATGATTTTCAAATTTTTGATGAAGGTTTTATTTCAAATATGAAAGACTTTTGACCAACGGGACTTAGTAAAAAGAAAAGTGTTAGGCAGCATACATGTGGTCTATATTTATTAGACTTTACAAGTTTTACATTTGCAAGTGGCCTATATTTTTTTTAAGTCTGCAGACATTAAAGCTCTGTTGCCTGAGTTCAACTCCCAGTGCCACCATGTCTCAGCTTTATGATCCCTGTCTCAGCTTTATGATCCCTGTGACCTCTTTGTTCCCGCATTTGTGAAAAGAAGGATGATCACAGTCAACTTACTTATAGGACTGTTGTGGTATTAAATGAGTTAATACACATAAAGTGTTTAGAACATATAACCAGCTGATCTTTGATATTCCTGGAATATATATAAATTTTATATGTGTATGCACTAACTGAAAAAAATAAATGCAATATTTTTTTCACCTTTTCCTTGCATTTTGTGGGTAGGGTGGGGGTGGGGACTGGTTTGTTCTAGAGACTGGGAATAAAGGTGCAGCTTTTTTGTTTTAACCTAAACAACATTTACTTGATGGTTTTTATTCATCCATATCATCAATAAATGTGTTCTTTCATATGTGGGAAATTCAACTTTTTTTTAATACCAGATTTTCCTGCTTGTGGGAAGATATTCAAAGGCATCAGCAGTTTCTCACAAATGTGTGAATTTTATTCCTTTTTTTCTTTTGTGAAGTCTTGAATAGGGAGTACAGTACATGATAATAATAATAATAATAATAATAATAAAAGTTTCCTCATGAAATAGAAGCTCTTTCCTAATTTCATCCAGGTCCTAGAGGCAAAGAGGAAAGTGTATGATCCTATCCCATTGTTAGATGTGGAAGTACTTAGAAAATTCATTTTTTCCTAGTCAAGAAATCTCTCTCTAAAGAATACAAGCAGTATTTATATCCATATTACAGACTGGTAAATGATTACAGCAGACAGAGACATTATTAACAGAAAAAAGTTCAAAGTAGTTGAAGGTTGTCTTAAGGGTTACACCACCCACTCCTCCTATCCCCCTCAGTTCCCCTCCTGATTCTCAACCACTCACTTGCACAGACCACACCACCATCATCATAACCCCCCACCACTTGAGGAAACCAGAATTCACAAAGCAGCAATGCTTTTCAGATTTATGAAAAGCCATCCATGGATGAAAAGTAGGAAAAAAAGTTTCTTCAGAACCCCCCATGATACTTTCATCCAATTTTTGTCTTCACTCTTGCATGGCATGCAGCATTTGTTTCAACGGTCCTGCCCTGGACCCTACTAGAAGTGGATGTACTCTGAGTACTCTGTGCCCAGCATCCAACTCCTCTCTTCGTGGCTGCTCAGGAAACACATTCCCAATGGAAGGGAATGCAAATCTCCCTTCCTGACATATGCTTTTTATCCTAGTCTATCCTGTCTGCATCCAGAAGTCCTGTTTTTCAAGGGTGATTTTATAAAACGCAGGTTGGGCTAGGACTGGGGGCAGATACCACAAGTGCCACTAGGCACAGGCTCATGGCAGTCATTAGGGAACATGGCAGGCACTGAGCTAGTGGGATGGAGGAGTCTTCCTCAGACAGGTACACTTGGACCATGCACTGTAGGATGCTGGGTGTATCAGAGGAGACCTCAGTTTCTGCTGCCTCTTGATTTGGGAGCAGGGAGATAAGCCTGACCACTCTGGGAAAGCTCGAGCTTCATTATCAGTATGTCAGCCTCACAAGAATGAGGAATGT
The DNA here is from genome assembly GCF_011100685.1 of Canis lupus familiaris. Lineage (NCBI taxonomy): Eukaryota > Metazoa > Chordata > Mammalia > Carnivora > Canidae > Canis > Canis lupus. The sequence continues at coordinate 52,067,861 of NC_049226.1, read as the reverse complement.
CCTGTTCTAGGATTGCCTACTGGACAAGGCTAAGCAACCTTAGCTGGACCATAGGGGTCACTCTGAGGACACACTGGCTTGTCTAACCTCAGTGCGGAAATATAAGTCAATCCCTTCACAAGGTTTCAGACCTTTCTCCATCTGACTCACCTTGGTATTTAAGCCTGTCACCCTGGTCCATGGGGAAGGCTGGTAGTGTTATTGTTTATTACGAGTCACCTTAATGCTATTCCTTCCTGTAGGGGATCTTCCTGGGTTAACCTGTTTTATGCTTTCTGTTGGAACAGCAGCTGACATATCTCGGTGCATTTGTAATCACTTGACCAATGTCCCTCTTCCTTGCTAGAACACGGGTTCCATGGAAGCAGGGACTATATTTTCCAGTCCACTGCCACATTCCTTGAACCTAGCACAGAGCCTAGTATACTGTAGGTGCTTAATAAACACTTTTAAAATAAATAACTGACAAGAAAAATAGTGTGTAACCTGGAAAGCTTACAAAGCACTTTGTACCTGTAGTAACTAGTATACTTGGTTTTCATATGATCCATATGAAGGAAAATGATTATTCTAACTTTTATCAATGAGAAAAACAAATATTTAAAAAGTCAGCTGCTCACAGCAAGGTGAGAGTTGAAATCACCCTGGATCATCCAGTCTAGCCCTCTTGCTGTGATAGCCCGTGAACTTCCTCCTTGCTCTTTAAATTCTTTCTATTCTCCTAACCCCCAAAGATAAACTTAGAATCACCAGTGCCTTCCATCCCCCACACCTGCTGTGGGATCCCAATTAATAACTGCAAAAAGCATTTGCTATTGTTCCAAGGAGCTGGGAAATCAATGTGTTCATTAGCAAGCTCCCCCTCCCTGCAATCAGCTAGGAAGACGAGGTGCTGGGGCCTGTTCTCTGTATTTCTCTTCAACCATCTGTGACTAAAAATGTTGTTTAAATTCACCCGCCCCAACTCACAATCAGAATTTCATCTCATCTTTAGCTCCTCTGCCTACCCTAAATAATACCCTCCTCCTGCAAAGAAAACCCCAGAACCCCATTCCACCCTAATGGTCTTCCCCTCTCTCCCTGACCCTCCCCAGTGGGTGGGAAAGGGGCCTATGGCATGCGGCTTTCGGTCTCAATTCTTGCTGAAAAGGAAAGTGGGCTTTCATCATCGGGTGTTCCCCAGTCTGTCAGGCGCTGTGTATTCACGACTTGTTAGTGCAGATACTCCAAAGGGAAGCGTTGGGTGTAAGCTTCAGACAGAGGCTAAATCTGAGCCTGCAGGACCCCAGCTCCTCTGTCCCTTCTGCTTAGACTCCACCTCACTTCCTGGGGTGCAGGCTAATGGCCCAGGGGCCAGGCTAAACCAAATCCCAAGTGATGGGAGTTTTGAGAACCCACTGTATACACTGATCTTGGTCTGTATAGGATCAGCCACCAGGTATAGTAAAACACTCTTTTTTATTTAAAACAAAATTTAAACCTTTTTTTTTTCTTAAAGATTTATCTCCCCCCCCCCCATTTTAGAGAGACAGTGCAAACACAAGCAGGGGGAGGGACAGAGAGAGGTTATAGAATCTCAAGTAGACTCCCTACTAAGCGCTGAGCCTGATGCAGGGGCTCTATCTCATCATTCCAAGATCACAACCTGAGCTAAAATCAAGAGTTGACCACGTAACCGACTGAACTAAGCAGGTGCCTCTAAATGTACTTTAAAGCTGCAATTGTAACACAATGAATACCTAACAACCATTTACCTAGATGCACCAACTCTTAATATTTTGCCACATTCATCCTATCTCTTTCCCTATATACTTTTCTCCCCTTAAACCATTTGAGAGTAAATTGGCAACATTTTAATCCACCCCTAAATTCTTTAGCATGTATCCTCCAAGAAAAAGAATATCTTCATGCCTATCCACAATATTATCATCTCATTCAGTATATTAGAGAACTGTTATCCAATATACAGTTCATATTCAGGTGTCCCCAATTGTTCCAATAATGTCCTTTGAACATTTCTTTGCCATGTAGGATCCAATCAAAGATCATAGATTGCATTTAGTTGTCATTTCTTGTTAGCCCATAATCTAAAACTGGTTCTCAGCCTTTTTTTCTCCCAAGATACTGACACTTTTGAACAGCATAAGCCAGTCATTCTTCAGAATAATCCTCAGTTTGAATCACATGATTCCAGTTAGCCCTATCACTGATGACTTTAAAATGATCACATAGTAAATATGGTGTTTGCCAGATTTCGTCATTGTAAAGATAAAAGGTTATCCCCTTCCCTGAGTAATTAATCAGTTCTCTGTGGGATGTTGTTTGATAGTGTATGTATTTCCTTTTCCCAAATAACTTTTAATACAACTTTAAAAAATAAAACTTTAATATTGTAGATTCATGGATTCCTTTTTTGTATTACTTGGTATGTTAGAACACATTGCTGTCTTTATTTTTTTCTGTTGCTCCAATGGATTTCTTGAAGGAGAAAATTTTAAGTCTTCTAGCTCCCTCTCACCCTGGTTCTCCCCAACCTCAGTCCTCCGAGGCTTCACTCCCCAATCCCTCCTCTTCACCCTGCTGACCTTTATTCCTAACAGGGAAATCTGGCAAGTCACACAGAGGGATCTGGAACTGTATTATAAAATCCATTTTCATGCCAACCTCCTTAAAGGATGGAGTTATATCCCCTCGTTGCCATGTCCCCAGAACACTGTCTGGCAGGTAGTAGGTGCCCACCAGATATTGTGCAATGCAGCCCAGCAATGAGTGCTTCCACTAAGCGCAAAGTGGCAGCTCAAAATCACAGTCAATCTTGATCAGAGGACAGAGAAAGAAAATTCACCTTGCCAGACTCCTTAGAATGGTCCAGGCCCTTGATAAACTTAGCAAAAAGTGGTCATTGAGCTTGGAGATTTACATGAGATGCAAATAAACTTCTCTGGTGTTTTTAAGCCACTGTTATTCTACGTCTCACACACCAGCTGAATTAATATCCTAGATCATATATTTCCCTGTGTACTTTAGACATAATGACTATTACTGGTTCCTTGAACATATTATTCCAGTTCTTTTCAAAGGAATCACCTGAAAGTCTTCTTAAAATGTGGATTCTGATTCAGTGGGTCTAGGCTGGAGACCCAAAGTTCTGCATTTCTAATAAGCTCTCAGATGAGGCCAATATTGCTGGTCTAAAGACCACACCACATTTTTCTAATAGCAAGGCCCTACCCTGTTTCACATCTGTATGCATTTGCAAATGCTGTTCCTTTTGCCTCAAATTCTTGCTCTCATTGTGTATCTGAAAAATTCCTATTTATTCCTTAAAATCTTGGCTCAAGGGTCATCTCTCCTTTCGTCCACCAGCTGGTTTGTGAACACTTATGTTGTGAACACTTCACAACATAAGTGTTCACAAACCTAAAATCACTGTTTTAGGTCCTCAGATCTATGACTGTTTGAGATAAGAGAAGTCTGTGGTCTCAGAAACCCCACACTGTAGTAAAAGGGAAGAGTAGACTACAAAATAAGCCAACAAACTGATAAGACAACTGAAAATTGTGCTAAGTCCCATGGCAAAGAAGAGGAAGAATGACTGGGGCAGGGACACTCCTTTAGGCACATGGCAGGGAGGATTTCAAAGAGAGGGAGGTCATTTGCTGAAATCTGAGAAAAGAAAAGTCAGCCCTATGAACAGTTGGAAAGAGGGATGCACATTCCAGACAGAGGGAAGAATGAGGGCAATGCACCAGAGAAAGCAAGGAGCTTGGAATGGTAAAGGACAGAAAATAAATCGGGTATAGCTTGAGGATAGTGTATGATGGGGACAGAGCTATGAGCAGAGATTGGAGGAACCAAGGGTTAGGAAATATGGGACCTTTGGCCCTGGTAATGTGTTAGCATTTTATTGCACCGAAAAGGGAAATCACTGGAGAGTTTTAAGCACAGGAATGATAGGATTTAATTTATGTTTTTAAAAGATCGCTCTGGCTACTCCATGAAAAATGCATGGTAATAATAGCTGATGATAATAGCTAACATTTATTGATTGTGCTTATTATATGCCAGGCATTGCTCTGAGTGCTTACATATATTAACTCATTTAGTGCTCATAATAACCATATGAAATAGGTACTGTTTTTATTCTCATTTTATAGATGAACAAACAAATGAGACCAAAAAAAGTTAAGAAACTTGTCCAGGTCACACAGGTTGCACATGTTGGAGCTAAGATTTGAACCCAGACATCTGTCTCCAGAGTTTTGGTACTCAACCACTGTCCTCTATGGTTAAGGCAAAGCATGCAGTAGAGAGATGCATTAAGATGAACTCACAGCATTCAAGGTGAGAGATGTTGCTGGCTTGGATCAGAGCAGTGCTCACCAAGGTGGGAAAAGGTGGACAGATTTGAGAATTCTTCAGAGGTTGCAAATGGGAGTGGAGGATTAGAGGATGAGGAGCTATCAAGGATAGTTTCTAAAGTGTTGAACTTCAAGCAGATTGGTGGTATGTCCATGTGTTGAGATGGAGAAGGCTGGGAAAGAAACACATTTGATGGGAAATCAAGACTTATGCTTTAAAATGTAAGTTTTGAGATGGTCATTCAGTATACAAGTGAAGAGGAGAAGGCACCTAGGTATGAGTGTGGAGTTTAGAGTAAAGGCTGAGTTAAACATGTGAGTCTGGGAATTGGCAGCACGAGTGGAGCAGTCACCCACCATGGGAGTGAATGGAGTTGGAGAAGGGACTTCAGTAGTAAACTAGGACTCATCACATACAGAGATTGGGAAGAAGAGAAGAAGCCAGCAAAATAGATGGAAACACAGTGGCCAGAGAAGTAGTAGGAAAACCAATAGGCTATGGACTCAAAGAAACCAAGACAGACAAGTGTATATGGAGGAGTGGAATGGATGTTCCTGGGCAGCTAAGGGAGAAGAAATTAGAAAAGTCCATTAAATTTGGCCTTGTGGATGTAGTAGAGTCTGTCATGTCTAAAGATATTCCATTCCCTTTTCCCTTAGTAACAGAATCCCCATTGGGGTGCAATACTTTTTGGAATAAAGACGTCATTTCCCAGTCTCTCTTACAGCCAGGAAGATCCATGAAACCAGATGCTGTAAATAGAAGTACTGTGAGAACCTTCTGGAAAGGACTCCTAAAGGAGCTGACTCTGTAGGCAGAAGCCTCTTTCCCCTTCTGCTGCCTGGAATGTGGTTTGGTTGGTTGGAGACCCAGCAGCCATTGTGTATATAGAGGAATTTGCACCACAACGTAGAGTGTTCAGTAATAATAATGAACATATACCTCTATAGTGTCAGGCACTGCTCTAAATGCCTCATATATTTTTAATCCTTTAATCAAAACAACCTTATGAGATAAAGATTGTTATCCTTATTCTACATGAGAAAAATAAGACACAGGGAGGTTAAGTCCCTTGCCCATGGTTCCACAGCTAGAACATGGCAGAACTAGTATATCAACCTAGGCAACGTGTCTCAGTTCCTAACTACTGTGCCATACTCCCTGAGACGGAGGTGTGAAGTCACAAAGTACAATCAGGTTGTGCTTTTATTCAGCTACATGTAGCTGCTCTGGTGCCAGGCAGAGGGGAGACAGGTAGGCTTTGCAGAGCTGTGGTCTGGACAGTCCAGCAGGACATAGAGGGAAAGGAGAGCTATCGAGACCTGTTAATAAGGTGACTATATTGATGGGCCATGAACTTTAAGTGAAGACAGGGGAGAAAGGGTACCTAGGGGGAAGGTGGGATTTATCAGGTTAAGATCCCATCTTCCTCTTCTCTAAATTAAGAGCCCTGAATAGGATGATTGCATGTCCTCTCTTTCTAGCTCTACAATTCTGTGATTCACTTGGTGCTCAATAAATATTTGTTGAATGAATAAATGAATAGATGTGTATGCACATGGGAAATACACATTTTCTTAGCAAACATACATATAAAAATAAGAATGTAATATACATTACATATTTGCTAAGCAAATGAATATTGGAGGCAAAGAAAATACCTAGATCTTTGGGAAATAGAAGGTAAAAACATATACCCCCACACACATATCAATAGCATTATTTTATAATTAAATAAAGCTAAAGCACAATTGCACTGTATCATTGGATATTCTGTATGTGAACTAGAAGTTTTGTGGTATGTCTTAGAATGCTTTATTGGGCCATAAGCAGGGCTCTCAGTACTGTCACACTGGGCATTAATGCATGGTGAACATATGGTACAGAAGGCTACATGCTGCACAGATATCTGGTGGCCATAGTTCCTCTACCTCTTCCTCATATACCAATGCCAAAAAGTTGGCAGGGGGTGGTGAAGGGAGCACTGACCATGGGGCAATCAGAAACCAGTAGAGCCGCTGAGCTGACTGCAAAGGGATACTAGGATCTCCATGAAAGCCCACTGAAATTTACTAGCACACAAGCACCCATGTGTCTGGTATGTTACATATTTTGTTTTAGTTTTTTAAATATTTTTTTTATTTACTTGAGATAGACACAGAGAGAGCATGAGCAGAGAGAGGAAGAAGCAGACTCCTCACTGAGGAGGGACTCCACCCCATCTCACCCCCCATGCAGGGCTCAATCCCAGGACTCTGGGATCATGACCTGAGCCAAAGGTAGACGCTTAACTGACTGAGACACCCTAGTGCCCCGTGTTACATATTTTTATTCACGGTATTTATTGAGTGCTCACTTCACGAATAATGATTATATACCCAGCATTGTACTGAACATTGAATGTATATTTGCTCCTTTCAACCTCTAAATGATGCTGTAAGATAGATGTTATTTGTAGCCCCATTGCGGTGATGGAAAAGCAGAGGCTTAGAGAAGCTCATCCTTTGCCATAGGTTATAGCCATTTGTGGCAGCACCAGTAGTAGAACCTCAATCTATAGATCTGCACAAAATCTGAGATTTCTGTTCCTCCACACCATCTGCTGGCCTATGGCTCATAGACAGAAAGTACTGTTCTTGTTCCTTTAATAGAGTTGCCCAAGAAAGGGATTTATTGGGACTCCTCACCACAAAGTGTACCTGTGAGCCCTCTGCTCTGATGACTCTCAAAGACCCCTATCCTCCTGCCTTTGGCTACGATGCATGATCGGGTTATTCATCCTTATGCCCATACATTAGCCAAACCCATTAACCTGACGCGACTCCACTGACGTCCTTTACAACAAGCAGACCAACAGCCGATTTAACCGATATAGATTTATGGCTAAATGCTAGAGAGGAGGGAGTCAGGAGAGAGGGAGGGCACAAGCACCCCCTCCTTCCCAATGCTGATGGGCAGCCAGCTATCCTCTCCTGCAGCAATTACTGACACTAATTAGCAGCTTACTACAGATCTGAGAGAAGAGGCTGACACTGGCGCAATCCCTGCCTACCACATTCTGAGTGCAGTCAGAGTCTTCGGGAAAGGCCCTTGTCAAGGGCCTGTCTGCGAGGAACTTGGCAGCTCAGAAACCAAGCAGATTGGAAGGGGTGGAGGGAGCATCTAGAAAATGGCCTCATAACCAGGGGCCATTCTTTTTCCCGCTTCCAGCTTTGGTCTGGCTGTTGCTTCTCTCAGCTGAGGCCCTGGGCTTCCATCATGAACACTCTCATCGCAGGCATGCAGCTGGCTGCAAATCATGGAGGCATATGGCTCAGATTCATGAAGCCAAGTCATTAGCCCTCTGACCCAATTATATGGATTATCACAAAGAACAAAGCAATTGGGATTCAGCCATCGTGCTGCTCTTCACTAAAGGCAAGGGTTTGGGGAACCAGGTCTATTTTGCTCCCCTTCCCCCAAACATGCCTATTTTACAAAGTATGGAGGCATTTCTAAGTTTACAAGGCATAGTCAATGATGGCGGAAGAGGCTCTTTGTGGGTAGAGGGCAAATGTTTCTTAAAGGGAAGTTGCTGGAACAATGGAAAGCGAGCTGTGCTAGTCAAGGGTCTGGTCTTGGTCCTGGCTCCAATGTGTTATATGACTTTGGGCAAGTCACATTGCCACTAGGAGACTCAGTAGCCATGGCTTTCTTTGTAAAATGAGGAGTTATCTTAATGATCATTAAGGTCTTTACCAGTGTGTTCCTGGTTGATCATGCCCCATAATCCTGTCATGATGGTGAAAAATGTACTGAAGTAAACTCACAAAATAATATTAAAATCTAAAATAAGCCCTATTGTTATAGCAGATTTCAGTGCAGGAGAATAATGAACATGCTTTCTTTGCTTAATTTTTAACATCAAATTGAACTAATAAAACAATCTGATACCCTTGAATTTTAAAAGTGAGTAAAATTGATTATATGACTTTGTATTCTTTGGTTAGAGAAGCAAAGAGAAAAAGAAAAAAAGAAGATATGAAATTGTGATTGCCCACTGCAGCTATCTGCTGGATAATAAATGTTGCTGAATCTGTGTCATTTAGCAAAAATTACAGCAAAGAAAAAATATTGCAGGTTTAGTATCTTAATTATGTAGATTTTACATTCAATGAACTCTTGCCAAAATAAATTGCGTATATTATCTAAAAAGCAAATGTTAATTAAAACTGTATCTTGATAGCGTGCTTGGTTCGCAAGACATTCCGAGCACATGAGATTATATGGCACACATTAGCTACCATCAACTCAGACTGAAGGTTCAGGTCATTTCAATGATTCATGTGAAGCCAGACAGTGTTGGCTGGTACTGGCGTCTGACAGCAGTGCCTCACATATTTATATAGAAGATACAGCTTGATCCCAACTTATTTTTCCAGATGAGTGAAGTGTCTCTGCCTGCTCCAGAGTCTCATAAATAGAACAGCTGACTTCAGTTCCCATTAATTAGCTGTTTAACACAAAGCTACCCAGTGATCACTGCATCCGGGGTATAGAAATACAATTCCTAGCGAAGAAATGAGACTGGGGTACGGACATAGAGAATTAGAGGTCACTCTATTCATCCCTTGTCTCTTTCCTCTCCTGCCCTGAGCTTGGATGTCCCCAAGACCAGACCATCATCCATTCATCCTAATAGCTTGGTAACTATATTCTTGAGCCATAGCATCTGGTCTTTTTTGAACATCTTCACTGCTGAGCACTGTATACAAAGAACAAGATCCAAATGCTGCAGAATTGATTCTTTCACCCTCTCCAAGAGGCACTGCTCCAAAGCTAGTTTAATTATAGGTGTTTAGACGTACTGAGATGAATACCTAGGGAACAGCCGTTCCACAGCACTGCTCTGGCAAGCTTGTACTTTCTTTTCTATTTTTTTTCCACTTTCCATTTTAACAAACAGTCAACTCTGTGCTGCATGTAAGTGTTCTGTAATCAACGGAACACTAAAATGCCAAGTGTTAGGAAAAGGTCAGTGGAGGGTTTCAGACAGGAGCCCAGAGCCATGGCCTTGAGTGGCAAGACTGTCATTTCTACTGGACTTCCAGGGTCAGTTAGCTTCTAGGTTACTACTGATATATCCTCACATAAACTCAGAATGTTCAACAAGCTGCTCTCCACCTGCTTTTAAGAATAATCCAAGAATGGCCTTTAAATGTTGGCCTATACCATGGAAGAATCTAAAGGAGTAGCAGGTATGGAGGCTAGGGAACCTGGGTCTGGATCTCAACACTACTTAGGAAATGTGTGATGGTAAGCCAGTCACTGCACTTCTTGGAGCTATAGTCTCACTGCCAAATGGAAGGGGCACATGTGAGGCTTGATGGAAAGAGCAAATGTAGACACTTTGCATGGTACTAGATTCTTAGCAATATCTAAGAAGGTATGAAGCAGCTACAATTCATTCGTCATCTAACTATTTAATCAACAGAATGTTGACATATTAATTCAGAGTCAGATTTATGTACAAAGACATTTAGAAAAGAAAGGACTGGGGACGAGGGTAGAGGAGCAATGGAATGGATAACTACTGAGTTGGTCTAATTTCCCCCAGGGGCAGTACCCAAGGTCAGAGGAGGAAGGGCACTAGTAAAATGATGTCCCCTTTCTCTGTGTGCAGGTCATATACCTATTCAGTCTCGGGTCCCATTTCTGCCCTTCTCTGCTTATGACCCCCAAACCTGCACTTCTTATGTTCTTTTGCCTAGTGGCTTCTACTTAGGTTTTGTCAATAGAGAGACCAGGTAGGATACTACAAGGCAGGAAGAAGGGAAAAGGAACTCACTTCCTGCTTCCAGTGTCTATCCGCAACCTTCCAGGAGCAGTGGACAGCTAGGATCTCTGGCATCTCTGGCAGTTTCCTCCTCTGTAGGGCAAAGCCTCTCCCTGAATCCCAGAACTGGTGCTGAATCTCAGCACCAGCCAAGTGGTGACCCTGAACTCCCACGTCAGCCACGCAGTGTTAGCTTAGCACCTGGATGTCCCAGCACAAGCCATGCCTTATCTCTGACTCCAGCACGAGCTGTTCTCCCTGGCCCTTCACAGTGTGGCTTAGCAGGAGAGGACTACCAGGCATTGCAAACATCACAACTTGCCTTATGTTCACTCAAGACTAGGTATGGTAGCTACTTCCTATACATACTAATCTCTGACCTACTCACCTTCTTCTTTTGTTCTTTCAACCTTAAAAAAAAAAAAAGATTTATTTATTCATGAGAGACAGAGAGAGAGGCAGAGACATAGGCAGAGGGAGAAGTAGGCTCTCCGTGGGGAGCTTAATACAAGACTCAATCCTAGGACCCCAGGATCACGACCTGAGTATGAAGGCAGACGCTCAACCACTGAGCCATCCAGGTACCCCATTCTTTCAAACTTTTGAATAATTTACAATCAATCCCCTGTATTAAAACTCCTCTGTGTAAAACACCAAATGCGGTTTGTCTTCTCCTGACTGGACCTTGTCCAATATACATCCTGCACATGTGAACATGGACACTGAAAACTGAGGTGGGGATTAGGAAGGTTGTGTGAAAAGTCAGTACCCCTTAATCCTATAATTCTACTGCAAACCTTAAAAGTGATATTGGCTAACTCTGATTCTTCCCTCAAGCTTCACTGACCTGTCACCTCCTCATGGAGGCTTTTCTGGCCTCTAAGTCTAAATGAGTCATCTGCCCATAGCAGCCTGAATCTTTTCTATTATAGCATTCATCACAATTTACAATAATCTAATTTTGTGATTCTATTTGTCTTTCTCTCCATTAGGTAAAAGCTCAATAAGAGCAGGAAGTGGTCGGTTTGGTCACTGGCCTTTCCAGCACCTGGGAAAAGGCTTAACTTGTACAGTACTCAAAACACACTTTTTGAATGAATGAGTAAATGAATAACCAAAGATATTCATTGTGGCATTGTTTATGCTTAATGAAAACTGCAAACAACCTAGGTATTCACTATGATAAAAATGGATAAGTATATGAAAAATCCACTCAATGAATCAACAGAACCATGGTATTTAGCTTGATGTAAATGTTTTAAGGCGTGCCTGCCTGGCTCAGGTGGTAGAGCATGTGACTCTTGATCTTGGGGTTGTGAGTTTGAATGCCACATTGGGTACAGAGATTACTTAAAAATAGTATCTTTTTAAAAATGCAGTGTTTTTCAAAGTGTGGCTTGTAAACATATGCCTGCAAATCATCTGAAATTATCATTAAAATTCAGATTCCTAGGCACCATTCTCACATTTTCATAAGCTTTCCATGTACCCTGACTCCAGGCAATTCCTGGTCCAACAAGTATTTATGTAGATTGCAGAGATTTTGCACTAACTTAAAAATGTATTTTACCATGCTGATTGGACAAAAGTAAAACCAACCAAATAAATTAAGAAATCAACAACAACAAGGACAATCATCATAATTAAACTAGATAAACAGGCAGACATGTAGGAAGGCAAATAAACAAAGAACTAATATAACAACTTTTAAAATCTTAGATACAAAAAAAAAAAAATAAAAAAAAAAATAAAATCTTAGATACAGAACTATAAGGAAATATACCAAACTTTTTCTTTGGAGAATTGTAAAAAAAAAAAATGTCTTCCTTTTTCCAATTTTCAGTATTTTCTGAATTTCTGATGTAAGTATGTATTTTGCAGTGGAAAAATACCAAACCAAATTATCTCTAAAAAGAAGAGAGAGATGCAGCAGATCACCATGGCCAACTGAAAATGCCAGGTCAGAATCTCCCTGTCTCCTGCTCTGGGTTCCTTGGGCTGCTCTGCCATCATTACTTGTCTCCCATAGGGCAGGTGATGTGATCATTTCCTTAAATCTTACTCCGTCTGTGCTAAAACCAGAGCTTGGCAGCTGGTAAGCCATTGAAATTTCATACTTAAGACATCAAAGCTGGCAGCCTTGCTTTCAATTCCCCCCCAGCTCATCTTCTTAGAGGAAAAATTTCTTGAAAGCACTTGATCCCTTGAAGTTATTGGGTACCACATTTAGCCAAAGCCTCGCTCAGTATGGAGAGGCAGACTCAGAGAAGGCCCACCTGCATTATATTAAAGGCTTGGGGGGTGTGTGTGCCGTGGAGCAGTAAGGGAGCCAAGCAGCCGATGAGCTTGGAGTCCCTGGAGTCCAACTCCCAACAATTATTGTCATGGGAGGAAGAGGGAAGATGGCACGTGTGGCAGGGGTTAATTTTGGGGGAGACTCTGTGTAGCCAAGCGTAGAGCCTACCATTACCCAGAAACAGCATAATGGCATGCTGTTAGGCTGTCTCCTAGGAAGAGAATTTTAGGTGAGCCCTTTGACATGCTTAAAATAGAGCCTGGCTCAGCTAGGCTGCTGGTTGGGGATGGTGCTTCCACCCTGCTGCCAGCTCCTGAGCTGGCAACTCTATGTATACACTCCAAGCCTTCTTCCTCAGTGCTCCATAAAGATGGTCACTCTCCCAGGCAAGTGAAAGAAAATGATCTCTATTTTCTCTCTCTATTTTCTATAAATAGGCAAAAGTCCTCCCAGACAGTGGAATCTGGGCCCACCCAGCACCTCAGAGCAGGCTGTTTGACAGACTCTGCCAAACCCACGTGTGGTTAGCAGGGCCAGCCTTCCTCTCTCTCCCAGACAATGGAATTACCATAAAGCCTTTGGCAGCAGCCCCTTCACCATCCCTTGGCTCCAGTTCTCTCGCTACTTTAATCCTTTCTAACACAGGTAGACCTTCCCAGAGCGCAGATTTCAGCAGGTTCAAAAAACCCAGTGCTATAGAATCAAAGATTCTATAGAATCAAAGATGAGCTCTACAGCCTGTTCCAAGAATCCAAGTCCTTTTATATTCTAGATCCAGACGGTATTTCTGAATGTGTAATCCTACCAGTCAACATGCCCTAAGTGCTCACTACATACTGGGCAATATTCTTGGGCTTTGAAAAATCAGTTCATTTAGTTCTCAAAATAACCTTAGGAAAAAACAAGAGTGAGGCTAGGAAACTGAGGCACAAGTCAGGGAACTTGCATAAGGTTATACTGCTAATATGCAGAACAGCCAGCATTGGATGCCAGCAGGCTGACTCCACAGCCCACACATATATATCTGCCCCCTAGTCATCCCTAGGAGAGATGGTCCCCACCAGTGGGGCCAGTCTGAACGTTCTTCCCTAAATGTGTCTGTCCTACTCCCCCTGTTCTCTCTCACATTCCCCAGTGCCCAGGCCCATGCCAGATCTCAGTTTCCAAGCCATCTACCCTTTTTTGTAGCATAGGGCAGTCTTGGATGGCATTGTCCCCATGGGAGTCCAGAGAGCCCTGGGGTTTGGCTGAATGCTTTAGGAACATGTGCTTGGAGTCTACTGAATCTTGAAAGATTCATCCGTGCTCCTCACCTGTGAACTGGGGAGAATAATCCTATCCCATGCAAGTGGGGTAAAGGTTAAATGAAAAAAGGACATAAAGGGCTTTGAAAGCTTCTGTGATCACATCTACCTTTGAGCTCTACAGCATGTTTTACTAATTCTTCTTTTTATCTTTTATTATGCTCATTAGCATTCCTGTTTCCTTCCCACTGTTACCTTGTCTAGCTGCACATTAAGGAGACATGTACCTTGATAGATGGGTTGTTTGGGTATATTTTCTTTTAAAGAGAGGAGGCATTGGGTGCTCTGAAATCAACTATCCATGTACTTCTGGGAACTCATCTGCTTAAAGTCTTTAGGTTAAAACTGAAATCAGGGGCCAAGTCCAATTGCCCAGCAGTCCCCTCCAATTGTCCCCTTTCTTCACCTTCTCCCCTTGTTCAGCACATGGGCACTGCTTCATTTGCAACACACCAATAAGGAGACAGTTTCCTACTGTCCTCTTGTCTTGCAAGAATAGGACACAATTTTTTAACTCGGTTTACACTTTAAATGGATAAGTTGCAGCTTAGTGAATTATATCTCAGTGAAGCTGTTTTTTTAAAGCACTTTCAATAAGCAATGTGTAAACAAACAGGCCTGGCTATATTCCAATAAAACTCTATTTACACAAAAAATGGATTTCGGACTTCATGCTAATCACACAGGGTAGGTGAGAGGGTGTTGGTATACTTGTAAGATCCCAGGATTTGGAGTAAGACAGAGCTTGTTCTGAAACCTGGGTTGTTCTGTTCCCTGTGTGCTCTGCTTCCTGACACACATAGACATTCAAAATTGGCAGTTCCTTCCTACTCTAGCGCTATGGCTGATGCCCCATTTTAAGGGATGGGGATGTCAAAGTAAAGAAGCCACCATGACCGCCCTGCCCTTAAAGAACTCCACACTCTACTTGAGCTTATAGAAATGTACTTTTGTATTTATACATATACAGCTTCATGAGGTAGGTCAACAGGTGCTAGCAAGGCATGCAGCATGGGGTGAACAGCAGTCAGGGATGTCTTCCCAGAGTCTACGGGGAATAAAGCTTGAGCTAAACATTGGAAGATAAAAGCACACAAACTCCACATCGGACAACCTAGGTTCTAATCCCCACTCTGCCCCCTACTTGCCTGCTGTGTGATCTTGACAGAGAAACATCACCTCTTCTGAATTTTGGTGTCCACCCTCTCAGAAAAAGGAGGTGATAAGTAATGCTTCGCTTGTGAGATTGTTGTGAAATTTACAGGAGTCAATGGACAAAAGTATACAGCTTTAGGGGCTGAGCTAGATGTCAGATTAGGGGGACTTTATTAAAAATAAAAAATTTTTTTTAATTTATTTTTTATTGGTGTTCAATTTACTAACATACAGAATAACCCCCAGTGCCCGTCACCCATTCACTCCCACCCCCCGCCCTCCTCCCCTTCTACCACCCCTAGTTTGTTTCCTAGAGTTAGCAGTCTTTACGTTCTGTCTCCCTTTCTGATATTTCCCACACATTTCTTCTCCCTTCCCTTATATTCCCTTTCACTATTATTTATATTCCCCAAATGAATGAGAACATATAATGTTTGTCCTTCTCCGACTGACTTACTTCACTCAGCATAATACCCTCCAGTTCCATCCATGTTGAAGCAAATGGTGGGTATTTGTCATTTCTAATAGCTGAGTAAAAAAATCTGTGAATCCCTACATACTGTGTCAGTGATTTGGAAGTAGTTCAATGTGTGTATGTAAGCACATGTCCATCTTGGCAACGGTATTGAACACAGATCCATTTGAGGGAACTTATTCCTGATAAAGGCCTGGGGAGGCCAAGAAGACTGGACAGCTCCACACCACGGCAGCACCTCCTCCCCACCACTAGCCTAATGTGGATTTATCTGTTGTTGTACAAATAACAGGTGTACAATTTCCTTTATCTTTATGACACTCCCATGTAGTTAGAAGCAGGAGATATTATTTTCATTTTATCAATGCAGCTATTAAGGCTAAGAAGTGAGTTAGCTTAAACCATGGAACCAGTAGGGCAGAAAGGGCCCTGAAGGTCATTTAGTCTGACCTTCATGCTGTGGCTATGTGCTCTCATCAGCATTTCTGCCAAGGTCTTATCCAGCTAATGCCTGGTTATTTTTCAGGGGCAGGGTGTTCAATCTATAAGCAACAGTAGTCTGTGGGTTTGGGAAAGCTTTTTTCTGACAAGGCTAAACTAGAGTCTATCTGGGCATTGACATCTGAGAAATCTGGGAGAAATCAAATCTCGGCTTTACCATTCACTAGCTGGGCAAGTGATCAATCTCTCCAAATCTCCCTATCCTCACTTATAAAATAAGAATCCAAAATATCTACTTTCTAGAGTTATTTTGGTAACTAAACAAATAATAATTAGAAGATTCTCTGGCAAATATAAAGCAACACACATATAAGTTGTCATTGGTTTCACTGTTATAATAAAGGTTTTTCATCTTGACGGTATCATCATGCATTGTTGCTGGACAATGAATTGGTTCAACCCTTTTGATGGATCAACATTTAAATATACACATTCCTTTTGAGTCACAAAATCTACTTCCAGGAATTTATCCTATAGATCTAAGTCCACATCTGTATGATGCACATGTTTAAAGATATTATTCATCTGTATCTTTAACAAATTAAAAACACTGGAAATAATCTTAGTGTCCTTCAGTAGGGAATTAATTAAATTCATTACAATATGGCAATACAATGGAATACACTGTTGTATTGTTAGAAGAATGAAGTCTCTCTCTATATATAAATACCAGTATAGACTAACATTTAAGATATGTTATTTAGTGGGAAAAGTAAACTGCAGTACAATGTATATGGACTAAACCAATGTAATAAAAAAATAAAAGTGAATATAATATATTCACACACATACCTACATGTACTCTTAGACTGTATCTGGAAAAATTGCATTTTTGGAGAGAAATCAGGGAACTGACATCTTACTATATGCATTTTGCACTGTTTTAATAGTTTTTACCAGGATATGTGTTCCTTTTATAGCAATAGAAATAAAAGGACCCTAAAAATGCTGACTTTCTTACTAAACATTAAGTTCCAAAGGGTCAGAAGCACATCACTTTCTTCATCTCAAAAGATGGCCCCTCCATGCCACCAGGCCAATCCTCAGAGCTATGCTGTCTCTTCTCTCTTTCATCTGATTCTCAGTGACTCCTATCCACTGTACTTTTCACATTGATCCAGAATCAGACTGCTTTTTGCCACTCTGCTACTCCCTCCTTGTGCTGACCCACTGTCGTCTCTCACTCAGACCTCAGTACTACCCTCACTACTGGTCTCTTGGTCTCTTCTCCACAGAGAAAGAAGCACTACTGAGCTTTCTTAAAACCTAAGTCAGATCAGATCAATTATCCACTCAAAACCCCTACATAGGGGCACCTGGATGGCTTAGTTGGTTAAATGTCTGCCTTCTGCCTAGGTTATGAGCTCAGGGTCCTGGGATCAAGCCCCACATGGGGCTCTCCACTCAGTGGTGAGTCTGCTTCTCTCTCTCCCTCTGTAATCTCTCTCGCTTTCACTCTCCCTCAAGTTAATAAATAAAATATTTTTTTAAAAAACCCCAAATAGAACAGATGTCCTTACCATGGCCCAAGGACTCACACAGCTATGGCCCTCATCACTCCTTGAACTCCACATCCTAACTTCATTTCTCCTGCTCATTCTGTTCCATCCACACTAGCCTGTCATGTTGCTTGAACTCTCCCACCGGTGCACCAGCTTTTCCCTCAGCTTGGAAGGTACTGCCCTCATATATCTATAGAGCTGCCTCTCACAACCTTAAATCTCACCCTAGTCCTTCCTTTCCCACTTTTACAAAATAGCACCTTTCTTATTCTTCATTCCCTCATCTTGCCTTGTTCTTCTACATGACGATACTCCCCACCTGACACTATTTGTCCATCTGTTGGTGTAGTCTTATTTTTCCTATTAGAGAGCAAACTTTGATATAATCCTTGGCAGACAGCACAGTGACAAGCACATGGATTCCCCAGTAAATGCCTGTTGAGTTTTGTTGGACTATATATTAGTATAATAAAATGAGACCTGGACCAGAACAAGGAGACCTGAACTCTGGTTCTCCATCAGTCATGCCCTATTGACATTAAGCAGTTCTTATCACTTCTGTAAGGCTCAGATGGTAGCAATAGCTTCCAGCCCAGTGTCTCTAGGCCCCTGGCAATTTCTGAAGTTGTAATAGCAGTGTCATTTTCAGTATTTCAGAATGTCAGAAAAGTTTTCCTAAAGTGTGTTCTATGGAATGCTAATATATGTTCCTCAACAAATAAAGAGTTCCAAGGATAAACAAACAAATGAAAAACCTTCAATTTTTAATGTACCAATGGGTCTATTTTCCAAATTTATTGTTCCTTGGAATTTTGTGTATGTATGTGTGTGTTTGCATGCATGTGTGGGTACATGTATGTAGTTCATCTCATAATACGAGAATTCAGTAAAATACATGTTGGAAAAGGCTGGACCAGGCAGATTCACAGACACAACAAGGTCAATGAGTAACACTAATTTCCTCACATTAACCAAAGGTAGTTAGAAAAGTTTCCGATGTATGATAGACAAAGAACTTAATCATGGTTTCAAACATGCAAACATGAGGCCCATGTCCTGCTTCTCCCATCATCACCCCTCCACTACTCCATTATTACCCTGAAGGCTGTACTCCAGTCAAATGTGCAGCTCTCTGGATATCCCAGGCTGTTCTATGACCCATGGCTTTGTACTTTATGTTTTCCTTGATGGAAATGAACTTCCCTTCATTTTCTGTCATTGTTCTTTGCTCATTTCTCAAGATTAGCTTAAAAATGACTTGTTCTGATTGACTCCTTTACATCTTCACTGTATCCCACACTCTTCCTCTGTTATAACACCCACAATAATGACATCATGTAAAGCTTACATGTCTGTTTTTCTCACTGATGCTGAGCTCATCAAAGTTATGGTTCTGGTACCAATCAGCCTACTTTGTAGCACATAGCAGAGACCTGCAGTTAGGCAGTTGGGAAGGAGAGAAAGAAGGTAGAAAGAAGGAGAAAGGTAGGAAAAAAGGAAGGAGGAAGTCTGGAAATCATTGCACAAGTGAGAGGAACTAAAATAAAGAGAGAAAACAGAAGCTGGGTAGAGTGCACAGCCTGAGAGTCTGTTGTCTGAAGGAGCTTTGCCCTGAGGAACCACCATCCCATGACATGTTTATATTTGTTCCATGAAAAAAGTGTCCATGGACAAGCAAGTTGAGAAATGTACATCAAGATAACACCCTTGTGGAAATATACAATGCCCACAAGCATAATAAAAGATCTGAGAAGTATTCTCTCCATCAATTTGTATATTTATTCAGCAAACAGTTACTGGGCACTGTTGATGAATCCAACACTTTGAAGGATATCCAGATGAACCATGAACCTCACAGCCCATCTGATGGAAGAGAAAACAATTTGAAACTTATTTGATTTTCATAACTACCCAATTAGAATGATCAAATATTACAATGCCAATTTTATAGTCTTAATAACAAGGACAGAGTTTTACTGACAGAGAACTCCCACTTCGGAGTCTGGAGAATGAATTGCTGGATCTGTCACCTTCTCACTAGAAGGCCTGGGGTGACATACCTAAATTCTCTCCATGCCTCAGTTTACTTACCTAATGGATACCAATTATTGGTCCTTCTTCAAACAGATCAAACAACTTAATGTAAAGGAAACAAAAGTCCGTGAAGCACTTGATATCTATGGCCTCTTAAGTGCTAGTTTTCATCGTCATCATAAGTTGTATTAATGTATTAGACTTACTTAGGGTCCCATGATGAGTAAGTTTTGGGAAAGAATTCAAAGCCATATCTTCTAAGACAAATACCTATGCACCTCCCATATGAAGAGCAGGCTGATAAACACAAAACCATGGGTGTGAAAGGAGGCTCTGGTTTTCTTCTAGTGTCTAGTGGCCATATGGTCTCTCATCAAGATCCTTTACTCCTGGCTCTAAAAATTAACCCTTTAGCACATGTCACAATTAGAAAAGTATGCCTTGAGTTGAGTTCCTCTCTCACTCTCTAACTTTGCCCATCAGCTCTTATTCAGACCTCTGCAGTAACAGAAAGACTTGGCCTTCTGTGTCATGAGAACATCTTGGAGCCAGCGATTACATTCTGACAGGCCTCTAGGATGATTAACAACCAGCATTTCCAGCATGAAATGGGTCACACTTGAAATACATGCAAGCGATGTACAGAATTTATGATAACATTGCTCATCCTAAGCAAAGGGGCTGTGCCATTTTTATTCACTCACTCAACATTCATCAAGCCATATTTATGTGTCAGGAACTGGGCTAGACATTGGGGCCAGAGAGAACAGAACACAGTCCTTGCTCTCAGAGAGATTCAGACTAGAAAAAAATGCTCTCAATTTCTCCAGGTAAGGTTCTTCTTTTCTTAAGGTTCTAAAGAATATATGTCATCTGCTCCAGCTGTCATTTTCCAGAGGAGTAAACAGAGGCCCAAAGATGTAAAGTGACTCACCCAAAGACACAAAGCAAGTTAATGGCAGGCTTGATTAGATATCTTAAGCAAAGGCATTTTCCTTCACAGATAAAAAATACATATGTTCATAGGCTGATGATATAAAGAGGTCTGAGGTTTCTCTAGGGCCTACCCTGGTTTCCTTTTGACCTTGGACATGTGGCTTGCTGATGAGTCTCAACACTGTTGTATGGAATGTCCATTTCTGCTTCTTGACAAGAGCTCTTTGGGGTATTTAAAAATACATTACACAATGTGATAGCTGGAGCATGTTCTCATGGATGGTTACACAGGAGTCACAGTTCCACTCCTTGCTCTGTCACTGAGATGGTATGATTGACGGCCTGGGTGCTGGTGACCCTGGGCCAAATCTCTTAATGTTCTTTCCTCCTCCACAGAATGGCGAGGACAATGGGAGTTCCCAGGCACACTGGTCCATTGTGAGGATGGATTGTTTCTCTGTGCCCATAAAACTCTCTGAGTTCCGCTGAGAAAGGCCCGATTATTATGATCCCCTCGAGAGTTCCCCCTCCTTGGTAACAAAAGTGAAATTGTACTTTATCTCATTAGTTACACATTATATACTGGTCACCTACCAAGAACTTGCAAGATTTCACATGTAAATTAGCCTGGGCCCACAGGCAGGCAGCCAAACTGGCATAAAAAGCGGGTGAGGTGTGAGCCATACTGAACTGGGTGTCCTGGGGCTTGGATTCTCAAATTGGCTCTGTCCCTCACCTAGTATGTGGCAAACTTCTGGATCTCTTTCCTGATCTCCCTGGCACTCATCAGATGGAGATAATGATCCTATCCTTGTTTTTTCTGTGTTGCAGAATGGCAATGGGGCTCCCACAAGAAAACAGATATAAAGGTACTTTTTAAATAGCAAAGCCATATATAAGAATCAGCTATAACTAATACAGATAGCTTCTAGCTCATGGAAAGCTTGTCTCAAAAGCCTGTAAGTCATGGGCTGAAATCTTGGGACATCAACTCTCCTCAATATCATGTCATGTGTAGGAGTTAGGTTCCCAAGCAAGCTGAGAGAAGCCTACTTTGCCCCAAATTGTAAAAAAGTACAGGTATAAAAGATACAATTTCTATTGTACCCAACTACTTTTGATAATTTAGTTTCTCAGAGAAAATGCATTCTGGATCCTATGTCCCTCAGAAGACATCTCCCTTTCCAGCAACTTTAAGTGGTAGGAGGTCACAAACTTGGAAGCTAGACAGGTTGAATTCAAGTCCCTACTCCTGCCATTCCTGACTTATATGAGTACAGACAAATGAATGAACCTCTCTGATCTTCAGTCTCCTCATCTGTGAAATGTAGTCAATGATGACCAAAGTGGGATGGTTAAATCAAGTTCAGCTAAGTACTATGCACAGGGCAGTTCCCTTCCTGTACATGAAGACCTTACTTACTCTCTTCATTTGCATAAAGAAGGTACCTTTCCACAGCTCCACAGAGATCTCTCCTGAGGAGTCTGAGGTGTGGGGATAGAAGATAGCTAGCTACCCTGTGAGATGAGAGGTCTGGCCTCAGTCTTCCTTGTTGGCTCTACCTATAGGGAATTGAATCACACTCATGAGGTTCAAAGGAACCACACATGGCTACTAGAGTCACCTCCTCATTCAACAGGAGCAAAGAGGTAGCAAGAATTCTCTAGTGAGGTGAAAGTATTCTGTATGATATCGTAATGGTGGATATATGTCATATACATTTACTCAAAGCCACAGAATATACAAGACTGAGAGTGAACCCTAGTGTACACTACCAATTTAGGGTGACAATGACGGGTCAACATACATTTATCAGTTTAGTAAGTGCACCACTCTGGTGGGGAATATTGATAATAGGGCAGGCTATGCAAGTGTGCAGACAGGGGAGAGATGAGAAATCTCTGTACCTTCCGTTTGATTTTGCTCTGAACCTAAAACGACTCTAAAAAATAAAGTCTTAAAAAAATTATCCAGTGGCAATGAATGCAAACCATAAGCTGTCATTCAATTCCTTTAGTAAATCACATTTTATTCTGATCCTCAATGGCCTGCAAGTCAGGCTTATCAACTTAAAATTTAACAACAAACTTGAAGGTACATTCCTTAATGTGATACATTTGATTTAGACTTCCAATCTGGCCATTAGAATTATCTCTTTATTTGAAAAGACTAGTATCTGTTAAAGAAGTTTTTTTTTCTTTTTCCCTGTCATGATGCAAACTTTCAAACATACAGAAAATTCTATAATGAATACCTATATACCCACCATCCACTTAACATTTTTTCTACTTATTTTATCACATGCCTATCTATCCATCTCTGTTACCATTCATCAGCTCATCTTATTTTTCCATGCATTTTAAATTAAACTGAAGACATCTGTGCATTTTCTCCCTAAATACTTTAGCATGAATATCATTAACTAGAGTTCAACATTTGTTTCTTTTGTTTAACATTTGTTATTTGTTTTCTTTGGAGGTAAAGGTTAGATACAGTGCAAGGCACAAATCTTATGTGAACTTTCATGATGAGTTTTGACAAATGCATGTGCTTGTCTAAGGAAAGCCCTTATTGAGATATGAAACCCTGCCATTGCCCACTAGAAAGAAGTCCATTCCCATTCAGACTCCAGAGACAACCACTTTTCTTTTTTTCCCCCATTACAGGTTTTGCCTGTTCTAGAACTTCAAATAAATGGGATCAAACAATATGTACTTTTTTTTGTGTAAGGCTTCTTTTACTCAGCAAGGTTTTTGACACTCACCCATAGTATTGTGTGTATCAGTAAATTGTTCATTTTTATTGCTGGTCAGTAGTCATTTGTATACCTATGCCACCATTTGATTGCCTATTTCTTATAAATGGACAATTGGCTATTTCCAGGACTAGAATGAACACATCTACTGTGAATATTCTGATAAAAGTCTTTCATGGGTATGTGCTTTCCTTTTCTTTGATAGGTGGCAAGTTGCAGATCCACTGGATCATAGATTAGGTGTGTGTTCAATTCTACAAGATACTCACAAGCCCTTTTCCAGTGTGGATATACAATTTTGCACTCTGCCAATGATATATGGGAGCAGTAGTAGCTCTACACCCTTGCCAACATTCATGGTTATCGATCTTTTTAATTTTAGCCATTTTGCATTATCTTACCATGAAAGTGGGTTTTTAGAAGACTTGGGGATATCTGAAAATAATTTAAGCAAAACATCTATGAGCCACAAAGTATTTTGGGGAGCTATATTTCTAGTTGTATTATTTTTGGGTGTGTACTGAACTAGAGGGTTAACAGTAAGAGAAGCTGCATTCTGAAATTGTCAAAACACTGAGATAATAAGTATAGCTGATATAATATGCCTATGTTCTAGGGACACTTCTTTATGGCTCTTTACAGACATAAACCCCCAATAACTAGCATATATTGAATGGTTACTATGTGCTAAGTGCCTAGCACTTTCCTGATCTAATTAAATCTTCTCTACAAGTCTGCTGAGTCAGTATCACATGCCATTTTCCATAGTTGAAGAATCTGACTTGCTCAAAACCAGTGCATGATCAGGGGCCAGGATCTGAACCTATTTTGGTCTAACTCTGGGACCTATGCTCAGAGCAGACATGGCACCACATTGCCTCACTGCTGCATGGTCACTCAGAGACAGAAGCTGTCATGTCATAGATCTTTCTCTCTGCATTTGGCTCAAATTGCCAACCCTCTTTAAAGTTTTTACCTGAGCAAACTGTACGGGAGTGTATGACTTTTGTTGGCTCAGCACTCTGCCAGAGAGAGGAAACAAAATTTCTGTGACCCAGGAAGCCATGAGTCTGTTTCCCCTAAGGCAAGTCATTTCTGGCTGTTTCAATTTCATTCACTTAGCAACTTCTGAGATTCAACCTTCCTTCCGTCTCTGGAAGTTAACTTGAAGCCTAATTGAGATATACATCTCCTGCCGCCAGCTTCAGGCCCTGTGCTGACTATCGTCTGACACAGAGGCTAATTAGTGAGGCAGCTGGGCACTTGTCACAGCACAGCTAGTCTTGCTTAGGAGGCAGGGGGTGCATGGTTATAATGGAGCATTTCTTCTGGAGTCAGAGGGACCTGCATTTGACTTCTGACTTGATCACATCCTAACCGTGCTACATCTGGGTAAATTGTGTTATCTTGCTAAGACTCGCTTTCTGCATCTGTAAAATGGGTATAGCAGTCTCAATATATGCATCATGGAGTTCTTGTGAGGATTAATTGAGATAACAACTAAAATATCCACTACAATTCATGAACTAGTGCTCAAGAAATGTAAAGTATGACATTGATTGTTTGGTGGTGTCTGTCTTCATTGGAGATGATTATCAAGTGAATGGGTGTTACTGCCAGGGTGGTGAGTATCTATAGTCAATGTTGGAAAGGATGAACATTTAATTCAATACCAACTAAATGCTGGATTACCTTCATTAATATTTTTAATGAAGTAGTTACTATTCCCATTTTACAGATGAGGAAAGTATGTCCCAAAGTGGTTAAGTAACATTACCAAGGGCAATAAAGGTGAATCACAGGATCACCACACAGACACAAAATGATTGTGTAAAAAACTCCCCTCGGCAGGTGCTGTGTTAGGCTGTCCATGGCCACTGGAAATGCTGGGTACTAATCCTGTTTGACTTGGCAGGTAGAGCAGGAAACTTAAAACAGACCTCAATTTTTGCAGTGGGTAGAATATAGTGTTAAAGAATGATATAAAAAGAAAAGGATGGGTTCAACTGTTGAAAGACCTGCTTTTAATTTCTGACTTCATATCTTTCCTCAAGTGTGACCTTAGGATAGTTATTTGATCAACTGGAGTCTAGATTTTCTTATCTAGGAAATGGGCACATTTTGGAAGATCACAAAGGCAACTACATAGTGAAATACAAAGCCCTATGGGCAGGTTATTCCAAAGAAGACAGGAGGCCTCGGATAAATCACCAGCCTTGAGAATGGAAGGCTCACACAATATCATAAGCGCCAGTGTGATCCTACTGATGTATACTGTCTGGAACCAGTCCTGATTGCAACTATATCTCACATGTATTTGAAACCTTGCTCTGAGCATTCATCAAATGCTTCTTGCTGTCCTAAGAAATTGCCCCTGCCCTCCAAGAAGCACCCAAGGCAAAAGAGAAAACAGATTTGAGAATAGACACCTCAGCAGCAATGTGACATGTTCAATAAGGGAGTACTTCCCATCTTCCAACCACGGGGGGAGGTAGGCATGCAAAATGCTTTTATCCCTACTGCACAAGAAGCGGCTGGAAGTCAGAAAGGTCCTGTGCCCTGCCCAGAGTTACACAGCCAATGAGAAGTGGAGCCCAAACATTTCTAACTCTAAATCCACAGCATCATGTGCAATAGGATTTCCACAACAGGAGGAGTTGATTAATTCTGCTTAGCTCAAGTCACAGCTCGAGCCCCAGAATGTTCTCTGGATACAGTCAGCTAGCCCTTATTTTGGGGCCACCTGAACAAGAACACATCTTTGCCTGTGGGCAATATTATGTGTGGGTCTCATGTCCGCTGAATCTGCTAGCCAAAAGCTATGCCTGCAGCCAGGGCCCTAGCACCCTCCTTTTCCCAAGAGGAAAGGGCAGTTGGGAAGTACATATGATGGGAACTGCAGGGCCTGCTCCATGACACCAACTGCACAGGAAGCCAGGGAAAGGATGGCAGGAAAGCAGGAGATATCTGTTGCATCATTTCTCACAAGCCAGGCTGTGGGCCGACTTAGCATCAACCTCAGGGCACACTATAATCAATTAGTTGGTCAGTCAACAAACACTGTGCAGCTGCAATGGGTCAGATCTTGTGCAAAGCACAGGAGGATACCTAAGGAGGAGTAAGTAAGATCCAAACTCCTTCAAGAAGCTTTTAATCTAGTGAGAGGATAAGACAGATGCATTTGAAACTTCAACTAACTATATAAGGTAGCACTTTGTCTTCACATTGAGTTAAAGCCCTCCAAATGAGACAGAGAAAGTTAATTACCCTCATACTCGTTTTTCTGTATTTACTAATATGATCTCCCAAGTTTCATCTGGGCATATGACCACCCAACAGAGGACAATAGTGCCCAGCTATGTTGCAGCTCAGTATGGTCATGAGACGGTGTTCCAGTAGTGGAAATGATGTGTGCATCTTCCAGATCCCATTCTTTTAAAAAATCTGTTTGTGCCTTCCACTTCCTCTTTCTTTTTCCCTGTGGATGTGGTACTGATGAAACAACTTTGACCATTCAGAAGAGCATATTGCCCTGAGGAAAGGTTGAGCCACAGGGAGAAGGAATGATGGCCTTATATGACATAGAACAGAGAAACAGACCTATCTTAAATGGTCTTGTTAAGTGAGAAAGTTCTATCTTGCTGGAATCATTGTACTTTGGACTTAGCTGTGCTCTAAAGTAATTTGTTATGTATTAAGCTATAGATAGATTGCAGTTATGGCCCATTGGTTTATGCACTCATTCATAAACATTTATTGGGCATCTCTACACTATCAGGCACTGTGCAAGGCACTCTGACATACATTATCACAGTTAATCCTTATAACAATCTAAAGCCAAAGATTATTGCTATCCTCACTATAAAGATAAGGAGATGGTCTTTTAGAGCTATGTATAACTTTCCAGAGGTCACAGAGTGAGTAAAGGGCTGATCAGAGACAAAAATGAAAATCTTTTTCCTGTCGAAAAGAAAGTTACACTCCTTCCACAATACCTACATAGAACTGAAACAAGAGCTGGAGATACTGAGTTATAAGACATTGTCTTCATTTTAAGAAATAATTCTGTGTTTAAGACTCAAGAAACGATGATAAACCCAACTACACAGTAAAGATCAACACAAGCAATTGTTATTTGAGCTGTTATAGCTGAACTACCTTGCAATGGGCTGGTGTGTTTTCAAGAGCAAAGGGTTCCTGAGGCCCTATTGGAAAGGCCCCATTCTATTGAAAGAACCTATTCAGAGAAGCAGAAACCCTGCCTCTGCCAGCCCCCCTCTATTAGCCCTGCCCTCTAAATAAGGAGTCATGATAAATTGGACCTCATCATCCAACATGCCTATATTTATTATGTATATATGAGTACAGCCTATAGAAAGAGAAATAATAGTCATTTACCATCAGGAATATTCACCAGTGGGAATTATGGGAAAAGCACATAATTTATAGGCAGTGGCTGTGAGAATGCTCCCCCTCGTCCAGAAAGGCCATAAATTGCAGAAGGAGATACACAGATAACAATTCTTTAGACTTGAGAAAGGCAAGAACAGTTTTATATTATGTAATTACCTAAATCCACCACATTCACATCCGAGATTTATGGTAACAGAGCCATGCATGGGCCCAAGGCATTTTCTCCTGATTTATAGGGAGACATGCAGAATAGGAGAAAGGGCCATTGAGGGTCCTACTGCAGGAAGAATATGCCATTTGGGACCCAGCCTACTCCTGCCTGAGGAGAGGATGGAGAGAGATGTGAATAATGCTGGGCTCTAGTGCCCATCATTGTCCTTGGAGACACAGGAAGCAGTTCTCTCTAAAACACAAATCGGCCATGTCAGACAAATGCTGGTCACCTTCACACATTTCTTATGGACTCAGATTAAAACCCATACTGCAAGCCAAGAGACTCAAAGTTCTTCATAATCTCTTCTCAACTGCCTCTACCAGCTCAGATCCCACAGCCATTTCCATGTGCACTGTACTGACTTTATCTTTCCTTAAACCAAGATGGCCTTTCATATGTCTTATCTGGTACCCTGCTGCCTGGGCCTAGGAATCTCCTTCTCTACTCCTGGGACCCCAGCCTTTCTGTATCTATGCAGAAGTTCAGCTCAAATGCCAATTCCTAAACAAGTCTCCTGGAACTGGCTGGCTCTTTAGCACTCACTCAGCCCATCCCCTACTGCCCCATGTTACTACACTACACACAGGTCTGCAATGTTTCTTTATGTGCGTATGTGCCCCATAGATGCTGTAGGCACCTTTATGGCAGAGACTTTGATATTAGGAAAAAAACACAGGCTTTGGAGTGATTCCATCTTGAATTCAAATCTGAAGTCCAACATTCAACAGCTTCAAAACCTTAGACAAGTTGCTGACCTGTTTCCTATAAATATAAGACGAAGATGATATCCATCTTGCAGGATTGGTATCCTCATTAAATCTGATAATGATTATTAAGTGCCTTTCATTCAACAAATATCATCTTGATTCCTGTGCCTTATCCACACCTTTATCTCTAATGCTCAGTATAGTTTCTGGCACACAATATGTGCCATAAGTATCAGATAGATGAATAAGTCAATAATGCTCCCTGTGATTTGGGATTTCTTCTGTAAAGATGTTTTAAAGATATTACTTATCATTGACCTAGCTTTTGGAACTCAGAGACCTCTAAGAAAAACAGCTACCATGCTTCTTATAGGAGCCTTTGTCAGAGTTAAGGTTAGAAAGTTGGCTTGAGAGTGTCTAATAACATCAACTTCATGGAAACAGCTTTCCATGTGGACACACTTAGGAGCTTGGCAAGACACTAAAAAATGTGCTATCTCATCCATCTCCCTGTACCTACCTGGCCAGGGATCCATTGCTCTACTCTCCAGGTTGTTAAAATATCTCACTTAATCATGTAACCATGCCTCTACACAGAGAAGGCAGAGCAAGCACAGACACATACAAACATGCACCTTCTAGCTCTCTACTGTGGGCACCACCACCTTTACACTCCATCCTGCTGAGTTACTGAGACATCAGAGTTGAAAAAGACTTTGTAGCTACTTACTCCTATATAGAAAGCCCTATTAGCAATCTTACAGCATCTTCTTGAATGTATCTGTCTCTCCCAAACAACTTTCTTTTTTTTAAATATTTTATTTATTTGAGAAAGAGAGAGAGAGAAAGCACATACATTAGCAGGAGGGAGAAGGAGAAGCAGGCTCCCCACCAAGCAGGGATCCCAATACAGGGTTCAATCCCAGACCTTGTGATTGTGACCTGAACCAAAGGCAGATGCTTAACTGACTGAGCCACCGAGGTGCACCCCCTCAACAACTTTCTGATATCTCTGATTATTGTAAAGTTATTAATTATATGGAAATAATATCTCCAGCCTGCAGCTATTATCCTCTAGCCCAAATTTCCAGGCAGGGCCATAGAGAAATGAAGATGAAGTTACCCTCTAGTTGTATTTTCTGTACACTAAATACCCCCTGTTTTTTTTGTTTGTTTTTACTGCTGTTGTACTAACTGCACTTTGCTAGGAACCCTCCTCTAAAAGTTTTCCCTCTATGATTCTTAACTTGGAGAATCTAATGAAATCTTTCTAGGAAAATGCATGAACATGTTTACCTACATACAAACGTCTGCATTCAACTTCAAGGTGTTTATGCAATCATCAAATCCCACCTATCAATCCCCAAAGAAACAGTCTTATTCTGGAGTGTGATTCCTTAGAGTTTGGGCCTTACCTAGTCATGATTTTACTCCAGATCCCAGCACAATACTGGCACCTGGCAACTGCTCATTAGATAAGTGTTAAATAAATGAAATCTGGTGTTCATGAGCCTTACAAGGTGCCAAAGACTGAGCTGCATTCTTTTAGGTACTTCTAATCCACAAAGCAGGTTGGAGACTGCTACTCCAGTTTACAGGTAAATAAAGTGAGTCCCAGAGATCACAAAGCTGGCAAGTGATAGAGCCAGAACTGGGACCCAGATATCAGGGTCCCACAAACTCATGGTACTTCCCAAAGCAGCCTTCCATTGTTTTCCACCTCCCAGCATGGAGCTTCCCTGCATCTTTTTCTTCCTTGAGGCACATATTACTCAAAGGAGACATAAAAGCCTTTATCAGAACTAAATTGTGTTTCTGCCTAAGTCTGTACTCTGGGTGGGGGAGATAACTACAAGTAGTGCTCTCTCTCCCTTGTGAAGAGTTGCAGTACTAACATGTTGACTATGATAGCAGGCTATGTGTCTAAAATCTCAGACAGTTGTTATTCCACAAACTCTAAGATTATACCATCATTGATATTTTCTTTGCCCCTTCAGATCTGCTCTCTCTCACAGATCTTAGCAGGATCTATGTCCTGGGAAATTGACATAAAGGCTGCATCAACAGGCTTTTTGCCCTTGGACTTCCTGTAGAATTCAGTGGGAGGCACCAGCAAGAGATGGAGGTGAAAGAAGAAGATGAAGTCTGGAATTTATTCCCTGGCTCTGTGCAAAAGTTTCGCTGCACTCCTATAAGGGGGTCCTCTCCCCAGAGCTACTTTCTTTGGGTTGTGGTTACTCTCCTCCTTATGCTTCCAGATCTAGGGGGCATATATAGCCCACGGTCCTGCATTACCCCTTGTTGTTTTCCTTAAACCTACTCACACCTTTATAATAATCTCTTTGATAAACTTTCCTAGTTTGAGTGTGCCATATGTTACTTGCTGGGACCCCACCTGATGCCTGCCTACCACCCTTATTCCATCTGAGTGAAGATGTTTGGCATTTATAGGAAGAGAAAAGAAACCAAGGAGTCTTAGATTATTAGAGCTGGAAAAGACCTTTGAGTCCATTCCCAAACCCCTTATTCTATGAATAGTAATGGTAGTAGTGTCATAACAATGCTAATTATTAAGCTTCTTCTGTGAATTCAAGTGCAATGGGTCCTGCTTTATATAAATTATCTCAATTCCTTATACTTTTCCAAAGTAGACACCAGAGTCCCTGTTTAAGAAGAAGGAGACAGAGGCGCAAAGAATAACTTGCTCAGAACCTCACAGGTGGTAGACAGTTGAGTGAAAATTTGAGTCCAGCTTTATCTAATTCCAAACCATATGATCTTCATACTAGATGTCCTGCAGATGATGGCCCTGAGACCCAGAGAGAGAGTACACAAGCCCAAAGTCACCTAGAGAAATAGCTGCAAAGCCAAGACCGGAAAATTGGGCACTCTGGACAATAACCCTATACTTCACTCAGTATATTTTAGGGTTTCTCAATCTCAGAACTATTGATATTTCAGGCTGAATAATTTTTGTTGTGGGGGTTATCTCGTGCATTGTAGGGCAGCATCCCTGTTCCACTTGGTAGATGTCCCACCAGTTATGATAACCACAAATGTTACCAACCCTACCAAATGTTTTGATGGGAAAAAATTTGTCTTGGTTGAAAATTCTTGGTATACAATTCAATTCCATAATGTTTAACCAACTCATATTCTATGCATCAGATACAGCATAAAACACAAAGAAGTATCAAACAAGACCCTCAGCATGCTTTCTGTCTAGTGAGGACAATGTAGAGGTGTGCACACAACAACCTACCACATGCAAGCCAAACATACCCACCTTCAAATTGCCTGAGAGGGCAGAAGAGGGAGAGGTCAATGCCTGTGGAGGTAGAGGGAACTGGCTTCCCCTTAGCCAGGTGAAGAAGGTTTTATGGATGGGGCAGCTCATATTTTGCGTTAAAGACTGTGTAAGACTCTGATGGACCTCAGAGGGCCTACAGGGAAGGCAGTTCAGATAGTGGTGTGTCCCAAGCAGGAGCACAGACCACATTGTCTAACTAGATAAGCTATGGCCTTTCTTTGAAAAGTCCAGCTTCTCTTGCCGGGATTCCAAGGCCTTTCAACTTCTTCATCTCCAGCTTTACCTCTTTGCTTTGTTTTGGACTTTGGGCTCATGACATAGCATGGTGCTTTCACCTCTATGTCCTTGATTATACCCTCCTTTTTGCCCGATCCTCCACTACTTTACAACCTCTCCCTCTCACCTTCCTCCCAAGCTTGCCGAAATCCTATACTTCCTCAGGGACTGAGTCTCTAAGGGGGCCCTGCTCCATATGCTACACTCTCATGATAATGTTTATATATACATATTTTTCCCATGACTACTCAGTAGTCAACTATGATTTTAGCTTGAAGACAAGAACTGTGACAATCATTTCAGTATTTCAAACATTTAATAAAGCACCTGGAATTAAACAGGGGCTCAATTATGGCTAATAAATAAAAACTGAAATGAATGAAATAGTCACCAAAAGTTTTAGTAGCCTGTGAAAACACTAATGATGTATTTATGAGGTGAAGATAAAGTTGAATTTACAATCTATAATTGCCAATGCCACAAAACAAATTGAGAAAAGACTGGAAGGAGATAGGTCCAAATGTCAACACTGGTTTTCTTAGAGTTCTAAGATAGCTAGTGACTTTTATCTTTGCCTTTGTGATTTTCTAAAATTTAAAAAATGCCAATAGTAAACTGCATTGCTGTGTAATCATGAAAATATAAGATATACTTTTTTTTTTAATACAAGGTATTTTAAATGGTTCCTGTGAGCATTGGCTGTTTTTAACATTGACATCCACTCCTTAGTGTATCATTAACATCCTGATTTGGCTTTGGAGAGCCTGCATTTCCCTCATTCTTAACCAGTGTCCCTTGAGCCAGCTTGACTCCAGCCCAAATCACATTGGTCCAGCATGTAACCAACACTAAATCAATCAATGCAAACCTTAGGCTTGAGATTGATTCCACCACTGAGCATGACCCACCAGATTGATCAGGGAGGATGAGATTCAGTGCTGAGTCTTTAACCTGAGTTGATAGGGAAGCAGACACTTTCTCTTTTTCACTGTACTGAGTACTAAAATGACATGAGTCCAGAGTTGCCAGAAGAACCACCCTGTCCAGATTAAGGAAGCTGTTAACCTAGAGGAAGCAGAACCAAGAGATAAAGACTTGGGTTCTTGCTTGGGTCCTGAATCAAGCCAGGCCTGAAGCTTCCCTGGATACCCTTTCCCTGTATCTATTTAAATATGATATGCATGATATTTAATACCTACAAAAGATGACTACTACTACTAATAAAATGAACATCCATGTGCTCACCACAAACACACCACTGTGTTTACCATTGCACGGACAATGTGCCCCTCCTTATCCTGTCTCCCTGCATTCCCTTCTAGCAGCAATTAGCATCCTTAAGATTATGGAAAGCAATCCTTTTCTTTATAAGAAATAATCTACCACGTATGCACATATCCCTAAATAATACATTCTTCAGACTTGGTTGTTTTTGTGCCTTATAAAAATGGAACCACACATACATAGTCTTCCGAGAATTGCTTTTTCCACCCAACATTAGTCTCCAAGATTCATCTGTGTTGTTACAGGTAGCTGTAGTTCATTTATCTTTAGCACTCTAAGAATTTTCATTTCTTTTTATAAAGAACTTTAATAGAAGTTGCGAAAGTGCCAACATTCTCCATGGGAAAGGAAGGAAAAACAAATGAGTATTTGAGCACTGCTTTCTACATTTCAGGCACTATGATAGTCACTGTATGCATACCGTCCCTTACCCCCACAGAAAAATCCTATGAAGTGGGTATGATTACCTCCATTTCACAGATGGAGACATAGATTATCATGCTTTCAAGATTATCAAGCTGGTCAAGTGCAGCGATGTTCTGTTCATCGTCTTTCTAATCTACTCCCAGATGGCTTATCTTATGCCCTTCCAAGAAAAATTTAAGAAGTCCAATATTTTAAGAAGAAAATAAAATTAAAGCATTCCTTCAGTGCTTAAGTGGGAAGGCTGTGGGGGTTCAAGTTCTGGTTCTGCTATTTCTTAACTGGGTCCTATACCTAAGTGTCCTCATCTACAAAATGAGGAAAACAATAGTACCTACCTCCTTGGAGAATGTGGAAGAAGTTACTATACCAAATAACAGCAGTAGGCCTGCCACATAGTAGATCCTCAATCAATGCTGGCTGTTTTCCCATATCCACGCTTTAGCCTCACTTGCCAAACATCACATACCTTGTATTTCATTGCTCCTCACCTTTGATCATTGTGAATGTTTTCTAATAGGTGTCCCTGATTTCCCCCAGGCCCCCGTGGCAATGTCAAAGTATTTCTAAAACATAAATGTGACATTTGATTTTCCGGCTTAAAACCCTTCATTCCAACTCATCACCCACCGAAGCAAGTTCATAAATTGACACAATCAATTTATACTGTGAAATTATTGATCCACTGACGATTTCCAAAACATACGATGTGTTTCATGCTCCCTCATCTTTGCATATTCTGTTCCTGTTCCCTGGAATGTTCTCTCCTGCATCTGACCTGTTCTTATGTTTCAAAACTGAGCTCAGATATTACCTCCCCTCCTCATTTCAACCCAGAGTCAAGCCCTTCTCCTTTAAGCCAATGACACCTACACGTGTCACCTGTTGGGCAAATCATTGCTACAGTTATTTGTTTTCCCTGTTTTGTCCTTCTGCAGTAGACTCTCAGCACCCAGAGGGCAAGAGCAGAATTTTCTTCACTTCTGATCTGCAATTCCTAGTTAATAACCAGGCACTCAAGAATGGTACTTGTGGTATTCAAGAATGTTGAATTAAATGTAGTTGAGGTCTTCAGCTTTGCTAGGTTAAGGAACTAGAAAATAGAGAGGCTTGGAATTATGCTACTCTGATCAGGAGAATTATTGAAATTCCCCCTGCAGACTGGGGAGCTGGCATATTATCATGGAATTTATTAGACCCTGGCACAAGTTCACTTTTATAGGCAGAGCATCTATTTTAATGGTTACATACATAACCACAGTTTTCAATCTGCTCCTTTTCTCCCAAGAGAAAATCATGGAAAGAATCATGGAAGGACAAAAATGGAGAGAAATAAGTCCTCAGTATTACTTTCTTAAGACATATCACAGAGAAGGAGGAACCTGATTCACAAGAAAACATACACTTGGAAATACCTGGAAAATGAAATTAGAACAATGAATAAGCTTATTAGATTTTTTTCTGCCTTGAGTATCTTTTTCAAATTACTAGTCTGAGCAATGTATCAACACTGAATTGCCCACTTGTTTCAGATCTGTGAAGTTTCTCTATTATAAAGCTTTTTACAGAAAAGTTGCAATAAAGCTTAGAGCCAGAGGTTTTATGTTTAAATGATAAATTTGGCACTTCCTAGCTGGAGAGCTTTGGGAAAGTGACTTCATAGAGTATTAGTTTCTTCGTCTGGCAACTGAATAACAGAACCTAATTCATGGGTCAATTGCAATGATCAAATGAGGTAATGCTCATAATGCAGTTAGCACAGCACCTAGTCCTTGGTAGATAACCAGTAAATGTTAGCTTGTAGAATCATTCCGTTCCTTTCTCAAACTGGTGACAATAGCAAAGTGGGTCAGGGGTGGGGGTGGGGGGAGTTGCATTTGAACCAGCTCTTATGTATCCTGTAGGTATAGGCATGACAATCTGCCAGGTCTTCTTAGAATGATGAAGGTAGTCTTGAAAGATGGTTTTCTTGGGAAAACTTTAAGAAGAGACAGATTTAAACTGTTATTTGAAAGATGATCAGCTTTGATTTCATAGAAGGCAAAAGGAAGCCATTCTGGTTAGAAAATACATCCTAAATACATTACAGGAATCCATTTATTCCTTCTTCTTTTTTACCAATACACCTCCTCCTCCTCCCCTATTTAACTGGGAATGTAGGTGTCCACCTACTTCCAGTCTTCTTTGTTACTCAGCAAGACCAAATGAGTAACTTAAGAAGGATGGGGCATTATGACCCAGCTATTGCACTGCTGGGGATTTACCCCAAAGATACAGATGCAGTGAAACGCTGGGACACCTGCACCCCGATGTTTATAGCAGCAATGTCCACAATTGCCAAACTGTGGAAGGAGCCTCGGTGTCCATTGAAAGATGAATGGATAAAGAAGATGTGGCCTATGTATACAATGGAATATTACTCAGCCACTAGAAACGACAAATACTCACCATTTGCTTCAATGTGGATGGAACTGGAGGGTATTATGCTGAGTGAAATAAGTCAATCGGAGAAGGACAAACATTATATGGTCTCATTCATTTGGGGAATATAAAAAATAGTGAATGGGAATAAAGGGGAAAAATGAGTGGGAAATATCAGAAAGGGAGACAGAACATGAGAGACTCCTAACTCTGGGAAACGAACAAGGGGTGGTGGAAGGGGAGGTGGGCGGAGGGGGAGTGACTGGGTGATGGGCACTGAGGGGGGCACTTGATGGGATGAGCACTGGTGTTATGCTATATGTTGGCAAATTGAACTCCAATTAAAAAAAAAAAAAGAGTGATGAGGCATGACAAAAGGCATTGTTGTGGCTTACTTCTTGTGACAAATTTGCTTGTTCTGTATGCCTTCTTCCTTGGTTGTGGGAACTGGACGGGTGTGATGTAGAGAAGAGTTATCTTTGTTCATGCAGACAATGAAGGTGTGGAAGCAACAGGACAGAGAAACTGGGTTTTTGAAAACAACTAATATGCCCATCTGGACAGCCCAGCAGCTCTGATTTTATGAGAGAGCAATACATCTTCCTTCTCATTAAGTCACTGCTGTTTGATTTCTGTTATTACAGCCAAATCAATATCCTAACTAACCACACACACCATGAGGATATATGTGGAGGTAGAAATGAGCCTGACCTGTATGGGGGACAGAGCAGAGACTGTTCTGAGTGGGGAAGAGGGTTATTAAAGAGGAATGGGTAAAGGCAAAGACAAGACCCTGGCTTCTAGATTCTTGATGGGAAGAAGGCTAGAGATTCTGAACTGAGGGTGAAATAAAGCCTCCCTACCCATAGGCCACTAAAAAAGACTGGAAGAAAATTAAAGATAATTTAGGAAAAAGAACCAAGAAGACATATTCCTCTCATTCCAATTCAATTCAGCATTAGCTCAATTCACAGAGTAGGAGGAGGGGTCAATAGACAGAGTCCAAAACATCTTCACTAAGGGCTGGTTCACTTTCTGCTAATGGCCATCTGCACAGATGGAACTCAGGATGAAGAGAGGCAGCCCAGTCCATTTTGAAGAGCCCTCTGCAAGCTTGCGCTGACCATAATCACTTTTCCCCATTGTTCTAATTCCACCTCCTTGGGCCATAGGAAACAAGTAGAATCTTTGCATAATCCTTGCTTCAAATGAGAACTGCTCCTGTGTGTGAAGGTGGCTCCCACCTTATGAAGACTAATAACTTTTTTTTAATGGATCCCTCCTATTTATACATTTCTAATTCTGTGTGCAGACACAATTCCCATCAAGGCTGTGCAGCTATAGGCAAATAAGTTTCTAGAAAGGGCCCACCCAGTTCTTGTTTTCTTTTTTACTCTGAAATGAAGAAGTTTTACTTTTCTAATTACAGGTCATCAAGTGAAGTGTATGTATATATACATGTGTTTGTATATACTACATATATTCATGTATACAGTGGCAGATATTAGAGGACAGGGAATGATGATGACTGTGGGGAACTAGAAATTAAAGATGTTAATGTTAAGAATTGAGGATTCTGGTTTATTGTTTGCTTAGCTTTGGTTTTTGGCTTTAAAGCTATGCCAGCCATGCAAAGCCAATCTGGAGGCTACATATAAACAAGGTTGTGACTTTTGGTTTGAGTGAGCCTACGGCCCTTGCTAGTCCTAAAATCTTGTCTTGCTTTTAAACCATCCCATTTTACAAAGTAGACTCTAACTAGACCTTGCTTTTGAACCAAATGGAACTTTGTGCTGGCTATCCTCCTTTTGCCCCTCCAAATCATCTCTCGATCCCTTTCCACCTGAGAATCTCACTGCTAAGGACTGCATCAAGCTGGGCACCTTGACTCCTGGTATCTAGTTGGGACTGGCCATTGAGAGGCACAGCATGAAACAGCAGGCAGAAGGAAAGAAAGGTCACTATACCCCAGTTCTTTCCTTATTGGTCTGCCAGTTGCAGAGGCTGAGTCCCTGTACTGAAGGCTATAGCCCCTGCCTACCAGTATTCCTCTACAGCTATTGGTCTCAGAGCATTCAGGTAGCCATCCCTTGACCCCTTCCCATTCAGATCAAAGAACAGAAATGCTTCCCCTTTGGTTTGGATATTTCACTATCCCTTTTCGTTTCTTCTTAACTCTTCCCACACCGGTAAAAACTCCCTTTGCTAAAGCCTCCTCAGATCACCCTTTTGACTATACTATGTACCCTGCCAGGACTGTGACTAATTCGCTATTAATACTGTTCTTAATGCACTTCTGGGGGGGGGGGAGCCCATATTAAACAGCCCATATATCTTAGTGTTTAAAACCTAATGTACAGGATGTAGTATCAACTAGATGTTCACTATGAGCTCTGTCCTTTCAGCATCCCCTGTCTTGGTTTCCAGGAATAGTTGAGGAACAGCTTCTTTCTTGATCCAATGCATGCAGAAGTACCAGTCATAGAACTCCTTGCCTGGGGGCACCTGGGTGGCTCAGTGGCTGGGGGTCTACCTTTGGTTCAGGTCATGATCCCAGGGTTCTGGGATCGCGTCCCACATCCAGGCTCCCCTGAAGGGAGCCTGCTTCTCCCTCTGCCTATGTCTCTGCCTCTCTCTGTGTCTCTCATGAATCAATAAATAAAATCTTAAAAAAAAAAAAAAACCTTGTCTGAGTCCTAGAATGAGCATGTGACTCAAGCTCTCAGGATTTTTTGAAATGGAACTAAGGGAAGAGGGCCCCTTCCTTTTGGGTGGGGATGCTAGGAACTGGGCGTGCCCAGGAATTGCAGTGACCATGTTTTAGCCTCAAGTAGAACATTGGGCTATGATAGAAGCCAAGTGAGGTTGAACCATAGGCATTAGAGAGTCTACATGGAGCAGGGGTGGTTAGTGTTTGGAGACCTTTCCTTCATTCTGAAAGCCTAGACACATACCAACCTTCCTGCAGTTTGCTTTTTTGTTTACATTCCTTTTTTTTTTTTTTTTTTTTTTTTTTTTTTGCTTACATTCCTTTGAGTATAGGTTCTTTCTGGATTCATGTATCCCTCATAGAGATGGAGTTCAGGATTGGTCTGACTCCAACTGACCAGGCATGTGACCTCTTAGAGAAGATTTCAGCTCTACATGGTAAAATGTCTGCTGGATCCTTGCTTTTGTGTGGTGCTTTGAGGTTTATCAAATTTTTTTTTTACCTATTATTTTATCTTTACAACAGTCCTGGCTGACAAACAAGGCAGGGAGGGTTATCTCCTATTAACTGAAATGAGTCCTAGGGCTCAAAGAGGCAAAGGTCCCACTTTCAGCTTTGTTCTTTAACTTGGTGGGAGCATGTGGAGACACTGCTTAGAGAGGCTCAGTGACTGTGTTCATATAATTTGCTTCTGGATAGACCTTGGCTTATATCTATACCTTTATTTTGCCACTGTCTTCTTTATGTTTGAAGATAATTCTTTATGTTTGAAGATAATTCTTTACGTTCTTTACCTTAGGATACACAATTTGTTCTATTTCCACCTCCATCTTGAACTCTGGCATTCAGTGTTCCACTGTCCTCTGTGATGTACTATATATCTTGAGGCTTGGGGCTGGTTTTCTCCTCCTGATTTAATCTCTCTTGTGTCACTTCATCTATCTCTCTCTAAACAGGCCCAGTGACATTGCTTGTTAGGAACTGGAATCCAGGCCAGAAGGTCAGGTAGCTGAGGTGAATCAAGAACCTCAGTTAAACTGACTTCACCCAGTTCTTTCCATGTTATTTCTAGTGAGTGCAAATCAAGGCTATACCAAAAATCAGAGAAAGACTCTTTATTCAGAAATTGGTACATTTAGATTTTTCCCAAAATGGTGCCCTTTTGTAGACATGCCCTCCAACTGACGACTCTGAGGGTGGAATGGATTTTCTAGTCTCACTTTCAGTCACGATGTACAATCTCTTAAAGAAAAGTGTGGAAGTTGGAACAATACACTATGCTCTTTATAAATGAGACAAAGAACTGAAATAGAGGATACAGCCCAAATTAGCACCAGAGCAACTCCCACTGATGAGGAAATTATCCGACTGCAAATTACATACTGTGCTACTCCACAAGCTCCACTGAAGTTTAAGGTATTGCATTAATCAAAATGAAACAGAAAAAAAAAAAGCTAAAAAAACAAACGCATCAAGGTGAAGGGGAAAGAATATGAATCAGTATTTGCAATGCGCCTCCTATGCATCAATCTATATCAATCATATAAATACCATTCAAAAATGGACAAGATCTGGTAGAAAATGAAATGTCAGGAAGTGAAGGCACTTGGCTACTATCTAATTCAAGATTACAAGATAGGTTAGTTTGGCTTCAGAATTGCACCCTCCGAGGGCAAGATAGACTTTCTACTACTCAGTTGAGTAGTATTGATTAGAAAAATCATCTCTTGTGTCAAAGGAAGGTAATATATGAGATCTACTTACTACAGATAAAATGTAGTAAGATGAGAGAACATTTATAGATCACCAAGCATTTCTGTCAGGGCCTCAGGAATGACATACTCATTCCTGTCTGGTGACACGCTCAAATGAGAATAGCTGAGGAGGAACTAATTATAAAGGTCTAGGGAAGGGAAGAGAACCCTAAAAGATGGGGCAGTTGCCCAGAATTGGTAATACTGGAGGCTAATACTCCCAGCAGCAAAGTAAGAGGTGACAGAGGGCCATTGCCAGAACTCTAAATTTATAGAAGGAATTCTGTAGTACAGCCCCCTTGAAAGGATTAATGACATCTGGGACACAATCAAAGGTGACCTTCCAGGGACAGAATCAAAACAAACAAACAAAACCTTGACCTCGCCCTCCTCCCTTCCCTCTTCACCCAGAAGCCTTAGGGCATGAGAGCCCCCCCCCCCCCCCATGCATTTCACACAGGTCAGTCTCCCAGGGCAGGAAATGAGAGTGTAAAGGGTCAAGAGGGGACTTAGTTGAGGGAATATATCCAGTACATCAAGAATTTCAGAAGAACAAATAGGATAAGAAAGATATTGCAGCTTATTTATTTTCTTGCAACTTAAGAATGAAGTATTCCTCATTTAGATGAAGTTTGACCAAAATAGATAAGAGGCACTTGTACCACTCTAGGTTGGCTACTCCTTTTGCTAATGATATAATAATGAGAAAATCATATGCAAATGAAATGACTATTTTAATAAGAAGTGAAGCAACATGTCTAGTTAACCATATCTCAGAGGTGGGCCTGGAAAGAGTTTGGGAAGTATTAGCACAGTGAATGTGGAGAAGAGCTTGGTTATTCAAAAGATTATAATCACAGTACTCCCTCCCCAAAATTGTGGGTGCACTAGACACTAGTTTCTTTGCAAACCTGATCACAGTCAATGTTAATCAAAGTAAATGTGATCCATGAAGGAAGAAATGAAGTCTAAGAGTTAGTGGGGACTAAATCCCATAGTATTGTTGGATGATTTTGGGTAGAGGACTATGTGACTTGAGTTGCATTTTAGTAGGATGTCCCAGGAAAATGTGTGGAGAAGAGACTGCATGGGGACATGGGTGAATACAGAGAGAACATCTAAGAAGTTGTTACAGTAATCCAGGCAAAGAAGATGGCAGTAGCAGTAGATAATAAGTGGCCATGGCCAGATTCCAAATACTTTAAGTAATGCCAATGAGATTAGCTGAATGACTAGATATTAGGTATGAGAGAAGAAGAGAGGTCAAGACTCAAGGTTTTCAGCCTAAGCACAGGAAAGAGAAGGTTGCCATTTATTAAGACAGAGAAGACTGTAGGTAAAACAGTATTTTCCTTGAGATGAGGGTAGAAATCAGGTTTTATTTTGAATATATTGACCTTGAGATGTGTATTAGACATCCAAGAAGGAATGCTAAGCAAGTTACTGGATATACAGGTCTGGAGCTCAATATAGATGTTTAGGTAGGTGATATACATTTGGGTATTGTCAGCACAGAGAGAGTATTTAAAACCATGAAACAGGATGAAGCTACCAAAGGAGTGAATCGAGACAGCAAAGCAGAATCTGGAGCATGCCAGAGTTTAGAATTTGAAAAAATGAAGAAGAACCAGTAAAGGAAAACCAAGGAGTGGTTGACAGGGAAGACAGAAAGACATATAATGACAATGCTACATGGGCAGAAACCAGAGTGGAAGGAAAGTAGGTGAGTCAATGTTTCCAAATACAAGTAAGAATTAGAACTTTGGATTTTTATACCTCATAGTATATGAAACAAGATTTCTAAGGAGTTTGTTTGAAAACTTGTTCATAATTGTATCTGGCTGTGTAAAGTATATTAGATACAAAGTAAAAAAAAATACTTGGTTGTGATAATTGCTATGAGTTGGAATTCTTGTTCCAATGTGATGTGACTTAAAAATCATCTAGTTGTCAAGCTCTGGATAAATTGGTAGAAAGGGCATTCATTCATTCATTCATTCATTCATTCAACAAGTAATGATTTATATGTCAGACACTGATATAAAAGCGGGGGACACAGTTGTGGACAAAGCAATGATCAATTCCAGCCCCAAAGAGCTTTCTTTTTCTAGCAATCCACGTGCAGGGTTAGAATAGTGAATAGGAGGCAAATCTCAGCAACCTCACTTAACAGATTGAGCAAATCACCTTATTCTCTTTCTCTTCTGCTGCCTCACCCAGAAAAAAGGATTCAGAAGAGGCATTAGTTTGCTAGGTTTATCATAACAAAGTATCACCAAGTCGGTAGCTTAAATAACAAAAATGTATTGTTTTATAGTTCTTGAAATTAGAAGTCTGAAATTAGGGTGTTGGAAGTGTTGGTTCCTTCTGAGCACTGTGAGGGAAAGGGTCTGTTCCAGACCTCTCTCCTTGCCTGGCAGATGATAATTTTTCCCTGGGTCTCTCCCAATTTTTCCCTGTGTTTCTGTATATTCAAATATTTCCCTTTTTTAAAAAAGGATTTTATTTATTTATTTGAGAGAAAGAGAGAGAGAAAGCAGGGAAGAGGGGCAGGGAGCCCAATGTGGAGTCCCATCCCATGACCTGAGTTGAAGGCATCATGACCTGAGTTGAAGGCAGATGCTTAACTGACTGAGACACCCAGGTGCCCTCAAATATTCCCTTTTATAAGGACATGGGTCATGTTGAATTAGGACCCTCCTTAATGACTTCATTTTAATTCAATTACCCTGTAAAGACACTACCTCCAAATAAAGTCACATCCTGAATTACTGATGCTTAGGACTTCAACATATTATTTTGGAGGAGAAGAGAAACAACTCAACTTATAACAGTATACCTACCCCCTTTGCCAGTTCTTTGGATGGCACAGTGGTTAGTGCTCACATTCTAGGCCAACCTGTCCACATCAGATTGGTCTTTGAGTGCTAAGGCTGCTTCTTCCTGACTTTTGTTACCTTACTTAACCTATTTGAGCTCCCACTTCATTGAAAACTGGGACCTACCTCATAGGCATTGTGAAGGTCAAATTAGCAAAATATGGATCTGGCATGTGCTAAGCATTCAATAAATGGCAGCTATTATTACTATATGTATTATAAATGACGGTAGACTAAGTTTATGTGTAAAAAGAAAAAAGGGAGGTAGAGGACTTTATAAAAAATAGTGTACTACAAAACCCAATATTTTTATTTCTAAATGGTTTTATGTCTTTTAGGGCATTTTTCACATGCTCCTAATAACCCACTTGGATGGATATTATTATTCCCATTTTACAGATGAGAACATTGAAGTCCAGAAATGGCTATAAAAAGGTAAGCAAGGGATTAGAGTATTTACAGTTCTCTCAGAAATCCCAGATACAGTGCTCTTTTCCTTTTTTTCCCCCTTTGTCATCCTATAGCTCTTAAGCCCACACGCTGAGCAAGTCACAATGTAAACTATCCAGACAAGAAGCTGTCCAAAGGAATTCAGAGCATCTTTGCGCTCCTTGCTGAATAATTAAAATCCTCAACACACTCAGGCTTGGATTGGTTTCCTAAACGCCTTCACGCTTTGGAAGCTGGGGAGTTTGGCTCCTCGGGGACCTTTATGTTCCTTTTCAAACCCAAAGCAATGGACTTGAAAATCTAAATCCAAAAAGCTAACAAAGACCTTATTAATTGTGGCTTCTTTATAAACAGGTTTTTTTTTTCCCCACTCTTTTCCCCCCTCGCTCTAGGCAACCCTTGCATAAAAATATCCATTCGCCAACTGTTCACCAACTGTTCTTCCTCTCACTGGCATACCTTGTGCCGCATTCTAAGATGCCAAAGCGCGTCTTTGCTGCAGCCCTCCACGCTGCCTGCCGGGCTTGCTGCCATAGGGTCCTGCTACA
This sequence comes from Canis lupus familiaris, assembly GCF_011100685.1. Classification (NCBI taxonomy): domain Eukaryota; kingdom Metazoa; phylum Chordata; class Mammalia; order Carnivora; family Canidae; genus Canis; species Canis lupus. The sequence continues at coordinate 52,023,336 of NC_049226.1, read as the reverse complement.
GGGGGGAGCATGTGGGAGAAGGGGAGGGGTGATGTCTCTGGCAGAGGAAGCCTGGGCCATGTGGCGATTAAGGCTAAGGTGGAAAGTCAGAACCCATGCCTTAGACTTTGCAGTCAGGAATAACCTAGGTTTGGATCTCCTCTCTGCTGTGTTCTTGCTGTGTGTTATCACTCAAATTATGTTACTCTCTGAGCCCAGCTTGGCTCTCCTGTAAAAGGCAGATAATAACTGTTTCTAAGAATTGTCATGATGATCAAATAAACTCGTGCATGTGATGGCCTTGATATGGTGCTTGGCATGTTACACAAGCTCCACAAATGTAAATTTCCTTTATCCTAAGAAACTCGTGGTCCAGGAATAGGGAGAAGCAAACTCACAAAAAGGGAAATCCACACAAGTGTTAAACATGAAGAAATACAATACTATAAAAGATAGCACAGGTAAATATCTGATGACTTACTCAGAAAGAGGAAATGGCTGCAAGTTCTAGATTTCAGAGGAGATTTTTGGAAGCTGAACAGAGACCTGTTATGCTCTTTTTCTAGCCCAGCCCCTTCACTTAATATCCAGGTAAATTGAGGCAAATAATTCCTTAATTAATTCCACAAACATTCACAGGTACTGACATGGGCTAGGGCTAAGCCATGGAAACACAGATGAATGGTCTCTTCGCTTGACCTTCTGGAACTCACAGGGAAGCTGGCTCACAGAGGAACCTGTTTGCAGGCTCCCTGCAAACACATAGCAGCAGGTCAGAGAGACAGAATCACATGGGTGCTAATGGAACAGTCCCGCAGGAGGGGGACAGACTAGGGAAATATTAGCTCTGCTATACCTAACATTATGGCCTTGGCAAGTGGCTTAACTTTTCTCAGCCTTGTTTTCCTCCTTGGAAAAATGAATAGAATAACAGTTACTTCCTCGGGTTGCTGTGATGATTAAATGGCAAAATGCTTGTGAAGGCATAGAGCATAGAAGGTACATAAGAGTTCAGTAAAGGCTAGCTGGTATAATTTAAGGTAAAGATGTATATACATATCCTTAAATTTCAAAATTATGATAATATGTACATGTATATATATAGTATATGTGTATATATAATGTGTGTGCATATGTATATTAGATATGTATATAATTGTTATGCATGTGTGTACACACACACACACACACACATAGTTCTAAAAAAATGCTGTTGAAAACCCTTGATCTTTGAAGTTTTTAATGTCTCCCTTTTTTCAAAGTATCAGTTGGGTTCAGCTTTTTCCCTGTGACATATCAGATTTCCTATGATCAACTCACCCACCCCCAACAGTAACTCTGGCCAACTGAATCCCCCACACTTCCATCATGATGAATATTTTCAAGGGTCACTTCCTGAAACTTTTTCAAATCTGCAAGTTTGAAAGGTTTATATGATAGCAAGCATGTCATAAGTTCATAAAGTTTTCAAAAAACAAAAACTGGCACTAAACTCAAATTCTTTCCTCAAAAGGCCAATAGATGGGCAAGACATGTTCTTCACTTAAAACTAAGTTTATAGGATAAGGGAAGCAATTGGGCTTAAATTGAAGCTTAGACAGTGAGGAAGGAACTCAGTCTGTCACAGCTGTCCTAAAGTCTGGCTCAACAACATGGTAGTTAAAAGAATGGATTCAGAAATTAAGTGATCTCAATTTGAATCCTGGCTATGCCTCTGCTTAGCTGGATGATCTTGAGCAAGTAATTTAACTTCACCCAGTCTCCTTCTACCCATCTTATCTCTAAACAGGATCTTTATAGTGCCTGCCTTACAGTTTTGCCACAAATATTGAATGTGACAGCACATGGACACTGATTATCACTGTAACTTCCCGGTATATAATGATTTCTCAAAAAGTATTAATCATTGTTGATATTACTCCTTTTATTTTTCAATGGGTATGAATGTATGTTTAATCAGAAATTTTTATTCAGAATGATTTTGTTTCACTGGGGCCATTTCTTTCAATAAGCTTCATCAACTAAGCAATAGACATGCCCCTTTCTATTATCATCTCATCATTCAAAGAAGAATTTCTAAAATATTCTTAAACTCTCCATTGACATGGTTTAATTTAATAGCCACTTTAGTGCCTTTACTACCTTACTCATTACCAAAATGTTTGTTCAGTCTCACATCTGTCTCCCAGTATTTTCACAAACACTACCAATGAGGTTTGGCCTTTCACATAAGTTTTTGCCTTACTAGAGAAAATATAAGTGATACCATTAAGAATCTCAACAGTTCACTTTTATTGATTCTCCTCCAATTTTGTTCTTCATTTTCTTACCTCTGTAAGTTTATATACCTTTATATATGCTGCATGCCTCTTCCTTAGGTTCGCCTTTTCCCTCATCCTCTTTACCTGGCTTTTTCTTCCAAATCCTTCAAGATTAAGCTCATAAATGGCTGTATCTACTCATTCAACCAAAAATATTATGGGATCATGAACTTTGTTCCAGGTATTGTGCTATGTGCTGGAGATATAAGGTAAGCAAAACAAATGTGGGTCCTACCTTAACAGGACTTAGGGTCTAGAAGCTAGACAGACATTGATGCAATTATCATACACACAAATGACTTGAAACCATGACATATGCCATGAAAGAAATTCCCAGGATGCCATGAGAATATATAACAGATGATCTAGTCATTTATGAGGGGTCGAGGAAAGCATCTCAGAGGAAGTGACATCAGGCTAGTCTAGGAATCCTCCTCTATAGTTTGAATAATATATATATATTTTTAATTTTTATTTATTTATGATAGTCACAGAGAGAGAGAGAGAGAGACAGGCAGAGACATAGGCAGAGGGAGAAGCAGGCTCCATGCACCAGGAGCCCGACGTGGGATTCGATCCCGGGTCTCCAGGATCGCGCCCTGGGCCAAAGGCAGGCGCCAAACCTCTGCGCCACCCAGGGATCCCTATAGTTTGATATCAACTTCAGCCTGTAGATATTGTTGCATTTACCATGGTATATCATATTCTCTCTCTACTTGTTTCTCTATCCTACTAACCTGTGAACTTCTTGAAGGCCTAGTGAAGCATCTTATTCCCAGGACATGCCATGAGCCTGGCACTTTTTAGGGGATCAAGAATTAATAATTAAACGATACTGTTTTGTTGTTGCTGAAAGAAGATGCATCTTTAAAGACTCCTTGAGCTTTAATATTTTTCTCTCAATCTGGCCCAGAAACAGTCCTGAAAATTCTAAACACCCTGCTCAACGCCCATGCTGCTGCCCACTTCCCCTTTCCCCCTTAATCATCCCATGGGAAGAGGTGCTGTAACTCCAAATTAGCCCCAGGGCAGCTCTCATCTGCTCTGCCGCCAAACTCATATCGCATTACACTTAATACATGTGTATAATGAATGCTGCACGCATTTGGCAGTGCTTCTGTGCACCATGTCATTATAAGCTGTATTGACAGCAAACAAGTCACATATTCTCCCTGCGAACACTACAGGAAAAAAGAACATATAATTTTGTTGTTGTTTGTACATTTTTTCCCCAAGTCACATTGGACACCATTTGCCTTTCATTAGAAACACCATGCTGACAGTAAAATCACATATCCCCAACACACAAAGAGGAGGATAACAAGCTGTTTGGGCCCCCTGTGAAGGGAAGGAGCAGTGGTGTGGCCTTTGGGGAGGGGCTAGGGTAACAGAAGAGGGTGTTTCTAGAGTAGCTCAGAGCCCCTAAGAAGGGAGTTGATGCTCTCTTGCCCTGCAGAGTCTGTCTGTGTCACATGCCCTGGAGTTTTACCCTCCTCAAGTCTTGCCTCATTTGTTCACTTATCCATCCATCCATACATCCATCCATACATCCATCCACACATTCATCCATCCATCTGTTCAGCAATGTATCTTGAATTGCTACATATTCTTTCTGGAATTAAGTTAGGGAGAAGCTTATTTATTTTTTATTTTATTTTTTTAGGGAGAAGTTTAGAATGCTAAAATATATTGAGCTCTTACAATAGGCATTTGCTACATATTTAATTTTTACAGAAACCCTACGAGATCATTATTACTGACGTTTACAGAGATTTAATAACTTATCTCCGAAAGTTAAAGTGATTTGCTCAAACTTACCAAGAAAATAAGATCAGGATTTGAACCTAGGCCTATCTCATTACAGAAAGTAAATAAATGAAGAAGTTTGCTGAGTGTGTATAGTGTGAAGCACTGCCCATATTTCCAGGATAGAATTGATATGGTAATCATTCACACCCCAACTCCTCCCCCACCCAACAAGCTCCTTTATTTATTCATTTAATGCAGACTCAATGGCTTCTCTGTGCATAACTCTGTGAATTTCCTGAGAATAGGGTTGACGTCTTAGTTATTTTTCTAGTTCTGGGCTATAGCAGAATGCCTGGAACAGAACAAAAATCTATTGGGGAGAAAGAAACAAAAGGAGAAGAGATAGAGGCAGGAAGTTCAGTGTCTAGTAGAAGATAGGCATGTAAGCCATGAACTGAGATCAAATAAGACTAAATAAAGGTATATGTTATTTGCTGGAGAAACAATATCTAATAGGTGGTTAATGGTAACTAGAGGAATAAAAAATTGTGATATTAGAGGTCATGTTAAAGCAAGAGTGAGAATGTGGTACTATTATTAAATGTATAATTGAGGCATAGTAGGAAACAAGGCTAGAAAAACAGTTTGGAGCCAGATCATGAAGAGTCTTGGGTCTCTTTCTATTTTATTCACTAGGGGTTGGAAAGGTTTATCTCATATAAGTTGCCTTTCACATGAACTTGTAAACTTTTCTTCTAGAAAAGAATGAAGAAAAGCAACAGCATTGGGTGAATTGAATAATTCAGTCATCAAGAATATGGCCTTAGAAGCCAGGCAGTCCTGACTTCAAATTTTGCTCCAGCTCCTAATAAGTGTATCACTTTGAGCAAGCTAATTATATTCTTTAACCTCTTGGCTCCTCATATACAAAAGCAAGATGATAGAACCCACCTCATGGGAAGTGAGGATACATGAAATAAATAGGAGAATATTCTTAGTTTTTGGCATATGTTAAGCTTTTGATAATAATGCTGTTGATTATTACTTCTAGTTATATTATTCTTAGTCTGTAGGCTCAGGTACAAGCTGGAGATACTCACAGAGAGAACATAGTCTCTAGTTTGGAAGTGCATCATCTCTCCATTCAATACCATTTACTGAGAACCTACAAATCATCTCCAGTAGCATTCTATTAACTGGTAAAGCACAAAGAAGAAAGGAAAAAGGAACAGTGTTGTCCTTAGCTTAAAATTTTCTCACTATGGTCTGTTTTAATGAGTTATTTTAAGGAGGCAGCAAAAACTTAAATTTGGCTGCAAGTTTTCGCAGCTATTTCATTTGGGTGGAGTCACTATTCTGACCTCTTGAATCTGGATAGATGTTAAAACTTATTTTGATCATTAGCATATGGGAGAACTGACTTTTTTGTGAGTTCTGGAGACTGGGTCTTAAAAGGAGGAATGTTATCCTATTGCCATGATGTAAGCAAACTTGTGTGGACTACTGGAGGATGAGAAACCACATGGATTAGAAATGAGGCACTTTAGCCAACACATAGCCCCAAATATTAGACCTGTGAGCAAAAACTTTTCCGCTAAGTCAACCCCCCAGATGAATGCAGCTGTATGAATGAGCCCAGAGAAACCAGCAGAGGAACTGCCCAGCCAACCCATAAAACCACGAGAAACATTGTCATTATTTAGGCCTCCATTATATTTTGGGATAATTTGTTACACAGTAATATTTAATTCAATAGAAGCCTTCACTGGAATGGCAAGGAGGTCTTTTAATCATTTAAAATTTTGGTTAAACTTTTTGTGCATGGGCACCCCTCTATTTTTTTCCGGGAATCTTGTATATTCCTTTAATCTACTTTTTAAGGGAGTATATACACCAAGAAAGTTAAGAACCACTGTTCTAGAGGCACCTGGGTGGCTTAGCGGTTGAGCATCTGCCTTCAGCTCAGGTTGTGATTCCAGGGTCCTGGGATACAGTCTTGCATCAGGCTCCCCACAGGAAGCCTGCTTCTCCCTCTGCCTATGTCTGTCTGTCTCTCTCTCTCATGAACAAATAAATAAAATCTTTAAAAAAAAAAACAGAACTGCCATTCTATGTCTAGAGTATAAATATCAAGAGCTCTTAAAATTTTAGCTTTAGGGAGGGGTTTGTTGCACAACAAAAAGCAGTCAAATGCACTTGAGCTGCAATGCCACTGGAGCTGTCCTGGGTGCTGATTGCATTGTCTTGCCCATTTCTTGGTAATTTAGCACTTTTGTAGGTTTAGACCACCTTAAGCCTTTCCTTACAGGTAGTTACTTGGTCACACTACTAAATCACATTAAATTATGCCATTCTTTGTTAAACAACAAGGGACCCAGATGACCTGCAAATGCTCACCTGTTTGATCCTGTACATGTAGCATTGTATGTAGTTTTGTCCACTATTACGGCTGTGATTATTACTGTCATAATAGCTGGGAGTATTTAAACTTAAGTATACTTGAGTGAGATGCTATACCTAAGCAGATATGCTCCCCTCATTCCCATGAGGTTCCTGAAAGGTCTCCCAAGGTGTAGAGTTGGAAAATATCTGATTTGATTTAGAGAGCAGGTGGTCAAGCATATAGCTTCTGGATTAAACTAACTAGGTTATCTGCTGAATCATCTTAAAGAAATTTGTACATCATAAAAATAGTATCTACTTGACTGTTTTTTGAGGGATAAACTGGTTAAATAAAGTATATAAATAAGGTAATATATTCAAAGTACATAAAAGGAGACTTAGTCCACAGTAAGTGCTCAATATATGTTAGCTATTTTAATGAATATGGTTAATGATAATTATAATAACTGATTATAATGGTGGTAATAAAGACAAGCCTTTCTAGCTCTGATACTTACTAGCTGTGTGACCTTAACTTCTTAAAAGTTTTAGTGTTATATAAACTGGGGATACATGCTTGTTGTCGTAGTTAAATGAGAAAATGAAAGAGAAAATATGGTATAAAACATATAACAAATACACAATATAAATAATATTTTATTCTCTTCTGGGTCTCTCTTCTTTCCTAACATTCAGCAGATCCTGGAATATTACCGAAAAGTGTGTGTGTGTGTGTGTGTGTGTGTGTGTGTGAATCTGTAACAATAGAAAGTATAAATGTCCCTTAATAAAATGATAGTGCATTCATAGAAATCATTCTAGAGTATCTCCTGTGCCCTATCTGCAAGAGAGAACTCCCTCTCAGTCTACTGCTTGTTGCCTTGCTTTTTAAGCTGAAATAGATGAAAACAATAGCATCAATGGAGGTATACTTTTCTTCCATCCCTCTTTAATTAGCTGTGAACCACAGGGCTTTCCAAGTGTGAACAGAATCAGAGGAGGCAGGAGGAGCAAAACCTACTAGGTTTGAGCTCCTAGGCCAAAGTAGCATTTAACTGGAAACCATTCTGAGAATCTTGATAAAAGATGCTATAAGATCTTCACCCATTCTTTAAAAACAAACCTTGTCCATCAGCCATTACCAACTGAAGTCTCAAAAACTGGCATGCACATTTTAAGGACAGGAAGAAGAAAGTATAAATTTTAGAATTGCAGTAGAACACAGATGCATGAGTCAGGAGGTCTTTGCTTTACACTGCCACAAACTATTGTGTGTGTGTGTGTGTGTGTGTGTGTGTCCTTTATATCTAATCTTCTGACTCTTAATTTTCCTATCTATAAAACAGGAGTTGGGTTTATCAAATGCCTTTCCTATGCAGAACCTCACAACAATGTTGTTAAAGAGGTATTTTTATGCCCAGAATTCAAATCAGGAAACTGAGACTTAGAAAGCTTAACTTCCTCAAAGATACACAGCCCGGAAACAATGGAACACAAGAATCCATGCATCTACGTCTTTCTGAATTCTTCCACAATCATAAGGCTTTTCATTTTTAAAACCCCTTCCAGGTCTATCAGTGTTGTGTCATCTATATATTGTAGAATTGTTGGATGATAAATAAGAACATGTAAGTTCTTAAACCTTTATTTGTCATTTTCATTTATCTGGAATAGTTGAGAAATAAACTTAATTACCTGGTTACCTAATCATCACACATATTATGTATTGATGTTCACTTTTCAAACAGCAAAACTTATTTAAGAATGCAGTATTTCTCAACCAGTGGGTACAAATCCCAGAAGAGTTGTGAAATTTTTACAAGGAGTTCAAGAATCTGTATATCAACCTAATATTGTTTATAAATTGAAAAAATAATATCTGAGCAACATATACATTAATATTTTAAAATATATGTGTGTTGATCCATAGATATTAATGTGTCCAGGTTTCTTCATGTAATATTTGTAACTACTTAACATGTGAGCTCATTTAAAAATGACACTGTGCTATTCATTGTAACGTAGTTACATGCTCTTTCATCTAATGAACACCAAAGCAGAGCTATTACCATGCATTGCAAAACTTCTCAATGTTAAAAAGGAGGCCTCTGCTTAAAATGTTAGAAGCTGCTTCTTCCCATATAAGATTACAAGGTACTTAAAATATATTGTCTCATTTGTTTCTTGCAATCAAATCAACAATCATTATAGAACATCTCTGAGAGCAAAGCTCTTTCTAGTTCCCTTTCTGTCCGGTTGGATCCTGGATAAATGGAGATTTAATGTCTTTCCATTTTAGATAAGTTCTGTGCTTTGGGAGTTGTAGTCAGTAAACCCTAAAAGTGCAACGAAAAATAGACCCCAACTGGAGGTGGGACGGTTTTACTTCAGAGTTAGTTGAAACATCATGGGCAGAGTATACCACAGCCACTCATGTTCCTTTCTCTCCTTCAGAAGTTTAGTTTAGACAGTGGGATTACCCATAAACCCATGCAACATGCAGAAAATTCCATGACACCTCTCTGATTTTCCCAGGGCTCTTTGCTGATGTGTTCTGAAGCTAGAGTCAAATTTAGAAACCAGAGCATGAGAAAAGGATATCTACTTGTCACATTTGGAGAGCACATTAGCTGAAATCAATAGACTACCCGGAAATATAGGGGAAAGCTTAGTGCTTACTAAGAAATAAAAACCTTTCAAATCCAAAGCCTATAGTCACTACTAAAGATTGAATGCTTGTGTCCCCCAAAATTTACATGGTGAAGCCTCATCCCCATTGTGATAGCATTTGGGGGTTAGGCCTTTGGGATGGGATTAGGCCATACGACACAGAGCCCTCATGAATAGGATTAGAATCCATATTAAAGATATCACAGAGACTTCCTCACCTCTTTGAATATATGAGAAGAACACAGCAAGGTAAACTTTCTAGGAACCAAGAAGTGGGTCCTCACCAGACACTAAATCTGCCAGTGCCTTGGTCTTGAACTTCCCAGCCTCCTGAAGTATCAGAAATAATTGTTTGTTGCTTAAACCACCCATTCTATGGTAATTTATTATAGCAGCCCAAATAGACTAAGGCAGTCAATCAGTTTCAAATCCAACCTCCCCAAATCGAACTGTCTAAAGTAAACATTTGCAACTCTTTATCATCAGGAACTTGGATATATTAAATATATGGCCCAATGGTCTTTATGGAAACTCACTATGCAATTTTCGAATTATCTGTGTCCTTGAGGTCTGAGGTCTGAGGTCTGTCAAAGAGATCCAGAGCCTTCCAAGAAACCCACAATTTTCTATGAGAGACAGGAAAAACTTCGGTGACTACATAGATTAAAAACTGATTCCCCATGGAGAAAAAAAAAAAAAAGTTATCTGAAAGCCTTCTGGGCTTCAGACCATACAGTTACTATTTATTGTATTATTTTCAGAACATTTTTGCCTCTATGATTCTGTTTGATCCTTATGATGGCAACCCAAGGAATTGGGTATTATACGATCACCCCTATTTACAGATGAAAAACAAAACAAAACAGAACAGACACACTGAGAGGTGACTTTGTTGAGAAACAAGCAAAGTGAGGCTTAATCTCCTGGCTCGCTTGCTTGTATTTTTCCTCTATTCTTTGCTCTCTGCCTTCAGTAATCTCTGATTCTCCCCTGGGTTAAATAAAATTTTTCTATTATTTACAAACTCTCTTTCCTGCACATTACCTATTCCTATGTATGAGTGCCTTAAGTTGAAACGGGCAGATTTCTTCTCTTGCTTTTGTTTAAGGTCAGTTGTTTACTCCTATTTTCTCAGATCTGACTTTGATGGCTATTCATTGACAGACAACTGGTTTGTCTGGAGTTCAGGCAAACTATAAGGAAAATAGTCTACTGAAGAAAAGAGCATCTTTCTAGGAGTCAAGAGGCTTACATTCCAGCCCCAGTAATTTCACTTACCAGCTGAACGATATTGGGCAAGTTGTTAAAATTACTGAGTCTCAATGAATACATCTTTAAGACAAGAATGATATGGTCTCATCTGTATCACAGGGTAGTAGTGGGGGTTATTAAGCTGAAATAAGGTCATAGATATCAAAGTACTTTGATACATCTACTTTGTAGATGGCTACATTCTGTCAAAGGTATATCAAATCAAATGTTTCCAAGGGCCAAGTAGGTTGTAAAGGAGTGGAGCAGACAGGCTTAGTAGAACTGTGTGTGGTGGGACCCAAAACCATAGGAGAGTGAAAATTCCACCCAGACACTGTACTTTAGTTATGCAGCAATAATAATCTGCTAGCCAATCCAGACAAATTTGCTGATCAAATTTGACGTGTGAGATACCAATTTATAAATCCTATTTCCACTATAGTATCTCCTAAATTGTGGGCTATAATACCCCCAAGGGGGTTTAGTTATTTCAAAGCACCATGAATATATATATATATATATATATATATATATATATATATATATACCAAACATTGCCTATTACCTGAGAGACAATGCTATGTACATCCAGAGCAGTATTTTTCAGTGTACATAGGTGCCTTTGGGATTAATCAATTAAAGTATACATTTATCCAAAAGCATATGCAAATTCATATTAACTTGTTGTTCGTGTATAGTTTCAATCAAGGACAGTAGGGACATACCGCCATTCTCATGGTAGTAGGAGGAAGGCACAGCACCTCCCCGTTTTTACCTTTCCAAAAGAGGAGGCTTTAGGATCTAATGCTAACCTGGTTTTGCAGGGAAAACAAGAAAGACCTATGTTGTTTGCAAACACTTTTTCAGCAGTAAACAAGTAACTGGTATTGCTGGCGGAGCCTCTTGATACAGGGATGAAAGAGAGATGCACAGCATACAAAGAGGACCACACATTAACATATAGCTCTAGAAAGCCAGCTATACATGTGACTTGAATGCATACGGAAACACCTGCACACATACACACACACACACACACACACACACACACACCACTGAGCTATATCTGTATGCTATATGATATTCACATAAATGACATATCGCATATCATACAGATATGACATACACAGATCTGTAGGATATGCTCTCCAATGTACACAGGTACTAATCCTTGGAACCTGTAAATGTTGCCTTTATTTGCCTTTAATATGTCTTTGCACATGGAATTAAGTAAGAATCTTGATATGGGTATATTATTCTGGTTATCCTCGTGGGCCCTACATGCAGCATATAAATCCTAAGAAGAGGGAGGCAGACAGATATTGAACACACATGCACACATACAGGCGGAGGTGATGTAAAGACAGAGCAGAGAGAGATCTGAAGATGCTGACCTTGAAGACTGGAGTAACACAGCCACAAGCCAAGGAATGCCGGCAGCCTCTAGAAGCTGGAGGAGACAAGGAGTGGATTCTCCCCAGAGCCGCCAGCAGGAGTATGAGCCTGCAGACACTGATTTCCACCCAGTGAAACTGATTTTGCACTTGTCCTCAAACATTGTCCAGAGAATAAATTTCTGTTGATTCTAGTCACAAATAAATTGCAGCAGCCATAAGAAACTAATACACTGTATCTATCTTAAATGTGTACTCTGCATATACATGACACAGGCATATCAATTGAACATTAAGGACATAAAGTCCTAATACACAATAAATGCATTTCCCTGAAAACCTCCTTTATACATATCCTAGGCAATAGGATCAGCATCCATCTAGATGCTCAGAAACCTGGATGTCATCTTCAGTTTCTCTTTTCCCTCCAAGCCTGTGTAGTCCATTAAGAAGTCTTGCCAGATCTACCTCCAAAATAAACCCAATCCATTCACCACCTCTCCCCACCTCCCCTGCTACCCTCTTCCTCCACATCACCACCATTTCCTCCCCAGACTACTATATAGCCTCCAGTCTGTTACCATTCTTGCATCCCTACAACGGCTTCTCCAGACCGTACCCAGAGTGGTCTTTTAAAATCCTTAATAGGGGCAGCCCGGGTGGCCCAGTGGTTTAGCGCCGCCTTTGGCCCAGGGTGTGATCCCGGAGATCTGGGATCGAGTCCAACATCGGGCTCCCTGCAAGGAGCCTGCTTCTCCCTCTGCCTGTGTCTCTGCCTCTGTGTGTGTGTGTCTATCACGACTAAATAAATAAAATATTAAAAAAATAAATAAAATCCTTAATAGGATCATTTCACTCTTGTACATTGAAACCTTTACAAAATGGTTTCTCAATTTCCCTCAAATCAATCTTCTTACCATTTCCTACAATATTCCACATGATCTGCCTTCCCTCCTTCTCCCTCTGACTTTACTTACTCCACCTTGTCTTCATTCTTCATGGTCCAGGCACATCAGCCCTCCTTCTGTTCATGAAACATGCCAAGCTCATTTCTCTCAGGACCATGCACTTGCAGATCCCACTGCTTCAAAGTCTCATCCCAGATGCTCATTTGACTGTGCCCTTTATATCATTTAGATTTCAGCTCAAATATCACCTCCTCAAAGGGAACTTCCCTGACCAACTTAATCAGTACCTATTTCATTACCCTGCTTTATTTTCTTGATAACACTCGGTGTCATCTTCTGGGTACTCATTGATTAATTTGCCTCTTTTACTCTCCCTCAAATACAGGTACCACAAAGGCAGTGACTATGTTTAGATCACCAGTGGGTCCCTGGAGTCTACAACAGTGCTAGCACACAGTGGGCACTTAACAAATACTTAATAACTTCATGAATGGCTCAGAATCTTGATTGACAATCTGAAGATCTTTAAAAATACCAATTCCTGGACACCACCTTAGATATAAGGGTTTGGAATTTTGGAACACCTTGAGTGACTCAATTGGTTAGCATCTGACAGACAGCTGGTTTCAGCCCAGGTCATGATCTCAGTGTTGTGAGATCAAGTCCTGCATAGGACAGTGTGCTAGGTGTTGGAACCTGCTTAAGTTTCTCTCTTTCCCTCTCCTTCTACCCCTCCCCCACTGCTTGTATTTGCTCACACACTCTCTCTTTCAAACAAAGAAATTTATAAGTAGTAGGGTCCCACAATTTATATTTTGAAAAAGATCCTCACGTGATTTGATAGCTAGGATTTTAGCTGACCTAAACAAATAATGAATGTGCAAATCCCTTGTGCATACCCATAACCCTCACCTACATCCTTTTCATATACATATCCTATACCAGACATCATGTACAATATTTATGTCCCCACCCTTTCTATATGTTTGTTATATACACTGCATATATGATACTGTATACATTTATATTTATATATTTATATAATTATTATTATAGACAAATGATCAGTTATTACTCTGTCCTAACTGATGTGCTGGGGATAGAAAGTCTTAAATCCCCAACTCTAAAGAGCTCACAAGCCTCCAATCACCTGCAACCCATGATGGTGAGCTGTGAGGATACAAATGGGATGGCAGGAGACTTTTCCAGGTTAACAAAGCCATATTTATTTATTTTTGACAAAGTAATATTTAAAATAAAGCAAATAATACATGATTTATGTACTAAAAATTGAAGTTATTTAGGTTGAGAGGAGGCACTGAAAAAGGGAAGTCTGTCTGAGGCCAAAGGAACAGAATATGAAAGAATGTAGGGCTAGAGTATACAGTCTGAATAGAGAACTCCACATTACTCAATTTATTCATTCAACAGGTAAGTTTAACTGCTTATCATGTCTCAGGCACTGCAGAGGTTCTTAAGAATAACTGAGAATAGCATCCCAGACTCATGACATTGAGGGGTAAGGCCTGATAAAAAGTATTATTTACAAAGTCCCTCAAATGATTGTGATATACAGCCAGGGTTGAGAAATACTGGTCTAGGGGACCTCACATTGCTGGTGTTCAGAGGGGATGGGAGCAAAAAAGTTAAGGTATTAAAGGAATAGAAGCCAAGCTATCTAGTACACAAAACTATACATGCACTTTTGACAAGCATAAAGACTCTAAAGGTACCTGCTCTTTTATTCTTATTTCCTAATGATGGGCAGTGATAGCTCTGAGAACTATAGTACTGCCAATGTTGTGGACTTCTTTGGATCCCTATCCAAGTTGGATCCCTATCCATTGAATCTCTGACTTAGGCAACTTGGTGTCACTTTTAGGCAAGGCAAGTCTGAGAGTATGAAGCCCTCACAATGGAGGTTCTTAAATCTGTGAGACTACCAGCTTCAGACCATGTAGCCTGGGGTGATGAGATCCTAGTAAACCAGAGACTTCTCTGGTCTTTCTCCCATCACACTTGAGATAGAAGTACCCCATTTTCCTTCCAGTTCTCTGGCTACCTAGCATCATAGAAAGCAGCACCACTCAGCAGCCACTGCCAAACAGCTCAGGAATAAAGGGTTTGCCTCTCCTGTCTCCTTCATTTGAGGGGAAATCTTGCCTGAGGCACAAGCAAAGCTTCAAATTGATGTAATTTGAAATTTCAAACTGCCGGATGCAGCTTAGCTTCTGACTGCCATCTGCTTTTCCAGTGTGCAATGACACTGAGTCTGTTTTTATTGTGTTTGCTCAACCAAGTCCACCAGTAAAATATTAATAATTTCCCCAGCGCCTGGGTGGTTTGCAAGCTTGGGATGATATCCGAACATTCATCAAGCTCATCAAAGTTATGAGCAAAATAATTTTTCTCCTTAAGCGGGGAGGGGAGAGGGTAATCCAGATTTTTATTACTCGTGCATATCACTAAATGACACTTTTAGTTTTCTCTGCACAGGAAAAGAAAACAAGTGTATTGCTTCTGGCCTCAACATTAGATACACTTTGCTACAGAGATATAGTTATCCAACAAAGCAAGGAAATGAGTAATCTGTGAATTCCAGTAAAAGAAGATAGAAAGCAGGAAAGTGAGTGCCTCCCCAAACATCTCTTTCTTTCACTGTCCACATGCAGTTTGACACTAGGCCCTATTGAATCTATCATTATTCTTGAGCTCATCCCCTTCTATTCTCACTGCTGCTGTGCTGGTCTAGGCCCTTACCAGGTAATCTGGATTACCCCACTCAGCTGCCTCTAGTTTCATAATACTCCCTACATCAGTTTCCATTTCCCTGTCCAAACAATCACCAAACATGGAGTTTGCAACTCTCAACACGATTTCATCAGTCACTGCTTTCAAGCCCTTCTTAGACTCTCCACTGCCTTAAAGATAAGGTTCTAATACTTTAATATGGTTTATAACACTTCTCTCTCCTCCACTTCTATAGCAGCATCCTATGCCCCAGCCAGTCATTGTTCTCCTAGTATAGCACACCCTCTCCTGCCCAGTGAGGTCTGCACAGGAGAGATTCCCAGGGCATCTCACACAATGCCTAGTCAACAGCAAAGTCTTGGAAAGGGTCAGTGGCATTATTATCATACTCTTTAAAAAAAAATAGAGTGCTATCTCAGTCACCCTGGTTGATCAATGTCCTCATCAAAGACATTCATGTCCTCTTCAAGGGAAGAGAAAAAGAATAGATTTTATGTTTCCTTCCACTTTGGTGCCAGGAAGAATGGCTCCTAGCTTCCAGCATCCATGCTATACATAAAAGATCATATTGTAAAGTGGTTGAGAGCTCTGAAACCAGGACATCTTAGATGATGGACTGGTTCTGCCATTTACTAGCTGTTTGGATTTGGGCAACTCACTTAACTCCTTTGTGCTTTCAGTTTGATCATCTTTAAAGTGGGTGTGATTAATAGCACCTACGTGTAAGCTACAGGCAAGACTAAAAGATTAAGTGTTGGGTACTAAGGATAGGACTTGGTAAATAATAAACACCTCAGTTAGCAACTGAGTACTAACTCCAGTGTATACTTCTCTCTGAAAGCAGACTGGAACATTTTTAAAGAGACCAAAGACTCTCACTATGCAATGCTGTGTCTCGGGCTTTTCTCTGCCTAGAATTCTTTTTATCCATCATTGTCCACTTGGAGACAGGCTGTGTCTTCATCAAGGCTCAACTGAAAGGCCATCTCCTCTAGTTGTCTTGATAGATAGTGGAGTGAAGTGGGATTTGGGTTTGACACACATGGCTTTAATTGCAACATTTTCACTTTCTATCTGCATAATACTGAGTAGGTTAATTGACCCCCTTAACTCTCATTTTACTCATCTGTAAAATGGGGATAAGATTTGCCTCCTTATACGGTGGTTGTATACATTCATTTTGGATACATTTAATTCTCCAAACTCTTTATCTTTGCTCTTATTGTGGGTATTGATTAATCCCTTTACTGGGCTTCCTCTAAAATGTATGTGCTTCTATTATTGCTACAGTCACTCTATTTCCTGAACTGAAAGGTAGGTCTTGTTCATATCTTGCCCAGATTTCAGCTTTATCTGACTAGTGCATCTCTATCCAATGTCTGTTTTTGTCAGAGCTATCTCCTAAAACTAGAAATCTGAGCAAGTCACTCTCTTCAAAGCATGAATGGAGCAAACTTTGATTGAATCTTTTTTTATAGATGAATTCTTTGGGATGGTAATTAAGGTTCTCAAGATTCTGCCCAAGCTTACCATGCCAATCTCAACTCTAGCCACTGTCCCATTCTGTGAGTATTCATTCCTTGCATTGTCCCCAGAATAAGCCATGGACTCTAGGTTATGGTTCAGGAGTCCTTTTTTGCCTGGAATGTCCTTCTGCTACCTTCTCACCAACTCAAATTCTACCCCAATATCTAAGGCCCAGCTGAACAATCCCTGCTTTTCTAAAGCCTTTCCTAACCTCCACTCTACCCATGTTCACCCCCCATACACACACACACACACACACACACACACACACACACAATTGGAATAAATGAAATAAATTAACAAACAGGATACTGAAATCTTAGAGCCAACAGTTAGTAAATGGTAGACATGGGTCTCAAATCCAAATATTCTGATTCTAAAAGTTTTTAATGCACTTTCTTGCCCCCATCTGAGGTTACTTTTCTCTCCACGTTCCTCAAGACACTATTGGATGCAAAATAGCCAGGAGCTCTACGACTCTTCATACTGCGCATGTCTTTAACTGTTAGTTATTCAGGGTCATTCACTTTTTCTTTTGTTTCTCTCTCATTTCTTACAAATGAGTGATAAAATGGGCACTCTCATACACTGCTGGCAGAAATGTAACTGGATAGAACTTTTGGAAAGCAATTTGGCTGTATGTATTAGGATTCTGCAAAATATTCATGGTCTTTTACTGGGTCACGCCTTTTTTTGTAAATCTCTTTTAAGAAGTTAATCAAAAGTAACTACACATAGCACACAAGGATATTACAGGGAAAGACTGGAATTAGCCTAAATGCCTAACAATAAGAAAACGGCAGCAATTATGAACTACAGTTCCAGAATCAGAAAAAAAAAATCCTAGCCCTACTTCTTAATATTTGTATTACTTAGGTCAATTATTTAACCTTTCTGTGCATTAGTTGCCTCATCTCTATATTCATTTCTATAAAGGGATAATAGCAGAATCTGCTTCATAGAGTTGCTATGAGAATTGAATGAGAGTTTGTAAGAAAAGACTTTGGCTCAGAGTCTAACACACTGAAAGCTCCTGAGAAAGATAAACTACAAAGAAGCAGCACACTAGTAGTAGTGTGGGGTCTTAGTAGTCATAGAAGGAGGGAGGTGGTGGTGAAGGAGGAAGAGGAGAAAGAAGAGAGGGAGAGGAGGGGGGAATAATTAGAAGAGACAGCCACTGTTTAAAATATTATGCCATTATTAAGCACTATGTTTACAAAGTTTTAATTAACAACATCAAAAAGGAATTAATGATCAGTCAAAAAGCAGGATTCTAAATTGTGTGTACAGTAATAATCCAAAAGATATTTTAAAATCTTAGAAAATGCTGGAAGAAGCTACACTTAACATTAACAATGGTCATACTTCAGTGATGACTATATTTATATGTAAGAGGTTATAATTCTTCAATATCTTGGCTTTATAAATATTTTGCCTATGGGTGCCTATCTCTACCTAATCAGTACCATGGATACCCTGAAAAACAATGTAAAATCACATTGTAATTTCCCTTCATCTCTATTATTTCCTGACCTAAATTCAATATTGAGTGAATGAGCCTTGTTGATTGTACAGGCAGTATTGTCCTCACCTATAAAATAGGGATAATGTATGTCATGCACTTTTGGTAAAGATTACATTATTTTTTTTTACTGAAGATGTCCATAACATTGCCTAAAACAGAATACCGTACAGTAAATATTAGTTTCTTTTCTCCTGCATCACTTCTCTTCTTTATTTTTTTTTCTTCTTTATTTTAAATTGTTCAAACTGACGAGAAAGTAAGTAGCTCTGAGAGTGCATTATGTCAGTAGTCTCTGGAATAGCTAGCCACATAGCCCATTCACATCAACTATCAATAGGCTTTTGGTGGTAGGGATACTGGTCCGCAGAGAACGGTCCAACTTCATGTTGGCCACCATGTGTTTGTGAGATCTGAGCACCGAAGAAGGTGAGATTCAAGTTCTACCATCTGCCCTCTGAAAGTTCTCCAGTGCTCCTCACTGAGAGCTAACACTGGCATTCAAGTCAAAAACCAAGCCTAAGAATTAATTGTGGTTTATGGAAAATTCTCTTCCTTCCATAACAGGAAACCAAACTTTACTTCTTGTTCCTTAACCGTGGATGATGGCACCATGTTCCACTTATCAGGAGCTCTTCCAGGTAATGAGAAAGATCATTTCATGGGCAGCCTGGATGGCTCAGCGGTTTAGCACCTCCTCCAGCCCAGGAGAGACCCTGGAGACCCAGGATCAAGTCCCACGTCAGGCTCCTTGCATGGAGCCTGCTTCTCCCTCTCCCTCTGCCTATGTCTCTGTCTCTGTCTCTGTCTCTGTCTCTCTCGAATAAATAGATAAAATCTTAAAAAAAAAAAAGAAAGAAAGAAAGATCATTTCAGGACATAGGGTTTGGCTCTTTCCTAAGGTGGGGTGTGGGTTTATCCAGATGGCCAATTTAAGTTAAAGTTAACCCTTTCTTCACTGACTTATTCAGCACTAAGTGAGCAGTTACCATGCACAGACGTTGGGGATGCAAAGGTGAATTGCCATTTAGACCAGAACCTGTTTTAGATAAAAAAGCACCCATATTTATCAAAAGGATCAACTATGTGGTCTATTTAAATAACTATTATGTTCTGCTAGACTCTATTTGACAAAAATAGAGTCTGAGTAGGAGTAGTAGATTTAGAATCAAACCATTCAAACTCAAGCTCTGTTCCCTCTTAGATATCTGACTTTGTATCTGTTTCTTTATAAAATGCAACCTGAAGCTGATGTCAGGATTAAAGTTAGTCTGTGTATGTCACTTAGCAAACCCAATGCCTGACTCAGTAAACATGGGTTACTGTTAGTATTGTTATTGTGGTTTTAGTATCTTGTTTTGTTTTGTGGGTTTTTTTAAAAAAGATTCTATTTTTAGAATCTCAGCATGGGGCTCAAACTTACAACCTCAAGATCAAGAGTTGTGTGCTCTATCAACTGAGCAGCCAGACACCCTAAAGTTTTAGCATCTTTAAGAAACCCTGCTGGAGGTGAGAAAGAAGGTATGTACATCCCCCTCACAAAGCTCCCTTCAAGAAGTAAAATTCTCTGTTCTCAGTAAAGCAGGTGGCTTCCCCTTTTCTCCTTATACTCATCACCCTATGCTGTAGGTTACTGATTTTAGTGTTTCAGGACTTCAATACTGGTACACCCTTTCTCAAGAAGGATGGAATAGGAATTTACCTTTCCTGAGAACTTTGTGTATGCCACGCACTGTGTTCATAACTTTCACCAACATTTTCTCATTTCATTTCCACTGTTGGGGGTTGGGGTCAAGGTAGGTATTATGGTCCTGCACTGCCAAGAGGAAATGGAGACTCAGAATGGGGAGAGGGCCCAAAGTCACAGAGCTCTTAAGTTGTAGAGCTGGCTTGCAGTCAGATCTGTTTGAATCCAAATCATACAGTACATTCTGAAGCCTCTTTCCCATTCTCATTACTCAATTAGGTCATCGTTCGTCCTTTCTTAGGAAGGCAAAACACACAGAGATTGAACGTAGAGACTGAACAATCTCTATTGAGTTGGATTTCTGACACCCAACATGCATGCATCCCCCATAATTTGTACCTGAGAGAAGCCCTGACCTTTAACATATTAAATAAAAACAGAAGCCCTGAGGGCTTAAATGACTATTCTAAGCCCACACAGAAAGCATGTGGTGTAGTGAGAACCAGAAAGGGCCTCTTCCCAGACATGGGAGCAATCTCCCTGGTTAAAGCCGCACTGAAAGATCAGGGATGGGGGGAATCTGGCCAACATATTTTAGGCATTGAGTGATGGGAATCCCAGGCGGCCAGTGAGTTCACTGGGCACAGCAGAGGAGAACATAGTCTGGGTACAGTACAAACAAGAATGCTAAACAGCTCTCCAGCTGCCAGGAAGCAAGAGCATCAGTGTATTCTTGAAGCAAGAATCCAGTTCCCAGGCAATGAAAGAACAAGGCAGTGAGGGCACAGTTGGACTTGTCATACCAAAATAAGAGTCTCTGAGGAGGACCCCAACCCCACTGTTTTGGTAAAGGGGCAGCACTGACATACCAGCAACTGGAAGCTCTCACTAGCTCACCCAGAAACTTGAAAACAGAAAGTCTCTTAAGCACTTTCTTTCTAAATTCTCCTTGCAGAAGCCTCCTTATTCTTTTATAATCACCTCCAAGCAATTCCTAGTCAAGTACTAAAGTAAATTCAAAGCAATTAGAGAGTCTATCTACAGTGAGCCCAAAATGTGTTTGCAGTGGTTCTCTGGGAAATGGCGCAGCATAAGTTTTCCCCAGAACAATGTTATTTATGTAAGGAAGATGCTACTGTTTCCCAGAGTGTAAAAACACACATACACACACACACACACACACACACACACATGCACACACACACACACATTTACTATGACAAATGGATGCAACATCTCAAGAGTGAAATATTGTGTTGTGGGTTACAAGCCAAAGCAAGGCAGCATCGCTCCAGTAAGCACTTATAAATTGTTGCAAACAATATCAAGAAATAGGAGCTTGCCTTGGCAAATAACAGCTGCAGGATTTCAGGGCTCAGGACTAGCCTTAGGAAAAAAAAAAGAAAGAAAACCACCAAACCCATTGCTTCAAATATTCTGTTGGATCTCCAGGGTGGTCTTTCTAATTAATATTTCCCCCTAATTGTGTTCATGATGGTAAGTGTGCTAAATGCAAAACTCACTCCTTTTTTCACCAAGGAGGGGAGCAGAGGAAGGCACTTTAGGAGGAAGGCTGGGCAGCTTCATTGTGATGCAAAAGAATGCAACAATTAAGAATATAATTTTGGAAGATGTCAGCAGCCTAATTACTCATAGGGCTTCCAGCAAATTAAGCAGTAGGTGAATTAGCTCATTTAATGAGATCTTAGAGTTTGGAGGCAAGGTGCTTTTATTTTGCATTTGAGAAACACATTTCCTAACTACATGTTAATAATTTGGGCACCCCAACATACTATTAACTCAACAGGTTCCACAAAAAGCATGAAGGTCAGGTGCTTAAAAGGGTCTGTAAGTAAGTTAAATTGCATTTCTCTGCTCTCCGTTTACCCTTTCCCTCCCCTTCTTTTTCTTCCCAAATGCAATTGTCCAACTTAGAAAACATATAGTTCAATAAAGGGGCTTTGGAAACTATAGTTTTCAGGGCAGGGTTAAAGGAAGCACAGCAGAAATTGGATTGAAAACCTGCTTTAGTATCTTTATAACTCTCTAAGCCTTTGCTTCTGCATCTGTAATATGGAAATAATAACATCCACATTACAATTTTTGTGGTTACGAGTTGAATTCGTTTACAAGATGGTATTCCTTGAAGGCAAGGAATATGTGGTATTTATCTCTGTCTTATACTACCTAACACAGTGCCTGGAACAGAATGTGTGCTTAACAAGTATACTGAATAGAAACTAATAATTGCAAAAGAATGAGTGGATGAGGGGGGAAAAAGTTTTTTTGGGTGTTCCTTACGTATATGGTTCCTTTCCCATAGATCCTCAAAAAAAAAAAAGAGAGAGAAAAAGGGAGAAATTGGCTGTTTTAGCCACACTGGGACTTGCTAGGCTTTGGAATAAGAAGGAGCCAAAGTTTCCTGGACAGTGTTGTCCACTGACCAAATGTGGGGGAATATGAAAAGAGGTGTCACCAGTGTTCTTTATGCACCAAGACAAGCACCAAGACAAATTCTGCCTACCACTTAGAGCCTCTCAGTTACTCCAAAAGTGTGTGGACAACATGATTGATCAAGCCTTGTACCACAGATTGCAAGAATGGCTTCCCATCCATCAGCATTTTTTATCCCAACAATCCCATATGGTAGGTATTGTTATCCCTCCTTTTTGTAAATGAAGACACTGAGGCTCAGAGATTACCCAACTTGTTTGAACCGGCCCATATGTTGGTCATGCATATTTCCAGGCGATGCCCTTCCCACTTGATAGTCAGTAGAGAACTTCTGAGCTATGATTTGTGCTCAACTTCTCTGCAGAGCTAGGAAGGGAAGGAAGACTCAGCCTCGTTGCCACCCTATCTACTCTCTAGTCTCCCTGATGGAGCACCATACATTCTCTGCTGCTTTACCTTATCTTCTAGTATGGAATGGAGTCCACAGAGGTGAGATACTCCCATTCTAAAAGTTCCTATTTGTGACACAGAAAAGGAGGCTTCTTGCTTTTTAATTTCATCAGAGTGAAGACATCTCTTGAGGCTGACTCTATAGCTATGTTTTGTTCTCTTTATGGCTCTCTACAGGGAGCTTACTACCTCAGAAGGTCTTTAGCAACAATTATTATTATTCACATTGTAATTACCATTTTATTGAATATTTACTACATGCTAGGCATTGGGTTTTATATGCACCAAAAAAAACCCTATGAGATAGTTATTATTACCTCTAACTCATAAATAAAGATACTGAGGATCAGAGAGTTTAAATAAATTGTTCAAATCTACTCAGCTTATAAGGGGTAGAGCTGAGATTCTGGATTAGGTTTTCTAACTCCAGATCCCATGCACTAAATTTTCAATATTGCCTTTATTGGGTGACTCTGGGTTGTTATAGAACTTTTTTTTGTAAATATAATTAATATCTGCCTTTCTGGAACTTTCATCAATTGGTCATGGTTCTCCTTCTGGAACTACACAGAACAAGTCAGCTCCCTTTATGGGATGCTCTTCAGGTAATGGGAACTCCAGATCCTTGGCCAGCATTAGCTCCTCTACCCCCCAGTAGACAACGCTGTCCAGACACACAGATGAAGTTGGATTCTATTTGCTATAATGACAATTCACAGTTATAGGAGTTTTTTGTTGTCTTGTTTTAGTTTTTATGTAATACACTTCACTGATGTGATCTCATTCAACCTTACCATAATGCAATGAGGGTGGCATTAGTTCCATTAGTTCCCTGGTCCTAGAAATGAGGAAGTTGGGGCTCAGAAAGATGAGGTCTATTCTCCAGGGGAAAAGATCAGTCAAATAACGAGCTGAGAACCCTGAGGATTCAAACTGAAGTATGCCTAACATCAAGGTATGTGCTCCTTCCACAGTGCTATGGAACCTTTCTGAATGAATGAATGAATGAATGAATGAATGAACCATACAAGGAAGAGTGTGATAAGTACCGTAAAAGAGGTCCCCAAAAATGCAAAGAGTACTCAGCTCAGAAAAAAAATAAAGATGCCTTCATCTTCCCACCAGGTCTTCAGTGAGGCTGCACTAATTACCATTTATATAAGGTGCCTGCCTGCCTCTGCTGGTGCTGAGAGAAGTTTTAATTTGCTGGTGAAGGAGTTGGGGGAGGGAATGGAGAGTGCTGTGAAGTGTCCCCTCCAAAGCAGAATGATTTCTGTGCAGAAAAACACTGAGGTTACTAATGGGGAAGAAGAAGAAAAAAAAAAAAACAGGCAGCAAAGATGAGTATACTTGGCATGCGGATGCACGCCTGGAGCATCTGGCAGGAGGCATGCGCTCATCCTTTCCTTCCTGAGGTTGCAATTAAGTAGGTAACATGAGAGAACACTGACAGTTGGGTTGTCCCACTGAGCCTGGGGCCAGGTGAGTACTTACAAGTTCAGCCCCACCCAGGAGAGACTCACTGCATTAAAAAGGAAGACGTCCTGGAAAGGATAAAGACCACAGCATGAAGTGACTGGTCCATTTCAGCTTTGTAGGCAGAATGGTGAGAAAACTGAAGGTTTGCCCCCATCGTACTAGGCTTTCCATGGAAGAAGAGCCCTGAGGTTACCTTGGGGGAGGTCAGGTGCCAAAGTGGAAAACATCATTTTCACGCAGATGAAATCACGCAGATCTGGATTCCTATTCTAAATCCTTACTTATTCTATGGCTGTGTCATCTTGGACAAGTCACTTAAATTCTCTGAGCTTCATTTCCTCATTTAAATGAATGAATGAATAAATGAATGAATCAATGAACTAACAAACTATAAAGGGAAGAGTGTGATAAGTACCTTAAGAGAAAATGTACTTAAGGTAGGGAAAAATAAGATAAGATAGGGAAAATGAAATTTGAGGGCTGCAGATGGCCATGTATGTAAAATTTCTGGCGTATAGTAGATATTCAAAAAACTTAAGTTCCTTCCCCTTGAGAGAAGCCCCCCTCACACTGAGCTAGGTAGGTTCCTGTCACTGAGACTCATTTTCCCCAGGAGACTTGCTGAGTTCCAGTGAGTGAAATCCCTGGACCCATTGGCCTCTATGATTATAATGCAAGCACAGCATGGTGCCCATTAGGTTGTTAGAGTCCACAGGTTTCCTAGAGGAAATGTGAGGGGGCAGAGGGGATGGAGATGGAGTTGGAGACCTCAGGGAGCCAATGTTCTGAAACTCCCAACTGCTTAATGGCTAAAGTACCCCAGAGCCTCTTCAGCCAATTGAATCAATATGAATACCATTCTAGAATCGCCAGACATTCCCAACATTGGCTTCTGCTGAGAGCAGCTGAGAAGCAGAGACCTCAAGAGCCTCAGTTCTTGGCCCTTCTTCACCACACCTCTCTAGAGACCCATTTCCTCTCAGAGGGCATCTGAAATACACACATTTGGGAGGACAATGGAGGCTCTGGAGTGAGAGAGCCCTGGCTTCAACCCGAGCTCTGCCACTTACTATCTATGTGAATTTGGGCAAGTTACTTCAATTCTCTGTCTCAGTTTCCAATGCTACAAAAATGGAATAAAGATGCTGATACCGCATTGAGTAGACATGAGGATTAAATGGGAAAATTTAAATAGCAGTGCTTGACATATGGCTGTTCTGTTACCCCCCACCCCCACCCCGTCACTGGAGCCTCTGCGCCCTGGTGGTGCTTCCCAACATGATTTAGTCACTGCATGATTAACAGAAAGTACTTTAACAACCATATGAGGTACAAAAGACAGAAAGAACAAATGAGCAGGGATGCCTAAACTTATTTTTCTTTTGACTCAGGCAAGTGGAAGATCCTGCCCTTAGTCACACAGCTAACAAAGGGTGAAGGCACAACTACACATCAAGTGTCATAACTCCCAGGACAACTGTCCTTCTACCACACCATGATGCCCTCATCTCTGACTTTCTTCTTCCTCCATTTCTTTGAACAGAAAGGATTTGATGGAACCAGTAATGACATATATGAATTCCGAAGCAGATATCCATTTTTAACGTAGGAAGGAAAACATTAAGATGTCAACCTTGGGGCTGCTAAATGAGCATCTGTGGCCCACACATGGGGCACTGGGGACTGGAGGCTCGGGGAAGTAATTGCCACAAATAAGACTCAACTGGACATTGATTTATTCAGCCTGTTTGCTTGATTTCCACTTTGAGCTTGTTCAATTGGCTATTCCTCTTTGTTGTTCCTTCTCAGGAACATGACCCCAGCTCATTTGGATGGAAATGTGCTCACCCATTACCTCATTAATTTCTGGGACTTTGCATTATCATTTACACCCTTCCCCTCTATTTTCTTTGCCCTCAAAATTCAAAGTATTGGTGGGAAATAGACAAACAATGCACCATTTCTCCAAGATGTGACAGGATCTGTATTTATCATTTGCAACCCTCATTGTCATAATTCAGCCAAGCCAGGCTGCAACACACCATGGGAACTCATCAGTGAAAAGGTGCATGAGGGAGGAAGCCATGCTAGGAATCGGGAGCTAGTCAGACAGCAGAGGTGTCTCATCAGCTCCCAGCAGCTGTTGTCTAAGAGTGATGGTAAACTGGGACTTCATGTGAGTCCAAAATAATGATGGTACTGATGTGATAACAATGCTTGTTAAACTCTTACAACACACATATGTCATCTCATTTATTTTTACAACAATCCTACAAGATAAACCTAGAGAGGATAAGTTACTTGTCCAAGGTGGCATAGCTAGGAGATGATGGAAATGGAATTCAACCCCACATGTTTCCTTAAAAATCACATCCTCTTTACCACTCCTCGAACCCTCCTTTGTTTAGTTTCCCTGAAGCATTACAATGTCCATTTGTTGGATCCTTTCCCAGTTCATCTCTGAGTGCCTTACACACAGACATTTCTTCCATCCTTCCAGAAGGCCTGTGAGAATGATGTCCTATAGTTCATTAAAAATGAGCTCAGAGAGGCTAACTCACTCACAGAAGGGCACACAGCCTTTAAGAAGCAGAGGAAGGACTCCTAACACAGGTCTTTCTGAGCATGAAATGCCTTTCCCCAGACATCCAGGCTAATGATAGGATAGACAGCAGTAGGGAAGGCAGTGAACACTGTGAAAAATATGGGCAACAGTGTGGGACTCATATAATTGGGTTACAGAAGAAAGACCCAGAAACAGAGTGCCAGCCTGCATGGACTCCAGCAAGGCAATCCCAGAAGGAATTCCCAAGAGATGCGTGAAAAGCCCAGTTGTTCTCACTGGAGACACATATCAGGATTGAGGGTACTCAAATATGTGCCCAAGGTTCACCCCAGACTCTTGAGTTGTCAGGATCACAGCACTATTCCAGGACATACATCCTGCTGGGATGGAAGGAGGAGAAGAGAAGTAGCATAAGCAGAGTGTCTGCTGAGGCCAAGCACTATGCTGTATATGGTGCTGTACTCAATTCTTGTAACAACTCTGTAAAACAGGTTTTGTCACTTTTCTTCACCCTTTACCCTAACTTCCTCATATCTAACACAGTACTTGGCACACGCGCGCGCGCGCACACACACACACACACACACATACACGTAATAACACTGTGTGAAACTGATTAATTCATTTTCAATTCTACTGGCCAGGGAGAAATGAAGCTATTACTGAAGCATCACCTTACCTTGAAGGAGTGTTGAATATTTCTCTAAAGTTTTGACCAAAGCAACTTTTCTAAGAACCTGAGATTTAAGTCAACTTCAATATTTGGGTTGGTCTTGTAGACCAAGTACACAGGGCTGTGGGAAGAAGGCCAGAGAAGAGAAGCACAGAAACAGGCTCCACGGCCAGAGAATGCTCACTAGGGAAGCTGATGGCCCAAAAGTTGAGAAGATAAAGTTGAGAAGAGCATGCCCGGCAGAGAATCCTGTAGGTAGAGAAGCACATAAGCATAATGCAGAATGTGGATCTATAAGCAGCCAGTCAAAGCTCCTAAGCTTGTTCACTCCCCCTTTTACAGAGCAAAAAGAGCTTTTCTCCCCTGATTACAACACAGTAATGTTGAGTGGAAAATGCCAGACATTAAAGAGTGTATATATATATATATATATATATATATATATATATATATATCAGATGATTCCATATATACAAAGTTCAAAGACAGGCAAACTTAATCCATGCTGTTAGAGGACAGCATTGTGGTTAGCTTAGGGGTAAACTGAGTGGCAGGTAGCAGGACAGGGCTTCCAGAGTATTGGGAATGATCTACTTCTTAGTCTGGGTGCTGGTTACAATGATGTGTCCATTTGGGAAAATTCACCCCTTTCCATAGACATGATTTGTGCACTTTTCTGGATGTTTGTATAATATTTCAAAATAAATCTTACATCAAAAAGGAATACAGGGATCCCTGGGTGGCGCAGCAGTTTGGCGCCTGCCTTTGGCCCAGGGCGCGATCCTGGAGACCCGGGATCGAATCCCACGTCAGGCTCCCGGTGCATGGAGCCTGCTTCTCCCTCTGCCTGTGTCTCTGCCTCTCTCTCTCTCTCTCTCTCTCTCTCTCTCTCTCTCTGTGTGACTATCATAAATAAATAAAAATTAAAAAAAAAGGAATACAAAAGTATTGAAAGTATTGAAAAACCATTTTGATGGTGCAAATGAGGATGAAGTAAAATGTATAATTCAATTTCCCAGGAAAAACAAAGAGAAAATTTTGCTCCCTCTGCTTCTCAGTCTGGCTCAGAAGAAGGTGGTGAGAACCAGCATCTGAGTTTAATGACTTTCCCCTGGCATTTCCCTCATAAGGAGGAGAATCTTAATTTTCAAGGATAGGACAGGTTCCTTTGGATGGATTCTCCTACTCCTTGTCTTAACCTATCCCAGAGGAGAGCACAGCTCCCCTCTGTTGGTACAGAAGCCCTACAAAGGTAGGTGTGAGCAGATTGAAGGAGCAGTAGGAAGGGTCCCTGTCTGGACCCAGGTGAGTGCAGGGAGAAAACAGAGATTGGGCAGAAAGGAACCCAGGTGGGATATAAAATAGGGCTTCAGAGACCCTGGTTGGGAGTTTAGATTTTCTTGTAAATACAATGAGAAATCCTTGGAGGTTTTTGAGCAAGAAGTAACATCAATGGACTGATGCTTTAGAAGGATCATCTTGGCTCTTATGAAGAGAGTGGCTAGCAGGTACCAAAGGTGAACCAGAGCGACCACTTGGGGTATAACTGCCATGGTCCAGGAGAGCAGTCAGTGTGGCTGAAATTGAGATGAAGGCAAAGGAGAATAAAGAATAACATATTCAAGACAGTGGCTTGGACGAGCTGGCGGATTGGGTATGGGAGAAGGAGATGGAAAAGTCATTAAGCAATTAAGCAGATTACAGGGGGAAGGCTGAGTAACAACTCAATGTGTGGGGGCACTCAGAAATCAGTTTTAAACATGCTAATATGAGAGACTTGGGAGACATCCATGTGAAAATGGGCAGAAGGCAGAAGATCAGAGGAATACTCTGGAATAGAGAGATGTAATTTAAGTTTCCTTGTGTACAAAGCACTTTCACACTTGCCACTCTGTTTATCTCACCACCCTTTGGCTATGACTGGGAAGTCTATTCCCATAGATGAAGACATTGAGGTTCAGAGGGGCTGAGTGTCTTACAGCAAGCCACATAAAGGATAAGCAATGATGCATGGAACACAATCAAGCTTACTGTGTTTATTCCCATATGCTTTGAAATAGTTTAAATGTGGTGGGTTTTCATTATGGATGTGCATTGGTGTATTACGGGAAAAGCATTGGGACACCACTCAGATATTGCAGGTATGTTTGACAAATACCAAGTGGCCCAGCCCTACTATGCTCATAGGATCTATGTCTGCTTGTTAATAATCTGTGACTTCTCTCATTGTCAAATTGATATCAGATGGATGCTTCTTCTTGCTGTTAGACTATACCTTTCTATCAGACCTTCTATATTTCTTTGTAATATCTTATTTAGAATATGATTTGGGTCATCACCCAAGGAACTTTCAGAATGCATGTATAAGAGTACCATGGGAGAGAACTATTTTCTCTGTTATAGACAATGAAGGACTGTCACTGTTTAGTTCCATTTAATTCAGGTCAGTGAGAACTCACTAAACACTTACTGTACACGAGTCACTGTTCCAGATGAAAGAGACTGATCTGGATAAAGGCTCAGCCTTTACTTTGTTATATGCTCTCCAGAATACTTTATTTTTCCTTCATGGCTCTTATGACACATTTAATTATTTGTACAATTTTTGGCCGAAGGTCTGTTGTTCCTTCTAGATGATTACTTACTCACCATTGTATCCCTTGTGCCTGGTATTTTGCTTGGCATACAATAATTTTCCCATTCAATATTTATTGAATGAAAAGAAAGGAACTCACAAATGAGCACATGCTACAAAAATAAATACGTTATAGTGCAAAGACTGTTTCTGGACAGTCTGGGCTTGTGTTCCTCCTTGCCTTGAGAAATTCATGTCTCAAGTGTTGGTGTCCTGCTTTGAATCATATCAAAGGGCAGGACTCTATAATATTATGGTGCCAGCTACTTTCTAGGACTTCCACAACCATGTGCTTTATGGAATGCAAATTTAGATATAAAATGATTGGTGGTTGGCTTTGTTCTCTGTAGCACACATATCCTAATCATTGTGTTAACCTTACAATAATGCAATTCTGAATCTTACATGGAATTTTTAGATTCCACTTAGATTCTCAGAGTAGTGTTTTACTGTATTTCTAGATACTTTGTTCTTTTAGTTAGACTGGCCTTCCTCCCATTTAATCCAGTTGGGTCTGTGTCCTTACCATGGGCCCCTCAGTGGCCAGGAAATAAAATTCCACCTCCCCACCTCTGATGAAGTTACCTAGGAAACACGGTACTACTGTATTGAGCTGCTACGTATGCCAGGAGTATGACTTCATCATCACATGATACTACTAGGTCTCAGGACACCTTTTTATAAGTAACAAAAAAAAACCTTAAGTTCACAGAAGTGAGGTGACTTATCCAAGGTCATATAGCCAGGATTGGAGCCTTAAATGTTTCCCCATTGATTCTCAACTAACATTTGATGAGTACTCTTACCTTGAAACAGTATTCAGGGTGCTTTTCAGCTATCCCTCCAGTTGCTCCCAATATACATTGGTAGGGTAAAAGAATGGATGGAATTTTCAAAGAGAGTCCAAAATCTCTGACCACTCTCCTAGATAATTCAATTTGTTGCTCTATTAAAAGAAAAAAAAAAGATACAATAATACTACTACTGCTGGCCATGTCCTAGAGGAGAGGGACCCACTGGGGTCTTTCCAGTGAGCAGATAACATATTTAAATGCAGTCCATCAGTTAGTAATCTGCTGCCACCCCATCCTCTGAGAGCTGCTTTATTGAACACTGTAATTGCTTGGATGCTATTATTCATTTCTGTAGCTGTTGCTATTAATTAAATATTTTTGTCGAAAGCTCCCTGTGACATTTCTTGCTGCATTCTTGAATATCTGATAAGATATACAGCCAGTACACTGGTACCCGCTGCATTTGGCTGATAGTCTTGTCCTAGTTTCTAACCCTCAAAACGCTAAAGAAATGACACAGTTTTAGTGGAATGAGGACTTCTATTGTTACATGATGGGGTGGGGGGGGGTAGAGGTAGTACAAGGAGTCTTAGTGAAATAGATGCAAATGTCACGTTTTAGAGCTGTGATAGTTCAAGCTGGAAATTGGACTAGACCTTTATTCAAAGGCTTGGCCCATTCCTTAGGTCAAACAAAGCTTGGGTGGATTGGATTCTGCAATCCTAACCTCAGGAGAAATAGGCATTTAGTCATTCATTCAATAATATTTAACAGTATCACTAGAAGTCTTACCATGTACCAGGCCCTGTGCTAAGTCCTAAAGTTACAGAATTTAACTAATAAAAATAAAATAAAGTAAGAAAACAATCTCTGCCCTTAAAAAAAAATTACAGTCTCTTGGGGAACACAGACAAGCCTGCTACAGTAGGAGGCATGCTTTAATTTCAGGTGTGAACTAACGTTAGGGATGGCTAAGGTTGTGGTGTCTCTGGCTATGAAAGGAAGCCTGGCTACGAAAGGTATAGAGCAAAAGGATGGGAGTGTATATAGAGCAAGATGTCCTAGCTGAGATAAAACTGATGCATAGTTTGTATATAGAAGTGATGCTTGAAAGGCTCCTCTGGCCATTCGTTTCTCTGAATAACATACATGAGGACTTTTTCATTTTTCCTTGAAAGAGGAGGGAATCTGTGACCAGAGACCTTTGGATGAAAAGGAGGACAACAGAGGATGAAGATGGCATCTGTCCCTTACTGAATTTCCAGTTGGCTTAGAGCTCACTTCTGGGCAAAGCAGAGAGGCCAGAAGCTGAAACAGTTGTGCCCATGAGAAACTGCAAGAGCTGGAACACAGGCTAAGCTGCTGTGAGGCCCAGATGCTCAGAGCCCTGCAGGGGTTGCAAGGCAGGACCCCACTCCATGAATCCCTGGCTTGCCCCATGGCACTAGGTCCAGCACCTCTAGGGCATGGGGAGTAAGCAACTCTCCTCAGACACGACCTTCACATGATAGGCACAATTGTGGTGGTATCAGAGAGGCTCCTTTAAAGGACTTCAAGACTGGAGGGCATCTAACAAAGGGGTCAGGACTGGAGAGAAAGGGAAGACAGATATGACGAACGTTGCAGATAGGCTGGTTTTATGAGAACAGGTGAACATGCCTTAGGCACATGTGCTTATTCTTAGGGTAGGGACAACCCTGAAAGGTGATGCAGTGCTTATGGGGAGGGACCAGAGTCTAAATAATTTGAATGTAACTATTAACAAGGTGAGGCATCTTTGGGACATTTGGGATATTCTGTGATTAAAAAATGAAGAAGGGATGCCTGGATGGCTCAGCAATTAGGCACGTGCCTTCCACCCAGGGCATGATCCCGGAGTCCTGGGATGGAGTCCCACATCAGGCTCCCTGCATGGAGCCTGCTTCTCTCTGCCTGTGTCTTTTATGAATAAATAAATAAAATGTTTTAAAAAATGAAGAAGAAAAAGGTAAAAGAACTCAGAAGAGAGGAACAGATGGAAGACATCTCAACACAAATTACTGGAAGAATTACTAAAGCAGAGTGGTGTGGTACGGTGGAGAGAACGCTGCAGGTCACGAGATCAGTACTGGTCCTCAGTTTGCTGGTAACTGTGTATGATATGCAGCAAGTATCTGCTCCTCTCTGGACCTCAGTTTCCTTAGCTATAAATGAGAGGCAAGATCTTTTCAACAGTGCTTTTCTACTCCCCCAAGTCCATGACTTCAGAGGAACTACACATACAGTTCTCAAGCTTTTAAATGCAGGACCCTCCTAACACCAGGTAAGGGTTATAAATGTAAATATAACAAAGTGATAGGAGAGCAAAAAGTTAAGGTTCTCATGGCAACCAGAATTCATAGCAGCTGTGCGTTGTTAAAGGGGCTCCTCCTGACAGTCTGATGAATAATCCCAAAGTCTATCTATTGTGCAGGAATTGTCAGGGACTCTTTTTGGTGGGTGGGGGTGAGGCACAAAGACAAGATTAGCCAACCATTTTAATGAGAATTTTAATCAATGCAAAAAAATTTGGCAACACTTTCAATGGTGACTAAATAAAAAATGTATTTATATTTAATGAGGCACTCTGTCTATTTATTATTTATGCAATAATAAATGCCAGTTGGTTATTAATAAAATATTGCTCAGTCATTAATCCTCAATAAATACGGTTAGAGTAATTAGTATTAAAGTGACACAGAATACTTCATAATGAGAAGGTAATTTTCTCTACATTAATGGATTATTCAAACAAACCTTAACTTGCAGTTATCAAGATCAAGACCCTCTAGGGAAAGAGAGTAGGGAGTTACAGTGTAACCTTGAAAACTTCGAAAGTTTAAAGACTTGAAAATGAGGCCAGTCGGTGCCCTCAAACTGTTATTAAGAGTCTCAGATTTCTCAGGAAAAAAGGTACAGAAGCCCCCCCAGACCAAGCACATAGAGGACCTGGTATAGAATCTAGGATTTGATCTTAACTAAGTTGTGTGCCCTTGACCTTGTTGAGTTTCTAAGTGTCCTGATTCCTTCATTTGAGGAATGAGGATTTGATATCTCCCCTTCTGAGTTGTAATGAGGATTAAATTAGATTATGTATTTTTAAAAAATTAGTTTTTATGTTGCTGGCTCATAGTGATGTTTGGTGAATGACAGTGCAGGCTAAATCCTGTAATGGAGCAAACTGCCACTCCAAGATAGGCCTCTTTGACATACTGACTATTCTAATCTGGTTATTTTTAAGGAACTGAAGACACAAAAGAAGTTCTGAAAACCAAGTTGAAGTTATCCTTTTGTAAGAGATACTGACAAGGTAAATCTCCACTTATATGGATATCTCCCTTGTTGTACCAAAATGAAGGGAATGACTCTAAATATTTAGAAACTTATCAGTGGAGTTACTCAGTTTTCCTGAGTGTCTCGCATGTATATAAGAAGCATACATGTTATTAAACTTCCATTTGACTTTGTCTTATTAATCTGTCTTATATCAATTTGAAGGGCAGAGAAGACTTTTCCTTCCCCAAAATCCCATAAATAACAAAATGTTTTCCATTGGTGTAATGGAGGGAATTGTAAGCTCTGTTTCCTGAGGTTCCAAATTTTGGAAACTTAACCTTACCTGTTGGGTTGAAATTAATATGTCTCATCTCTTCTCAAAATTATGGCTATCAGTCATGTGCCCTCACATTGGTCATTTCTGGTTGACCTAAGCTGTTTTCATAAATGTCAAATCACTTTGATAGCATGCTATTTCTGATTACAACAGAAATAACACAGTGGAGTAGAAAAGTGTACATCTGGGAATCAAGAAGACTGCATTCCCATTCCAGCTCTGCATAAACTTCAATCATTTACCTCACTGGGCTTGAGTCTTATCAAAATGTTGGGACAAATAACTTCTATGTGTCTACCAGCATTTTGCATATAAGTATTTTTATGACTCTTCTTTAAAAAGTGGGTTCTCAGAATTTTTTCTTCTAAGATGTGTTTTAAAGGCTGGACCTTCCTGGGAAAGAAAGTGCTTTTGGTGACCCTGGGTTGAGGAATGATACACACAGTGATTATCTTAACACAGCTCAATGCAGAGAAATATTGCTGAGATGGGAATGAGAGCTGAAGAGAGCAGGTTTGGGGGCCGACGGCAGAGGGAAAGTTGAAATTTCCAACAAGCAGAAGAAACTGACCCTGAGAGCACTGACAGAATCATGACCATGCAGATCTCATTTAGTTCCCAGATTACAACTCCACTGTTGCTGTGAGATGAAGTTCATCAGTTTCCAATTTAATTTCATGATTCCAAGTGTATTCTGTGTGCCAGGCATCATGCTATGTAGGGAAATACGGAGCTGAATACATTTCTCCCTCCCAGAACCCTGTAAATGAACAGATCATTGTATTAAATATCAGTGCAAGAAGAGAAACAAAATTATATTTTTAGAAAGCCCTCTCTTCTGTTTATCTTCTAAAGAATAAGGGTAGGAAGGGAATGAAAGCCTTTCCTAAACTCCCTGAAAAAGTTCTTGCCTATTTTGAGGTGCCTCTTTGTAACTTATTCGTGGTTCTTCTAAAAATGCTGTGCTCTGCTAGAGGCAGTTTAGTATAAAGATATATAGGTATAGGGTGGTATAGTACCCAGAGCCAGGATGGACTGGGCCCAGATCTTGACTCTGCCATTTCCTAGCCTTGTATATGCCCTTGAACTACTTGCTTAATACCTGGTGCCTCAGTTTCCTCAGCTGTGAAGAGGATAATAATTGTGCCCTCCACTGGTTATTTCTGAATTTCAAATGAATTAATACATCTAAGGCACTTAGTACAGTGCCTGGGACATATCAAATGTTCAGTAAATGGTAGCAAATATTATTATTAATACTCTGCTCATTTGCCCCAAATATGCCACTTCTGATTCTCCACAGAAGCATTTGGATTGAATGTTCTAAATCAGATGCTAAATTATATAATAAAAAGAGCCGAGGTTTCTGAGAAATGCAGGCAGGAGTTTGAACTTTTTTCTGCCACCTATTGGTTATGTGCCTGGTGAGGGCTTTCAAATCTGTTCTAACTTCTATTCCCTCATCTGTTAAAAACAAACAATAACAACAAAGGAGATAAGTTCAAGGGAATAAAATATCACCTTCCCAGTAAGATTGAAAAATATTGAGTTTAAACAGAGCTAAAGGGTTTTTGTATTGTCTTGCTTTTGTTTTTTGTTTCTTGTGTAGGACATATACCTTGTATATGTTCATGGATGTCCATGAAAGGGATAGAACATGTAAGGTTTTCCCAACTCTTAACCACAGAATTCGTTTTGATGGCATACCTATTAACATTTTCCCAAAAACTGGCATTCTCTAGAAAATTCTTGAAATGTTTCACCTAATCTAGATTCTTTGTTTCAAGGATGAGGACATATGGTTGGGGAAATGTCTTAGTCTGTTCAGCCTACCTAACAAAATACCATATTTATTTTCCCACAGTTCTGAAGGCTAGAGTCCCAGATCAAGGTGCTGATGGATCTGGTTTCTGGTGAGAGCTCCTGTGTTGTAGACGGCTGCCCTTTTTCTGTGTCCTTATATGGCTTTTTTGCTGCATGCACATGGAAACAGAAAAAAAAAAACATCTCTCCTTCTCGTTCTCTTTCTTTCTCCTTATAAGGTCACTAGTTCTACTGGATTAGGGCCCCATCCTCATGACCTCATTTAATCATAATTACCTAAAGACCCCATCTCCAAATACAGTTACATTGAGGGCCAGGGCTATATGAACTGGGTGGGGAGACATAATTCAGTCCAGAGCAGGAAAGGAAAATGACTTCTTCATTAAGGTTACATAGTGAATCCATGGACATCTGATACCAGAACCTAGATCTCCTGGCATGCAATCCCATATTGTTTCAGTGACGCTTCCTAACTGATTGAGTGAGACAGTCTTCTATTCATTCATTTACCCTATGAACTGGGTGGGGAGACATAATTCAGTCCAGAGCAGGAAAGGAAAATGACTTCTTCATTAAGGTTACATAGTGAATCCATGGACATCTGATACCAGAACCTAGATCTCCTGGCATGCAATCCCATATTGTTTCAGTGACGCTTCCTAACTGATTGAGTGAGACAGTCTTCTATTCATTCATTTACCCTATCAACACTGCCAATCATATGCAAAGTCACTATAGTAAGTGACTAAGTATAGCATACTTAGCACTATGCTAGGCTAGTCTTGAGGACCATAGACAAGAGAACACATCCTTTGCCCTCAAAAAGGAAACTAAAATCCTAACTAGAGAACAGGCATGTGAACAGAGTTCAACATGCTTGGCTCATAACATTCTGAACAGCACAGTGTCGATCTGTACTGACATGGGCAAGTCAGTGCCCTGCAGCAGTGGTCAGAACATAGGAGCTGGAGTCACATAGAGCAGAGCTGCTGTCCCAGCATGCATATGCTGGCTGGATGGCATTAGACAAATTGCTCAACCTCTCTTGGAGCCCCAGTTTCTTAATGTAACAAATAGGGATGAGACTTTTTAAAGTAATTTGAGGAATAAACATACATATATATATCATCTAGCATACTGACTGGTACACAGTGGATGCACAATAAATGTTAATTCCCTTTCAGCTGGAGAAAAGATATTAGAGGGTTTTTAGGCCACAGTATCCACAGACACTTCTTGGACACAGTAACAGACTAATACTTTGGCCTATTAACAAGGATATGTGGGGGTATATCAATTCTAGATTTCCAGGATCTAAGGTGCAGTGCTGGCTTCGATCATTTATCTTCCCTTACTGCAGGGGAGTGATCCCACTGAGAGAGATTTATTAATAAGCGCATGTACTTTGTCGCTATAAAGCCATTGAACCTCGTTTTTAAAAAAAATGGTAGCGTTTGTGTGCTGCTGTGAATATATCCATATACATTTTTAAAACACACAGTTCCTGTCAAAGACCAGCCCTTCTTTAAGAGGACTTTCTTTATGAGGTACCATTTATTTGTCACCTGGCATGGGCCAAGATCCTGTGTTCAGTGTCTTAGACAAATTATTTCTCTTAATATGTAGAACGAGCCAGAGAGGAAAGTCTTATCAACTCTGTATTTTGGTGAACATACTGAAGAACAGCTAGGTTAGAGACAGGGCAGTGGTTCCCAAAACGCAGTCCTGGACCAGCAGCAGTAGGGGCACCCTGGGAATGAATTACAGATGGTTTCAGACCAGATCTCAGGTTTCAGACCAGATCTACTGCACCAGAAGCTCCAGGGGTGGGATCCAGGGATCCAGCACTGTGTGTTTCAACAGGCTTTAAAGGTGATTCTGATACATCTGAAAGTCTCAGTCTGCCTATGATCACAACCAGGAAGTGTGTGGTGGAACGGAGCTTGGACTTATCTGTCTATAGAACAGAGCCTTTCTCCACCAGGGGTAATTTTCCACCTCAGTGGGTATTTGGTACTGTCTGGGAACAGTTCTGGTTGTCACAACCCGGGGATGGGGGTGCTACTGGCATCTAGTGGGTAGAGGCTGGGGATGCTGCTAAAATCCTACAGCATGCAAGACAGCTCCAAAATAAAGAATTAACCAATCCCAAATGTTAGCAGTGCCTAGGTTGAAAAATCCTAGTCTACCACTTTATGCTGACCGTGAAGGGATACTTAAAAGGGGAAAAAAGTGAGGGAAAGAAATGAGAAACAGGGGCAAAAGTGGGGAAGAAGGAAAGAAGGAAGGAAGGAAAGAAAGGAAAAGAAAAAAGAAAAGGGAGGAAGGAGAAAGGGAAAGAAAGAAAAGAAAAGACAAAAGGAAAGGAGAAAGGAAAAGAAAGGAAAGGAAAACTCGAGAGAGAAAGAAAGGGAGGAAGAAGGAAAGGCAGGAAGGAGAGAGGGAGGGAGGGAGGCAGTGAGGCTAAACAACAGGCATACAGAACAGTGGGAAAGCCTGCCCTGCCTTTGGATGTCAGGAAACTGATGATCAAAATGTCCAGTTTAAAATCATTGTGCTGAGCCTGGGAGCTCCACAGAATGGAAACCAAATAAGTCTTCAGTATAGCATACTTAGTGGAACTTTTGGACATGAAATGCACTTACAAAATAATGTGGCATTTCAAAAGCATGTTGTCCTCTGATAAGCCAGGGCTTGGAACCAGAAAGAAAATATCTGTATGGACAATTACCAGACTGTAACAGCCGATGAATGTGATTTGTAACTTGCAGCTGCTGTATTTATTTCAGCACATTAACATACAGACGTTTGTCACCTTACCAAATGCCTTTAATATTTTCTGTCCCAGTGCGAGTTCAAGCTCTGCCTTCTTCCCCTCTCTCTGCCGCTTGATCTCACACCTGTCTCTTCTCTCCTGTCCTCCTTCTCCATCTTGTCTTCTCCTCACTTCTCAATGCTTCTATTTTATTTTCCTTCACTTTCCTCTAAATCATTCTTCCTTCCTTTTTCTTCTCCTCTCACTGGCTTCTTCTCTCCCCTTTTCCTCTTTGTTTCTCCGATCCTCTGCCTTTTCTCTCTGCCCCTCTATTTTCTGGCCATTTTCCTCATCTCTCCTGCGCTCCCCACTCCCTATTATTTTCTGTCTCAAAATCCCAGCACACTGCCTTCTGATAAAGGGGCTCTTTTCCAGAATCATACCTTTCCTGAAGGAAACCATACCT
Organism: Canis lupus familiaris; assembly: GCF_011100685.1. NCBI lineage: Eukaryota > Metazoa > Chordata > Mammalia > Carnivora > Canidae > Canis > Canis lupus. The sequence goes on along the minus strand of NC_049226.1, from coordinate 51,983,468 downwards.
TTCCTGGCTCCTTTTCCTGAACCATATCTTCTCAGCAGGTGTGAGGATGCATGCTTGTGGAAAGGGGGGTCTTGTCACATTGGGAGAGCAGGGGACTCTCATCTGTAAAGGATGGAAAGACTGCGGATTATCCCTCTGCTGCCTAGGAGCATGATGGCCCCATTTCTGACTACGTAGGCAAAGGAAGGACCCCCCAAAGACACCATGTCTTCATCTCTGGAACTCATCAATGATTCCTTATAAGGAAAGGGGTCTTCATAGGTGTGATTACATTATGGACTTTGAGATAGGGAGATGGCCCCTGTGAGCCTGCAATCACAAGGATCTTTATAAGAGAGAGACAGGAAAACTTGATGCAAACAGAGAGAAGTGAGGTGAAGACAGAGGCAGAGACTAGAGACATGTGACTGCAAGCCCGGGAATGCTGGTAGCCACCAGAACAGGAAGAGGCAAGGAAAAGATTCTCCTCCAGGGTCTCTAGAGGTGCCGCTCTACCAACGCAATGCCTGTATTTCCACAATGGGATGCTGATGGTGGACTTCTGGTCTCCAGAACAGAGACAGAATACACTTCTGTGTTAAGTCACCCAGTCTGTGGCTATTTGTTATAGCTGCCACAAGACACTAACACATTGATCTTGAGTCTTATGCCCTCCAAACATCAAGGTCTGAGTTTTTGGATTCTTTTTTTTTTTTTTTAAATTATTATTAATCTATCACTCTGTCTTTAGCTGATGAACCAACTGGATCCTATGTTATAATCTTAGAAAACTTGGGTTTTTTTGTTTGCTTGTTTGTTTGTTTGTTTTAACTTGTGGGCACTTTGCATGTTTTGGTATCTGTAGGTTATAAGTTAATTTTACAGCTCCTAAATATAGTACATTTCTCAATCTATTTCCTGCCTTTTGATATATATGCATCAGCTCGAAATCCCAATTCTTTCTTTCCCTGACCTACTAGGATGTAGAAAATAAAGTAGGCTCTGAGTACAAGAGACCTCGCACATAGCTCATCACCTGTGAAGTCTGCATAGTTACTACACCTCTCTGAGTCTCTGAGTCTTTATCTATAAAGCAGAGTTAACTGTTTCTCTTTAGACACGTGAGGCAGAAGAAAGCAGGAGATAGAACACAACATAAATTTATGTAGGGGTACCCACAGTATCATAAATAAATGGATACTTTCAAAACTAAATGACAGAGCATTTATGGAATATTACAGAGCATCTATCTAGCAAAAATAAAATAAATAAATTTAAGTAAGTAAGTTAGTAACAGTGTTTGGACCCACACAAACCTGGATTTGAATCTGAGGTCAACCACTTATTAGTCCTCTAAATTTGGGCAAGTTATTTGTCCTCTGAGTCCTCTTCCTTATCTGTGAAATGGGGACAATACCGTGTAGTACATTGGTTATTGTTGTAAGGGTTAATAAAGATGCATGGAAGTGCCTGGCATAGAGTATGCATTACTGTTATGAGTATTATTGATAAACATCATATCTGTTCATCTTATCATCTGTATCTTGCTAGAAAAACCACTCAAATTCCTGGAGCCTCGAGTGCCCCAACTATGAAACAGGGACAGCTGCCCCTCCCTCCCTGAGTTACTGTGGGGATTTGAGGAAGTCACCTATGTGACAGTGGCTGGCATCATGACCACAGCATGGGAGGCATCAAGACAGCTTCTTCTTCAGGTTATTGAGTATATTATGCTTCTCCCTGCTGCATTGATGAAAGAAACCTCAAAGAAGAAACCTGGTTTTGATGGCTTCTCTTTACTGACATGTTTTAGATAGCTGACCTTCAATTTTATGGAAATCCAATTGATATTATTTAAAATCTGCACTGTGGAAGGGAGACTCTTCATTTTACCAGACAATTCTTCCATTAGCTGAAATACTCAGTGATTTCTTTAAATGTGCAATTCCCTACCATCTTTTAAAAATATGATTCAAATGAGCAAATCTTTATTAACCCAACGTGTTAGGACCCCTTTTATTGTAGAAAATACACCTGTCTGGGTCAGGACTGCTCTGCTCTTTGTGTATCAGCTTTAGCATTCAATCTGCCTCTCTTGCACCTTGGGTCCACGTCAGTGCCTTCAACTTAGATTGAAAGTCCACTGGGTCATTGCTTTCTGACTGGCATCTATGGATGCTTCCCGGGCAGGGCAGCCACGTGGGAAATGTTGCTGGTCATCACTGTCAGATGACTGCTCTGAGCACCTGTTGGCCTTGAAATTTACAAACAGAAAGCAGAAGCTGACATGGCCTCTCCTTGAAGTCCTGTCCAGTTTCTCTCTGCCTGGTTCTAAGTTCAGAATCCATCTCTCGTTTATGCCAGCTTCTGCCTTCCTTAGCCACCCCCAGCTCAAGGTGGGAGGGTGGGAGGTGGGGTCTGGTAGACTAAGGAAATAAACTGGCATATGTAATTCATTCCGGACCTAATTCTAGGGTACCGGGAACTCTGCTTTTGAGACTGAGATAACGGACTTAGATGCCAAGGCACCAGAGCTGCAACGGGAATCAGAACCGGGGAGCTGGGAAAAAAAGGCAGCAGCAATCAGAAGTAATGCTTCATGTTGCAAGAGTGCACTGCAGTTTTCTGAAGACACATTCTTACATTTATTCTTCACAGCCACCCCTGAGAGGCTAGTAATAATATGCAATATTTTCATAGATTATGTCAATCTACATGCATGCATATTACACAAATATTTATTTATTTATTCATTCATTCATTCATTCATTCATTTGGAGAAATTGAGGCTCCGTGTCCCAGCTGAGGTCAAACATCTAGATAGTGGCAGAGCTGGGATTCAAATGCAGCTCTAGTTTCAGGGCAGATGAGGGCTAGTGATACTAAGCCATTTGCCAATAGAAACACTTGGTTTACCTGAAAATCCTTGGCCTCAACCCATAGTCCAGTGGAAGGACACAGGTGGGGCTCAATGGAATACATCGTGGGGAGGACTGAGTAATTTTTCTACAGGAGTGGGGAACATCTTATCAATATGAGTTGAGGATCTTTGGGGAAAGCCAAAAGAGGAAAGCAATTGACATGCAATTAGAGAGAGCACAGGCAGCTTCCATTGGCTGGGACAACCCTCAGGGGAGAGGCAGTGGAGGAGAGTGAGCCAGGCTGCTGAGAATCATCTCTCAGTTCTGTCACTAACCAGCAATGCGAGCTACTTAACCTCCTCCACCTCAACGTGTTCATCTGTATAATGGGGACAATGATAGCACTGTCCTCATGGAGTTGTTAGGATGACGAAACCAAATGACACTTCTCAAGTTCTTAGAACACTGCCTGCCCCCTCCATAAGCATTTGATAGATGTTAGTTATTATCATTTTTCTCACCCAACCTTGGCTAATGCCCTATAATAGGGCCAACTCTTCCCTTGGCCAAGCTGATTTGTATAATGTATAAATGGTTTCATGGAGGACTGGTCTGGCTTTTCAGGCAGAGATGACACCTCACAGTCTGCCCAAGACACAGCTATGGCAGCATCAGAAATGCCTCCCCACGCACGAGGGCCACTATCCAAAGTGAGGTGTCCTCCAGCACTTTTCTTTAGTTAGTAAATGGAGTCCTCATGAAAGCAGAGCTGAGGCAATGCTTCTCAAACTGTCATCATTAAATTTTTGGGCCCTGCCCCCAGAGTTTTTGATCCAGTAGGTCTGGGTAGGGCCCGAGAATCTACATTTCTAACAGGTGGCCTGGTGAGGCTCCTACCCACTCCCACCCCACCAACTGGGGGAGAAAGGCCTTGGAGGCCCCTTCTCTGCCCCCTCCCAACCAGGTGTCGCTAATTAACCTTGAGCCTCAGTTTCTCCATCTGTGAAAAAGAGTCCCTGGCAGAGTTGCTGTAAGACTGAGACCATCCTTAAACCATGTTTACATAGTGCCTGGGGCACAGTGAGCAGCCTGAGCATATTCATACTTACTGCATTTTTATTATCATTTCACAGGGTGCATGTGGGGCAGAGGTGGCAGCTGTAGCCTGTTCGAGCAGAGCTCAAAAACAATCTCTTAAAAAAAGGCTACATGCATCTCCGACCTAAAGCCAGCCTCCTGTGTCACATTCACACTGAATCCACTCCTACCCATCCAGATTTTTGCTTTTCTCACATAGTTACACTTACTCCCACTGACAATGAAATTTATATTGCAGCCTTCTCAGCCACGAGGAGGCCATTTGCTACAAGCAATGCCTGTGTTCCAGATGAGGAAACTAAGATTTTTGTCAGATTAGTGAGCCTCGACATCCCCAAATGCAAGTTCTCATTTTTAGTGTATAACGTCATTGTGGCATATTTTCTATATAATAGAATTTACCTGTTTCAATTGCACAATTCGATGATTTTTCGTGAATTTGCCCAGTTGTGTAACCTTCACCATAAATCAGTTTAGAACATTTTGATCACCCCAACAAGATCTCCCGTGCCCTTTTACCCTGCCAAGGATGGCACATGGGTTTCGAGGGTTGGAGGCAGGGCTGCAATAGATAAATCTGCCCAGACCCCCAGGCCAAAGTTTGGAACTCAGGACTCAGGGCCAGTGTCTGGAGACAAGGTGGGTCATAGGTTCATCCCCTGGCACTGCTGAAAGCACCAGAGTGTGTAGCCTGAAGCCACTGGGACTCTGCTAACACGGCAACTTGGAGGGAGTCTGCTGTGAAGAATCAGCAAATATGCTTCATCCTCATGGGGCTCCTTGGTCCAGATGCCCACACAGCTGGCTGTGGCCAGGAGGGACTCTGAATGCCTGGCGTTGGTAAAAAATGAAAAACCAATCCTTCGAGATCCAAGGCCAGATGAGAATTCTGAGTAAACAATAAAAAGCGAGATCCCTTTTGATCCTTCTGCTGCATGACAGCTCTAATGGTTGCTTCATAATAATAATAACTACTGTTATTTAGAAATTAATTTGTGACAAGGCACTGTGCTAAGAAATCTCTGTTCCATTTATGATGATGTTATTTAATTCTCCCAACAATGTTTTGAGGTAGGAATATTTTTTGTTCCTATTTTTTTTCCATGAAAAAAAAAACTAAGGCTCAGAGAGGTTGAGACTTGCCCAAGTACACACACACATATTAAGTAGATGACAGAGACAGAATTAAAAACCAAGGCTGTTTGTTTCCAAAGCCTGTGTTCTCCCCAAGTAGCACAGTGGTGCCAAAATAACAACAACAGAATGTGGGACCAGCACATCACAGTTTCTGGAGCATGTCGCCATTTATTCTCCTACTTAATCTGGATGGGAGTCCCATGAAGGTAGGGGCCATGTCTGCTTCTCTTCACCATTGAATACCCAGCACCTGGTGCTGTGCTTGGCACCCAGAGGTGTCAGTATTTATCAATTTGACATTGTCATGCCTCTATCATAGGAGGTAAAAAGACACGGGAGTATACTGGCTTTGTCACTCAGAAGTTAAGAGACTGGCAAGTTACTTCTTTGTGCCTCAGTTTCCTGATATGTGAACAAAACAAAATAAAATGAAAGAAAAAGGAAATCCTCCATTTCAGAGGATTGTTGTGAAGATTAAATACCCAGCGTCTTGCTGCACGAAGTCAGCAGTCAGTGATACCAACCCTTACAAGTATTATTAATATTCCTATTGCAGAGATAAGGAGATTTGGGCTCAAAAGGAGACTCTTTAGCCAAGAACCAAAGGGAGAACATGGCTGAGGCAGGACATGAGTCCTCTGGACTCCAAGGCAGCCCAAGGCTTTTTCTTGACTTTACATGCTCAATAAATGTCTACCGACTGAAAGAAAAAAAAAAAAAAGTGTCTGGCCGCTGACTCAGAGCCAGAAGAGAAGGTACTGGTACAAACCAGTTCCCAGAGTGCTCATGATTACTGCTGGGGGCACCTTTGGGAGGCTCCATGGATCCAGAAGGGGAATCCTTTCCTACCCCATGGATCCAGAGCCTCCTTCCTTAAAGGAAAAGATGCTCCCCCAGACTGAATTCCTCTGGCAAGCACCTCCTCTTTGCCTCCCCTCCCTCAGGAATGTTCCTGTGAAGGTGAAACATGTGAAATCTGAAAGGGAACAGTGAATGGTTGCTCTTGTGCATTGTTATGCAAATGCTACACAAATTGGAGTCTTAAATCTGGCCCTAATGATGCCATCCTGCTTTGTCTTCCAGCTTCCCTGACACCCATTCTGAGATGCACCATACAGATGTTAGTTTATTATGTACACCAATAACTCACTCTACGTCTCAGCGAGGTGGGCTGTTAGCAGCCAGCATCTCAGCCCTGATAGCGACGGAATGTGCCCCAGTGAAAGATGTGTGATTTAAGCTCTTTGCAGCCCACAATTCAAGCGCTTTCTTTTATCAGGGCCCAAGCAGCAGCTAATCGTGTGACGGAGTGATGGCAAATCCAGAAACAACGCAGATCCCACAAAGAGGCTGATTAAAAGCTTACTCGAAATTTGGAAAATAATAATTTTTAAAAATGATAACATTAAGAAAAAAAAAATCTCAAGATGCACAAAGAAAACCAATTTAGTTTGAGCCAATCCTTCATCCTCAGAAGGATTAGAAGAAAGGTTCTGCTTTATGCTCAATGTGGAGACACTCTGCAGCCAAAACATAAAACGTCCCACTAATTATTCTTTCAAGCTTCAACATGTACTTTATTAATCTTTTTCCCCACTTTAACAGCCGCAGATGTAGGCTTAATTCAGTGAATAAGCAACAGAACTTGTTTAAGTTCAGCATGTCAGCTGCATCTTTGGTGTTTGCTGCACCGGGGCGGGCGACGTTGGCAGGGCTCAGAAATGGAAGTCGTGTCAATCATGTGTGGCATTATTCTTCCAGGAGGTAACCTGTCTTTAGCATATCCCAGCCAGTGCACTCCAGGCAGAACAGTGTGGTGTCTTCGGAGGGTTGCTCAAAGAAAAAGACAGCTGAAGGAAGAATCAAAGTAGCGATGATATAAAACACCCTGTGTTGCCTAAGGATCCAGAAGATTCTCATTCCTCATGATGAATCCAAAAGAAAAATAGTAAAATAGATAGTACGAAAAAGTACCAATTATGTGGAAACGAGACACTTCAAGGTCAGATTCATTTTCATGTTTCAGGGGCCACATTCTACTTCATTCTTTCATGTAACTGTCCAACCATTTTTTTCATTTATAATTGAATAAATTATATCACTCTGTAAATATATTGCCTCCATAGTAGGTATGAGCACTATTATGTGTCAAGCACTGTGTATGGGACTTAGGTAAGTAACATACAGATATCCTATTCTTCAGGAAAAGGAAAAAGAGGAAAAGAATTGCTACATATTGAGTGACTACCATATATGGGACACTGTGCAGAGAACTCTCAGTATTCCTTATGCCCTGAGTAGTAGATATGATCTCAATTTGCAGGTAAGAAATCTGAAGCTGCAAGTTTGACTAATTTGCCTAAGATCCCACTGCTAGGAATAGTGGGGCTGGAGTGCAAACCCAAGACTACCATATTTCTAATTCAGGGCTCTTTCCAAACCCAAATTACAAGTGCTGAGGATTCATGGATCACATGATTACCAACTGAAATGCAGGTGAAGGTGAAAACTGCTTAAGAAAACAAGTGGATAGGGATGCCTGGGTGGCTCAGTTAGTTAAGTGTCCAATTCCTGATTTCAGCTTAAGTCATGATCTCAGCATCATGAGATTGAGCCCCATGTCAGGCTCCACACTCAGCAGGGAGTCTGCTTGAGATTATCTCTCCCTCTGCCTATGCCCCTCCCCCTGGCTCCCCTCCCCCCCCCACACACATACTCTCTCTCTCTTAAAACAAATAAATAAAATGTTAAACAACAACAACAACAAGTGCATAAAGCATTACAGAAACTTAGAAGAAAAAGAAAATGTGATTGGCATGGAGGTGGGGGGCTGGCGTTGAGGAAGGAGCTCTAGAGGAGGAAGCAGTTGACCTAGGTCTTAAAGGGGTTGGATATATAGTGATTAACATTTAAAAACGACATCTATAGAACAGGGAACAGCTTGAGCAAAATCCTGGAGACTGGAAAGCATGGACTACATTCAGAGAAATCAAGGTAGTTTAGAGTGTGAATTAAGGTACATAAAAACGAGTTTAGAAATAAAGTATAGGGTCAGACTACAGAACTCCTGATTATCATAAAAGGCATTTTGCATTAAAAAATGTGGGGAAAAACGGGTTCCATCTTGCACTTGTAGGAAATAAACTTAGAGAATGCTTAGTTTTATACCAATCTGAGATGTATTAATGTAGCTAAAAACAAACCCTTTGTTGAATATATTCAAATCTCAGCATGACTTCTGGGATCAGAAGGCCTGAGTTCAAGTCCCAGTTCTTGAGCTCACCTATTCAACAGCCCTGAGCAGCTGTGTTGTGGTGCTTGCTGATTTACATTGTGAAAGACTCACAACCAGAAGGGTTAGTCACATTAAGCATTATGGGCCAATTACATAGCAGGACAATTAATTAATGGAAACAGTTTTAAAACACTCACTATATATTTATTTATCCACACATATTTCAGAAACTATGCATACACACTAAGGGGAGATACACAAAAAATATTCTCATTGGGGGATCCCTGGGTGGCTCAGCAGTTTAGCGCCTGCCTTCGGCCCAGGGCGTAATCCTGGAGTCCCAGGACGAGTCCTGCGTCAGGCTCCCTGCATGGAGCCTGCTTCTCCCTCTGCCTCTCTCTCTCCCTCTCTCTCTCTGCGTCTCTCATGAATAAATGAATAAAATCTTTAAAAAAAATGTTCTCATTGAAACTCCAGAACAATTGTGAAAGCAAGATAGCTTGATCCTACTTTACAATTGAGGAAACTGAGATCCCAAGAATTTGACCACCTAAATCCAAAAACATAGGCCTAGAAAGTAGAAGAACACAGTTATTCTAAATCTAGTGCTTTTTCCAATATCTTGCTATTTCCTCACACTTGCCATTTAAATTGATGGTGGCTCTCAATCTGTATGCCGCTGAACATTTCAGGAGTGTCCAACTAAACAGCAAGCAATGTTCCGACTTCATTTATGCTATACACTGCATACTGTCAGGGGAATGCTAAAACACAGGCATTGTGCAGGGTATGGCTTGCTTGGAATTGCGCATCATTGGGATTCAGCCTCCCCATTTTATAGGTATGCAATTGTTCAAAGGATATAGACTTGTTGGGAGCATAAAATGAGACAATGCATGTGAAGACTTTTTGATAATATAAGATATTGTTTCTGTTTCAGAGGAAGAATTAGAAAATTTTCCTTAAGATAGTTCTTTGAATACTTGTTCTGTGCATCCCACAACTATGATATAAACGCCCTGGGTGCACTGAAGGGGGCACTTGGCAGGATGAGCACTGGGTGTTATGCTAAATGTTGGCAAATTGAACTCCAATAAAAAAAAATTAAAATAGGGATCCCTGGGTGGCGCAGCGGTTTGGCGCCTGCCTTTGGCCCAGGGCACGATCCTGGAGACCTGGGATTGAATCCCACATCGGGCTCCCAGTGCATGGAGCCTGCTTCTCCCTCTGCCTATGTCTCTGCCTCTCTCTCTCTCTCTGTGTGTGTGTGTGACTATCATAAATAAAAATTAAAAAAAAAATTAAAATAAATAAATGCCCTGGGTGTTAAAAGTATATTCTACTTGTCTTTGACACTGCAATTGCACCCAGAATAGCACGTGATATTTCCAAGAAACCCCAAAATTTATTGAATTAAGTCATAATTCCTCATATTTAATTATGATGATGATTGCTAGACTTTGTTGGGCACTTACTATGTGCCAGGCATTGTGTTAAGTGTTTGGTATTTACGGATTCTTGTGATTTTTATACCAACTCTTCATTTTCCAGGTAAGGAAACAGGCAGAGAGAGGTGAAGAGAACTGCTCCAGTTCACACAGCAAGTCAGTGGCAGACCTGGGATTTTTAGCTTTGGCAGTCTGACGCATGTCCCCATGGCAGTACTCTGTTCATAAGGCTTATTCAGAATGTGTGAACAGTCCTAAATTGTTCATAAGCACCATCATATCCATCCTCTCATCTGCTCCTCATCACAATTCCATAACATAGGCAGGATTATTCCCAGTTTAGGGATGAAAACACCAAGGCTCAAGGCCACACACTTGATTGAGAAAATCACCATAGTCTTTTATTACAGAAAGTAGCATTTTGCTTTGTCTTCACTCAGGAAAAAATACACATATCTGAAAAATTCCAGGAATTCTCAGAGCAATTACAGAGTCTCTTGCTACAAACACAACAGAACCTTCTTCAAAGCACCACGCATGCTTGGAAGAACACACACATAAAAGTGTAATTTGAACACTTGTCGGTTTTACCCCCTTGTTGCAAGAGAAGAAGAATGTTTATGCACCAAAAAAATCTAGCTGCATTTCCCAGTTTAATTAGTTTTGTCAAGTGCCTGCAATGTGATTTCCATGTTAATTTCCTCATATCCCATTTCAGTTTCTTTATATTCCACTTCAATTATTTGCTTAAAAATTGAGAGTCACAATGACTGTGTTCAAATTCCACTGAACTCAACTGACATTTACTGATGCTCTGTCAGGCTCTAGCCCTGCAGAGCTTCCATGCCCCCTGCACGCCCATCACAGACATCCCTAATCGATCAATACTCCTTCCTCCACCCCACACTATCCTGGGAAGTATAAACCTCAAAATCATACTCCACAAGGCTTTTCCGGGCAGCCACTCCCAACTGACAGACACAGACACAAGATAATGAAAACTATCTACAATCCAGATGTTTAGATACTTTCTTGCAAATTCCCTTCCCATTTTATTCTCGTAAGGTAGAGGTATCTCAATTTTTAAACATAAGGTGGCTCACAGAGGTGAAGGGTCCTACCCACATGTTAGATATCACACTCGTGAGAAGTCTCCCTGGCCTCTCACATTCAGTGTAAAATTCGACCTTTTGATCATCTGTAGGCCTGGCCCACCGTGCATCTGCTTTCCTGGTCTCTGAGGAGGAGTGCAAAAGGGAAAAGGGAAAGCAATCTCTGCTAAGTTAGACTGATCCCTGGTGGTAAATAAGTGCTCTCACATTAGCCTGGAACAGCGTTTATTCTGTACTTTATAAGTGAAACAGTCAGTTATGGAAAGAGTCTTTTAAAATCAAGGCCCAACATCATCTCATTTAATTTTTACATCATGAGTCTTTTTTTTTTAAAGATTTTATTTATTTATTCTTGAGAGACATACAGAGAGAAAGAAGCACAGACACAGGCAGAGGGAGAGGGAGAAGCAGGCTCCATGCAGGGAGCCTGACATGGAACTCAATCCCAGGTCTCCAGGATCGCACCACGGGCTGAAAGCAGTGCTAAACCACTGAGCCACTCAGGCTGCCCCATCATGAGTCTTTGAGTTAGCCATTATCATCCTCAGTTTGTGAGGAAGCTGAGGCACGGAGTGGTTAGGTAATTTGCTAAAGGTCACACAGCTAGTTTAGTGATGTTCAAGATGCAAACTCAGATCTTTCTACCCTTGTGTAAGTCTATTGAATGAACTGTTTTTTTTTTCTGATCTCTTCTCTCTTTTGCCTTTAGAACATAAATATTTAAGCTAATTAACCAAACAATAATTTATTTCTTATTTCATCTCCTTCTTCTTTATCTCCTCCCAAAAATGTTTTATTGAGCAAAAGTTTTATTAACAAATATATGGTTGCATGTTTACATATTTAACAAATGTTCTCTGAGCCTTGTACAGGGACCATAAGGTACAGAGATGAGTCACAGACACTTTCTGACTCCAGGGAGCTTACATTCTGGTGTGAGGACGACTGACCAGTCAGAAGACAATGAAAACACAATGTGATTCTAATAACGGAAATACAGGGGATTAGGAAGCACCATATCTGGGTTCTGGGCCTACTCAGAAATAACCAGGGTAATTAATATAGCTGTGGAAACAAACAACCCTCAAATTTCAGTGGCTCAACACAAGTTTATTTCTCATATCACAGTCTGAAGTGTGCTGGAAGATTCTACTCCGTGGGGTAACTCAGGGACTTAGACTCCTCCACCCTGTGTCTCTGCCATTCTGGGGGCTTCTTCAGAGTCCTCCACTGGGTCCCCCCCAGTCTGGCCCACCAATGGTTGGGAAAAGAGAAGGTGTTGCAGATTGTTTGAGAAGGTTTAGAGCCAGGCCTAGAAGAGGAGTGCATCCCACATGCCAGTGTCTACCTAGCCCGTCTTACCTTGGAGCCTCTAGAGTGTATGACTAGATGCTCCTCTTCCTTAGTACATCCCCAAATTTTCTTAGATATAGGGGGCCACATGGCTGGGTTTTGGCCCTGAGTCATCCCTCAGAGGAGCGTCCCCCAACCCACTTCAGACTGATGTGAAGAATAAACTTTTGTAGTGTTTAGCCATTGGGTTTTTAGAGTCATTTGTTATAGCAGTTTTTGCTAACTTGCCCAAAGAGAAGTCCCATTTCCTTTACTGTAAAATGGAGCAAACAATATCCTGCCATGAGGACCAAATAATAAAATGAGTGTGAAAACTCCCATGTGATCTAAAGTAGCATGATTAGCATTTTAATTTTACCCCAGAAAAGCAAACAGAATTCCAGGTGTAGAGACATGGTGGGATGCTAAATGGGATGCTTAAACGGGAAATCCAGGCTCTTTCAGAAGACCGTATCAGTGCTAGCCTGAGCCACATACTCTATAGAGAGTGGAGTTGTTTTTTTCTTTTTTTTTTTTTTTTCCTGGGCTTCTTTTCATAAAAACAACCCTGTACACATGTATTGATTCTTTAACTAAGACACAAGTGATCTTCCTAGCAAAGGATCTACCAGACAGTAGATGTCACACAGAATCAGGCAAAGACTCCTTCCCATACATCTGTATGGTTGTTTCCAACTCAATAGTTGCTCCCTGCTTCTGTCCCATTGCCCCCAATTCATATGAATAACATGAGTAACAGTCAGTGGTGTGCCAGAGCCAGCTCACATCAGCTCAAAAGAATCGACCTTGGCTCAATTGTGCACATCAGTTCCTAAGTTTTCATTCAGTGATGTCACATTAACTTGAAATCAGCCCTGGGGGAGGTGCTATACCATGGAAATGAACTAATGTGCAAATTGTGCTTTTTCTTTCCCCCTTGTCCTCCTCCTCTTCTTTTGTTTTTTATATGAGAAGTCACATATAAAAATATACCAGCACAACATTGATAATAACAAAATTAATAGTAATAAGAATAACAGCTATCATTTCCTTAATGGTCAGTGTGTGCCAGGGCTCCAGACATAATAAATGCTAGATATTTATAACCTCATTTATTTCTCATAACAGCCATGCAAGTGAATGTGATTGTGTTGCTGCTACTCCAGCAGGGAAATTGAAGCTCAGATAAGTCAAATAATTCGCTGAAAGACATGGGACAAGGAACGGAAAACCAGGTTTTGAACACGTTTCTACCTCACTTGAGTTTCAGATTATTTCTAGCCTATTGTGTTAGATAAAAGGACAATTTGAGCTTCGAAATTGGATAAAGGTTATTATAAGTTTGCTTCTACCCAGGAAGAGGAAATGGAATAAAATACTTAAAATATTTCTGTCTTTGTGTAATACACGAATTTGTAAAAACACTCACTCGCAGTGGATGTCAATCTGCTGGGGGTCACTCTGGGGGAGTCTAAGCAGGAGCAGCCATCGCCCTGCTGTTTTAGCAGGTAGGGAGGTTGCATTCATGACATTGGGTGGTTTGCCCTGTGCCAAACAAAGATGGCAGACACAGATGTGGCTCTGGGGCCCTGGGTCTTCCGGCCCACTGCTTGGTTACAATACTTGAAATAGTGCACTGTGACAGTCTCCTGTCCCCATAAATGATTGCTTATTGATGAATCTACCTCCATCCACCCCATGGGAGAGTCTCTTGGCGGAAAATTCAGAGATTTTCCTCTCGGTGCCTCAGGAGTAGATCATGAGGGTTATAGGCAACTGATGGATGTTTTAAAATGGCTATTAAATAACTGAGTGATGTCAGGGAATGGGTTACTTGACTGGCAGAGGGATGATGAACACAGAGGCTGGCACGGTGAGGCCTGGGACCCAAGAAAGAAAGAAATGGACCAAAAAAAAAAAAAAAGGCAGGAGAAGAAGAAAGGAGGGGACATGGCACTGGGAAGTAGTGGTCACTGGACAGTAGCTTCAGCTGCTTTATGGCAGTTGCCCAGGACCTGCACTAAGCTTGGCCTTGATAAGTCTACTCTGAATGTAATGCATTTTAATTAGCAAGATGGCAGGCTCCTTTTGTGAATCCAGTAAGAGAGCCTGAGTCCAGGAAGAGGGAGCAGGGAGGCAGCTGCCCATCAGTAGCCTTGGCTTCCGCTATGCGGAAATGACCAGTGCCAGATGGAGCCCACAAGCCTGAGACAGAGACATGTGTCTTGGTCGTTCTGGTCCAACACTGTTCCTTTGACTCTGTGGAGCAACTATCTTTCCTCTTCAGAGCCCATCCTGCATCACAACTGGCCCCAGGCACCCCTGTTGTTCACATCTCTGTGAACCATCCACCCCATCCCACTTCCTTCCTCCCTATGTATTCAAGCTCTTGGCTCATTTTCCTAATTCCTATTTCCATTTTGCACCCCTCCCCCCAAGGCCTGACACTTAACTCTTGGCTCCGAAGTCTGGCTTTAATCCTTGGTCACAATTTGTACTTCTGATGATGCTGCCTTTGGCCTTAACTGGACAAACATCTTGTCTAGTCCAGCCCAGCTATCACAGACATCCCCAACAAACATGTCCTAAACAGGGACCCAGCCTCTCTGGCTTCTATTAATTCCTCTAAGGAGACTGTATTGGTTATGATGTTTATGTTCCCCACATCTGTTCTTCCCCAAGATGATCTATCTACTCAGTGTTTACTCTGTCTTGCTGCACCAAAATCACCCATGATGCTCCCTGGAAATCCAATATCCCAGCTTGCTTCAGACTCTTTTTCTAAAAGCCTCAGAGTTTGTTCTAATGTGTGGCAGCGTCGAGAATCACTGGACTAAGCCAGCCTGTTACTCCCACTTCCCTTGCAAGTAAACAGGTCTGAGCTTAAATCCCAGGGGCAAGGGACATCAAGGAGAAATTGGGGACTTCTGCAAGAAAGACACAGACAGAGGTGCAGCCCCTTTTCAGCATCAGGATGTGTTACATCAAGATATGAGGTAGAGAATTGCTGCTGCTACCCTGCCACAGATGAAGGGAAACAGACTAAGGCAAAGCCAACCTATGAAGGGTGGAGTATTAGGTGGACAATGGACACTGAGTCCAGTGAGGTGGAAAGACGCTGGATTCCTATCACATCCTTGAGCCAGGGAACCAACCTGACCTTGAGTCTTGTCATCTAATGAGGTAATATAGACCTTTATCATTTAAGTCAGAGGTCCACATTTTTTTTTCCTGTAAAGGGCCAAAAAAGTAAATATTTTAGGCTTTGCCAGTCCTACAGTTCTTGAAATAGCTAGTCTGCCCTTGGAACATGAAAACAGCCATAACAATACATAAGTGAATGGGTATGGCTGTGTTCCAATAAAACATGGTCTGCAAATACAGGCAGAGGGCTAGATACAGCCTGTGTGCTGGATATAGCCTATGTGCAGCTCATGGTGATGCAAATATGATTTCCCAACATTAAGGCTACATTACTGCCCCTTTCCATCCTGCTGAGCCCCAAATGTACATCTTCATGTAACCATTCATCAAATCCTTCTTGAGGTCCTACAGGTACCTCCAATTCAACATCTTCAGAACTGACCATCTCTAGGTCTGCTTCTCCTCTTGCATTCCCCACTTCTCAAGTGGCACCATCACCTTGAGCCACTCAAACTCAACTCCTTGTCTCATCTTTATTGCCTGTGTTATTAGTCACCCAGCCACCATGTTCCATCAGCCCTAACTGTAAAATATTTCTCAGTCCTCTATTCATCCCAAATATTTACTTTGTGCCAGGCACAGTACTGGGAACTGAGAACATAACCACAAAGCAGATGCAGTTCCTGCCCTCACAGAGCTTAAGATAAAAAATCTTTGATGTACAATAAATGACAGCTGGTACCCACCGTTACTCAGACCTATTATGGGTCAGGCTCTGCACTAGGCACTTTCCAGCAAAGGCTGATCTTCAAGGCACACCTGAGTGTGCATATTATTATCTCTTATTCATAGATAAGGTAACTGAGAATTCTAAGGATTGACTCACTTCCCATGGTCACAGCAGCACAGTCATGGCAGCACCAGAACAGGAGATAGATCTGTCCCCACACCAAAGCCTGCCCCCGCTCCACTACCTCATCCCCTGCTTGTCCATTCCAGCACCAGGATGGCTTTTTGAATCCCATTATCACTTTGGGAATTCTTGATCAATGAGTACCCAGAATGACACCTGGATATCACTTTGGCAAAAAAGCCCATGATGAATGTCTCATCAGCACAAGAGCTGTGCAATTAGGCATAGGCTGTTCAAGCATCCGTGTTGGAAGTCAGTCACTCTGTTTTCTGCCAAATAGGATGGCCACCTGTGCCCTGGCAGAACTTTACCCCAGAAAACTGAAAACCCAAGTGCTGGAGGGTGGAGGCTAGAAGTTCTCAGCAAGAGGCTCTTTCCAAAGTCAGCCTCTGGCTGCATGGGCCCCACCATCTTCCTGTCCTGTGGCACATTTGAAGGAGGGTGATTGAGGAACTCAGCCCTAGAACCAGGTGGACCTGCACTTAAATCCTGCTGCAATCTCAGACAAGTCACCAAATCTCCCCTTGCCTACATCTCCACCTCAGCAACTGGGATTAAGCTGCCTACCTGTCAGGGTGATCGGGGGTGGAAGGCATGGAGGTTTGAGAAGGGAGAGCATAGAGCAGACCTGAACCAGGGCTCAGTGGGTGGCAGCCACCTTCCCTGCTCTGGGTGCTCATGGGCCTTGGCAGCCCCTCCAGCTGGGGCTGGTAGAGGAGGGTATATGAGGCTCTCTGAGTAGCTCAGAAGTCGGAGCCCAACGCAGGTGGAGCTCTTGCCCTCCTCAGGGCTGCTGCCTTCTCCGTTTCGAATATCTGGCTAACTGCTTTGCAGGGACATTACATGTAATTATCATTGCTCTGTGGGGTGATTATCCCCCAGGTAAAGAAACTGATGCTCAGAGAGGTTAACACCTTACAGCTGGCAGGTGGTAGTTAGGACTTGAGCCCCACTTTTCAAACCCCAGAGTTTAATAAGCATTGAACCATGCCACTACCCTGCTTCCCATCTTCAAACCCCATCTCGCTTATTATCCGATGGGTAGTTGGCAGTATTCTGATGGCATGCATACCTCAGCTTGTTTAATTCACCAGGTCCCCCAAGTTTGGGTCTGTCTCTCATTCTCCTTAGCGGCTTCCTACTCCCCACTCCTCCAGCCACGTATGAGAGTAACAGCTAATGTCTGCATGCCTACCTGCTCAGCTAAAACTTAAAAGACCCCCATTTACAGGACAACTAGCTAACAGCCAGGCACTGTGCTTGGCACTTACCTTATTTACTCTCCATAATAATACTTATGTAGGCCTCGTTGAGCCACTTTTCAGAAGGCTCAGAAAATGACAGTTATTGAATGAATATAGGTGGAATTCACAGATAAAACTCTGTTCACTGTGCCTGTGCTTTTTCCTCCATTCCAAGTGCTTTTATCCCCCAATTAGGCACTCATATTCCCTTCCTCTCTCTTCTCTCTCTCCCTCTCTCCTTACCTACCCCCCTTTCCCCCCTCCTATCTTCCCCTCCCTCTCTCTCTTTCTGGCTTCCCTTAGGTAGCTGGGGCTACTCACCAGCTATCAGCATCTTGGGATCTAGCCTGCCCTAATGACTACAGATCTTAGAGCTCTGAGTTCTCAAATCTTGGTTGCCTAGTAACAAGCCCCACCTCCCTTGCCCCTCCCACAGCCCCCAGTTCCATCCCCAGCCTGAAATAATGGACTTCTGGCTACTCTGTTATCCTTCAAAAATGTGCACTTAACCAATGTTTTTAGTATAAAATCTCTGGCCACCAGAGCCAGGGACTCAGAATGGGCATTTTGCCAGAGGCCAGGACCTTAGAGATACAGCAGACAAGAAAAGGCCTGGGGACCAGCTGACTTGGACTTTCTAGGACCAGGGATGTATTAACAAATGTTCATTGGGTATTCAGATTCCAGCCATAATGCATATTAGGAGCTCTCTGCAAAGAGCACTCCACTATGAGTTTTACTGATATGATGCCATCAGCCCAAGGCCACCCCTCCCTCACCACACCCCCAACTTTTTTTTTTGTCTGTCAAACTCTCACTGATCATCCTTCATCTTATGAGAAACTTTGACTGCCCCCATACCCCATCACAGACTTGAGTCCATTTTTGTGCTCTCATATCAAGTGTTAACATCTATCAACTACTCACCAGATAGCACTGGAATTTGTTATGTACATGGCTGTCTCTTCTACAAGCCTAGGTAAGTTCTGCAAGGGCAAGTAATGTGAATTCTGCAAATCTTAGTACAAGGCATGGGGCCCACTGAGTGTTTTTTAGGATAGGAAGACAAAAGAGAAGATGTAAGAAAGAGAAGGAATAGAAAAAGGGGAGAGGAAAAGAAGAAAGGGGGAAAAGAGAAAAAGGAAAATTACAGAAGTGGAAGAATGAAGGAAGGTAGGGAGGTAAGAAAAATAAAGCAGAGGGAAGAATGGCATGCAATCTGCTCTGCTAGGTCTTAGGAGGGGTCACATAGATGAATAAAACCAAGTCCTTCCTCTATCACAGTCTACTTGGGGAGACACAGTCAGGGAAAGATGAAGAAAGTTTGGAGAACAGGCAGGGAAGTTCTATGAGCTGGAGTAAGCCAGTTGCAAATCCCAGTGCAGGTCACTATGCCTATCCAGTTGATGGATTTCAGACCCGCAGAACCTTCTTCTGGATTTGGTGACCGTGATAAAGTTAGAGCCTGGTTAAGCATGGGTTTAGTAGATAGATTCTTCTTTCTTACAATCTTATCCAAAAAGCCTGAAATATCTCATGAGCACTGCCTAGTACATGCCTTGTACACAGTAAATGCTGCAATATTTATGGAATAAACAAAAGCCATAAAAACTTATTAGGAAATACAGGATCTTATTTCGAGGATCTCACAGGCACACAACCTGATTTTTGAATGGTTAAATGAAGGAGTAGTGTGATTCCTGATACCCTCCCTAATGCCTGACACACAGTAGGTAAATATGCATTGAAAAGAAGACCCATATAAATCTCAGCTTCACCATAAACTAGTTGAATGACCTTGAACTAGTTACAATCTCTCTGGGCCTCAGTTTCTTCATCTATAAAATGAATGGCCATGATATAATAACCTCTAAGATGCCTCCAAACTCTAATATTCAGAGATTCTAAAAAAGGCTCAGGATATTCTGATGGCCAAAAAAAATGAAGGGTACTTCAGACTACCAGGGAAATTCACATTTTATTTATTTTTAAATTATGGGAAAGTTCTTTGGCCAGCTACAGAGGCCCCATTCACTGGTGGAATAAATGCCCATGACTTCAAAGCTATAACATGAGGTATTAAATTTAGAAAATAGAAAAGGAATAAAATTGTGCTTTCCTGCTTATATGCTTCTAGCCTTATTAATTAACCATTTTCATGCCACCACTAATGTGATTGATTTTTTAGCCATAGAAGACAATATTTAGCATAGGAAAAAGAGAATAAATTGACATTTATGACCTACCTATCATTAATTATTATTTTTCAGTACCTACTATACGTTAGATAGTAGGTCAGAAATATTCCTTATGGTATCTCATTTCACATCTATATGTACACCATGAGGCAAGCATTTTTCCCCCAATTTACAGATGAGACATCCAAGACCCAATAGGATGTGGCCTGTCCAGAGTAATACAACTAGTAAGGTAAATTTGAACCCAAGTCTGATTTTTGGACCAGTATTTTTTCGATTGTATCACTTCTGAAATATTCCAACTAAGTAAATGGCTCCCCATCAGTGGGAATAATCAAGCACCAACTAGAGATGCTGTAAGAGGGATCATTGTACTGGAGTGAGCAGATCCTGCATGGTTGGATTGCATAACCTTGTAAGTCCCTACCAAACTGAGAATTAATGATCCTATGACCTTAAGTCACTACAAGTAGAGTAATGAGAAGTGAATATCACTAAGCACCCTTCAACTGCAGAGGATTTGAAATGTGTGATATCTTTTTTCTTTTAATGTTTCCTACAACTATCTTTGTTCCAAGAAGAATACTCTCTCTTTCAAATTCAGAAAAATCCACATCCTGACCCCTCCCCACTGCTATCATTGTTCCATTCTTCTAATGACCCACTCTAACCACAGAATCATTATTCTGCATTAACACTGGTCTGTATAGTCCCAGGAGGTAGAATGAGGAATGTGAAATTTAATTCACTAGCATAGGAAATATCCACCTGTAATCCCAGGCAACATTAAACTGGGCTACTCTGCTTGATAATGAGCCCCTCCTTTTTACTGGATGTGTTCAAGAAAGTGCTTAAATACCACTTTTACATGAAGCCATGGCCACTAATCACCTAAAATAACTCTTTTTCTACTTTTTTACAGCCATTATTGCTAGAGTTCTTGTAAGGAACTTTGAATATATTTGAGCTTCCTGGCTAGACAATAAACTGAGGACAGAGAATATGTCTCCTTGTAAGGAACTCTGTATAACAGAATGCTTCCTAGGAAGAAATCAGCAGCAGCAGCGGCTTCATTATTATTAGTATTTAATCAAGGGAAATTCCAGCTATTTCTCCAATAAATATATAACTTCAACTTAGACTGGGTCTTCTGTGAATGGATCCCTCCAAGAAAAGATTAGAGCAGGCCCTGTAGGCAAATCCTTCCCCTCCCAAGGTGACCTGATAACACACTGACCCCAGTGAGAAAGTGAGTGAAACTACTGAGATCAAGGGATCTCCTAAGAAGACAAAGACCAGGACTCAACTAGTTCCCAAATGAGGTCAACCAACAAAGCAAGTGTTGCAGAAGTGAAGTTCCCATAAAAAAAAAGATCATTTGAGTATGTGACCCAAGGGCAAACCATAGCCTGAAGGCTGATGGAAAAGGCTGGTTTGAATGCAGCCTGTGATAGAAACTGGAATTCCCTCCAGGACTAATCTTCCTAGTGTGCTTGTCACGCACTGGGCACAGGTGCCGAGCAGGTATGTATAACCTACACGGCCATTTGCTATGCGCCAGTCTCCATTCTAAAAGTTTTTCATACAGGGGTGCCTGGGTGGCTCAGTCCATTAAGCATCTGCCTTTGGTTCAGGTCATGATCCCAGGGTCCTGGAATCAAGCTCTAAGTTGGGCTCCCTGTTCAGCAGGGAGTCTTCTTCTTCCTCTCCTTCTGAAGCTCCCCCCACTCATGACCCCCCCTTGCCCATTCTCTCTCAAATAAATAAATAAATAAATAAATAAATAAATAAATAAATAAATAAAATTTTTAAAAAATAAATGCTTTTCATAGATAGACTCTTCCCTCTGTGAGGTAGTTAGGTGATATTGCTACTTTATGGATGATGAAACTGAAGGTCAGAGAGTGGTAATTCACCCAAGTTCCCATGATTAGCAAGTATTAGAGCCAGGACAGAGCCCCAGATATTCCCAATAAAACCACTGGTTGGGAGACTTCTAAAGAGGAATAAGGAAATTCCTATCAATAAGAGTAGATGGGGCTCCATAGGATTTAGTGGAAAAATAATGACATGCATTATTTTAAGCATAGATATATGACACCCATAGCTGGAAAAATGGGAGAAAACATGAAATGTGGCCCAAAGACCAAAACAAGGATAGTGACAAGAGGGCAACTTGTATTGTCAGAGCAGAGCTGGATCAAGAGCATGGAAGTCTATGGGCAAATGTAGGAGTGGGTACAGTGCAAAAATCAGAAAATCAGGCAAAATGAAAGCAGGAACTAGTGGACTTAAAGGGGCAACATGTAATGAGCTGGATCAATTCTAAGCAATATGTATTCCATTGGATTGAGATTATGTGAATTTAAGAGTTGAGGTTGCCATTATGCTCAGAAGAAGCTAAGGGGCTGAGGATCAGAGGTATAGAATAGTTTGGTCAAGATAGTCTTCTTTCTTTTCTTATAAAGCAAAGCTATTCCCAACCGTTTAGAGAAGGTGGCTTCCAAGAGGTTGGCAGAAGGTTCATCTTGCTAGGGAACTCAGGCTATTAGATGTCCCGAGGAGCATAGAGAGAGCTCATGAGGAAAGCCCTTAATAAAATTCTTCCTCAGAAGTCAAGCCTCTAACCTCAAAGCACCTTGATGCCTTGAGGATCTGCTGGCTCTTGACTTTATCCTGTAACATCACACAAGGGCTTTCCAAGACGTCAGGTTGCAAATAATTGCCCCATGCATACTTCCCAACTTAATCTGCTGGTAAGTCACAACTGATACTCAAGAATCTCCTCTTTGATTTTCAGCTTGAAGGACAGAAATGCAAAGGAGATGCCTGGGGGGTGCTGGAGAGGCCATCAGGAAGCCAAGTGAGATTCAAGCAAGCAAGCTTGTGCCTTGAGAGGGTGGGCCTGGATTTCAGTTGCACAGCTGCCTCCAGGAACTCCAGGAAAGTCCCTTCCCCCCTGACCTTCAATAAGAGGACAGGACTTAATGACCTCTAAGGTCCCTGTAATTTGCCTGTTACTGTCATTACTATCGATACGAGTGTGCTAACAGCGATGACTCATGATGTATTTGAAATGTGCTTACTTTCAAATTTCCTGCTGTCCCTTTAAAATGAGTTATGTTAAAATCAAAATCCTTATCCTTCATACAGTGAAGTATTTGTTAGTATAATAATATAATGGCTTTAAAATACTTGGACTTGCTTCAAAATACTTGAGTCCCAGGACAAGAAGTTTCTAGGAGTCTTAAGTCTTGATTTCAGCTTAGGGCATGATTTCAGGGTCACAGAGAAAGCCCTGAGTTGGGCTCCTCAGCAGGGAATCTGCATGAGGATTCTCTCTCCCTCTGTCCCTCCCCCCAACTCGTGCAGGTTCTCTTTCTCTGTCTCTTTCTCTTTCTCTTTCTCTTTCTCTTCTCTTTCTCTCTCTCTCTCTCTCTCACACACACACACAGAAATTAATATGTCTTTAAAATAAAATAAAAACTTGAGTCCCTCCCACTACTCCTATTTAATAGATAAAATAGGTAAAATGTTGTGGTTGTTGAAACTGAGTAAGAGGTAAATGGGAGTTTATTATAGGAGTCTCCTCACCTTCATGCATGCTTTCTTTAAATTTTTCACAGTAAAAAATTAAGAAATAAATAATAGAATAGAATATAAATATATTCAGTAGTATAGTCTAGTATAGTCTCTCTCTGCCCTTAGGTTAAAACTCCATGACTTTCCAGCTCACTCCTAGGTAACAGATAGTCCTACAGGATCTTAAAGTCACAAACGCAGTTTCAGTTCAGAAATGAGAATGTCCAGTCCATGGTATAAATCAAACCCTGACCAAGATTTAGTGCCAATCTGACACTCCCAATTCTGGAAATTTTAGTATGGAGACTCACGGGAGAAAAGAGAGGGCACGGCTGGCTGAGCTACATATGATTTCTAGCCCCCATCCCCTCTCTTCCTTACCCTATGCCCCAATCAAGGGTGAAAGGTAAGAAGGGAGGAGGGAAAAGATGTAGGACAGGTCTTACTCATACTTGTATAGTACGTAAACTGGCTTCAGAGGCTCTGGGTCCTACAGATTTTCAAGGCTGCCTCTTTATCTAGTGAGCAATTTTGAGGACTCTAGAACAGTGCTGTCTGATATAATATAATGCAGGCCACATAGGCAAGCCATATTTGTAATGTTCAAATTTCTAGTAGCCACATAGTATAAAGTAAAAAGAAATAGGTGAAAATGATTTAAATAATATATGTTATTTAAACTACCTATTATTTTAACATGTGGTTAGTGGCTCCCATACTGGACAGCATAGTTCAGAGGTCTCCATCCCTGGAGATCTCTTGCTAGGTGACCTGATCATACATCCCATCTCATCTGCAAGAGACGTAGTAGCTTAGTCTTGTCACTCAGGCTTTATTCTCATTATTAATGTCCCTTTTCATTCTTCCAAGTAACCCTGTTTAGATGATGAATCATATTGTCACCCTGCCTATACTTTCTATCCACGAGGGAACTGTTGGCTTCTTCTTCATTCTCATTTCCAAGTGCTCTACCTGAAGTGGGTCAGGCCATTTTCCTCCTAGACCAAGGTTCAGCAAACTACAGTCTATAGATTTAAGAATGAGTTTTACATTTTTAAGAGACAGAAAAAACAAAGATTACATGACATAGATAACACACCTCTTGCAAAGCCTAACTTACTACCTGATCTTTTACAAAATAAGTTTACTGGCCCTTATTCTCTATTTTTGGTGGGTGAAAGGAGGTAAGATCCAAGTTTTCCAAACTCCCACCACTATTCCTTCTGGGACTGAGTTGGGGAAGCAGATCCTTTACCTCTGACCTGGTTTGAGGCTAGGACATAGACCCATGCCCCTCCCTTCTTCCCTGATGACTCAGCAAGAACTTTCTGGAAGGAAATCTCATCACTCAGCTCCCTTTGCACTCTCTCAACTCAAAGCCATTTCCTCTAAACATCTGCATAATATAATTTGGCATTTCACTTTGGAACTTCATTTCTGTTATATCTTAGTGTCTAATCAAAATTTCCATATTAAGCTCTGGTTCCTATAGTACCATCTCCACCAAAACTGTCACCATCACCACTCTCACCATCATTCATTATGTGTTTCCTTAAATAGCCTGAGTTTGTTGGGAGGAAGATCTCTTCTGTCTTATTTTTTAATCCCCCATAGCACTTAACATAATGTCTCACACAGCTTACATTCACAATAAACATTGTTTGAATGAAAGAATTAATGATAATTAATTCATACACTCAACACTTCAGCCCAACTAAACAATAAAAATTCTCTGAAGACACTGACATCTTTTCCCTGTGTGCCTTTGCATAGACACTACCCTGTATGTCTTCCTCCCTTCTCTTCTTGTCCACCATTCTCCAAGATGCAGCTCAAATAAAATAGTAATACAACTTTATTAAAAATTAAAATTAAAACTCTCTAATACCCTCAATTAGAAAATCATAGTCTCAGTAAACCTTTCCACATCCACCCTAGAAGAATGTAGCTCTCCTAATCCATAGCCAGTAACACATTTCTCTCCTCTGGTACTTAAAACAGTGTACCTTGTCTGGATGTATAGTTGTCTCTCCCACAGATCTGGACTCTGCCTGTTATAATCACTTAGAAAACCTTTAAAATATACTGATGCCTGGACTCCATTCCAGACCAAGAGAATCAGGATCTCCAGGCTGGGGCCTAGGCATTGGCATTTTCAAAATGCTCTTCCATAATCCAATATGCAGCCAGAGTTGAGAACCATTGTACAAAATGGTGAGCTACCAGAAGGCAAAGACTGTTGCTTCTCTCTGCAACTCTAGTTATTAGCAAAGATTACAATGGAATAAATAGTTGTCAAATGAATGAACTATGAACCTTAATAGAAATATAAAGAATAATTTATATAAGTCTATTAGAAAATGTGAGATAAACAACTATATATTAATCTAATGACCTCTGATTAATTGGACAGGTTTATTTAACCATATTAAGCACTTAAAATGACTAGACCCTCATATCTAACTAAGCAGTTTTCCCAATTGTGGTAAACTTGGCCTTAAAAGAAATACAGATGGCCCTGCAAAAATATGGACATTAGGCAGTTCATTAGCATGGTCTCTAACCAAGTCCGAAAGACAGACCTCCAAAGACCCCTCAGATAATATAGATATATTTCAAGGTTGTTATCCTGCAACTGTCAAGCCCAGTCTTTCGTTGCCCTTCTGCTATGTAATTTATACTTAAGAGAGGCAAGAGAATTTTTTATTAATATGTTTTTCAAGCAACACTCAGCTCTCTTGTAATGATGCTGCCTGTTAGTAGCATTAAGTACAAACATATCTCTTGGTTTTTACTTGTTAATGTGTACCTCTCATGTATTTAGAAATAGCAATAGACGTGGTCATAAGATCGGAAAATTGCTGATGGTCAGGGGAGGACAACATGAAGGCATGCACATATTTGCCAGTAATGAATCTGCAATGAACTGGTGTCATACAATGGAAAGATCACGAAAAAAGCTCTGGGTTTGAGCTGGTCCTTATCACTTACCCTGTGTCCTTGGACAGGTAAACTCACCACTTTGTACTTTGTGCAACTCATCTCAAAAACAGAAGGTAATAAGAAAATCTATTTCAAATGCCCAGCAGTTATTGTATGGGTAAAGTGACAAGTGACAAAAACACTTAATAAAGTATAAACATCTATGCTAATATGCTTGCTTCATTCATTCAGTTGCAAACACTGTCTACACACCTATTGTGTCAGGTACTAAAGGAATACAAATAATAATGATTCTTGTTACCATTGTTATTATAAGGGAGCATACTATTATAATGAAGTTCTTATTATGATATCTTGTGATGGTTAATCTTACATATCAACTTGACTGGGCAACAGAGTGCCCACATGTTTGGTAAAACATTATTCTGGGTGTGTCTGTTTTGGGATGAAATTAACTGTGTTTGTAGACTGGGTAAAGCTGATTTAGTCCTTGGTTATGTGGGTGGGCCTCATCCAATCAGTTGAAGACTTGTATAGTACAAAAAGTTGAGTAAGAGGGAATTTTTTTCTGCCTGATAGCACTGGCTTTGGACATTGTTTTTTTCCTACCTTCAGACTTGAACTGAAGCTTCGGCTCTTCCTGGCTTCTGGACTAGACCTACACATCAGTTTTTCTGGGACTCCAGCTAGCCAACTGCAGATCTTGAGACTTATTAGCTTCTATGATTGGGTGAGTCAACAATAATAATAAGTCTGTGTGTGTGTGTATGTGTGTGTGTTAAACATAAAGAAAACCAATAGAATATATGTGTGTGCATGTGTGTACACATACATCCTATTGGTTTTATGTATACCCACACACACATCCTACTGATTCTGTTTCTCTGAGTAACTCTGACTAAAATGCATCTATGGCAATATAAGCACTTTTGGTCAGGCATGGAGGGGCATCAGAGATAATCTTCTTTAAATAAAATTCCTTACATTGATACAAGTGTTCTTAGTGCATCTAAGAGAAGTCATTATATGAGTCAGTGGTTATTGAAATCAGCTGGCCAGCTTTAAAAACATTGATTCCTAGTCCTGAGACCAGATCTTCTGAATTAGCACCTTAAGAGGGCAGAACCTAGGAATCTGGAGCCCTACCAGTCTCCAAGTATTTCATTTGAGTAACCACATTTGTGAACTTTCCATCTATGTGGTTTGACTGAGGGAACTAGAAACTAAGGATTGGCCTTAGTGTCTGAAAGTACATCACCTCAGGTTCATACATGTGGTTGATCTCTCTTGTCTCCTGCTGAATGCAGATATGCTAGAGAGATAATATATGAGACCTCTACCCATAAATTTAGGGTATATTTATCCTGAACTCAGTTCTGATAATGTTCCTCTTGGATCCAAATGCCTTTGAGGTCTCCCCTTTGTCTACTTAATAAAATCCAATCTCCTTTCAATGGTACCCAAGAATCTCCAAACTGCGACCCCCGGATGACTGCAGCACCATCGTTTCCCACAATCACCCGCGTATACCTTGCAGTCCAGCTACCACAGAGGCTCCATGGATCCTGTTCTCACCTCCACCTGGAGAGCACTATTATTTCTGACCTCCATCCTACAAATTTTAGCTCAAATGGCATTTTATTCTTGTAACTTCCCCAATACCTCTCCTACAGACTGCTTTATATAGCCACATGCATATATGTCTCCCTTTTTGAATGGGATCTTCTCAAAAGTAGGTATCTGCACTTCATGTCTGTGTCCCCAGAGTGCTGAATCAGACACATACAGCAAGATTCATGTATATTAATTGAATAGATTCAGGTTATTTTCATACATGGTCACCAAAAGAGAAAAATTAAGAAGTTGGGCAGTTAGTTGAAAAATCTTGGAAATGATATAGAAAGATAGCATACAGGGTAGGCCAGGCAGCACAGTGTATTGGTTAGAATGCTGAGGCTTTGCAGAGAAAGATATGAGTTCAATTCACAGCTCTCCTACTTGTTAGTCATGTGATGGGTCAAGCCACTTCACCTTTTGTTGTCTCAGTTTCTTCCTCTGTAGATGAGGATGATGACGGTATTATCTCCCAGGGTTCTTGTGAGGTTTAAATATGCTAAGAACTTGGTATATCATCAGATGGTACCATATTCACAGTAACAAACTGTACTTGCTGTTGCCTCTTTCTTATTATTTTAGCAATATTTTAGCAAGTGAGTACAGGCTTGGACAGTGGAAATCCCTAATTTATAGGTGAATAGAAAAGTGAAAGAGTCCTAAAGCTAACTTATCTGGTGGGCCATTTCCATTTCTGAAGGGTATTTACCTCAGGGGGGGAAAAACAGCCAGAGAGTTATGTCCTCATCTTCTATGAGTTGCCTCTCTTCCCTGATGGATTTCCTTAAGGAATATAGATCCACAGGAGATTTATGTGTGTACTCTGTTTCCCAATAGTTAACGCAACTTATTTGCCACCACTAAGCATTCATTTTCTTCCTAGAGGTCAATTCGCAAGGTGCCTGCTGCTGTCAAGTGCAAGACTGATAGAGCAGTAGCAGCTGACTTGATGTCTAATGTACATGAGGCCAGCCTCCCCTTTGTCTCTGGACTGAAATGAGACATGGGCCAAACTCTAAAATCATCCTTGGAATTGAAAAGTGATCTTAGATATCATTTTATCCAATCCACTACCTGGGTATATGACAAAGCTCAGATGTAGACAGGAGAAAAAAACTTAGAATACAGTACAGAGCTGTGGTTGCCAAAGGCCACTTGTCTGTGACAAAAGCAGCCCTGTTCTGGGTGAAATGAGAAAAGAAGGATAATGTTGTAAGGCTTTCATAAAGGCAAATGGGTTGGATTTTTTTAATCCAAAGTTCTTCATACTTTTAAGATATTAAGATTACTTTTCTTTGTAAGACCATGATGGTTAATGCTGATTACTTTCTTGAATAACTTTACCTGGGTAAGTAAACATAGAAAACTCTATGTCCTTCTCCACTGTTTTGTTGTTGCCGTTGTTGTTGCTGATTCTTCAGTTGGCTGCTTTGCTGTTCTATAGATTCTCCAAGAGTTTGGTGCTTTCTGATGTCAAGATTCAGAACAGGAGCTGTGGAGTCAAAAAGACCTAAACTGTTATCTTTGTTCTCCAAGTTGTAGGACTTTGAAAAAATTCGTTTAACTTCTCTGGGTCTCTAAAATGGTCACAATAACAATAATGCCTACTTTATATGATCAATATGCAATGAAGAGGTACCAGATGGCACATGGTTAGCACCGTGCCTGGCACAAAGATGGTGGTGGTGGTGGTGTAAATAGGTTTTTCAGAATTCAGTCATGTAGATAAAATCTTTAAGTCAAGAGCAGTCAGAAGGAACTAAAAAGCATTTAATTTCCATGTGGGATTATTCCTAGATGTAGCCTGTATGCTTTGAGGATTGCTGCTTTTGGATTCAGATAGAATGGATTCATATGCTACTAACCTGAGCCACTTTCTGGTCTAATGATTTTAAATAAGGCAGGTAACTTCTCATAGTCTCTGCTCCCTCATACAGTAGGATACAGTCTTCCCTTATAAAACATCAACATAGTAGGCATTTTGCGCATATCCTTACTTAACATACACAGCAACCCCATAAAATAGATACAATCATTATTGTTATTTGCAGTAATGTTCTATAAAGCTATGTGCATACTAAGCCATTGTTCCTAGGGGGGCTAGGTTCCTGTGAGCCTCTGGTCACAATAATTTCATCAACTGATCAATACATACCTTTATTTATATGTATTTCTTTTTAAAGACATTTTATTTAATAAATGGTTGATTCATTAACATTGAAATCATGTCCAACAGCACTGTAACACACTCCTGAATGAAACTTATCTAACATGTATATTCTCTCTATAAAGCACATCACCGCCTTCTTCTGCTTAGGAACACAAGATAGTACTTCAGTACTATACGTGAGGTTCAACCATAGAAAAAAGTGGAAAAAAAAAAGTGAAATCGCCAAAAAAGGGACACAAAAATGTAATATGTAGCACTAAAAAGATCTCACAAAGGACACCTGTTTACAGTATGACCACCAAAACAAAAAGACAGAATATTGACTTGTGTGACCTCAGCTGGGTGCACGCCTACTGGGCAATTTATATTTTTGTCGCTCTGTGCAACAAAAGTGCCACAAAAGTGCCACCAATATCAATCTGGGAATTACAAATAAATTTTAGTAGTTGAGTTCACAAAGAATCTGCAAAAAATAAGAATCAACTGTATTGTTCCACACACAGATGAGGAACCTGATCCTCAGAGAACTTACTTAATACAACTAATTAGTTGTATTTGAAATTAAGTATATATGTTTTCAAAGAATGTTCCCACATTCTTTCCATTACTAATGCCAGCACAAGCACTGCTTATATCCCGGTTACTCTGCCTATGAAACAGTAGAGGTATAAATAGGTACCTTGCAGAGAGATGGTGATGACCAAATTAGCTGATGCCCTTGGAGGTGCTTTGTAAACTGTAGAGGATTACACACATGTGAGAGTTTTATAAGTAGATTCAATTAAAGTGAAGTTTCACTCTCTAGTATTAAGGCTGACAATAATGAGCTCCTTGATTCTTCCACAGTTGAAAGAGACCAAGATGAGAACCAGGACCTTGAGAGGTCCATGGGTGGATAGCCCTTATCCGAGCAAGCAATGAGAAGCTGGTGATTCAGGCTAATTCAACACAGCCTCAGTGGGATTGCTCTTCTAGAAGTCTGAGAGCAAAAGAAGTGCTTACAGTATATTTTAGCTAAAAGATCAAAATGCAGGCTGGATGCACTAAAAAAAGTGTTTCTGATGTCAAGTCCACTTAGAGTTGCTGTTACAAAAATCCATCACCCAGACTACAAAAAAATCAACAGGAGCAGCATTGGCCAGCACTGTGGATATTGGTGAATGGGGATGTTGTCTCAAAGAAAAGATCTTGAAGCTGTTTGCTGTGCTTTAATGAGGGAGGGGGCTTGGAGCCGGTACACTCTGCGTTAATTACAAAAGGGTATTAAAGAAAGTTGAGGCCAGGTTCATCCTAATAAAATGAGAAGAATTAACCATCTCTGGTAAAGAAAAACTGGTAAAAAGGAAAAGAAAGGACTTAAGCATATTCATACCCTTGAACTCACTAATTCCACTTTAAGAATGCTAATAAAATGATCAGACAAGGGAAAATAGTGACACACAAAGATGTTCATAGTGTAGCTGTTTCCCATTTTTAGCTTTTATAAATAATGGGGAAAGGGTTGAAAAATTATGACACATCCATACAATAAACACTAAATGTAATTTAAAATCATTTCAAGAATTTTCAACAACATGCAAAAAATATGTAGTAAGTATACTATTATGTGGGAAAAAAACAGTAAAAGTTTGATACAAAAAGCATGACTCAACTGTGTTTATGTGTGCATTTCTAAAAATAAAACAAAAAATTAAAAGGAAATATGCCAAATGTTAATAATCATTGATTTCTTGTCTCTGAAATTATGAGATATTTTTATTCATTTTTTTATTTCCAAGGTTTCTACCAAAAATATACACCATTATTATTTTTAAGATGGGGGGAGAGCAAACGGCACAATGAAAGTACAATCTAATTTGCTGTCACACTCCACACCAAAAGACTTCTTTGATGAACAGAAGCACAGATTAAACAAGATTTAGCCTGTTCATCTAACAGGTCACTGATCTGTAAAAATATCAGATGTTTTCAGATTTTTCAAATCATTTATTATTAAGCAACTAGTTGGAGTGTAGCCAACTTAATTAAACAAAGAACATGAGATGGCCCCATCCCCAGAACAGCCCCTGGGGGGCCAGGACTCTCCTCTCCTCACCTTTGTACTCCCAGAATCTCATGCCTGAAACAGAGCAGGAGCTCAATAAATATGTATTAAAAGAATGAATACATTGGAAAATATGCTGCCATAAAATCATAGTTCAGAAGCCATCTGTCTTATCTTTCATTCATTCATGTACTCAAAATTTTATTGATGTACTCAAAGTTTTATTAAGTTTTATTAAGCACTTTTTATACACATACATATATATATACATATGTATATATGTATACACACACACACATAGGCATGGGCAGCCTTCAAGACATGCAATGACCCAGGACTTTCCTAATACATAAACAAAGAACTTCACACAATAAGAAGGTCATGGCTAAAATGTTGAGGGGGTTCACAAGAGGGAGGAATTTCTCCACGTGGAAAGTTCCAAGAAGGCTCCCTAAGAGGGCACAGGACTGAAGCTGAGTCTTGAAGGATGGATAGAATGTGGACATGAGTTAGGAAAGTAGGGAGAAGGCACTTACTGAAGTACTGACAAAAGCAAAGTCTTAAAGGCGAGAATCAATAAGGCTTAGGGAAAACAAGAGTTGCTTCAGTTGGCTAGAGCATGCCCACCTAAGGGAGATAGCAGAGGGGAGGCTGAAGCCAAGGGACCTAGTTATGTAGGGAGGGTTTTGAGTGTCATGTTAAGATTTGCTTTCTCTCATAGATAATGGAGAACAAAGGAAAGTCTTTGAATAGGAGACTGGCCTGTTCAGAGAAACATTTTAAGAAGATACCTGGGGGGCACCTGGGAGGCTCAATAGGTTGAGCATCCAATTCTTGATTTCTGCTCAGGTCATGATCTCAGGGTTGTGGGACTGAGCCTGGCATCTGGCTCTGTGCTCATTGGGGAATCTGCTTGTCCCTCTCGTCTACTGCTCCCCCCATCTCTCTCTCAAATTAATTAATTAATTAATTAATTCTTTAAAAAAAAGGAAGATACTTGGGAAGCAAAGGGTAGCCTCAAAGTGGAGCAAAGCTCCCTGTGACCAAAAGCTCCCGTGAAGGGCTTGGAATCTTCAACCAGCTAAGCAGCTGGAAATTGAGTTCTTAGTTCATCACCAGGACTGCCCCAGCTCTCTGCTGTTAGATTGCTTTTAAGATGAGATGCTATGGACCAAGCTTTAGACAGATGCTTAAACCCTAAACTCAACCACCAGCCCTATTGCTCCTCCCCATCAGAAGCAGTTGAATTGCTTTGCAAATATATGCAGATACATGCGAATAACAAAGCCATTAACATGTGCCCCAAGCCTCAAAGGGAAAGGTTTGCTTTGATCAAAGCTCATAATGGGATATATCCAAGGGGCAGAAAAACAATATTCTGCTCAGCCCCAACAAGGGAAGGTTTAGATTCTAGAACAGAATGCCTGGTCTTAGTGACTGCTCTTCAGTTAAATACTAGAGCACAAAGCTTTCTCCTTCTACTTCTCCATTTCCTGAAGTTGGAATTGCTGTAAAAGACCTTTTCCCTGCTTCAATTTAGCATGACTGCAAGAATTGATAAAAACGTGTATGTGTGTTTAAGTGTGTGTGAGTGTGTATGTGTGTGTGTGCTGAATCTGACCTTTAACCTCCTTAAAATACCATCCTCAGGCCAGCAGCATCTATGTCATCTGGGAGAATGCAGAATTTCCAGCCAGATTCTAGTACTAGTGAGTCAGAATCTGTATTTGAACACGATGCTAGGTGTGCATTACAATGTGAGGAGTGCTGATCTAAACAACCTAAGTAACCATAATGATAAACTCCTAAAGGCCAGGACTAGTTCTTATTTACCTTCATGTCTCCTGGGCATGGTGCCTAATCAGTAATCAAAACAGGCCTCTCTTTCCGCTTCTGAAAGATAAGATAATAGCTATCTAGGGGTGATCCATGGAGTGAACGGAATATTCAATGTAAAATGTTCAAACATAACGCCTGGCATTCTGGTGCCCAAAGTGCTAATTCCCTCCTTACTTTCAGCCTCTTAAAATCACTGGCTGAACTGTGTGCTAGAAGCTTACGTTGAACATTCTGTATTTTCTAAAACATCTATCTCATCTAATCTTCATGCTCAGAGAGCCAGAGTTGCCAGCTGAGTTTTATCAGCTAGAAAATTGGGAACCAGAGAGTTTAAAGGTCTTGTGCAAAGTCCCAAGGCAGCAGGGGCAGAGCTGGAATTTTAACCAGCCCCCTTACAGTCTACCCTTAACCCCACAGCCACCCCATCCATAATTCAGGGCAGATCCCACAAATACTCTGCTAAAATCTCTTCTACCACCTTCAGGGTAGAAACTATATATATATTTTTTGCACAGCCCAGGAATGGACAGTGTGATCTGTATATACTACTGAAGGTACCATCTGACCTCAGGGCGGGCATGGGCTGGCTGTTTCAGGTAGGACAATGTTGTAAAAGATCCAGGGAGACTTCCATGACCTACCCTCTGCCTGCTTCTTTAGGCTCAGTTGCTTCTTTCCTCTTGTTTCAAATCATATTTGTTAGTACAAGGTCATCAGGACTCCATTCACTATGGTCCCTTTCTCTGGAATGGGTGTGACTAACCCACGGTGGCAGATGGCTTCTATTGCCCTTCCAGACACACCTTCCACTTTCCCACTCTGCTCTGTATCTCTTGAGGCTAATCCGTCTGGGCCACAGTGAGGCTCCTCAGGGCCTCTGGTTTCTAGTTGGGTTTGGCAGGCAACGAAAGGGAAAGAGGGAAGTGAGGTCAGAGTATGTATTCCCTTGGTTCTTTCCTACAAGATCAATGAGAGCTGGGAAAGAAACCTTGGGAAGGCTCTCCTCCCTCAAGGAGACCAACGCTACAGGACCTGCACTCCTCTCAGTGCATGGGGCCTGGGTGGTATAGCTGACTACCACAGACCTACACGATACCTTATAACCTCACCTTTGAGAATAAACCCTCCTTCAACGATCCCATTTTTAACATGGCCTTTGTTTCCTGTTAGGAACCTGAATGAGACATCCTTTAACCAGCTAACTCCTATTCAACCTTCAGAAAAATCCAAAGGCCCCCATCTCTGATTCCATGACACCCCCTCTCACAGCATTTTTTGCACAATATTATTAGTAGTCATGTTCTCATCTGACTTCTTAGAGGATGAGGATATTTTTTTTCTACTTTATAGCCTCACTATCTAGAAAGCATTCAACAAATATGTGTTAAATAGATTAAGAGTGACAAAGTTAATTTTTCTTAAGCAAAGCACTTCTACCTTATGAAAATGAAGAAAATCTCTACAGACATTTCTTAAAAATATTCAAGGCATTGTTATTCTACACTTAGAGTGATCTTTTCTCTTTAATCATTTAACCT
Source organism: Canis lupus familiaris (assembly GCF_011100685.1). NCBI lineage: Eukaryota > Metazoa > Chordata > Mammalia > Carnivora > Canidae > Canis > Canis lupus. The sequence continues at coordinate 51,948,037 of NC_049226.1, read as the reverse complement.
GGTCCTTTCCAGGCCAACCGAGACACATATTCACCCTAATTATAATCCATGCATGGTGGTATGATGTAGGGATAGAGTGAAATTTGAGAATTCTAAAATTGCTGGAAGGAATGGTGACAGTTGGAATTCTTGGATGGCCACCATGATCCCCATCTCCTGGTATGCAAGCCCCTGTGCAATTCCCTACCTTTGAGGGTAGCCTGGGCCTAGTAACTTGCTTCTAACAGACAGAACACAGCAATAGGGAAAGAATGTTACTCTGATGATTTGGTTCCTAAAGAGTATGACTTTCATCCTGCTGGCACTCACTCACTCTCTCTGGCTCTCTCTTTGCTTACCCTGATGAAGCTTGCTACCATATTTCAAGCTTCCCTATGAAGAGGCCCATGTGGTAAAGAACTGAGGGCAGCCTCTTGCCAACAGCCAGAAGAACTGAGCCCTCGGTCTCACTGCCTGCCAAGAACTGAATCCTGCCAATAACCAGTGAGTGGGCTTGAAAATGGATCGTGCCCCAGTCAAACCATGGGATGACTATAGTCCCCGGTATTATTGCAGCTGTAGCCAGAATCCAGAACCTACAGAACTCAGATAAGCTGCCTCAGTTTCCTGATCTACAGAGATTGTAAGATATCCAGTGTTGTTACCTGAAGCCACTAATGGTGGGATGATTTGCTATGCAATAAGAGGCAAACAACTAAAGGATTTTCTCTAACTTAAGTACCAGTGGCACAGTCTTAGTTCTGGTCTGCCAGGCCCCAGTTAGAAGAGGAAGACCAGAGGGTACTAGAGACAAGGACTGAATGTTTGCAGATTACATCTGTTATAGGAGCACTTGGCCCAGAAATGATCACTTCTCATCCCAAAGAAGACATTCAATGACATTACTCTAACTAGTTGACCTGAGTCCTCCTGGTCCTTATGCATTTTTGTTTAAAAAGTGAGTTGGTTTTGCAGCCTCTGGAGTTCCTTCCCCAAATGAATCCAGTAACAATGAAAACTGAAGCTTCCACTTCCATAACTCAGCTGTTATGGATTGCCTGCAAATGGCCAGCATGAATCTCTTCCAATCTTGCATATGCATGCTGCTGGTCCCGCCAAGAAGTCTACCTCCCCTTAAACGAGCACACAGGTCAGGGCCATCACTGCAGTGTTTGAGAATGGCACCTTGTGAGATTGTGAGATGCGCAGTCAAAGGCAGCACCAGACCCAGGTCTGGTGGCATAAAGGAAAAGCGAGCCCCTGGCCCATGGAGAGACTTGAGCTCTGTTCTCAAGGAAAACTGCAGCTTTGGTGAAAGACATGGGATGGGCATCACTCAGATTCTAGCACTGCTTGCCAATAGGTCTCCGGTTCTTTGATTTAAGTTGCGCCTAATGCAGGGAAAACGCACATACACACATGCTTCATATTAAACAGGAGCTTACTTGTGTTTGTTTCCTCCCAACATCCCTTAGCCTGAGGTGGGCTGCAGGAAAGCAAAAGAAAAGAAGTCGCTAACAAGAAAGTGTCCTTCTGAATCTCATCCCAGGGAGAGGGCAGGGAAGCTGGAGTAGCAGGTTGTGTAGCCCCGAAGGTCCTCTAATAGTAATAACAGCAGTTATAAAGTGCTTAGCCCTTTCTATTATATTAACTCATCTGATCTTTCCAATAATCCTATGAGTCAGGAACAATTATCGGTCCCACTTTACAGATGAGAAAATCGAGGAGCATCTAGGTTCATGAATTTGTCCAAGGTCATGCTCATGTTCCTAACTGGTAATCAGAGAGACAGCTTAGGCACAGTGGGCTCTGCATTTGCAGCAGTGATGATGAGACGATGCACCTGGCTGAGTACACCTGAGGCCACCAGATGCTGCCCACTGACAGGTTTGGCTCTCTACTCTACTTTCCGTGAATTTATCTAAGGCTAGCTATGGTTCTTATAGGCTCTACTAAGTATGACTCATTGTTTCATTACCTACTTTATCCCAATCCATCAAACACCCTTACTCAAAGGTCAAATGAACACTTTTGTCACTATAAGAAAATATTGTAATTTTAGGCCAAAAGGTTTCTGCTAATTTTTCACACAGTCTGCAGTAATAAAGCCTGGCACATGAGAAAGAAGTGCCCAGATGCAGCTGGAGTGTGGTGGGGATGCAGAGAGAGGAGTAGGTGACACTGCTGGAGAAGTAGGCATGTAGATATTTGTAGGCCCTGGCAGGAAGGATAGATTTTTATTCAAGTATTAAGAGAGAATATCTGTAGCAGGAGACCTATGTTGTCTTCTGCTTGCTGCATACACAGCTGCACTACACTTCCCAGCCTCCCTTGGAGTTAGAGATAGCCCTGAATCTGAGTTCCAGCCCATGGAATGTAAGCAGACCTGATGTGACTCATCTCTGAGTGTGGTCCATTTAAGCTGCCCAGGTCCTCTCCATCCCGCTAGAATGAAGCCCCCAGGGTGCTTTTGAGTTAACAGGTGCTCTGAGGCCTCCACCCATCTCTCCTTGGATCTCTATCATTTTCCTGTAGAGCCGACTCCAGGTGTTCTTTCTCTCCCAAATGCCATCACCTGCATCTCCTAATCCAAGACCTGCCCTCAGTGTGTCAGAACCCCTCTCTGCCTGCACACACCAATTGCTAGAAGTATCTGGGAAGGTATGTCTCCCTAGAGGCAGCCCTTAACCAATGAATGGACTCAAATACTACATACAGATCTTTTCTCTGAGGGGACAACTCCAAGGTGGGATCTACATCCTCACTGGATCTTGCTTTGCAGGATTAGTGTAAAGTTACCTCCCTGGGATTTTGCTAGATATGATACTCTTGCTTGATTTTCTTTCCTTCCTGGTCCTGCTCCCCTATATCTGAATCAGTTTTCCCAGTTAAACTTCTTACTAGATCACTTTCATATGAATCCTGGTTTCAGGATCTGCTTCCAAGAAATCCAACCTAGGGAATCTCTGGAACTACATATTAACAAGGCTGAATTACTCCATCGAGTGAGGCCGCCCTGATGAGCTATTCATTCATTCAGGTAAAAACTCTTGTGTGTGAGCTGCTCTATAGTTTTGCTCCTTTTGCTACAGCAGCTAGCCTTCCCTAGCAGATACACTATAAAAAGGTATTAAGGAGAAGAGTGACTTGATATCTTCTATATTTAAAAAATATATATATATATATGGCTCACATACAGAAGACTGATTAGAGGGTGGCAAGAAGCAAAATGAAGAGGCTCATGAAGCATTTCTTGTAGAAGTGTAGGAGATAATCAGTTGTGGCTTCTCAGGCCTGGTGCAGACATTGACTGTGGACATTCCAGGACATGCTTTGGAGGCAGAAATGAGATTGAAGGCTATTAGATTGGGGATGGGAATGGGAAAGAGGAGGTATCCAGAAGGAGTCCTAACGTTCTGGATGGGTGATTAAAAAGCCTCTGCAAGCGATGCACATATCATCCCGCTATCCAAGTACTACTTGTACAGCAAACCTGTAGCTGGTTTTGTAGTAGTGCTATCTCGGTTCACCTTATGAAATTTCTCTGGCTTTTCCAAAGTAAGGGAAAAAGGAGGCAATTGTGAATCAGTGGTTACCAGTCAAGCCTGAATCCATGACTATGGCCCCTCTCCTGGGTCTCCTCTCACCTGTGTTGACAACCTCCCTCTTACCAAAACCATAGTTTGCAAATGACACTTGAAGACATATTTTGCCCGATGGGGTATTATGGAGGAACCAAGATTTAGCAATAAGGTATGAACTAGGGCCCTTCCATTCTGAGAGAGCAGGTCTCACACAGAATCTGTATGGTGGACAGCCCCCGTGGCTCAGCGGTTTAGTGCTGCCTTCAGCCCAGGGCGGGATCCTGGATACCCAGGATCGAGTTCCGAGTCAGGCTCCCTGCATGGAGCCTGCTTCTCCCTCTGCCTGTGTCTCTGCCTCTCTCTCTCTCTCTCATGAATAAATAAATAAAAATCTTTAAACAACAACAACAAAAAGAATCTGTATGATGTGCAAGGACGATCAAGATGGGGCCTGTTTTCAAAGAGGATGGGCACAGCTGAAAAGATGGTTCATATTCTACTCCCCACACCTCAAAGTTTAATATGCATATAAAGTATAATATGCACATTATGGATACTGTCAAAAGGCAAATGATAATTTGAAACTTAATTTCCATGTCTCCAGTTTCCTGCCCCTTCCTAGGCATCACGAAGACAACTGTATATTCAGGTCTTTCTTACTGGCACAACTGTCCTGGCTTGCTTTCCTCCTTCCCACTTGGGTACCCCCTAGGGGCCTCCCACAGCAACCCCCCTCTCCCCCCAACTGAGGGCTTGCTCAATTAAATATATTTTATTTTTTGTATTTCTGATGCTTTGATGTATGGGGTCTTGATACTTCAGGGAGCATTCCTCTCAGGATTAGCTAACTCCTAGAGATAGTAAAAAATTTTCCTGGAGTGCACTTCTCAGATGCAAATAAACCAGTCCAGATCCCATACCCCCCTCCAACCTCTAACACTCTAGGCCACCATCCATCTGTCCTAATCACCCCACAGTCAAGCACCAAACAACTAGGGACAGCCCCTATGCCCCAGAGCCCACTGAAATTATTCAAACTAGCCAATACTAAACCGGTTTAGCCTGCCTAATGTTCCTTCCTACAGAAATCACAATAAAGGCTCTGGCCCACAGTTCCCTCACTCCCTCTGCCTCCTGACCAAGCCTGGAGCTTCCATATGGACTCTGTACCATGCTGTGCCCCTCCTCTTGGGATCTGTGAGTAATAAACTATGAATGACAGTCTTTTCCTGATCTGATGGCTTTGCCATACCTAAATAATAATAAAAACTTTATTTTCAAACATGTGTCCCCAGGTCAGAGCCCTCTATCCCATTCCAGATCCCCAACACTATTCTTCAGCTTCTAGGAGCTTGGTGTCTGAGATACATGCCCTGTCCTAGTCCCTTCTTTGGAATCTGTGAGATGCAGGGTAGCCCATTGTGAAAAATACAGTTTTCAGAGTCAGAATGGTTATGAAACCCCAGGAAGGCCCTTTTGCCACATTGTGCCACATCTTCCTTTTCTTCATATAGGGACAGTAAAAGTACCCATTTCAAAAATTTATTGTGAGCACTGAATAAGGCAATGGTTGTAAAATGCTTAGAACAGAGCCTGGCATGGAAAAAGAAATTCAATACTGTCAGCCATCACCACCAGCAACATTCGTAGGAAGCAAAGAGTGTTAGCAAAGCTAGCAGAGGCATCTAAAATTCGACCTATTGCTTCACCAATGCTTTCCACACACATAGACTAAGGGACAGGCAGCAGGGAAGAATGATTGCATATTCATAAGCACCTCCAACCAAATTAATTGATAGGGTACGATAGTAATAAAAAGAATTAATTTCCATTTTAATAACTTTGCATGCTACATGTTAAGTATAGGTCCGTATTACTAGTGGTCACACAATTTCCCCTTTGCATCTGTTCCATGTTGATTATGATGTCAGGAAAGCAAAAGTTAAATCCCTTTTTAAGGAAGGAAAAAAAAATCTAATTTAATAACATTACAATCCTGTTGAAAGCAGGATTAAATCTTAATAAGGGTGGAAGGATGTTGTGTTTCATGTCTGTTCCTCTTGAAGCCCTGGCAACTAGTTCGGGGCTTGAGACTACATTGTCAGAGGACTTCACAGCCCAACCCAGGCTCATCCTCTAGCTTCCGGACTCAGCAGCAGTCTCTGATGGTGCTGACACCTTCATTTTCACTTCTCCCTTCCCAGTGCTTTTTCTCATTAAAGCAGCTTGATTCTGTAATTTCTACCAGTACAGATGAAGATAAAATGACTCCCAACTTTTACTTTGACCTTATAAAGCTATGTAATTGGTATGGAACCTTCAGGCTAAATGAGTTTCCTTTGGATTGAGAACCCTGGTCAGAAGAATCATAGAGTTAAAAATATACCACACATCCAAGTAGAAATAGTTCACACACTGATACACTATTTGCAAGTTCTGAAACTCAGGTCTAACACTGATATCATGAAAGTCTAATTTTTTAGTTACTTTTTTCTCTTAAAAAATAAACATAATAGTTCTAAGTGCAACAAAAAGTATCCATCTCAATTCTCTTGTTTCACCGAATCTCATAATTCTGAAGGAGTCCTCCTAACCCACGGAAACTGTGGCTCAGCTCCTAAGAGCTGCATGTTGAGCCCAAAGACTGGCCCTTGTGTGATGCATCACCTCATCTGTTCCTGCTTCATCATACCTAGGAGCCAGTTACACATGACAGTTCCCCAAACAGGCCACGCTGGGCCCTAGCTCTGGATCTTCACGCATGTATTCCAACCCATCTGGAATATTCTCTCCTCCTAATCCTTTTGCCAAACTCCGCCCTCCCCCTTTAACAGCTCCAGTGTCTTTCCTTGTGAAGCCCTTAACACCTTCCCTGACAATCCTGGGCAGGTGCTCTGAACTCTTATGGAATCTTGTGCAACCTTCATCTTCATTTTCTATCAGTCAAACTCCTGCAGTGATTTGCTTACTTGTCTCTCATTCCTTGTAGAAGTGGATCACTGAGGGTAGAAGCACATCTTTTCATCTGTTTCCTTATATAGCACCTAGAATAATACTCGGCATGTCTCAGCTTATGTTTGTAGAATGACTATTAAGAACCAAACTTATATAGTGCTTATTATACACCAGGCATAGCTCTCTATCCTATTACACCCATATATACTCATTTAAGCCCCCCTATTCATGTCACTCTTCCCATTATCCTCATGCTAAATTGTATGCCCTGGGGCATTGAGGAGAGAAGTAACCTGTCCAAGGTCATGCAGCTAACAAGTGTCAGTGCAAAGTATGAATTCCCATCCAGGCAGTGTGGCTGCAGGACACAGACCTTTAAACACTCCCACCCTGCTCTGTGACAATGCCCCAGGACTGCAAGGAGGAGTCCTCTAATGTGCTAGGACTGGTGCTGGCTTGCTCTTATGCTCTAGTCTGTGTAGGATTTGGAAGCTGCGTCAGGGCTGGTAGGGAAAGAATCCTTTGATCAATGAGCCACTCTCAGAGACAGAGCAATGTATGACACTGAAGTCTGACTGTGGGGTGCTGGGCCAGGTATCTCTTCTAATCAAAGGGCTCACATCCCACACCAACCTCCCAGTTGAGACAGTTTAAATGCCCAAATGGTTGGGCCTTTGGATAGCTGATGCATAACAGAAGGTACAAGTATTCACCTCATCTGCCAAGGCTCTTCGTTATTGGCAGTCAAAGGCCAAGGCAGATCTGCCCCAGGAAGAAGGTTTGCTTGTTAAGTTGAGGCCTTGTCACAGGTGGCTACTGAATTGAGGAGCAAAGGTAATAAAATTAGAGGGCCATGCATAAAGAGATGCTGGCTTCTTTAATGGCTGTCTAATAAAAGCAGGACTGGACTTCTTGCCAACTATCTTGGAAGCATGCTCCTACCTGAGCATGTTAAGGCAAGTCTGAATTATAGATAATTTTTTAACAGTACCATATTTAATAAATGGAGGCTTGTTGTTTTTTTTCAAGATTTTATTTTTAAGTAACCTCTACACCCAACATGAGGCTCAAATTCACAACCCCAAGACCAAGAGTCACATGCTCCACCTACTGAGCTAACCAGGCACTCCTAGATGGAGGCTTTTAGAATGTTTTATTTTTAAATCTCCATTTCTTCAAATATACAACAAACGTTTATCTACTAGCCTAAGGTGTGCCAAACACTGGGTTAGGTACTAGGAAGGTGGAAATGAAACATAGCAACACTACCCGGATAGCTACCATTTACCAAATTGCTACTATATAGCAGGCCTTCAAGAAGATCCAATACCCCCAAAGCTACAAATACTGAGCACTAGTTCTGTGCAAGCAACAAAACACATACACAGAAGGAGGGGGTGCAAGCAAGGAGAAGTCCCCATAGGAAGCCATAGACAGAGACAGAAACAGAAGCTGGGCAAGGATATTCCAGTGAGGACAGCACCGGTTCTCATGGAAGTAAGAGCATGAACAGCAATTCAATACATCTGAAACCCACAGGTCAGGGAAGGGGACAGAGAGACTCAGGAGGGAGCCACGATATTTAAAGGAGCTTAGATTTATTTTGAAGGCATGGAGCACCCCTGAAGGATTTTAAGTGAGGAGGAGGAGAAAGGCTACATTTTATCAGATTTGCATTTCCTCAAGTGAAACACTCCATCCACCACTAGGAATGGAGGTTGGTACTCCAAGAGGGTAGGTGTGATGTCAGCAGCAAAGTTCAGCCATTGAACTCAGTGCAAAGGGGTCTGTATAATGGAAATACATGCAGATCAAAGGTTCTGACAACATAACCTAGAAGTGGGTCACTGAAACGTTAACGTGTATAGCTGCTGTGTTGCTGTTTCCCAACTATGTTAACCAGAGAACAAAATTCTCTGTCCCTTCGGGGTAGATCTTGTTAGCAACACATTCCCCACCCACATATCAACTTCTGCATCAACATGAAGGGATAGCATATAGCCAGTGGAAACAGGGATCCAGGGATTTAGCTCAGTATTAGAAAATGGATCCTTTAAGTTCCTAGGAAAACTATAGATTATGTATCTCTCTAGTCTCCAGTAGGATTTCAAAGTTAAAATAAATAAAAAGTTATAATTGGCAGGAAATTCAGAGACTATACAGCTTAAACCTTTCAATCCATGAATCCATATCTTTACTTCTTCAGTTCTCACTGCTTGGAAGACCCTTTCACAAGTTGAGCCATTTGACAAAACCCTACTTGTCCATAATCCATGATGGAATTTCCCTCCCATTCTGTAGCCTTCCTTGAATTCCACAGGATTAATGACTCCCTCTTTGGAGCTCTGGTTGTTATTTATTGTCTGGCCTTTACTTTTTCATTCTATAAAATGGGACCGCTATTGTGCCATTGATTGGATACTTGGCAGAGTCAAAAAAGACGATAATCTCAACCTACCTATTTCATGGAGTTGTTAGATATGCCAGGCACCTGCCATTTTGATCTCAGATTTCTTCTGTCTGTCCTTCTTTGTTAAGTTTGTAGGAGATGACATCTCCAGGAGGAGTAGCATCTCTTCCATTGTTCCTCTAAGTTCCTAGCATCTGAAGGTGACCCTAGTCTCTGGGATTTGCTAGCATCACCTTCTCCCTGTGTTCCTCTAAACTGAGGATTAAATAAATGGCTTCCTCTCATCACTGGTGTCTGGCTTGCCACAATGTCAGCCTTTGGATTCTCACTTCTTCCAACATCCATGCAACCAATCCTGTACTGAATTCCCTCTGCTTGAAATACCTCTATTTTCCTGACCGGATCCTAACGGATACATTAGTTAAAAAAAAAAAAAAAAAAAAGTACTGGAGAAAATAGGTAATATTACTGACAACATAGTTTGTGTCAAGGCTTTTGGTTCTAGGTGTTCAATTCATAATTTCAAGAGAGCATAGTGGTTACGGTTACAGACTATCAGAGAGACAGGTCTCTCAGGTCTCAGCTCTGACATGTACTAACTCAATCTCAGCCTCAGTTTCTGTTTGTGTAAATTAGTGATAAGAGCAATACCCACATGTAGGGTTACAAGGATTACTGATAATATGTATAAAACAATTAATTCAGAATCTGACACACAGTACTGTGTACACACACAGTAGCTATGATTATTAATAACAGTAATAATCCAAAGAAACCTATGAGGCTGGTATTATTATTCCTAATGACAGGTGAGAAACTGAGGTTCATAGATGTGAAGTAAGATGCCCAAGGTCATACAGCTGATAGAAGGGGGGAGATGCTAGGATTTAAACTCAGGCTCCAAAGTCTTTGCCTTATCCACTAAGCAGCATGGGACTCACAGGTGGAAATACACAACTGGAAATTAAAAAGGACGTTACAGATGTCAAATTGGCTCCCTACTACTTGGCTCCCTACTAATGTAGGTGCACTTTTGTTAGGAGCAGAGCTTGGGAGGAGCTAGAATTCTGGACACATGCTATCCTGCAGGCAGACCTAGGACACCCTCATGGACAGCAGGCTGGTCAGGTTCGGTGGCAGGATGTGCTTGCCCCTGGGGAGGCAGCACCCCCACCCCACCCTGTGATCTGCTGGCAGGGGTCTGTGGAGTGAGCCTCACCTTCTCATTACTGTCCTGCTGAGGGGGTAAGGGCTAATGGACTGTTGGTCCAGGGGGAGAGTCAGCAGCTCCACACAGCTCACTATCCAGCATCCAGGCCTGATCCTGTGACCTGCGCTCTTCATGCAAGACCATTACCCACTCCGGAGACTGCCGGCATTAAGATTCCCTCATTATTGGCCATGCAGATTGTTCCTGGTGATAATGAGGTGGCAAGAGAGGAGACTGTCCTGGGGGAACTTCAGAGAACTAAGCCTTCCACGGTGGCTGAGTTCCTAACCTGCTATTTTAGAAAATTTCTCTCTAAATTGTCAGGAATAATTTTCTCCAGGGAAACTCTGACCCTGCTCTGTCTTTCTTAGACTGTGTGCCAAAAGACACGTAATTCCACACTCACTCATTCCTTCCCTTCCATCTTTGTCCTTCTCTTCATTCCTCTTTCTCTCTCTCTCTCTTTCCCCCTCCTGTATTCTTTTTTTCCCCCTTTATTCTTCCATTTGTTCACATAGGGACATAGCAACACAAGCTTTGGAAAAATCTACATTATGGGTTCAAATCCCAGCTCTGCCTCCTGGTAACCAAAGATTCGGGGCATGTTTCTTAATCTTTTGGAGTGTCTCTTTCTTTCTTTCTCTTTCTTTCTTTCTTTCTTTCTTTCTTTCTTTCTTTCTTTCTTTCTTTCTTTCTTTCCTTCTTTCGAGTGTCTCTTTTCTTAGCTGTAAATGGTGACTCAAATTCTCAGGATTTTGAGATTATTAAATGGGCTCATTTATATAAAGAGGCTTGTAAAGTGCACGGGCACCTAACTGGCACAGAATAAATGTAGGTATCTGCCTGCACTCAGCAAAGCTTTGTTGAGTTGAGTATTATGTGTGAGGTCTCCTGGCAGTAACTGAGGGACAGAATAAGACACTTGATTTCTTCTCCTGAGGAATTTCTCATTTTGATACTAAAGAATAGCCAGGGAATTTTGGATTTTCCTACACTAAATGAAGTTAAATGTTTTGCTCAGTGTATTATCAAACATCCAATGGGATATAACTGAATTTTTTTTTTCTAAAGCCAAGCAAACTGGGTTAAAGGACACCATGGTAACTAAAATGTTCATAAAGTCCAAACCACTTACTTGGAATGAAGCCTCATCCCCCTCCCCATATTTGCAGAAAGAACAACTGGGGCTTCCCCCCCCCCCCACTTTTTATATTGATTCTATTTTCTATTGATTTTTTCTACTGTAGGATTATGAACTACTTTAAGTCCCTCTGAAACTAGAAAGAATATGAATAAGGTAACAAACAATGAAACACCATGATTTTTATTTGCATTTTTTAATTACTAGTGAGGTTGAATATATTTCCATATTAGCTTTCAGTTGTATTTTGCCAGTAGTTCTGTTTTATGATTTTAACTGGTTACTATCCATCTGGTATCTTCTGAGCCTGGGTGTTACTTATCTTTGTATCTTTTGTGCAGTGTGGTACAGCACCTCGGACCAAGTGGGATTTGAATAAAAATGCTCCTACAATGTGCCAGGCACTGGTGCTTGTGCCTCGGAAGTAGGAGGCTCTCAGGGACACATTCTAAGCTCTGTGATGCCTGTATTGGCCACTCTGAATGAAGGAAACTGATTTGGTGCTAGTGGCCCAGGTTCAAAGACTAGATCTGTTGTTTACTGGCTGTGTAACCTCAGGCAAAGTTGCTTCACTGCTCTGGGCCTCAGTTTTTCTAGCCATATAATAAGGATATTCTAGATAAGCTCTAAGATCCCCCTTAATTCTTATGATATATTCATACAACATACTTATTTATAGGATGAAAGATTATGTTCAAATTGTAATTATTCTGAAAATTCTGTTTTATTATTCTATAGATTGTATCAAGCAGTGCTGTCCAACAGAAATATAGTGTGGGCCTTGAGTGTGAGCTACATATGTAATCTTAAAATTAAAAGTCACTGCATTTTAAGTGAGTAAAAAAGAAACAGGTGAAATTAGCTTAAATATATTTTCTTTAAGTGAATATAACCAAACATTATCATTTTAATAGGTGGCACTAGCTATATTTCCAGTGCCCGATAACTACCTGGGGCCCAAGGCTCCTGTGTTGGACAGCAAGGTATGGAGTGTGGCATGGGGGAGGCTGTCCTTTTCTGCTGCTGCTGCCCTCTGGTGGATGTACAAATGAGTGGCATCTCACAGAACAGGTGGGATGGGTGTCCTACTATTACCACATGTCAAATCAGAAACATAAATAGTAAGGGGAGGGACAGACGTAGGCCACAGTAGAATAAATGAAAGACCCTCATGCTATTCCATACGTGTGAGAAATATGGGCTCTAGTACTAACACTGTCTCAGGCCAGGAAGTAAACGAGATCATCTCTGTGAGCTGGAAGTCAAATCAGAGACTATTTATCAGGAATCTAGAAAAAGGGAAATATAAATAACCTGAACTATTTCCAAACTCTTTTCCAATGATAATTATGCCAAGAGTCCTTCCGCTGCCACCCTGAAATGCTCTGCAGGGCCTTTTGAGTATTTGGGGAATGGACTGATTGTGTTTGGTTTGTTTGATTCTTTGCAAATTGGTACCAACTGTATAAAGTATTTTGGGACCTTCTAGCAAGCAGAATGTTTGATTTGTTAGAACAATTAATTGGAATAGCAGAAAGAGCATGGATTTTGGAGTCAGACTTAGATTTGACTCTTAAATATGTCGTTTTCTGTGTGACCTTGAGTTTGAAATTTAATCTCTTTGGACTTCAGTTTCCTCATCTGAAAAGTGGGAATGACTCTTCATCTGCAGGACACTTAGTATTTAAATGATGATTATCTATACAATGAATATTTATTGAGCACATATTATACGTCAGGTATAATATGTCAGGTATTGTATAGGGTACAATACAGTAAAATAAGATATAATCCACCCCTTCCTCCATAGGGCCTTCCTGGTGGGGAAAACAAGTATTTAAAAACCATTAGTGTTTGAAAGAATACATTCAGGGCATTATGGAAGCATGAAGTTGGGAACCTTATGGGGTAGATCTAAGGCAGGGCCTCTGAAGAATGACATTGAATGGAATCTATAACAATGAATAGAGATCATCTAGACAGAAGATTTTGTATGAAGAGGTGTGGAGGGTGGATAGAGCAGTGTTCTAGGCAGACAGAACAGTATGTGCAAAGGCCCTGAGGCAAGAGAGAAGATGGCTCATTTGAGGACCTAAAAGTCATTCAGTCCAGAACAAAAAGAGGAGACTAATGGGGCTAGAGATTAGTGGGTCAGATCCAGCAGGTTCTTGTGAGTTGAGAGAGATTAGACCTACATTCAGAAGGCATGGAGCTATTGGCAGATACTAAACAGGAGAGTGATATAATTGCATTGTTTTAAAATCTTTCTGGCTACATAGTAAGACATGGATTAAATTACCGTGTGGAGCACAAAGTGGAGACTACAGCAGGAATAAGGGTAAAATATGATGGAGTTTCGGATGTGGTATGTATAGTATGATAGAAGGGGATTAATCTAAGCAATATTTAGGGAAATAAGAGAGAGAATTAACCAGATTGCTTTATCTTCATGAGTTGCTCTGTGGCATGTGGCTGATGGGTGTTACCTGGTGTGCTGTTCCTAAAGCCACGGCCTCGGCAAATATATGCTGATATTCTACAATCTGCCACATACTGACCTAGGTGCTGCAGGTACCATGGCAAACAAAAACAGACCAAAATTCCAGGCCTCAAGACACTTATGTTCTCTTAGAAATATGATGAGGATAATATATGTAAGTAGCTGCTTTATGGTAGGTATCAGTGAATATCAACTCATTCATCTCTTCCCCAATTGTGATGGAAACCTAATTTCTATATTAACATTTAAATAACACTATGAAATCACTCTGCAAGCTACACCAATGCTGTGATTTCAAATAAAAGTCCAAGAGCCCTGTAGTGTCCACTGTACATGAGGTCATATTGATAAGACCCTGGTTTGGATCTGACCTCCCATCATCTCACCTGTACCATAGGCCCACATCATTACATGCTCCCCATTTTCACTTATATATATTGTTGCAGAGAAGAAAAAAGAGAGAAGAAGTTAGCAAGGAAATACAGAGCTGGTCAGGACTTTCTTTTTGCCTGACATGAACTACACACCAACACCATGCTGGTCCTTTCTGTACAAATCTACAGGTGTGCCATTAACATCCCTGTTTTACAGATGAAGACACTCAGTCCTACAAAGTTTCCAGTGTTTCAACACTGGCTCAGTTAGTTATCAATTATAAGTCTCTTAGTCCTGAACCTCCTTTCACATCATATATAAAATTGGGATTAAAATGTCAGTTTCACCAGGGTTTTTGGTAGGTTGGTTGGGTCGGTGTTTTTTTGTTTTATTTATTTATTTTTTTGTAGATCAAAAAACATGGTATATGTGAAGTTTTGGGTGCCCAGTATAACTATCTATACATTTTAGTTGCCTTTGCTCCTTCCACTTACCTGCCAAAAGAGATAACAGAGCAGTTCCTGTATCCGCAATAAAAAAAAATCCAAACTATTCATAACTTATAGACTCAACTGTGCCAAGTATTGTCTCCACTGCTCCATCCTTTTTAATAATTTCATGCCATTTATTGTTGGTATAGGCTTCTTGCCTCACCTACATAAGCCTTCTTGTGTTCTATGTTTCCACCAGCAGATATCATGGGGAATGCCAGCTTCTCTATTTACAAGTACAGACCACCACATTAATGAGAAGTATTTACACACTGTGGTGTGAGAAATCCACAACTCCTTACTGCAGTGAACGAAGGGCTGCTTGCCATGCTGCTGCTGCTACTGCTAGACATAAAACCCATTATCAGTTCATTGGCCACTCACACATAAAACTGCTTGGTCCCGCAAAGATATCTCCCCACCGAGGAGATACATTTAATAAGAACCATGGATGACAGTAAAAAGCACATTTATTTCCTATAATCTATGGAAAGTCTTTATTGCATATAGGATAAATAACAGGCCTCTGTGAATTACTGGCCTATAATTCCACTGAGGAGGTTTGGGGCATGGAGCAGAGCGGGGAGAAACTGCTGTTTTAAAAACCAGGTCCTGGAGTTGAAGAAGCAAAGGAAGAAGATGAGTTTCTGTAAAAGACACGACAACCTGCTGTCAAGCAATGGTCCAGCACAGGCATATTCTCAAGGGCATGGGCAGTCTTTCTACTCAGCGGCAGGAGGCCTAAAGCAAAATTACTAAGCAATAAAAACATCATCTTGCCTAATAATTATGCTCAAAACAACATCACAACCCATCTTCCTCCCGGCCCCTTACAATAGTATGGGAGGTAAACAAAATGGGGATTCTTATGCCTATTTGATAGATGGGGAACTGTGTTAATATGAGGTGCCCAGCACTGCAGAATGTGCCCCTGTGTCTTGAGGAAGACAGTCCTTTAAAGACCGTGGGCTACAGATCGGCCCATTACCTCCCTGACCTGTTTGCACTCAGTTCCCACTGTTTTGCATCCTTGCTGCTTCTTGAATTCTCTGGTGTGCTCTGTCCTCAGTATCTGCATTTGTCCTTCCTTCTACCCAGAACCCTCAGCCCTCCAGGATCAGATTGGCTTCCCTCCCTTAACTCCAATCAGATCATTGCTCACATATCGCCTTCTCAATGATCCATCTTGCCACCATGTTTCAACTGGCAACCCCACCCCAAGCACCCCTCATCTCTCTTCTCTGCTCTGCTCTGATCCATAGCACTCATCATTTTCGTATCATATCCCCATCAGAATGTAAGCTCCACAAGAATAGAGAATTTTATTAGCTTTATTCACCACTACCAGCTAGACCAGTGATGGGCACATAATGGATGATCACAAACACATGCTGAATGGATCAATGTGCAAATGAATGAATTAGTGCTGTGTGTTGTGATTGTGACTGGCTACAGCCCTTCAAGAGAGGCCCCACGACAATAGATTGCTGCCCAATGCTGTTCATGGTAACAGCAATAGCAGTAGATGCCAACTGAGTATTAAAATGCCATGTACTGGGGATCCCTGGGTGGCTCAGCAGTTTGGCGCCTGCCTTTGGCCCAGGGCACGATCCTGGAGACCCGGGATCGAGTCCCGCGTCAGGCTCCCTGCATGGAGCCTGCTTCTCCCTCCTCCTGTGCCTCTGCCTCTCTCTCTCTCTCTCTCTCTCTCTCTATCATAAATAAATAAATAAATCTTTAAAAAAATGCCATGTACTGTGTTAAGCACTTTAATCGTGTTGGTGTGTACAATCATCTCAATAACTGCATGAGGAGACATATGCCCAAAGTCACAGAGCTAGTTGGACATGGAGGAAACAACTTATTTGAATGAAAGTCTGTCTCACCCCAGATCCTATGCTCATTCTTAATGTTAGGCTAAATGGTCTTTCTCATCACAATCTAACTTGACTCTTCTGCCTCCTAGGCTTTGCTTTTCATCAATGTCCTCATGCAAGATGTTGTCTGCCTGCCTCTATAGATCCACAATCTAGCCTTCCCCTCTTAGTTCAGTGCCTCACATGGCTGACGTATGAATGGGCTCTCTTGTCCTTTGGCTTCTGGCTAGGGTAGGCCAATGGGGTCTCAACAAGAGATTAGAGAGAAGAAGAAATCAAGTCAAGGTATCCATTCAGACTCTCTCCCCCTGTAGTCACCTTGAACAGCTACCTTCCTCAACCAAAGGTCAGAGCTCTTCTCACAGTGGCTATTTTCACATAATATTTGGGCTCTGGGTTTCAGTAGCTACTCTTTTAGACCCATGGGTGGTAACAACAGATGCCTTTATCTACTTCTTGTGGTTTCTCTCTACCCTGCTTGGTAAACGGTCCCTTTGTTAAAACCGTCTTGAATTATCCTAATCCCAGAGTTCCATCTGTTTCCTACTGGGACCCTGACTAATGGCACATTGTGTGAACTCTGAGCTTTGAGTTTTCTCTCTGGCCTCAGTCAACCTGATGCTTTTTCCTTCCAAGAGAGTCTGCATGTTACATGTGTAAAGTGCTCACCACAGTCAATATGCCGTAAATGCTCATAAATGTTGGTTTCTTATTATTTATGATTAATCTCTCCATATGAAGTTTTCTTCATTTTATTTGTATTCACTTCCACTCCCCTGGCCACCCCAACCATATTGGGTTGAGTAGCGTTCCCTCAAATTCACTTCTACTCAGAACCTCCTAATATGACCTTATTTGGAAAGTGGGTCCTTGCAAATGTAATTAAGGTAAATGGGGTCAGACTGGATTAGGGAGGACCCTAGTCCAATGACTGGTGTCCTTATAAGAAGAGCAAACCAAGACACACATGGGGGGCGGGGGGCGGGAGACAGCCAGGGGAAGACAGAGGCAGAAGTTGGTGTGGGGCAGCTGTAAGCCAAGGAATGTCAGGCTTGTGGGCAGCTGCCAGAGGCTAGGAAGAAACAAAGGAGGACTCTTCTCTGAAACCTTCCAAGAGAGAGCTGTGCTCTGCCTTGGGGTTGGACTTCCAACCCTAAGAACTGTGAGAAGATACATTTCTATCACTAAGCCCTCTGTCTGTGGTATTTTGTTATAGCAGCCTTAGGAAACCAATCTACCCAGCAACTCCACATTGTAGCTAGCCTGATTTGGAGTTCTCAGAATGGACAGGCTCTTCCCTCCAGGTCCCTGCACACACTGCTAGTCCTTCTGCTTAGTGGCATCCTCTCTCCTGTTCTCCAGGTGACCACCTCCTGTTTGTTCATTTCCTCCATCATGCGATGCCTTCTGTGAGGTCTTCCCTGACCCTCCAAATCTAGCTGAGGGAAACCCATCCTCTGAGTCGCAAAACAACCTGAATTTTTGCCATCATGGCACCTATCACAACACATAAGAGTCATGTGACCAGCTGTTCATATCTTGCAAGGTTTGTGAGGATAAAATGGCCCCGTCTCTTATTTTTAGTTGTATTTAAGGGTACCTAGTATGTATTAATGCTAATGCTCACTGAGTGCTCACTACCTGCTCAGCACCGTTCCAAGTGCTTTATTTGTATTAATTCATTTATTCCTCCTTGCTACACCACTGAGGTAGGTACTATTAATTTTCCCATTTTACAGTTGGCCACAATGGAAAGCCCGGGTTGAGACAGCCAGTCGCCCATCTGCATTATTCTTGGCATTCTTTCCAGTGTACTGTGCAATTCCACCAGCAAACCTCACCGCGTGATTTCAGTTTCCAAGTGCAAATCCATCTTTGCTTTAAACTCATTTATGCCACCCATTCCCACTATATCACCCATGCCTGACTATTACGTGGTGCATAACTCTCTTCCAGCCTCCAGAAAGTTTTCCCCACAATCAAGGAGGTGCTGTTGATTCAAAGTGTTAATATTTGCTCAGCACTGAGATCATTTGGGGCCTTATCATTCATAGCAACCCTACCCACTGGAGCTCCAGAAGCACAGGGCTCTTGAGGGCCACTACACTTGGCAGTGATGAGAGATGCACTTCTTGGATAGGCAGAATCTCATCATGTGAAGATGTGTACCCTCTTCTCTAACCTGGGCTTTCTGATGTATGCATGAGAAATGACTTAAAGTAACATAAGTGGATATTAGATACCTGCGCAAACTACTGAATCCTGATTCTTCATTCTTTTATTCAACTGCTACATATTAATGTGTCTCACTACACTAGATGCTAGGGACACAACACAAAACAAAAGGAAGGATTCATCTTCTCCATCTTCCTGTACACAGATAGGACCACACCTGCTATCTGATGGCCATGCGCTCTCAATTCCTTTAAGACAACCAGAATAACTCACAGACAGCAGTGAGGCATGTACCAGGGCCATATGCAGTGAAGGTCCCAAACCCACCTGCTTGCTCCAAACGCAACCTAGTCCATTGGCCTTTCTCACTCCATCCTCTCTCTCAGTACCTGTTGCTGTTTCAGGACCCTTCTCTTGCTGAGCAAATATTAACTGAGCCAGTCACCACGACTGTACCTTCCCGAGGGGTTGTGCAATGTGGTGGCAATGATGAGGGATGCTGAAGCCAGGCCCATGTTGGAGCCAGCTCTGCTATATTCTAGTTGCACAGCACCAGGAAGTCACTGAAACTCCTAGTAGCTCAGGTCTTTCACCCATAAAATCATGATGAAATGACAGTCACTCCAGAGGGTTGTTGAGACAATTGAATGAGTGTTAAAGTGTTTAACTTTTTAAAAAATGGGTTCCAAGCCAGGCATGGAGCTAGGCATGGAGCCCAGCATGGGGCTTGAACTCACAACTCTGTGATCAAGATCTGAGCTGAGATCAAGCATCAGACCCTTAATTGATTGAGCCACCCAGGCACCCTAAAAGGCAAAGTGTTTAAACAGTGCCTGATACACAGTAAACCACTCAGTAGACATTAATTCTGTTAATAATGCTGTAACCACTTGGTTGATGCTTGGGATACCCACATGAGTGTGCCACTTCAAATCTGCTTTCATTTATATATGTATCTATTTGTTTTTTTGACAAATATTTGTCAATCAGGTTCTAGGTTCTGTGTTAGGAATTATGGGAGGCAAATAAGACACAGTTCCTGCTTTCAAGGTGCACACAGTCTAGTGGGCAGACAAGCAAGGAAAAATTAATAGCTCAGTGTACTAAATAGAAAACTATAAATCATCAAAATGCTGATCATTTTCATCCTCCCAATAAACTAATGGAATAGGTACTCATTACTGTCATCACCATTTCACAGATGAGGCAATGAAGTCAGAACAGGTGAAGCAACCTTCCCAAGGTTACACAGCTAGGAAGTGGCAGAGAAAGGGTCCACAAACAGGAGGTCCTGCTCCAGGCTTGTGCCCACAGTCCCTGTACTGTGCTGCCTTCACAGCCCTGACACTGTGATAGAACACTGGGTTTTGATGTATGTGCAGGAGTTCTCATGCAATGCAGGGCAGGGCATACCAAACTAGGGAAAAGACCAGCCCAAGCAAAGCAGTGGGAAAAGCGTATGTTTAGAGGAAGTGGGTTAGTTAGGGATGCCAGATGCCTGACTCTCAGTGTTGAAGGAAATTGGTAATGAGATGAGGAAGGGAAGGCCTGAAAGTTAGGTTGAGGGGTTGGGACTTTTCCTTGGAGCCAGTAGGGACTTACCTGCTAAAAGACATGATTAAATCTGGGATTTAGGCAGAAAACCAAAATTCAAACTATTTCCCATGGGGCACTGAGTTCCTACTCCATCCCCTACTGACTCTCTAAGCTCAGGAGCACTGGAGAAAGAAGTAGACTTGTGCCCACTGCTTCTCTGCATTATGGTCTGTGCTGCAGAGAAAAAAAGCATAGAGACTCATGTAGACAGAACAGCTTTAATCTGTTTCCTGCTCCTTGCTGTATAACCTCGGAAAACCCACTTCACCTTCCTGAACCTGTTTTCCTCCCTGAGTAGAGAGAGTAGTTAAAGTCGCTTTGTGGAGAAGACAGGTGAGAGGGTAAAGTGACAAAATTCAGGTGCCTGGGCACAGAGATTTTCTTGTGATAGTCCCTCCCTTGCTGCCCTTTCCACCCCCTGGGGAGTCTATGGGGCTCTCTGCCCGAGTCCCCATGAAGTCCTAAACTGCCAACAGGAAAGCCTGTCTCCAATTTTAGAAGTGTGTGCACACAGGTCCTGGGGTAAACTGCCAACTCTCAGCTGTCTCTGCCAGGAGCCATGGGCTGTTAGACAAAAGGCAACATTAGCCTGAGCAGCTTCTCCCTGATTACCTTTGCTCGGCAACCCCTCCTGCCGTGACATCACATTCCTATGTGGGGCATCTGGTTCCTCAGCAGGGGGATGCCACATTCTAACTGCAGGAAGCCACTGTTTGGGGAAGCCAGCCAAGCCAGGGGCTGTCTGCCTCCCTGCTGCTTCCTCCAGTGCTGCCAACAAGAAGGAAGAGGAGGAAAGGGCCCTTGATCCTTGATGACTCCATCTCCTTCCTTAGGCAGGTTAGAGGACCAGCAGTGCCTGCGGGAAGAGGATGCTCAGGGTCTGAAACAAAGTCCAGAACATCTTCACTGGCCCTATTCCTTCACAGGGTTGACACTGCAGGATATGGAGGGTGAGTGTAATGACAAGTCTATGGGGCTTTGGAATACAACAGACCTGAATTTGAACACAAGCTTTGCAACCTTATGCAAGTTGCTTAACCTCTCTGTATTAGTGTCCTAGCAGGGCTGCCATGATAAAATGAGGCTTAGACAATATCATTTATTGTCTCAGGATTTTAGAGGCTCAGAGTCCTAAATCAAGATGTTGGAGGGTTGGTTCCTTTGGCAAGCTATGAGGGCAAATCTGTTCTGTGTTCCTACTGCATTTTCTGATGGTTTGCAATTTTTTGCATTCCTTGGCATGTAGAAGCATTGCTCTCACCTCTCCTTCATCTTCATATGGTAGTCTGTGTGCGAGTGTGTGTGTGTGTGTGTGTGTGTGTGTGTGTGTCTTAATTTCTCTCTTTTTATAAGGATACCAGTCATATTGGATTAGGGCCCATCCCAATGACCTCACTGTAACTGACTACTCTTGCAATGGCCCTATTCCCAAATACGGTCACATTCTAAGGTTCTAGAGATTAGGACTCCAACACATGAATTCAGAAGAGCAAGGGACAGTTCTACCCATAACTTTCTCTGGAGCTGTTTCTTCTTAGTGGAATGAGGATAATAAAGTCTGCCTCATAGGGCTGTGTGACAGTTAAATGAACTAGGGAATGCATGTACCTGACAAAATGCAGTCAGTAATCAGTAAATGTGATTTCCTTTCCCAAAAATGGGGACAGAAGTCTCTTCCACATAGCTAATCTGCTCTGCCCATAAATTAACCAGACTTAGTATCCTAGCGTGCTCTTAGTAGTAATTTAAAGACCATTTAATCTAACTTCCATTTCAAATAGTAAGGAAACTGAGGCCAACAAAAGTAAAATCATTTTGCTGATTTAATGATGAGCCTTGGGCTCAAACCAATTTCTCTCCTTAGAATAAGAAGCTGTCTCATCCAAAGAAACATACACTATATTAAAATATCATATATATATATATATATCCTCACTTCCCTACAATAACATTAAAAGTTCGTCTCATGTAGCCTATGTCGTCTTTCTTAAACCTTCACAGCCATTATCTCATTTGAGCTTTGCTATAACACAACAAAATAAACCAGAAAAGAATAACTTGCTCTCACGGAAAAGATTAGGAAACTGAGGCTCAGAGAGCTACTAAGCTTCTTAAAGTTTATAGACTCAAGGATGAAGCAAGGATTAGAACTCAAGTCTTGCTAGTGCTCCTCCAGGGCTTTCTTCTCTATTGTTTGTTTTTTTCCTTGGGTTCTCAGTCACTTTCAAATGAGAGGATCCTATGCAAGGTACAGCCAGAGCTTCTGCCTCCAATCTTCCAGCCACCTTTGGCTGGTCTCCCTGCCTCAAAGACCTTCCACGTAGCTATTCCAGATTCCTCCTTGAAATACCCATCTTTCAGCATTACTCTGCCCCTCAACAACATACACAGACCCAAAGCTAACATGTGGGAAAACATACTGAGGTCCCCAGGTTCTGCTCCTTGTACAGAGTGGAAGCACTCACTTTGGCAGCAGGAATCCCAGCCCCTGATGCCTGGCCAGGTGGGCCATGGGACAGAGGACCTGCCTGGGCACCCAGGTGGCTTTCTGCTTTGAGAAAGTCTCCCAGTCCTTACAACCTCAAGACGATCATAAATAATACATTATACTAACTTTCCCATGAATGGACCCAGAAAAAACAGGATTTGGGTGAACGACTTGTAAGAAATGTCAAAAAAGCACACAAAGAGAGATAACTAACTGCATGTGGGGATCGATGAGCCATGAACCTAAAAAGTCAGAGAAGGCCAGAATCCAAACTCAACATATGAGCCTAGCATATGATTTACTGATCAATGGATTGATTCATTCATCTATGCAATAAGTACCGAGTGAGAGATTACTCTATAATAAATAGGTTTTGTGCTCGGCACTGTCTGGCAATTGGGTGGACAACATGATCTTCACCCCCAAGAAACCCTGGTCCTCCACAGCAGAATGTCAGAAAAGACACATTCCATTGGAACCCAACAGGTTGTTTTAGGGATAGAAAAGAACAAACTAATTACAGAAGGTAAAGCAAGCAGTAGAGCCTTTGGGCTGCTCTGGGGTTGAAATGCTATAAATAACAGCTCGTTGAAATGGCCCAGAGGTACAATCACTGAGGAAGGGTACAAGTCACCTTGTCTTGAGAAGAAAAAAAAATAGACTTTCACAATGGCTCACAAATTAACCTCATCATAGGAAAAAAATGTGTTCCCTGCACATAACAACCTCTCAGAGGGCACTGTGTAGACCAGAAGCACCATGATGTAAAGTCCAGTGTAAAACACACATTCAGCCCATGGTAGCTAGTACTAAGTGTCCCTTTAGGAATCAGAGAATGTGAAGTGTAGCCTGTTATAAGCTAGAGATATTTTTTTATCAAGGCTGTTATAAGCTAGAGATATTGGCCAAATAACTGGACATCTCAGAGACCTTGTCAAACCTGTTATAAGCTAGAGATATTGGCCAAGTAACTGGACATTTCAGAGACCCTAGTTTCCATCCGTAAAATGGGCATATTCTATATGCACAACAAAAACCTTGAGGGCTCACTATGTCGATTATCTCATTTTGTCCACAATTTAATCCTGCAGAGAAGGTCCTTACTTAGTATATTTCACATTGGGAATGTGACCCATGAAAAGCCCAAACAAGTTGCCATTGCCACAGCTACTGAGAGGAGGAAACAAGATTTGAGCTCCATAGCCTGAGCTCTTAATGCCTTTAATAATAACTTCTTCCCAGGGATCCCTGGGTGGCGCAGCGGTTTAGCGCCTGCCTTTGGCCCAGGGCACGATCCCGGGGACCCGGGATCGAATCCCACGTCGGGCTCCCGGTGCATGGAGCCTGCTTCTCCCTCTGCCTATGTCTCTGCCTCTCTCTCTCTCTCTGTGTGTGTGTGTGACTATCATAAATAAATAAAAATTAAAAAAAAAATAATAACTTCTTCCCAGTGATGAAGTGAGGAATAAATGAAATTGCCTATAGGAAAGCATTTTAAAAAATCACAAAGTATTACAGACATATGAGGGGGGTTGTTATTTCTCCTTCCTAGGCATGAATCGACTTCCAATAAGCCAGGGAAATTCTATTTCAAATCCTACTCTTCCTTTATTCTTCAACTGTTACAGTTAAATGACGGCCTGGAGATTTGGGGAAATAGTCAGGAGCCAAGAAACCAGCTATAGAGATGTGAGACGGGAGAGAAAGAACCACAGGGCCTCGTGGTTTGCAAGCTGATAGGCAGACTATTTTCTGGGACCAATTACTCTCATCTTAATTAATGAACACACAACCCACAATCTGTCTGAGAAATTCGAAAAAATATGGCACGTGTTTAGAGGTTGCAGCGTGCCAGCCCCCAGATCTGGATGCACCTTCCTCCAACTGCTGGACTGGGAGTCACCATGGAGACCGCATTTGAGCAATTGAGATGGGACTGAAATCTGGTCCGAACCACCTCTGTGACGTGCGTGGTGGAGTGTTTGCTATGGGGCCGGCACTGGCCTAGGCAGTGCGCAGGTTGTCAGGGTGAGGGCAGACTGCTGTGTGCCCTACAGGTCAGGGAAGCGAGGACGGCTCACCCACTGGGCCGTCTGTGTTTTGTGCCTCCAGTGGGCTCAGCCTGGTGCCTGGCACAGCAGAGGGGGCTGAGGCTGAGGCCGAGGACATGCTTTTGCTTTCTGGCCACTTAGTGAAGACAATTACCGATACCAACAGATCATTTATCAAGCGCTTCCTCTGAGCTAGGCACTGTGCTAACGAAGCAATGTGCACCTATTATCTCAATTACTCCTCACAACAGCCTCGTGACTGAATGGACTCTACTGCTGAGATTCGTGGTACACTTATTCTGCACATGCTGCAGGCCAAGGGCTTATGCTGGCATTTATTTTTTTTAAAGATTTTTATTTATTCATTCATGAGAGACAGAGAGGCAGAGACACAGGCAGAGGGAGAAGCAGGCTCCATGCAGGGAGCCCGACGTGGGACTTGATCCCGGATCTCCAGGATCACACCCCAGGCCGAAGTCAGTGCTAAAACGCTGAGCCATCCGGGCTGCCCAGATGTCAGCATTTAAAAGCTTAGGCAGGAAGATGACTGGCTAATAAGCATCACTGTCAGGATTTGAATCTGGGAAGCTCAGCTTCAAATGCTGCGTGAACTTAACCCTTATATTATACTATGGTAATTTACCTGATATTTGTTGAGTGTCTTCAAGGCAGACAAGAATATTCTATTTTAGTAAAGGGAACTGGGGTGAGGGGAAACAAGCACTAAACAAATCCAGTTCATGACAGACTGATTCAAGCTATAAAGAAACTGTAGAGAATGTGCTGGCACAAAAGGGGAGAGTGGGGCCAACGAGGTCTCCTTTCAGCTCTGAGGGACAGTGGCATAGTCTCGAGTTGGTTGGATCTCTGTCAGGCCAGCTCTGATACAGGATAGTGTGCAGAATGTCTGACAGGTATCTGGGGGTCCGCACCTGTGGAGGAGGGACAGGAAGCAGGGGTCGATTGAGCTGTAATACAACCCCAAGGATGGCACCAGCTAGCCCGAAGGGGACTCCTGCAGCTGGACTTGCCATGCAGAACTGTCAGTGTGTGGCTTTATCCCTTGGCATAAAGTCACTGGGTGGGGTGTTGCCTGGGGAAAGGTGGAACCTTGGCAAGGCAGTACTCTGCAGCTGAGGCTATCCCACAAGGGCCCACCAAGCAGAAGCTGTCCGCTCACCAGCAGCTGGGCCAACAACCCCTCCTTGCAAGAGGACCTGGATGGCACTTCACAGGGTCCCCCACAAGGGGTAAAAGAGGGAGCTCTCTGCAGCTAAGTTATGAGTAAGATGGAGTAGAGAAAGGAGGCTAAAGAGATGAAGGAGGCCAAAAGCAACCCAAGCAAGGAGAATGTCCTTCCAGCAGGGGGAGAAAAGGCAGTTGCTCTAAACAATAAATAGATAATGTAAGACACTGTGGGACAGAAAAGGAAACACATGCAACTCCAGACTAATTTGTTAGACTTAAAACTCTCATAAACTTTTTGGGGGTTGTGTTATAGCGAGCTTATGGATTTAATTAACCACAATTGCTTTCAATCTAGTGTGTGAGGCCATTACAAAAATAGTAATGATTACAAAATAGCATTTAGTTTGTGCCAGGCCCTGTTCTATGTACCTTGTATTTATTGATTCACATAATCTCACAGTAACCATGTTAAGTGGCTATTATTTTAGAAATGAGGAAACTAAGGCATAGAGAGATTGAGTAACTTGACCAAGGTTGCATAACTAATTAGGGGCAGACCTAGACTTGGAACTTAGGCATCTAGGCTCCAGGGCCAGGCTTGTGACCTGCACTGTGTGGCAGCCTTGAGAGGCTGTATTAACAGACCCACAGAGCCCAGCTCCCAGGGAGAGACCTGTTCATCAGATATTGATAAGTTTTATAATCTCCTGTTTTTCACCTGTCCATCTTCAGCCCTGTAATCAGAATGATCTTTTCAAAGCAAAATTAAACATT
This sequence comes from Canis lupus familiaris, assembly GCF_011100685.1. Lineage (NCBI taxonomy): Eukaryota > Metazoa > Chordata > Mammalia > Carnivora > Canidae > Canis > Canis lupus. Next base: position 51,921,243 of record NC_049226.1, on the reverse strand, counting down.
TCCCAGGTCAAAGGCTAGACTTCTCATCGGGTCCCCATGGCTCTGTAGGGGAATGGCCCCCTGGGCCTGTCTCGCCAGCCTTACCCTACAGCTCATCCCCTTTGTATCCCAACACCCTTCAGGGCCTTTGTCTATGCTGTTCCCACTATCGGGACTGTTCCTTCTCCTTTCTGTTTCCTTTTGGACTAGTTAATCCCTTCTCATCCCACAATCTTGGATCTTCTTGTTACTCTCATTATACACTTCACTTTTCCTTCAGAGCACTGCATATAATGTTAATTCTTCATTGGAGTGATTAACATCACTATGTAAGCTAAGTAAGCAATTGTGTAATTAGGTGTTTAATGCCTATTTTCCCAAGGCAATGTAAGTACCATTAGGAGAGGCACTCTTGTCTATTACTGTCCATCCGCGTGCCTAGCGCAGTGCCTGCCAGAGCGAAGGCACTCATCTGATGTGGAATCCAAGTTTGAATGAATGAGCTTCCTTGATAAAGCAAAAGAGGGAGGTAAAAGTAATCACTGGCTTCTGAAACCTCTGGCTCCCCTCCTGTAAACAATGAGATCTCCCTGCCTAGTTCTTGTGAGGATAAGAGCTAATGAATATAAAACCCCAGCAGAGTCCACCAATTAGCAGCCTACCAACAATTGGTATCTATAATAGAACTATTTATATTTTTATTTGTAACATTGCATAAAGGGAGGAGGGTGTGGAATAGGGATTAGGAGTGCAGGCTCTGCAGTTATGCCCTTTACTAGCTGGCCTGAGCCTTACCTACCTCATCTATAAAACTGGGGGAGGGAGAGTCTTATACTCATGGACTGTGATGAGGATTTAAAACTAAATAAACAAAGCACTTAGGACAGAGTCTGGACTATCATAAGATTTATCTGCACAAACAACAGAGACAGTTATCACAAATTATAATAGAGCAAGAAAACTTTCAAGACAGGCTTAGCATGCAGAAGATGATAAGTCAAGAGCATAGTTCTCAAACATCTGAGGTGGGAACACCAAGAGCAAGGTTTCCACTGTGGGATGCCAGAAAGCAGAAGTAGGATCAAGGAGCTAAAATTCAGGGCAGGTTGGTATTGGCTCCACAGATGAGATGCTGGACAAAATAGCAAGTGTCTCATCTCCAGGAGTGTGCTCTCAGAGGCTGGTGGGCCACTTGCCAAAGGTGAGGTAGAAGCAACTGGGTAGAAGGTTGTGGTAGAAGCCCTTATCTGAGCATCCTGTGTCTATTAAGATCCTCTAAGCTTTCAAATTCTATGCAGGAGTGTTTTCTTTAATTCAGCTATGTTTAGAAAAAAGGGGATATATTCATGCATGATTTTTCTGGAACACGCAAAGCTTAAAAAATGTCTGCACAGATTTTTGGAATATTCCAGAACCTCAAAAGCAACATTATAGGTTAAACCATCATAAATCTCTGACTCTTGGGTTCGGTGTTCTTCTGAATTAGACTGTGTGGGAATGAGTGGGAATGAAGTAAGGCAAAGGCACCTCTGAAGTGTTTATTACTGTCACTTCTGCTTGGTTTGACACAAAAGACCATGGTCTCCCTGGGCTTCACCGTCAGCCTTGGCCCTGTCCCCAGGAGGGTAGGTGTGGGCAGTCTATCTCTGCTGCATCAGAAGAGCACCCAGAGACATGGTGAAGAAGGTGATTCTGGAAAGAGATGGCAGGAGAAAGCCGGGCATGCTACATGACCCATCTGCCACATAACAGATGTATGTTACGTGTACCCTTAGGTGTACCCCCCTCTACAGTACATAATGCACTTTCTAATTGCATGTAAACTTCAAGATAACCCCATAAAATAACTTATACTTTTCATTTACTCATTAATTTATCCAACATGGATTTATTGAGCGCATGCTCTGTTTCTATTTATTGCACTCTTGACTGTGCACCAGGTCCTGTTTTAAGTGCCCACCAAACTCATCCTCTTGGGGGATCCCTGGGTGGCTCAGTGGTTTAGTGCCGCCTTCGGCCCAGGGCGTGGTCCTGGAGCCCCAGGATCAAGTCCCACATCAGGCTTCCTGCATGGAGTCTGCTTCTCCCTCTGCCTGTGTCTCTGCCTCTGTGTGTGTGTCTCTTGTGAATAAATAAATAAAATCTTAAAAAAAATGTAATACTAAAGATTAAATTATGTAAATTTATAATTAATAAATTATATATAAAATGAAAAAAAAAAAAGCTCATCCTCTTAACTTAATGTTTGAGGAAGCAAAGATTAAGTGACTTGCCCATGGCTTCCAATTGGGGCACTGTCCTCTAAGAACAGTATCACTCACTGTCCCAATTTAGTAAAGATAAATTATTATATCCACCATTATTAGCATGAATAACAGTAATAATAGTGATTATTCTTACTTTATGGTTTGACCAAAAACATATACATAACCCATCCTATTAAGTGTGAGAGTAATTATCCCTGTTTTATAAATAAATATACTAAAACTCAGTATAATTAACAAGTTCATCAGTTCATCAAGATAAGAAGTAGAAAGAAAGTCAGCTCTGAGAATACTACTCTGTTCCCCTCATGCCTTTCATCATAGCAAACAATATTTAGTGTCTCTATTTTGAAGTTGTATCTTTTTTGTAAAGATTTACAGGATCCCTGGGTGGCGCAGCGGTTTAGCACCTGCCTTTGGCCCAGGGCGCGATCCTGGAGACCCGGGATTGAATCCCACGTCAGGCTCCCGGTGCATGGAGCCCGCTTCTCCCTCTGCCTGTGTCTCAGCCTCTCTCTCTCTCTCTCTCTCTCTCTCTCTCTGTGTGTGTGTGTATGTGTGTAACTATCATAAATAAATTTTAAAAATTTAAAAAAAAGATTTTATTTATTTATTTATTTATTTATTTATTTATTTATTTATTTATAAGAGACACACAGAGAGAGGCAGAGCCACAGGCAGAGGGAGAAGCAGGCTCCACGCAAGGAGCTCAATGCGGGACTCGATCCCGGGTCCCCAGGATCATGCCCTGGGATAAAGGCAGCGCTAAACTGCTGAGCCACCCAGGCTGCCCTCTATCTTGAAGTTATATCTTATGTAATTCATTCATTATTTAATTAAATCTTTCCAAGAACCCACTGAGATAGAAAGCATGATCTTCATTTCAGAGCTAAGGAAACTGAGGCTCAGAAAGTTTAGGTGACTTGTACTAGAAATATAGCAGCCAAGACTTAAATCCACAACTTTGATTCTTACCTCTGTGCTTTTCTCTTTAACCCTCACTGCCAAAAACTCTCCTAAAAGACCTCTTGTGGAGGCACGGCAGACTGCTTGCCCACAGAGTCAGAGACCCAGGAATTCCTTTTCCTTCCTTCCAGCCATCCCAGGCAGAGGCCCGGGGTTCTTGGGGAAGTGGCATGGAAGAAGCACATGTCTTGTTCAGTACTAGGCCAGCCACTTAGGAACAGAGCCATCAGGGAGCTGACACAATTTCAAGTGCTTGCTGCCCTAATTATTTGATGATCTGTCATCACAGAGATGGAGTGCGGGGGGTAGGGGAGGTGATGTTCAGCTTGTGTCCCAGCAAAGGAAAGGCAGATAGAAACTCTTCAGGCTCACTTTACAGGAGAGAAATCTTCACTGAAGTTTATGATCAATTCCAAATGTTGGTTCCAGAAAAAAAGCAGGAAGGAAATTGGCATTCGTTGAGCACCTACTATGTGTCAGACATTGTGCTGAAAATATGACATGTTACATGGATGAGTTCATTTGATTCTCACTATGACCCCGTAAGAGAGGGATTAATATATGCAATCTGTAGTTTTGTTTTGTTTTTTAGAGAGAGAGAGAGGCAGAGACACAGGGAGAAGCAGGCTCTATGCAGGGAGCCTGATGTGGGACTCGATCCCAGGACTCCAGGATCACACCCTGGGCCGAAGGCAGGCGCTAAACCGCTGAGCCACCCAGGGATCCCCTGCAATCTGTAGTTGAGGGAAGTAAGGATCGTGGTGGTAGATGGCCAGAGAGCTAGGTCAAGATGAAATCAAGAAGCTTAGACTCACTCCTGCAGAGGTCACCATAGTTTTAAGCAGGAGAGTGATGTGGTTGGAACTGTGTTCTAGAAAAATTACCCTTGTTGCTGTGAACTGATTGCATTTGAGAAAGCAAAGACTAGAGACAAAAGAGTTTTAAAAGTATGTATTTGAGGGGTGCCTAGGTGTCCAGCTCTTGATTTCAGTTTCCAGCTCAGGTCATGATCTCAGGGTCATGGGATCGAGCTCTGTGTCAGGCTCCATGTTTTGTGCACATGGGATTCTCTCTCTTCCTCTTCCTGTGTCCCTCCCCTCTGTGCACACAATCTCATAAATAAATAAATAAATAAATAAATAAATAAATAAACAAACAAACAAATAAATAGCCAAAATCTTTAAAAGTATATATTTGAGCTATGATAAGGGCCTGTTACTAGGATATACAAATGAAGAATGGCTACATTTGTGTTATCAGAATTCTGAATGCACATCTCTAGAAAACCAACTGGCAGCCAAGACATAGAGAAGAGGTGGGAAGCAGAGAATGCTCATGGATGGCATACAGGTTTCTGGTCTATGGAACCAGAAAGATGGTTCTGCCCTTCAATGAGATAAGAATGCAGGCTTCACACACAAGTGATAACTTCAGGGTGGACATGTTGAAACTGGATATATGAGATGCCCAAGTGGAGATGTCCAGCTTGCAACAGAAATCAGGGCCTGGAACTTCAGAGAGAGACTAGATGGTGGAGAATTCACCTGCATAAAGTTGATATTTGCAGCCAAGGGCCTGAAAGGAATTACTATAAGAGGGATATAGTGAGATGTGTGAGTGGGGAATAGAACAGTGATCTGAGGACACCAAGAACAAGAACCCTTCAGCCTCAAAAGGCTGAGTGGCCAGTAGGACACGGGGTAATGAGGAGACTCTGCATTTGCTTATAAAAGACTAAGTCCTCCCATATAAGGTATTCATTAAGAAATGAGGGTGGTTGCTATCCAATTAGAAAGCATTATCTCTGATGTGATCTGTGTTATTGTGAGAAAACACGAGTATGGTGGGGAAAGATCTGAAGTTCAGGTGAGAGACAATTTGGAACTCTATCTAGATCAAAGATTGTGGAGTCCCAGTAGCTAGCCTGGTAATAGAAGAGTCAGCAGGAACTGTGGTTGTGACTTCTCCCCATGAGTACGTGCTGAGAAATGCATGATGTTATTGATTTTTGACATGACATTGGTGTCTGACACATAGGTAATGCCAACCAAACATAGGGGCAGTCATACCTTAGCCTAAAGGATGAACACATGGAGAATAATGCTCATGGCTCTACAAAGCTCGAGATTCATGACATCCCCTATGACCTTGCCAGGAAAATAACTGAGATAGATTCCTTCCCACTATCCTATCTTTCAAAAGTAGGAATGATTGAGAAATTTGTGGAAACCCACAGAATCAGAGGATCTCAGAATGAAAAGGGATCTGAAATGTTATTTTTGTAATCCTTATTTGATGAATTAATTTGCTAGTTAATTCGTTCACTGTACAAATATTTACTGAGCACTTATTATTTGCAAGCACCATTCCAGAGATTGAGGATACAACAAAGGACAAAACAGACCATGATTCCTGCTTTTATGGAGCTTACATTCTAGAGGGGAATCTGTAAAACTAAAAAGGCAAGTAAGTAAAATATAGTATATCAGATGGTAAAGAGTTCTCTGGAGAAAAATAAGGCAGGATAAGGCTTTTGAATTGAGGGTTGCAATTTTAACTAGATTAATCATCATGAACTCTTTTTATGGTTGTCTCAAGGAACGGTGTTCCCTCCCTACATTTGTTTTCATACTTGTAGTTAATTTGGTTCTGATTAAAAAGATAAGAAGGGCAAATCTCATCATCATTGTAAGAGCTACGTTATTGAAGATTTATTTCTGGGTAGTCATGGTGTTGATTGATTCACAAACGCTGTCCTTTTTTTTTTTTTTACGATTTTATTTATTTATTTGAGAGAGTAAGAGTGCAAGAGAGCACAAGCAGGGGGAGTGGCAGAGGGAGAGGGAGAAGCAGACCACCAGTTGAGCAGGGAGCCCAATCCCAACTCAATCCCAGGACCCTGGGATCATGGCCTGAACCAAAGGCAGATGCTTAACTGACTGAGCCACCCAGGTGCCCCTCATTATCCCATTTTAAAGATAAAGAAAATGGAAGAAAACCCACAGAAGTAAAGAACCTTGCTCCCACAGTCCTGAGCTTGAAGTGCAGCCCTACCATCTGTATGATGGCAGGCTGGTTGTTCAACTCCCCAAAGCCCATTTCCCTCAGGTGCAAAACGAGGGTGAAAAGACCCAGCACTTCACAAAGTTGGTGTAAGAATTAAAAGACACACACACATGACCAGGTAGGAATCAAACCAGATAGATCTGATTGCAGAGCACAGAAGTTTAAGCACAAACTATCCTGACTCATTTTGTGAGCTGAGGAAATTGCTGAGCAGTAGTGATTAAAGTAATAATAAAATTAAACCATTGATGTGATGATGTAAAATAACCATGACTCAGCAGTACAGACCACCTATTTAAAAAGACCAATGAATTCTTCATAGTATTTAGACCTTAAATTTCCTGCTAGAGTTGAAACCAGAGGGAAAGCAAGACTGTATTATATATAACACCAAATTTTCCCAGGTCTCCCATTCACTTCCCAGATTTGGTTTCTTCCAAACAGTAAGTATGTGTGCCAATACATACAGGGTCAAACCAACTTTGACTTCTTAAATACATGAACTGATAAATTCCACTATTGGCTTTTCTATTACTTGCAATCAAATGCACTTTAAATGTTTTGCTGTCCACCTGATTTCAGTGGCTGGAGATAGAAGGAAGGGTACAGCATGAAAGAATGATTTGGGCAGAAGTAAAAGGTGGGAAAGTACAAAACATCATGGGAGATGTTAACTGAAATTGTACCTGAACTTTACCGTGTGGTCACTGGGAACTCATCAGTGATTTTAGAGTAGTGGAGAGCTACTTTCAGACCTATGTCTTAGAAATATAATTCTATCTCACCAGACTCCAGTTACACTGCTTGAAGCCCTGGATTGCATTCTTAAAAAAAAAAAAAAAAAGAAAGAAAGAAATATAATTCTATCTCACCAGACTCCAGTTACTATTCTATACCTACATCTCTTTGTATTTGGTTTTACAAGTTATTATTCATAAGGGAAAAAATAATAATATCCCAAGATAGGTAAAAAAAAAATGTGTCTCTGAAGTTAAGTGGGAAATTATATTCTCAGGGAAGATTCTGGGGAAAAATGTTTCTGAGAAACAGATGGTATCTCAGAGCCTCAAGTCTGTTGGCTTATAACACCAAGGCAACGAACTTTATGCCAACAATTAAACTAGTCTTCCCAGTAAAATGGCAAACCCCTCAATCACATGGCTCCCGATGATACTGCCAGTATGAAGTGTTTAGATTCCCCAGAGGAAAATAAGAGGAAAACTGCAGTACCAGTAAGTAACAAGAGATTATAGTGCAAGGAGATAAGGGAAGACAAATAACATTTCCTCAAAGGCGAGTCAGTGCCATGTGATATTCTAGGTACTGACCATCCATCAGCTTGTTCTGTCCATAAAGAGCAAAGATGCAGGTTCCTGCTTGCGTTACCCCAAAGTCTCCTATGTCATGTGTGATTTTAAAACTTCAAAGACTAAATCATGGAAGTGCCAGGCAAATACTCCCACTCTCTACCACCCAGCTCAAATACCACATCTTTCATCCAATTTCTATAACTCTATCTCCCTTTTGGTTTGCGTCTTCTCTGGGGTCTGAAAGCACTGACAGCTCATTCCAGACAATTTAACATCCAGCCACCTAGGGAACTGAGAATTTCTTATTCTGTCATTTTGACTAGTTAGGGCAGTTTGTTCATTTGCTTTTTTAATAGAAAGGTAGATTGAGAAGAAAAAAGGGTGGTAATTATCAGAAGATATTCAGAAATACTTTGGGTACCCATTAATGATACATGGTAAAGTTGTACTTCTCCACTCTTTTAAAGGTACGTGTGGTCCTGTGACATGTTTGGCCAATGAAATTGTGAACAGAAACAATGTGTATTACTTACAAGAAGGTTTACAGCCAGTGCACATTTGCCGTATTTACTTCTCTATCGAAGTTCTTGTGGTAACATGTCAAGACAAAGACTGTATCTGTGAATGATAAGAAAGAGCTCCCTGATGAGCATGCAGGTTGGCACCTAGAATAAACAAAACCCATGTAGTATTAAATCACTGTAATTTGGAGGTGTTTGTTACTGCAGCACAAATCAGCTTATCTTGACTGATTCAGAGGAAGTGACTATAATGATTCAGGTGTGTCCTCTAGAATCCAAGGTTAGAAATGCAGCTGGGCTTCAAGAAGACACTAGAACCAGGGCCTATAAAGCTGCCTGGCTGTGTCTCTCTTGTGTCCCACTCGTGTGTGTGCTCAGTCTCTCTTTTCCGCCCTCCACCTCTGAATGCTTCTCTCTGTCTCTGTGCCTACCTGTCTCTCTCTGTTTCTCTTCCTGCACCCCCAGTTCCCCAGGGGGAAGAAAAGGAAGGTGCTTCTCCCAAAACTTTCAAGCATATTTGTCTTAAATACCTCATTTTCCTGTCTCTCTCATACAAACACACACACACACACACACACACACATTACTTTGTTTCATTACTGATTTACTGGGGATGGAACTCTAATCAGCTTCACTTAGGGTCAGGAGCCCACTCCTAGTCCAGTCAAACATGGCAGGGGTGAAAGAAAAAAAAATGTCCATGGGGCAGGCATTTAAGATGGCTTATTGGGGCACCTGGATGGATGAGTAGTTGAGCATCTGTCTTTGGCTCAGGTCATGATCCTGGGGTCCTGGGATCGAGTCCCACATTGGGCTCCTTGTGTGGAGCCTACTTCTCCCTCTGCCTGTGTCTCTGCCTCTCTTTCTGTGTCTCTCATGAATAAATAAATAAAATCTTTCTAAAAAGATAGCTTACTATGAGCTGGACATATAATAGCAGCAGCTAATACTGAGACAAAGGCTTCTTTGTGGGGGTTATGGTTCTAAGAGCTCCATGTAAATTAACTCCCATAATCCTCAGAACAACTCCATGAGTTGGGTACTAACAGGACAAGCCCCATTTTACAGATGAAAAAAAAAAAAAACTGGAGACACATAGAGGAAGGGTAATGTGCCCAAGGTCACAGATGATAAGCAGGTTCAGGAATGTGAACCCAGACAATCTCACATAGGAGTCCTTACACTTAACCTCAATGCCATACTGTAATTGGCATCTGCTATAAACACCTTGTCTTTCCAAGCACAGCAGAAATCCATAATAAACATCCTCCACACCTATAAGAGTGCTTTAATAAAGTAAGGCACCAGCATTAGCAGCACTGTGCTAGCTAAATGTATCCACATTAAAGTACTATTGTCATCAAATGGTAGGAGATATCCCTTGAGAAGTTAAATTACTTGCCCAACTTTTTGTAATTAGTAAATAGTAGCCATGACTCAGAACCAAGTCTCCTGATTCCAAATCTAGTAGTCTTTAGGCAATACCAGGGTATTTCTGCCAGTGTCAGGAATCATGAATAAATCCTATTCCCTTCCCACTCAATGCCTTCAAAGCCACTACTGCTGTTGGCTCTGAAGGCAGTGACAGAGGTGCCTTTCTTGCAGTGGCACTAGGGAAGCTCAGAGGCCAAACTCCAGACCCCCCTAGCTACACTACTCTAGCACTAGGCTCTCATAGTATCCTCTATATCCCAAGCCTAAGAAGAATCCCTTAACCATAGAATTCAGAGCTGTCAGGGACCCAGGATCTCACCAGGCTAGGGGTCCCAGCTAGGCTCCCATCCCAGCAGGAAGCTGGAGCAATAACCAGGAACTTGGAAGCAGGCCAGATAGTTGGAGTGGACACACATGGAGAGGTCAGCAAGGGAAGCCACAACCCAAGGCTGTTCATGGTGAAGTGAGCCAGGGGATTTCTTCTTTGGCCACATTTACTCTGCGTAATGCACATCTGACTTCTCCAAACCCTTTCTCTAAGGATAGAGCTCCTAATATTTCATCAGACTCTGCTGGTTTTGGTTCAGGTTCTGAGAAGATAGAGCCTTGAGGAGAAATTATTGTTGCTGAGATCTGATGGGGCTAGGGCAAGCTGGGACTGACTTTACACACAGCCTTTCTCTACAGGGAATAATAGTACTAATAACAATAATGATGATTATTGCCATCTGTAGATCACTTGCCATGGGCTAATCTTGAGCACAATCATTTGTTGATCCAATACATATTTAAAGAGAAGACTAAGGCTGAGTCATTGCTTCCAGGTCACAAAGCAAATAAGCCAAAAACCGGGATTTGAATTCACATTTGTCTGATTCCCCAAGCTTTTCTCTGCATAGCACTGTCATCCCAGTGGACAGATGATCCTCAGCAGGCCAGGGAATGGCCCTGAAATTGACCAAACAGGTTCATTACTCTGTAGATGAGGAGGAAAAAGAAGGAACGAGGGCAAGTCAGGAAAATAATGAGAATGAAGAAGCTATAGACAGCAGTGGAAGGAGGAGAGAAATAGTAGGAGGGAGAGAGAGGCCCAGAGAACAGAGCTGCATTGACAATCTTGTGTAATTCCAACAGGTCGAGAGGAGAGAAAGGTGGAGAAGGATTGCAGGCTGGGTAATTGTTCTTCTGAACTTAGCTCCCCAAAGATCAATGGGTGTGCCAGCAATCTAATTGACTAAGTACTCCTGCTATTCCTCAAAGCCAGATGCTTTTCCAGAAGAAAAAAGGAAAGAAAAGATCAGCAGGTTCCAAAGGCTAGGGACCAAATCCCCCTCATGCTGCTTCTGTGCCTGGGAATCCACATTCTGCCTCTTGGTGCCAAGGGGGTGCCTCCATTCTCAGAGGGTAGGGTGTAGGGAGTTGGCAGTTTTATTCATCCTGGAGTTCTGAAATAAGCAGCACTAGGCTCCAAGCACTGCATGCTCGAGAGTCTAAGAGTTCAAACACAGAAGGCTTCATTTTTTTTCTCTGATTCACTTTGTCTTTCTGAGGTAGCTTTCTTGGAGATCAGCAATTTACAACTGTCTGTGACATGCATGCCAGCCTCAGGGAAGGAGAGAGGAGGGTCAGAAGAGGTAAGTGGAGCCCAAGTGACAGGGGCACCCCTTCCGGTGCATGCCTTCTGGCATGGGGTGCCTCCTCTTATCAGGGTTCAGGCTCCCACTGCACTCACCTGCCACACTCAAGCTTTGGAGAGACACAATATGCGGAAGACTTCCGCTGATTTTCTATCTTAGTTCCTTAGGAAACTACCGCCCCAAGTCCTTTAACCCTTCCCCATTCTGGGGGCTTGGTTGTAGAGCTCCTTGACTAATTAGCTCAGTGACCTTGGGAAGTTACTTAATATCACCATACCTCAGTTGCCATTAACTATAAAAATGAGTATAATCAGCATATATAGCTTATAGTAGTATCAGCATGAAGATCAAATAGGTTAATATACATGTAAAGTGTTAAGAACAGAGCCTGGCAATCTGTAGATATGCAGTGAAAGTTCCCAAAAAGAAGATTAAGCGTTCCTTCACCTTGTTCTTTCCCGTGAGCCTAACCTAAGACGCCAGCTCTCTGCAACCTTGGCTCTGGATCAAACAGAACAGAGGGGAAGAGGGACACATCACTGGAAATAGAATGAGAAAGAAGAAGAGAAGGGAATAATATTTGCTGAGTATCAATGACATGCCAGACATGTGCTTGAGGCTTCCACATGTGCTGCTGTTATTTTAAATATTAATAAATATAATGATAGTAACATTATTGTAGTGAACACAGTGCTGGAGCATTTTGTGCAGGGCAAAGCCTGTTGCCATTAAATGCACAAGCTCACTTAGTCCTGACAATAATCAGAAAACACAGGTTCTGTTAATTATCCCCATTGTATAAATGAGGGAATTGGGTTAAGGGGAAGTGAGAAGACCAGCTTTTTGGCAGTAGGATTCAAAGACAATTCTGTGACCTCACCCCACTCAATGAAGCCATGAGGTTGTTATGAAACTAGGCCTTCTGGAGAGCAGACCCATGAGAATATGTCCCAGGCCCCAGGAGGGAGAGCAAGGCAGCTTGTTCAAGAACAGATTCTCTTTTCATTCCACCGTCAGAAGAGGTAGGAAGGCAGGGCATTAAACCTCCTCAAGGTCCATAGAAAGGGACCAAAGATTAGAGAAATCAAGTGGTTCGACCAAAGTCACAAGCAGATACGGGTAGGATGCCCTCCGAGATGCTGCATAGGGTGCTACACTTCTGGTCTCGTACTATCATTGCAGGGTTCCCCTTGGACATCACCTTCTCAGACAGCCCTTCACAGGTCACCCTAGCTGAAACAGATCCACCATCACACTTTTGCCACTATTGCACCATATTTCTCTTCATGATGTTCATCATTACCACTTATTGCTGCATCATATCCTTATGTATATTACCTGCCCTGACTACATCATCAAAAGGTCAATTTCATGAGAGTGGGGATATTTGTCTCTTTTGCTCACTGCTATGTTCACAGAACTTAAAGCAGTGCTTGGCATGTGATCACTCAATATTGTTGAATGAACGATAAGCTAATTATTAATTAATCATGCCATGCTATAGCTGTCTTGGCACTTTTCAAATCTCCACTATTTCAACTCTCAGTGAGATCAGGGATTGGATTACCAGCATCTCCTCAGTGTTTAGTACTATGCCTGATACCTTGTAGGTGTTCAATCATGGTCTTTAAATGAGTGGATGAATGAATGGAGTAGAATTGAGTCTTTAGCTCCTACCCTGGTCTTTGTTTTTCTTCCTTGGGTACTGGAAAGTTCACTAGAGAGGACAAAGTTGGAGGCAGCCATGTGTAAATATGGCTTAGCTGATGGAAAGGGTAAGGTGATGTGTCCTGGGGCATGCATCTGAGAAATAGAGTCTGTTAAGGTGCACTTAAACCCCAGCCACTGCCTATACTTCAGTGACTTAGAAAAGACCCTGAAAGCATCTTCAGTGACTTTGACATCCTGGAACTGAAGGACTTTGGGACACAAGTGGTGCTCTCATCCTTTTAATAAAACTTTATGACTCAATCAAGGTTCTGGAGTTGTGTGGATTTTTTTAAAAAAAATACATAAAGGGTCTGTGGCTTCAGAGAGTGTGAAAACTCTTCCTAATATCTTGACAGAATATTTCTCCATCCAAAGGGAGGAAAAATAAGCCCAGCCAGGTAAGCACCCGGAATAACAGATGTGTTTTTGGAAGATTATGCCCAAGGGAGAGAAAATAAAGGTTTGCTGGATGCAGATGTCCTAAAAGCAGCAAGTTTATCCTGTAACCTTGCCAAGGCAATGCCTGCTGTTCTCACTGTTAATGCCAGAGTAAGAGAAAGAAGAGGAACGTTCAAAGAGTAAATCAACTCAAAGCTCCAAGGCAAACAAGAACAGAAATGGGAGGGCCCTCCAGGTTGAAGTCAATCATAAAAATCAGGCTGTGCCTCTCTTTTCTCACTGATGCAGGGTTTTAGGAGAGCCACTTTTGTCTTGGAGGCAGAGAAACATATTGGAAGGGATCAGTGAGGTCTGGGTTGGGATTGAGGCTCTTCCACTTACCATATGACCTCAGGCAAGTTACTTAGCCTCTCTGATTTGAGGATATCTGGAAGGCAGACCCTGCTCTAAAACATCTACCCACATTGCCAGTGATGCTTGATACCATGCCATTAGCAGTAAGTATTCCCTACTATTTTTTAAGATTTTATTTATTTATTAAAGAGAGAAAGAGAGAGCATTGGGGGTAAGGAGAAGGACAAGCAGACTCCATGCTGAGTGCAGAGCCCAATGCAGGGCTTGCTCCCATGACCCTGAGATCATTATCTGAGTCAAAAGAGACCCTTAATTGACTGAGCCACCCAGGTGCCCCAAGCATTTCTTATTATTTAGAACTTCTGTTCCTTAAGTCTTGGGTGAATCATAGACATAGGAGAGGCCATTTTAGCAGTGCAGTAAGAACACTAAGCTTAAATTCTATAGCTGGGACTCAAGTTCATATCTGCTTACCTCCAAAGCTTGTGATCTTGTCATTATTCCCTTTAACACTCCAAAGATAAGTCAAAAAAACAGACCCAACAGGTCAGTTCAAATGAAATTAAGCTTAATACCTAACACTAAGACAGCTGTGTAGTATAGGGAACCAGCACTAATGTGGAGTCAAAAGACCCAAGTTTAAATCCTAGGCTAGAGCATGTATGAAGTGTTTATGACCCTGAGAGCTGTTTATTTTACTTTACTGAGGTTCAGTTTCTTTATGGGAAAAATGGGGTAAATGCCTATGTCAGTCAAGATACACTAAGTTGTGATGCAGTAACAAACAGCACCAAAATGTAAGTGACCAAAAATAATAGAGATTTTTTTTGCTCATGCTATGTGTCTTTCTCAGTTCATTTGAGGGCTCTTCTCTATATCTGCCTCACTCTAGGATCCAGGCTAATGAAATATCTACTGTCTATTCCTGGCCACCCTGGCAGAGGAACAAAAAACCCAATGTGGCCTCATTTCTGCACTTAAATGGTTCATCTGAAAATGAACAAACATTACTTCTGAAAGCTCATAATTCCTTACACAGAACTGGTGGCGTGGTACTCTCAACCATCGCAGGCCAGGAATCATGTTCCTGCTATGTTCTCAGAAGAACAGAGAACAAAACTTTTGGTGAATGGCATCAATAGCTACCTAGTTCTTATCCTGGATACCTCATAGTGATGCTAGTGAGATTAAATGAAAAAATAGGTAGGAAAGGAGACAATATATATAGACAAATGTAGCATAAAAAATAAACTCTAAGTTTTTGAGCCTTAAAAGCAGTGAATGAATAACTCCCCATCTCTATTTTCTGCCCCCATTTGAATGCACTATCTTTTGAGAAATGTGACTGATGGGGACTTTCAAGTTCATCTGCTGAGGTCAGAGGCTTGCATTTCCTGGTTCTACTAGTTCAGGATGCAGTAAAGGAGTGTACCTTTTTCTATCACAAGTCACTGAAATGGGAATGCCAACACTGGTCACATGTCAAAGTGTGTAAACCATGAGAAGGATCACAGAACTGTAGGATTTTAGATCTGCAAGGGATCTCAGCTGTCCTCAATCTACATGCTCGTTTTTTCAGAGGAGGAAAGAGAAGCTGAGAGACGGGCCATGACTTACCCATAATCACACAGAAATATAGTGGTAGATCAGAGTCCAGGTCTCTGGCCTTCTAGCCATAACAAGCCATGGGTCCCTTTCCCCTGATTTTTCATTGTTCTATAGATTGTTGATACCAAATCCAGAGCTGGCTTGTGGGTGATGTTTTTCCTTTAAGCACTTTGAATCATTGATCTAGCTATAGTCTAAAATCATTCCTTCATAATCAAGTATGGAAAAATAAGAGCTATCTACAGGATTTTAGCCAGTCTGCAAAGGTCTCATTTAATAAACATTAAATACCTGATCCTTAGGAAAGATTATAGGAAAACTGAATTTTAAAAAAGACAAAAATAAACAGATTCCTGTCCTCAAAATCTTCCTGTCTAGTGAGGGAGAATATATGAGCACAGAAACAAATTATAGCATCAACATGGCTAAGTCAACAGCACTCTGAGGGTGCTATGGGAACCCAAAAGTGGGGGGTGGGGTGGGATGGGGAGCAGTCAGGGAAAGCTTACTGGAGGAGGTTTCACCTGAGCTGAACCTCTGAAGGATGATGAGGGTGGAGCAGGGGAGATAGTCAAAGGAAGAAGAGAGGAAGGACATTCTAGGCAGAGGCAGACACCTGGACAAGTAACCAGAGAGGGAAAACGGCACAGCTCACCAAGGGCACTGCTGCACCAGGCATCTGTGCAGGAAAAGCAGGACATAATGGTGAGCTGAACAGGGGCCAGATTGCCAGGCCTTGTGAGCTAAGCCAAGGAGTTTGGACATCCATCATCTGAAAGCTCCGGGGAGCAGGGATCACTGTTACTGCTGAGGCTAGTCTACAGACTGGGAAGACCAGCTTTTAAGGGGTTTGAAATTTACTCTTCTCTGGCAAAAACCAGTCAAGTGGTTTAGAGGAGAAAATGAACCCACTTCAAGAAAGCTCTAAGTTGTGATTTCTGATAAGTGGTGTTCTTGGGTGTCAATAAAACAGCACAAGACTCTGCTTCCTTCTCCTGGGCTCCTGGAGTGGCGGCACACTTATTTCCTTACTGGTCTTTTCCCTTCCAGCCCCTGTGTGCAGGACATTTCTGGTAAAAAACAAAGAAGCCACCCACATCTGCTGATCGTCACCCGACCCCCACCCCAGCAATCATGGAATAAGCAAACTCATCCTAAAGAAGACATGATAAAGTTCACTGATTCACGGGTTGGCCTTGAAGACAGAGGCCTTTTCCTCCTCGGGAACACGCCATCACCCTGTGCTCCTCCATGGCACATCTTCTCCATGGCACCCCAGTACTGGGAAGGCGGAGAGCTGCCTCTCAGGGCCCAGGCCTCACTAAGCCTGGCGTGGGGGTGGGCTCCAGTAAGTACTGAATGATGGAAAGAACAGATGCATCAGTGTTGCAAACCTGAATCTCTATTTTGTGAATGTAGTTATGTGAAAGTTCTTACAATGGAATCAACCTATGATAACATGTAGATGTGCACGTCATAAATCATTCATTTCAACAAATATGTGAATGTTCATCTATGTGCCAGGAACTGCATAAGGCTTTGGGGGTAAATAAAATAGACAAAATCCTCGTTGATGGTGTTTATGTGCTAGAGAGAGAGCCAAAGAATGAACAAACAAAAACAGAATACAATGACAGGCAGGATAATTACTCTGAAGAAAAAAAGAAAATTAAGCAAGAATAGGTAATAAGTGGTAGTAACTCCTCAGGGGAGGATTCCTGAAGAGGTGATATCTGAGAGGAGACCAGCATGAAGTGAGGGAGCAAGTAAGAGTATGTTCAAGCAGAACATTCTAGGGAGGGAGAAGAGTAAGTGCAGGCCCTAGAGAAGGCTATCTGTTCTCTGTGTTGCCAAAAGAGCAAAAAGTTTGCCTTGGCCAGAAGAAGGGAAGCAGGGAGGAAAATGAAGTCAGAGGTTGCCACAGGCAGGGCCTCCAACTCATCTACTTTAAAACTACATATTTCAAGCCTTTAAGTTGCTTTTTAAAAAAAAAAAAATCTTGAGTTTTTCAGCCTCAATGGGGATAATTTTTTGTACCTCATAGGATTGGTGAGGAGCGTCTCCTGGCACAAGACACACTGCAGTCAATGTTATAGTAAAGGTTAGCTATTGTCCTTATTATTAGCGTCTCTGCTTTAGAATCAGGATGGAGCGGTTTACGTGAAGCTCAGAGCTTCCTTCCTCTGGTTTTCTCTTCCCCAACTTGGGCTCCTTTCTGTAGCTCTGTCTTCCTTTTTGCTACAAGAAGGGGAGGAGATTGTCCTGGGGTTGTTCACAAACAATCCTGTTTGAAAAGGTGAATTTGATGAAACATGTCCAGGTGTAAAATAACATTCTACGTCCAGCTATAACAAGAGCTGTATAATTCTGATCTTTAGACAAACTAAGAACTGGAACCGTGCTCCATCTGAATACCTGTGGTAGGATGTTACAGTGGCAAAGCCTAGGCTTTGTCAGAAACATGGGTTCAAGCCCAAGGCTCACCAGTCACTAATATATCTGTGTGTGTGTGTGTGTGTATGTGTGTGTGTGTATATATATATATATATATATACACACACACATATATGACATATATATATATACAAACATGTGTAGAAATATATACACACATACAAACATGCATTTAAATTGCATAAACAGGGACGCCTGGGTGGCTCAGCAGTTTAGAGCCTGACTTCGGCCCAGGGTGTGATCCTGGAGTCCCGGGATTGAGTCCCACACTGGGCTCCCTGTGTGGAGCTTGCTTCTCCCTCTGCCTGTGTCTCTGCCTCTCTCTCTATGTGTCTCTCATAAATAAATAAATAAATAAATAAATAAATAAATAAATAAATAAATAAATCTTAAAAAAAAATAAATTGCATAAACAAGGGGTTATCACAGGCAATGTGGAATAAATGATAATGATTATGCTGAAGAAAACATGTTTGAAAAATCATGTACATATAAGGGCCAGCATCACACCAGTGGGGTTAGCAGCATAGGCTCATTTTGTTACAGGACTGTGAGATTGCCTTTGAAAACAGATGGATAGAATACAATTGGGATTTTATATTGCGTGTTTAATGAGAGCCAACAAAATTAAAAAAATGGTATTTGATCAAAAGGAAAAAAATGAATCCTTTTTTATAGAGGATGTTGGCTTATAGAATTGCCTCTTACTCAGGAGCAGTATGCCCTGATGCAGACAGTGGGCTCTATATCTACTCCCTTGTGTGATCTCTTCTAGAATCTCTGGGTTAGAGGTGCCTTCTTAAAGTATAAGGCAAATACTATGAAGCCACTGCCCTCTGTTAAGGCAAGAGATCCAATGGCCCCAGGGAGTCTTGATATTTTTATTTCTCTTGACTTGAAATACTATATAAAGCCTCATATTTTAAATACAATCAGTCTCCTTTTAAAAAGTGCTAAAATCCTCCCGGCAAAATGAAATGATTTTCTCCTAAAGGCTCCAACCCTCCTTCATTTTTCCTGTTGGGGTGTTGTTAACCTATTTCCACTAAAGTATTTAAATGTTTTTAATTAGATGATGATGAGGTGTTATTTTCTGAGGCCTCCCTGCATGGAGCAGAATCATCACTCTCATTATGTTTCATTTCAAACAGGGGGTCTGGAAAAAGGAATTCATTAGCAGAGTGCCTGAATGCTGTAGGCCAATGTCCCTATACAGAATCTAAGTTCCGGCTTGACACCTTTAAAATGAAGTCTCTTGTGACATATATGTATATATGCATACATACACATGTATATGTAGGTGTTTAAAGAGCACTTCTTGGTTTGAACTCTCCCACTTATAGTGGTGACTGGATGATTTAAAGGACTCTGTTGAGAGGTTTCCCCAGCTCACTCCCTTGCTCCTGTCTATCGGTCACTATGTGTGTGGTTCCACTATTAGGATCAGGCCCTGGGGACAAGGACATTTTCCAGCTACTGGATCTGATGTTTGGTAGTCTTTTATGGCATTTCGTTAACCACAGATTAAAAGTGGCTTTTAATTAAAAGTAGCTTTTAAAGTGCTAATTTACCCCTCTAGTCCTCCCTCTGACCTCTGTCCCCAGCCTCTAACCCGGCCACCTCAGCCATCCTGCATCCTGCTTCCTTGCCACGTGGAACTCCTCACCACTTCTGAACACGGCATGTCTTCCCAAGGCTCTATGCGTTCATCCCCACTGTTCCTTCTGCTGGAAATTATTTTCCCTTTGTCCTCTGGCCAGCAAATCCCTATTTACTCTTTTCAAGGCTCAGTAAAATGTCATCTCCGTTAGAAACTATTTGCTCGGGATTCCTGGGTGGTGCAGCGGTTTGGCGCCTGCCTTTGGCCCAGGGCGCGATCCTGGAGACCCGGGGTCGAATCCCATGTCGGGCTCCCTGTGCATGGAGCCTGCTTCTCCCTCTGCCTCTGTCTCTGCCTCTCTCTCTCTCTCTCTCTCTGTATGACTATCATAAATAAATAAATAAATAAATAAATAAATAAATAAATAAATAAATAAGAAACTATTTGCTCTTGTGCCCCTTTCTACTTGGCTTGGACAGCACTTGCCACCTGGTTCATCCACAGTACCTCTCACCAGATAGCACCATGAAACATTGTAAAGTCCTTTACATTGTAAAGTGCAAAAGAGCATGAGCCTAGGTATCAGACAATCGCTGATTCATATTTGAGCTCAGTCACCTTCTGGCCAAGCGACCTTAGGCAAAATGTGTAACTTTTCCAATTCCCACATTCCTCAAATATACTATGGAAGCAACTGCATGGAAACAGTCATACATAATACACGTATAGCATGTCTGGGGTGAGATTTAACTAACACTGTGTATGTACGGTGCTTATTAGGTACAAGATATCAGTATGTCGTGGCTATTATTGTGACCTCAGCCCTGTAATAGGGAATCAGTAACTATGTTCTGAGCCTTATTATCCTCTAAGTATGCCCTTTTAACGACAGTGAATGCTTAAAGGAGTAACATTTTAAGAGGGAAAATTTACCATGAATCAATTATTAAGAAACTAGAAATAAAAGATTAGTGTTCTTTGGTTGCCTGCACATCAATTCTCATCATATGCCAGTTAGGTCACTCTCACATAGGCTCTTTAAAGAAAGCTCCAAAGATGAGAAGAACCTAGGACAGGGAGGTGCTTGATTGGCTATTGGGACTCAACGAATGCCCATCACAACTGCCAGATCAATGGGCACTGACCTAAGCATGCTCTCCGGACAAGAACCCAAGTGGATTGGACCTGACAGTAGGATTTTAACCCAGGCAGGGCAGGAAATGTGTTCTGCCAAGAAGTAGGGTGGCATTTGCCACTTGGAGATAAGAGGCTGAGATGGAAAACAAGAGAATGAGGGAAGAAGGAAGAAAGAGAAATTAGACAAATTTGTCAAGGGCTAAGTGACAACATCTGTTGAT
The DNA here is from genome assembly GCF_011100685.1 of Canis lupus familiaris. Classification (NCBI taxonomy): domain Eukaryota; kingdom Metazoa; phylum Chordata; class Mammalia; order Carnivora; family Canidae; genus Canis; species Canis lupus. Next base: position 51,900,583 of record NC_049226.1, on the reverse strand, counting down.
GTTAGGGTCCAGTCCAGCTCTTTTGCATTTGCCTTCTTCATTCTTTTCTACATTTACCTATTCATTCATTCAAGTATTTATTGAACTGCTCTGTGCCTCAAGTATGGAGCCAGAACATAAATATGAATTAAGTATAGCTCCTGCCTGCTTGGAGCTTACATTCTATGGGGAAAGGCAAATACAGGACTATTTAACTCTGTTTCTATCAACCATTTCCTCCATTGTTCTCCCAGCATGTGTAGTAAAGTTCTTTTTGTAAATGTCAGCCTGGCATTACCATGCAAAGGAGATCAAGAGAAAAAGCAGGATTCTTCCCACACTTAAACCACAGTTTAAAATAGAGAACAAAAAAATAAATAAATAAAATAGAGAACACACAGCTCAGAAGTCAAAATTGAAGATTCCAATCTCTCCCCAAGTAAAGGCTCTTATTTCAAAGCTCTTCTTTCTAACCTTAGAAGATTAAGGTATTGTTTGAACAAGAGCTTTGCCTTAATAATTTTATGGAGAATATTGTGAAAGATATTGCAAAAAAGAAAAAAAGGAGACACAAGAGACAGACATTTTGCTGAGAGAAATCCAAGTGGCAAAGAAGGATCTGTGTTGACTTGGCATCTGCTGTGAGCTAGATGTCATGGGCATTTGCCCATCTACAAAAGCTCATCTTCAAATGAACTCACATGGATGAAATCCTTTGGAGGCACCATTCATAGCTTCCTTAACAGAACCCTTTGGGAAATAGCCATCAGGGAGGAATGTAGAGCACCTTCTTGACCCCATCCTAGAACAGACGATAGGTAAGCCAGAGAGCCCCATTCTAAGAAATAAGTGTGATTCTATAGTTATGCTTTTACTAAATGTGATGGGAAATATTATTAACTATCATAGTGTTGAGATAGCAGGTTGTTCTGCTATTTGTGTTTATGCTCTCAGTCACTCTCTCCCTCCCTCCCTCCATCCATCCATTCACCCATCCATCCAATAAATGTTTCTTGAACACCATACAGCAAGCACAGTGCCAGGCACTGGAATCTGATATTGGATAAGACACTATCTCTGTTCTGAAGGAACTCACCACCTGGTGGAAGTGACAGTGTGATAGGGCCATAAGAGAAGTTAGCAAAAGTAGCTACAAAGCACATGGGAGTAGCAGTTTAGAAGATTAGGGAAGAATCCCAGTGAAGGAACCCAGGGCAGGACAGGAAGAATAGGAAGGGCATAATGATGGGGAGGACATTCTAGGTAGAACAAATAGGTTGGCACTCAAGTGCTTATAAACCACAACTCAACAAATAGGGCATGGGTCCCCTGCTCCACTACCTATCACATACATCACTGCTTTTGACCCAATCGTAATGCATGTACTTGTGAAAATCCACACCATGTCCTATGAAAAACATGGTTCTGAAGCACAGCAAAGAAATGACAGCTCCAGTCTTGGCATTGCCTCTCTCTCTTACCGTGTAATTCTGGGAAGAAGGCATTTAATTTCTGTGAATCTTAGCATCCTCTTTTGCAAAATAGAGCTAAAATAGCTGCCTGGCAGAGTCATTGCAAGGGTTAAACAGCAGATGGTGGGTGCGGGGCCTAGGACTGGGTCTGCTACATGTTTATGAGTGCATGGCACTTTCTGCCCCTATTATTGCTACTACTACCACTATTATTCTGAACCAAGATTAAGGTTTTAACTTAATGTCTTTGACTGCAACTGTTTCTGGAAGGAGAGATACATTAGAAGGAGGACTGCCCCTCAATAAAAAGGTTTTCAATGTTCTCTATTAGGAATCATGAGCAATCTGACCTTGTAAAAAATAAAATGGTCTGAATCCTTTACGTCCTGGCTCTGTTCCTAAAGGCAGCTAAAGTGATATTAGAGACAAAGAGAAACATTGCAGGGAAGGCAGCGGCCTTAATTTCTGAGGTGAATGAGATGGAAGGCCCCAGTGCCCAGCGGTAAACCTCTTAGTATTTATGGAACTGAAATCACACTATTCCCATAAAAGACAAAGTTAAAAGAAGGGTGCGCTCTACATAATAGCCTCTTGTTAGGCCTATCTGATTACCTGGCTTCTGTTTTCTTGCAAACCGCCAGCACCCCCGTGTTTCAGGACTACAATCCACCGGGGGCGGACAGGAATTGTTTATTTAGCCAAATGAAAATTTCCGCTTAAATAAAAAATACTAGTGGCGTTTGGGTTGGAGAAACAATTACCCAGACTCGACATCGCAGCTGCAAATTACATCGGCAGTAAAAGCAAGTCGAGCGCACAGATGACACCGCCGCTGCCTGACATCAAAGGCAGCTGGCCTTGTTTCTTCATCTGCGGTGGGAACAATATTTCTCTTTGATCTTGGACACCAAGAACCAGCGTGGGGGAGGCATGAGGGGCAAGGAGGTGCCTGTGTTGATGTGTAACGACATGCAGCCCACTGATGTTGCATGGCTGAAATGCCACGCCAAGTCAGAAGAACACCATTTAAACAAGCGGCTGAAATCTAGATAGAGAATCAAGATGAAATGGTCTCATTCAATCACTTAATCAACAAGTCTTTTTGGAGAAGCAGCTGCAGGCCCACTCTCGCTGGCCTCTGGAAAGAGGGGATGGGGGCTTCCGAGGGGAGTGGTGCATGCCACAGGGTCAGAGACCTGGCTTGAAGTCCACTGTTGCTACTACTGTGTGCAGGAGCTTGGACACACAACTTGATGGTTTGTATCTTATTTCTCTCTTCAAGTCCTATCAAGCCCCTCTTCTTTTTTGCTCACCATTAGGCTCCTATACCTAGGAGTCTAAATCTAGTCCAAAGAAGTTGGGCTCTAATCCATCCCCATCTCTATCTCTCCTGACCTTAACCCAAACTACAACTTTCCTGGGGTGAGCAGCCAGTCCCACCTTCAGTGCTTAGGTCCTGATTCCTTCCTCTGAGCCCTGACACTGGCACCTCAATCATCTCGTACTCATTTAGGAGGGCAGTTCAGACAAGTGCAAAGTTCTCAGCTGGGCACAGGGCTGCAGAGGTAAGTCAGCCAGCTCAGCTCACAGTCAGGAGGGCGGACAAGCCAGCAAGAAGGCCAATTTTCTGGACACAGGGAACAGAGAAAGGACACCTGGGGGCTGGTCAAGGAAGCCCTTCTGGAGGAGGCAACACTTGAGCTATATTCTAAAGGATGAGTAGGGGTTCTTTAGGTAAGATATTTGAATAGTTTCATTGATAAGTTGATTCAGTGTTACATTTATTAACTTTTACTCTCTTAAAGGTGATTCTCCTGAGTAGCTCACATGCTTTTACACCTTTTCTTTTTTCCTTTTTTTTTAAAAAAAGATTTTATTTATTTATTCATGAGAGACACACAGAGAGAGGCAGAGACATAGGCAGAGAGAGAAGCAGGCTCCCTCAAGGGAGACCAATGGGGGACTTAATCCCAGGACTCTAGGATCATGCCCTGGGCCGAAGGGAGGCACTCAACCGCTGAGCCACCCGGATGTCCCTCTTTTACACCTTTTCTACAACCATTATCTCCAGCATTTCCTGTACATATTAGCAACTTCCAATCTGCTTAGCACAGAGATCTACAGATTCCTTGGGACTCCCTCCAGGAGCTACTCAGGAAAGAGTGGAAGGGGAGATTGTTCTGACCCTTCTTTCCCTGCTTCTTCTAATGAAGTAGTTCTTCTTTTATCAGCTTTACTTATTTACTCTTTTTGAGTAAGCTTTCTTTTCAACAAAAGATTCAGAGCCTCTGGGGTGTATGACAACTACAGGTCTAGATGTCAACAGTGACTGTTGACTTGAGCTTCCTGTCTCTAGCCTCTGGCTTTCTGACCATGTCACAGCCCTCCTGCCAGGTGACATCTACTGTAGCCCTCAGCATATGACCACCTAGAGTCCCCCTCCTATGCCCCATTAAATAATAATTGCTATGTTTGGTTGATGTGTGCATTGCATTTCATCTTTACAATGATTATCCTATGAGCAAGGCAGTATTCATTCTATTTTACTGATTAAGAAGCTGAAGCTCAGAAAAGTTAAGTAGTATGCCCAGTGTTACAGAGATGGTAAAAACAGACCCAAGGTCCATCCATGTGGCATCACTAAAGGACATAACATACAAATTACACCAATCCCTTCCACCCTCAGCTCATCACAATCCCCTTACATATCCTGTACACCAATCAAAGTTTTGTTTTTTTGTTTTTTTTTTTCAAAACACGCATGCTCTTGCTCACATCATTCTGCTAAAACCAGCTCCTAGGGTTTTCATCTTAGCAACTAGTATCATTTTTCTACCTAATGACCCAAGCTCAAAACTAATGACTCATCTTAACATCTCTCTCCCGACCACCCACAACCAATCAAGCCACCAACTCCTATGACCTCCTAATTTTTTTCCATATCTATCAAGATGCTTCATGGATGCGAGTTATTTTTTTAAAAGAAGACTAAAAGTAGCTTAAACTTTAAGTGGTTTAGGGACGCTCCGGTAGCTCAGTGGTTGGGCGTCTGCCTTCCGCCCAGGGTGTGATCTGCAGCTTCGGGATCGAGTCCCACATCGGGCTCCCTGCATGGAGCCTGCTTCTCCCTCTGTCTCTATCTCTGCCTCTTTCTCTCTGTGTTTCTCATGAATAAATAAATAAAATCTTTAAAAAAAACAAAAAACTTTAAGTGGTTTATTGCCTCACAGTACAGATTTCCAGAAGTAAGACAATTCCAGCAATGGGTAATTAAAAGATTCAGTGGTATTTCCCAGGTAAGTGTTTCTGTCCCCAGAGGATTGCCTTGTCTCCTTTAGCTGACCCTTCACAGATCCAAGACGGCTGCCACAACACCTGTATTTCCATCCCTCAGTCACAACTAGAAGCAAAAATGAGGACTTTCTCCTTGCCCATCTCTATCTAAGACAAAGAAACTCCTTCCCTGAACCACCCTTTGCCCTTAGCCACCAGCAGAATTCCAGTTCCTTTTATCAGCCAGAATTGTATCACATGTCCCCAATCAAAACACCAGTAAATGGAAGAGAGTGGCCATGATTTAACTTATCAAAAGTCACCCTCTAATCGGGGGAGGGTCCTGTGCTAGAGTCAAGTCTATAGAGAGAGTAAGCACCCAAGCAAAAACAAGTTTCTGTTGGCAAGAGAAGCTGGAGGACAGGCTTGAGTGGCAGCCAATCATTGCCACAGTCTTAAATCCACACCTCCCTCTTCTACTCTGACATTTCATAGACCAACCAACTATTATCCCTGCAACAGGTTTCTAACCAGGCTCTGCTCCCAGTTTGGTTTCTTCTAATGCAACAACCATTCCGCAGCAAAAATAAGGTTTGCCGATACAAATAGAATTGTATCTCATCTTACTTAAATATTTCAATGGCTGTCTATTAATAAAGTCCAAATACTTCAAGCTGGCACATAAACTCACTCTTAGGCCTAGAGCTCTATCTGCCTCCCATTTTATGCTAGCCCACCTCGCTGGCAGGGCTAGATCACCCTTTTCTGTCTCAGGAGCTCTCTCCATCCATCATCACTCAGGACCCTGTCCAAGGGTTTGTGTCCAAGCCCCTGAACAGGTAGAGGCCCAAAGTACTAAATCTTGTTGTCGGGTATGGGGGGATAGTGGATTTGACTCAAAGGCAGCTAAGTATGTACTTAGGAAAGCTGAGAAGCCGTAGCTAGGGACAGAAGAGGATTTTGGAATGTGACAATTTAAAATGAAGGGTGTATCCCAGGGGCTAAAACTAGAAAAGAAGAGAGAAACTAGAGACAAAGCACAAGAACAGCAATCTAAGGACAGCAATATGAGGCATGAAATGAGAGATGACCTGAAACTCTGGAGAAGGGACTTTATGATAGTGCCTGGGGCCTTTCCTGTCATGGGGAGGAAATCACAGGGTACTAGTAGGTACACACACACACACCCCACACCCCCCACACCCCCTACCTCCCACCCCCGCTCCAGCTCTTAGGTTCATTGCTTGCTCTTTGACTATTTTGTTCTCTACTGCAGAATCTTCATCCCCGCAGGCCACATTTCCCGGGCTCCTACAGTAGCCAGCTTCTTGTGGTGAGAGGGAGAAGCATATTGCTTACCTTTGGCTCTGCCTTGGGCAACACTACCAGCAGCTCTGTGCTCCTGTGGCTAGACCTCCAGCTGGAAAGGCCCACTGGGCTTCAGCCTCTCCCTGGGGACTCTGGCTTCTGGGCTCCAGGGACATCACCCTCTCACTTTTTCTCTCTAGCCTAAGGGTAGTAGCGATTTCCTGCTGCTGCTACTTGCAGAATGCCTCACCATCTCCTGATGGCTTTCCAGCTCCACCATCACTGTGTAACCAATTCTCTGAATTAAATTTCCTCTGTTTTGCATTCTTTGAGTGGATTTTTGTTTTCCTGATTGGACCGTTACTAATGTAGGCACTGAGCCAACTCAGTAAGACTTCTCTATGAAATCTCTCCTTACTCTCTCTTTTGTGTTCCTTTTAGGAAGCGGGACAACATGATGATGATGAAGAGCAAATGGTTGGCTGTCAGGCTGACCAGATTTCAAACTCCAGCTCTGCCATTCACTAACTGAAAGCCTTGGTTAAAATCACCTAGCCTTTTAAAGTCAAGGTTTGTTCAACTGAAGTTAAAGGTAGCGTCCTCTTCTTAATCCTTCTTCTAACTAAACAAGGTACTATATGTAAAACATTTAGGTTAGTCCCTGATACAAAGTAAATGCTTTACAAATGCTCCCTTACACCTGCCTCCATCATAACACTTTCTCTTACCTAGACTAGTGACTTACTTAAATGTCTTTGCCTTCCCTCCAAGGCAGTGCTTATTAAACTTTACTATGCATTCAAAGAATTCTGTGACTGTATTAAAATGCAGATTCTGATTCAGAAGGTCTAAGGTGAGGCCTGAGATTTTGCATTTCTAACACTGCCTCCAGCTAATGCTAATACCATGGTCTAGGAACCACACATAGAATAGCAGGTCTCTAGGCCAACTGCTGGCAAACTTCCTGCAAAGAGCCATACAGTGATTATTTCAGGCACTGGGAGCCACACTGACTCTTGCAACTATTCAATTCTGCCCATAGGACTTTATTTACAAAAGCAGGGCCCCAGGACTGGAGTTTGCTGACCCCTGCTCTAGGTTATAAATTGTCTCAGGACAGGGTCTGTTTTACTGACTACCTTATTCTCATCATCCAGCACAAAGCCTAGCACAGAGTAGCGCTCAATAAATGTTTGATGTGCCATTGAACAAATTCATTGAGTGTACTCAGTCTCTACTGTAGAACCTGAAACTCTAAAGCCAGTGTTTATTGAGTATCTACTAGGCCCCAGGAAACAGTCTAAGTACTTGATAGATTTTATTTTCTTTAATGTTCACAACCACTTCAAGAGGTAGGTACTATTATTACCCCCACTTTTCAGATCAAGCACACAGAGATCAGAACTGTGTGCACAGGCCACAGGAAAGCCAGGTTTCAGGACAGGACAGATTTCCAATCCCTGCTCTCTCTGCAGTCAGCTTGCCCTGGAAACCTCCTCTCATCATTTCTTCTAGGGATGTGATGATTTCCTAGAGAATAATATCAGTCTTTTTCTTTTTCCCTATCACTTGAAATTCCCATAATAGTGTTGGGCACATGGTAAGCACTTACCAAAGTGTTCCTGATTGATATTTTAAAATATCCTACCCTTAACATACATTACTGTGAATCTGGGTCACAGGGAAAGTGTCTTGAAGATCCTGTGTCCTCAGCATACATGTAGTAGAAGTTGAGCCTGAAGGTACCTATTATCATATCTAAAAATGCCTAAAATGATATTAATAATTTAGCAGTGAAATTCAAGTAGAGAAAGATTCCTGACGGTCTGTAAGTCCCTGGAGGTCAGAGGCTCTGTGTCCAGTAGAGACCTGTGTATTTTATGGCATTTATTAGGTATATGTTGACCAATAAAAGGAGTAGCAAAGTAATATAGTTGGCAGAACAGAGGACTGGGGCTCTAACCTGACCAGTTGTAGGCTAGCTTTGTGTCTTCATCACTCCAAACCTGAACTTTATCATCAGAGTATAAGAGCTTTGGACTAAAGCATCATTTGGTTTCTCCGGGTTTTAAAATGCTATTGTTTTTAAAAACAATGATATCATCAAAGAGATTTCAGAGTGTTGGCTCATAAAGAAAATGACCATAAACTACCAAGACTTAAAAAGTAATGTTACTTCTATGTGGCTGGTGTCCCTGTTTATAGCCATATTTTCTCTTTTCTATGGCTTCCTTTTGATCCACCCTACCAACCATTTGGTTTGGTTTCAAACCAAGAAACCAGATAATCAGGATTATTATTTTTTAATTTTTTAAATTTATTTTTTATTGGTGTTCAATTTACTAACATACAGAATAACCCCCAGTGCCCGTCACCCATTCACTCCCACCCCCCGCCCTCCTCCCCTTCTACCACCTCTAGTTCGTTTCCCAGAGTTAGCAGTCTTTACGTTCTGTCTCCCTTTCTGAAATCAGGATTATTATAATGGTTTGTAGAGGAGGTGTGAACTTATCATAGCTAATGATGTTAAATACTTCTGATGAAATGAGATTGAATGCATGTGTTTTGTGATGACTATTTTGTCCCTGGTATGAGAATGCTTGTGTGTGTGTGCACATACATACATGTTCACACATTTAAATATCTTCTAATGAAGATAAAAATAATCAATAAGACACTGATACTGTGTTATGGTTCCTACCTAACAAACAAGGAAATTGAGATGATTGGACAACTTCCACCAAGATACATACCCAGAAACTAGATCTCCTGATTCCTAGTCACATAACATAAAAAGAAATTGTGCTTTCCAAACATTTCCCAAGTTACTTATGTCTCAAATGCAAACAGCCCAAACATCTCTGCTACCTTCTCTTCAAGGCAGCCTTGTCCCAGAAGAGGAGGGATCTGAGGCTGAGTTCACAAACAAGTTAATGGCATTATTTTCCTTGCAATCAATCCAGCAACCCCAACCAGGAGTGACTGGCCAAGCTTCTCACTGCTGAGACTCCTTTATGTTTATGGAAGGTTCAAGGGCACCATCCCCTAGCATAAGTGTTGCCAAGGACAACAGTCCCTAGTCCTGGAAACCTAAAACTATGTGTCATACCACAGACACCCCACTAAAGGGGCCAGGTCTCATCTTAGCTTTGTTCCACAGTCCACTTTTAATTTCTTTTCATTCTACAGTTATTTATTAAAGGCCAACTGAGAATTCAGAGGCATTGCTATCATTTGGGTGTCCAGCCCTAGAATGCAAGCTTTATGTTTATTAACACACTTAACATTCACGATAACCCTCTGACATAGGTACTATTCTTATTCCCATTTTACAAATAAGGAAACTGAGGCACAGAGAGTAACATGATCAAAATCACATGGTTGGCAAGTGCTAGATCTGAACAGACCCCTAGGAAGCCTCCTCTTTATACATCATCATGACTGTTATAAGAGAGACACAACCCCCGCCCTCATGGAGCTCCATGTAATGGGAAATATAAGAGGCGAACCATTAATTTTAAGTGATAGGCTTAATCACAATTCTAATGATATGATAGAGAAGTTGCAAGAGACTAAAAAACCTGTAGTGGGGGATCTGATCCTTGTGGGGAAAGAGGGGGTATCAGGGAGGCTTTCCCTGGGGAAAAACTGTTGGCATCCAGTTCACAAGGATAAGCAGGAATTCACCAGGTAGAGGGTGAGAGGAGTCTCCCAGACAAAAGGCAATGAGGGTAGATGCTTGAGGCAAAGAAGAGTGTGGAAGGTGAAAGGAACATCAAGAAGCCAGGGTGATGGATGTCAGAGGACAAGGCAGTGGGGCACCAGAGGAAGCTGAAGAGGTGGCCAATGTCTGCACTCCGGTGGCCGCGATGGGATGGGGAAGCAGGGCAGAGAATAGAGATATGACTAGAAAACCACCTAGCCGGAAGTCTAGATGTGACTCATCCTGTCCTTTATGCCTGACTCTGGAGCTCTTTCCTTGCTTTAGGATCCCCACAGGGCTTTCCAAAATAGAGTTACACTAGAGACTCTATTTAGGAAAGAAAAATGAAACATTTATTGAACATTTGCTCTCTCATTTAATGTAGTCAATCCTTCACAACAAAATTTTTGAGGCTTCTATTAAATTTTATGGTTTTGGAAACGAAAGGATCAGAGACAAGGACCTGCTCACTGTCATCCTGTGCTGTGGGAAGGAGTTGGCTCTCAGGCCAGAGCTTTACTATTCAAATTCTTCTGCTCCTTCCACTGCTCCATAGTGACTCTGGATTCAGTGGAGAAAGCAATCAGCAGAGGATGCCACAAAGAGCTCCAAGAAATCAAGGTCTATGCAAGTCCACGGAAGCTACCTCCTTTGCTTGTGAAGTTTGGCATGAGAACTAGTGTGAACTCTTTCCTCCCTGAGTCCCTCCTTACCCCCACAGTCAGCATCTCAGAGGGAATCAGATGGCACACTCAGATTGGACAAATGGAGGAGAGTTTAGTAAAAGGCCTACTGACCAACGTATAGGATGGGTAAAGGACAATCACCAGGTATAGTAATTACTGGGCACTATCCTCAGCCTTCTTCTGAAGGAGCAGCAGGAGTGTTCACAGGACTCTGGAAAGGGTATGCTTGGGGAAGTGGGAGGCTGTAGAGAGAGGGCTACCTGACAGGATTGTGGTGTTTAGTCCTTATTGACACCATAGGACAGCAACCAGGGAAATAAATACCCAAACTCATTCCCATGCATCCTCTAGCCTCCTGTTAATGCTCCCCACTGGCCAAACCCAACCAAAGTTTTGAGGGTGTTATGGGCTGAATTGCATTCCCTGAAAGTTACATATTGAAGCCCTAATCCCCAGTACCTCAGAATGGATCCAAATATAGAGATAGGTCCTTTAAAGATATAAATAGGTTAAAATAAGGCCATTAGGGTAGGCCCTGATCCAATATGACTGGTGTCTTTACTTTTTTAAAAAAAGGGAATTTGGACACAGACACATACAGAAGGAAGACCGTGTGAAGACACGGAGAAGACGGCCATCGGCAAGCCCAGGAAACAGAGGTCCTTGAGAAAACCAACCTTGCCACACTCTGATCTTAGGCTTACAGCCTCCAGAATGGTGAGAAAATAACTTCCTGCTGTTTAAGCCACGCACTCTGTGGTGTTTTGTTATGGCAGCCCCAGAAAACTCATACAATGGGCAAGGAAGCTGGTTGATGGTAGATGTGGCCCACACAAGGCAGCCCCTGAGGCACAGAGCAGGGTGGAGAAGGAAGAAGAGAAGCTATGAAGGAGCAAATGAAAAAGATACAGCACAATTCCTACTCAGTCCCTCAGAAATGAGTATTTCACAAGGTGCTATAGCACTATCAAAATGCTTGCCCCACAGTCGTACCTCATGCTTTCCGACCACAAAGCAGAGCCCCACCACAGTGCTGGTGTATACTCCCTTCCCTGACCACATACCCCAATCCCAGCTGGCTGAGAGACTTAGCTGGAGTCCCCATCCTCTGCCAGGCCATCCTCTGCATTCCTGGCTACATCCCCTCCCTCCCCAAGTCTCCAGGGATAGATTAAACCCTCACCTGCATGTTTTGCTAGACTGCCTGGTGATTAAGATAATGCACATCTTGAAAACAGGGACTATGTCTTATTTATTTCTGGTGAATAAAAGAACGACTGATGGTTGAATGGAGAAAACCAACATTGATTGATTACCATCAATGTGCCAAGGACCATGTTCACTGCTTTCACACATTTTAATACTGCCCATATCAAGATCAAGGAGCCAGGAAAAAATTATTATTTATTTGGCACTTACTCTAAGCATAAGCCAGGGGTGATGGCAAAATACTTAACAACCCATAGAGCATAGGCGCCAAACAAACCTATCACAGCATATGTTGTCCATAAACCCAAGGATAGCTGGGTTCACACCATGGCTAAGGATCAGCCTGGCCCCAGGCCCCATCCAGAAGAATTTCTGGTGTATTATTTCACTGAATCCTCATAACACCAATTGAGATAAGTTTTATTATCCCCATCACAAAACACAGAAACTTGAGTTTGTTGTGTCAATCTTACCATGCAGCCCCTTCATGTTGGAGGGGTCCCCTTTCCTTGGGACATGCTTCCCCCAGAGAGCCACAGAGGTCACTTCTTCCAGTCTTTATAAAAGTGCCATCTCCCCAGCAATCCCTTTCTTTTAAAATTAACCCCCACGTGGGGCACCAGGATGGTTGTCAGTTAAGTGACTGGCTCTTGATTTCAGCTCAGGTCATGATTTCAGTGTCCTGGGATAGAGCCCCCCTGCCTCCTGCCCCAGGCTCCATGCTCAGCTTGTGGATTGTCTCTTCCTCTTCCTCTGACCCTCCCCCTGTTTGAGGTTGCGGTCTCATGCACTCTCTTTCTCTCTCTAGAATAAATAACTAAATCTTTAAAATCAAGCCTCACATACCTGCCTCCCTTTCAAGCTTTCTTTTTCCTCATAGTATTCTTTTTACATTTCTTACGGTAAAATGTATTTAGCATAAAATTTACTACTTTAATCTTTAAATATACAAGTGGGTGTTATTAAGTGCATTCACCAGGTTGGGAAATCCTCATCACTATCCACTTGTAGAAATTTTTTTTATCATCCCAAACAGAAACTCTGTACCTATTACACAATAAATCTCTATCTTCTCTTTCCTGACCCCTGGCAACCACTATTATACTTTCTGTTTTTAGGAATTTGCTTATTCTAGATGTCTGGAATAAGTGGAATCACAAGATGCTTGCCTTTTTGTGTGTGGCTTGTTTCACTTAATGTCTTCAGAGTTTATTGATACTGTAGCATGTGTCAGATTTTCATTCCTTTTTAAGGTGTATATTATTCCACTGTGTGTGTGTGTGTGTGTGTGTGTTGTTTATCCATTCATCTTCCAATGTCCATTTGAGTTGTTTCAGCCATTTGGCTCTTGTGAACAATGCGGCTATAAACATGTGTGTTCAACTATCTATTTGAGTCTGCTTTCGATACTTTGGGGTATATACCTAGAATTGAAATTGCTGGATCATATGATAATTCTATGTTTAACTTTTTGAGGAACTACCAAACCGTTTCCATCCCTATAACATTTATAGCCATCTGTCATACTATGTGTTTTACCAATTTATTTTGATTATTGAATATCACCACCCATGAAGATACAAGCTCCAGTGAAGGCAGGAATTTTTCTGTGTTTGGTTCACTACTATATCCCCCATACCTTGCACATGTCTGGCACAAAGTAGGTGCACCATAATATTTACTAAATGCATGAATGTATGTAGTGTAGGCCCTGACCTTGAGGTTAAGGGTCTTTGGGAACCAAAAGAGTGGAGTAAGGTCTTTGCCTGCTGTATGCAAAACATCAACATCAAAGAGAGAGAGAAAACTTAGATGAGGGATGAAAATGAGAGATCAGAGCAGGGGAGACAATAGCAAGTGTTGGCTCTGTGTGAGGTTGCAAACAGGAAGATCAGTCATCAGGTCAATAAGGGGACTGAATCAGCATGAGAAGAGGCATTCAGGATGAAACAAGGTGAACAGCTCAGACCAGATAGTGAGACCAACACTGAAATGCCCTGGCAGGGCTTAAGTGGAGTTAGCTGAATAGTGACTATGGGGCCCTACTTGTCTTAAAAAAAAAAAAAAAAATACATGGAGGTGCCTATGCAATGTTTTGAACTTGAGACCCAGGACAGTGCCTGGCACATATTAAGCATTAACAAATATTAACAACTTATCACTAACATGATACATGACTTAAGGCAAGTCACTTTCCTTCTGTGCAACTTAGTTTCTCTATCTGTAAATATAGTGAATATAAATAGATCAGCAAATAGAAGGTATTTTTTAATAGAATCACAAACAGAAGAGTAAATACAGAGGGCATTTGAGGGAGCAGCTGGAGGTGTAAAGTCCTGTCTATCAGCCCTGTTCTTCACAGTGGCTGAGTGCTGGTTTCCCCATCTTCACTCCACATTTACCCATATGGCAGATTCTCTCCCTAAGGGCTTTTCATGTATTAATTTACTTAATACTTAATCGCCAATGTAGAACAGAGGATATGAGACACAGAATGGGTAAGTCACTTCCCCAAAGCTACACAGTTAGTCAGTGGTGGAGCCTGCAATCCAACCCTGTTAATCAGGGCTGTAGGTAAAAGCCTACAGCCTCCCTCCCACAATGGTACACAGAATGCACTTGTGTGCTGTTCAGTGCAACTGAGGAAGGGGCAGTTTCCTGATGGAAAGAGGAAAGAGAAGATAAATAGAGAAGAAGAGAGTATGATCAAGCTGGACCCCCAGAAAGCACTTGTCTTTAGAGGGTTGGCAGCTTCAAAACAACACTGGCAGTTGTAGGTACCATGAACCAATCTGTTGCCTTCCCGAAAATACTAGAACCACTTCTAATGAGCTGGTTTCTCCTGGCTCCACATTTTCTAATCCAGAGATGGTCAACTCCTCTTTTTACAGCAAGATCTTAGATGAGGACATTCCCTAAGAGGACTTTTCCAGAAAATTGAGAGAGGTCAATTTACCAAAAGGATTTTTTTTCCTGGAACAAGAAAATTCTATGTTTCATGAATAATGATGGGAAATAGAAAGATGCCCATATTTCCATAGGCCTTTTTCCCCCTTTAATGAATTTAATGAATCAGAATACATACAACTCAATAAAAATAGAACTGAAAAGCCTGGTAAGTATCATTCAAAGCCTTTCAACCAGTCATTTTCATATTTCCTGAAGCCAGCATTTCCATTAAAGTGGTACATCATTACGCAAAAAATAGAATTTTGTGGTATCCTCAGGAAAAGGATGCAAAAATTGGCAACAGATAAAGGCAGAGGATGGGGGTTATTCCCAGGAAGAAAAGGTTGTGGAGTGTTTTGTAGTCATTCTGCTGACATTTGAGGAGGGATGATTTTTCATTAGATGAAACTGTTCTGCGCTGGTGGATTATTATGCTGAGTGAAGTAAGTCAGTCGGAGAAGGACAAACATTATATGTTCTCATTCATTTGGGGAATATAAATAATAGTGAAAGGGAAAATAAGGGAAGGGAGAAAAAATGTGTGGGAAATATCAGAAAGGGAGACAGAACATAAAGACTGCTAACTCTGGGAAACGAACTAGGGGTGGTAGAAGGGGAGGAGGGCGGGGGGTGGGAGTGAATGGGTGACGGGCACTGGGTGTTATTCTGTATGTTAGTAAATTGAACACCAATAAAAAAAAAAAAAAAAAAAAAAAAAAAAAAAAAAAGATGAAACTGTTCTGCATATTGTGAATTGTTCAGAATTCCTAATTCCTGCCCACTGCTTTCCAGTAATGAATTAAACACAGTGGAACCAAAACCATCCAGCATATTTCCAGATACCTCCTAGGGGGACCTACTGACCCATGCTGATAACTGCTGGTGATCAATCCAGATAAATTCAGGAAATCCTGAGTGAATACCATCTTGGATCTTTAAGAAGCTCACAGTTCTAGTAAGGGGGAAGAGAAGATAGGGCTGAATGTACCAAACTATCACCTAAGACCTCATGTGACACCTAATGCACCACAGGCCTTCTGTCAAAGTTTATCTAATGTAACACAACATGCAATGTCTAAAAAACATATAATGAAATACTTTTAAAGTCTAGGGTCCATATTGCCTCAAAAGTAACTAATTAAGTCAACTGAAAACCAGAAGGGAGCCCAGTGATCATCTAGTATAAGAGGTAGCAAACCTCTTCTGTAAAGGGCCTCAGTGTAAATATTTCAGGTTTTGTGGGCTATACAATTTCTGTTGCAACTATTCAAACTCTGTGTTATAGCTCAAAGGAAGCCATAGATAATATATACATGAATGGGCATTGCTTTGGTCCAATAAAACTACTTACAACATTTAATAGGGGGCCTGAGTGGCTCCGTTGGTTTATGTTGCCAACTCTTGATTTTGGCTCAGGTCCTGATCTCAGGATCATGAGATCTGGCCCTGCATTGGGCTCTGTGCTGGTTGGTCATGGAGACTGCTTAGGATTCTTTCTTCCTCTCTCCCTCTGCATGCCCCTCTGCTTGAGTTCTCGCTTTCTCTCTCTCTCCCCATCCAAACAAAATTAAACTTGAAAACAAAACAAAAACCCGCTTAAATAGATGTGAAATCATTAAATAAAGACAGGATCAATATCACTGATTTTTTTTCTTTTGCCTCAGGCTCCAATATGACTCCACATAGCACTGATCTATGCCTTCATAGAGGCATAGTTGCTGATCTTGCCTTCACTTCAAGTTTTGATAATGTGGTCATCATGGAACTTACGGCATTAATTGTGATTTAAAAAAAAAAAACTTTCATTCAAATATTACTTAGTTACTGAATTATTGGTACCTCCTAAGCTTAAGCTATTGAGGCCAGTTCCTGTTGCACCTGGCCCTAGTTTGGGCCCTACCTCATGCTCCCAAATCTACACCTCTGTCTCCATTTTTCCTTGAGCTGCCCCCTCTGTTGGTTTTCCTTATGGCCCCACTCATTGTTAAATTAGGTCCTAGTGTCTTGGCTGGGCATTTCCATGCTGGGGTCATGTCTTGGCTCCTCCACCCTCTCACTTTTGCTCCTTCTTGGGAACAACAACAAATCTCTTCCTGTGTCCCATGCTGGGCTGTCTTACTTCAGACCCTTTGAAGTGAAGCATCAGCTTCTGCTTCAGGAAGTCTTATCTAGAAATATTCCTAATACAGCAGACGTCTCCTTTCATCAATGTGGTAAGCAGAAAGAGGGAAATAAAACAGAGAAGTCCCCCTCACTGAACTGTGAACCCCTCAGAGAAAGAACCTTCATATCCCAATATGTGGGGTTTAGAGGGTCACCAATTCGTTTTTGTCAAATTGAAGTACACAAGCCCTTTCATCTAGAGTTTTAGTTTAGATGACAAGGATAGAAAGAGGAAGGCTTGCGGAAGACTAATTTTATGCTCTTAAAGTGACAGAAAAACAGTGCTACTTTGTGAATATTAGTGGGTAAAATGAAATCACTGGGCGAAATTGAGCAGCGTGAATAGTGCTAGGTCCAGAAAATGTAGTCACCACCACTTGTGCCCTAAGTAGTTGGTCTATTGCAGGATATCCACGTGTTTTACCCATTTTTTTATTTCCAGTATGCTCCTATTGCATGGGAAGTGAGAGGGCCAATTCAGAAATAAATGACTGCTCTCAGCTAAGTCCCCATTTCCCAAATCCCGAGCCTTCCCTTAACCCATTTATTTAATAAATTCTCTTAACATATTTAAATCCATTGTAAGGAATTTTGAGGGAGACAGATGAGACAGGTCGCAAACATTGGTATGCACATTAAAATAAAGAAAATTAAACGAAAGATTAATAGGGCAGACAGGTAACCATGTAGCGTGATTTCACTTTGAAGTAATTTATTTCCATTCAAACTGTGATAAATAACCACCAAGTGATATAATAATTACCCATTTCTTGGTGTCGAATGGGATGTAGAAATTATTCTCTGAAGTGAAAACATCCCATGGACTTTCCAGAAGGAATGTCACACATTCAATAAAGCTACAAACCATGACCCCAAAAGAAATTGAATTGGCCTGTTTGTATTCCCATCGCTATGTCTGAAAAGTATGTTCTCACCCTCCAAGGCAAGCTTCCCTTTCTGTTTGATAAAGTCTTGTGATTTGCGACCACAAAAACTCTGAGGACTCTATAAATTTTGTGCTTTGGCACTCCCATGTGAGATCAAGCCCTGAAAAAGATGGCTGGTGAAGAAGGCAGAGTCACAAGGTCATGGAACATTCCTAGTTTTGGTGTTCAGCAATGGTCATTTCTAAACGCCCCCCTGGGCTTAAAAATAATTGAATGCATTTTAAAATTAAATCTCATTCAGTTAAAAGCAAGAGTCCATCTATAAACATTCACCAGCAGCAGAAGATGTGAAGGATCTTCTTTGCTGGACTTCTTTACCACTCATCAACATGGGGCTGCCACTGTTTCTAGGACCTAGGATGTCTGGGTGTGTGCATATGCCATTTCATATCAGAGACACAGCTGACATGGGAGACCACCTGGCAAAGAGACAAATTCACTGGTAGAAACAAATAAGCACTGGACATAGAGCAAGAAAATATGGGTTCTTGTCCTGGATTGTTCCCTTGTCAGTCATGCAAACATGGGCTGTTCACTTAAACATCTCTGACCCTGTTTCTTCTTCTGTAAAATGGGGCTGGTGGTATGTACCTACCTTGGACCACTGGAAAACTATAACATGCTGGACAATTCACAAGCTCATAAGTGTTACTTAAACAGTGACTAAGGGTATGGAAGGCACTCATTTAAGAGTGGTCAGGAAATAGTCCCCACTTCAAGGAACTTTCCATGGAGAAGGAAAGAATAAACATGTATACTCAACTTATCTCAGCAAAGCTATTCTCAGCCTCTCTGTCATTTTCTGCTTAGGCAACCTAATGTTGCAGACTTTCCCTAGCCACTTACTTGTTCAGTCATCCTTTTATTAAGTGGCCTATTTATTCAACAAAACTTCACCTAGCATTTTCAATGTACCTGGCACTGGGAAAACAGGTGAGCCGCATCAGATCAAGGAGCTCAGCCCAGCACAAAAGAATACAACTTCGCAGTTTGCAAAGCACTTTAAATAGTTTCTTATCTCATCCTCCAAAGAGCTATTTGGAGTAGGCATTATTAGCTCCATGAAAAATGACAACACTGAAGACTCAGAACAATAAAGTGACTTGCAAACCCCATAGAACTTTCAATGATGGGGCAATGTTGAAAATGTGGTTTTCCTATATGAGTCTGGTGATCCTTCTTTTATGCCATGGGTGTCTTCCAGGAGAGAGGCCCTATCTTGAACTAAACCATCCTGCTGAGAATGACTCTACCTAACTCTTAGAAGTTATTTTCTCTGTAGAGCTGAATTCTGGTCTTTGTACCTTCCATTACTGCCTAGAGGCCAGCTAAAATAAATTCTCTTCTTTTCCTTCCTTCCTTCCATCCTCCCTTCCTTCCTTCCTCCCTTCCCTTCTCGCTCCCTCAATTCCTCCCTCCTTCCGATCCTCCCTCCTTTCCTTGTTCCATCCGGTCCCTTCCTTCCTACCATCCCGCCTTCCTTCCTCCCTTCCCATGCATTTATTGAGCACTTGCACCCACTATGTGCTAAGCATTGTGTTGGGCCTTGAAGACTAAAGGGCATCCAAGTCTTAAAGACAGGGTCCTTGCCTCCTGGAGCTCAACACCTAGTGGAGGACTTAGAAAGTACCCAGATAATTTCAACAGAGTGTGGTAAGTGTGTGACAGTAGAGATACAGGATTCAGGGACAGCATGTAAAAAGGAATCATACCCAGCCTTTGGGGAAACAGGAAGGATTTCACAGAAGAGTAGTGGCCAAAAGGAGACCTGGAGGGCCTTTGCCCAGGCAAAACAGGGTCTGGCTTGTTTCAGGCTGAGAGAACCAAATGAGTAAAGCCAGAGGAGGGGAATGAGCATGAGGCAGTGGGGGACCCACAGTTTGTTCAGTGTGGCTAGACTATGGTGAGTGAGAGATGAAGTAGAAAGTTGTTGTCAGGGAGGAACCCACGGTAAGACTGCAGATGACAGGTCAGAAGTTTAGACTTCCTTCCAAAAGCAATGAGGTGTGGGGCATGGAGGGACTTTCAATAGAAGGTAGCACTCTTGAATTTTATTTTTAGTACAATAACTGCTCTTTTGAGAATGAACTCAGACAAGGAAACTGAAGTCAGGGAAATCAGTTGGAGGAAGAGCTGTCTGTGGTAATGGCACAGCTGTGAGATGACAGTGAACTTGAACTAATGTACCAGAGGTGGGTTCTTCATTTCAACAGTCACCTGAATCACTACTGAATAAGTCCATTGGATTCTATATCATAAACAAATGATCTTACTTGTTTGACTTATCAAGTTCTTGCCATAAAGCCAGGCACTAGGCTAAGAACTTTAAGTACATTATTGCATTTAAGAATAAGAACAAAATGATGCTGGCATAGCTGTTCTTTCTATTTTACAAATACAGATTCCTAGGACCCATGGATGAATACTAAACCCAAATTTTCAGAGGTGGTACCCAGAAACCTGCATTTGAGATCCAGCAATCATAATGTGCTTCTTCTAAATCTTCAGAGCTGCTATTGTTAACTCCAAAGCATGTGACATTTTTATTCTGGGGAACAGTTTCAATTAATAAAAAAAATAATTTCAATTCCAAAAATAACAATTTCAATTAACCTGGGCTGCCTTGTGCTTAATGACATATAAACGCCCCAAATAGTATGAAATTCCCCAGTGACAAGTACATAAAACATTTAGCTGAGAGTGAGACTGGCAGAGATACTGCTTTAGAGAAAGATGTCTTTGGGGTCCCCAAATGGAATAGGCTTGAGATAAAGAAAATGGTTTGGGTGGAAGGAGGATGACACAGACAGGATTCAAAAGAAGCCCTGGCATGTGGTCAGACAGCAGCACCTGAGCGCTGGAAGGGACCTGAGGCACCTTCAAATCCAAAGATTTTCAAACAGTATTCCAGACATTTTCAAGGAGCAAGGTGAAAGCTGAACATTTAGGATTTGAACGCTCTTCAATCTCTCTTTTAACTGTTTTGCATAGTGGGTTTGATCTAGAATTTTCTTTAAAGGAAGGGGATAGGAGAGATGGGAAAAATAAAAGAAAGGAACCTGTATAGTGGACAAGTCCACACATACTTCCTGGGCATTTGTGTACCAGGTAGAACTAGTGTCAGCATTGTGGATATTAACATGAATAATGCACAGCCTCTGCCTGCATCTACTGAGGATCTTTGGTTGCAAGTAACAGAAATCAACTCCAGCTAACTTAAATGAGTAGTCGGATTTCCTAGAATATTACTTAGAGTAGCTCTAGAATGAATCAGAGAATTGAACAATCAGACTTTTAGGTTGGGTGAGAGCCATGAAGCTCTAGGGATCAAAGCAGGGAGAGCTCATGGACAGACTTCTTAAGACTAGGAACAGAATGTTCCTCCTCTAATCAGCGAGTCATGCCTCTTAAGAACCAAACACTCAGGAAAAAGCTAGAGTCTGATTGGCCTAATGTACATGATGCTCACCTATGCCAAAAATGTGAAAATACTGAAGGGCCAGTAGAGTAGATTTGAGAAAGGATGGACTATACTCCCAGGCAATGCACATAAGGAGGAGTGGAGTAGTTCTCCACTGGCAAAGGCCAGTATTGTTGACAACAGTCAGCAGGGTAGAGGCTGAGCAAACTAAAAGAGCAGCTCTCCACTAGATTTCGCACAAAGACCTTACTTTCAAAGTGGGGTGTGGGGTCTTGAAGATACACATGTTTTGTTCTGCCCAACAACTCCCATGTCTGAAGCTTTCTGCCTAGTAATCCTTATCTCCCACTCTGGGACATGAAATGATACTGGTATCTTCCCAACCTGGGATGAGTGATAAACTCATCATGGCTGGTATGTTCATCACCCTGGTCATGGTAATTGGTCCTGGGGTGAGCATATGACCAATCCTAGGCCTATCAGGGACTCTCTTTGGGATATTTAAACTTCAAGCTGAGTCCTCAAGGATCACTGGCAGCCATCCATTCCCCTCCACACTTAAGAAGTTAATCAAAGAGAATGAAGACACAGAGTTGAGAGAGAGAAATGTGGCTTTGAGTCTCAGGGTCTAGTTGTCTCTGAGGCTAAATTACACCCTGCTCTTGTCATTTGACATAAGGTAACCTAATAATCTCAGCAATAAATAAGCTAAACACAATACTTTTTCTTGGTCTAAGTTCAATGTGGGATTCTACCATTTGCCATTAAAAGTATCCTCTGCAGTTTAAGTGCATAAATAGCTGAACACCAGAGCATCTTTGGGACAATTGACATCAGAAAGATCTGGTGTGTTCGGAAGAGGATCAAACCACATACATCATTCTATTAGTTCTCATTTTCCAAGCACCTAGAACGAGTCAGGCATGCTAGGTACCTGACATACATTATTTAATTTACTTTTTGTATCACTCCTACAAGGTCATATTATCTCCATCTCATAGGTAAGAAATGGAGGCCAGAGAAGTTAAGCAATTCACACACAACTGCCAAATGGCAAAATCTGGTTTAAAATCTGACCCTGAATACTTTCTTTGCCCTGTAGCCAGAACACAGAGGCACTCTTTATTCTTTCCAACAATGGACAGATCCCCCAGGAACTTACCCAAAATTACAATCAAGTGGCATCACTGCCCCCTTAGAATGTGAAATCTTTTTTTTTTTAATGCTTTTGCTGAGTCTACATTTGACATTAATGATAACCCATTGTTATTTAGGGTATTACTGGGGAGTGGAGTTTGCAGACATATTTCAATAGTGCTTCGACCCCTCAGGCCACCGTGACTGTTGCATTTCTCTCTGTGTTCAGTTTTTACAACTCTCTATTGTTCATTAGGGTAAGAATTTATAAGCCTGACACCTTGGCCAGGGAAAGGCGCATCACTGTTTCTGAGTTAGGGCCCTTCTGGGAGGGTGGAGTGTGGGGCAGAGTGCTTAGTGGATGTAGCAGGCGGGAATGCATGTTATTTGTAGTCAGGCCATATTACTACCAAAGTATAGTCTTTTCTGCAGATGCAGATAGTACCCCAGGGTAGAAGAAGCAGACTGTCTTAAGTCAGAGAAGATATGGTTTCTGCCAGGTGCTGGGTCCACCCAGCTGTGTGACCTTGGGCAAGTCACTTCCCTTCTCTGGGCTACCATCTTGCCCTGAACAAAATAAGAGGGCTCTTTTATATCATCCTGTCCCATTGAACCTTCTCCATGAAATGCTGGCGCAGCACAAGATGTTCTAAGAAAAAGGAGTTCTGGGATCAATTAACTTGAGAAACGTCACATTCAGGTTAAATTGGCTTTATTATATTACCAACAGTTTCCCAGAGGCTGGGATATACTATTTTCTCACCATTACTCTGCAACAAATGATGTAGCATTTTCCAGACTTTTTTCCTCCCCTTTGATAATGAAGGAATCTGATCTTCTATCTAAGAACAACTTTTAACATCCACAGGATATAGCATTTTCTTGGAACACAGTTTTGGAAACCCTGGGTCAGAGGATGTGTAAATGTTCCTTGGTGCTTTCCTTTGTACAGCAGAAAGCCCTGTTCCTTACCTCAGTGCCTGCCCTTGTCTCACTAAATTCTATTTTTCTGGTACCATCCTGGATCTATTCCCTTCTCTCCATTTCCACTAGTCCTCCTTAATCCAAGCACCATTCCTTCTTCCCTCCCTTCCCCTGCCTTCTCCCTCTCCCTTCACCTCCCCTCTCCCTCATCTTTCCTTCCACCTCCTCTTGTCTCCCTCCCTCCTAACTACTCTGCATTCTTCTCCTCTTGATCTAACTATAATCCTGCCCCCACAAAGCAGCTAGAGGTCTTTGGGACACTAGGCCAGGTCCTCGATGGTTTAAAATTCTGTAGTAATATCCCACTGCACTTGACATAAATCCCAAAGCTTTATAATGGCCTATGAGGCTCTACCCAACTCTGGACCTATCCTACCCCCTGATCCACTCATACCATTTGCACCATCTCCCTATCATGCAGCCACAATGTTTTGGTGCCTACAGTTTCTTCTGTCCAGTACTGTGCTCAGATCCTCACAGACCTACTTGTAGGTCTCAGCTCAAGCATTGTCTCCCTGAGCTTCCCAGCTGAGGTGTCCAAACATACTCCTCAGGCAATCTTTTACATGCCTAGTGTCTTCCTCACATAAGTGTTGACATATTTATTGCTGGCATCCTTTTTGAAGGAATGAAAATTCCTTAAGAGCAAGGCTCTAGTCTGCCTAGTACATGGCTGTATCCCAAGAGTCTATAATAGTACTGAACACAAACCAAACACTCAGTAAATACTTTTCATGTAAGTGAATGAATGAATGCATCAATGGACATTCCCTCAATAGACATGAGTTCCTTGAAAGTAGAAGTATGTTTTATACTCTTTCAAGTTCCTACTGTGTGATCCCAAACCTTTCTTGAGGCTATTTTCTCTTCTGTAAAATGGAGATAAGAATAGGTAGCTCACAGATATATGATGAAGATTAAGCAGAACTTTTAATATGTTCTAGGGCAATACGTTTCTAGGGCATTGCCCAGCACAAAGTAGCTCTCAATAATTGTTTCCTGAATGAATGAATGAATGAATGAATGAAATTAATGATTTTTCTAATGCCCCAGCCAAGCAGATATATTAGGCACCATGCACATGCTCTCAAAGTATGTCCACAATCCCTCCAAGTGGTGTTATGATCTAAATCTGATGCCCTAAATGGAAAATAAAAGCCTCTGGAAGATTGTGGAGTATGTTTCCCCTGAAGCTCTTAAAAGTAGGGGGAAGCCACTGCTCCGAGGTACAGCCCTGCCTGTGAGAAGAAGGATGGATGAAATGGTGACATACTTCCAGTTAAGTACCAGTCTCCACCCTACGCATGATTAATACACATGTTCTCTGTCCTCACAGACCCACAGCCCAATGGGAAAAACAGGCAAACATACAATTACAGTACAGGGGGATGAGTGCTGTAGAAGGTGACATCCTGGCACAGAAGAAGGGTACCCAAAACAGAGATAGGAAGTAAAGAAATATTCCTGGGAAAGGGGAACCCTCTTATACTGGTGGTGGGAATGCAAACTAGTGTAGCCACCCTGGAGAACAGTATGGAGTTTGTTTTTGTTGTTGTTTCGTTTTGTTTTCAGTATGGACTTTCCACAAAAAGTTCACAATAGAACTACCCTAAGACCCAGCAATTCCATTACTGGGTATTTATCCAAACATACAAACATAATGATTTGAAAAAAAAAATAATGATTTAAAGGGATGCATGCACCTCAATATTTATAGCAGCAATGTCCACAACTACCAAAATATATAGAGAACCCAGATTTCCATCAATAGATGAATGGATAAAGAAGATGTGGCATATATATACCGTGGAATGTTATTCACCCATCAAAAACAAACCAAAATCTTACCATTGGCAATGATGTGAATGGAACTAGAGGGTATTATGCTAAGTGAAATAAGTCAGAGAAAGAAAAATACCATATTATTTCACTCATACGTAGAATTTAAGAAACAAAACAAATGAGCATAGGGAAAGGGAAGGCAAAATAAAATTAGATTAAAACAGAGAGGGAGGCAAACCATAAGAGATGCTGAACTCTAGGAAACAAAATGAGGGTTGCTGGAGGGGAGAGGTGTGAGGGAAAGGATTATAATTGGGTGATGGGCATTAAGGAAGGCACTTGAAGTAATAAGCACTGGATATTATATGGAGCTGATGAATCATTAAATTCTACCTCTGAAACTTAAAAAGAAACTTTTTAAATGCTTCCTGGAAGGATTAATGCCCTAACCAAGAATGAAGAATGAGAAAAAATCAGCAAGAAGAGGGGTTGGGTAGGATTCTGGTGAAAAAGGACCACATTGTTGATTGGTTGGAAGGCACATGGCAGAAGGACATGTTAGGGATAATGCAAAGGAGCCTGGTTTGGACAGTCCTGTGGTATGTACTGTCCAGGTAAATGGTATGCTTTCCAAACCCCATGTGACTGGCTAGGCTATGACTGGTATTAGACCTGAATAATTTGCCCTTAGCAAATATGCAATTCTTAAAAGTTCCAGCTTTTCTTTGCATCATCCACTCTGCCATCATAAAATGTCTGTTGCCAAAAGCTGAGCATGAACAGCAAAAAACTTCAGTCTAATGAGAGTGTATGAGCGGAGGTACGTGTTTGTGTACAGAAATCCCTGGGGGGCTTCTTGTAAACGAAGAGCTCACTTCAATGACCCTATCATGGTAATTAATACACTCTCTAAGCAGACTGTGCTGCTGGAAGAAAGATAAGCTGTGTTCAAATAGGGGCAGATGTGATGCCAGGAAATTTGAACAGTCCTTGGAAAGTATAGAAGGTCCTTGAAGCATGGGGAGCATCGATAGATAAGAAGGCTGTTCTCAATAGGAGTTTTCACATTCTGCTTTGGAGCTGACAAAGCACTTTCATAATCATTATTTTATTGAATCTCCCAAGCATTATTATTGTTCAAGATGACAATATTTGGGTAATACGGGAAGGTGCCCCCCAAACTGAGAGACATAGATTGAATTTCCATGTCATTATCTATAGCAGGTAGATGGCAAAGGTATGTTGAGCCCGAAGGAGAAAAAAAAAATGGTTTCTATTCATTAGGGCAAGAAGAAGGATTATCTAGTCCAGAGTGGAAAAATGTTGGCAATGTCCATTTGGATACCACCCATAGAGAGATAACTGGAAGTAACCAACTTCTAGTACTCCTGTCTCAAGGCCAGGATATCCTTAATGTTGAGAGGGATGTAGAATAGGGTGAACCAGCTACAGCCCACAGGCCAAGTCTGGCCTCTTGCCTGTTCCTGTAAATAAAGTTTTAATTGAAACACAGCCATGCCTGTTCATTTATGTATTGTCTATGACTGCTGGTACATAATGATGGTGGAGTTGAGTAATTACAAGACTTATCATAAAGCCATAAAATCTAAAATACAACACTTCACTGACCTTGATGTAGAACATGGGGCAGCACCACACACTGTTGAGATCTACTGAACATCCATTCGTAACATTCTTTTCCCTGGTCACGACTACAATAGGCAAGGGTAATATTTGGGCTTTATGTGTCGTTACAATTGTGCCAGTCACTCATGGTTGGCATCCATTATAATTGGTTTATGTCTGTGCCCTGCTGATTGTTAGTTTTTAAAAATAATATATCCCAATGATAGAAGCAAAAAAGGTAAATTCTCAGTTTCCCAATCTTCCTTGAACTTAGATGTGGCCAGGTAATACAGTTCCAAACAATTAAATGGAAGTAGAAATCTGCTGAATGAATTCTGAGAAAGCTCTAGCTTTTCTTCCTGCTTCTTTCCTAGATAGTAATATGATACCTGGCACTGAGACAACCATCTTGTGAACAAGAGGTAGAAAGATAGAAAGATCCTAAGTCCTTGGGAAAAAAAATCTATGAACAAATGAACTGATGCTAATAACTGCCTATATCCAGGCTTATTCCTACTAGAGAAATATAAAATTTTATTTTTTTAAATCACTATTATTTGGGAGCCATGTTTGATGCTATACACATTCCCAAGTGATACAGTCACCATGGGCCTCCAGTATTTTAGGTCCCATTAGCAAGGTCATCCCTGTGGTGTGATGGTTACATCAAGTCTTCCAATATCCATTAGACTCATCTAACTCCCTTGATCTGCTTCAATGCTCACCACATAACATTTGATTAGAACTTGCCTGATGAATGGGCCCAGAGTCGGAAATAGCAATTCTAGTCCTAGTTCTGCCACTGATTGGCTCTCAATCCCTGAGCATTCTTCTTGCTCTTCCTAGATTTTCAGCTTCTTCATTTGTAAAATAAATAGACTAAGCTTCAGTGTCTGCTTTTTTCGACTTGTTTTCTCATTCTATAATTCATTATTTAATTCTAAAACTACATAAAGAAAGAAGGTGACAACTGTAAATGAGCATTAAAATAATGATGAGCTTCCTGGTGACTGTGTGTGTGGGAGGGGATGATAACATAACTCATTGTTTAATAAAAGGAAAAGTAGAAGCTTAAAAGAGGACAGTTCTTACTAATGAAAATTCAAAATATAAAATTCAAAACTTATAAATAAGACAAAAGATTGTGTAAAGGATGATGCCTGCTCTGGTGGGCCTCCAAGCCTTCTTTTCAGTAAACCCCAAAAGAGTAGTACCAATACTAGGAGACTCATTTGCTCCTCGAAAATGTATGTTCATCTATCGATTGATATGAATAACATGTAAATTACACATTTATTTTTTTCCACCAAGACAAAAATAATGACCAACACTTAATAATCAATGTCAGCTACTAATGTATACCAGATATGTATATCTGCCTCTCCCAAAGTTCAGAGGCTTCCTTTCCCTACAAAAGAAAAGCATATAAGTAACTTGTGGGCTCAGTACTTATAATTAAGAGTGTTTTCTTTGTACTTGGTCTTCATGACAGTATGTGAAGAATAAAGAATCAGAATAATCATCCCATGTTGCAAATGATAGAAACTGAGGTTCAAAAAGCCTAAGCGATATGACATGGCTGCCCAGGTTAGGTTCAGGACTGAAACTGAACCCCATCCCATTTTACTCCATGCCTGGAGGTCATGAGCATGACTATTCTGTCCATACCCAACATGAGGTGTTGCTCACGTCCTTATCCAGCATGTCTGGCAGGTGACTCTCCCCAAAGTGAGCTAATGCCTCATTGGGTGACTTCTAGGCAACAGCTCCACTATATTTCTGTTTCAATCATGATCAATGAAGCATCAACATATCATCTCAAATATATAGCCTTTACAGCAAGTTCAATGCCTTCCAATAGCCTAGTAATGGTTGATTTTTAAAAATTAAGATTAGAAACAGGAAAATGAAACAAAGTGAAAGTAAAAGATAAGAATTGATTCTTGGTTTGAGGAATCAATAAAGGATAACTATAGTTCATTAGGAGTCTCTAGGTCTGAGGCTGACCCTAATGACCTGGCTATCATACAGCTAGCTATTCCTGCCTCTTGGCTTCCAGGTCACCACTCTTAGACCCTCTCATCCATTCATTTTTTTTTTCATCCATTCATTCATTCATTCACTCACTCAGCAACACAGAAGTCAAGATTCATGAGACACTTGCCTGGATAGGCTGTAGCATATTCAGCATGAAAGCCAGGACTTAAGAGGCAGAAATTAAAATATCTTCCTGTGCCTTGATTTTCCCATATTTAATGATAATCATATTGTGTAATATTTATTAGGACATACTTCATCCCAGCCACTGCTCTGAATGCTTTAAATATATTAACTCATTTGATTCTTACAACAAATGAGGCATGCAGGCACTATTTTTCTCCCTTTTTACCTTATAGATGAAAAACAAAACAAAACAAAACCAAACAAAACAAACTGAGGTGCCAAGAGGTAAAGAAACTTAGCCAGTGCTACATATCTAGGAAATGGTGACTCTGGGCAGTACAGTTTCAGAATCCATGTTCATAACCACTGCACTGTACAACATGTAGATAATTTTGTCCAGTAGAACTTTCTGCTCTGATGAAAATGCTCAATATGATAGGTTCTAGGCACATAGAGCTAGTTCAATACATAGCCATTTACCACACATGGCTATCAAGCTCTTGATGGTACAAAGAACTGAATTATTTTATTTTATTATTTTTTTAATTATTTAAATTAATTTAATTAATTGAGATATAAATAGCCATATGTGGCTAGTGGCTATTAATTGCACAGCACAGCTCTACACTGCAAAATTCAGATAGTAACGCCATATTCTTTATAGGCTTAGGGGCTTTTGTGCAGTAAATGTCTGTAAACTCCTAAGTACAGTACTGGTAAATAATAGACACCCAATCTCCATGAGATACTATTTCAGCAGTAGTAGGCACTGAACAAATATTTATCTGTAATCTCTTATCTGAATTATAAAATCTGAAAAGCTCTGAAAACCAAATTGTGTGTGTGTGTAACTCATTTTGGCAGCAAATCTAAACTGATCTGAATTAATTCAATGGTATAAACTGACCTGAATTGACAGAATGCTGCTTATAGGGTTTATTCATTTTATTTATTACCCATTTTACTGCAGAAATATTAATGTGTTTGATTATGGGTGCTGCCCCAAGCCTGGCAGGGGGTGTTACTTAATCTGTAATATACATATCATATTGGCTCTCTCAGATCTGAAACATTCTAAATTTCTTTCTTTTCTTTTCTTTTTTTTTTTTTTTTACATTCTAAATTTCTTTTTTTTTTTAATTTTTAATTTTTTATTTTTTTTAATTTATTTTTTATTGGTGTTCAATTTACTAACATACAGAATAACCCCCAGTGCCCGTCACTCCCACCCCCCTGCCCTCCTCCCCTTCCACCACCCCTAGTTCGTTTCCCAGAGTTAGCAGTCTTTACGTTCTGTCTCCCTTTCTGATATTTCCCACACATTTCTTCCCCCTTCCCTTATATTCCCTTTCACTATTATTTATATTCCCCAAATGAATGAGAACATATAATGTTTGTCCTTCTCCGACTGGCTTACTTCACTCAGCATGATACCCTCCAGTTCCATCCACGTTGAAGCAAATGGTGGGTATTTGTCATTTCTAATAGCTGAGTAATATTCTAAATTTCTGACACACATCTGGCCCCTAATATTTTAAACAGGGGATCACAGACCCTGCATTTGCATTTCTATACTGGGTTAGTTAGGATGGAACAGAGTAGAGAGAAGGGGCTTGACCTCTAAGGCCTAAGGCCTTGCTAGTATTGCTGTAGAGAAGGGAAGCAGTCATTCCCAGACAAGCTGAAGCAGAGGTGGGCCTGGAGCCACCCAATGGGGAGCAGAGAGATAGATCCAATGGGACAAGGGGATTCACAGCAGTGTTCTTCCTGGGGCAGCCACCTTTCCAGTTATTGCTTTATGTATCTGTTCAGTAAGTTTATGTAAATAGTCCTGCTGGGAATGGGGCATGAGGTTCTTATTTATTTAGTGAGTTAGCTATTGTAGAAGTCCTCTGGGATTCTAGGCTGATGCTGTACAGAGCCCCTTGTACAGAGCAAGCCTCTGGTTCTTTCTCTTCATCCCCACCTTCATACTACCTTTACATTCCAGAATGGCAGGAGCTCACACAGAGTGAGGCAGTCTTACACATCTCTCTCTCATATTGCTATCTGGCTTCAGTACTGCACATATCCCCTGCTGGCCTCATCTTTTGAGAATATAGAGATCTCACCCTGAAGGGCAATGTGTACTTGTTAACTGTGTAATTTGGGGCAAGTCACTCAGACTCTCTTAGTTACAATTAGCTCATTCATAAAAAGGAGCAGTAACACCCCTTCAAAGGGTTCTTACAGAAATGAGTAAAGGACCTCAAAATGTCTTAAAGAAAGTGAATGAGGTATCATAAGACTTTGATGGATCTCAGCCTCCTCTCAGTCGACCTTATTTTAAAGATGTAGTCACATCTTTATTACAGTAGAGAAGGGAAAACATGGCTTTGGAATAAGCCTAGTGGACTTTATACAAAACCTACACCCCTTGTGAGCCTCAGTTTCCACATCTGTACAAATTGGGATAATGTTTCTCTCTCATAGTAGCACCCTGAAAGAATAAAATGGGGGTACCAACATATTTAGAAAGCTCCATATGGTGCCTGACCCAGGGTGGATACCTTTGCCCCTTGCCTACCCTTCCCTTCCACTAACAAGCCAATAGCACTAAAACTGACATTTTGCTTTCAATTTCAGCTGCCTAATAATTCCTAACTAAGAATGACGGAATTCAATACTGAAATCAATGAAAAAGAGCCACGTGGCCCTTCTTAATCACAATCTAAAATGATGATGCCATTGCCTGCAGCCATATCAGGGGAAGTGTAAGTGGGAGAAGAAGCCATGGAACAGAGTGCTTTTCAGAGTTACCTTCTTCAGAGAAGCAAGAGCCAGGCAGAGCTGGCCTCCGTCTTTAATGATAGGATATAATTCCAATTTCACAACTTAATTATGACTGAATGAAAAGGACAGTGTGAAAAACTAGGTGTAGGGTAGGGAGTTTCATCTCGTTAGGTTCACTGACACCTCATTAGGGACTTTGAAAAACATTCTGCTTCCAGGCAATTTTGCTACTATCTCAATTTTTTTCCACGTTTATCTGGCTCCATTTATTTGACTTGACACAAGTAGGAAAATGGGATCTTTGATTTTTTTATTTCTCAGCTCATCAACCAGCTCTTCTAGTTCCCCACTTTGAACTGCAAGGTTCCTTCCCAGGTTATGTTAATCGACACTATAGGATCAAAGCTGCCAGAGTAATCTTCCAAAAATATAAGCTGGATCATATCATGTCCCTGTTTCATATCTTTAATAGCTACCCATTGGCTATAGGATCATGTCCAAACACCAAGGCATGGCTTTCAAGTGCCTCAGATCTCATTTCCTTCTTCCTCTTTCGGAATGTCTATTCTGGTTATAATGGGGCTACTTAACATTCCCCAATAGAAGGCCCAATAGAAAGTATCATTATGTTCAAGATGCCTCCATCTTCTTTCTCAATTTCCCTCACTACCAATGAAACTATCACTCAGCCCTTAAAATTCAGTTTAAATATTCAGTTTTCTATCAAAGTTT